>NC_090266.1:49660309-51157809 GCF_040414725.1 Anabrus simplex
ATATTGTTTTTACTGCTATCAATCTTCTATATGGATTCGGGGACGAATACCTAAATTAAGCGCGGTGGTTGCAGGTGACTCTTAGGTCAATATCTCAGGATAAAATATCAATATGTATCCGATGATATTATTTGTCATCGTAGGTTCCGTTGAAGAGGGTGAATAAGCTCATTTAATTATTCAGTTTCCCCGAAATCCTTCCATAAATCCAATATAAAGCTTTCAACTTATCATAAATACGTACTATCAATTCATATACTTCCTTTACAACTAAGTATCCTATTTCAATCTTGAAAAATAAACGCTTAAATAATCTTAAATCTAATTTATTAGCATGCCAATAAAATATAAAATAACATGAGATTAATCTCTGGTAATAGAATAAGGAAAACGTAGATGTATCACATTATCATTCTTTAAATAGTGAATTATCAACTTAATATAATTAAAATTGGGTAGGTTGCATTATTACAATTCAGTATTAATCTTCATATTGTTGTATGACCACATTTCATAATTTTTATTACATCATGGGGACAAACAATGTTTATTCTTTATTTAAGGATGGAGTGATCTTTCTTTCTTTTAGGTTTGTTTGGAATCTTCTTTGGGATTGCGTTGGAATTCTGCAATGACTTGTCTGTGGCGTGAGATAAGTAACTTCCTTCCAAATTTGGTTTCAAAACTACCACCATGAAATAATGAAAATAATCCTAACTATATTAATATCAATTATATTATCCTCATATTTCAGAATATATGTGCCAAAAGAAGTCAACTGCTTGCATTTATAAGTGCCATAAATATGTTCATCAATCCGCTTAAACTGTCAAAATCGTGCAGAACAAATAAATATTTGTTTGCATTTTCAACGAAAAGTAAATTCTCTAATTGCCTACCGTTGTGCCAAGTTTAGGTTATAACGTGCTTCATCAGTAAACATTCACAATATGAGACTAATATACTGCTAGGCGACGACATCTCTTTCCCATATATACTTCTAAACACATGTAAATTACGATCAACCTATCTTAATCTTTGATTTAAATTCAATCAACCGACCGTCTAACGTCTGAACTCTACTTAATATACACATAGCCATGCCTTAATTCCATTGCTTGCATCATTTTCAATCATAATGTAACCGTAACTAACTCAGAAATCAGTTACTATTTCATTCAATCATTCCTCGTACAATAAATATTTAACACTTCCAAACACCATTCACGTATCATAATTCTAGCATCTCATTGCTGCGATTCTTCAGCATACAATAAATATTCTCACTCAACTCCTTCATAATAACTACTACGTTACGGTTAAACATTCCATTAACTTCAGTATCTACACATAAAATAGCAAGCTCATATTATTTAATCCAATTCATCACAAATATAAATGATATTGGCCATGTTAGTTGATCTGATGGTGGCATAACCTAGGTTTCTTATTATGCATCTCAATTTCTCATCTTAACCTCGCCTAGTTTGATATACGTTATTCTTTTAAGTATATTGGTCCTCAAACATCGATATTCACTTCCCGATACTGCTCACATTAACCTAAGATCTACTTATGAGGACGGTAATATATTACTACACATGAATAACACATTTCTGCGTTTATTTTCTCAGACTTATGCCTTAGAATTCACATACTGGCACACTAAATTTATATTTAGGCACTTCTGCATTCCTATAATTATACTTTTCCAAATGAAATAATTTTTAAATGAAATTTTTGGAAAAAGTTACTTATCTCAAGCCATTTTGTGAACTGCGGGTTTCTTCCTGCTTCTCACGCATCTCAGATCAATCAGCTTCCTCCTGGATCACGTCATGGCTGGTCATCTTTAGGTAGTCGAGCTTGAGCAAACAGTGCCTCGGGCAGTCTTCCTCCATCGTTTTACGCCAGCTCCATTACGATTCCAGTTTTCATGCAATGACAAGACACCGTGAATTCATTAGAATACATCCCACTTTCTTGCATACAAGGTCTTCCAATGCGTATCATAATTATATCTGTATTATTTATTTCCAATATACAGTGCTTAGGAATCTATATATATTTACAAATAGGCTATTCCCTCGTAAAATATATTGCCTAATTATTATTGTTCCGAGCTTCTGGATGGATGTTACGTAGTTTCTGACAGAATTTAGCCGCTTATTAAAATATTACTGGCCCTTTTCTGAATGCCGTTTTTCTCTGGTCCGAGATCTCTCTTCAGCACAGTAATCGGAATGATATATATACATGCTTTCTTCCCGTTTTTAAACAGTTCTCCAGTAGTATGCAGCTGGATTCTTTCCGACGATGTGTATTTCAGTTCAGCTTTCTCTAATACGACAGTTGTTCTTCTGGTGTAGTAATTGAAATCGCTAGCTCGTTCCTGGTGCAGTTTTCTTCCCAAAGTAGATAAGAATAGCCCGTTCTCAATTTTTTTTAACGTACAATGGATAATTTATCTAAGAGATTCCTTTCCTCCTCGCCGGGCAATGCCTTCTAACTGCAATCGACTTGCCATAAAAAGACACTCCGTGCGTTCTTAACGTTTGAAGTTGCTCTGTGCCATTTTTAGCCGATATACGTCCATGTCGCTGAGCATCAAATGTAACGTAATGGTACAGTATCTACATTTGTAGACTTCAGGAAAGCATACGACTCCACCGACCGTGATGTGTTGCTTAACATCCTTGCAGAAATGGGAGTCGTTGAGAAACTGCTGGCGATAATATGGGCAACACTAACTAATACCAAATCCAAAGTAAAATTCCAAGGATGTCTCTCTGAACCCTTTGAGATCAAGAAGGGCGTTCGACAGGGAGATGGGCTGTCACCTCTCTTGTTCAACTGCGTACTTGAGAAGGTAATACAGGAGTGGCGAAAAACGTTAAAAGAAAGAAACCTTTACAAACCCGTAAGGATTGGGACAAAGAAAAATGGAGTGGAAATAGATTGCTTAGCGTTCGCTGATGATATAGCCCTTATGGCAGAAAATTTCGAAAGTGCAACAACACTTTTCAAGTGATTTAAGAATAATCATTGATATTCAACAGGCTTATTTGCATGAATTATTATATTGATCCCATAAATTCTTGGTGTATATGAAGCACATATTTGAGAAGAATAGCGATTTAGCTAAATTTAAACTTCTCCGTAAAGTTACTATCTGGTAAAGATTTTCATAGTAGTTTGAATATAAACTATATGTTTTATTCAAGGTGATTCAGGTATTTATAAATCCCGTATGATAATTGATGATCATTGTAGATGTTCAAACCGAGGTATTGTGTGCATTATATAGATATGCGAGAAGAATTAAATAACCTGTAAGAATGGAGTCTTCTCTGTAAATTAATAGAACGGATTTGAGATGCTGAGGTATGATATGGGAAGGTGTAGTTTGTGACATATTTGAGATGTTGGAATGATAAAGGATTATAATAATTATGGCTGTTGTGATATATTGAATTAGGCTGAATATATAGCCAGATAATGAATAATAAGTAATGGCTCTCAAATGAATGCGTACTTGATAACGAGCCGAGATGATATAAAGGAAAGAAAGAAAGAAAGAAAGAAAGAAAGAAAGAAAGAGTTCAATGTGTTGTTCTAAGCCGCAGAGCTAGACACACAGCTATTGTCATGGTTGACGGATTTACTACGTGAGGACCTGCAGGATCTCTTTCATTCGCCAATACAGTATCAATTCCATTCTAATGATACGTTATGAGTAACGCGGATAATTTTCTGATTTTGCGAAGGATAAACCCCTTCCCATTTTCATGCATTAAATTAGTTCCTGATAAGAGTATTAAATTTTTTACCTCGGAAGCTGGAGTACCTGAGTTCGACTCATGTTGAAACGAAGAATTTAACCTGATACTATGGCTTGATTAAGCCATACCTTCAAGATGTATTGTATGATATATGTTTGATATTTTTTCTATGTAATGTGTTTACGTGTTTTATTACTCCCCAAAGTGTTCTATGGTGATGGGTTCGATTCCAGCGTTGGCTGATGTTTTGAACATAATTTGTAGGTAAACCCAGGATACACGTATGTGTTCAGTGTAATATATAATTGGTATGGTGAAATAGACCATGTGTTTGATATGCGGGGATGCAATCTCGTGGGTAAAGTAGATGTACTTGTGATACTTTCCACAACCATGATAATTAAATACATGACTAATGATGTTAATTAAATACATCATTAATAGTAATTAATTAATTAACAGGATGGATGCCATTTAATATCCATTTTTGATCAACTGATTAAAATAATAGATGCCATTTAGTATCACTGTTATAGATAAGTAAATCCACGTATCAGTGTGTATTAATCAAATGATTTGAGGTATGCCAAGGACCAGCTACAACTGTGAATAAACTAAAAGGACGTTAATTCATACTATATATATATATATATATATATATATATTATTTTTGCATTAGTCTTGATTGTTTCTTTGTTTATATGTTGTAGTATGGCACCATCTCGTGTGATTTTATCAGTATAATAAAATGTTTAGCAAATAATATTTCAACGAAGATTCTTCTCATTTAATAATGTTAGTGTATTCCTCTCACATTTTAGAGAATCCTACTTTCGTTATATTTTTGTAGTGCCTATTTTCTTTTTCGAACATTCCATTGCCCGTATGCTTTATGAGCTCAGCCGGTGACGCAATGAAAGTAGGGAGGACGAGACTTCAAGCCTGGTGAGTGACTTCTGGAGGTTCTCATCCAACAATTCCATCTATACATCTGTTTGTGAAACCGAATTATGTAATAGTTGCCCTAAATTACCCAGGATGGGTACAATACAATCTTCAACATTCTTGCACTTCTCTTTCAGCCATTCTTATTTAGCTGACCTGTATATTTTTAATCGCGTGTATTCTGTTCTAACCTCCTGATTTTTGGAATTCTTGCATTTTAAATGTTCATCAATCGTGTTTTATATCGCCTGAGTTATCCACTGATACTTACTTGATGTTTCCTTTCTTCCTAACTTTTCTTGACCATCCCTGCTGATCTCATTCCTCACGACTTTCCACTCTTCATCTATTGTGCTTCGTTCAGCCTTTTCATTTAGTCGTTATATAACCTGTTCCTGGAAACATTCCCTCACAGTCTCTTCTGCCAAATTATTTCTACCACATCCCCTTGCATTCTTTCCTTTCTTCAACTTCAGATGACATTTCATGACTACCAAGTTGTTGTCAGCATCAACGTCTGCTCCTGGAAATATTGTGAAAATCCAACACCTAGTTTCGTAATATCAGCCTCATAAAGTTTAATTGATACTTTCCTGTGTCTACGAGTCTTCCAGCCGTCGTTTGTGGTGTACGAACCAAGTATAATGGACTAAATTATGATCAATGCAGAATTCAACTAGCCGACTTGGATTGGGATCATACAGCGAGATACCGAAAAAGAAGAATCATTTACAATCTGTACAAAACTCAGTCTGCAGTAATAAAAATCGAATGATTTAAAAATGCAGCAGCAATATAGAAACGAGTGACGCAAGGTTGAAGTTCTGTCCCCTCTCCTGATCAGTGTTTACATGTCTACATAGAACAGGCTGTAAAGGAAATCAAAATGGAATTTGGAAAAGGAATCACAAACAAAAGACGGTAAATCAAACTCTGAGAAATGCCCATGATACCGGCATTCTACCTGAGATTGCAGAAGATCGGATGAAACTGCTTGGTGAAGGAGTTCAATATAAAAGCAAATAAATCCAAACAAATGTAACGGAGTGCATCGAATAAAGTCAGGTGATGCAGGAAAAATTATATTCGGGAATGTTATAGTGGCACAAGCAAGAATGGCCTTTCTTAAAAAAGAAATTTGCTCACTTCGAACATTGAAAGCGGAATTAGAAAGGCGTTATTGAAGACTTTCGTCTGGAGCGTGGATGATAACGAGCTGAGAAACAAAGATAATAAAAGCTTTTGAAATGTGGTGTTACAGAAGAATGCTAAAGGTGAGATGGGTGGATCGAATCACAAATGAATCTATACTGAATCGAATTGGTGAGAGGAGATGAACTTGCTAAATTTGACAAGAAGAAGAGATAGAATGATAGGACGCATCTTAAGACACCCAGGACTTGTTCTGTTGGAATTTTTTAGGGAATTGTAGGCGGCAAAAAACGGAAGGGGTTGTCCAAGACATGAATATGATAAAAAATATTAGAGTTGATGTAAGATCTGACAAATGAAAACATTAGAACAGGGAAGCTGCATCCAACGAGGTTATAGACTGATGACCCGTACAACAACAAGTTTAAACTTTGTAAATCATATAACAAAATTAAATTCTTTTCAAGGTCCACCTATTCAATACAATGACGTTTTATTGTGATTTAATCACATGTCAAATAGTCAAATGGTACCAGTTTCGGCATCTATGTGCCATCATCAGCCTTGGGTACAAATTAAAACAAGATATACATTCCTAAAACATCTAAAACACATTTTAACACATTATAAAATAACATACAATTAATGTGGTGATACATGAAATACGATAAAATTATGATACAATTGGTATGATATAAAATTCTTAAAATTCCGGCTGTTCGTTACATAATTCAGTCTGTGTGCATCCGGGTGAATTTTTACAGTTGTATGCTGTCTATGTGAATG
The DNA here is from genome assembly GCF_040414725.1 of Anabrus simplex. Lineage (NCBI taxonomy): Eukaryota > Metazoa > Arthropoda > Insecta > Orthoptera > Tettigoniidae > Anabrus > Anabrus simplex. The sequence continues at coordinate 49,666,975 of NC_090266.1, forward strand.
ACATTTGTTCCTTTAGATATTAGGTGGTTCCAGGGAAGTTTACTTTGATCATGTAAGATCGCGATGTATTTAGAGATGACTTCCCACTTCAATTTGAACCTGAAGAAGAAATTAGCTAAGTTAGATGTTGGAAGCAATGTATGGAAGTTACTGGAAACATTAGAATCGTTAAATGATGATTGACTCACCTTGAGCAGCATATGAACGTGTTGTTACACAGACGGAGCCGGACGAAGTGTGTGAGCAACGGTAAAGGAGGCTAGGGGAAGGCGAGGGGAAGGAAGGAGGCGGAGCGCTTGCGGGGGAATGGAACTAAGGCGGGGCGGAAGGATGGGGTAGTGGGGGTAATTGACGGGAGTGTGTATTCCGGATTACTTGGAAAATCGAACTGTTTTTCGATAGTTTGGTATTTTTAAGCCAATCGATTAAAAGATCAAAAAGAATATTGGGTTTCTCGTAAATCTCATTTAAATTATAATTGGGGTTAAAATATTGGTCGCAGTTGATGTAACAACTTTCAATGATATTCATTGTGGGTCCCTTGTTTACTGTTTGAAGAACTTCCATATCTTGTTCAATGTCGGTAAATTTGTGATTAGTGTCGTGCATATGTACACCCATGGCGGAGAACTTATTGTGTCTCATCGCGTTGACGTGTTCCGAATATCTAATCATAAAATTGCGTCCTGTTTGACCTATGTAGGAGCTGCTGCATTCATTGCATTTTAGTCTATATATTCCAGATTTGGAGTAGATACTGAGGGTATTGATTGATGCAGAGTTGTGTAAAATTTCGGAAGTTCTATTGTTAGTTTTGAATAAAATTCTTACGTTATGTTTTCTGAAAAGGTTGGTGATTTTGTGGACGTCATTATTATAAGTGAAGGTGGTTGAAATATGAGTTTTTTCTTTTTCTTTTATGAGTTTAGTTTTAGGCCGGTACCTATATTTGTTTATTATTTGTTCTATAAACTGCCTGTTGTACCCATTGAACTTAGCAATTGCCCTTATGGTATTAAGTTCATTATTAAGATCTTTCTTTGCCATGGGTATGGCGAAAGCTCGATATACCATGCTATTGTATGCTGCACGTTTGTGCATTATGGGATGTATGGAATCTTTGTGTATAGTGTTAGCAGTTTGTGTAGGTTTCCTGTATATTTTGTAAGAGAGGCCAGATGTATTTCTAATGATAGTTATATCTAGAAAATTGATTGCTTTATTGGTTTCTGATTCTAGTGTGAATTTAATGTATGGGTCTATATTATTCAAGTCTTGAAGAGTGGATTCCGCGTTCTTGATTGATTCATCCATAATGACGAATGTGTCGTCCACATATCTAGCCCACATGAGAATATTTGGAAAGTTGTTATTATTGATTTTTGTATGTTCTAAGTTATCTAAATAAATATTAGCCAAAATTCCTGATGAAGGTGATCCCATCGCCAGTCCATTCTGTTGATATATAATTTTGTCGAAAACAAAGAAATTATTATTGATGACCAGGTCTAGAAGCTGAATGAAATCTTGTATTTCTAGTTTGCTAAGAGAACTATATTTACTTAGATTATTTTCAATGATTTTTGGAAGTTTAGAAATTGGTATGCTCGGGTACATATTTTCTATGTCAAAGGAGTGGAGGGAGTGGTTAGGTTGTAGGTTTAATACCTTTAATTTCTCAATCAGTTCAGTAGTGTTTTTAATGGATTTGTTGGAGAGAAAGTGATAATTTTTTGTTAGAAAATTTTGAATGAATTGGGATGCTTTGTAGAGTGGACTGGGTCTGTAGTTGATAATGGGTCGGATAGGAATATTAGGTTTGTGAATTTTCGGAAGGGCTTTAACTGTAGGAAGGCCTGGATTCATGGTTATCAGTTTAGATTTTTTTTTTCATGGTCTGTAAAAAGAAATGTTAAGTTCTTTAAAGTTTGCTTTAGTTGCCTCTGGATTTTTTGGGTAGGATCTTTCTTGATTATTTTAAATGTGTTGTTGTTGAAAAATTCTTTAGTTTTGGATACATAATCAGTTTTATTCATTAAGACAGTAGCTTTACCTTTATCTGCCTTTGTAATTATTAAGTCATTATGTTTTATTTTACTTTTAAGTTCTCTGATTTGCTTGTGTTCAGAGGTAAATTTGTCGTCATTAGCGTTAATGGAAATAGTTTTCCTACTTACGTTTTCAACTGTGCCTATCCTATCTAGTTTTCTTTTTATTTCGAATCTAATTTCGTCTTGTTTCTCCAAAGGCATTTTGTTTATTGTAGCTTCTGATTCTATAATCATGTTAGTCATTATGTTTATTCTATTCATGTTAGGCCAGTTTTGGTTAGGGCCTTTTGATAAAATGGCGATTTCTTCTTTATTAAAGGCAGATAAAGGTAAAGCTACTGTCTTAATGAATAAAACTGATTATGTATCCAAAACTAAAGAATTTTTCAACAACAACACATTTAAAATAATCAAGAAAGATCCTACCCAAAAAATCCAGAGGCAACTAAAGCAAACTTTAAAGAACTTAACATTTCTTTTTACAGACCATGAAAAAAAAAATCTAAACTGATAACCATGAATCCAGGCCTTCCTACAGTTAAAGCCCTTCCGAAAATTCACAAACCTAATATTCCTATCCGACCCATTATCAACTACAGACCCAGTCCACTCTACAAAGCATCCCAATTCATTCAAAATTTTCTAACAAAAAATTATCACTTTCTCTCCAACAAATCCATTAAAAACACTACTGAACTGATTGAGATATTAAAGGTATTAAACCTACAACCTAACCACTCCCTCCACTCCTTTGACATAGAAAATATGTACCCGAGCATACCAATTTCTAAACTTCCAAAAATCATTGAAAATAATCTAAGTAAATATAGTTCTCTTAGCAAACTAGAAATACAAGATTTCATTCAGCTTCTAGACCTGGTCATCAATAATAATTTCTTTGTTTTCGACAAAATTATATATCAACAGAATGGACTGGCGATGGGATCACCTTCATCAGGAATTTTGGCTAATATTTATTTAGATAACTTAGAACATACAAAAATCAATAATAACAACTTTCCAAATATTCTCATGTGGGCTAGATATGTGGACGACACATTCGTCATTATGGATGAATCAATCAAGAACGCGGAATCCACTCTTCAAGACTTGAATAATATTGACCCATACATTAAATTCACACTAGAATCAGAAACCAATAAAGCAATCAATTTTCTAGATATAACTATCATTAGAAATACATCTGGCCTCTCTTACAAAATATACAGGAAACCTACACAAACTGCTAACACTATACACAAAGATTCCATACATCCCATAATGCACAAACGTGCAGCATACAATAGCATGGTATATCGAGCTTTCGCCATACCCATGGCAAAGAAAGATCTTAATAATGAACTTAATACCATAAGGGCAATTGCTAAGTTCAATGGGTACAACAGGCAGTTTATAGAACAAATAATAAACAAATATAGGTACCGGCCTAAAACTAAATTCATAAAAGAAAAAGAAAAAACTCATATTTCAACCACCTTCACTTATAATAATGACGTCCACAAAATCACCAACCTTTTCAGAAAACATAACGTAAGAATTTTATTCAAAACTAACAATAGAACTTCCGAAATTTTACACAACTCTGCATCAATCAATACCCCCAGTATCTACTCCAAATCTGGAATATATAGACTAAAATGCAATGAATGCAGCAGCTCCTACATAGGTCAAACAGGACGCAATTTTATGATTAGATATTCGGAACACGTCAACGCGATGAGACACAATAAGTTCTCCGCCATGGGTGTACATATGCACGACACTAATCACAAATTTACCGACATTGAACAAGATATGGAAGTTCTTCAAACAGTAAACAAGGGACCCACAATGAATATCATTGAAAGTTGTTACATCAACTGCGACCAATATTTTAACCCCAATTATAATTTAAATGAGATTTACGAGAAACCCAATATTCTTTTTGATCTTTTAATCGATTGGCTTAAAAATACCAAACTATCGAAAAACAGTTCGATTTTCCAAGTAATCCGGAATACACACTCCCGTCAATTACCCCCACTACCCCATCCTTCCGCCCCGCCTTAGTTCCATTCCCCCGCAAGCGCTCCGCCTCCTTCCTTCCCCTCGCCTTCCCCTAGCCTCCTTTACCGTTGCTCACACACTTCGTCCGGCTCCGTCTGTGTAACAACACGTTCATATGCTGCTCAAGGTGAGTCAATCATCATTTAACGATTCTAATGTTTCCAGTAACTTCCATACATTGCTTCCAACATCTAACTTAGCTAATTTCTTCTTCAGGTTCAAATTGAAGTGGGAAGTCATCTCTAAATACATCGCGATCTTACATGATCAAAGTAAACTTCCCTGGAACCACCTAATATCTAAAGGAACAAATGTCATTCACATAGACAGCATACAACTGTAAAAATTCACCCGGATGCACACAGACTGAATTATGTAACGAACAGCCGGAATTTTAAGAATTTTATATCATACCAATTGTATCATAATTTTATCGTATTTCATGTATCACCACATTAATTGTATGTTATTTTATAATGTGTTAAAATGTGTTTTAGATGTTTTAGGAATGTATATCTTGTTTTAATTTGTACCCAAGGCTGATGATGGCACATAGATGCCGAAACTGGTACCATTTGACTATTTGACATGTGATTAAATCACAATAAAACGTCATTGTATTGAATAGGTGGACCTTGAAAAGAATTTAATTTTGTTATAATCCCACTTCAATACGGAACCAATGAAATTCATAACTATAAGTTGTAAATCATATTCATCAATTTACCGTGCCCGAAGTGAAACATCATTTTTATTAGTTTTATTCGTAACTGTAATTAGTGTTCATTAGTATCGTAATAATATATTAGTAATGCTATGCTTCATGTTGTTTTCAATTTGACTTGTGTGTCACTGGACTGCAATTTTAAGAATATTCTACCTAATATTTTCCGTACAGATAATAATTATCTTGTATATTGTAACTGGGACCCATGTCTTGTTATGTTCACAATAAATAAATAAATAAATAAATAAATAAATAAATAAATAAATAAATAAATAAATAAATAAATAAATAAATAAATAAATTAAATAAATAAATAAATATATATATATAAATAAATAAATAAATAAACAGCGATCCATGGTTGTATTTTTCAAATCATGGTCATCATTCGTTTCTAAATCATGCCGGAATAAACCGAAAATATGATTAAAATGGACTCTGACAGAATATGGTGATAAGCAAACATGCAGGCATCTTGTGTCTGTAAATTATTGAAGTTTCTGGAGGAAATGTGTCCGTCAAGCACTGAAAATACTTTGTATACTGGTTACTTGAGCTTTTCAGTAATCAGTAATCTCAGTAATCAGGAAATGTTAACAGAGACTCCTCACTTAAACGATATAGAGTTGCTCCTGGTGACATGCTTATTTCTAAATTGTTACCGCCCCTCGTTCCCGCGGTCTCATTCTAAGCGACTTTTATCGGCAGGGAACTCTACAATATAAAGTACGTAGGAATAATCCTTACTCTATAGAGAAATTGCATGGGAATATTGCAGCAGAAATTAAAATCAATCAATCAATCAATCAATCAATCAATCAATCAATCAATCAATCAATCAATCAATCAATCAATCAATCAATCAATCAATCAATCAATCAATCTGCATTTAGGGCTGTCGCCAAGGTAACAGACTTCCTATCAATTGTTTACTTCGTTTTTTGAACATTTTCAAAGAACTTGATAATTTATTCCAATCCCTTACTCCCCGTCCTATGAATTAATATTTGCCCAAACCTGACGTCTTGAAATACAACTTCAGCTTAAGAAATGTTATAATCATACCGGTACCTACTTCTTAAAGCTCATCTCAAGCTTATTCCTCTACTTATGTCATTCCACGTCATCTCTGCACTGACTGCTCAAATCATACCACATAGACGAACATCTCGTCTCCTTACTCACAGGTCTTCCCAGCCCAATGTTTACAACATTTTTGTAACACTAGTCCTTTGTAGGAAATCACCCAGAACAAATCGTGCTGCTTTCCTTTATACGTTTTCCAGTTCTTGTATCAAGTAACGCTGGTGAGGGTCCCATTAACTGGAGCCATACTCCAGATGAAGAGCCGTGCGTTTAAAGGAAGTTTGATCGAAAATGCCTGGAATGTGTCTGCAGATGGACATAACTTTCAGCATTACCCACGATAAGGTTAGTATACATAAGTTGAACACTGAGCATGGTATCAAAAGTCGGAGCGGGAGCTTACATGTCGAAAGCATCCGCTAGTGGCATTCCGCCACGGGCAGCGCAGGCATGGGCACTCACGGACCAATACCGAGCTAACCATTTTTCATACCGTATATAAAAAGATATTTGACTAAAATGACATTAACTGCAATATCGTGGCCTATTCTTTTACAAAACAATCAAAATTAAAGCGTGTCCACGACGTTGGGCCGTTTTTAGAAAAGAGAGATTCAGGTATTTGTACATTAAGGAATCATCGGCTGTATAGGCTGTAGCAGAATTTTATTGGAAATTCCCATTGTTTGTCTCATCATCTGACAACATTTGATAAAACAGTGCCAGTGAGAGTGTATGGTATCTCTGTCCATCTACTGCATCATTAAAGAGGATGGCCCTATTATTTGGCCCTTAGCTACAGCACACGTTTTATTCATGGAATGCAATTTCATTAATTAATCGGGGATTCTCTGTGAAAATACGAGGATTGGGGCAAGAGTCATGGCAACTATTTTTTCTTGTAGATATATGAACGGATCACAAACGTATATGTGTCGTGTGGAAGTTCTGCAGGCATAGTGTGTATACAGAACAACAGATGGCTCTGTGATAGCTGTTAGTAGCGCAACGAGGGCTGTAAAGACAAGTCAGTTTGTGAGTGTGTGCGAGATGGAAGTAACCCTTGTTGAGCAGCGCGCTAACATCAAAATATCCGTTTTCCGAGGTAGAAATGCGATGGAATGTCACAGTGAATTAGTGGAAGCCCTTGGGAATAATGCCGTACCATAACGTACAGTAGCACGGTGGGTAGGAAAGTTTCAGCAAGGACGTGTGTCAACCAGTGATGAGCAACGTTCGGGAAGACCTGTCAGTGTGCGGACCGACGTGGCACGTGTCGTCATCGAGCAGCTCCTGGATGAAGACAGACGATGGACGCTACTGAAGTTAGGAGGGCAGGTGGCATCGAGAAACGCACCGTCCACAGGATATTGCATAATGCGATATTGTATAATTACTTTCGATATTCAGTAATTAACAGCAGTTTTTATCCTCTTAGGGGTTGTAGGACAAAAATTGAGCACGACTAAGTAGTATTGTAGTGTAGTCGTATATTAATTACCTTATTGTAGTGTGATCTTTGAGTACTATCCCAAACAATATATACCTCCGTTCATTTATTTTTTGCAAATAAGTTATTTTATTTTTAATTTCATTTTTTCCGTAAAGAATGGCTAAGGAGCGCGAGTGTACGAACTGTGGGTGTGACGAGGCATTGAGGGGTATGAGGGAGGAGATGGAAAGTTTGAGGGAGATAATTAGGATTCTCACAGAAGACAGGAAGGAAGATAGGACTCCCTCAAACAATGTACAGGTTACAGTAGGTGTACAAGAGGGAGGGGAAGGAAAGGGGGGAGTTGTAGAAGACAGGTGGTCTAATGTTCTAAGGGGAAGGATATTTCAGACTAAGGGCTCTATTCAGGATGAGAATTCAGGACAGGTGTCTGTGAGAAATCGGTACGAGTCACTGCAGGTAGAACAAGAAGGGAAGGGAAGATGAGGGACAGGGAAAAGTTGGTGACATGTGTGGAAGTAAGAGGAAGGGAAAAGGTAGGAAAGGGAAATGTAGAGTACAGGATAGGAAAAGACAGGTGGAACAGGGTCATGGGAAGGAGAAAAGGGTGGAGGAAGTAGCTTCTGCAGCTATCAGGAAAGATAGGGCTGCGGGTGTTTAGGGGTTGTAGTAAGGATGTAAAGGAGAGGGTATATAAGTTTCTGGTAAGACCCCAACTAGAGTATGGTTCCAGTGTATGGGACCCTCACCAGGATTACCTGATTCAAGAACTGGAAAAAATCCAAAGAAAAGCAGCTCGATTTGTTCTGCGTGATATCCGACAAAAGAGTAGTGTTACAAAAATGTTGCAAAGTTTGAGTTGGGAAGAATTGAGAGAAAGAAGAAAAGCTGCTCGACTAAGTGGTATGTTTCGAGCTGTCAGCAGAGAGATGGCGTGGAATGATATTGGTAGACGAATAAGTTTGAGTGGTGTTTATAAAATTAGGAAGGATCACAATATGAAGATAAAGTTGGAATTCAAGAGGACAAACTGGGGCAAATATTCATTTATAGGAAGGGGAGTTAGGTATTGGAATAACTTACCAAGGAAGACGTTCAATAAATTTCCAATTTCTTTGAAATCATTTAGGAAAAGGCTAGGAAAGCAACAGATAGGGAATCTGCCACCTGGGCGACTGCCCTAAATGCAGATCAATATTGATTGATGGATTGAGCTGCAACTGCGCAAAATCGCACCGCAGTGGGTACCGCATGCACTGACGGAAGTACAAAGTGGGTGCGCTATGCAACATGCTCCGACAACCTCGCACGCTAGCAACAGGACGGCGATCAATTTTTGTCACGAATAATCGTCGTCGATGAATTTTGGGCCGGGGCATACGAACCAGAACTGAAACGTCAGTCCGTGGAGTGACGACATGCTGGATCACCAAGGAGGCAGAAGGTCCGTCAGAATCCTTCCCCAGTCAAATTGATGGTGACCGTCGTGTATGAACTCAGGGGTGTCATTTTTTGCCACTTTGTTCCACATGGCAGAACAGTGACCGCACAGTGCTACATGGATTTCCTTTTGTGACAGGTACGAGGTGGCGTTCGGGAGAAACGTCCGGATATTGTGGACAGTGCAATAATCCTGCACGACAATGCAAACCACATAAAGCAGAGTATGTAGGCAGCTGCTGTGACGTTGGGGATGGGAAGAATTGGAGCACCCACCGTACTTCCCGACATTTCGCCCTGTGACTTTGATCTCATTCGAAAGATTAAGGAACCACTACGTGGTAGGTGGTTTGGAACACGAGAGGACATTGCTAATGCTGTGCGCCAGCAGGTGACCCGATACACATGGTACGGCAAATGCTGAGGCTAATGGTATTCAGCGCCTCCCACATCGTTGGCAGCGTGTGGTGTCAGTAGCAGGTTCTTTAGGCCCAGGTTTGTCATGTCAACTTTATGTGTACTGTGTTATCATTCTTTTGCACTGGGATGGCCACATTGCCCTGTATGCTACCGTAATAAATTAGTGTGTTACGATATTTCAGTGCTATTCATTGTCCACACGTGTAGTTAACACCTTGTCATTCCTTCTGTATATGTCACATACTCCAAGCGGACTGGTATCATAAAAACAAATAGTTCCATGGCTTTTCCACCAACCCTCGTATATATTGTTTTGTGAAGCTACGTGACCACCCAAATAAAACCATGCCTCACAGGAAAAACGTATGAAATGTTGTTCAACAATGCCGTCAATAACATTTTATAAAACCCAATTAAAGACATTCACACTTCATTCTGTAAGCTTTCAATTTAAGAAGTTCGGTAGCCCTATGGACTGAGGTTTTTGAAACGCCAACTTCCTTCGCAGCATGTCGTAGAGATTTGTTTTGAGAACGATCAAACAATACACCGATTTCGTTAACTTTTTCACCGTCAAAACCCTTCGCTTGAGCTTAGGAATTTTAGCGATTAGCGATCCCGCTGTTCCTAGCGTATAAACAAGAGACCAAACAGTCTCTGTACCTGAAACTCTGTAAAGTGTAACGGTTCAAATCCCGTTACAAGATGATATCTGTATTTTTATTATTTTATTATTTTATCTGAATTATTATTATTATTATTATTATTATTATTATTATTATTACTATTATTATTATTATTATTATTATTATTATGTCCGTATTATTATTATTTATCTGTGATATTATTACTATCATTGTATTTATCATTCTTATTCAATTCAATTTCGCAATGCTTGTCGCTTGCAGGATTGTACTTAGATGTATGCATACATATGTATGTGTAGAATAACACTCAAGACATGTACAGTGAGAATATATATATATATATATCAGATGTTGAGTGTGACATTGTTACATTGTGCAATACTGCTGGCATTTCTGTCAAGTCATCGCCACGTCATGGCTACGTCATCGTGTGCATTTAGCAATGCGCTCAGATACTCAGCCCCCCAGGGGATTTCACCATTACATGTAATATCCGTCGCGTTGTGGGAGTAGGTCATTGTTATTTCTGGAGATTACGTAGATGTGCCATCCTAATGTCTATAAAAGGTGGCTGCATATTGTAGCGTCAGTCTTTAGTTAAACGGAAGCTGAACAGTGAAGAAGTCAAATGGATAAGTGGACAGTCATAATTCTACTGGAAGCAGAGGTCACAGTTGGTCATTAAGGGAACGAGATGGAGAAGAAAGACTGAGTGAAGCATTAGTCTTTGGTCATTGAGAGGGTGAGGCCAAAGTTGGTCGGTCACCTAGTTGAAGATACGGACGCAAAGGCTTACCATGGAGTCATCGAAGGATACTACTTGCAATGAAGTAATACCATCCAGACTTACAAAGAAGTCATATGATATGGAGAAGAAGCAGTCGCATGGATACATCACCAAATTAGGCGTGACACATCTACAGTAAACACCAGATTTAAGGAATACGTCGTAATTACACTCAAAGCGTTGAAGGTACAGTCAAGTGAAACTGTGAGGGATATATTTTGTATAAATTGTTAAATGTCCGGTCAAGTAGAATTCAAATTCATGCCTAGTTTCTTTCAGTTGCAATGTCATATTTTCATTTTCTCATCTGTTTTATCGCAACAAGACTCACTATTTTTATATATTATTTAAAGAATATATTTTGTTCTATCAAATTAATTCATAGTATTATTTCAATAACAGAATTAGATAACCTCAAATTTAATGGGGAAACCGAACGTCAATCTCCTTTTCCCAGAACTTATATGGTATGTTGTCAAAAGTAAGCTTATTGCCCCATACCCTAGAGATAGTCAAGATTCTCATTCTATTATTGCTGCACTGAGTGGTTGCTGGCACCCTTCAAATAACGTATGTGTAAGTAAGCAGGTAGGAAGTAAGTGTGAGTCCAGGGTTCGACGATTGTGTATTTTATTTAATGAATATTAATTTTCATAATTTTCATGTTAAATGCAGATATTTCATATTTTTCAATTTAAATCCAGATTTATATGTTTAAAAAGATAGTCAGCGAGTCACGAACACGTTTACAAAACATGTAAGACGTAATTACTTAAAAATGGTGACGTGATAGAGTAAAGCTGACTTCATGTCTGTAATCAGCGTATTCAAATTAGGGTGGGTACCCTTGTATTTATTCAGTAGCAACATTAAGGTAAAGAAGTGTAATTCTCCTATAGGCCTATGCTGAATTTCAAGATACTTATAAACGACAAACAATGTCCGAAGAAGCGTATCGCCGAAAGAGACTGAATTTGGAGAACCACTCGCAGTACAACCAAGCGAATAACTAAAAGGTACACATGTGTGGAACTGCGACGTTCCCGGGCGAGCAGAAAACTCCGGAAGTTACTGGTTTGTGTGTCTAAGTTTTGTAGAATTTCGGCCTCACACTCAGACACAGCAGACTCTTCCTCTCTAGTATACGTTTCTGCTTCTGAGGGGCATCTAATGATGATGATGATGATGATGATGATGATGATGCTAAAGTTCTCTTCTGATATTCCTTCTCCAATGCTTCTCTCTTTAGTACATAGTAAAGTAATCGCATTGCCTGTCTCATCTTTAATTGTTCTACCGCTCAACTCATCAGGTTCTACTTTTCTTAGGAAATACATTTTCCGTTAATTCAAAATATTGCGTGATTTTCTTTTTCCTTTTCTTTCATACGAGATATCGTCGTAAAGTCTAGACACGGGTGAGACCACAATGCCCAAAATATCACAGTATACTTTAAAGGTCTTATGAGTGGGCTGGTGGCGGGAGTACCACCTCTTGATATTTTCCGTTTACATTCTTTTAGGTATCTTCTGAAGGAAGTCAGGGATACCTTGCCGTTGCTTTTAATGTAAAACAAATACCCCATAACAAGCCAAGTGATAGCATGGCTACAATAACGTCCTAGGTTAATACTGCACGACACACGTCATTCTATGAAACTGAGTATCAATTCCTACGCCTCTTTATTGAGTTTCACAGCAATCCTCGGGCATTTCAATTTCCGTCTCCGGAGCTATTTCAAATACTTTTCCACATGTTTCTGCTATTCTCTCGAAGTTATTTTCGGCACGTGAACCCATACACAATTGGATGATATTTTGCTAATTATAACGTCTCCACCATACGACATTTGTCGTTAATTCAAAAGTTTCCTTTAGGGTATGAGTGGTTTGACGAATCCCTACTTCCTTACTTACGGCTGTGGAAACTTGTCCCCCAGCTGCTGTTCCCCCTAAGTAAAGCCAATCATACCTGACCCTTCGTTTTAGACCTTGCCAGTGGTCTTCTTCTCTCTGGTGTACCTCATCATACTGCAACATTCCTCTCTCTCGCGCGCGGCTGTGAGCTTGCAACCGGGAGATAGTGGGCTCGAATCCCACCGTCGGCAGCCCTGAAAATGGTTTTCTGTGATTTCCCATATCCACACCAGGCACATGCAGGGGCTGTACCTTAATCAAGGCCACGGCCGCTTCCTTCCAACTCCTAGGCCTTTCCTATCCCATCGTAACCGTAACACCTATCTGTGTCGGTGCAACGTAAATCCACTAACAAAATAAAAAACATACCTAGCCGTTTCCAGTCACCGGCTCTGCCCCGGTATCAGGGTCTTTAAATGTTCTTCGATCTCTCAGTTATGTTTCATCCTCACTTCTTCCTCATCGTGGGTTGGTCCAAAAATCCCCAGCAATAATTTGCTTTCTAATGGTTCTTCCTTCTTGTTGACTATGTTGTTTTTTCTTCGTTGGTTATTACCAGAGGTACTATTATTTTATATAAGTGGAGTTTGATGTGGTGAGACAACATTGGTTCGCATATAACCCTATCCTGTGTAATTAGGTTCTGCACTGCAGAATTTGCTTTGAATATTTCTAAACATATAATTCTAAATGATCATGCATGTATTTTACAACTGTCTTTTCCTAAGTTTTTTATAATTTTATCTCGAAACCATTACGGTCCCTGCTTAGAATATAATGAACCGAGCTCGATAGCTGCAGTCGCATAAGTCCGGCCAGTATCCAGTATTCGGGAGATAGTAGGTTCGAACCCCACTATCGGCAGCCCTGAAAATGGTTTTCCGTGGTTTCCCATTTTCACACCAGGCGAATGCTGAGGCTGTACCTTAATTAAGGCCACGGCCGCTTCCTTCCCACTCCTAGCCCTTTCCTGTCCCACCGTCGCCGTAAGGCCTATCTGTGTCGGTGCGACGTAAAACAACTAGAATATAATGAATGCCTACAATATGAGATACACATATTCATTCTTTTCGCCTTTGAATGGTAAGGCCAGAGATCTAATGGAGACTCAAGGTCAGACGTTTCACTTGTGGTTATCTAGGAGTGAGTTCTGTAAGATCCGAGCCTTCCATTCTTCTTTCTACAAATGTTATTCAACCAACCAGCACATTCCTAATGGATAGGTTATTTTGGATACTTTCAACTACAAGCAAAGCATTTGTCCCAAGGTTAGATCTTCGCGTGTAGGAACCTAGGTTGTTAGTCATCGTGTATGGCTTGTGTCACAGTCTGGGGTATTTCCTTCAGGCCCTCCTATTGGCTATGTTCATAAGCCGTCAAACTCTACCTTCTCTGGTAGTTCGTGAACGTTTTCCAGATCCCAAATTCCCATTCAGCACTATGGGGCTATACGTGAAGATGTGTATTCCACACTGTTGAATAACTACCTTTTCGAACTTTGCTTCGGACGCGACTTCAAGTAATTCTTTAAGATGTTTTCACACGATTATACTTAGGCATCATAGAGCCTCCGTGGCTCAGGCGGGAGCGCGGCGGCCTCTCACCACTGGGTTCCGTGGTTCTAATCCCTGTCACTCATTGCGAGATGTGTGCTGGACAGAGGCGTGCGGGACAGGATTTTATCCGGATACTCCGGTTTACCATTTTCAGATACTTCTTGCATACAGTGTGTGTAAGGCCTTTCCGCATTGTCTATCTGTTCACAAGATAATAAGTTCAATCCAAGCGGAAGTTAGTGACATTCGACGTCCTTCTCTTTCATTCCAGTGACATTCCTCAATACCATTTCATTTCATCTGTCAGGCATTAATCTTTGCTCCTGACGAGTGCGGTAGGCTTAGGCAGCTGGCACAATTGCTCTCCTAGCCGCTAAATGGGGGATTCACTCGTTCCATTCCTGGCCCTGTCGAATGTCTGGAGTCAGGCAGCAGATTTTCATATATTTATGCATCTTATTTAGAAATTTGAGTTTGCGCCTCTGGGACCTTTTAATCATCCCAATTACCATTTTCAGATACTTCTTGCATACATAAGTTCAATCCAAACGGAAGTCAGTGACATTCGACGTCCTTCTCTTTCATCTCATTCTTATTCTCTTTCTTGTTCTTCTTGGCCTTTTCAAAGTTAACTGGGATCGGTAATTTCAATGAATTTAAAGAAGTGTTACGACCGATTGCCACTCCAGCCGCTAACCTTATGTACAGGGATGCAGTAACTAATTTTCGCGTTTCTTGTAATGGTTTTCAGCGTGATGTATTGTATGTATGTGAGGATGTATAACGAACGCGTACACCTAGCCTCCGAGCTGCTGGAATTAAACTAACGTGGTTAAAATCCACCGGGAATTGCACCACGGTCCTTCAGAACCAAAGGCCACTAAGCTGATATTTCAAACAAATAGCTGAACAGGTCAGTGACATTTACAGGTGTACAAATGTAACAACTAGGATCTTCCTAACTTAGGTGTAAAATTCGTACCCAGTTCTTGAGGAATAGCACAAGACATTAATGGTCACACAGCACCAGGTTAATTCTTATGTCTGGAGCTTTTACGTTCCACTCCTCTAGGGGCCTTCTTAGCTTGTATGGAGATGGATATGCATTTCTATAGGAAACAACTCAGTCACTTTGAGAGGAAAAATTCGCCACTTGGACGTCTCTTAAAATGTATAAGAATTTAATGCATTAAAAGCAAATATTATTATTATCACATATATCTCCAGAACAGAATTTGTCATGTAACCAGAACACCCTATTACCTTAATCCATCTGATGCTTTGATCTCCTTTGATTGCTTATCATCACTTCAATTACTGAAGCTGGGAAACTTCATCGCAGTGGATGTCCTTTGCATTTAACTCTGTTCAACATACTGTAAATGCCATTAGTAGACCCTCACTTTGTTGATGTTCGTGTTTTCGCTGAACTCACCTTTGAGCAAATTGAGGCCGATTAGTGACTTATTGCCCGGAAGCTGTTTATCCTTCTGTCATTGTGGGAACGTGGTAGGACAAAAAACTTTCCCCGCGTATCTTTGGGAAGAGGTTCTCTGATGCCAGGGCCGTAGCCATGGAGGAGGGGGGGTTCACTGGGGTTATAACCCCCCCCCCCATTGAAATATTACAAAAAGGAAATAAACAGAAACTAACAATAAACATTCAGAGCCATAACTGTAGAACCAACAGATCCGTTGAATCTACGCACACGCACCTTCAATGCGTCCTATCATGATTTTGTAACTATAACCCCCCCAACCCCCCCACACCACCCAATCGGTCGATCCTAGATACGCTACTGTCTGATGAACAGCAACCTGTCGACATTCAAATTACCCTCTGAGTTAGGATGCGACTTGTCATTCGGCAAAATTTGCTATTCATTACACGGTCCCAGAGCCTTTCTTAAATTTCATGCCGCAGTTACCTCATTGCTAATTAACCCGCGCACCATGTGCACCAACCCGTAAGGCAGCAATATTCATGTTACTACCGTCATGTCCAGCCAACTGCTTATCATGGTTTACAGAGTTGTCAAGATGCCACAAATTCACTCCACAGATGCCAGTAAATCTATGGACACGAGACTGGAGTATTTGAGGACCTTCAAAATCACACGACTGAGCTGGGATCTAACCCACTCAATTGAGCACAGTGCTCAGACGGTAGTAGCGTATTTTTGTACATCTTTAATGTTATTTTCATAAATTAATGAATAATACTGCCTCATAGAAGACCAGGCTGTTAGCTGGCTACAATGACGGCGCAACAGCAACAACGTGTGGGTGGCCAGTAGCGGACAAAACAATACCACCGAAGAATTGTTGAGGCTCGCGTTAAGGAATTTTTTTAGAAGTTGGTTAACAATGAAGCAGGTGAACAGAATGATATGAAAGTAGAAACTACGGGAATCTTCCGAGGTCCAATGTAAAGAGTGCGGAGTCGGTCTTGAGTGAGTCGGTCTTCAGTCAGCCGCGAGCGAGTTACTAAACGGTCTTGATTACGGGACATGCGATGAACTACGCAGTGAACTGCGCTGTGGAAACCGTATTTAAGAGCAGGATTTCGATGCATCACAGAGCTATGTGCTCGATTGCGATCCCGAGTGAAAACTGTTTCGACCAGAAAACTCAAACAGTCAACATTCGTCTGCATTTAGCGCAGTCGCCCAGGTGGCGGATTCCCTATCTGATGTTTACCTAGCATTTTCTTAAACGACTACAAAGAATTTGGAATTTTATTGAGCATTTTCCTTGGTAATTTTTCTTTTTTCTTTTTGCTATTTGCTTTACGTCGCAACGACACAGATAGGTCTTATGGCGACAATGGGATAGGAAAGGTCTAGGAATGGGAAGGAATCGGCCGTGACCTTCATTAAGGTACAGCCCCAGCATTTGTCTGGTGTGAAAATGGGAAACCACGGAAAACCATTTTCAGGGCTTCCGACAGTGGGGTTCGAACCCACTATCTCCCGGATACAAGCTCACAGCGCGCTCCCCTAACTGCACGGTCAACTCACCCGGTTAACTTTTTTCAATCTCTAACTCCCCTACATATAAACTAATATTTGTCCCAATTTGTTCTCTTGAATTCCAACTTTATCTTCATCAACTTTACCAACTGAAACGAATTCGTCTACTAATGTCATTCCACGCCATCTCTCCACTGACAGCTCGGAATATACCACTAATTCGAACAGCTTGTCTCCTTTCTCCCATGCCTTCCCAGTCCAAACTTTGCAACATTTTTGTAACGCTACTCTTTTGTCGGAAATATCCCAGAACATATCGAGCTGCTTTTCTTTGAATTTTTTCCAGTTCTCGATGAAAATGAAAACCTACAACCTTTTTTTCCAGTCAATGACCGGGCCAGGGATGGGACGAATGAAGTCCCCAACTTGCGGCGAGGATAGGAATTGTGCCGGCTGCCGAGGCCTGTCGCAAAGCTCTGAGGCAATAATTAATGACTGATAGATGAAATGAAATGATGCTGGAGAGTGTTGCTGGAATGAAAGATGACTGGGAAAAGCGGCGTACCCAGAGAAAAACCTGTCCCGCCTTGCCTTTGTCCAGCAGAAATCTCGCATGGAGTGATAAGTATTTGAAGCACGGTATTCAGTGGTGAGAGGCCAGCGCGCTGCAGCCTGAGCCATGGAGGCTCTTCCAGGTCTCGATAATAACTGAAAATAGTAGGTGAATAGTAAAAAATGCTACGTCTCTGGTTATTTTCTTAAGGACACTGATGACCCTGCACAATATAGTGATGTGATTTATTAAAGATTTCTTGTTTTTCTGCAGGGGTATAAGTTTTAAGCATAGGGTTGTCTTATTGTTAATCTAGTCCTATAATGTTTGTAAGAAATTAACTCCACGACTTCGCATCGTTTTGTGAGAAATGCTGCGCGACTGCAAGATACTCGACAATGTAGTGAGATGCACTGCAGATATTGGCATCATGCTAACCGTGTAAAAGTTCAGGTTCTAAGTTTCGCCAAGAGGCAAAGTCCGCTTTGTTTTTATTACTGTGTTGATGACGTGTATGTAACTCATAGGGATCACTGAGACTACCTAGGTGTTAATATAAGGAACGTGCGACTCGTTGGCTGAATGGTCAGCGTACTGGCCTTCGGTTCAGAGGGCCCAGGGTTCGATTCCCGGCCGGGTCGGGGATTTTAACCTTGATTGGTTAATTCCAATGGCTCCGAGGCTGGGTGTTTGTGCTGTCCCCAACATCCCTGCAACTCACACACCACACATAATACTATCCTCCACCACAATAACTCGCAGTTACGTACATATGGCAGATGACGCCCACCCTCATCGGAGGGTCTGCCTTACAAGGGCTGCACTCGGCTAGATATATCCACACGAAATTATTATTTATTATTAATATAAGGAACGATCTTATGTGGGGTAAATCATATTAAAGATGTCGTAAATAAAGATTACAGATCCCTTCATGTGGTTATACGGGTATTTAGGTTTTCAAAATAGTTTTTTTTTGTTTTTTGCTTTCTGCCTTATTCTACCATGCAGCGAACCACTATGTTGTATCTTCCATTATATACTTGTTAATGCACATGATGAAATTAAGTTATGCACTAATCTAATATTAGGGGCGGCACACATACCCCGCCCCGGAACCAGTAGAATAACCAATTAAGGTTAAAATCCCCGAGCTGAGCGGAAATCGAACCTGGGGTACCTTGAACCGAGGGCCATTTAGCCATGAAGCCGGACATGTAACAGGGAAGACCCCAGTTACAGTATGGTACCTTTGTATCGAACCTTGACAAGGATCACTTGACTAGAGAACTAGAAAGGATCCAAAGGAAAACAGCTCGATTTTTCTGGGTGATTTCCGATAACAGAGTAGCGTTACGAATATGTTGCAGACTGGTTGGGGACAAAATATGACGGCCTTACTTGCAGGAAGCGAGCTAGAGGCCAGCTGTCTGTCACACCCTGCGCCCTACTGAGGTAACGAGTTCTAACTGATCCTTGTTTGGTGTGGGGAGGTTACCAAACCACTTTCTTCACACTCTCTTCAACCTTCACCATTTCTTCCTGTCAACTGCAGTGTATTGATCGTTTTAGCACTATTAACAGTAATATAATAAACCAAACCAAACCAAACCCCATGGCACTACAGCCCTTGAAGGGCCTTGGCCAACCAAGCGACCGCTGCTCACCCCAAAGGCCTGCAGATTACGAGGTGTTGTGTGGTCAGCACGACGAATCCTCTCGGCCGTTATTCTTGGCTTTATAGACCGGGGCCGCTATCTCACCGTCAGATAGCTCCTCAATTCTAATCACGTAGGCTGAGTGGACCTCGAACCAGCCCTCAAGTTCAGGTAAAAATCCCTGGCCTGGCCGGGAATCGAACCCGGGGCCTCCGGGTAAGAGGCAGGCACGATACCCCTACACCATGGGGCCGGCAACAGTGATATAATACTACAGTAAAAATGAATAAATAACTCAGTTTACATCGAAATGGCAAACAATGAAGTCCATGCACATTATTTTATTTTTGCTTTGGCTCTTTGGGTGCTGATGAGATGAACCTCCGGCTACAGTAGATGTAGTAAATCCTATAAGCAGCTAATTGACACCGGGCTGCGGCTGGAGAGTGGAGGTGTGATGCGAGGACGTCATGTTTTGACACCAAGTACAAGAATTGGGAGTGAGGAGACGAGCTGCTTGACTAAGCTGTATGTTCCAAGCTCTCAGTGAAGAGATAGCGTGGCATGATATTAGTAGAGTATTAAGCTTGAATTCAACGTTTAAAAGTAGAGAAGATCATATTATGAAGTTAAATATGGAATCCAAGAGGACAGTTTGTGGAAAATATTCGTTTATGGGAAGATGAATTAGGGATTGGAATTTACCAATGTAGTTGGTCCGTTATTGTACATTATAAATTTTCCAGCTAACTCATTCCTGGTTGCCAGCGTTTCGCCCCAGTGTGCTAAGTTGGCCTCATCAGTCCTTAAATAACACACCTACCGGTAGCTAGTGCTTTCTGTGGAGGCTACTACTACATCTAAACGATTTTCATTCCTCCCCTGAAGGGGGAGGCGGGCCTCTTAGGCTGTGACGCCGTCTCTCATGCCGAGGGATTTGTTACGGTGAAGGAGATGCTCACTGAAGGTGAGGGGGGAGGGGAGGAGGTTGGCGGCCATGGCCTATACGTGGAAGTTTCCCGGCATTCGCCTTAGTGCAGAAGAATGGAAAACCATTCTCAGGACAGCCGACTGTTGGGGCCAGCCGTGGTATGCACTAGCCATGCGTCTTGGTAGGTGTGCTATTTACCAGCTGAAGAGCCCAACTTCAGGAATGAGTTAGCTGGAAAATTTCTAATTTCCAATAACGGACATTATATTGGTGTTATAAATTTACTCATTCGGGACAAATATTTCACGTTGGCCATGAAAATCAACATCTTTATGAGGATTGGAATTTACCAAAGAAGATGTTGGATATTCCAATTTGTCTGAAATCTTTTAAGAAAAGGTGATAGTTATTCTACCACCTAGGCGACAGCTCTAAATGCAGATCAATGGTCATTGATTGATTGATTGATTGATTGATTGATTGATTGATTGATTGATTGATTGATTGATTGATTGATTTTCTAGCTAATTTTCCCCTGACTTTTGGTATGGGTTGAAGGCAGAAGAAGATTAAATTCTTTATATTGGTTTTCAATGCTTTTCAAATATATTATTAGGGCATTGCTGTATTACTTCCCCGTCCCCGTAGCGTAACTGTTAACGCTATTAGCTACCGCCCTGGGAGGCTCGGGTTCGATTCCCGGTACTGTAAGAGATATATGAATGGCGGGCGAGCTGGTCTGTAGTTATCAAGGTACATGCAGCTGAACTTTCTTGAGGGTGTGCCTGGAAAGAGCTGTCACAACTGGAGTAATGCTACGTTACCATTTCGCATTGGGCTTGTGCTGATTCCTGGTTCGTCCAATAATTCGAATTCTACTTTGTGTGATGGAATAGGCTTCAGTGTGCTTAATGGTGTAACATGATGAGCTGCATGGTATGAGATGCAGGGGATGTCCAGCAACAGGCCTGAGGAATTTGTCGCACTTATGCTATACCACTTCGGTATCTGCCATCCATCAGGAAGGGTACCAGATTTCTCGGAAGGATCCATGCTCCTAGTGAGATGCGTTGGCTGAAATTTAGTTTTCGATTTTCTATTATAACGTTCCTCACATCACACACTATTATTTCTCTTCTCAATACGGCATGATTTATTATGAGATTGCATTCGAGGTACCGTGGGTTCGAGACCCACCGTCGGCAGCCCTGAAAATAATCTTATTTACTTTCCCATTTTCACACCAGGCAAGTGCAGGGGCTGTACCTTAATTAAGGCCTTCCCACCCCTATCCCTTTCCCATTCTTGTGTCGCCTAAAACTTTCCATATTTACTGTGATGTTAAACCACTAGAAAACATTACAAATAATTTACCGAGTGAGTTGGCCGTGCGGTTAGAGGCACGCGGCTCTTAACTTGCATTTGGAAGACAGTGAGCTCGAACCCCACTGTCGGCAGCCCTTAAGATGGTTTTCCATGCTTTCCAATTTTTACACCAGGCAAATGCTCGGCCTGTGTCTTAATTAAAGCCACTGCCGCTTCATTCCCACTCACAGCCCCTTCCTGTCCCATCGTCGCCATAAGACCCATCTGTGCCGGAGCGACGTAATGCAGACTGTAAAGAAAACATTAAAAAAAATAGTAATTTAGAATCTGAAGTGAAGCCTCCGTGGCTCAGCTGGCAGCACGCCGGCCCCTCACCGCTGGGTTCTGTGGTTCAAATCCCGGTCAATTCATGTGAGATTTCTGCTGGACAAGGAGGAGGCGGGACAGGTTTTCCTCCGGGTACTCTGGTTTTCCCTCACACCTTTCATTCCAGCAACACTCTCTAATATCATTTCATTTCATCTGGCATTCACTAATCACTGCCCCAGAGGAGTGCGAAAGGCTTCGGCAGCCGGCACAGTTCCTGTCCTCGCCCCTAGATTGGGGCTTCATTCATTCCAGTCCTGACCCGGTCGAATGACTGGAAACAGGCTGCGGGATCTGAAGTATACTTGAGTGTATGCTAACGTAGTGATAATGCAGATTAATAAAAATAATATTATTAAAGTCTATCAATAATATGGAAACGAAACTCCCTACACTTCAGAAAGCTGATTCTGTGGGGGTCCAAGGAGGCGAAGAATCTGCCGAATGGTGCGGGATATGCAGGGAGGTGAGGAATATGCAACATGTAACCGTAAAATAGGCTGGACTCAGGTAGGGCCCACTTGGTCGCCACTGTACGTTCGTAAGCTGAGAGTTCATACGACAGGTCCCAGGATTCAGCTCATGTATTTTAACTACAGTACCCTACCTCAGTTTGTTGCTGATCCCAGTTTTCATTGAGAGACAGTTGTTTTGAAGTGCTCGTTCTACACCTGGAAGCAAATCGTAAAGTCATAGGCATCTCCAGTAATCGAGCCCTTGCCATCCACGGTGCAGGAAAAGAAGGCGAGTGGCTAGAAGGTAACTCTTGTCAATTTGATAAACTTGCCCACTTATTGTTCTTGTTTGCTTTTATTGCTGCACTTATTGAAGTGAATGTTTACATCGCGTGCTTCAGATCCATTACCACCTACAGATACATTCCTCTCTCGCTCTAGCGTGGGTAGCTCCAGGCCCCGCCTCCATGCGGCCCTGCTCTTAGCTTCTCTTAAATACCGCGAGCTCCGCTTTGAATGGCCGCCACTCCAATTGAATCAGTTAGGACACGTATTGCCCGAAAAGAAAGAATCGCTGTTTTCTCTGTGCTTATAAGTGAGATCTACTTCTTCCTTAAAGGATTAGGTACGAAGCTGCATTTTCATTATAGACAGTTATGACCTTCAGCGTTCATCCTGGAAGACTCTGCGAATGCACGAAACACCTCCACAATCCTCTATTTGCATCTAAGTCTGTCGTTTCCTTTAGCTATGCACCTTTTACCTGGAAGTCATGAATACTGAGTCTAACGGTCGTAAATTGTGTTTCCCTCTACTTTTCTTACCCTCCATGGCCGACTCCACTGTTCTCCTAATTGATCTATCCTCCTCAAATCCCTTCACATACCTAAACAAATTCATACACATCCACTGAGTTCACTCCGGTCACTTCCTTCCCACTCCTACCCCTTTCCTATCCCATCGTCGCCATAAGATGTATCTGTGTCGGTGCGACGTAAAACAAATTGCAAAAAGAAATGATTCCTATCCTACCTTCCTAATTCAATCCTGATGCCCTCTTGTAATTGTTCCCATCTGTATTTCACCCGAAATGATTCCCTCAACGTCCATGTCTTACTACTTACACTATATGAATACGATGATCTGTCTTCATCTAGCTTTCGCTCCCGTGCTGCAAAGTTGGTCAGGAAACAGGGAAATATAGGGGTGGGTTGCGAACGGAGTCGCGAAGAGTCGAGACTGCTGTCTGTGGAACCGACACTCCCAACCCCATTGCTGCACTAACGCCAACTATCAACTGTTTCCTGAACTGCTTAGATTTACAGTTTCACGGCCCTCCCGTGATAACCACCTGATAAACTGTGCTGCGATAAATACAGCGAACATTAAATACTGTTTCTTGTTATCATCGTCGTCAATGTAGCATTGCGGCATTTTCTTTCTTAAGCCGTTTCCCTGGGACTCAGAGAGGGATCCCACCTCTACCTCCTCAAGGGCAGTGTCCTGGAGCCTGAGACTTTCGGTCGGGCGATATAAATGGGAAGGAGGACCATTACCTTGCCTAGGCGCCTAACCTGCCACGCTGAACAGGGACCTTGTCGGGGTGGGGACGAATGATAAGAATGAAAGGGATAGGCAAGGAAGAGGGAAGGAAACGGCCGTGGCCTTAAGGTAGATGCAATCCCGGGATTTGCTTGGAGAAGAAGTGGGAAATCACGGAAAACCACTTCGCGGATGGCTGAGCGGGAAATAGAACCCCCACTCTCTATTGACCTCTCGATGCTGAGTGGATTCCCTTCCAGTCCTCGTAACATTTTCAAATTCGGTTGCAGAGCCGGGAATCGAAACCGGGCCTCCGAGGATGGCAGCTAATCACACTAACAACTACGCCACAGAGGTGGACATTATTAAAAAGTATGGTGAGAAATGTTGGAAATTACCAAAAGAATTATATTCGTTTATGTTGTATTCAAGGGAGCTATGTAAACAATTGTATACTTAATGGAATATGCCTCCGAGGCCTTTCGAGTTGAGAACCATGAGCAACTTCTGTGTCTGTAAGGATGGGCCTACCTGGGATGAAATCTAATGAACAAGATGGCACAAACACCCAGTCTCTGAGCGAGAGAAATTAACCATTAAAGGATAAAATTCCCGGTCCGTTTGAACCGAAGTCCAACATGCCGACCATGTAGCAAAGGAGCTGGACGTAAAACATGCTTTTGGTAGTAGTTAGAGTCTCGGTTTCGACTAGTTAAAAGCTACAATGAACATATCGTCGTTGCCGGGACAAAACCTCCTATGTGATAATATTTTTGGAGATATACTGACCCGCAGTACATTCATTATGAAGAGCGAGAATGCCCTGACCACATTCACACAATATTGCACCTTAGATGACAGAACCTTACCGGCCAAAGTTCTAGGCTAAAATATTTCACATAGGAGGTTTTGCCCCGGCAGCGACGATATATTTCGTAGTAGGTAGAAGCTTATTCTCATGTCAACAATATTTAAAAACTGTCGTATTTTCTTTCCTTTCAGAATAAGACTTTCCTTACAAAAGCATTTCAATCAACACACCAATATACAAGAATTCACAAACTGCAGACTTGTTAATGTGTAGAAAATAGGGTTAGTATATAGTATGTTACTCATGTTGTATTAGTGTGTGTTCCTTTTCCTTTCTGATTGTGATTGTGACATGAGTAATCTTACGATGTCCACTTCATTGTACGAAACATGTCGTACTGTGTTCAATAATGCATTGATTTCTACATTTATGGCTCAAATTTTTATTTGCCTTATACTCTGTGTTCGATCGTCCGGTAAGTTTTTACTTTCTAACAGTGTTGAATTTACAAATGGGAGTCTTATTATAAAGGAAAGTAAACACGAAATGCGCTCAAATCTCTTTTTACAAGTTGGTTTACGTCGCACGGACACAGACAGGAGTAGTATAATAGGCGGATTCTGGCGAAACCTCCTCCTCCGGGCTCCCAGGGGACCCTCCGCCTCCCGCGGGAAATTTGAATTTTGGCGGGAAATTTGAATTTTGTCGCGAGATTTGAATTTATAAACAAACCCACGTGCTTTTTGACAGCTGTCATCGACAACAACCCATCGCTAACCTCACTGCTGCCATCTTGACGGGCCTAAACCTCAGTGGTACCAACTTAACCTAACTAGCGCGAGATTTGAATTTGTAAACAAATCCACGTGTTTTTGACAACCACATGCTTTTTGACAGACAACAACGCATCGCTAACCTCACTGCTGCCATCTTGACGGGCCTAAACCTCAGTAGTACCAACTTAACCTCACAAGTGCGAGATTTGAATTTGTAAACAAATCCACGTGTTTTTTTTGACAGATGTCATCCGCCATCTTTAAACTACAGAGCACCGTGCTGCCCTCTTTATCGCAGTAGCTGCAAATTCGTCACCTGTCATCCGCAGTGCTGCCATCTTAACGGGCCTAAACCTTAGTGCTACCAACTTAACCTCGCTAGCGTGAGATAAACAAATCCACGTGCTTTTCTGAGAGCTGTTATCCGCCATCTTTAATCAAGAGAGCGCCGTGTTGCACTTTATGGGGTGGCGGTAAAGTCGAAGTGCTTTACAAACTCACGTGCTTTTGTCATCCGCCATCTTTAATCCAGAGAGGACCGTGCTGCCCTCTTTGTGGCGGTGGCAAATTCCACATGCTCTTGTTGGGAAAAAAACTCACGTGCTTTTTTTCTGACAGCTGTCATCCGCCATCTTTAATCAAGAGAGCACAGTGCTGCCCTCTTTAGCTACTTACCTTTGAAATGTGGTGGCGGATAATTTGAAAAATGCTTTTTGACAGCAGCCATCTTTGAGCACCGTGCTGCCCTCTTTAGCTAGATACCTGTGGTAGCAGACAATTCTACGTGACTGCAGCCATCTTTGAGTACCGTGCTACCCTCTTTGTGGTGGCGGCAAATTCTACGTGCTCTTGTTTGGAAACAAACCTATGTGCTTTTCTGACAGCTACCATCCTCCATCTTTAACCAACAGAGCACCGTGCTGCACTCTATGTGGTGGTTGCAAAGTCGAAGTGCTTTACAAAGCCACATGCAGCTGTCATCTGCCATGAGATCACCGTGCTGAACACTGCATTGTATGACTAGAATCAAACACTGAGGAGGAGGAGCGCCCGAATCCGCCTATTATACTACTGACAGGTCTTATGGCGATAATGGGACCGGAATGGGTTTGGAGTGGGATGGAGGTGGCCGTGACCTTAATCAAGGTACAGCCCCAGCATTTGCCTGGTGTGAAAATGGGGAACCACGGTAAACCGTCTTCAGGGCTGCCGACAGTGAGTTTCGCACCCACTATCTCCCGAATACACCGGCACTGGGCACTGGCAGCACTTAAGCGACTGCAGCTATCGAGCTCGGTCAAATCTCGTTGATTTAATAAATAGCTAATAATTGTTTTTAAATAATAGGACTTACGGTTAAAAAGACCCGTCTTCTGTGAATTACTAACCAGTTTCTTCATTACATCAAATCTCTTCGCCCTTGGATGAAGAAGGACTTTTCTGTTAAAAATTGGAACAATATTAATAGAAATATGGAATTCTGCTAAAAATCAATATAGATACTGCTAAACAAAATTCCACGGGAATATGATTTGCTGGCTTGAATGTAAATTCAATGCAAATAAACACTTTATGAAAAAGTACTAAGAATAATGTTGTTTGCTTAATGTCCCACTAACTACGTGTTTATGGTTTTCGGAGATGCCGAGAGGCCAGATTTTTTCCAGCAAGAGTTCTTTCACGTATCAGTGAATATACCGACACAAAGCTGACGTATTTGAGCACCTTCAAATTGAACCTGGATCAAACCTAACAAGTTGGGCTCAGAAAGCCAGTGCTCTACCGTCTGAACTACTCAGCCCAGCGCAAAACATAGTCTGCACTAACCTGAATGAAAAAAAACTTGCTCACATGAGAAATGATTCCATTTACATCATCGGGATGGTAGTGAATACCGCCTTCAACTACATTTCTTGTTGAGCAGTTCATTTGCATCCTTGACTATTCTTGATTGCCGCAGAAGGTGTACCTAGGAACAATGAACGTGCGCTGTTTCAGATCTTGTAGCGATGTGAAGTTTAGCGAACCTCACGGGTGTCCATTTTGGATTCGCCAAACACACACTTAGTCAAATTTCACCCTGAGTCTTTTCAGAGCTCGACTGTGCCATGTGCCAAGTTGCCTCGAAAGTTCTGACTCGGAAGCAGAGTGTGCAGACTCGTACTCCAGACACTACGTGACGGCCGAAAGAAGACATACAGTCACTCCCTTAAATATTCGACCACTGACAAAATCCGCGAAAAAGTGATGACAATAACGCAACCATGAGCCGAATGTGAAACCAAATGTGTCTAAGTAATGGAACTACATGTGGTTGCTTATGCCGAAGAAGAATCGCGGAGCATTGATTTACAGTATGCTGTAAAAGAAAGGACATTTCTCACATGGCTGAAATGACACTTCTCAAATAAATTCGGTCATCCGGAATGGCCGGGATTGCCGTTGTGTTCATTGACAGTAACAGGGCAGATAGCGTAGCAAAAAGTTCATTTCAGTAGCGTGGTGCCGCAAGACACGTCGTGCCGAAGTCATTTGCTGCAGTGTTACGGACTGGTATCAAATGGGGTGCAAAAGACAACACAATACAAGTTTGAAGAACGCCAGCTCGTGATATTACATCATCCTCGAGGTAAATTGCTTAGAAAGATATAGCTAATCCTTAACATAGCAAAATAACAATTGGAGATATAATCAGGCGATTCAAAAATGAAGACAGAACTGATTCAGTTCCCCAGACAGGCAGACCAAGAAGGCGGTTTGTGCTTCGTTATGTGAAACGAAATCCGAAAATTAGTGCCCCGAAATTGGCAGGAGCTGTTTTAGAGGAGTGTGAAAAGAAAGTGGGTACTGAAACCGTGCGAAGAGCACTGCGAAGGGATAAGTTCTTTGGGAGAAGAACTAGGAGGAAACCATTCATTAGAGCGGTAAATAAAAAGAAGCGGCTAGAGTTCGCAAAAACCTACGTAAGCAAACCCAGTGCTTGGTGGGAGGATGTGTTATTTGTTGATGAGTCAAAGTTCAACGTCTTTGGGTCCGATGAAAGGCAATTGGTGTGGCACGAGGAACTGAAGCAAGCAATTTACAAGCAACGGTAAAACATGGTGGAGGAAGTGCAATGGTGTGAGGATGTGTTGCATCGAACGGGGTTAGTGCACTGAGTTTCACTGAACATGTTTTGAAAAAACATGGTTATTTGGCTATCCTCAAAAATAATTTGCGACAACCTCTGGAACAACCTGGTATACAGCGTACTTTCAGCCTCTACCAAGATAACGACCCCAAGGACAAGTCTTAACTTGTCATTGAGTGGCTGCTCTACAACTGCCCGAAGATTCTGAAGATTCCACCTGAACCCCGTCGAGAATGTGTGGAGACAAATGAAGGCAGCTCTGCAATTCCGGCCGCCAAGTTCCCTCACAGATTTGAAGAGGAGACCGCTACAAGAATGGGCGGCATTAAATCCTGATTGTATCAAGAAAGTTATCGCCAGTATGTCCAATCGACTGGATGAGGTCATAAAACGTCAAGGTGGACCTACAAAGCACTGAATGTGTAACAGGGTTGTGAATTATGCGAGTTTATGTTGCTTTCTTGTATAGTGGCCGAATATTTTTGAGGTGGCACTGGAATTATTGCTTTTATTTAATGTACGACAGATGGCATACTAATGACTGTCAGAAGAGTTTGACTTACATCACAATATTTCTAGAACATGTCATTATGTTTTCCTACATGTTTTGTTGTATTATACATTATCATTGTATGTGTTGTGTTGTATGTTGGGTATTCAGCCCGAAGGCTGGTTTGATCCTCTCCAGCTCGGCCAACAGCTGTCATAAATAGCCTAGGCGTCACTGAAGAGGCATACTAGGGAAATGAGGAGTGAGGTAGTTTTCCGTTGCTTTCCTCACCGAGTCAGCCGTTGCTACTACATATCAGTCTGCCAAGCCCACTGAAATGCATGCACCAATCGACCCTATGAGTAATATTTTCACACCATTCATAACGGGGATTGGCTGCATAAGCAATGGTATTGCTAGCATCACTCATACCTCAGTCACTTTCATATTGTCCAAGCCAAGGATGAGACTGAGACAGGTCAATGAAAGTAACAAATTTGATATAGCCCATACCAGAGGACATAATGCACTGTAAATACTACATCTCACCAGCAAAGGCATACATTGTCATTATTTAAGACAAAGTCACCTCCGTACAGGCCATGAAGGCCCTTGGAGGAGTGGAAGGTAAAGTCATCCACCATTGTTAACCGCGGCACGTGTTGGGGTAGAGTGGTTAGCTCTACGCCCGGCCGCCTTTTCTCCCAGGAATTAACCTGGTACTCATTTTTGGTGTAGGCTGAGTGAACCTCAGACATAGTGTATTTTTTTTGTTATTTGCTTTACGTCGCACTGATACAGATAGGTCTTATGGCGACGATGGGATAGGAGAGGCCTAGGAAGTGGAAGGAAGCGGCCGTGGCCGTAATTAAGGTACAGCCCCAGCATATGCCTGGTGTGAAAATGGGAAGCCACGGAAAACCATCTTCAGGGCTCGAACCCACTATCTCCCGATTACTGGATGCTGGCCGCACTTAAGCGACTGCAGCTATCGAGCTCGGTGTAAAAATATTTACCCAATAAAAGTGTGCCAAGAATCAGAGTGACCGAATATTTGTGGGAGTATCTGTAGTTTCAAGACAGTGATTCCAACTCTGCCGTAGGTCAGAGTCATTTCGACTTCGGATCTTGTAGTGAATATTAGATACCGGCTCGAAAGTCTGCACAAGTATTGGTTGTCATAATGTAAATTGAAGTACTTTGGATCTGTTATTCATTTTATTTATTTATTTTTTTTTTTTTTGCTATGGGCTTTACGTCGCACCGACACAGATAGGTCTTATGGCGACGATGGGATAGGAAAGGCCTAGGAATTGGAAGGAAGCAGCCGTGGCCTTAATTAAGGTACAGCCCCAGCATTTGCCTGGTGTGAAAATGGGAAACCACGGAAAACCATTTTCAGGGCTGCCGATAGTGGGATTCGAACCTACTATCTCCCGGATGCAAGCTTCACAGCCGCGCGCCTCTACGCGCACGGCCAACCCGCCCGGTATTCATTTTATTAAATTAAAAGGTTTTGTAAGGAATCTCTGACCGGCTCAATGACCAAATCGTTAACATGCTGGCCTAAGGTCCGAGGAGTCACAGGTTCGATTCCCGCCCGGCAATTGCACAACGCGGACACTTAATAGCCACTTTTTTCTTTTCTACTTTGCATTGCACTGAAAGGGATAGCGTATGCGTTTTGGCGACGATCAGACAGGAAAGAGCTAGAAGTGGGAAGAAATCGACTGTAACCTTGATTAAGGTACATCCTGATGTGAAAACGAGAATCCACTGAAAACCATTTTCAAACCTGTCGATAGTCTGCCCAATATCTCCCGAATGCAAGCCTAAACATCCGTACTAGTCTTCGGGACATTGCTGGAGTTTGACTGTTACACACGTGAACAATATTCGCCCTTGTAGAAAGATACGATACTATCTGGTGCGTGGCTTGACACGGCGGGGCGAAGCGAATGGTATCGTGCCATCTACTGGCCGACATCTTGAAATGTTCATCAGTTCAACCACAATCCTCCAGCATGCAATTACCCACGCTCAATTGCATGCGGCTCTTTAGGGTATTTAATCTTTTCCCGTAAGTGATACAAGGAATATGATTTGTTGACTTGAATATGCATGCAATGCTAATATACATTTCATGAAAAAATAATACGAACAATGTTATTTGTTTTACGCAGAGTTAAGTACATTTTTATGGTTTTCGGAGATGCCGAGGTGCCAGAATTTTCTCTAGAAGAAGTTCCTTTACTTGCCAGGAAATCTAACGACACGACGTATCTGGGCCCGCCGTAGAAGGTGTACTTAAGAATGAAGAACCTTTGCTACATGAGATCTTGTAACGATGCGAAGTTTTGTCAAACCTCAGCGATATACACTTCGTTAAATATCGCTCGAATCCTTTTCAGAGCTTGACTGTGTTATGTTGCAAGTTAACTGGTATTTTCCGACGCTGAAGCATAATGTAGCCTACTTTTGACATTGGAACATTGGAATTTTAACGTCTGGCTCGTTCGCTAAATGGTCAGCATGTTGGTCTTCGGTTCAAAGGACCCTGGGTTCAATCCCCGGCCAGACCGTGGAAAAACCTCCAATAGTTAATTCCTTTGGTTCGGGGACTGGGTACTTTTTGCCATCTTGATCATTGGATTTCATCCCAGGTAGACTCTGTTTCACGGCCAGTCGTCTTTATTAAACAACAATGTCGCGCCATTTCTGAGAAGCCTAGTGTCAGTCGACATGGTGTCTGTTAGCTCCACGATGCACTCTAATGTTGCGTCAAGCGTACCGTACGGCCCATTTCTCCGCCGCTTCGGTCTTCAGCAGCTTCACGCCTCATTTCAACGATAGGAATATCAGAGAAACGTACGGGTGTGCGCACTGCTGTTTGCAAAGCAGACTTATTATTTTTAGTCACAGGGTGAGGGTTAATTTTCTGACACGAAATCACAAATCTGATGGATGTGCAACATCTATTATCGTCAATCAATCAATCAATCAATCAATCAATCAATCAATCAATCAATCAATCAATCAATCAATCAATCAATCAATCAATCAATCAATCAATCACCACTGATCTGCATTTAGGGCAGTCGCCCTGGTGGCATATTCCTTACCTGTTTTCCTCAAGTCTTTTCTTAAATAATTGCAATGAATGTCTTACCTTATTGAATATTACCCTTGGTAAATTATTCCAATACCTAACTCCTCTTTCTAGAAACGAATATTTGCCGCAGTTTTGTCCTCTGGAATTCCAACTTCATCATTTCCTTCTTTTAAAACCACCACTCAAGCTTGTTCCTCTACTAATGTCATTTCATGGCACCTCTCCACTGAAATCTCGGAACATACCACTTAGTCGAGCAGCTCGTCTCCTCTCTCCCAGTCTTCCCAGCCCATATTTTGCGACATTTTTGTAATACTAGTCTTTTGTCTGAAATCATCCAGAAGAAATCGAGCTGCTTTTCTGTAGACTTTTTCTAGTTCTCGAATCAAGTAATCAAGGTGAGAGTCCCATACATTGGAACCATACTCTAGTTGGGGACTTATATTCCCTCTCCTTTACATCCTTACTACAACCCCTGAATACCCTCATAACTATGTGCAGAGACTTGTACCCTCTATTTACAATGCTATTTATGTGAAAGAAACAACAAACAACGAAACAGCATGCAGAATCCCCAAAAATCTACTTAAGGGTACCTTGAATGTATGTATAAAACGAAAAACGTACTCATGAGAATCCTATAAAAAAGCTTCTATGAGACGAAGTTTCTGGTATCTCGATATCTCCGAAAACCGTGAAGGTAGTTAAAGGTACGTTAAACCATTATTATTATTATTATTATTATTATTATTATTATTATTATTATTATTATTATTATTATTATTAGTTTATAAGCCCATTGGGACTGCGCCAAATAACTTAGTTAGAGGTGTCCTTTCTTAATCCGTTTGCCTTCCAGGGTTGGTTTTTCCCTCGCACTCTGCGAGTGATCCCACCTCTACCGCATCATGGGCAGTGTCTTGGAGGGAGAGACATTAGGTCGGGGAATACAACTGGGAAGGAGGACCAGTACCTCGCACAGGCGGCGGCGGCGGCGGCGGCGGCGGCGGCACCTTCTATGCTGAACAGGGACATTGTGTGGGAATGGGGAGGTTGGAAGGGACAGACAAGGAAGAGGGAAGGAAGTGGCCGCGGCCTTAAGTTAGATACCATCCCGACATCTACCTCGAGGGGAAGTGACAAACCACGGAAAACCACCTCGAGGAAGGCTGATGTGAGAATCGAACCCACATCCCGAGGCTGAGTGAACCCCGTTCGAGCCCTTGTACCACTGTTTCAGATTTCGTGGCAGAGCCGGGAATCGAAACCGGATCTCCGGGGGTGGCAGCTGATCACACTAACCACTACACCTCAGAGGTGGATTATTATTATTATTATTATTATTATTATTATTATTATTATTATTATTATTATTATTATTATTATTATTATTATTATTTCCTGTCTGGAGTATCCATGGCCTACAGCGGAGATGACTTGACTTTCCTTGATATGATACAGGAAAAGCAATCAGTTCCGACTTTTGTAATAATAATGATTTTGTCACACGTGAGGTAAGAACAAGAAACGCAGTATATGTCTCCCGATACCTGACAACGGCATTGGAATAAGAGTTGACTAGGAGAGGCTGGTCGGGAGAGATGGATGACAGGAATCGCTTCCAGCTCTTTGGTTGAATGGTCAGCATAGTCGCCTTTTGTTCAGGGGACCCCGTGTTCGATTCCGAGCCGGGTCGGTGATTTTAACTTCAAATGGCTTAGGCCGGGGACTGGGAGATTTTAATGTCGCCAACAACACTTCAACTCACACACAACACTATCCTCCTCTAAAATAATAAGCAGTTTCCCATAGGTGCAGATGTCACCCACCCTCGTCGGAGGGTCTACCTTACAAGGGCTGTACTACACGAATTATTAATATTACAGGAAACACAACTCAACTACGGTTCCAAGCTTGCCCCATACAACTCATTAAGTTACAAAATGGATAATGTGGGAAGTCGACCTAAAATCTGTCTGAACCCAATATGTGAAGGCTCAATATTCTGTATGATTGGTGCATGAAATGTTACTGAGGCCTGGCAGAAAATAGTAAAAACAAAATGCAAGACTACACGTCAAAAATGTACCAAAATAATTCAGTTTTCAATGTGTCGTGTCCAAGCCACGTTGCGGATAACATGATATCGAAATTTACTTTCATTCGCACTAAATCACCAATATCTTCATGTCAGTCATCATTGGAGCATGTGAGAATGACGGGGAAGGCCACTCATCACTCATACATGCAGCCATCAGTAGCAGTCAGCCGGCAATTGGAGGAGTGATTCGCCAGTCACTGCATTGCGCTGGTACAACTCTTCTTTCTTTAACCCACACTGAGGAGCTGATTTCCAGATTGTATGTGGTTTGGTCCCTGAGACATTCAGCGAAACTCTAATAAAGATGAAATTAACGGATGTGAATTACATTACATTCATGTGATGTTACATTTGTACCTAAAGCGAGTTAATCGCAATGACGGGAATATTATTGAAGGAAGAAAAAGGAATTAAATAGACTTTCAAATTTATTCATATAATTAGCTCAAGTCAGAAATTAGTCTTAAAGAAGCGTTTGCTAACTTCATTTACTCAAATCATACCTTTTTTTGCTATTTTGTTTTACATCGCACCGACTCAGATAGGTCTTATGGCGACGGAGGGATAGGAAAGGCCTAGGAATGCGAAGAAAGCGGGCGTGGCCTTAATTGAGGTACAGCCTGGTGTGAAAATGGGAAACCACGGAAAACCATCTTCAGGGCTGCCGACAGTGGGATTCGAACCCACTATCCCCCAGATGCACCAATCACACTTAGCAGTAGCTGGTATTGTCTTCAGCAGCTCAGGAGTTGCCAGCAAATGTTAATAAAAAATCATCACTCATCTGCTAGAGTTCGATTGCACTCTATTACTTTTGTTTTAGAATTATTTATTTTCATCTTGTATTTCTTCTCTAAAACTGTATCCATACCATTCAGCAATAATTCCAGATCTTTTGCTGCCGCAGATGAAATAACTATGCCATCCGCAATAATAATAATTTCGTGTGGCTATTTCTAGCCGAGTACAGCCCTTGTAAGGCAGACCCTCCGATGAGGGTGGGCGGCATCTGCCATTTGTAGGTAACTGCGTGTGATTGTGGTGGAGGATAGTGTTATGTGTGGAGTTTGAGTTGCAGGGATGTTGGGGACACCACAAACACCCTGCCCCCGGGCCACTGGAATTAACCAATTAAGGTTAATATCACCGACCCGGCCGGGAATCGAACGCGGTACCCTCTGAAGCGAAGGCCAGTACGCTGACCATTCAGCCAACGAGTCGGACTAAACTCGTGTCCTCTTCTTGAGGTGGCGCAGCTCTTTTCAGGCACATCCCCGATGGTGGTGAGCTTCCTGTACCATTCCAATCACATACGAGCCCTCCTTCCATTTTTACATTTCTGGCAGTACCGGGAATCGAACCCGAGGACGGCAGCTAATAACACTAACCGTTACGCTACGTAGGCGGGCATGTCATCCGCAAATATCATGGTTTTGATTTCCTGTCCTTGGATTGAGATTCCCTTTCCAAATCCCTCATTGATTTCCTTTATTGCCTTACACTCATTGACATTAAATAATCAGTTTTCCTTGCTTCCCAATTTTGTGGGTTCCGTCTTTGCGTCCGTTTCTTTATACATAAATTCAGGTATTAAAACACTACAAGTACTTCACATACAGAATTCTGCTCATTTTTAATATTGAGTTTTGAATGCTAAAATACACTAATTTATCACTGTCTTATACATTCTTCAAGAATGTTTTTAGAATTGCAGGACTCTTGAAATGAGGTATGAAATATGATTTTAAAGGTTCAAACAATTTCAGAATTCTTTCTACGGTGACAATTATGACAACCACCTTATTTTAGATGTGACCCCTACAAAAATATTGAACTGAATTAACTCAGCAACACGAATACAGTACAATATAAACGTGAAAGTAGTCGAATACCTTCATGAAAATGCAAACTATTTCCACTGATAATATACAACAATTATCACAGTTTTGTATTATTTAAGACTGTTTGTCTACTCCTTAGGCCCGTTTCTTGGTACTAGGTCGGGGATGAGGTGAGATGAATTTATATGGCATATTTTTACGGGCGGATGCACTTTCTGACGCCAACCGCAGTTGAGGAGTCAATGAAGATAAAATTAATGATGAATTAAATTGTGTAAGGAGGGGGAAGGAATCGGCTATGGCGTATGAATCGGAACTGTCATGACATTTGCCTGGAAGTGAAAATGTGCCGATCGTTTAAGGTACCGAAAGTCCACGATTTAAAATTGGCTCCGTTGAGTTCTTAAGTGATACGCTTTCTCGCTGATAAATGGTTTCTTTCCTTCCGGACTTCAAAGTGCAAAATTAATTCACTTGTTGACGGTTTAGTTGTTATTCACTTGCAGAAGTTCTGCTATCTAGCGGAGATGAGTGGTCGAAGAAAGCACACCTCAGCTAACAACAGTCAG
Source organism: Anabrus simplex (assembly GCF_040414725.1). Classification (NCBI taxonomy): domain Eukaryota; kingdom Metazoa; phylum Arthropoda; class Insecta; order Orthoptera; family Tettigoniidae; genus Anabrus; species Anabrus simplex. The sequence goes on from NC_090266.1 coordinate 49,703,757, forward strand.
TTGTTGGATCAGTTTTATGGGTTAGGACATTGCAGGACATCTTCCACCTCGGTGATATTAGAGTATCGCAGGTCATGGAGCCTTCGATTTTCCCTACTTTCATGAAATGCCTTTTTTTTATTCCTCTTGACTCGTTCCTACTCATTTCGACCATATTCATTATTTTTCTGATTTACATTTCTTACAATTTATTTTACGTCGCACCGACACAGATAGGTTTTATGACGACGGTGGGAATGGGAAAGCCTGGGAGTGGGAAGGAAGCGGCCGTGGCCTTAATTAAGGTACAGCACCAGCATTTACCGGGTGTGAAAATGGGAAACGACGGAAAACCATCTTCAGGGCTGCGACATTGGGGCTCGAACCCACTATCTCCCGCATGCAAGCTCACAGTTGCGCGACCCTAACCGCACGGCCAACTCGTCCGGTGGTCCAGTTAATATCGCTATGTCACTAAACTTATAGAGGTCTAATCAAATCATATACATTGTAGTACACATTCCGGCCATACATAAAGAATTTTTAAATTATATTTTATGTTTTCACAACTTGCTTTACGTCCCAACGACCAGGCAGGTTTTATAGTGGCTATGAAAGTGGAAAGGACCAAGAGTGGGAAGGAAGCGACCATACCTTAATTAAGGTAGAGCCCGAGCATTTATCCGGTGTAAAAATGGTAAACCATGGAAAACCATCCTCAGGGCTGCCGACAGTGGGGCTCCAACCCACCATCTTCCGAACGCTAAGCTGCCACTCGCTTGTTGGGGTATTTTTTCCAGGTGTTCATGAAACCAAATAAACAAGAAATAAATAAACGAACAGACAAACAAACAAACGAACAAACAAACAAACGAGCTGGTAGACAGGTGAATATTGTGCTCTCTACTGAATCTTTCCCTCACGCCGAACGCCAGAAGTAACAGACATTTTATCATAGAACTGTAGGACGGAAATCGATCTGAATCTATCTTCGACCTACAGTATGTAGGCTACGCCCGATCCAAGATAAGATCGAAGTATTGCACCCTTGCAGAGCTCCTTCGGTGTAGATTAGATGTCAACGTTGCCTCGGCTGCCCTAAAAAAAAAAATACTTACCGAAGGTGGTGAGGTCCTCTTCTCAGGCGCGATCAGTCCCTGTCGTCGAATCAGGATGCATAGGGATAGTGCATTCGGTGAAACTATTGACTACAATGACTTATGACTCAGACCGACTTGAGTTTAAATATGTATATAAACTTTTATTTATAAATCAAAAGAGAAAAGTAAACAAATTTTATAAATGTAAAATAAGATTGGTTAATGTTACATTATTTCCTTATGAGACTGTACAACTAGAATTCTCAATAATGACACACATGACTACCTCATTAATCCCTAAAGAATAATATTTATAATTTTCCATAAAATTATGTTTTAAATGATGTTTCCCATATTAATTCATCCAATTATATAATGTCTGTGTAACTGTACATATATACTAGGATAATGTTGTTAATAAACCAGGTGGATCAATTGAATAACAATATAATCATGAGAACTCTTAGTGATGATAATAATAATAATAATAATAATAATAATAATAATAATAATAATAATATTGATGTGAATAAATTTTTGTATAGCCAATTCAAGTTATTCATAAAAAAACTACTTGCCATCAGTCAAAATAATTATAATAGATAAAATTGTTTTATATAAATATAAAAAAAAATAAAGTATCGATTAACTAATTAATAAAATTGTTTTGATATTACTGAATTACATTGTAAACCAATTAAAAGAATACAGGAAAGTCTCCACAGTGTATCCCAAATGCATATCTGTAGTTTGGAAAACCAACCTAAAATGTAATACAATAGTAATAATAATAATAATAATAATAATAATAATAATAATAATAATAATAATAATAATAATAATAATAATAATTGAAATAATACGACGATTTTGCGCAGATCAAATCTAGGAATGTCACTACTAACCTCTCAGATATGTGAAATAAGTTTGCAAACAAACATACCAAAAGTTACCATAATATAATAATTAATTAATTTTACTAATTTGATTGTACTCAAATTTATTAATTACATAATTAATTGCCTAACTGACCACTGGAAATCATTATCTTGTGACTCAAATCCTCCAATATAGTGATATCAGTGAATTTACAATGCATCGAGATGATAATAATAATAATATTGTAATAACAATAATAATAATAATAATAATTGAAACGATAATAGTAATATCACTTAATGAATGTTATTTCTATGTTGGATATCATAAAAAAATCCTAAAGAATTTATAATCGCCTACCAAAATCCAATACTGTTGTTAACCAAATCGTAGATAAATTGAATTAAAAAATATAAAATGTAAATTATTTAATTAATTAATAAATCCACAATTGATTGACACAAGTGATTAATATGGTATTCATCAAGACTCCCTAATTGCTTGTGAATTGCATTGGTAAAATGTTAAATAATAATATTCAATATTAATAATAATAATAATAATAATAATAAATAATAATATCTTAACATGACCTGTAATTACGGTACTCTTGATCCACCATCCTGATAAATTATAGTATGTTTATGTCAATTATCTTAGAACATTCATTTGCCATGAGTAACACCATTTGAATAGAATCTTTCTTAACAGTGCTTATTGGGTTCTCTTTATCTATAAAACCATATTTGCCATAATTTAATGAAATACCTAATCCACTGTGTAAAGGCATAACCATGAAATTCTCATAATAGAGTTCACCAATATTAATAATATTAATAATATTATTTCTCTCATCAAAACTGTTACTGAGTTCCCATAATTTCAATATCTTACTTCGTCGCCATAAGACCTATCTGTGTCGGTGCGACGTAAAGCCCCTAGCAAAAAAAAAAAAAATATCTTCCTTCCAGGTGCAATAAACAATAATTGCTTTAACCTGAGAATTCAGTAACTTTAACTCACATAATGGACCTTGGTTGTTGTTGCACACAAATCTAAAGCTTTACTTCCGATATATGCGAGTGACCCTTACTTAGATATCGTAAAATTAATCTAGAAAAGACAGACTCTCCTACTTTAAATAAACATACACTAATTTATGCTAATATGTACACCAAGCGAGATAACGCAGCCAGAAATCCTAACCTAATACCTCAAGTTCCACTAATATATACATATATGAACCTTGTCATCAGCACACACCACACTTTTGGCTTATTTCAGCGTCTCAACATATTATAATTCGCTGAAATATAGCCATGACCCATTGCAAATGTTACTGTGGTTTCTTCAGAATAAAATGCATAGACAATGCACAGACAATACAAGAAAATACCTAAATAATGGCTGATATGAGGCAAATAAAGTAATAAATATATTTAATATTAATAATAATAATAATCATCTGTTAAAACCAATAAAATAGTTCCTACTGGCAAGCATCCACACCAGCCCAGTTGCGTGATCCATGTTACCAACCTAACTTTAAAATATCATTTAAATGCATACTATACTTTCTCTGAATAGAACGATATTGTGTCACGGCTAAACCATTTACATGTATCATCTGGTCCTTCTAACTCGTATACCTTCTTTAACTGGCTTATTTATTTCCTCACATTTATTCATTTACGACGTCATCATCATTTCTTATTCTGCACGAATTCTATTACCTCTCAGCTATCACGCTGATACTTATATTTCCATTTTTATTGAGAATATGTTCGCCATACTCTTTGTTCTCCATAATTATCTTCAGGTAAATAACCTCATGTGTTACCATATACTCTCAACTACGGACCTTCAAACATCTCAAATAAATTACCGTTGCTCAATATCGTTCTCATTATTTGACAACACCTTGATTTACCTGAGCCAAAAATAAATCCTTTTATTTAGCATTGTTCACTCAACTGTCTAACCGCGTTACTTGCCATAGCAACCAATATGTGGATGTATCAGTGTTACTGTCGTCCCAACAGAATTCTCGACAGTAACTATTGAATATATATGTTTTATTACCATTAATTGACTTCATCACTCCTCCACCACGATAACTGTGCTTGCGTGAAACAAAAAATTCCGCCTAAATGCAATACTGACAATGCTACTGATAATAATAATAATAGTGCGGCTATATGCGAAACACCATTATAATTGCCTCAAAAATATAACTTGTTCGATACTAACAGATCAAATTTTGTACACACACGATTAATAACGATAATAATAATAATAAATATTTACACTACTCATAAACAGAATTATCCTAATTTTCTGGCTGTGTACTCGGGTTTACAGTTACATCATCGTCACTCGCATACCTATCTAAATAAAGATACCATTATCAAAGGAAAGCTTTAGATTTTTAAATCAAACATGAGATTGTGTACTCACATTGATGCCATTTCGGGATCACCAGGACTAAAGGCAGCCATGTTGTCTTACAGATTCATGACCAACATGTTAATATCATTGACCATTCTTGCTGTATCCGGCATTGGCTTATATTACTACTTTCCACTCTCGCTTGACACTTTGCACACGTTTATTTCCTACCCATAATATTAAACACGACAACTTGTTTTAAAACTAGACATTACACTGTAATACATATATACACACATACGCAGTACTCAGATATTTTGGAACTTAGGCCGGATTTTACGTACTCTGCTTTAACACACTGCTGCTTCTCACGAAGCGAAGTCTTGCATGGGTTCAACGGTTTCCTTTGTAAAGCCCCAGCCGCGGGAGAAAGTGTCCACCCCCACTCGACCTAAATACTTATAGAGAGGGAGAGTATTTCCTCCGCTCAAATGTTTCAAACATACTAACAGCTCCGCGGTAGCAGGCTAATTGTTCTCCACCATTTACGGCTTACACATATATTTTAAACTGTTTGGGTTGCTCTGCGGGCTACACACTCTAACTGCGTCACCTAAGATGCAACCACTGCATAATTCAAAGTTTCGTCTTCGCCCTGCATAGACTGAACACTCGTAAAATCTGTCAATTTAATACTCCACTCACTTGGGTGGTTTTAAATACCTTAACAGCCCAACTACTGTTTATAAAGCGTATTTCCACCTCCACTGTAGTAATAAATACACACAATTCTGTACCTTTGTACTTGAATACGGAGCAAAGTTAAGACACGTCTGACCGCCACAGGACTCTTGATGATGACTGACCCGTGAGAAGCCACTACTCGGGGATGTTGGCGCACTAATCGGCGTAGGAACACTAATTCTTGCCACTAAAAATCCCAACCAAAGGAATGCTGGGTAGCTCCAAAACAAAGTTACCAAAAACATGAAATGCTTTGTACACACAAATTGCATCAATTCTTGTTACTACCATGATGCATCGTGACTCTTAAATTGTTCGTAATTTCTTTTACAATACAGTAGGCGTTAGTTGGACTATATCTTCTGCCGCGCTGGTAAACCACTCTCCACGCTGGCAAGGGGTTCCCACTGCCGGTGATAACAAACATCTGGATACACAATATTCCAATCCATTTGCCACAAACCAATAAGTTAGTTCAGAATTACTATAATAATTACTGACGTCTCCTCTTAATATAATCTTCCTTAAATACTGACAGGGATTAATTACAAGCCACATATCATTTGGTCGCGCTAATTTTGAAATTATTTAAATGCAGCAATCTGATTGGAGCACATACTCCGCTGTTCATCTATATGGACGAATTCATTCCAAAATAAGGGGATTCGGGTATTTAAAACCATGATTCTCCATCTCAGTCACTCGTGCCAGTACTTTTCCATTCTAACTACGCAGTTCCAAAAGATGATGTAATAACAGGTGTCCCAATAATTTATTTTTAGCAGAGAAAGAAGCGTGGGTTCCTATCAAGGCTTCATTCTCACGAGCTAGCTACCAGAAATTTCCAATGCTGTCCCTTTGTTTAAGAACGCTGGCTATTACTATTTATTAACAAATACAATTATAAAAATGTTGCCAATCAAACTCATCCGATGGGTGCAGTATGAGGAACCATTCGAACTGTAGGACGAAATTAACACGTATTTTATATACTGGGTCTGCCTCTGTGGTCTAGTGGTTAGTGTGATTAGCTGCCTCCACCGGAGGCCGGGTTCGATTCTGGGCTCTGACATGAAGTTTGAAAGGTGGTACAGGTTCGACTCAGCCTCGGGAGGTCAACTGAGTAGAGGGGAGTTCGATTCCCTCCTTAGCCATCCTCGAATTGGTTTTCTATTGTTTCCATCTTCTCCTCCAGGCAAATGTGGCGATGGTACCTAACTTAAGGCCAGGGCCACTTCCTTCCCTCTTCCTTGTCTATCCTTTCCAATCTTTACACCAGGTGAGTTGGCCGTGCGGTTAGGGGCTCACAGCTGTGAGCTTGCATCCGGGAGATAGTGGGTTCGAACTCTACTGTCGGCAGTCCTGAAGATGCTTTTCCGTGGTTTCCCATTTTCACACCAGGCAAATTCTGGGGCTGTACCTTACCGAAGGCCACGGCCGCTTCCTTCCTATTCCTAGGCCTTTCCTATCCCATTGTCGTCATAAGACCTATCTGTGTCGGTGCGGCGTAAAGCAAGTAGCAAAAAGAATAGCCAATCTTTACATCATACATCATATTTTCAGCATAGCGGATTAGGCCGCCTGGACGAGGTACTGGTCATCCTCCCAGTTGTATCCCCGGACCCAAAGTCTCACGCTCTAGGACAATGCCCTTGAGGCGGCAGAAGTGGGATCCCTCGCTGAGTCCGAGGGAAAACTAACCCTGAACAAAAATAGATTAAGAAAGGAAGATTTATACACTGTTGATGCGTAATTTTTTCCTATTTATAACAATGTTCTTAATTAGATATTTTGCTAAGACCGTAAATGAACCAGGCGATCAACTTGCACTACTTGCTGGTGCAATGTGATTTTAAGGCACTCCGTCGTTTGAACAGCGCAGAATATAAGAAAGCAATTCGGAATGTTGTCTTTGTTTGGTGAATGTTTTAAAAATAATGTCTTTTTACGTCTCACTAACAATTTTTACTGTTTTCGGAGACGCCGATGTGCCGGAATTTAGTCCCTCATGAGTTCTTTCACGCGCCAGTAAATCACGAGACTGGTGTATTTGAGCACCTTCAAATACCACCGGACTGAGCCAGGATCAAACCTGCCATGTTGGGGTCAGAAGGCCAGCGCCTCAACCGTCTAAGCCACTCAGCCTGGCCATTTTTTTTCTCACGCCGATCGCTACTAGTATCAGTTCCTTTTATTTACAGATCTTGTAATATTTAGAACTATTCCCACGGGTGTGCAGCGGCATGAATCTACGAAAACAAGAAATACACACGTCCCTCAAACAGGACAGCAATATCCATTTCCGATTGTTGTCTCTCTTTAGTATAACTTTCTCTGTCGCCGATCGTCAAGTGTGTCAGTTTGGTTCCTTTTTTTATCAAAGAACTGTAGGACAGTCCAAAATCACCTCCCCTTGAGGTGACGCGGCATGCATCACACGTGTCCTCCGTTCCTCTTGTTCAATTCTGACCTTTTGAAATTTGATTATCCATCGTCAATATTCCTTGAATACTTTGTACACTGCTGTTGAAACTTCAAGGGACGTATACATACAACAAAACAGTTATTGGGTAATTTTTAGTCTTGCAAATAGTGTTACGGCTATTTCGTCATAATGTACATTGTAACCTGATTAAATTCTTTCTCTGAACATTTTCATAAGAAAAATCCATCTTTCTTTCTTTCTTTCTTTCCTTCTTTCTTTCTTTCTTTCTTAATTTTTTTATTTACTTATTTATGAATAATTTTACCTTCCAGGATTGGCTTTTCCCTCGATGTGAGCGAGGGATCCCACCAGAGCCGCCTCAAGGGCAGCGTCCTAGAGCGTGAAACTTTAGGCCGGGGGATACAACTGGTAAGGAGGACCAGTACCTCGCCCAGTTGGCCTCAACTGCTGTGTTGAACAGGGGATGGAAGGATAGGAAGGGATAGACAAGGAAGGGTGAAGAAAGTGGCCATGGCCTTAAGATAGGTACCTTCCCAGCATTTGCCTGGAAGAGAATTGGGGAAAACACAGAAATCCACTTCGAGGATGGCTGAGGTGGAAATCGAACCCACCTCTACTCAGATGACCTCCCGAGACTGAGTAGGACCACCTCTCCAGCCATCGTACGAATTTTCAAATTTCGTGGCAGAGCCGGGAATCGTACCCGAGGCTTCCGGGGGTTGCAGCTAATCACACTAACCACTACACCACAGATTAGTTGTAATAATAATAATAATAATAATAATAATAATAGTAATAATAATAATAATAATAATAATAATAATACCGTCAAACAGTAAATATGGCTGAAACTTTCAAACCCCATACTGCACCCTGGTGGGGGTGTGATAAGCGTCATGCAATTGTAATTATGATGAATTATTGAGGAATATATATTTCATTGTCAGAATAAATAGTATCTTACTGTACATACAGTAAGAACAGGCGAGGCCGAGAGGGCAGGTTTCACCATACCACAGACTGCTGTCTCCAGTGAGATTAACAAACACAATGAGTGACAGAATTAGGTTTCTCAGAAATTGTAACAACGAGGAAAGAGAGAGGATAACTTGTTGCCAAAGTTTTCCTAGCCCCGGGCAGTCTTGGTAGTAGCAACAGCGCAGAGAGCCGAGTGCAAATTTCTGAGAAATGACGTAGGGGTATCTCCAGGTAACTAGCGAGAGTTGAACGTGGGGTTGGCACTGGAAGAAAAAAATATGAGCCTTCCCGGTCACGTGGTAAAGGTGGACCAATGGAAAAATTCACTTGACCAAAGCAAGGCGACAACTTCGTATTGTAAGAAGCACTAGCGAGGCTAACTCCGTGGATTAAACTGATAGAAAGAAGTGAAATATCGATTCAGAATAAAGTGGAATTTAGGAGCCTTACTATACCATAAAACTCATATAAAGTTAATAATTGCGGGAGATTGCATGGTGTAATTCTGAGAATTTATGGACGCTATTCGCTGATTGGCTGAAGTCAAAGGAAGCCACAAAAGAGCGCGAAACCCCGAGCCGGGATACGGCAGCTAAATTCGCGAATATATCCATTACCAGCGAACGATAATAGTTGAGAATTGGTATAGAGCATTTGAGAACATAATTACATCATTGGATCATATATTAAAGCCACGGGCCAAACCGCAAAGTGTCGTATGAAGATATCGGGACTGTGCGTCCCCAGATGACATCCGTTGAACTCGGAAGAGAGGGGATACAAGTATACATATGAGGGCGTAGACAAGGACTCGAAAGTACTTCTGATATTGTGTTCGAGCCGTGACTACGCCAGTGGTGCGCAAGTACTTCTGACAAAGTGTTCGGGCGGTCACCACGCCAGCGGTGCGTAACTACTTTTGACAAAGCGTTCGAGCCATGATTACGCCAGGGGTGCGAGTGTGTACTTACTCGTGGAGTAGAGTTCGAAGTATTATATTGTTACATAGTACAGTGATTCATGACGTGATGTAGCTCATATTACAGTTTTGAGCAGTATACTACTGTAGTATGAAGTGTTTCAAATAGACAGGACTCAGTAAAGTATAACTTACGGAGTGTGAGATTCTACCAACAGATTAGGAAGTGCGTTACATGAGAACGGTCACGAGTGTTTATGTCACCTAGTAAACAGTCCATTCTAAACTGATACCTGGTCAGCTACACGAACGTGAGACGGGAAATTCAAGTGCGCGCACGGGCCGTTGTAAAGGGAAACCCGAGGTATCCCATGTTCCTAGTGTCCGGGAAAGGAATGAAGAATGTATATCTACATTAAGTGGGCTAGATACAAGGCCGAGAGTGTAAAATTTGTGAATAGAATTTAGGGTGGAAATTATTCCAAAGTGCAACAGTTAATTTATTTGTCTTTATTCAAAATGTGTAAAGTTGAAAAGGGTCAAGGATTAATTCTTCAAGCTGGCATGAATACCAGTGGAATGCATTGCTAAAAACCGGAGGGGCTATGGCTTCTCGTCCGGTTTTAGCAGACTACAATGGCAGAGTTGAGTACCTTTTAACATATTTTTAGATTGCTATCGTTAGGGGGAGGAAATCATATTATTTTATCATGGTAACTTGATTGTGAAACGAGCCGTCTACGGCTCGTATAAATTCAAAGATAGATAGACAAGGGGACAAATTAATATGTAGATTAGATCGAGCACTCATCATAATTTTGATTATTAAATAGAGTATAGTAGGGTTGAGTTGTTCATTCAAGTGCTTGAGTTGTTGGCTATGATATGGAGCACGTTTCACGTAAAGATAAGGTTAATATTCATTTAGAAGTGCTTCCAAAGTGTTTTTCCGTTATCGGAACTTTTATAGATATTAAGGCATGTTGTTAAGATAATCCAGAGGTAGGATTGCCAAGTGATTTAAATTGTTGTGGGACGGAATGAAGTCCATTGATTTGTTTGTAAATATCGCGAAGTTCGCCAGTGGACAAAATAATAATAATATGTACAAGTGTCGAAGTAATACATTAAAATTTGGTAATGTGTAAAGGCGTGTTTAATAATAATCTTTGAGAATAAAGGCACGGGCCTAGTTGGATAGAATGATTGCAAATTAAAGTAATTTAAATATGGAGATCGCATGTGCCGTGAATAATTATAATTTGTGCAGTGAATCCGGTTTTAACACTAATTGTTGATTTAACGTTTTTGGACTCCATAATAATCATAAATAAATTTGGTAGAAACGAGATAGGCACTTTTATAATATGGTCACGCTATGTTTGAGGTCCAGAGGGATTTGAGCCAAAGGTTGAGATTTGGAGTTTTGTGGGACAGAAATCCGGCCCGAAATGAAAGTGAATTGTACTGATGTTGATGAAGAAATAGATGGATCTTAAGGCCCACATAGAGGTTGTATTTATATACCGGTGTCTTGAGTGGCAGAATAGAGTCCACACACCGAGGGTTAATTTGTGAAAATGTTTTGAAGAGCTCCAGTGGATAAATGGACTTCAAAATGGAAAAGGAAGGAATAATTTAACACTTGCAGAGATTGGAGGTATTTGCCCAACTGCGAGGTGTTATGGGATTTGAGAATTGTCTTAGGAGCATATGGTCTCCATGAATTGACGACAGTACGAAAATAAGGTTGCGGGTTCGAAAACTATTATGTCCCGACCGATGTGAATTCGGATCTTGGCGATTTCTGTTTGGGAGAGAACGTATGTGACTAAATTATAAAGATGGGGAATAAAAATAAAGATTTTCGAAAGAATAATAATACTATTAATAATAATAATAATATTCCAAGTAAATCATATCTGGATTGATTAGTCCCAAAATAAATCGGAATTGTAAAAGGGGTTATGCGTTAAACATATTAAGAGTGAACTACCGTGTAACAGGCGAAATAAAATTTTTTAAAAATTAATAATCATAATAAATATAAAAAACTACTTTTTTTTGAAGAAGAAGAATTTACTTTGTTTAATATTTTGGACATAATAATGATGTTGGGAGTTGAAATGAAAAATTTGAGACTTTAACTAATAATAATAATAATAATAATGAGAATATTTGAAGAAGGAGAAGAAGAATAATCAAAGAAGCTACTTTTATTTATTTCAGATGAAAATAATAAAAATCGCGAAAAGTTGAAATATTAGTCCGAGGATGATTATGGGTTACGATAATCATGATCTCCACAAAACATAATAATAATAATAATAATAATAATAATAATAATAATAATAATAATAATAATAATAATAATAATAATAATAATAATAATTTATAAAATATATTTATTTATTTTTCTTATTATTTCGGATGCTGATGATGGATGATACTAGGGAAGTCAGCTGGCGAATTAACGTAATAATGTCAATTGGTTGTAAATAATAAGTTAAGTTAATATATGTAAAATGAAGGCAAATCCCTACATCTGGACCATTAGGTTAGAGTCCCTTTGTCGTATTCCTTCAACTAACGATTAGCATATCTTGGTTAGGAACCCGGGGAGAGTTTGTAGTTTCCCGGGTTGGTCTCATCTCAATCAAAGTGGAGGCGATAACATGGTCCATGTGATCGCGCCTACTTAGCCAACAGGTATCTGGTCCATGATCAAATATGGTCATGGTGTTAACGAAGGTAAATCTGATACCTTCAGATATCAACGGTTCTACCACCAGAATGGAAGGGTGGTCAATAGTGACAAATATTATGTAATCATTTTCAGGAATAATTTGCCAAATTACCGGCAAATCAAGGGTCAACAGATTTTGATTGTGTGTAAAATTTCATTTGTTTACTTAAATAAAATGCTCCATTAGCATTTCCAGGTTCTTGTTCTTGTAGAATAGTAAACCCTTGGTGACCGTTTAAATATCCGTCCCCATCCCTAGGATGGAGCCTTCATAATTTCCCTTTGATCTGAATGTATATAATTTGTGTGTTTTATGATGAGCCTTAAAGATAAAGATTAGAGTGTCCCGTTCAACCCTGCAGTACTGATTGGATGGCGCCCTTACATTTAGTTTGAGATCTTATATCTCAAAATATTTTTTTTATTGTTTATGAGTTGCGATAGATTCGGACCGTAACACTCCCTGAGATAAATGCTGGTTGGGACTCAGGCTTTGAGCGGGTACAATACAGACTACACCGTTACACTAGTAACCACCGGCTTTTATAGAGGACGTAGATAAGACAATTCGAAGTCCGACACCTTGGCTGAGTGGTCGGCGTTGAAGGCTTCGGTTCAGAGGGTCCTCTATTCAGCACTGGACGGGTCGGGAATTTTAATTGCATCTGATTAATTTTTCAGTCTTGGGCTCTGATTGTTAGTTCTTTTCCAAACACTCTCCTGTTCATCTTCAGACAACACACTACGTCACCAACCACCACAGAAGCACGCAATAGTGATTATATCCCTCCACAAAGGGTTGACGTCAGGAAGGGCATCTTGTCGTAAAACAGGGCCAAATCCACATGTGCGACGCAGCTCGCACCTGCGGCCCCACAAGGTGTGGGGGAAAAGCGGTAGAAGAAGATATGATTATTCGGCGGTCTGTTTAAGGAGATCCTTTTTCTTATCAATTGACAGTTCCAACACTAGGTTGTGTTGAAGGACGACAGTCAGAGGATTATATTTAGTCTGTACAGTGTTAATGAGAGATGGTGATGCACACATGAACCCACTTAGAATTTGGAAGGTGAGTTGAAATTTGTATGTGATTACCTTAATTGTTCTCTACCATCAGGAATGGGGAAGTCATTAGTGGTCAATTTCCCGGAAGAACTGCGTAACACTGAGTTTGAAACTCGGAAATCTGTGTCTGAAAGAGGTAAGTAGCAGTGTACAGTGCTGTGCCCGAAGCTAATAAGTGGGCATCCAACAACAGCGGGTTATCTACCTCAGAATGGGTGACGTGTATAAAGATGAATACAACTATTGCTGCAGTTATTATTATTATTATTATTATTATTATTATTATTATTATTATTATTATTAAATCTAAAAGCTGCCCATTGTCCATATTTCTCTTGCATTCTCCTTGCTCGCTGACGTTTCATTCACTTTATTGTGGTACTCTACGGAGTCCACAGAATATAGGCAGAGATGTGCCTCATACTCAGTAATTAATACACACACAACATCGCTCGGTCGTGAAGACGAAGCCATTTTTGATGTTTTGATTCCAGTGGTCAGTCCTGTTAAAGACTTGACATTTCTTCGATCGATTAGAACGTGTTCTAATTCACTTTTTAAGACTTCTCAAGACTTGGCAAATATTGCAAGCGATTTTACAAGTAAACTTGTAAAACATTAAACACTTGTTTACAGATGTAGTTATGTACTTGCTTCGCCTTTCCCCTTGCAGTTTAATGTCTCCTGGACTCAGGTTTTCGACGTCACTTCGAGAGGAAAGGGCTACTATTGGGAAGGAAGCGGTCTTGGCCTTCATTAACCCTCAGCTACTGACGTGGAGTCTAATAGACTCCTATATATGATAGGTCATTTGCTTGCGTTCAGACCTTTCACTTTACATCCTTGTTCTTCCTGGTACATTCCTCCTTCAACATCTTATGCAATGACGCAGCTGGTCATTAATGAGCAATAATGTGGATCCGAGATATTAAGGTCTGAAGTGGATAGGAGTCTCACAGACTCGATGTTAGTAAGATGAAGTACGTGTGAGCTTTTTATAAGGAATGATAAAAGAAATATATTCTGTAATTTTTTATTCATCATAGCTTATGATGTAGTAATCTGGTATCTATTCATTTATGCACGGTTTACTTTGTATTTGATGAGAAAAATGTTAAATATGGCATTTTTTGGTCGTTAAAAGGTATGTCGTGTTGAATATAATTCAGAAAGCACGTCATGTTTAATCTTACACTAAACGTTTTCCTACAATGCATGCTAAACTTATTGCTTACGAAAATTTATACTAACAGTCCATAATTTGAAATTTGTTCCATGGAGTCTCTCAGACCCAGTGTCAGTGACAATGTTATTGAGTTCTCACCTCAGCAGCTGAGCGTTAAGGTACAATTGCATAGTGTGAAAATGAAAAACCACGTGGAATCATTTTCAGGGGTTGGAACCCACCACCTCCCGAATGCTAGGTTACAGCTACGTGCCCTATGCCCAGGACCTTATGCTAGGGACTGATCTACTGCGGCCTGGAATGCGTCGCCTCGTTGAAGCGATGCGTAACGTCATGAGCCAGACGGCACTGGGCAGCGCTTCTGTAAGCCAAGTACAATGTTTCCCAATCTGCTCTTGGCACGTCATACTACTGTACAGATAACGAATTATGATGCCAAATCCTTCATTCTAATTGCTGTTGAAAGAAGCTGTTCATAAACGTACATTGGCCTCTATAGGCCTACTTGTTGTCCCACACGTTGTCTTTCGTTTCCTTTTTGCGGTAAAGAGGTAAGGATCAAGTTTGTGGCACAGTTTTATTTCACCAGTGCCTTTCTTCAACACATTAGTCAAAATTCCCGCATTTATCTCCTTATCGTATTCAAATTTCTTCATCCAGAAAGTTTTTTTTAAATGTTTGTTATAGTGATGTCCGCAAAAACCCATACATACTTCTCAATGTCTCCAGGATTAACAGTGTCCTGCAGCCTCCCAAGTCAGAAGCAGTGGCTAATACTATAATTCCTGAAGAATCCACAGCGGTGATGATCTTGAAAGTTAATGACCGGTTCATAGTCTTATCGAAATCAAAACACACAGGCTTTTTCCAGTGAGCGCACAGTTCTCTGATTAGTGCTATCTGAACTTTAGAGTGGAGACCAAGAATTTGATCCATTTCCGCGTCATAAACAAACTTGCAGTTTATGTATATTTAATCGAAGCTCAGAACACAAAGTTTATCTGCCGTGGGCATTTTTTTTCACTGCATTTTGACACAAACTTCAGTACGTGATCAAGAATACCGGGCCAACAAATTTTACGCACCACATCCAAGCTTGTCCTTCCAGAAGTCGTAGGCTTTAGGATGCAAGGCTCGTATCATTACTGAATGGGAAATGGCTTTGCATGTCCAAGGAGTTATTTTTCCTCCACGTGCCAGTGACCTCGTCTGGATAGGTGTGAACAGTCGGGCTAGCCAGCTCGTCAAATAGGAGGTTTCTTCGTTTATAAATTTAATGACACATAGTTATCGTTTTAATTCTTGTTCCTTATCAATTTACTTCCGAATGCGTCTGCAATGATTCCGGTTTTTATCGGTAATTATTTCGCAATGTTTCCATTGTTCTTCTTTCATACGCCGGGCTGAGTGGCTCAGAGGGTTGAGGCGCTGGCCTTCTGACCCCAACTTGGTAGGTTCGATCCTGGCTCAGTCCAGTCATATTTGAAGGTGCTCAAATACGTCAGCCTTGTGTCGGTAGACTTACTGGCACGTAAAAGAACTCATGCGGGATTAAATTCCGGCACCTCGGCATATTCGAAAACCGTAAAAACGTAGTTAATGGGACGTAAAGTCAAGAACTTTATTATTATTATTATTATTATTATTATTATTATTATTATTATTATTATTATTATTATTATTATTACTTCTTTCAATGAACTTCGTTTTCAAAGAGTGAACTTCTTTCATTAAAGATTAATTTTCTTCGAGAAATTTGTCTTAACGAATGCAGTGAACGTAGCCCTCATTCACTTTTTGAGTGGAGATATCCGTAGAAATTTCTTCTATTTCTGTGCGTGTTTTCTTTGGGCTTCCATTTTCCAGTCTTTCCATGGTGGTTAAACGAGTTTTTCTTATCTTAAGTCGCAAAGCCGACTTTGAATTATTTGTGCCCTCTAGTTTCGCATAACCTGGAAGTTTAAGAGATGGCTTGACACTTTAGAGGTAATCCCACCAAATGTCTTTAAGCCATCTTCATAATCAGAGGTAGAAATGATGGTAATGATGCTTGTTGTTTAAAGGGCTCTAACATCTAGATCATCGGCCGCCAGAGGTAGAAAAAAGGTTCGTTGCATACATATGCGATTTACAATTATTGAAGCAATCGTTTACATTTACTCTACTCCCACATATTTTTGTCTTTCGAGAATAACTTTTACATGTAGCTACGTCACAAGAACTAATTCTATCTCTCGGAACAAATTACCGACAGTAACACTGTTACACGAAATACCTACGAACATGAGATCGTCGGAGGATGCGGAGTGGATCTCGGCTCTACCGTCTCTATGCTTCTGCATTCTGGAGTCGGAGAGAGGCTGGTCCGCACCATCGGTTGTTATGAGAATAGTTTTCCGCGATTTTCCATTCTCCGGCACTAAAGCGAATGCTGGGACAGTTCATAGTATAGGCCAGGAACGCCATCCTTCTCACCTACTCCGATACAAATCTCCTGGCCTGAGAAACGGCGCCACCATCTAGGAGGCCCACCTCCCCTTTCAGGGGAGGAATGAACACGTTTGATAGTAGGGAAAGCATGAGATTACAAAACTGCAGCACGCAAGGGCACAGCGTTGTACAGAACTGGTCTATTTTCACATTCTTTGTCTTTCAAGAATCATTTCTGCAAGTAGCTACCGCACAACTCATTCTACCTCTCATATGGCTTTTATAAGCAGACCATGATTACAAAGAATGCACCAGTAACGAGATAGAGTAATTACTAGTAAAAGAAACAGACTATTTAAAGTAGAATGAGTAATTACCAGTAATATAATACTTACTAAATCTTAAAAGTAAAGCTTTTAATGTGATCAATAAGTTAGTTGCGGGAATGTGATAAAGATTCTGTCTATTCATACGCGTTTCATTTGTGAGCGTATCTTCAATTCTACAGAAATATCGTTGTGGTCCTGGAATAGACTATTCCACTGGGAGAGAGCTCCGGAGAGCGACTGTGGTTATGATAAATGAATTGTTAAATATAGCAGTTGTATGAAGCGGAAGGTATTCAGTTCGTACATGACACAAAACTTGTGTAATGTTTTCTGATGGTGGGACAGTGTTATCAATGGTCAGCGTACTGGCCTTCAGTTCAGAGGGTCCCGGGTTCGATTCCCCGCCGGGTCGGGGATTTTAACCTTCATTGGTTAATTCCAGTGGCCCGGGGGCTGGGTATTTGTGCTGTCCCCAACATCCCTGCAAGTCACACACCACACATAACACTACCCTCCACCACAATAACACGCAGTTACCTACACATGGCAGATGCCGCCCACCCTCATCGGAGGGTCTGCCTTACAAGGGCTGCACTCGGCTAGTAACAGCCACACGAAATTAAATTATTATCTAAATAACTTACGAAAGGGTATTCTCATTGTTCAAACATAACAATCTAATCCTCAATCGTAATTCGACGATGAAATGTACCATATTCATTGAAACATGTCCCCAGAACATTGTATAATGTTTCTTCCGTGGTAATACTTCTTACACTGTCGGGCGAGTTCAGTGGCAAAAAATGGAACATGGACTACGAATGAAGATGACTGCAGGTGGCTTATGTGATTAGATGATTGGTAGAAACAAAAAGGGGTCACATTTTCTTCCACAGCAGCTTGGTTATCCCTTATTTTATAACCGGTACTGTTATTCATATTGCACCTATCCTGAGTAAAACTAAAGTGTACACTTTATCCGACATCCATTATCGTGCTCCATCCCTTCACGGAATTTTGTCACGAACAACAGGTTGTTTATAGGGTAGATTTATTTCAATATTAAAAATTTGTACCGTAAAGCACATGGAATTTCTATACTTGGAAGGTCGAATCCGTCCATGTCTGTGTGACACTCAGTACCACTTCTCATTATGTGTCTTTCTGAGCAAGTGTCAGGGGGACTTTCGCCTATAGCAGACTCTCTTATTACAGATACTTAAATCAAGAAACTAAATATTTCTACCCTTAAATGGTACTAGGTTGGAAGAGAGGCCTTTATAAGGATAAGTCTTAATTGGGGTAATCACATAAACGGGATTTTAAATTGATATTACAGATCTCATTACATGGTTATGATGGCATTTACGGGTTGTAGTGAGGATCTAAAGGAGAGGGTATTAAAATCTCTGGCAAGACCCCAACTAGAGTATGGTTCCAATATTTGGGACCTTCACCAAGATTACTTGATTCGAGAACTGGAAAAAAAACCGAAAGAAAGAAGCTGGATTTGTTCTGGGAGATTTCCGACAAAAGAGTAGCTTTGCGAAAATGTTGCAAAGTTTGGGTTGGGAAGACTTGGGAGAAAGTAGACGAGCCGCTCGTATAAATGGTATGTTCTGAGCTGTCAGCGCAGAGACGGCGTGAAATGGCGTTAGTAGACGAATGAATATGAGTGGTGTTTTTAAAAGTAGGAACGATCAAAATATGAAGATGAAGTTGGAATACAAGTGGACAAATTGGGACAAATATTCATTCACAGGAAGAGGCGCTAGAGACTGGAATAATTAGCAAGGGCGTTGTTCAATAAATTTACAAATTCCTAGCAGTTACAGTATTTTAAAGAAACTAGATAAACAACAGATAGGCAATCTGCCACATGGGCGAATGCCCTAATGCAGTTCAGTGGTGATTGATTGATTGATTGATTGATTGATTGATTGATTGATTGATTGATTGATTGATTGATTGATTGATTGATTGATTGATTGATTGATTGATTGATTGATTGATTGATTGATTGATTGATTGATTGATTGATTGATTGAACTAACAGGAGAATGGAACTGGTAAAAGGCTTACGTATATATTTATAGGAATAACAGCTCTATAGCTCAGTGAGTTCCAGATGGCATTGTTAGTAATTTTACTCTACATGACTTTTGTCTTTTAACGACAACGACAAAGGGTGTGGAAGAACACCACCGGCACCCCATTCTATACGAGATGTTCAAATAAGCATATTGTGAGTGAATGCGACCTGAATACGAAATATCTTTGGTTGACAGGTACATCCACTAAAGGTGTGACACAGATTTTATAAAGATCGTGTTTCTCGTGTTTCCAAGGTACTGTATTATAATGCCCGTAGCGAGTTCTGGGTAATCTGCAAATTGCTGAGGTGCCTGCAGTTCGCTGCATTAAGATCAGGAAATCGTGTAGGTTGTTCGGATAATGCTCTTCCAAGTGGGATTTTCCCACTGAAATGAAATATGGTAGAGCCTAGTCATTCGTGAATCATATCTAGCGTACCAGATCCAGCGGGACGTCTTCCGGTCATGTATGTCAGTGTTATCGGAACAGGGTACAATATCTATGGTCAGTCAAATGTCCAAAAATCCTTACGACTCAACTTTATCCTCATCAGACATTTCTACCAAGGCCAGAATTAGCACTAACATTAACTCATGGCATAACTATACATCCACTGATAGTTACTCTGGAATTCAAATACGACCCACCGTGAACACAACCTCTTCTACACGCACACAGATACAAAGGGATGCAGATTTTTACCCCAAATCTACAAAACCTTTTTTGCAAACATCCGTATAGGAATTCATTATCAGCGAGATAATATGTTCTGTTAACGTAACGGTGACGAAGCTGTTTCTTACTAATAATAATAATAATAATAATAATAATAATAATAATAATAATAATAATAATAATAATAATAATAATAATAATAATAACAATAACAATAATAATAATAATAATAATAATAATAATAATAATAATATATCGGTAATGTCCCAACAGCTGAATAGATGCTGGAGTGGTGGGAATTTAGCCTGAAATGGGGTCCACGCTGGTAAACAATTTTTTATAGTTCTCTGGCATTTTTAATCCCTTAAATTTTAACTGAATGCTTTGAGAAGCGCTGGAGGGGAGCACCTATCCAACCACGCCCACTAGTAATTTTCCCTGAAAAGCCTTAAGTTATATTCCCTCAGACGGTTAAGGCGCTGGCCTTCTAACCCCAACCTGGCAGGTTCGATCCTGGCTCAGTCCGGTGGTATTTGAAGGTGCTCAAATACGACAGCCCCGTGTCGGTAGATTTACTGGCACGTTAAAGAACTCCTGCGGGACTAAATTCCGGCACCTCGGCGTCTCCGAAGACCTTAAAAAGTAGTTAGTGGGACGTAAAGCAAATAACATTATTAAAAAGTTATATTCCTTTCTGACAGGTGAGGAAACCATATTGCTGATGATTCTATCTATATATATATATATAAAATAAGAGTTTTGTCTGTACATTGCTGAGAATTTGAAAAGAATGGTATTTCTGTGTCGGTCATGTCCACAGTAACAAGAAAATGCATTTTTTACTTTTCCGTAATGTCTGTCTGTCTGTCTGTCTGTCTGTCTGTCTGTCTGTCTGTCTGTCTGTCTGTCTGTACACGCATCACGAGAAAACGGCTGAAGAGAATTTAATGATAATCGGAATATAAAGTCGGGCGATGAACCGCTACAATCTACGCTATAAATTATTTTAATCACGCTGAGTGAAATGGTAGTTTAGGGGAAGGCCTGAAATTTAATTCTCAAATATTTATGTTATTAGCGGTCGTGTCTTAATGTAAATCGCTAGACAAAGATGAGAAATAATTCGGTACAATATAGGCTATACACGCTGAGAGAAATGGTAGTTTAGGGGAAGGCCTAAAATTTAATTGTCAAATATTTATTTTATTAGTGGTCGTATCTTCACGAAAATTGGTATGCAAAGTCTGGGAATAGGTCGCTATAATCTAGGCTATCAATAATGTTATTCGCACTGAGTGAAATGGTAGTTTAGGGGAAGGCCTGAAATGTAATCTATATATAAAATAAGTGTTTTGCTTGTGCATTGCTCAGAATTTGAAATGAATGGTATTTTTGTATCTGCCATGTCCACAGTAACAAGGAAATGCATTTTTTATTTTTCCGTAATGTCTGTCTGTCTGTCTGTCTGTCTGTCTGTCTGTCTGTCTGTCTGTCTGTCTGTCTGTCTGTCTGTCTGTCTGTCTGTCTGTCTGTCTGTCTGTCTGTCTGTCTGTCTGTCTGTCTGTCTGTAGGTATATATGTACACGCACCAATATAAAACGGCTGAAGAGAATTTAATAAAAATCGGTATGTAATGTCGGGTGACGAACCACTGCAATCTTGGCTACAAATTATTTTATTCACGTTCAGTAAAATGGTAGTTTAGGGGAAGGCCTGAAATGTAATTCTCAAATAAGTTATTTATGTTATTAGTGATCGTATCGATAAATACAACATAACTAACATAACTTTAGCTATGTCGTAAGTTAGTAGTAGTTATGTAAGAAGTTGTTAAATTTCCGATCACTAATGTCTTATACATTGTTACCGTACCGCATATAATCAGATATATTCATGAATTTGGATTTTTGTTACTAAGTCTATATCAGCACCGAGTCACGAGAAAATGAGTAACAGAATTTAGTGAAAATCGGTATGTAAAGTTTGAGAATAAGGAACTACAGTCTACAATATAAATAATTTTGTAGGACACCCTAATACCACAGAGTCGAAAGAAAACTATGTGAAGGCCTGCAATATAAAAAGCTCATAAACTTTATCAACAATAACATTACATTGACCATTGTTTGTTGTGATGTGCTTTTTGTCTTCTGTTTCATCTCATCCCCGATAGATAGGATTACTGCAGCGTACCGAGGGTTTTTTAATTTGATTGACGTCGCACCGACACAGGTAGGTCTTATGGCTACGATGGAATGGGAAATGAATAGTGGTGTGAAGGAAGCGGCCTTGGCTTTAAGGTACAGCCTGGTGTGACTGGTGTGAAAATGGGAAACCACGGAATACCCTCTTCAGGGTTGCCAGCAGTGGGGTTCGAATCCACTATCTCCCGGATGAAACCTCACAGCTGCGCGCCCCTAACCACATGGGCAACTCGCCTGGTCATACCGACTGTAACAGCCTGCCTGTATATTGGCGGGAAGTAGCTGGGGAGTAAGATAACTTTCTTCTCTAGCATGCCATTCCTCTGGTTCATACATTTCCTGATATATCTGGTACGTAACACACTGGTTCATCATAGTATTCGAGCTATTCAATCCCTACACTGAGGCACTGATTGGAATGAGTAGTGTGCATATTTAACGGAATAATGACAGAGGAGTGTTCACGGCAGTCTGCGACCTGGTAATTCCATCTCTGGAACTTTGGACTCTTAGATCGGCACCGTAGTACTGTTTGTTGAAAGTGAGAAAGTGTGCGGTTTTTCATTTGATCGAGTATTTTATATGATAACATTGCTTTCAATCGCTACATTCCTACTGACGTTTTTGTAATGACCTATGTTGAATTCAGTTAGGAAAACCACCAAGTCAGTCTTTCTGAGAATCCCGTAGCGAAGCACGGGTACATCAACTAGTGTTAATATAAAGTGTCCGGACCGCGTTCGGCAGAGGAACTCACGTGTTCACTTCATTATCTTAGGACCGAATGATTGACCTGTTTTGCTTACAGGCACTCAATTAAACTTGGCAAGTCTCTGAATTAGATGCATGTCGGTCATTTCATGTTTGAGATACGTCTCCTTACAATGCAGGGTTCAGTTAGTAGCGACCAGCATGCTATGCGACGTACGTGGGAGCCCAGTGTGGCCGGGGTGGCCTGACGTAAATGCGGGCAGCTTACGTACGTCACAGTGAAGTGAGAGAGCAGGGAAGGGGGCAGTGACTACGAAGCTCTCTTCCACTGCTCAGCGAAATGCTGATTGGGTACAGTATTTAATTAAAAACGCTATGATCGCAGGAAGACCGACCTTTTCAAGATATTCCGGTTTGATTTATACCGTGCTCGATATACACAGTCAGTTTTATTTTCTTATATTGATATATTTTAAGAAAACTGACACGATATAATTTCTGTATTATAATTTACAGGGGTATGAGTTTAAAGCGTACAATATATAACAAGTTTACTGCTTGATTTTGCAGTGTTCTGGTAGACTTACCCTGTTCTCTGAATTTCTGAAAATAGAACTGAAAAGTTATCACCGGATGAGTTGGCCATGCGGTTAGGGGCCCGCGGCTGTGAACTTGCATCCGGGAGATAGTGGGTTCGAACCCCACTGTCGGCAGCCCTGAAGAATGGATTTTCGTGGTTTTTCAATTTCACGCCAGGTAAATGGTGGGGCTGCTCCTTAATTATGTTCACGGCCGCTTCCTTCCAACTCCTAGGCCTTTCCTATCCCATCGCCGCCATAAGATCTGTCTGTGTCAGTGCGACGTAAAGCCACTAGCAAATAAAACTTATCAGGCGTCCGAAGATAATAGCTGGCCTCTAAATGGCGAGGGATTTTCATTAGAAGTGAGGATATGGATGTTTACTAACCAAGATTAAAGTACAGCAGTGTCAATGTATCTGCCAAATATATGTAGAGTATGCCTTCAAATAAATCAATTTCTTCTTCTTTTTTCTTCAGTGTTCGTCCCTCCCGCTGGTGAGGTCCGCTATCCTTCAAATAAAATTCCTGACCGATGTTATTTCTGGTAAGCAGGAATGGATTGTTGGTGAGTTTATCAGATAATTTAAACCCATGCAACCACAAGCCATACAGTAGTTCAATCACCGTAACTCCGTATTAGATATATTTCTAAAACATCTCTTCTTCATCTTAATCTGTTTAGTCCGGCTCCATGGCTAAATGGTTAGCATGCTGGCCTTTGGCCACAGGGCTCCTGGGTTCGATTCCCGGCAGAGTCGGGAATTTTAACCATCATTGGTTAATTTCGCTGGCACGGGGGCTGGATGTATATGTTGCCTTCATCATCATTTCATCCTCAACACGACACTCAGGTCGCCTACGGGTGTCAAATCGAAAGACCTGCACCTGGCGAGCCGAACTTGTCCTCGGACACTCTTAGCACTAAAAGGCATAGGCCATTTCATTTTTAATCTGTTTACCCTCCAGGGTTGTTTTCCTCGGACTCAGTGAGATATCCCAAGTCTATCGCCTCATGGGCAGTGTCCTGGAGCGTGAGACATTTTGTCGGGGGGTACAACTGGGGAGAATGCCCAGTACCTCGCCCAGGCGGCCTCACCTGCTATGCTGAACAGGGGCCTTGAGGGGGCATTGGAAGAGTGGAAGGGATAGACAAAGAAGGGGGAAGGAAGCGGCCGTGGCCTAATGTTCAGTACCATCCTGGCATTTGCCTGGAGGAGAAGTGGGAAACCACGGAAAAACCACTTCCAGGATGGCTGAGGTGGGAATCGAACCCACCTCTACTCATTTGATTCTCAAGGCTGAGTAGACTCCGTTCCAGCCCTCGTACCAGGGCCGGAAATCGAACCAGGGCCTCCGGGGGTGGCAGGTAATCACACTACCCACTACACCATAGAGGCGGAGTCTAAAGCATCTCTTAAAATGTAATAAGGAGCATACATTACAAAAATATTTGATGATGTAGGCCTAACTCTTTAATGTATGCGATCAAAATACATCAAATACAATGAACATAAATAACTTATTCCTTATAAATTAAATTAAAAATGGCCCGGATTTCTGCCCTACTTCTTTTCTTCCTCCATTCTAAATTATTTTATCACCACAGTGATCGTGTGTGACTGGAAGAACCTCGCCCAACCTTCATGGCCTGTGCCCGCCCGCCCGCAGGACGAAATGCCACTCGCCGCTCTGCCTTCTCGCCAGTACAATCCGGAGCGACGCGACGCACGCTGGAAGTCAGTAGTACACGAGAGAGTCACCTTAGTCCTATCACTGTATTTCGTGACCGTTACTACATTATGGAAAGCGAAAACAGGTGTAGATACGAATACGCCCTGTAAACCGCGAAAGATCCGAGCTACGGTATTCATTGGGCGTTAATAATAATTCCATTCGCCAGGACTGATACCACTTTCTTTGCAGTGCGTGGAGCACCTACATTCATTCAAATGAATTATCCAATTTCCTCTGATGTCAGGAACCTCCTATTTTGAGGCATTACACTCAAGGTTCCTTGAGGAGGTTCATAAAATATGACAAAGGTTTCACACTAATAAAGTCAAAATCGTAATTTTCAAATTGAATTATCGGAATAATGTAGATTATTTAAAGGCGCACCGAGAATAGACTCCAGCGTTCTGTATTTCTATGTGATGGTGTCATATTTTAATGAACCGATCAACCCACTGTAACTAGTAGTATTAAGGCATCTAAATTATTTAAGGTATGAACGTGCTGTATTTACAATGCTAAGGTAGTAGTTAGTAACTGGACCGCTCAATCTTCTGTAAGTCATAGTGTAAAATTTTGAAACACTAAGGTACGTGCAATTTGTGTATGACGGTATTGTTAAGCTCAACCCATAGTGTAGTAAGCCGTAGTGTTAAGCACTGGAAATATTTAACTTGTTTGTGAATTTGTATTTGATATTTATGGATTTAGAATTGTAAACTAGTAATATTCCTTGCAAAATTTTCTTTTCATAGAATTGCTTGTTTTTGTTGTTTATGGGTAAATGTATTTTAGCTTTATTATCACACTGCGGTTAGTGATCATTGCCACCGGGATATTTCCCTATTGCGACGTATGTGTTAATAACAATAAAAACTTAATGATTCATATTGCTTTGAAGCTAAATCTTTCCCCTTTCTGACTGATTTTTCGTCAAGACGTGTAGTGAAGTCCCAACTGATAAAATGCGAAAACAACTATAGTTATTAAAAGTTAGTGAATTGATTTGGGAATTGCGTTCTGCTCATGGGAGATTATAATGTATATCATTCTTCTGTCTATTGGCGTATAGACTAATTCGAATTGGGCCACCTAAAAACATCCATGTTGCTCTAACTGTGTGTGTCAATAAATCGTATGGTATTATTACGTCCTGCTCGTCATTGAATCAATGGAAAATTAGCATTTAGAATGGTAGCGGAAGGAACATGCACCGCATACGTGAGCAGTATTAATGATTCAGAACCCGCATATGATTCCTCTGGTCACGCGCAGCTCCAATAGCAGATTCCCATTAAAAATTCAGCCGAAATTGATTGGCCTCGCAGATAATGATGAACAAAACTTTATAGATGACGGGACTTTCTACTTAAAGAACATCATGTCCTAGTTCCTACATATCCTATGGCTGAGGTAAACCAAATTGTCTATGACTGGGGCTATCATGACACACATTCCACCCAATCTGAATATGTGTACTTAGTTCCGTTTGTACTCAACCGTGTTATACACCTCGACTGCAAAGTCGGGAGCCATACATAACACTACATGGTGTTAGAAGGTTGAGAATCTGAATAGGAGTTATTGTTAAAATGATCAGATTTATATCTCTGTCTCTGAAATATACTGTATTTAGCTACAAATTTGAAACTATTAGAATTGCGTTTGCCTTCTGTCGGAAGTTTGCTGAACTACGATATGGTATTAGTAACGTATATTCGTATGTTTCTTACTTCACAAAATGTAAAATGTTACTCTTTTTATATAACAGTGTTCAATTCAGAAAATTATTTAGTTACTTAGTTATAGCACGAAGGCAAAGATCCTGAGCAAGTCAATGAAGGTCTTCTCTTGACGTAATTTCAAGGAGTTTACCAATTGCAACGTTGAAACGTATTGTAATGAAAGAAAACCATGAACAATTCGACCAAAAACAATACGTTACACTATTAAAATAGCAAAATAATTATACTGTGAGTACCTACAAATAAGAACGAAATTAAAGTGGAGATTTCATTAATGTAAATTTGCAATAATGAAGAAAAATGAATAAAAGAAATAAGGGAAAGTCCAGTAGAAAATATTCTTCATTATGCACAAAGAATAAGTATGAAGGGTATGTGTAAGTACTTTAAGGCAGCAACAGGTTCCAGGAAGGACATTCCAAGTATTCTTGGTGAACTTGGAGAGTGCATATGCGTGGATCTACAGAGGACAGAAGTATTCAATCAGCAATATGCAAAGATAATTGGATACAAATATAATATTCAGTTAGAGGTTGTGGCTAATATTCACGAAGTACTGAAATTTTCCTGTGATAAAGACGTTTTAAAATATATATATTAATTTGAAAACTGGAAAATTAGCAGAAATTGTTAAGTTTACTGGAGATATACTAAAGAGCTTATATAAGGATTTCGTACCATATCTTAAGTATTTATTTGTTTACTTTTGCACGAAGGACAGATCGATGTTATCAAGTGCCATTCATTCCATAATCCTGCAGGATATTTCAGAGATTAATACCTTTAATGGTGTGTTAGTAATGCCAATAAAATTCACCTTATTGTAGGCTATGAAGTTCCCTTGCGAAGTGGAAGGTAAGGGTCTCAACTACCAACAAACTTGACATTAAATGGGTTGAGAACTTGGTACTCATAAATGCTGAGTAAACACCAGGAAAACGAGCCATTCTAGAAGCGGTTGCCTTCATGTTCCCTTGACTTTCTTAAGGAGATTCTAACTTTCGTCCTTCCAGGTGAATCAAATATACCTTGATCGTTCGAATTAGAAGAACGTGGTTGTAAGTTACAGTACGATTCTACATCAGCTCTGGATATGTAAGAGTGAATTTACACAATTTAATCCGTCAATTTGAAGACGAAAGTACAACGTCCATACGAAGGCCTACATCATCGGCATATAACTCCATATTTAGTGAAAATCAGCGATCAGAGTTCGACGATTAACTACGAAAGAGGAAATTCACATCCGAGGAGCTTGTTTTCCAGTTATTCCAAAGTATAGAGAATTCTTTTTATCTCTCCAATGTCAGCTTGGTACATACCACTTAGGCGAGCAGCTCGTGTTCTTTCTCCCAAGTCTTCCCAGTAGAAACTTCGCAAAAAAATTTTACGTTACTCTTTTGTCGGAAATCACCCAGAACAAATCGAGCTACTTTTCTTTGGACTTACATGCCCTCTCTTTTACATCCTTCCTAAAACCCCTAAACGTCATGATAACCATGTGCAGAGTTTTGTACCATTTCTTTACAATCCCATTTATGTGATTACCCCAACTAAGATCCTTCCTTAACCGGGCGAATTGGCCGTGCGTGTAGAGGCGCGCGGCTGTGAGCTTGCATCCGGGAGATAGTAGGTTCGAATCCCACTATCGGCAGCCCTGAAAATGGTTTTCCGTGGTTTCCCATTTTCACTCCAGGCAAATGCTGGGGCTGTACCTCAATTAAGGCCACGGCCGCTTCCATCCAACTCCTAGGCCTTTCCTATCCCATCGTCGCCATAAGACCTATGCGTGTCGGTGCGACGTAAAGCCCCTAGCAAAAAAAAAAAAGATCCTTCCTTATATTAACACCTACAGTAGATATATACAATGATCGCCAAAAACACTTTACCCCATCAACGCAGTAATTAAAACAGAGAGGACCTTTCCTATTTGTGAAACTCACAAACTGATTTTTAACCATTGCCTACTGTCCAACTCACAACATTATCGAGGTCATTCTGCAGTTGCTCACAATCTTTAACTTATTTATTACCTTATACAGAATAACATCATTCCCCTCTTAATGATTACAGGGTGAGATAAAGCCTCGCCTACTCCAAATCTCTGAGATCTATTTTCTAGAAATATAGCCACCCATTTAGTCGCTCTTTTATCTAGTCAAATTGCACTCATTTTGCCAGTACTCTCCCTTGACCCACCCTATCACGTGCTTAAGACAGGTCAATCGCGAGTGAGACCATTTGACCTCCCGAATCCAAGATGTCTGCTATTGTATATCTAGCTGGAATCCTATAAGTTGAGGCTCAGTGGAATAACCTTTCCCAAACATGAACTGCCTTCTATCGAACCAGTTATTAATTTTGCAAAAATGTCTAATATAATCAGAAAGAGTGCCTTCCCAAAGCTTACATGCAACGCATGTCAAACTTACTGGCCTGTAATTTTCAGCTTTATGTCTATCACCCTTTCCTTTATATACAGGGGATAACATAGCAACTTTCCATTCATTTGGTATAGTTCTTTCAACCAAACAGTAATCAAATACGTACTTCAGATATGGTACTATATCCCAACCCATTGTCTTTAATACATATCCCCAGAAATCTTATCAATTCCAGCCGCTTTTCTATTTTTCAACTTTTGTATCTCATTTTACATGTCATTGTTATCATATGTAAACTTTAATACTTCTTTATCAGTAGTCACCTCCTCTATGTGGACATTATCCTTGCCACCAGCAATCTTTACGTACTGCTGACTGAATAATTCTGCCTTTTGAAGATCCTGACATACACATTCCCCTTGTTCATTAATGATTCCTGCGATATACTTCTTGGAACATGTTTCTGCCTTAAAGTACCTATACTGTACATACACTAAAATGTTTATGACTGCCAATTATGCTTGCTATCATGTTATCCTTAGCCGAATTCTTTGTTGGCTGTTTCTGGAATGCTGAAGGATATGCCGTATGTCCTACAGCATCTCCCTCCAAATTGGCCTGAATAAACCACGCAGCTTAGTGAGATGTCCCACAACATGCAAAAGTACGTTGGATTTCCGTCCTTTCCTTGGGCATATACAGACTGAACACGAACTCCACCGACAAATTTTCAGCGGTTTCAGAGATACCTTCTGATTACATTCAAATCAAATCAAATCAAATCAAATCAAATCAAATCAAATCAAATCAAATCAAATCAAATCAAATCAAATCAAATCAAATCAAATCAAATCAAATCAAATCAAATCAAATCAAATCAAATCAAATCAAATCAAATCAAATCAAATCAAATCAAATCAAATCAAATCAAATCAAATCAAATCAAATCAAATCAAATCAAATCAAATCAAATCAAATCAAATCAAATCAAATCAAATCAAATCAAATCAAATCAAATCAAATCAAATCAAATCAAATCAAATCAAATCAAATCAAATCAAATCAAATCAAATCAAATCAAATCAAATCAAATCAAATCAAATCAAATCAAATCAAAGTCACTTTATTTGCAAATGAGGTGTCTACCTCGGTGGAAAAAGATACACAAAAATGCATTATTATCAAGGAGTAAATTTTAAATTAAAAAGAAAAGAAGACATTTTTCTAAAATACAGTATTATAAAATTTACACTGCATCCGGGAGATAGTGGGTTCGAATCCCACTGTCCGCAGCCATGAAGATGGTTTTCCGTGTTTTCCCATTTTCACACCAGGGAAATGCTGGGGCTGTACCTTAATTAAGTCCACGACCGCTTCCTTCCAACTCGTAGGGTTTTCCTGTCCATTCGTCGCCATAAAACCTATCTGTTTCGGTGCAACGTAAAACAATAGCAAAAAAGAACATTCTTCTATTAAACACACAGCTCACTCTTAATACAGTAAATTTATATTATTTGCAAAATTCTACTCATAATATCTTCTGTACTTACACACATTATCAACTCATATACAGTATGTGGAATCACTTCAAGTCATACTATACAACAGCTTTACGATTTAAATTTAATAATAATAATGTTATTTGTTTTACGTCCCACTAACTACTCTTTTACCGTTTTCGGAGACGCCGAGGTGCCGGAATTTAGTCCCGCAGGAGTTAGTTTACGTGCCAGTAAATCTACCGACACGAGGCTGACGTATTTGAGCACCTTCAAATACCACCGGACTGAGCCAGGATCGAACCTGCCAAGTTGGGGCCAGAAGGCCAGCGCGTTAACCGTCTGAGCCACTCAGCCCGGCGATTTAAATGTACATTGCATTGTTTAAAGGGTACCTAACATGCATAACGACCTGCTGCATCTTAAGCAGAGCTCCTTTTGCCACCGCTTTTTACAGTTCTTGAAGGCCCTTCACAGCTACCGTAGCCTCGAAGTGGTATAAGGGACAGATTAATAATGTAATTATGATTTATTAGGTTTGTTATACCATTTATCCCTGTTTCTGTGAAAATACCTTCATTTCCGTGAAAAATCCTGTAATATGCCTTTAAAGGGTGTTTTAAATGTAACAACTCCACGTCGTTGGCTTCCGGCGCGTTAAAGGATTCCAGCGGGACAAAATTCCGACAATAATTGAAATTAATTAATAGACGTCCTCCTATTCAATACACAAACATTTATTAATGTGAATGTCGTTCACATGAGCTCGTTTCTAGTCGTTTCTCGTCGTTTCTAGATTTTTCTTTTTAGCCTTTCGTTCTTCTTTTTAGTGTATCGTTTCTATCTTTTGCCTAATTCGGCTTTTAATTTCTTCTCCAGGTTCCAAAACCCCATATTGATGTGAGAATAAATTATTTGGGTCTAATCAATTTCATCATATGCACGTTTATTTGCGGAACCAAACCACAGATTAAACAAAGTGTTAACTCCGTACGACTCTGCAGCGTAATTTCAACAAGATCCAAGAACTAAAGACATTTACAAGCTGGACAAATCACCATATGTGCAAAACAACGGAGTCATCGTCATTTTAAAAGGATTTTATACTGAATTGCAATATTATCTTGTACCATATTTTATTTAATATTAATCTATGTAGGTGTTACAGTGTGTTTTAAAGTTGTTTTTAGTTATTGTGTTCGCCTGATTTGACTCGGTGGCTGATGATGGCACAAGTTTAGTGCCGAAACTAGTAACCTCATGTGAACGACAAGTGACTGATTCACATTAATAAATGTTTGTGTATTGAATAGGAGGATCCCTATTAATTAATTTCAATTATTGCAATCCACTTCAATACTGTACCGTACCCAGGGGTAAATACCCTCTAGGACGATGCCTCCATTCCTGTATGAACATCCGACTAACTCAGGGTTGGGCAGAGTGTGGGTTGGTTGTCGATTGGGTCAGGATAAAAGTCGAAGTTCTACACTATAATAGCAATCAATGACAGGAAATGGAGGTATAACACGAATGAGAAACAATCATAGGGGGTAAGATGAATTTATTAACAAATATCCCCGATCAAATCACACGAAAATAATTGAATAAAAAAAATAATAACTTATAAAAAATGAACTCAAAGTAATAAAATAAATCGAAATCAGAAACGTTAAATGAATGATAATACAAATTTGACATTAAAAGAAAAACAAGTTCAATAAAGAACATATATAAAAATCAAGACTGAGTATCTTCTCATAGTCCAATGTTTATGTTGTATGGCAACAAGTGTATGCAAACACTGCCATGTGGTGTTTCGGTATGGAGTTTCACACTATCGCATCCCAACGATACGGTTTCAAAATTAAGTTACTCCCGAGAGTCATCAAACTATTTCCGTAAAATCAAAGTTACATCATATGAAAATTTACGACGGAAAGAAAAATAATTAAGACGCACCGGACGCTATGTAAGTAATGCAAAATACTAGGGGCAAATCCTACACTATATTTACAATAATTCAAATCATCAAACTAAACATATATATACATCGGATATCGAGTAAAGTCTTAAATGCTACACTGCTTCTAATGTGAATCCCGGTTCACTACAAAAGATCTAGACAGAACTAGATGAACCAACAATACATCAGCACTCGGGCTGTTCCCTTTAAAAACAACGAGACAAGGTATGCAATCACAAAATAATAAGGTAAAACCATCCTGTAAGAGAAAAACATATAAATAATCCTTGATGTCATGAAGAAAGCAATGGGCAACATTGCCTCCTTCTGCTGCGTTTGAGCGCTCAACAGCGCGGTCATCCGTCATGTACTTCCGGGTAGATTACGAGCTGTGAAGAAATATAGAACTCCACTACGCTAAAGATTGAATTTTGTCTCCCGAGGCCGCCACAAGGAAATACTGTCTCTTTCACACATGCCGATAACACAGGCCAGGAATCAGTTTGCCATGAGATAACGCCCATCATCAACTACACGGAAACTCCCGTATATTAATTGCTTCTTAGCATGCTTGGGCCATTTAACAACATCAGACTCAATAGTCTGGAATTAACACTGTCCATTCTGATCACAATATACTCAGAAGACGCTAAGCAGGCACACACATCTGCATAATTTCTCTCTATCTTGTCAGGCATACAATCGGCCTGCACCAATACATTATAATTAAGCATGCAATTATTATCTCATCATTCCTCATAAATCCTACTGGCCTTTCCACATAGCGAGACGCTGTTCGAGTCCTTGGCAGACCATCAGGCAAACAGAATCCAACTTAACTTCAAAGATCTTAATTTAACAACGACGTTCTGCAGCTCCTTCTGGCAGCTTCTGTAAAACCATGCATCATGCAAAATAGCTATACCTGTCTCTCTGAATAACCGAAATAAAATGAATTGATACGTGTTTGACGTAATACAAAAATGAACCTGTCGATCTAGCCCTTCTAGCATATATTTAAGGAAAACTCGGAATATCCTACTCTAAGTACTATATTTACAACAATAACTGATCCTATCAATCCCTCATTTTACCAAACATCTAATCATAAATCAAAATGAAAATAAAATAAGCATGCATTAATCTCGTATCCGAATCTACCATAGTGACAAAATTAAACAAATACATGCCGTCAGGCTTACTTTAAATGAAACTGAAAATTCTATCTACACTGCCCTAGTACCTTAACATAACTTACATATCATGCCATATATAATACGTGCATCTTACTTTAGATTCTACGTGACTCTCGGGAAACCAGGATAGCAGCTTACATCCCCACTAATTTTGGGATCTACACCATGTTAATCACATCCTTAACATGTGGGAATGCACTTCCTTCCTCTGCAGGTGTATCCATCATCTTGCTGGAAAACAATTCACTGGAACACAGAAGACTATTATTGATAACCTCTTCACTGCTTAATGCTGCGAGCCGAGATACCCTTTCTTTTACCAGATCAGCTAACACACTGATTCACATATATATAACACACTTCACTAAAAGGGTAAAATTACAGTTTAAAAAGCAGCCCACGGTTCGGTACGGAAGTTCCACGCGAATACGCGCCCGTCGCGAAATAGTGAAACACTAACACGTTTCCACCACACTTGTTACTCAGCGGTCACTACACCGTCTTTATCGATTAAAAGTAAACTCTGTCAAAGCACAGTAAATATTACGACTGTACAATTTGAAGCATCAATGAGAACCAGTTACTATTTCTGGAATAACGCCACGTTAATTACAATCACCAGTCACAGAGTTAGTACAACCGTACTACTCAAACTTTTGCTACAGAGTGCCAAGTTAGTACATCCGTACTGCTCAAATTTCAACTACAGAGTGGCGCTCTCCAGAGCTTGGGTTACTGAGGAGGCTTCGGTGACGCTAATAATGTTGGGGTTCCCGGGTATCTGAACCAACCACCAATCAGAGAGTTCATCATGTATGATGATACAATACTTATTGTGATATATTTATAAAACACAGCTCAAACATTAGCAAATCTCTTCCACCAATTTCTATAATACATTTCCAAATATATCTAACTTCAGAAACTGTGGAAAACCGATTGTCTACAGAAAGTGACTTTATCCACAGAGCATGTTGGTCATCCTGGAATTAATATATGACGCGGTGTAGCCTCCAGGTTTGCCAAATCTTTAAGTTCCCATTGGCTGAAATATATTGCTTGGTCATCATGTAATACACGTGTCGATCCTTGCCAGCGCGTGGGTACGCTTACTTTCACACGGTCATGCGGAAATATGAAGCAACATCCAGCGACTTACAGTCTTGCTCAACATCCGGTATTAACTATCTTGGGATTCGATGCTTTAACATATTAGACTGTATCTTTTATTAATAAATTTCACATATTTGGTCAAATAATGTTCCAATTATTATTATGGGCCGGTCGGATACGGCTCAATACGGATCATGAAATTTCTAAATATCAACAAAATTTCGACACCCCGGCGTCTGCCAATGAGTAACAAATAACATAATTTTAATGCAATACTGGTACAAACGTAATCGCGGCAACAAACCAAACGAAATGCATTTATGTATTTACTGTGTAACGAGCCACGGGAGACCACAGGGTGCTTGTATGAGTATCCCTGAACAACCTCCGAAAATTTGACGCTGGAGTTCTGGTTTATCCTGCATAATTACATACACATCTTCGAATCGAGCACGTTTGTGGGTTTTCCTTTGCCGTTAATTGGTATGAGAATTGAGGATGTTCCTGTTAGTGGATTATATATAACGAAATCACTGTCAAGATATAATAGTAATAATAGTAATAATCTT
The DNA here is from genome assembly GCF_040414725.1 of Anabrus simplex. Taxonomy (NCBI): domain Eukaryota; kingdom Metazoa; phylum Arthropoda; class Insecta; order Orthoptera; family Tettigoniidae; genus Anabrus; species Anabrus simplex. Next base: position 49,739,414 of record NC_090266.1, read on the forward strand.
ATGACCTCATCTACCGTATGCAAACGTTTAATTTCACGCTTTCTGGCTTCTGCTCGTCAATTTCGACGTTCCGTTTTACTCTGGGCCTACTGGATGGCATTGTTAACTGAATCTCTCTTGGGCGTCTATGGCTGAGTTTTAATTCATTTTGTCGTTAAACACGGAATGTGCCACCAGAGATCTTTCACATGGCGACATCGTACGACATAGAGTGGCGAATGGACTTTTTCCGCCCGGGTTTGAACCCGCCATCTTAGGATATGGAGGCCGACACTCTACCACCGATGCACAGAGGCAGCTAAGATATCATAGTAAAGTGTAGGAGCGCAAGTGTCTTAAGTAAACACAATCAGACGGTAGAAAACACACCAAATACTGTGATCACTCTTTCACAGTTCCGAATACTGAAGCGTTTGTTGTGTACATCGTAGCATTAACACATATAACTGCTTGACGCTGCCGACTGCAGGGTTGCCAGCCAGTAGAAAGCGAAAAAATTCTCATACGCAAATAGCGAATATGGAATTATCAGCATAAAACTCAGAGGAGGCGGATTTAACACGTGGCGCACACAATGATATGTGTCTGATTCAAGACAGCCCCAAACATGGACTTACGAACATTTTCACCCCCACATTCAGTAGACGGAACCACTCTACCCCATCAAGTGCCGAGGTTACGGATAGTGGAAGCCTTTACCTTCCACCCCTCCCAGGGCCTTCATGGCCTGTACGGAGATGACTTTGCTTTGCTTTGCTTTGCTTTATATTCAGTAGACGGACAAAACAGCCCATTGCACTGATTATATGGAAATTGCTGCAAATGGACTCACCAAATTTTGGCTCTGTCTGATTCATGAAGATTACCAAGGAGTGAAGGGACTTTCTCAATATTATTGGTAACATGATTTCTAGTCCATTGTTTTCATTCTAATCAGTCAGGGGATCGTAGTATATTTTAATGTTGAAAACAATCCTTAGCAGACAAAGTAAGGATCTCCAGACTACAAAAAACATAAAATTAAACAATTTCCTCAATTGTACCGAAATTTGAAGGGCTAAAGAGCCCGGGAATGTTTCAAATTGAGGGTAGGGTCTGTCAAATTAAAAAATCGAATTTCAAAAATGACTGCCCGCCTTAATGCAGTTCCGGTAAAACAGCCTAAAATCGCTTCTATCTTTACTCGTTTTCTTTTTTATTCAAATCCCAGCCAAATTAACCTATTTACATAATTCTCTCTGGAATGTGTTCCTTCGTTCAATACCCTAAGGCGTTTTTGGATTTTTTTTTGAAAAATGTCCTTACCGAAAGTAGTTATGAGGGCTTAAGTGAAACTCTGCATTACTCACATTAGCGCTCGCAGTGGTAGAAGGAGGAAAAGTGCCAATCTACTCGACCGGGTTAAAATGATTAAGAAAAAGAATTTTACGAATAAATGGAGAATATATTCTCATAATTTATTATATTTTGTTTACCTAAAAGTCGTAGCTTGTATGCCTAGGATGTATTCAACACTGAGTTTCTTGCCTGAAGGCTTTTCCCGTTAGGTATCGAACGCTAAATGGATTGATCCTCCGCAGATAAAAGATGAATCACTGACGAGAATGGAACTATCTATATTGTAGTGGTTAATTTGTTACGGTACTCAATAAACTAGATTATTATTATTATTATTATTATTATTATTATTATTATTATTATTATTATAGTAAGAGTTCCGTGCCTCAGGCGGCAGAGCGCCGGGGTTATACTGCTGGGTTCCGTGGTTCAAGTCCCGGTCACTCCATGTGAAATTTGTGGTGGACAAAGCGGAGGCGGGACGGGCTTTTCTCCGGGTACTGCGGTTTTCCCTGTCATCTTTCATTCTAGCAACACTCTCCAGATTCATTTCATTTCATCTTTCAGTCATTAACCATTGTCCCAGAGGAGTGCGACAGGCTTTGGCAGGCGGCACAGTTGCTATCCTCGCCGCTAGATCAGGGGCTTCATTTATCTCATTCCTGATCCGGTCTAATGACTAGAAAGAGGCTGTGGATTTTCATTTCGCTATTATTTTAGTAACACACTGCGATAACTGTACTTTATTAATTAAACTAAATCTACTTCATGTTCTAATGTGTACAGTACGTTAGTTTCTGTCAGCATTCATCTTCCACGAAACGCTCTTTAAAACGTAGTGAAACAATTCATATTTTAATTTCTCGGAACTAAAAAGAACAAATACGTTTGATCTCAGGAGAAAAGAGTCTCTCACATCTCACAGTTCTTTTATAAAGCCAAAGAATAAGGGAACTCTCCCCACAGAATGAATCAAAGTGCAAAAAGACGACGTGTGACAGAAAGAATAGTGGCGGATAGATTGAGTGAAGCTCAGCAGAACAAAGAACTGCCGGAGATGTGATCAGAGAGAAGAAGAGCGGTCGGAGTTGACAGAAAGCCACGTAGGGCCACCATATCGAGATAGTTAGCGAGCGTTCCCTTCTCCCACGAACGTGCGAGGGGAGGAAAATACTCACCATGTAGTCTTCCAGACCTTACACAGGGATAGCTAAAAATTCTCTCTTGTCAATTCAGCAAAACTGAATATTTATAACCTGGTTATTGGATAGATACTACAATATACACACCCCAAAGTCGAAACTGAACCTTTCAGCTGACTCAAAGGGAGCACTAGAAAACTTCACCATACGGTTTGAATCTCGATGCAGTCATGCGGTATTATTTATTCCACCTTTTCACATATTCTCTTAGGAAAGAGCAAGACATTAATTGTACGGACGATTGAAGATACTTGAGGAGTGGAAGGTGTGAGACTAGATTTTTTTGGGAAAATCTCTTCCAGCTAGTGTCTTCAGACTACCGCAAAAATGAGTACAGCAGGCAGGAATTACTTGCTGAATACTTCAGTCTGGTAACGTATCCTACAATGAGTAATTACCCAAGTATGGTATGTAGGTTGGTAATAGTCTGTTAATGCGGACATTAATATAAGCATTCGATTTTTGTTTTGTTTTTTAGTTGCTTTACGACGCACTGACACAGACAGGTGTTATGGCGACGATGGGACGGGCAAAGGCTATAAGTGGGAAGGAAGTGGCCGTGGCCGTAGTTAAGGTACAGCCCCGGCATTTGTCTCGTGTGAATATGGGAATCCAAGGAAAAATATTTTTACGGCTGCCGACAGTGAGGTTGGAACCCACTATCTCCCCAATACAATTCCTTTATTGTGATATTGTAGCCTATAATGTTTAGCTTGTATATCGTTTACGTGGAGTTTACGTAATGCCGCTGTTTACAATTACATTTGTTTCTTCCTTTTGTTATTGTGTACCGTGTACCGTTTATACGCTGACTTATGTCATAGCATTGCATGTTATTAAATACCATTATACGGCATTGTATAGTTCTTAGAATGATGCTTCATATTTTTGTTTGTTTGTTGTGTACTGAGGTTGAGTATAAGAGAGACCCAAAACCCTAATTTCGCCGTTGCTGAAGAAGTAAAATAAATAAATAAATAAATAAATAAATAAATAAATAAATAAATAAATAAATAAAAAATAAATAAATAAATAAATAAATAAATAAATAAATAAATAAATAAATAAGGCTTCCTCTGTTCGAAATGTTCATATTAAGTGGATAAAGTGGTTAGCTCTATTGCACTCAGATCCCTTCCTTACGACTTACAGTGTGTAGACCATGTTTACAATCTACGGGCTTCTATTTGCGACATGTGTCCTAACCATTTTTGTTGGATTTAACTTATAGAATATTCCAGTGGATATGTTGTCTTATGTCTACATCTACCGAGATCGGTTGACCAACTGAGCATCTCTGCCTCCATGTCACTACGCCGACCTTTTGTCTCTACCGTAGTGGACCAACTTACGTGTACCACTAAGTGGGTGAAGACATGCAACTGAACAGAGACAGGTTATCGCAGATGACGCTTGTTGAGCAAAGAATGATGATAAAGGTTGAGAATACGAAAATATTTCCACACGCTCTTCATTTATGAGTTATATTACCCAAACTGAGTCAGTTATCATTTCTGAAACATTCATCACTAAATTTGCTATTACACAGAAGTTTTCTTCACATTTCAGTATTTGAGGATATTTATATTTCTGATGTATTTAGCTTCTAAGATATGGATTGTAGTGAAAGCATGAATTCTCCCCTGTCTACAATTTAAACACAATGTACTGTACTTCTTGTAAAGTCTTGCGGGCACACAGTATATTACTAGGCGGGAAATCAGTGTGTGTGGTTCATACACAGTGACGTTGTGTTTACGTCAGAGGCAGTGAAGGTTTGCCAGTCAATCTCGATCATCGTGGCGATACACGAGCTCGAATTGCTGGCAAGATCTGACAACAAATAGCTGGTGGGAAGCAGAATATTTTATTTTTCTCTGCAAGCAGGAGATGGTATAAAGGGCATACTATGTAGGCAGACTGTTATATCAAAGGGGTATTGTGTAGAACGTTATTAGAAAACGAAATATACTCGTTCGCATGAGCCTGTTGTAAGCGATAATCGAATAAATATGGTCAAAGATGAGTTTTATACACTCTCTCAAAAAACTCATTGAACGGGGACAGCCACAAAACACTACAACTAAGTGCAAAATCAAGTAAAAATTATTTTATTATGTATTACATTTTACTGAATGAATAAGAGGGATTCTAATTTTCTTGGTGTAAATTAGGTCATTGCCATCCAAGAAATGATAAATCGTAGCTTGCATCCCTCATGAACGTATATTTGAAGTTACTCGCCTGTGCCCTGTCCCCAGACACAATGGGATCTATAGGTATGATGTCTGTTGTGGGTATCCACAAGATTTTTATCTACATGGGAGGCGAATTATATTTTTGAAATAATCTAAATTCAGTGTGATAAAATATTAGGTGCGAGTAAAATACCTTGCGTTCATTATTCTTTTGACTGACCATATACATACAAAATAAGTAACTTTGTAATTTCCTTTGAATGTGTGTTAACATCTGAAACGGTTCAAATCCCGTTACAAGGTGATATCTGTATTATTATTATTATTATTATTATTATTATTATTATTATTATTATTATTATTATTATTATTATTATTATTATTATTATTATTATTATTATATCTGTGAGATTACTATTATTGTATTATAATTATTATTCAATACAGTTCTGCAATGCTTGTCGCTTGCGTGATTGTAGTTAAATGTATGCATATATACGTATGTTTAGATTAACACTAAAACATGTACAGTCAGAATTATATATATATCAGATATGGATATGACACTGTTACACTGTGCAATACTGTTGGCGTTACTGTCAAGTCATCGTTACGTCATCGTGCGTATTTAGCGGTGAGCTCACTTCATGGGAGTTACCTACTGGGTGCTGCGGGCGATTTCGCCATAGGGTGTAATATTTGTCACGAGGTGGGAGTAGATCATAGTTATTTCTGGAGACTACGAACGTGTGTCAACCTATGTCTATCAAAGGTGGCTGTATCTTGTAGCGTCAGTCATTATTCAATTGGAAGCAGAGGCCACGGTTGGTCGGAGTTTGAACGAGATGGAGAGACCTCAGTCGGTCAGTCAACGAGAGTGAACGAGCTGGAGAAGACTCAGTGAGTCATTAGTCATTGGTCATTGAGAGAGTGAGACAACAATTGGTCTGTCACATAGTTAAAGCTACGGACGGAAAGGCTTACTATGGAGTCATAGAAGGATACACTTGCAATGAAGTCCTACAATACAGACTTACCAAGAAATCATATGATGTGGAGAAGAAGCAGTCACATGGATATATCACCAACTTAGGCGTGACACATCTACAGTAAACACCAGATCTCAGGAATACGTCGGAATTACACTCAAAGTGTTGAAGGTACAGTCAAGTGAACCAGTGAGGGATATATTTCGTATAAATTGTTAAATGTCCGGCCGAGAAGAATTCAAATTCATGCCTAGTTTCTTTCAGTTGCAATGTCATAATTTCATGTTCTCATCTGTTTTAATCGCAGCAGTTCTCACTATTTTATTGAAATTATTTCAAGAATATATTTTGTTCTATCAAATTAATTTGGCGTTTCATTTCCAGAATAGAATAACATAACCTCAAATTTAACGGGGAAACCGAACGCCAATCTCCTTTTCTCAGAACTTATATGGTATGTTGTCAAAAGTAAGCTTATTACCCCACACCCTAGAGATAGTCAAGATTCTCATTCTATTATTGCTGCACTGAGTGGTAGCTGGCGCCCATCAAATAACGTATGTGTGAGTAAGCAAGTAAGGAGTAAGTGTGAGTACAAGGTCCGACGATTGTGTATTTTATTTATGAATATTAAATTTCATATTTTCCATTTTAAATGCAGATATTTCATATTTTTCAATATAAATGCAGTTTTATATATAAATGTTAATTTAGTAAAGGACTTAAGAACTCTTACCTTTCGAGCGCAGTATAAATCAGACACGAATACTTGGAAAACATATATTCCTTACGATTATAGTGTACATTAATACTGTATTCCAATCAACATGTAGTTGAGAACGGTGAGAGGAATGTCACTGTTCATTTGCCGTGCCTAGTGAAGTCTCTCTCTCGCTTGAGTGTGAATTAGGCTACGTTTGGGGCGTAAGCTGCCCGCATCTCAGTCAAACCAGCCCGTCAGTATAGAGTTAATCTGAACGGGCGCCCAGCGATTGAACGTGAATTCACTAGGATATGTAATACCTGTCGAAGTTTTATGTGCATTCTAGTGATGCCAATATTATCCATTCATAAATGTGAAAGCTATTTTCTTTATCCAAAAAAGGAACGGCATTGCACAGCAAGGAAAGGCAAAATAAAAGAAAGGTGGCGTCACATAGACATAAGAGTTTTGACTTTCACTGCCCGCATCTCCACGAATAAAGAGGAAATTATCTTCCGGGCTTGTAGCTGGTGGATGGATTGGGTTCGTGCCTCCTAGAAGTTTACCGGAAACTGCGCCCTGCATTCTCAAGGGGATTGCACTTTCCAAAATCAGAACTACAGTGTTCAAGATAGGAAGAAATTTCTTCCTCATTCATCATACACAGGAAAAACTGTAAGTCGTGTCTAAATAAATATGGACAATAATAATTAATGCTAATACTATTGTGCCCTTCAAGGCACCCAATGCGGTGGTCTTCTTTCTTGATATGTGCGCCGGCTGCTCCTGCAAATAATGACATTTAAAAATACCTACCGCCTCGTGTAGACTCTTTTCCTCAGGGGTGGTGCGTTCTTGGATCCCTCGGGTTGATGGGCCACACGTCGATCGGGGGTGAGGAAATGAACGATGGGGTAAACTAAACTATTAAATGACAGTACCCAAAGACTGAATTAAAATTGAAATAAATAAATTGGTTTATTTAAGAAAATTTGCAAAGTGTAAAAAATTGAAAGTAAAATGGTGTAAAATAAAATAATATGAAATGAAATTAAAATTAAAAACAATTAAAAGATCTGCATTACAATAAGTTAATTATCTGCCTTAATAAATTTCGACTGAAGGTCGCTTAAATTTAAATATACTGGAGTACATCGAACCACTGTCTCCATGACGATGACGTGACTACATTCAAACACTGGTCAGAAATACAGCCTCATTTGAATAAATGATTTACAATACCTTGGAAAATGTCCTCTCAAAATAAATTTGAGTAATTAATTAATTAATTTGTTAATTCATCCAATTGACATTGACTTTGAGGTGTCTATCAAATATTTAACCCATATTCAAATTCAGTTGGGAAGCACCCAACTCTAAAATAATAATAGAATACACTAACCATGTGTAACAATAAAAGAAAAAGAGAAAAAAACAACATGAACATGGTACTTTATCCGTTATATAACCTTTGCCACATATTTAAACTACTCGTGGCTGAAAACAAGAAAATTTATAGAACCAAAAACCTGAGTGCTACCATCACTCATTGAATTAGTTAAACCTTACTTATTTAACTGTGATAGTCTGTACGCTTAAAATACTTTAATTAATTAGGCCAAGTGCCTCAAGTTTACATCTTAAATGAAAGCTATCCCTTTACATCGTCAACTTTACCTAGTTTGCCGCTGCCTGCATTTTCAATTCGAATGCATATTTGTGTGGTACCAACTCTAGATGGAGGCAGATCCCATCTTATTTATGTAACTCATCTGCGGCACTTGTGATACAACTGCTTATTAAAGATCGCTTCATTTGCCTAACTGAAATGTAGTGGATTTCTAAGGCTTGGTGATTACTGACTGTCTTCCGGTATGAGAATACCACTACTAGGGTTTTGACTATGAACCAATCGATGATCTATTGCCCTAACACATGAAATCTTATTTACATAAATGAACATGTCAATAGAGAAACACTGCTCCCAAGAAATACTGAAATTAAAATAACCTGACTACACCTATTTTATTTTACATAAATTAAATACAAACACTATTCACGTATCATCAGATTCTAACATAATACGGTGACAAAATGTATAAAAAGAAAGGATATTATAACAAAAATCCAGATCCCAAAGATCGCTGCCTAATAAAATTTAAAATAAAAATGCGCAATATCGAATTATAAAATATTACTCTGATTCCAGTAGCAAAATTATGTGAATTTGGTGGCAATCTTCTAACCTCAGACGAAAATGTCTGGACATGACCCTATTCAATTTTTACGGACAATAATTATTAGTATTACATGTCATCAACGATTATACATGACTGTCGAAACACACATTGATCGGTCGCTCTGTTCACAATTCACCTCGGACTCTAACTTGCATATTTTCCGAGCATCTATTTTCCCTGGAAACTATTTGAAACAATACAGGCTTTTCACCTACAACCATCACACATGTCATCGCATATTTAACACTCTCGGTTAAATTATTCATCTCTAAATTCTATTTATTCATCAATATTCTCGACGTAGTAACTCATAGTACGGCCTCGCTCGTATCAGGCGGGCGAAATAACTGTGTCGTTCACATATCCATTTTTACGACATTATTCATGACATGGTCCAAATATCACATTTTCCACTTTTCAACGCAGATCATCAGGGATATTCCTATTACTTTGCTCGTTACTTTGATCATATACCGTTTCACATATTATGAAATCTCAGAGCTAACTTATCAATGGCTTCCCGTAACTAATTATTTAACTGAAATAACGAGATTGCCTCTCAAAAACACGGCTATCGAAATGTGTAACCACGTTTTCATAAAGAAATTAAATTTTGCATATCAACCAGACCGTCGCGAAATACCAAGTATGAGAGCTACCGGAAACGGTCATCTGAATAATGATTACATAACATGAAATAATAGACTGGATGCGCCAGCAGCAAACGAAAACATTCAAACTAACATGGCGGCATCTACAAAATCAAAACGTCAACAAAAATATAACGCTCATTACCATAGTTATTATTATTATTATTATTATTATTATCATCACTTTAGCATCTGCACTACACTGTATGTAAATTTCTTAGTAAAATAGGATTGTCATATGTCAAAATGACTTACTTCAAAATGATCCAGAAATAATATTAAAAACATTTACTTAAGGTATTCATATACGTTTGAAATGACGTATTTGGACGGAATTTTCACTTTTTCATTTTTGTTTCCTGATGAAAGCTATTTTCTTCTGCTTTAAGAATATGTATAGTTCTTGCATGTTTCATGCATAAATATGCTCAGAAAATTGATTTAAAGGGAACAGTGCACCCGTGTCTCGGTCTGAGGTGGGCGTGGCATCACTGCACGGAGAATTTCAGGGTTCATTTCGATGTTTTAAATTAAATTTTGGCACTTGTTGTTACAGAATAGCTCTCCACAGATGGTTTCACATGCGTATTCTTTGTATTCAGCAGTAATACTAATACTCTTTGGTAATGGCAGCTTCCTTGGTTTCCATAACTGCATGTTTTGAGTGAAAATATTGTCACGTTGCCTGTTTGCCTGTGTGCATTTGGATGTATATTCGTTGTCATGGGCTCTAAATATCGAAACGTTAAAAAGAAACAACGTAGTTTTCGTGGTAACCGGTATAAAAAACTAGTCAAAACGAAAACAATGTAAATGTCGTAAGTACTGGACAAAGTTGTGCATCACAATCGAAGATCAGACCTACAGGTGATGGTAGTGTTTCAGATGACTGTGACTTAGCAGCTGATAATTTTAACATAATTATTGACACAGATTGTCTTCAGAATTTAATAAATATTGTAGCATGCCCTAGCTGCTTTCAGTGCTCTTCCTTGAAGGTTATGAATTTCGAAAATCAAAGATTTGGTTGGGCTGTAGTTCTTGGTTTGGTATGTGAATTGTGTGGTTATGAAAGCAAGACAATTTGCTCTTCAGAAAGGCAGGAACACGTTCCCGAGGTAAACGGACACCTTGTTTATAGCATGAGGTTAGTAGGTTGTGGATACAGTGATGCCAAAAAGTTTGCTTGCGTCATGAACCTCCCTCCACCACCCTTGCCTAAGGCTTATAATGAGCATGTGAAAACTTTATCTTGTGTTGTGTCATCCTACGCCGAAGAATGCATGAAGTCTGCTGCCCAAGAAGTTCTGAAGAAGAAGGATCAAGAATGTGGTGTTTCCGTAGATGGTACATGGCAGAAACGTGGCTATTCTTCATTCTCTTGTGTTGTATGTGCAATATCTGTTGACACAGGCAAAGTTCTAGATGTTGAGATAATGTCCAGAAAGTGTATTGGATGTAAGAAGCATTCAAATGATGATAAGCATTCCCCATCCTATTTAGGTTGGAAGGCTGATCATGCTGCAGTCTGTGCCAAAAATTACAGTGGGTCTTCGCCTAATATGGAACCTCATGGGGCAGTAAAAATATTTTCTCGCTCAAGTGAGAGTAGAGGACTGGAGTATGTAGATTTCTATGGGGATGGGGATTCCAAAATTTACAGGGCAGTGTGTGATTCTAATCCATACAATGGTAAAGAAGTCAATAAACTGGAATGTGTGGGCCACTACCAAAAGCGTTTAGGAACAGCTCTTAGAAAAATTGTACAACATAACAAAAAGATGGGTGGTCGAGGCAAATTAACTGGGGCACTGATAGACAAGTGTCAGAATTATTTTGGAATTGCTTTGCGTTCCAACTGCAGTTCCATAAAAGATATGACAAATGCTATATGGGCAACATTGTATCATTTGACTGCCCATAAAGACAGGCCATCCCATCACAGATGCCCTATAGGAGCAGACAGTTGGTGTTCATACCAACGAGCCAAAGCTGGCAATCTACTTGACAATTATAAGCATCAAGCAGGAATACCACTAGAAGTCCTGCATGCAATGAAGCCTGTGTATGAAAGGCTCTGTGATCCAAAAATGTTATCAAAATGTCTTCATGGTTTGACTCAAAATGCCAATGAGTCATTCAACGCTACGGTATGGAAGAGGTGTAGAAAAGATACATATGTGGGGCTGTCCACTCTCAAACTGGGTGTCATGGATGATGTTTTACACTTCAATTGTGGAAATAAGGTTGAAATAGAGGTTTTAAGAAGAATGAAGATTGTGCCTGGTATGTATTCAGCATCGGGAGTGTCACAAGCTGATGAGGCACGTGTACGCAGTAGTCAGCTTCAGAGCACTGCTCAACAAAGACAGCGAAGGAGCGAAGGTAGTCTCAAAAAAGTGCCATCTTTTTAACAAAAAAATTCTTGGACACCCCTTAAATTTTAAATTGGGCAATCTGATAGCATAACAGACTTTATTTACCTTCCTGTTAACTACTAACAAAATTTTAAATGTTTCGGTGTAAAATTATCAATTTTTTAATGGAACGTATATGAATACCTTAAGGAAACTGCGCAATAACACTCGCTAACACTTATTTATTATTATTATTATTATTATTATTATTATTATTATTATTATTAATATTATTATTAAGATCCTAATTTTTATAATTACTATTATTGTGACACTATGGCATTTATATTCCGAATCGTCAAATATAATTGTAGTAGTCTCACGTTTAACTCAAAATGAACATGATATCAAACTACAATAAATACCATCCGATCCGTGAATTATTTACAATCCTATCTGAAACTCTAAACTACATTTTTGATCATCGATTGTTCATAGTCCTACATCTATATATATATAAAATAGCTTGTCCTGACTGACTGATTCATCATCGCCGAGCCAAAACTACTGGACATAATGAAATGAAATTTTGGGCATACATTCATATTAAGATGTAGGTGCTCGCTAAGAGAGGATTTTTGGATATTCCGTTGCTAAGGGGGTGAAAAGGGGGGGTGAAATTTTAAAATGAGTGCACCTATATCTCAAAACTTTAAAAGTTTACAAATGTAAAAATTGGTATTTAGAATCTTCTTTGAAAATAAGGAAACACGTATTTTTTTGTTTTCAGAAAATCCCAATAGGAGGGGTGAAAAAGGGTGAAAATGGGGGAAAATGTGTTCAATGCCCTTAATCAGGATACCGGTAGTTATATCTCAGAAACTGAAGATATTACAGACCTGAAAATTGGTACTTTTGATCTCTTTTAAAAATAAAGAAACACGTATTTTTTTGTTTTTGGAAAATCTAATTAATGGGAGGGTGAAAAGGGGGTGAATTTTTAAAATTAGTGAATCTATATCTCCAAACTTTTAAAGTTTGCAGATGTAAAAATTGGTATTTAAAATCTTCATTAAAAATAAAGAAACACGTATTTTTTTGTTTTCGTAAAATCGCAATAGGAGGTATGAAAAGGGGTGAAAAAGGGGTTGAATGCCTTTAATGAGGCTACTTATATATCAGAAACTGAAGATATTATAGACCTGAAAATTGGTGTTTGGGATCTCCTTTAAAAATAAAGAAACACGTATTTTTTTGTTTCTGCAAAACCCAATTAATGGGGGTAAAAAAGGGGTAATATTTTAAAATGAGTGTATCTATATCTCAAAACTTTTAAAGGTTATAGGTGTAAAAATAGGTATTTAGAATCTCCATTAAAGATAAAGAAACACGTATATTTTGTTTTCGGAAAATCCTAATAGGAAGGGTGGAAAAGGTTGAAAAAGGGGTCGAATGCATTTCATGAGTCTACTTATATTTCAGAACCTGAAGATATTACAGACCTGAAAATTGGTGTTTGGGATCTCCTTTAAAAATAAATAAACACGTATTTTTTGTTTGTGGAAAATACAATTAATGGGGGGGGGGTGAAAAGGGGGAGATTTTTTAAAATGAGTGTATCTATATCTCAAAACTTTTTAAGTTTATAGATGTAAAAATTGGTATTTAGAATCTCCTTTAAAAATAAAGAAACACGTAATCTTTTGTTTTCGGAAAATCCCAATAGGAAGGGTGTAAAAGAGTGCATACTGGGTTGAATGTCTTTCATGAGGATACTTATATTTCAGAACCTGAAGATATTACAGACCTGAAAATTGGTATTTTGGATCTACTTTAAAAGTAAAGAAACAGGTATTTTTTGGTTTATGGAAAATCCAAATATTGGGGGGTGAAAACGGGGGTGAATTTTTTAAAATGAGTGTGTCTACATCTTAAAACTTTATAATTTACAGATGTAAAAATTGGTGGTTAGAATCTCCTCTAAAAATAAAGGAACACGTATTTTTTGTTTCCAGTAAGTCCTAATAGGAGGGGTGTAAAAGGGTGAAAAATGGGTTGAATGGCTTTAATGAGGATACACATATCTCAGAAACGAAAGATATTACAGAACTGATAATTCGCATATGGGATTTCCTTTAAAAATAAAGAAACACGTATTTTTTAGTTTTTGGAAAAGCCAGTTAATGGCGGTTAAACAGGAGTGACAAATTGAGGTGAATTTTTTGAAAGACTATATCTACAGAATATCTTGGAATCGTAAAATGTTACAGACGTAAAAAGTGGGTGTAAATCTCCTGTAAATGTAAAGAAATATAGGTTATTTGTTTTTGGAAACTCTACTTAAGGGGAACCCAAAAGGGGTGAAATTTTTAAATGAGAATTTTTATGGATATCTAAAAAACTTAACATGTTACAGAAGTGAAAAATGGTATTTTTTTTATCTCTATTAAACATAAAGAAACGTGTATTTTTAGTTTTCGGAAATACCACTTGGGTGGAGGGCGGGGGGGGGGGGGGGTAAAAGTGACTGAAAATGGTGATGAATTCTTTTAATTAGGCTACTGATATCTCAAAAATGAAGATGTTACAGATGTGAAATTTGATATTTGCAATCTGCTTTAAAAGTAAAGAAACACGTATTCTCGGAAAATCCAATGAAGGGGGGGGGGGGAAGAATTGAAACATTAGTTGACTTAATTGTATGAGAATACATACATCTAATACTAAAGTTGTTACAGACGTGAAAATTCATATTTGGTTCTCCTTTAAAAACAAAGAAAAAGGCGTTTTGGTGGGGAAACCATCTTGGAGGGCGGGAGTGTAAAGGAGTTGAATTCCTTTCATGAGGACACATAAATCAAAAACTGAAGAAGTTAGAGTAGTGATAATTGGTATTTAGAAGATCCTTTACTATTAATGAAACAAGTATTTTTTTGCGGGAAAATTCATTTAGGGGGAGGAGAGATTATTGTGAAATGAAGTGAAAAAAAGTAAATTATTTTTATGTGGATACTTATATCTCAAAACTGAAGGTAATAGATGTGAACATTGGTGTTTGGAATCTCCCTTAAACATAAAGAAACAAGCATCCTATCAATTCTTTTTCGGGGGGGTGGCTGTAAATAAACTTAACGGCGGTGGGGTGTAGAAGGAGGTGAGACCAATTGATTTTGCTGTTATTAATGTACTTATAAGGATCCTCCATTGCTCAGGAGGCAGCGCGCCGGCCTCTCACAGCTGGGTTCCGTGGTTCAAATCCCGGTTACTCCATGTGGCATTCGTGCTGGACAAAACGGAGGCGGGACAGGTTTTTCTCCGGACACTCCGGTTTTCCCTGTCATCAGCCATTCCAGCAACACATAATAGTAATAATAATAATAATAATAATAATAATAATAATATTCCGGACCGTCGTCAAATTGCGGACTGCGATGGAAACGGCTCCTGGACGGGTAATGACTAAGAATGCAGTCCGGTCGCGGGTTCAGTGCAGCCAAGGCACCCAGTATGACAGCACGCCGGATCTCCTGAAGGATTATATCTGTATTAAAAATATTATAGGAAAAGATGACAAAGATTTACGGACCCAACTGACATGGAGGAATACCTGAGCCTAACCCGGGAAGTACGAAATCGATTGCTGGAAAGGAAGATTTAAAAATGGGAGGAAACGTGCCGTAAAATAATAGATCGGGAATTTTGGTGGATTCTCGCAGAGAACGAGTCAGATCGCGAATTTCGGCGGATTATATATCTAAAACAATAAGCATTCAATTATAAATTTCAGTATAATACCGTAGCGAAGCACGGGTATCTTGCTAGTACTTACATATTTACATTCTGCTCATTTATCTTATTTGTGCTGGAGGCAGGTCAGATCACCCTCCGGACTCAGTCATGATGAATTTAGTACTCCATCTTCAAGCTGATGTGGTTATCCAAGAGGTCACACGCACAAACTTGATGCATTTTTACGATATCGTTGCACACGTCCACCTTTATATTAGCACTCGCATTTTTAACACTCCTATGAAGATTATTCAATGACGCTGCATTGAGCACCTGACGTGAAGTTGAAAGTCTGGATTCCGCTACCTGCCTAGCCTCCTACTGTCGTCTCTCTCACCCCTCTCAGTTTGTTTCTGTAAAGGATTATTTGTTATTCACCTTCTCTGACCAAAACACTGGATTCAAGGTCTTAGTGCCGCAGCATTCCACAAGCGAAAACAAAGTCCTTCTCCCTGTAACTGGCTTGACTAATTCTGCTCCCAAATATCTCTATGAGAGTGTGGAAAAGTTAAATATAATGTTCCCAACGATATGTGGAGAATTTTTATAATAATCGTCCTCCAAAAACGTGACTTTTCCACGAAATGTACGAGCTACAGGTGAACTAGGGAAAATGTTATGCAGCAACGTGTTACGAAGAGATTCATTGTTCATTCCGGTCCTAGCCTGTTATAAGTTCAATCAAGGCAAGTGTTGAGAATATAACTATCATTGTCATTCGTTAATTTAATTGCCTGATTATCTCTGCATAAACTAAAGTTGAATAAAAGTTTGTCAAAGTGTTCATTTCGGCTAAGATATTACTCACACAAGTAAATACATTACTCACTCGGATACCAACAACTGTACAAGACTGAGAATTCTTACAAGACTGAAAATTCTTACGAGACTGCGGATTCTTACAAGACTGCGAATTCTCACAAGACTGAGATTCACTACACTGGTGTCGTCGGTTTTGTAAACAGTGTTCCCCCCACTTCGAAAATAGTTCTGTGGAAGGGATGTGGCGTAATAATCCTGCACTTGGGACCGATTTATCATACGTCCGTAGGTTAGAATTTTAGGAAATGTGTTCTAAACATTCCTAATTTTGGTCCGATTTACGTGTTACATTGCGTTATGAGAAATGATCACAGGTTATTTTGTACGACGGCGCGCGTCACTGGCTCTATTTTCTGCAAGAGTATGGCGCCTTCCCGCCATGACTGTTCATTTCCTGGGCGATACCACTATCCCATGTAAAATTAAAAAATTCTTATTTAACCACTGATTAACCACACTTTTGCACTGATAAATCCTCAAATATTGTTTGGAAGTCAGGACACAATCTTTCACAGCTACTTCGGGCACCAAATCGCGAAATACTAGCTGTAGATTCCCGCTACGACAAGACATTAAAATTTGCAATTTTGTGATTGGCTGAGACGTTCGCGCTCTTAGTAGCTTGGATTCTTCCATTTTCTGCCAAGGGATGACGGGCATTATTCGTTTCTCTCTCGCACTTCTAGGCAGGGCACATTCCGATGTGCGGATTCACGTGGGAACTGGATAGAAAGTTTCCATCGTCACCATAAGACCTATCTGAGTCGGTGCGACGTAAAGCCCCTAGCAAAAAAATAAAATAAAAGAAAGTTTCCACCTCTCGTCGGCATCATAAACATAATTGGACGTACCACTCAGGCTAGCTACTTCCTGTTCGTGCCTTAAGACATATTCTGTGGATATATTTTCAGTCTGAACGGCGCCTGACTGTTGCTTTGTGAGACTGCAAGCTTTTCCCAGCCTACTGCAGTATTCCCATATGCGAATTATTAAACATTTAATTTATGCATCTATTATGCACATTCGCTTATGAGTGCACTATGTAATATCATAATATAATATATATAATTTATAATATATAATTATTAAGATTTAATTTGTTCTGATGGATGCCTAGCTTTTAAATATCGAATTAGTGGACGTACCGTAAGTTTTACGGTTTCCAGTCTATCGAACACAAAACACAAATTTGTGAAGACACTAGTGCAAATCTTGTTTGTGTTGTTCATATTTGCACTAGAATCTGACGATGTTCTTATATATTATAACGAAACATGTCGTTACGATGAAGCCTGCTAGGGAATGCATTCCTTGTTGTCTCCTCTTCCGTTCTTCATAGTATTCTTTCTTCATTGCACTACTCCTTATTCTTCTCTCCTCAGACCACTTTGGACCGAGTTTTCTTTTAATTCCTTAGAATCCTTCCATTTTTCAAACTTTCTTTTCAAAAATCTCTTCCTTAGTTTCCTTTTCTCTTACTTTACTTCTCTTTAAGTAATTCTTGACCCCTTGTGTCCAGATCGTTTTTGACTTTTTCTCCAAAAGGTACTTCAATATCTTTTTTTTAAACTTGTCATCATTATTTCTATAGATATGTCCTAAAAATAACAATGTCTTTTTCTCCTATTGTTTCTGTTATATATTTTATGTTCTGGTATATTTCCTTTAATTTCCATTGCTCTGTTTTTCTTCATTGGACCCAGGATTTTTCTCATGATTCTTCTTTCTAGAATTCCAGTTTATCTCAACTATAGTTTAAAACTAGACAATCACTTTCGTAAAGACATGTTGTTTTATTATGAGGACCATTCAAAAAGAAAGGCTATAAAATGAAAACCGCGGAAAGGATTGTAACGAAATTGCCTGCGGAAGAAGGTGCGGTCCCTATAGGAGCACTGAGGTCCTAAACTAGCCGCTGAAGGGACATGGGTGCACACCAGGTGACGACATATATAGTAGTCGCACGCGTTGATCGTCCACTGTACGCAGTCCTGCTGAGTGCAGTGAAATGGTGGCATCAAAAGAAGAGCAAAGGGATGTAGAGCGTCTCCTGATAGCAGAAGGAGTGTGGGGAATGAAAAATTATCGAATAATGGCCCCAAGTGTACGGAAAACTCTGCATGTCCGTTGCAAGTTGCAAGGCATGGCACAACCGATTCAGAGAAGGACGCATATCATAGGCCGATGATGCACGGTCCGGAATACCATATCACATCACCGATGCCATTTTCCTCTAGGTGGATGCCCTCATTGTGTAAAAAGGGCGAGTTACGGTAGCATCCATTGCCGCAGAGCTCAGAGTGAGCGTCAGAAGTGTTCACGTCACCATTAAGGACAGATTGATATTTCGCTAAAAGTGTGCCCAATAGGTGTCTCGCAGTATTCGACCAGCACAGGAAGCATGTCGAATGGGACTCGCTCGTGAACATCTGCTGCGCTATGCCAAGGAAGGGAAGGAGTTCCTGTCACGAGTGGTCGCTGGAGACGAGATATGGTGTCATCACTTCGAACCCGAGTCAAAACGACAAAGTCTCCAGCGGGAGCATGCAGCGTCGTCGCCACCAAAAAAATCCAATGTGAGCTAATGAAGGCTCTGATAGGCAAACCATTTACCTCAAAACTGGTTCACAATGGAGCAACAGGAATTTTACGAGACAGCCATTCACCACCTTGTGACGAAGCGGGACAAGTGCCTCAACAGTGAAATACTTGTAAAATAATGGTAACCGAACTCGATAGCTGCAGTCGCGTAAATGCGGCCAGTATCCAGTATTCGGGAGATAGTGGGTTCGAACCCCACTGTCGGCAGCCCTGAAGATGGTTTTCCGTGGTTTCCCATTTTCACACCAGGCAAATGCTGGGGCTGTACCTTAATAAAGGCCACGGCTGCTTCCTTCCCAGTCCTAGCCCTTTCTTGTCCCATCGTCGCCATAAGACCTATCTGTGTCGGTGCGACGTAAAGCAACTAGCAAAAACATTGGTACAGGTTTTTGTTTTGTGGCCACCGGTTCCTGTCTTTTTGAATGGCACTTGTATTAATAAACGTTTTACTTTTTCGGGTATATACTTAGAGGTCTATGTTCTCATAAATCTGCATCTCGTGTTCAACAAACTGAAAAAATTAAGTTATAAATATATGTTATTGTTACGCGTGCGGCTATTTTTGGACATTCAGCCTGCAACAATGACCGTAAATTGATCTTGAACTTTTTTGTAGGAATAGCAGTAAATGTACTTAGGCTCCCATAAAGAAAGAAGAAAAATAAAATACGGTCCATTGTTGTTTTTCTTCCTTCCTTCCTTCCTTCCTTCCTTCCTTCCTTTCTTCCTTCCTTCCTTCCTTCCTTCCTTCCTTCCTTCCGTGGAATGACATGTCATACAGTTGCGCCCATTAACCCAGTTGGGAGCCCCAAGATAGCTTCCTAGCCAACTGCAGTGTCGTCATTAACACATTTACGATGTCCCTCACAGCAGTCTTGTGTCCAGTATCTCCCTGCCGCTCAGCTACTAAAGAAGCGTGGTAATAGAGCCATTCGAGAATATTACACTTGGCACTTGAGGAGCAGGATACTGTCAACTTCATTATAGCCACTAATCTTACAGCAGAGAGAGGGAGAGTTACACCCAAACAAACGATATTCCCGCCAGAGAATTTAGCCTAATTACATACAACGCACTCATTCTAGACTGTTTATGCATTAAATTAACATGTTGTTATTATCATCAGTCCATAGAGCGGTCTGTTAAAGCCCTCCATGGTATCCGATCGTGTACTAAGATTTTCGCCTCTTCGTACCTGTAGCAGGGTTCATCTTCTTTGGTATGTCTGACATATTCATTCATGTTGCTAATAATACTCCTTCTATTCGTACCAACCATTCATTGCAACTTGCACGAATTCTGGTTAACTGTAAATGTACCCTACCATTGCATTACTTCATCACATCAACTTGATGATGCTGACTGGTGCTTGTTGTTTAAAGGGGCTTAACATCTAGGTCATCGGCCCCTAATGGTACGAAATGAGACGAAATGAAATGGCAAATTAAAAACACAAAATCCTCCACTGACCACAATTCAAAAGATGAGGACGAAGAATGGATGGATGGATGGATGGATGGATGGATGGATGGATGGATGGATGGATGGATGGATGGATGGATGGATGCATGGATGGATGGATGGATGGATGGATGGATGGATGGATGGATGGATGGATGGATGGATATGAATTTAAAGCGATCAGTGGAAACGGCCAACAGTGCCTCAGAGAAGCTGGCGTAAAACAATAGTATTAGTGATCAACTGACTGATTCTATAGCACGATACTGAATCGATGAGGCTTGCAGTGGAAAGAGTCGAAAATCCAAGTCATCGACCCCTCATAATGGTAGTTATCGCTAGAAAAGTAGACCCATGGTATTTGTCATGTTGCGGTAATAATCAAGAGTAGCGTGGACTCGCGGTATTCCAGACATTATGGTACTACTCACAGGTAATGAAATTCGCACATGTATTACAGACCGACTCTGTTTCCCACATTGCGGCGCCATTGACAGGCAACGCAAACCTATGGTGTTCATCACCTAAGTGTACTAATCACAGGGACTCGTACTCTCCCGTGGCGATCCTCATATAGTGGGTACTAATTATAGGCAAGCCAGAACCATGGGTTCCGTCATCCCATGGTGTCGCTCATATAGTGCTCCTAATCACAGGTACTGTGAAAGCCGTCGCGCTCTAGTTTGCTACTGATCACAAACCTCTTTGGTACCCAACATAGTGGTACTACGCGCGAGTAAAAGTGACCCATAGTGTTCCCCGCGTGGTGGTACTAATCGCAAGGAGTTTCGTGGTTCTAATATAATCATCCCTTGGTCGCCCCTTTTAGTCGCCTCTTACGACAGGCAGAGGATATCGTGGGTGTATTCTTCGTCTCCGTCCCCCACCCACAGGGGGTAGTGTGATTGGTCCGCGGGAGCAATTTTTTTTTACTGAAGTCCGCCGGCAAGCCGGTTAGGACCCCCCTATTCGCCACCTGGAACGCGCCGCGTTGGAGTATCACCTCCTCCTCTGCTACGCCAGCGTAGTAGGTTCGTGGACATCAACGTGAGTCAAAGTATTCACCTAGCAATGTTTTATTATTATTATTATTATTATTATTATTATTATTATTATTATTATTATTATTATTATTATTATTATTATTATTATTATTATTATTATTATTATTATTATTACTTGGATACCGTAATTTGCAGACTTGAAATAAGGTGTGGGCATGAAGTGGCGGATAGAGAAAGGATCGAATTTAATTAAAAACTGTAAACTTAGTAATTATATTTTTTGCCTTTTCTTTTCAAATTTTAAAGTTTGTTAAGCAATATCAAATAATCAACTACAAAGTTCAGCACGTGAGCTCGAGAAACAACGTTAGAAACTCCTGGAATATTTAGACAACGTGATTTAACCACCTGAGCTTGAAGCTCCCCAGTTACCCTAAACAAGAGCATCACGGTTCCCTTCAATACATCCATAGGGAGACTGGGCTCAAAATTACTGCATTTGCAAGGAGCGTCTTTGCTCCACACAATTAATCTCTAGGAGACTATTTTCAAAATTTTATAAGTTCGGGCCTCTTAAAGGCACAATCTACATTTTACCAAAACCAAACAGTATTCACTGTCTTATCTGCTCCACAGTTACATTTGAAAGGAAATGAATAATAGAAGTTAACTTTTTAACAGGGGTAAAATGTACCCATCTCACGAGGCCTTAGTTAACAAAAGAAATTGTTAAAATTAGTGGCCAAGAATCAAAATGTTAGGAGGCGAACTCTTGCACTCCTCAGAAATACACTAGAAAAATAACTAAAACCCTATTTGGGCTGATGGACCTAAGTTACAGAGGCTAAGCTTGTACTACGGAGGTGAATAGATGGAGACAAAGTTTAAATTACAAGGAAAAGATAGATTTAAAATTTACGAAAACGTAAGTTGAAGGGGAATGTAAGAGGGTGTCCACTCTTTATTCCCTACATTATATTATGATCTTAGAATTTACAAGGCCGGATTACATTAAAAATAATTTTAAAACCTTCCCCTCGAGTTACACTTTCTGAGACTATTACATGGTTAAATTTCTGCCATTGCCTTGAGCTGGTGGACCTTCCGGAGATGGACGAGGGAAGCCCTCCTCTGCCTCCACAACTAACACACTCTACTGCTGGACTGGAGCGATTAAAAGACTATATGGCCTGAAAGGTCCCAGCATTTATAGCGAAGGGGAAGGTTCCAGATTTCTCTGGGCCAAAGCCCTGACACACCCACAGTTTCCATGGAACAATCAAATAAATATCAAAAACCCTGATAAATGTACAAAATTTCTTATTGGCTACAATTTTAAGCTGGCAAGACGAGATAGGTATGCTGATAATCTTAGAACACCAAAGGCAATCTATAAACAATTCAGTTTTACCAACTAATAACAACAAAATTCCTCTTGAAATTTAATTGCTCATACTCTCATAAAAGGGAGTACCTAGGTTAAGAGTAGAGATCACTGTCGAAAAACGTTCAAACTTCTTTTAGCACACAGTTTGAAGTACAAGTTACAGATGGCCTTCTAAACGGCGCTTGTTTTAAATGCACAGAGCGGGTGTACCTCCGGTACAATTCTTCTTCTTCTTCTCATTATTGTAACATGCATAGCTATTGGCAAATATCTCGGTGGCAATGATCACTTACAGTTGTGTGATAATAAAGTAAATTTAAAACATTATTACCCAACATCAACAACAAATACAACAGAAACAGCAACGTCTTCAACAAGAGTACAACAAGCAATTCCGCGGAAAGAAAATATAACAGGAAGTACTACTAATTTAACATTCAAAATTCCATAGTCATCATATACAAATTCACACTCAGCTCAAGTATTTCCAGTACTTATCATTACGACTTACTATACTATGGGCTCAGCTTACTACTAGCTTAACATTACAACACCGTCATATATAAATTCACACGAACCTTACGTATTTCAAAATTTTACAGTATGACTTACAACAACAACAAAATCAACAACAAGAACAAGAGTCCAACAAGGAACATATTGCAAGAAATACTACTAGTTTAACATTTTGAATCCAGCAACATGATATACAAATTCACATAAACTTAAGTATTTCCGGCTAATTGAAACCTAATCCGTGCTATTAACATGCTCAAATGTAAAAAATACCTGTTATCTGGTCACGTGATCAGCAGATATTATAGTATAACGTGGTCAGTGAGGTGACATCTCAACTCTAGCCTGTCCCTGAAGACATTCCGATTTCCTAGTTTTATTTTTTGCCATTTGCTTTACGTCGCACCGACAGAGATAGGTCTTATCGCGACGATGGGACAGGAAAGGACCAGGAGTGGAAAGGAAGCGGCCGTGGCCCTAATTCATTTACAGCCCCAGCATGTGCCTGGTGTTAATGTGGGAAACCACGTAAAACCATGTTCAGGGCTGCCGACAGTGGGGTTCGAACCCACTATCTCCCGGGTGCAAGCTAACAGTTGCGCGACCCTAACCGCACGGCCAACTCGCCCGATTATGGCCTAGTTTAGTACCTCGTATCTGACAATGCTGTTCCTATTCATTATTCTCCTTAATATTGGTCACGCCTCCCAGCCATGTGTGGATTGGTGTTATTCGACAGGAGTAGTCTATGTGCAGACACCGGGTTTCACTTTCTCATCAACATCCCACGTCCAGAGACGCAGATCACCCATGGACGTCAAACAGCAAGTCCTGCCCCAGATGTCCTCTAACACTCCCTGCACTAATACACATAGGCCCTAAAGAAATTATAAGACCGCGACTTGTAAATGAAATACAGCGACACTTAAATGTAGATAAAAAATATTGTTGTTTTCATTTTCTAAAAATTTAAGTTACACTCACTGATTATGATGTGCGGCTCCATTTGAAAATATGTTGAACCTCTCTTTGATTACTGATACCGACAAAAATGTATAGAGTCTAGTTACAGGCAATAAATTCCCGGTGATGGGATACAAAGATTTAGGTTGTTCCCATAGAATTCAAGTGACAGACTATAATAGCCGTATGCAGCAGTAGGTTTGATTTCTCATATTTTGAAAATATCCTTGTTCTAAGCTCTGAAGCTCAATTCTGAGTTTCCTCTGGTTCGAGTAGTAGGTCTAAATCTTACCTAAATATGACCCCAAATCGCATTCATGAACATGAAAATGCAATGAATAAAGGAGTACCTACTGCACTACCTTATTCTGATAATTCTATTTTTCATTCCTGGGTTCCATCGTCCATAAATTACGTCGAATAATGGGGGAATTCCTATGATTAAGAAAATCACATAGGATTCGAAAAATTGGACCTTTTTCGGTCCTTAGTTAGTCCGTATTAACTACGTTCATATAAATATACTGCGGGTGACAGTTTGGTGTCAATATATTATCAGGTTCATAATTTTGTACAATTATTTAAACTTGTACATGTTTCGGAAGCCAACACTCACTTCATCAGCGATCTCTACATCACAAAGCAATTGTCCCCATATCTTAAAATCTAACAACATTCAGCTATACATAAAACATAGTCAATATATAACCATATTTTAACACAAACACTCACAATAAACATTTCTTGATAATGTTCGTTGCGTAACAGAACGTGATGCCCTGAGATGAATGTATACTTGCTCGTCTTTGCTCGGTCATCCACGATCAAACGTGAAAATAGTCATTAATCTTTCATTTTCCTTTCCTTCATTCGTCGAGAAAATTCTGACTCGGCTTAATCTTGTCAGATTGTTAGGCCTAGATTGTTACATCCAATCCAATTTATTCCAACCCGTGACCCCTCTTCCTATACATGAATATTTGCCCCAATTTTTCATCCTGAATTCCAACTTTATCCTCATATTGTGATCTTTCCTACTTTTAAAAGCTACGCTCAAGCTTATTCGTCTACTTATGACATTCCACATCATCTTTCCACTGACAGATTGAAGCATACCACATACAGTAGTTGAGAATCTCGTACCCTTAATCCCAAGTCTTCCCAGGATAAAGTTTGCAACATTTTTACTCCTTCGTCGGAAATCACCCAGAACAAATCGTGCTGCAGCCTTTGAATTTTGTCTGCTTCTAGTACAAAGTACTTCTGGTGAGGGTCCCATACACTGGAACCATGCTCTAATTACGGTCTTAACAGAGACTGATATGTCTTCTCCTTTACATCCTTATTACCCTGTAACCTTTCATAACAACTTCGTTAATGTGATTACACCAATGAAGATCATTCGTTATTTTAACACCCAGGTACTCACATTGTTCCCCATCAGGTAATATCACCCCATCAACACAATAACTAA
Source organism: Anabrus simplex (assembly GCF_040414725.1). Classification (NCBI taxonomy): domain Eukaryota; kingdom Metazoa; phylum Arthropoda; class Insecta; order Orthoptera; family Tettigoniidae; genus Anabrus; species Anabrus simplex. The sequence goes on from NC_090266.1 coordinate 49,765,108, forward strand.
AACTGAGAGGACTTTTCAGTTTGGTAAAGTTTACAACTTTGAAATTCATACCACAGTCTCCTGTCCATCTCATAACTTTTTCTAAGTCCCCCTGCAGTCAGTCACAATCCTGCTACACATTTACTACTCTATACAGTACAATATTGTCCGAAAATAACCTTATCTCTGATTCCATTTCCTTGCTCATATCGTTCGTGTACTATATACTGTAAGAAAACATATTTACCAAAGCAAATCATAATTTATCTTTTTGCAATTTATTTTACGTTGCACCGAGACGGGTAGATTTTATGGCCACGATGGGAAAGGAAAGACGTAGGAGTGGGAACGAACTGACCTAGGTCTTAATAAAGGTACAGCCTCAGCATTTGGCCGGTGTGAAAATGGAAAACCACTGAAAACCATCTTCAAGGCTTATGACATTGGGGTTCGAACCCACTATTTTCCGGATGCAAGGTCACTGCTGCGATCTCTTAACCGCATGGCCAACTCGCCCGGTGAAACCCTAATTAATTACTCATTAAGAAAGGAGGTACATCAACATAATACTAGAAGAAGAAATGATAGACACTCCTTATGGTAGATTAACGAATAAGCAAAAGTATCATAACTACACAGGATTAGACGTGATATTGTATAGGCTTTTGGGCTTGTGCCGTGTTAAGAAAATAAGGTGAATTTCTGAACTTTTCGTAGAAAACTGTGCTCTGCGGCCCCGGAAGAATTCTCGTGGACAGTCGAGAATTCTTCTGAGAATTTCACCTTATTTTCTTGACACGGACAAGCCCAAAAGCCTATTCAATATCATGTCTATAAGTACGGGCCGTAAAAGCATTAATGGCTACACAGGAATAATACTGTACACTTTAACAAGCTATGATTGGAATTATGAGATATGTTGGTGAAGTTCTTTCGAACGCTAGCTGATGGTAAAAAGAATTTATAGTACACAGGAATTTGAGGAAAAATTGGTGTACCTCCATATAAATGAATAAATATATAAATATATTGTTGGTATACTTAAAATACGAACGTAGTTAGTACAGCAAGGGAATTAACGATGTTTAATAATATATGTATCGTTATGTTTCTTAAGAACTTACACTATTCATCCAGGACATTATGACCACCTACCTAATAGCCGGTATGTCCACCAGGGCACGGATAAAGGCGGCGACGCCTCTTGGGATGGAAGCAATGAGGCCTTGGTATGTCGCTGGAGGGAGTTGTCACCACATATTTACACACAAGTCACCTAATTCCCGCAAATTCCGGCAGGGGGCGATGAACAGTGACGCCACGTTCAATCACACATCAGATGTGTTCGATTGGGTTAAGATCTGGCGAGTTGGGGGCCAGCACGTCAATTGCAACTCGTTAATCCATCACACTCCTGCTCTTGTGACATGGCACATTATCTTGTTGAAAAACGCCACTGCCGTTGGTAAACATGATCGTCATGAATGGGTGGACTTGGCCTGCAACCAGTGTACGATATTTCTCGGCCGTCATGGTACCTTGCATAAGCTTCACTGGACCCATGAATGCCCACGTGAATGTTCCCCAGAGCATAATTGAGCCTCCGCCCGCTTTTCTCCGTCCCGCAGTACAGGTGTCAAGGAGCAGTTCCCCTGGAAGAAGACGTTTTGGCACCCTCCCTTCAGCATGATGAAGAAGGTATCGGGATTAATCAGACCATGCAACGCTCTGCCACTGCGCCAACGGCCAGTGACGATGGTCACGTGCCGATTTCTGTCGTAATTGCCGATGTCGTAGTGTTAAAATTGGCACACGTATGGATCGTCGGCTGCGAAAGTTCACCCTTCGGAGTGTTCGGTGCACTGTGTGTTCAGACATACTTGTACTCCGCCCAGCATTAAAATGTGATGTTAGTTACGCCACAGTTAGCCACCTGTCCTGTTTTACGAGTCTGCGCAGTCTACGACGTCTGACATATGTAATGAGGGGGGGGGGCACCCAACACTTCGAAGTTTGGACGTGGTTTCACATTGGTTTTGCCACTTGTTGAAGACACTCACCACATCACTCCTCGAGCACCCGACAAGTTTCGTAAATGCTCGTGCCGAGCGTTGGGGCCATCAAAATCTGCCCTCGGACAAACTGAGACAGATCGCGCGCCTTCCCCATTCTACACACGAACACCACGCTCACTAATACTACATACACCGTGTGTCTGAATGGCAGTCATTCCTCGTCAGGCGACGCTGCTATCGCTTGAACGCGTTCATATCAATAGTTCGTAGGTGGTCATATTGTTCTGGCTGATCAGTGTACATTTTATGAATTGTTGGACTATTGTCTATCACAATATCCATTGTTTAATGATAATACATTTTATTCTATTCTATTTTAACCATGAACTGGGCACTCCATGTATTGAATCGAGACAATTTGTCAGGGAAAACTTCTGAAAAAAAAAGCAAGCCACTATTTTCATAAGCAGTCGGGCAACACTGTCCAAGTTTGTCCTTTCCAAACGGCGCAGTAATCTCTGAATAATATGAACAATATTTAATATCACGTCAATGCTATTATGATTCCTGTGCATGGACATTTTCCACAAAACCTAGCAGAGTGCGAGGGTGTTGTTTGTGGTGGTAGTAACAGCAGTAGGAACTTGTGACAACACAGTGCTCCCGCAACTTTGCTCGGCGCCACGTTTTGACAACTGACAGTACACGCAGGTTGTATTCTCTTCACTGTACTCATTTTCGTTGCTTCCATGAGGTTGCTGACTATTAGGAAACCGAAGTAGACATAGAGTCCATTCCCGATGCTTCGACAATTCCACAAACGTGTGTCTGAAGGTAATAGCTTTGAGGGTATTCCATATTACAGAATTATCCATCATCCTCTCCATGGCACGCACGACGTTTTTAGGCACTCAGCCAAGAGCGAGCTCTTTGTGTTCAACCAGACAGATTTCAATGAAACTTGGCTGAATAATCAATTAACATAATTATCCTAAATTTAACGGTAACAACAATTTTGCCGTAAAGTGAACGGGAGTGTTATAATTAATTGCTGAAAAATAGGTGGACGGCTCGGATCATTAAGCTGATGATGACGTAGAGTGGCTTTGCATATGCACTGTACGGATAAACCAATACTTCTATTTTAAAGAAACATGAAACAATTTACACCGAACATTGGATTCTGTAATTACGTACACCAAGCGAGTGGCTGCGTGGTTTGCATCACATGGCTTTTAACTTGCATTCCCGAGATAGCGGGTTCGAACCGCACTGTCGGCAGCCCTGAAGATGGTTCACCGTGGTTTCACACTTTCGCACTAGGTAGATCCTGGGGCTATACATTAATTAAGTTTTGATCACTACCTTCTGAATCCTAGCCCTTCCTTATGCTTGAGTCGCAGCGAACCTTTGATGAATTGGTGCGACGTTAAAACACTACAGACCACTAGAAAAGTGTCTAATTTCATGGTCTGTCAGCAGATGAGAAACTTCAATATTATCTCTACACGAAGTGATTGGGTAAGTTCAACATCTACTTACAGTTCTAAGTACAAGTAGCGATGAACTCAATATATCCCACGCCCAGGTTTCTACGTGATCTAAATAGAATAACTAAATGGATATCTACGTGCAGAATACAAATAAAAGTTTTATTAATCTAGCGTGGCAAATATTGTGAAGAATGGTAAATAAGTCAATCCAGCAAGGACAGCTGAATCAGAAAGTATTGGAACCAATTAGAGGGAATTACATTCTAGACGTGGTGTTAATAAAATTGAAGTAATTGAAGAAATTGAAGTAATAGATGGCATAAGTTATCATGAAATTTGTTTTTCAGTAGTTATAAATGAATCTGAAAGGAAGGTTGTAAAAGTAAGACTATTAAAAAGTACCATATTTTGATAAGACAGGCGTGAGGGAGATTTATGAAACGCAAACTACGCGCATGATCGGTGGAAATGTATAAATACAAATGTAAATACCCTGTCGGATGGATTCGTAGCAATTGGTGAAGAGTGTGAAATTGGTGTATGGCTTTAAATGTCTCAAGGAATGGTGAGTACCCATTGTATTATAACATGGAAATACGAAGACTAACTAGGATGTGCTGGATACAAATATATAAAGTTAATAGTGGTTGCGGGAGCATGGTGAGAGTGAAGGAACTTACTACGAAAATGAATTTAGCGAAAGGATATAATATGGCAAGCATAAATATCAACCATTTAATTTTAGGGAACAATGGAAGGATGTGCAATGGTTACTTTAAGGCATAAACAGGTTCAGGAAGGAAATTTCAGAGATGATTACTGAACAGGGCGAGTGTATATGTGAGGACTTACAGAAGGAAGAAGTGTTCAGTCAGCAGTATTTATAGGTAGTTCGGTACAAACATAATGTTCAGGTAGAGCAGGAAACAAATTACTCGCAAACTAATGAAATATATCTATGATTATATAGGCATTTACAAAAAATACCAAAATTGAAAACTAGAAAAGCAGCTAGAATTAATAAGACTTCTCGAGATGGGGTAAGGCTGTACATTTTCTATCAATTAATCTTGCATTTGCGGTACTAGAAACATTTCACATTGACAATGAAGTGACCATATTAAACAATGGCACACATTATTAATAATACGTAGGGCGTACATATTGTTTTATACTTTATTTTGTCTACCCAAATGAAGCACATTACACATCAGTTGTTACGTCCACCTACTCAACATAATCTCCCTGTAACTACATGCACTTTTCCCATCGATGTGTCAGTCTCTTCTGACCTTCCGGAAACCATTCTTTCGAGTGCTGCTTGATAGCTGTGTCCAGTTCTGCAAAATCCACAAAACGGTGACCACGCAGAGGTTTCTTCATGTTCCCGAACAGGTGATAATCACTTGGTGCCAAGCCGGGAGGGTATGGTGGGTGTGGCAGCACCGTGAATCCCATTTAATCAATGGCAGTGGTGGTCTCCCGGTCATCAAGTCGGCTGGATCTTGATCATGACGTTGCAAAAGTTTCCTGCACACATCCACACCGCTCTGATTTTCGTCTACAGACAAGAGTCTAGGCACCTACGTGGATGACACCTTCCCCCATTGTAAGTGGCCGTGCACGATCCGCTGCAGGGTGTTTCGGCTAATTCCCGTGGCTGCCTCCGTTTTCGTAAATGTGATGCATTTGTTTCCTTGGATGGCCTTTTAAACCCGAGCAATGTTGGCTGGTGTTGACACTGCCACATTCCTTCCAGAACTGGTTCCCTTGTCCACCGATGTGCGGCGTTTTCCAACCTTCCACCCAGTTGTATACTGTTTTCCGTCATGGCGAATATTCTCCACAGACTGCCACCAAGTGCCGATTAATTTCTGCAGTGGTCACGCCTTCTTTCCATAGGAACCAAGTCGTATAGCGCTGTCCCAGACGGTTGATTTCCATGTTATCTGCTCCTACGCTGACAGCGTTATTATGAAGTGCCTGTGACGAATGCAGTCGTTGGCCCCTGTGCGTGTGCTGCTACCGATCGGTGGAACAAGACACTAGTTACACGTCACCAGCTTCAAAAGTGAAATGTGATCCAAACCCGGACGTACAAAAAATAAAGTGTAAAACAATACATTAGACCCCTCGTAGTATTTAAATAAACGCTCATTATAAAAAGTGTGCGAAACACAGGGGGCTGCCTTTGATCTCAATTGCACCACTAGTGGTACAGTTATGATCACACAAAGAACAATTTGGATTACACACATTTTCTATACACAAAGTACGTCTTTGCTTTCCCACAACGCATACATCATGAAATCACTCTCTGCAGTCGTGGTACTGAATTCATGGTCCTTTTATCACGTAATTCTCACAGTTGTAGGCACTAATCATGTTGGTAAAATCCACACTGGTTGCCTTTCGAGAGCTCTGGTTGAGATTTATCATCTTGAAGATTTATTGTGCTTGACATACCGGCTATCTTTTGATTTATGTTTACGCTATTGTCATTTATAGAGAAAGCCTTTAATAATTTAAAAATGTGGAAGTACTGATCTGATGTTATTTATTTTTTATTTGTTGTTTTGTTGTTTTATGCGTGGGTTTCTTTCCATATGACGGTAGGATTTGTTTTATAGAGTCATAGGGTGGTATAGCGCTTGTAACCTTAAAAGTTGATGTTGAAGCATCTGGTGTCGAATAAGTTCTGAATTGCATTCATTCATTACAATTGGAGACAGGATGATGATTCATTTTGGGTTGACTGTTTGAAGGATACTCAGGAATTTCAGGTAAGGGTACTGTTCCTTCAAAAACCAAACGGCTGAAGGTCAAATAAGTTAAATAATTCACCATTCCATATAAACTTTCTTCTCTGACTTTCTGTGCGGTACCTGCAGTGAGAAAAATGCAGACATCTATGGTCGAAATTGTACAATTCTATCCGGTCTATAATCTACCGCATGTACTTCAACAGTGGATCCACAAACTAGTTATAGAGAAATACAAGAGACAGTGCTTGCAGTATCATACTCCTGTCTTGAAGTTCGTAGAGATTTGGCGTTATTATAAGCAGCACTTCATTCTTCAAGGTAAGGTCCCAGAGATTGCCTAAAACAGCTTCACACTTATACCAACGTGAAATACAATCAAGCATTGCTCACCTTGGATGTAAAATCGGGAGTTTCTTCAGAACTAACAGAAAGAGGTGTATGATTTTTCACATTCACAAAGGAGATGCTTCACTCTTCCCATAGGTGGTCACACGTAAGTGGTACTAATATTGAATAATGAAATATGGCGGTTTTTCTATGTTTTATCGGAATTGTACTTATATCGAAATTGTAAGTCACTACCCTATACTAAAGGCAATGTGCTGTGATATATTACCATATTGCATCCATAAGCGAATGTGCATAATAGATGCATAAATTAAATGTTTAATAATTCGCATATGGGAATACTGCAGAAGGCTGGGAAAAGCTTGCAGTCTCACAAAGCAACATTCAGGCGCCGTTCAGACTGAAAATATATCCACAGAATACGTCTTAAGGCACGAACAGGAAATAGCTGGCCTGAGTGGTACGTCCAATTATGTTTATGATGCCGACGAGAGGTGGAAACTTTCTATCCAGTTCCCACGTGAATCCGCACATCGGAATCTGCCCTACCTAGATGTGCGACAGAGAAACGAATAATGCCCGTCATCCCTTAGCATAAAATGGAAGAATCCAAGCTACTAAGAGCGCGAACGTCTCAGCCAATCACAAAATTGCAAATTTTAATGTCTTGTCATAGCGGGAATCTATAGCTAGTATTTCCCGATTTGGTGCCCGAAGTAGCTGTGAAATATTGTGTCCTGACTTCCAAACAATATCTGAGGATTTATCAGTGCACATGTTTGGTTAATCAGTGGTTAAATAAGAAATTTTCAATTGTACATGGAAGAGTGGTATCGCCCAGAAAATAAACATTCATGGCGCGAAGGTGCCATACACTTGAAGAAAATAGAGCCAGTGACGCGCGCCATCGTATAAATTAACCTGTGATCGTTTCTCATACCGCAATGTAACACGTAAATCGGTCCAAAATTAGGAATGTTTAGAACACATTTCCTAAAATTCTAACCTACGGACGTATGATAAATCGGTCCCAAGTGCAGGATTATTACGCCACATCCCTTCCACAGAACTATTTTCGAAGTGGGGGGAGGACAGTTTACAAAACCAACGACACCAGTGTGGTGAATCTCAGTCTTGTAAGAATTTCAGTCTTGTAAGATTTTCAGTCTTGTAAGAATCTTCAGTCTTGTACGAATCTCCGGTCTTGTTTGAGAAGTTGCTCTTGTCCGAACAGTCTTGCGGGAGAACTTAAATGTACGGAGGCGACTCTACGGAAGGCGATAAGAGACAGTTGTTGGCATCCGAGTAAGTAATGTATTTACTTGTGTGAGTAACATCTTAGCGGAAATGAACACTTTGACAAACTTTTATTCAAATTTAGTTTATGCAGAGATAATCAGGCAATTAAATTAACGAATGACAATTATAGTTATGTTCTCAACACTTGCCTTGAATGAACATATAACATGCTAGGACCGAGATGAACAATGAATCCCTTCGTAACTTGTAGCTGCATAACATTTTCCCTAGTTCACGTGTAGCTTGTATATTTCGTGGAAAAGTCTTATTTTGGAGGACGATTATTATAAAAATTCTCCACATATCATCGGGAACATTTCATTTAACTTTTTCCACACTCTCATAGAACTATTATTGCAAGTGAGATATTTGGGAGCAGAATTAGTCAAGTCAGTTACAGGGAGAAGGACTTTGTTTTCGCTAGTGGAATGCTGCGGCACTAAGACCTTGAATCCAGTGTCATGGTCAGAGACGGTGAATAACCAATAATCCTTTACACAAACAAACTGAGAGGGGTGAGAGAGACGACAGTAGGAGGCTAGGCAGGTAGCGGAATCCATACTTTCAACTTCACGTCAGGTGCTCAATGCAGTGTCATTGAATAATCTTCATAGGAGTGTTAAAATGCGAGTGCTAATATAAATGTGGACGTGTGCAACGCTATCGTAAAAATGCATCAAGTTTGTGCGTGTGACATCTCGGATAACCACATCAGCTTGAAGATGGAGTACTAAATTCATCATGACGGAGGCCGGAGGGTGATCCGACCTGCCTCCAGCACAAATAAGGTAAATGAGCAGAATATAAATATGTAAATATGTAGGACTATGAACAATCGATGATCAAAAATGTAGTTTAGAATTTTAGATAGGTTTGTAAATAATTCACGTGTCGGATGGTATTAATTATAGTTTGATATCATTTTCTTTTTTGAGTTAAACGTGAGACTACGAAAATTATATTTGATGACTCGAAATATAAATGCCATAGTGTCACAATAATAGTAATTATAAAATCATGATCGTAATAATAATAATAATAATAATATAAATAATTGTTAGCGAGTGTTATTTGCGTAGTTTGCTTAAGTAAATGTTTTTCATATTATTTCTGGATCATTTGAAGTAAGTCATTTTGACATATGAGAATCCTATTTTACTAAGAAATTTACATACAGTGTAGTGCAGATTTTAAAGTGATGATAATAATAATAATAACAATGGTAATGAGTGTTATTGTGTTGACTTTTTGATTTTGTAGATGCCGCCATGTTAGTTTAAATGTTTACTTTTGCTACTAGTGCATCCAGTTTATTATTTCATGTTATGTAATCATTATTCAGATGACCCTTTCTGGAAGCTCTCATACTTAGTATTTCGCGACGATCTGGTTGATATGCAAAATTTAATTTATTTATGTAAACGTGGTTACACATTTCGATAGCCGTGTTTTTGAGAGGCAATCTCGTTATTTCAGTTAAATAATTAGTGACAGGAAGCCATTGATAAGTTAGCTCTGATATTTCATAATATGTGAAACGGTAGATGATCAAATAACGAGCAAAGTAATAGTAATATCCCTGATGATCTGCTTTGAAAAATGGAAAATGTGATATTTGGACCATGCCATGAATAATGTCGTAAAAATGGATATGTGAACGACACAGTTATTTCGCCCGCCTGATACGAGCGAGGCCGTACTATGAGTTACTACGTCGAGAATATTGATGAATAATTAGAATTGGGAGATGAATAATTTAACCGAGAGTGTTAAATATGCGATGACATGTGTGATGGTTGTAGGTGAAAAGCCTGTATTGTTTCAAATAGTTTCCAGGGAAAATAGATGCTCGGAAAATATGCAAGTTAGAGTCCGAGGTGAATTGTGAACAGAGCGACCGATCAATGTGTGTTTCGACAGTCATATATAATCATTGATGACATGTAATACCAATAATTATTGTCCGTAAAAATTGAATGGTGTCATGTCCAGACATTTTCGTCTGAGGTTAGAAGATTGCCATCAAATTCACATAATTTTGCTACTTGAATCAGTGTGGGGTAATATTTTATACTTCGATATTGCGCATTTTTATTTTTAAAATTTTATTTAGCAGCGATTTTTGGGATCTGGATTTTTGTTATAATATCCTTTCTTTTTATACATTTTGTCACCGTATTATTTTAGAATCTGATGGTTCGTGAATAAGTTTTTGTATCTAATTTATGTAAATAAATAGGTGTAGTCAGGTTATTTTAATTTCAGTATTTTTTGGGAGCAGTGTTTCTTCATTGACACGTTCATTCATGTAAATAAGATTCCCTGTGTTAGGGTAATAGATCATCGATTGGTTCATAGTCAAAACCACAGTAGTGGTATTCTCATACCAGAAGACAGTTAGTAATCACCAAGCCTTAGAAATCCACTACATTTCAGTTAGGCAAATGAAGCGATCTTTAATAAGCAGTTGTATCACAAGTGCCTCAAATGAGTTACATAAATAAGATGGAATCTGCCTCCATCTAGAGCTGGTACCACACGAATATGCATTCGCAATGAAAATGCAGGCAACGGCAAACTAGGTCAAGTTAACGATGTAAAGGGATCGCTTTCATTTAAGATGTAAACTTGTGGCACTTGGCCTAATTAATTTAAGTATTTTAAGCGTCCAGACTATCACAGTTAAATAAGTAAGGGTTAACTAATTGAATGAGTGATGGTAGCACTCAGGTTTTTGGTTCAATAAATTTACTTGTTTTCAGCCACGAGTAGTTTAAGTATGTGGGAAAAGTTATTATAACGGTTAAAGTACCATGTTCATTGATTTTCTCTCTTCTTTTTTTATTGTTACACATGGTTAGTGCATTCTATTATTATTTTAGAGTTGGGTGTTTCCCAACTGAGTTTGAATATGGGTTAAATATTTGATAGACACCTCAAAGTCAATGTCAGTTTGACGAATTAACAAATTAACTAATTAATTACTCAAAATTATTTTGAGAGGACATTTTCCAAGGTAATGCAAATCATTTATTCAAATGAGGCTGTATTTCTGACCAGTGTTTTAAATGTGGTCACGTCATCGTCATGGAGACAATTTTTCGATGTAATCCAGAATATTTAAATTTGATCGACTTTCAGTCGAAATTTATTAAGGCAGATAATTAACTTATTGTAATGCAGATCTTTTAATTGTTTTAAATTTTAATTTCATTTCACATTATTTTATTTTATACCTTTTACTTTCAATTTTTACACTTTGCAAATTTTGTTAAATAAATCATTTTATTTATTTAAATCTTAATTCAGTCTTTGGGTACCATCATTTAATAGTTTAGTTTACCCCATCTTTCATTTCCTCACCCCCGATTGACGTGTGGCCCATCAACCCGAGGGATCCAAGAACGCACAACGCCTGAGGAGAAGAGTCTACATGAGGCGGTAGGTGTTTTTAAATGTCATTATTTACAGGAGCAGCCGGCGCACATATCAAGAAAGAAGACTACCGCATTGGGTGCCTTGAAAACGGCACAATATATTATCATTTAATTACTGTTTGCGTTAAGGACCTTTTTCTAAACGAATGGGAAGTTGCCTTACCAGCACCAGTGTACATAGGAAGGGCGATAAACATGAAATCTACAATTGCAGACCAGTCAGAATGGCAGGTGTTGCACGCATCCTCCTGAAAAGGACTTTTCCAGATTCCGATAGGCACGTTTAAAATTCACAGGTTTGATAGAATGCAGTTTGGATTTCGAAATGGCTACTCCGATGAGGCTCAACTTGTACGATTCAATCAAGGTATGGCAGATAATTTAGATTCAAGAGGTCAAATGGAATGTTTGACTATCGACCTATCCAAGGCTGTTTCTGCGTACTTCATGGGAAACTGCTGAGGAAAATGAGGGTTGTTTGAGTAGACAAACGAGTGGTTGAATGGTTGGCTAAATTTATAGAAAATATCAGCCAGGAAACTAGAGTAGGTGAAGATTTATCTGATCCTGTAATGAGTACGAGTGAGGTTCATATGGCAGCATTATTGTACCTTTATATTTCCTTATGTGTAAATTATGAGAAAAGAACTGGAATCACCCAAAAGGCTTTTTGCGGATGATGTTATACTGTGTAGAGAAATACATGAGTTACAGGATTGTGAACTACGTAGAAAGGCCTCGGCATTGTTATAAGATGGACATCAGACGATAGTGTAAACGGGGTGAAAATTCATGTTGTATGAGGAAACATTCTTCCGTTCTTTAATTATTGTGTTGATGGGGTTAATTTACCTCAGAGGAACCACTCTAGGTGCCTACGATTTATTATACAGATTGATATTCATTGGGGTAATCACAGAAATTGTATTGTAAATAAAAGGTACAGATCTCTTCACGTGGTTATGAGGATACTTAGGGGATGAGGTAAAGACGAAAAGGTGAATGCGAGTAAGTCTCTGGTAAGTCCTGATAGGGTGTAGTTCCATTCTTTTGGGCCCTAACCAGGATTTTTTGATTCGAGATATTGAAAGGAACCAAATGACAGCACCATGATTTTTTCTGTGTGATTATCGACCTAAAGAGTAGTGTTGGTAAAACATTGTTGTGCGTGCTTTTTTGCGACGAAGACTGGCGAGTACGCGGACGAAAAGCTAGACTACACGATATTATCATAAATAAATGACCGTTTTATTGAAATAATTTAATCGAGGATGACCCAGTTAGAACGCATACATACAGACACATGATAATATTCAACTTTGAATTGCTATAGTTCACTAATTACTTGCTATTTACAAATGTCTCTTTTCCATACAGTGTGTCTTCAGTTGACAGTCTTAACCTGGAACAGGTTGACAGGTTGCAACGTTCACTTCACTTCGCACTACTCACGGCACGCACGCAGCCACTGTGCACAGCACTCCATGTATTCGGGTTGAAACATACGCCTTTTGGTTATCACTAGGGGGCGGATTTCTATGACCTGAAAATGTATGAAATATGTATGCCTTTATGACCTAAAAACATAAAAATATGACCTATGAAATTCAAAATATGACTTCATGAATGGCATCTACGTTACATAGAAACACTTTTATTACGATTGATACAGGCTGCAATTAATTTAGAGTTTAAAAAGTTTTAATTCTTCGAAATCAGTTACCCAAAATCTACTGAAATTATGAATATTTCATGAACTCGTTAAGGTTACACTGCATACGCCTAGGCAAGGACGGACTCTGTGGAAGACATAAACACTACAGTTACTTTCACTGTTCAATATTCAATCAGTTTTAATTAATACACAAAGCATATATTATTTGAATGAAACTTTCATACCTGATCTAGTCTCCATTATCAGAACTGTTGCAATTTATGACCACATGCATCTTAAGATAGTTGGATGAGAATCCCCTCCTGTTGTCGCTGAGTATCGTCTTGTAGCGAGAAAAACTTCTTTCGATATCACACGATGTAACGGGAGCGTACTTGAATAGAGTTAAATCACTTGGAGAAAATTCCTGGAAATCTGCAGATGAAGGGTTTCCACAAAGAATGTCACTTATTCCACGCAGGTACACAAATCCGCTATTCTTTCCAGTATATTTTCTAATTTTCTACACACCCTAGATGCTATTGTTCCTCTCGCATGCTTTAATTCCTGTTCAATGTACTTTACAACATCCAGTCCATCGCTTAGTCTTGCACATGAAACTTCCAGTTGCTTGATTTCCCCAGATAAATAATTTAAATTGGACTTTATGTAAGCCAGGTCCGCTTTTAATGTAGTGCTTGAAAATAAATCTTGAGTGGTTTTCATGGAGGACGATTCTGCAGGATCAAAAGACTTCACGATCTCCTCCACGACATCTAAGTTGTTGCAATAGTACACTGCGGCATCAAGCCAAGTCTCCCATCGCGTTATAACTGGCTGAGTAGGTAGGGGTAGTGAAGATGCTTTTCCTTAAAATTTCTGAACGCGAAGTAGAGCTTTGACAAACACTTTCTTACAGTTCGATATTAATTTATCAACTTCAGGGTAGCTACTTCTAACTTCTTCAGCTGCCATATGCAAGGCATGTGCAAGACATGTCACATGTATCATTTTCGGGTATAGAAATTTAAGTCCCTTGGCTACCTTCACCATATACGGAGCAGCGTCAGTTACAAATAGAAAAATGTGCTCTCTCTTCGTCCCGTTTGGCTACAACAGATTCATTGAATTGTCGAAGAGAACTACAATGGTGGAATGGTTTGTCTTCTCTAGCACTTCATATGTCAGTAGGAACGTATCTCCAGGCCGGTCTTCCACCAGCGTGCCAACGATCACATCTGCTACATATCTTCCATCCACATCTGTGGTCTCGTCTATTGAAACCCATATCTTACTGTCTCCCACGCCACGCCTTGTTATATCCAACTTCTATTCATAACAAGGGGTCAGATAGTCCTACCTGAGAGTAGATTCGTTGAGAACAGGATGCTTTGTATATTTTTCAAGAAACTGTCTGAATCTTCAGCTGTTAAGTTTCTTTCAAGGAATATTAGACGAAACCATCATCTTGCAGAGATCTTGAGAAAATTGTGAACACTGTGAACTTGATGTCGGGGTTTCGAATGGCAGACGTTGCCTCTCTTCGAGTGCAAAATATCTAGTTACACAATTCGTATGTTTTGCAGTATTACAGTGTTGTTGCACAGAGAAGCGTTTTTCGGCAGTAACCTTTACCTCACACAATTTACAGATTATTATCACTCCATCCGTACTGAAGATGTTTTCATCGAACTCGCGAACAAAACTTCGCAATTTCCCACAAATTGAGACTTTCGTTTTAGGCATACTGAAAGGAACTGAATGACTGAAGCTCGCTAATAACCAAGGTCATTCAGTGTGTTGAAGGTGGAAGACGGAAGGGCGAAGGAGAGAGATAAGAACAATAACAACTGCAGAATAGCTGCCTCTGTGTATCAGTGGTAGAGTGTCGGCCTCCGGATCCCAAGTTAGCGGGTTCAAACCCGGCAGAGGTAGTCGGATTTTTGAAGGGCGGAAAAAAGTACATACGACACTCCATGTCGTACGATGTCGGCATCTAAAAGATCTCTGGTGACACATTTGGCGTTTACCCGACAAAATTCATTTAATCTCAGCCATAGACGCCCAAGAGAATTTCGGTTTACTTGGTCGGCCATCTAGTGGGCGTAGTGTAAAACGGAACGTCGAAATTGACGAGCAGACAACCAGATGGCGTCAAATTGAAATGTCTGCACACGGTAGCTGAGGCCGTACGATTATTATTAACTGCAGAACTACCTCTGCTTCCGTGTAAACAATAGCCCGATTTCCAGGATTTGACCCAACTAGCAAACAATAGCTCCTACCTGTTAGAAACATTCCATACACTACTTTAGAATGGTTCTTCAATAGTATATTCAAGTCTGTCCTGAAAAATAATTTCTAGAGCTTTTTCTAACTTTTATAAAACGAAATTCAAATGAAAATTACCAAAATATGCCGTTATAATAATACCGTGTTCAAAATATGCCACATAACTTAAGGAAGCCTAAATATGCATTTGTATACCCAAAAAACCTGTTTAATTTAATTATCATGCTTCGAAACGTGTTGAAAATACAATATATAATGTTAAGGGAAAAAATATGACTTGTCATAGAAATCCGCCCACTAGTTATCACAAAGCTCAACTGTTGTACACTTGGCTTAACTCCAGACAAGATCGACAGCTAGTAAAGTGAACTCGCGTGAGGCGAGCCAGCTTTTATATACCTGGTGATGACGTTCTAATATCCTCGGAGTACGGGCAGAATACGAGTGTCCTATTTACGACTTTCACACGAAATTCATGAATACACCAGATGAAACGAGAAATAGAAGCAGAGGATTTCACACGCAACTCGCAGACCTTAAGGGAGGTCGCCATCCTAACTCACTCACCCTTTCTAGGAACTAGCGAAGAGTGCTTAAAGAGAGCTGGCGGTCGCCTTGCGAGCTTTCGGCGAATACCTGGCATGGACAGACATTTGGCGACGAATAAGCATGAAGGGAGATTTTGTACGCAGGGGAGGTCATAATTTGAAGACTGGAATTCAAGAGGACAAATTGGGGCATAGGAAATGGAATTGGTGATTAAGAGAAGACCAGGTAAACACCTGATAGGAAATGTGACATCTAGGTGAAAGCCCCAAATTCAATCAATCAATCAATCAATCAATCAATCAATCAATCAATCAATCAATCAATCAATCAATCAATCAATCAATCAATCAATCAATCAATCAAGAATCGGTATTTTGGCCTGTGGTAGATACTATACCAATTATTTAATAAGCCTTTCCTTATATGTTTTCAAAGAACTTTGAAAATTATAGAACATTTCCCTTGATATATCTTTCCAGTCCCTGATTACACGTCTTATAAATGAATATTCGCCCGAATTCATCCTCTTGAATTCCTTATTTCCTTCCATATTATCATCTTTCAAACTTTTTAAAAGCTACGCTTAAGCTTATTCGTCTACTACTGCCTTGCCACTCCATTTCACCACTCACAGCTCGGAACGTACGCTTATTCGTGCAGCTTTTCTAGTTATTTCCGTGTCTCTCCAGCGCAAAGGTTGCTACATTTTCGTAGAACCACTCTTTTGTCGGAAATCGTCCTCAGTAAATGGCATTGCTTTCTTTTGAATCTATTCCGATTCTCGTATCAAGTAGTGCTGGTGTGGCCCCATACATTGGAACCATACTCTAATTGGGATCTTACCAGAGGCATATACGCCCCCTCCACTACATCCTTACCACAACCTCTAAATACCCGAATAGCCATGTGAGAGATCTGTATCCGTTTTTTACAACCACATTAATGTGATTTCCCAAAAGAAGCTCTCCCCTTATATTAAAAACTAAGTACTTCAGTGATCCCCATGAGAAACTATCACCCCATCAACACAGTAATTGAAACTGAGAGAACTTTTCCTCTTCATGAAACTTCCAACCTGTCATTTAATCCCGTTTACAATCATACCATTGACAGCTGTCCACCTCCTATCATTGTCCAGGTCCTTTTGCAGTCGTTCACATTCTATACAGTTTAACATTGTCCGCAAATAGTGATTACATTTCTTTACTCATATTGTGTTTATTTACATGAAACATATATACTGCCGTGTAGGATCCCATTCTTAATCATCACAGGTTTAGATAACAATTCAGCTACTCTCATTCTCTACGTTCTATTTTCTTGACGTTTAGCGGCCATTCAACCACTCCTCCGTCTACTGTATTAGCCCTCACTTCGGCCGTTAACCTCGCATGATCTACCCTATTAAAATCCTTGGATAAGTCTTTAGTGACACAGTATAGTGTGCCGCACAAAATGCTCTATTGCTCCATCGCTTTGGCTGTCCTATTATTCTATTTCCTAGAGGCTATACCATATATTTGTTGTTCCAGTATTGTACCTACCTTGAACTTGAAAATTACTCCTTCCCTAACTTGACAGATGATGCCACCATGCATCTTTGCTATTCCAAGACATTTCTTTCTTCCCTACCCATTTGTTTGCATTATCTCTTTGAAAACGAGTGGGGCTTTTAACAAAAAGTTGGCGATACGGTCTCGTGAAATGTGTGTCATGTGGTGTAAATGGTTTTTGAAAGAGATGCAAGCCTTGCCTTACTTAATTCTCTGTTATGACTTTAATGCTCAGGATCACTTAATGTGTACGGAATCTGACCCCAGGTATTTGTTATTTTACCCTTTACTTTGGTTGCCACGGCTACTTGGCTTAATGCCTTTGTGATCCCGTTTGTGTTATTTCTCATTCTATCGTTGCGATGTGATATTCTCCGTTTTCCTTTCGCATTATTATTATTCCTGAATGTATTTATACTGTTATGTAAGGACAAGAAGTTAACACAGACCCATTGTGTGTGTATGAGTGCATGTCATTGTCTGTCTGCCTTGGTTGTCTATTCGAGTCCTGTACCTTCTTCGACGTCTCATCTTGGGCCAATTATGTTATGTGTACGTATAGGGCCTAACGCTATCTTGGGTCAATTCATTTTCGCCTCTAGAGTAGATATGAATGTGTCCAATGGCGTGATTGTTCTGTGATTTTATACGATGGGGTAAGCTATGCCTTATATACGTATTTACGGCCACCCTGAAACTTGGATCGAATCTTTCAGATCGAGCTCATGTACTATGAGCATACATGCTTGTGCTGCTGCCATTCCATCGCATTCTGTCTCTGCTTTGCTTTTGTGATACCTTGGACATTTTGTCTACGTGTATTCATGTATGAATGATGGGGTTGTGCTGTCTTTATTTCTCCTATTTTCTTATGGGCGTTATTTTCTTTTTTTGTGTTTGGGTGGGCATATTGCTTGTTTCCTTCCCCATCTTGGGCTGATTCCCCCATTTCTATTTGTAGTTTGGGAGCTTATTCTATTTTTCATATTTTTTGCCCTGGGAGTAGGTTTATTTTTGTGTGGCTATGGCAACCTTTAGCTTCCCTCACATCCCTATAAGCTCTTTGTATTTCACAGTTCATCTTTTATCAAAAGTACTTCTTTGCCCATGCATTATCCTATTTCCTTGAAGATTGTTGTTACGTAAGAATAAGAATTCCTAATTGATGTGTGTGACCTCGTCCCCTCTTTCTGATAAATTTGTGGTCACCAGTTGGTTACTATACGATTTCTCCGTATAAAGAATGAAATGTTTTGACATTATCTCATTATATCGTAAATCGATGATTGTTCCCCAGCCTCTAAATTATTATATTATTGTGAAGAAAATATGATACCATTGAATGAGAAGTTGGTGACATTAAAGAGATCTCCCAATCATGTCAAGCAACGTTAAGAGGTCCATGATTATGCATGTAAGTTGTATTCACTCCCCCTACGTTTCCACTGTTGTTATACTCTGGTTTATCCTTGCTTTGGCCAAAGTTTAATTTAATAAACCCTATTGTGTTTTAAACTACATCTGTCTTGGTTTATTGTCTTTCTACACTGGGTTCATTTAGCCTCCTGTATCTACTGTAAAATATCTGATATATCTTGCTCGAATCCTGCATGTTGAACCTCAATGGAATAATCACTTCTAAACCCGAACTTACTTCTATCTAACTAATTAGTAGTCTAGTCTAGCTCGAGCAGTCGAGGAGAGAGGTTGCGTAGTGAAGTGCGTGCTGTAAACATGGTTGGCATTGAACAGTACCGGGCCGCTATTGGGAAATGGCAGGCAAGGCAGAAGAAGGAGGTCAGGAATGGATTGGTGACGGACGGATTGAAAATGAGTGAAGCGGTGCTGGTGGTGACAGTGATAGCAGTGTTACTGGTTATTGGGGGGGTGGAAGTGAACCCAGGCCCAAATACCAGTGGAAAATTTAGCGCAGAGGATTTGGCCGCACTCAGGGTGGTTGTAAGTGAAGTGATGCAGGAAAAGTGTCAATGGGATAAGGTGCAGGAAATAAAGGACATGATGGAGGAGCAGAGAAGGGAGATAGGGAACATGAAGAAATGGCTTGAAACGAAGACAGAGGAATCGAGCAGGAGAGTGGTCAATAACGAGAAAGAAATCGAGTTATTGAGAGGGGAAGTGAAGCATCTGAAAGACGAGGTGATGAAGATGAAGAAAGAAGCGGAGGGGTACAGGCAGGAGAGATTGAAAAAAGCCATATTTTTATATGGAATTGAGGAAGGGGCGAGAGAGAGCAAGATTGAGCTGATATTTAAGGTGGTGGAAGCTATACGTGATGTTATGAAGGTAAACTTTAGTGAGGTAGACATTGATGATGTAGAGAGAGTTGGTAGAATCAAAGGTCGGAGGCCAATTAGGGTTACATTGTTCTCAACCCTAATGGCAGATTCTGTGTTAAGAAACAGCAAGAATTTACAAGGGCGGAAAATAGGGGTGAAAGGAGACATGGGAAGAGAAGGAAGTGAAAACGCGAAGATCTTGAATAGGCACCTTTGGAGAGCGAGGAACCAGGGGCTAAAGGCCCGAATAAGAGGTCTGAGGTTGGAGGTGACGAACGGGCGATGGGTCAGAGTTCATTCAGTTTCTAAGCTAAAGGAAATGGACGAAAACGAGAGGGTTGAGAGTGGTGAGAGGTCAAGGCAAGATGGGAAGAAGAAAGAAGAAAAGAAGAGAAGGAGGGACGTGGCAGGAGAGCAGGGCATCTCGGAAGAGAATGGGCAGTGCAGCCGGGAGACAGAAGACCAAGATAGTGAAGTGGACGGTGAGAGTGGACCGCAAGAAACTGGGAGAGGAGAGTGTAGTGGTGCAGTGAGTAAGAAAGGACAAAGGGAGATGGATTCAGAAGTCCAAAATAGTGAAGGGGAGAGTGGGGGTGAGCAGCAAGAAGAGGTGAGTGCAGGGTGCAGTGGTGTAGCGAAAAAGAAAGGTCAAGAGGAGACAGATCGACAAGAAGGTAAAAAACTTATGAGTAAAGTCAGGAGTAAGAGCTTAAAAGACATATGGGGAAAAGTACGTAAAGGGATGGAGGATACAGAGGGAGAGAGGTCGATAAATACTAGAAGTAAGAATAGAGTGGGAGACCTAGAAGGGAGGGAGGGAAAGTTATAACAATTTTGGAAGATAGGATGTGTGAATATTGAAGGAGTAAGGAGCAAATTAGGAAACAAGAAAGTTAGGGAAGTAATTGAAAGTTTCGATGTTGTGGCACTCTTAGAGACGTGGTTGGAAACAGGGAGGGAGATTACATGGAAGGGGTTTGAGATAAAATATAAATATAGAAGAAAAGAGAGGAATAAGGGACGAGCACCAGGAGGGATGATATTTCTAATTAGGGAAGAAATTAGTGAAAGAGTAGAGGATATAGAGACCGATATGATGGAAACCATATGGCTGAGATTGAATTTGGGAGAGAGAGAGGGACGGAGGAAGAAAATAAATCTAGCTTTTGTTTACTGTCATCCTAGTAATTCAGAATATGCAAATAAATATTTTTTTGAAGAGTTATTGGTGGATATTGGTAGGATAAGGGGAATGTATCCAGGGGAGGAGGATATGTTGTTATTTGGGGATTGGAACGCGAGAATAGGAGAACAGAGCCCAATTTATAGTAGGGAGGATGGAATGTGTTTGTTAGAAAGCAGAAGGAGTGAGGACAAAATTACAAATAGTTATGGAGAGAAGCTCCTAGAGATGTGTGCTGTGGGAAACTTGTATATTCTGAATGGGTGGATAGAGGGTGACAGGACGGGGAAATTGACATATGTTACGGAGAAAGGGGGTAGTGTGATAGATATGGTTCTGAGCTCGGAAGGGATGATGGAGGAAGTTGTAAGTATGGAAATAGGAGATTGGATTGAGTCACACCATTTCCCGGTGAGGGTTATGCTGAAAAGAGAGGTAGAGAAGCGTACAATGAAGGAAAATGAGACAAAGGATAAACGAGGGAGGGGTTATAATAAGTACAAATGGACAGAGAAGGTAGGCCGGGATTGGAATAGGGTAGTAAAGGAGGAGTTACATCTTCTGAAATATGGGTGGGAAGGGGCGTTAGAAGAGAATGATACTGATAAAGCCTTGGAATTGTTGCTACATCCAATAAAGATGATAGCGCAGAAGGTGAAAGCTAGAAAAGGAAATAAGAAAGAGGGAGAAGAATGGTTTAATAGGGAGTGTGAAGGATTGCGGAGGAGGGTGATGGACGCTTTAGGAGAATATAGAAGGAAAGGTGGAAGTCAAGAAAGGGAGTTTTTCTGTAGATTGAGGAAGGAGTATAAAAAGAAAATTTCTGAGACAAAAAAGACGTGGTTAGAGGGACAAATGGAAGCCATAAATAATGACTGCAAGACTAACAATTTTGAGAGAGTCTGGGATAAGATTAATAGAATTATTAAGGGTGGAAGGAATATGGAGAGAACGAGTATAGAGGAAGTGCAATGGGTCAGGCACTTCGAGGAATTACTAGGAAAAAAGGGGGGTGATAGATGGAGAGGTTCGGGAGAAGAAGTAATTTGGAGTAATAGGGGAGTGGCAATTTATGACTTGGATAAAGAAATCACAAGAGAGGAAATCCGGGGAGTGATAAGTAGAGCCAGAGCAAAGTCGGCCGGGGGGTGTAATGGTATAAATAATAAGTTTTGGAAGGAAATTAGTAAAAATGAGATAATGATAGAGGGCATGGTGAAACTATTCAATAGGATATTCGAGGGAGGAAATTACCCTAGGGAATGGGAAACAGGAATTATTTGCCCTATATACAAGGGAAAGGGTAGTAGGAACGATGTGAACAGTTATAGGGGTATATCTCTATTGGATTCTCTGAGTAAAATATATACGGGGGTGCTAGCGAACAGGATAAGTGGGTGGGCGGAAGAAAATGGAATTTTGACAGATTACCAAGGGGGATTTAGGAAAAAGAAAAGAACAGTGGATAATATAATGATAGTAAAGACTATTTTAGAAAAGTATAAGAATATGAATAGAAGTACGGTTTATGTAGCAGCAATAGATTTTGAGAAAGCTTTTGATAAGGTAAATAGAGAGGCCCTACGAGAGAAATTAGGTAGGCTAGGGATTTCGGAGAAGATGTTGAGGGCAGTGGAAGGAATATACAGGGACGTCAGGTTTTGTGTAAAATTGGGAGAAGAGAGAATGAGTGGACCATTGGAGTCCAAGGTGGGTTTAAAACAAGGTTGCAAGTTATCGCCCATACTGTTTATTTTATTTATAAACGATATTTTAGAGGGGTTTGGGGCAGGAAATTGGGCTGTACCGGTAATTAATGGTTTGGAAGTGCCAGGACTGATATTTGCGGATGATGTGTTATTGATGACGTTAACTTCAGGGGCGATGAATAGGGCCTTAGAGTCAGTGATGCTATTTGCGAGGAAATGGGGATTGAAAATTAATGGAAATAAGTCTAAAATATTGATAGTACAGGTGAACAAAAGAAGAAAGATGGAAGGGAATTGGGTAATACAGGGAGAAAGATTGGAACAGGTAAGGAAGCTGGAATATCTAGGAGTTATTTTTAATGATAAAGGAACTTGGAGTGACCAGATCAAAAGAATGAAATATAGAGGCTTGGCAGCCTTAGCCTCAGTCAGAAATTTGCTACTCAAGTTCCCGGGGATCAGTTATAAAACACTGAGACTCGTGTTCAGGTCGGTAATAGTGGGGAGGGTATTATACGGAGCAGAAGTTTGGGGGCTGGATGAAAAAAGAGAGGAACTAAGAAAGATTGTTAGTAGTTTTGCTAAGTTAGTGATGGGCTTACCGAGGTGTACAGCAAACGTAGGGGCGGAATTAATGTGTGGGGAGGATTTGGAATCAGAGGGTGTGAAAAGAATAGTTAGATATTGGATGAATTTAAAAAGACAGGAAGGTGGGAGAGTTTTACAGGCTGCATATGTACAGCAATTTAAGAGCATGTATAAGGGTGGATGGTTAGAAAAAATGAAAGGATATTTAGAGAGGATAGGATTAGGGCACCTGTGGGGGGAGGTTTGGTCAAAGACAGAAGTGAGAGGGATGAAAATACTAGAAAGGAGAATTAGGGATATCCATAGGCAGAAATTATTGGGGGAAAGCAGACTAAGAAATTCGCTGATTGTTTTGACGAAAATAGAGGAGATAGCAGGGTTGAATATTAGATACGTTGATAGGTCAAATCGATATGGGATGATGTGGTGGCTTTTAGGTCTGCCAAGGAATAAGGGCTGGTTACAGGGCAGGGATAAGACAAGGTGTGTACTTTGTGGAGATGTGAATGATGAGTTTCACTTGCTAAGAGACTGTGAGGGAACGAGGGGGTTAAGACATAGATTATTGAGTGCCGAGAATCGGGAAGTACTGGGGAGAGGGGATGAGAACGCAATACTGAGATGGATTCTTAAACAATGGGAAAAAGGGGGTGAATTGAACAGGTATTTTTGTGCGACAAAAAAGGCCTGCGAGAGTAAAATGAAGGAGAGTGAGTTAGAGGGTGGGTAGGGGAATAGGGGGGTAGAATAGTTATCTGTATAAGGGAAGGAGATAGTAGGTTAAAATTTTAATGGTTTAGTGTATATAGGGACTGAGTATTTAGTTAGGGGAGTTGGGTAAGAGGACAGGATGGCATGGTCTGTTTGTTTTATGATATGTCAGTAATTGTTATTCATTGTAATTTTATTAGGCTAGGATGGTAACTATTTGTGAAGACTGAAATATGGTAAATAGTTTGTGAAGGCTGAGACGTGGTAATTTGTCGCAGTTATTGAGGACTATGGTTGAAATATGGTGAGAAGCGGTGTTAAGCGGTGTTATTTTGTAAATCTGAGATGTTGTAAATTTAGATTTAGTGGTGTATTGTGGAAGGTATATGAGGTGGATCTGGTATGGAAATTGTGGATAAGAGGTGGTATCTGAATCCGGGAGTTGGTATGTAGATGGTTTATTTATTGCTGAATTAGTTTAGATTTATCAAAAAAAAAAAATGTGGTGTGGGAGAAGTGTTGGTATAGGCGAAGATGGTTTGGTAATGAGATGGTTTAATTTATTGCTGAAACTTTTGGAGTTGGAGAGATGATTGTATTAAGTGCGGGTTGGTAAATGTAGTGTATGATGGATTGAAGGGCAATTGCGGAATGTTGGTTGTTATGGTTTGGACAGAGAGTAAGTTAGAGGACAATGAAGATGACGTATGTGCTGAATCCACAAGGACACGGAATGAGTGGTGGTTGCGATAGCAAATGTAATGCTGAGCATGGCTTGGGTTTTAAAATGAGATCAAGCATGGCTAAATAATGGTCAAGTTGCAACATGAGAGGTAGTAATGCATTGAAATAAAAGTGGTATTTAAGGTAAGTGTGGAGGGAGACCAGTGTTGAAATTTGATTGTAAGTTATTATGATTTTCTGCTGGGTTAGGATTGTGTTATTTATTGTTGTGAACGTGGAGGACTTTTGTTTGTGTTATGGCTGGTTAGAATGTAAGTGCTGACTGTCGATGTTTTGGTATTGATCGGGAGTAGGTCAGGGAAAAGGAATGTGACGAAAGTTGCTGTAGGCATAAGGACAAGTGATGAGTTTGCTGGATCCTCGAGCCGAGGACTGCTACAGAATTGTTATCATTTTTGTTATTATTTATTCCTATTATCTCTATTATCATTATTTTATTTTTATGTATTATAGTATTATTATCATTATTTTATTATTATTTTTATTATTATTATTTTTTTTTTTTATTATTAGAATTATTAATATTGTGTCTTATTGTTTTGTGAACATGTAATGGGGCGGAAAGCCTGTTTGTTCATAAATAAATACTAATACTAATACTAATACTAATTAGTAATTGAATACATCTGTCTTGGTTTATTGTCTTTCTATACTGGGTGCATTTAGCCTCATGTATCTACTGTAAAATATCTGATATATCTTGCTTGAAACCTGCATGTTGAGCCTCAATGGAATAATCACTTCTAAACCCGAACTTACTTCTATCTAACTAGTTAGTAATTTCGCAGATGTGTCTGATACAATCAGAAAGGATGATTTCCCTGAACTTACAATAAACACATTTCAAGATGACTGGCCTGTAATTATCAGCTCTATGTTTATCACGCTTTTCCTTGTGCACTGGGGCTACTTTAGCAACTATCCATTTATTTGGTATAGCTCCTTCACGCAGCCAGTAATCAGATAAGTATTTCAGATATGGCACTATATTCCAACACATAGCCTTTAACACTAGCTGAGGAAGAGAATGCATAATATTCTCGAAACATGTACTAGATGTTAAGGTGAAAGGTAAATAAATAAATAAATAGTATTGACTAGGCGGACCATCATCCAACATATTTACTGTTACTAAGTCAATACGGATCCAATCCCGACCATCATGGTCAAGATTATTAATAAAGATCTCCAGAAATCAATCCCAGCTGCGTTTCTAGCCTTCGTCTTTTTGTAATTTACTATAAATGTCTTTGTTTTCATGGGTAAATTTCAGCAAATCATGAACATTATTTGCTTCCTCTACCTGAACATTGTTCTTATACCCGAATACCTTTATAAACTTCACACGGAATGTTTCTGCTTTCCTTGCGTATATACTCGCCTATTTCATTAATGGTCTCTGTAATGTCCTTCCAGCAACCTGGTTCTGCCTTACAATGCCTATACATACCCTTCCATTTTGCACTAAAATTTACTTGACATCAGTTAAGCTTGTCAACTTACCTATTCATAGCCGACTTCTTCGGTATATGAAATTTCCTGGTAAGTGCCTTAAATTCCTCCTTGCTTCAATAACCATTTCTAAATTCGTGAAAGGAAAGTGAATTGAGACTGCGGAATATTTCTCGAAGAAAAGGACATGAATTGTCCGACTCTTTGGCTGAACGGTCAGCGTTGAGACATTCGATTAAGATGGCCCCGATTTGATTGCCTGCCTTGTCGGGGATTTTTAATCGCGTCTGATTAATTCTTCCGGCTGGGGGCTGCGTGTTTGTCCCAACACTTTCCTCTTCATATTCAGTCAACAGAACACACTACCAACCACCACAGGAACACACAATAGTGATTACATTCACCTAGAATGTTGTCATCAGGAAGGGCATGTGGCAGTAACACAGGGCCAATCTACATTTGTGACACAGTTCGCACCCGCGACCACCGAGGTGTGGGAAGAATCGGTATAAGAAGGGGGAACAGAAGAAAATTACGTGAATTTACCCGTATTCCTCTGACCTTGCCGCTGTCGATAGAGTATAATTTAGAAAAATTGTTTAGAAGGGTTATAGGCAGGTACATTCAGGGAAACGGGGTGGCCTAGGGAGCGGTGTTAAGCGAACAGGGAACTGGATATCAAGTAGGGATGACATAAAAATATTAGTGCTCAATTGTAGAAGCATTGAAAGCAAAGGAATCGGATTGAGTAATTTAATAGATATATACTTACCAGATATTGTAATAGGAGTTGAATCACGGCTGAGAAATGATATAATGGGTGCAGGAATATTCACACGGAACTGGAGTGTGTATAGTAGAGATAGGATAGGAATGGTAGGAGGGAGTGTATTCATTCTGGTGAAAGAAGGATTTGTAAGTTACGAAAATGTTAAGGATGAAAAACACGAAATTCTGGGTGTAAGGCTCATCTCTAAAGATAATAGGCAACTTGATGTCTTTGGAGTGTACAGACCGGGAAAGGGTAGCGCTGACGCTGATTCAGAATTATTTGATAAGATAATCAGCTATGTGAGAAACGATAAGGAAAGGAACGTCATTGTATCGGGTGATCTCAATTTACCAAAGGTCAATTGAGACGGTAATGCGAACGACAGGAAGCATGAACAACAAATGTCAAATATGTTAATATGGGAAGGGCACCTGATTCAGAAAGTGATGGAACCAACTAGAGGGAAGAATATTTTGGATTCGGTGCTGATAAAACCAGATGAGCTCTATAGAGAAATCGAAGTAATAGATGGCATTAGTGAACACGAAGCAGTTTTTGTCGTAGTTAAAAATAAATGTGAAAGAAAGGAAGGTATTAAAATTAGGGCTATTAGGCAATACCATATGGCTGATAAAACAGGCATGACGGGGTTTTCAAAAAGTAAATATGATCGCTGGAAAATGGTAAATAAATATGTAAAACAGACTCTGGGATGGGTTTAAAGCAATTGTTGAGAAATGTGAAAATAGGTTTGTACCTTTAAAGGTGGTAAGGAATGGTAAATATCCATTATATTATAACAGAGAAATAAGGAGACTAAGAAGGAGGTGCTGGTTGGAACGAAGTAGAGTTAGAAATGGTTATGGAAGTAAGGAGAAATTGAAGGATCTTACTAGGAAATTGAATCTAGCAAAGAAGTCAACTAAGGATAACATGATGGCAAGCATAATTGGTAGTCATATAAATTTTAGTGAAAAATGGAAGGGTATGTATAGGTACTTTAAGGCAGAAACAGGTTCAAATAAGAGCATTCCAGGAATCATTAATGAAAAAGGGGAGCGTGTATGCGAGGATCTTCAAAAGGCAGAAGTATTCATTCAGCAGTATGTAAAGAATGTTGGTTACAAGGATAATGTCCAAATAGGCGAATTGAGTAATACTAAAAAAGTATTAAAATTTACCTATGATAATAATGACATTTACAGTAAGATACAAAATGTGAAAACTCTAAAAGCAGCTGGAATTGATAAGATTTCTGGGGATATACTAAAGGCAGTGGGTGGGGATATAGTACCATATATGAAATACTCATTTGATTATTGCTTGGTTGAAGGAGCTATACGAAATGAATGGAGAGTTGTTATAGTAGCCCCTGTGTGTAAAGGAAAGGGTGATGGACATAAAACTGAAAATTACAGGCCAGTCAGTTTGACATGCATTGCATGTAAACTTTGGGAAAGCATTCTTTCTGATTATATTAGACATGTTTGCGAAATTAATACCTGGTTTGCCAGAAGGCAGTTTGGGTTTAGGAAAGGTTATTCCACTGAAGCACAGCTTGTAGGATTTCAGCAAGATGTAGAAGATATGCTGGATTCAGGAGGCCAAATGGATTGTATTGCGATTGACCTATCTAAGGCATTTGATAGGGTAGATCATAGGACTTCTGGCAAAAATGAAAGCTATTGGACTAGAAAAAAGAATGACTGAATGGGTGGCTACATTTAAAAAAAATAGAACTAAGAAAAATAGAGTAGGCGAAGCTTTATCTGACCCTGTAATAATTAAGAGGGGAATTCCTCAAGGCAGTATTATTGGACCTTTATGTTTTCTTATATATATCAATGATATGTGTAAAGAAATGGAATCAGAGATAAGGCTGTTTGCAGATGATGTTATTTTGTACAGAGTAATAAATAAGTTATAAGGTTGTGAGCGACTGCAGGGTGGCCTCGATAGTGTTGTGAGATGGACGGTGGGCAATGGTATGATGGTAATCGGGGTTAAATTTGAGGTTGTGTGTTTCACAAATAGGAAAAGTCCTCTCAGTTTTAATTACTCTGTTGATGGGGTAAAATTTTCTTTTGGGGATTTTTGTAAGTACCTACAGTAGGTGTTAATATAAGAAAAGACCTTCATTGGGGTAATAACATAAATATGATTGTTAATAAAGGGTAGAGATCTTTGCACATGGTTATAGAGGTATTTAGGGGTTGTAGTAAGGATGTAAAGGAGAGGGCCTATAAGCCTCTGGTAAGACACCAACTAGAGTGTGGTTCCAGTGTATGGGACCCTTACCAGGATTACTTGATTCAAGTACTGGAAAAAATCCCAAAAAAGCAGCTCGATTTGTTCTGGGTGATTTCCGAAAAAAGAGTAGCGTTACAAAAATGTTGCAAAGTTTGGGCTGGGAAGACTTGGGAGAAAGGAGACGAGCTGCTTGATTAAGTGGTATGTTCCGAGCTCTCAGTGGAGAGATGGCGTGGGAGGACATAAGTAGACGAATACGTTTCAGTGGTGTCTTCAAAAGTAGGAAAGATGAAAATATGATGATAAATTTGGAACTGAAGAGGACATATTGGGGCAAATATTCGTTTATAGGAAGGGAGTTAGGGATTGTAATAACTTACCAAGGGAGATGTTAAATAAAACCAAACCAAACCACATGGCACTACAGCCCTTGAAGTGCCTTGGCCTACCAAGCGACCGCTGCTCAACCCGAAGGTCTGCGGATTACGAGGTGTCGTGTAGTCAGCACGACGAATCCTCTCGGCCGTTATTCTAGGCTTTCGAGACCGGGGCCGCTATCTCACCCTCAGATAGCTCCTCAATTCTAATCACGTAGGCTGAGTGGACCTCGAATCAGCCCTCAGGTCCAGGTAAAAATCCCTGAACTGGCCGGGAATCGAACCCGGGAGTAGTATAATAAAGGGATTCGGCCGCCACCTCCAGCTCGGGCTCTCGGGAGAGGCCTCCTCCTCCCGCGGGAAATTTGAATTTTGGCGGGAAATTTGAATTTTGGTGCGAGATTTGAATTTGTAAACAAAGCCACGTGCTTTTTGACAGCTGGCATCGACAACAACGCATCGCTAACCTCACTGCTGCCATCTTGACGGGCCTAAACCTCAGTGGTACCAACTTAACCTAACTAGCGCGAGATTTGAATCGGTAAACAAAGCCACGTGCTTTTTGACAGACAACAACGCATCGCTGACCTCTGTACTGCCATCTTGACGGGCCTAAATCTCAGTAGTACCAACTTAACCTAACTAGCGCGAAATTTGAATCGGTAAACAA
The DNA here is from genome assembly GCF_040414725.1 of Anabrus simplex. Lineage (NCBI taxonomy): Eukaryota > Metazoa > Arthropoda > Insecta > Orthoptera > Tettigoniidae > Anabrus > Anabrus simplex. The sequence goes on from NC_090266.1 coordinate 49,795,245, forward strand.
AGCCACGTGCTTTTTGACAGCCACGTGCTTTTTGAAAGACAACAACGTATCGCAAACCTCAGTGCAGCCATCTTGACGGGCCTAAACCTCAGCGCTACCAACTTAAACTCACTAGCGCGAGATTTGAATTTGTAAACAAATCCACGTGCTTCTTGACAACTGTCATCCACCATCATTAAACTACAGAGCACCGTGCTGCCCTCTTTATCGCAGTAGCTGCAAATTCGTCACCTGTCATCCGCAGTGCAGCCATCTTGACGGGCTTAAACCTCTGTGCTACCAACATAACCTCACTAGCGCGAGATTTGAATCGGTAAACAAATCCACGTGCTTTTTGACAGCAGTCATCCGCCATCTTCAATCTATAGAGCACAATGCTGCCCTTTTTAGCTACTTACCTTTGAAATGTGGTGGCGGATAATTTGAAAAATGCTTTTTGACAGCAGCTATCTTTGAGCACCGTGCTGCCCTCTTTAGCTAGATACCTTTGGTATGTGGTGGCAGACAATTCTACGTGACAGCAGCCATCTTTGAGCACAGTGCTGCCCTCTTTGTGGTGGCGGGAAATTCCGCGTGCTCTTGTTTGGAAACAAACTCACGTGCTTTTTTCTGACAGCTATCATCCGCCATCTTGCATCACAAACCCCAGTGCTTCACTCTTTAGCTAGATACCTTCGAAATGTGGTGGCGGCAAATTTTACATTCTCTTTTTTGGAAACAAACCTATGCGCCTTTTTGACAGCTATCGTCCGCCATCTTTAATCCAGAGAGCACCGTGCTGCCCTCTTTAGCTACTTACCTTTGAAATGTGGTGGCAGACAATTCTACGTGCCAGCAGCCATCTTTGAGCACAGTGCTGCCCTCGTTGTGGTGGTGGCAAATTCTACGCGCTCTTGTTTGGAAACAAACCCATGTGCTTTTCTGACAGCTGTCAACCGCCATCTTTAATCCAGAGAGAACAGTGCTGCACTCTTTTGTTGAAATGTGGTGGCGGCAAATTCAGCGTGCTCTTGTTTGGAAACAAATTCTACGTGCTCTTCAGCTGTCATCCACCATCTTTAATCAAGAGAGCACCGTGCTGCTCTCTTTGTGGTGGTGGATAATTTGAAAAATTATTTTTGACAAGCAGCCATCTTTAATCCAGAGAGAACAGTGCTGCCCTCTTTAGCTACTTACATTTGAGGCGGTTAATTTGAAAAATTCTATTTGACAAGCTGCCATCTTTAATGAAAAGGGCATCGTGCTGCTATCTTGCGGGTAATTTTTACGTCACAGCTGTCATCCATCATCTTAGTGCTGCCCTCTTTACCTACTTACCTTTGAGGCGGACTATTTGAAAAAAATCTATTTGACAAGGTGTCACCCACCATCTTGCATCGCAAACCTCAGGGCTGCACTCTTTAGTTGAAATGTGGTAGCGGAAAATTTGTAAAAAATCTTTTTTGACAAGCAGCCATCTTTAAACTACAGAACACCGTGCTGCTATCTTTATCGTAGTAGCGAGCAATTTATAATCTAGATGCTTTTTTCTAACAGGTGTCATCAGCCATCTTTAATCTAGAGAGTACCGTGCTGCCCTCTTTGTGGTGGTGGTAAATTCCACGTGCTTTACAAACCCACGTGCTTTTTTGACAGCTGTCATCCGCCATCTTTAATCAAGAGAGCGCAGTGCCGCACTCTATGTAGTAGCGGATAATTTGAAAAATTCTTTTTGACAGCCATCTTTATTCAACACAGTTACCACTATCTTACATCGCTTACCTCGGTGCTACACTCTTTAGTTGAAATGTGGTGGCGGTAAATTCGAACAAGTTTAATCATACATCGGGGGAGCTAGAGTAAGCACGTGCTGCAGTGATGACGTCATCACGCATGTTTAGACTTGTCCGTTTTCTTAAGAGTAAGTCGGTGTAAAGGAATGCAATAAGTATGCATCATAAAAACAAGAGTTTGCATGTGCTGCAGCGATGACGTTATTATAGGTGTGCATATTTAAACCCGTTCGTTGACTAAAAGCTTTAGTCTTCGAGAAACAGTGATAGTGAGTGGAGTGCAAATATGACGAAAACATTGATAGTTGATGTGCAAGGCTTTAACGTAAACGGAAACAAATTTGTGTTTAAAGAGGTGGCTGTGTTAGATTGCAGTGTGTTGTGGGCACCAAAACTTGTTAGTTTAATATTTAGCCCACCATTCGCTTACTGTTTGCAAACAGATGAAGATAAAAAGCAGACTCAGTGGATTGAAAACAATTTAGGTTTGAAGTGGGAAGAAAAAGGATTACCTTATCGTTTTCTACCTTTAATGATGAATGCACATTTGTCAAGAGCAGATCTTATCTTTTAAAAGGTTGTGAAAAGAAAGAATTGTTGCGTGTTTTTCTACCATCATCGTGTGAAATTATCGACATGCAAGAATTGGGGTGCCCATCATTTAAAACTCTTCCGAAAGAGCAGAGTAGAGAAACAAGTAAACAGTCTTTACAACATGTATGCATGCTCTTTGATTGGTTGTGTTGCAGTGCATGCCGGGAAGTGAACAACATATGTAAACGGCAGTGTCGAAATAACCTTAGTGTAAAAGAAACATTTGGAGAGTAAAGACATCATGTCATTTCTAACAGATACTAAATGTAACGCAGTTGAAAAGGCGACCGTAAAGTTTTATGCATGCAAAAAGAAACTAAACACTTTTACTGAAGAAGAGTTAAATGCATTACCAAAGGCATTTTTGGTCAATGTAGCTGCGATTGCTGTAAAGAAGATTTTGGAAAAGGTTCCTCGTGAGTGGAGTCAAGATCCTGTTTTGTCAGAGCTTCAAACTTGTAGTTTACATCATTAACACGTGAGCTTAGGTAGAAGACCTTCTGTGAGACAGTGCCGTACATGTCAACTAATTAAACTGTATCACGGACCTAAAACTAACGAGTTGTCTTCGCTTATAAACACGTATCATGGCTGTGGAGAGAGTAAACAAGGAAAAGGTGAAGAAACGTGCTGGGAAAAAGATGAGGAAGCATTTTGGGCGTGGACTCATCAATAGAGTGATTGATCTTCTATTCTTCGTGCTTCATCTCCCCTGCGGCCCTAGAACACGTTCGCCTGACACGTAGTTACATACTGCCTGCATAGAGTATGTCGTGTAGCTGTTAAAATCTGCTTCGTAAAGTTATGCTGCGTGTGTGTGTTATTACCTAGTGCTTTAGCTGCTCAGAAGATAGCAGCACTTGTCGTTGTTTGTGCAATAAAACGAAAACTGAGTGACAAAGACCGTAAAATAAACAAAGGATAAAAATGAATATATATGTATTCTAAAATAAATATGAATTGTCAAAACATATTACAGGTGTTGTTTAATCCTACAGCATGTCCTAGTGACTTAGAAGAAAGGAAACGTAGAGGATTAAAAGAAAACACACATAAGATTTAAAGTACATCATCTTTATTAATCCATGAATTAAAGCTGTTATTAAAACCAAGCCATTTAACATAAAGTTTATTGCCACGACGTCGAATAACACGTTCAACTAAATAGTGATCAGGATATTTTGTTTTCTGCAGTTCTTCGATGTAGAATCCTCCTTCAATAGGCTGTCCTCTGAGGTCGCGAAGTAAATACGTAACTGAATTAGTAAGCTTAACACTTCTGATTTGAAATTTCAGTGCTCCAGTTAGGTGTGTATCCTTTTGCAAAGATAGACTTCTGTTTGCTGATGCGAACAAAATCACCTTCTTTAAAGCGATGGCGACGTGGATCAGCTGTTTTAATTACAAGATGAATAGCATTTATACGAGGTGTATTCTTTGTAACAAGACGTGGCTTTGTTCCGATAGTGCGATGAGGTGTATCGTTGTAGGTAGATAAAAGTCTAGGTAGCAGATCAATCCAACGATATGAACCTTGTGCTGTAAATTCTCGCCACATCATTGTTTTGAGTGTAGGATTAAAGCTTTCTACAACACTTGCCTTGAGATTGCTGAACGTAGAGTAGTGTTGAATGCCAAGTAACTTGAGGTAAGAAGAAAAATCCTTGTTGTAAAACTCTTTACCTTGATCAGTTTGAAGAAGCCTTGGGCAACGTTTCGATTCTTCAACAATATGTTTAAATGCTTCTTTAACTTGAACTGCTGTTTTAGAACGCACGGGTTGTGCAAAAGCAAACTTCGAGTACACATCGATAACAGTAAGTAGATACTTATACCCCTTATTACTAGAGGCATATGGAATCATTTCTACTAAGTCTGCTTGCCAGAGATCACCTTTTCCTCGTGTAATAACGCGTCTGCGACAGTAGGTGCGACGTGCTGGTTTATGTAACTCATGTGCGATGTTTACCTTTACAGGTAAGATCTTCTCTTGACGAGCCATTACAAAATAATACCGGCATAACGTAGTTCTCTTTCTAGTTCTAGAATTTCTGATCCGTGACCTGTGTGACCAGCCTCTTGCGATGCTCTTAAAAGTTGTAATCGTTCAGCGAGTAAGTTTGGGTCATTCCAGTATCTTACATCCACATACGGCAACAAAGGATTGTAGATAACATCAAGACTACGTGCAGTCGAAAACAGCTTAGAAATAAACTCACGATACTAGTAACCCTTATTCGCATTTACAGATTCTGTTCTCTTGTAATTACGCCCTGTTGCGTCAGTAGCAAAAAGTATTGCTTTATATTTTTAAGATCATCTTGTAAAATTATATCCTTGTCAGGTATTCGTGAGAAAAGAAGTTCTAAGAGTCCTTTCGTAGGTTTATAGGTAACACCTTTTAAAATGAGTTTGTTGTTATTAATCTTAATATTTGAATTTCCTATCCAGAAATAGTCATCTTCGTAGCGAATACCGTAGGTAGTGTCAGTTTGTCTTGTAAAAAGTTTTTCTATATAAGGTGCAAAGAGAGATCCATAGGTATCTTGAATAAAAGTTCTAAACTGATTGCGATACTCTGGTGTAATCATAACCTCAGACAAAGATGGTAGATTTTGCGTCGATGTAGTAGGTGTTTCAGCAATAACATCTGTAGTTAAAAACTCAACACGCTTAGATGGTGATGTATCATTAAGTTCTTCTTCTTCCTTACCTTCCTCTTCCTCTCCTTGATCTACATCCTGCTTCTTCTCTTCCTTATCTTGTTCATGCTTTTCTTCATCTTCATCATGCTTCTCTTTGTGATATGATGTTTGCATAGAAGCAAAACTTGAAGTAGACTGCGGTAATGAAGTAGAATTAAAAATTTCTTTGAGTGGTGTACTTAGTTGTGTTTTTAAAAATAAATCCGTGTCTGCTTGAATACGTTTAAGCTCTTTAAATTTCCTTCGAATATTGTTTCGAGCTTGGATGATATGTTTTGTGATCTCCTTGCTAGATGTTAACATGATGATGGTTTTTAATCAAGTAGTTACTGTAATTCTGTGTTAATGCATATAAAATGATCGAAACCCATGCGATATCGTCCATGCTGTACATCACTTTCTTTATCAATAACTAAAAAGCTGTAACGGTGTAATGACCAACATTTAGCACACATACGTTTAAAGTCATCGAATGTCATATCAGTGTAAACATGATCGTTATACACATGTCGCATCTTGCCGAAAAAGCACAATAACATTTGCGTTGTCGCGTTTCAACTGCTTAGGCTCACGAGAATAGGTTTGGCACAAATAGATGCAATCAACATATTTATGCCGACCCATACTAAAGAATGCACGAATAACGTTTTGCTGTTCTGTTGCGACATCATCAAAGATCATAAGAGAATTAGGAAGCACATCGTCTGGTGATGGTACTTGCTTATGCGAATTAAATTTAAAATATCTTATTCCATCTTTAAGTAGATCGTGCATTACAGTTTGTAGAATAGTATATAGCGGCTGATAGAGTGACTTTGCGTAAACGTAAATATTCTCGAAGCGTACACCATTTACAGAAGTAATAAGTGTGAGTAAAAGATTTGTTTTCCCGCATCCCGACGGACCTGATATAATACATCGAACAGTAAAAGGAAACAACGTTCCATGACGTTTTCTTGTAGTTGTACTAGAACTAGGTAAGAGATGTGGTACAATGTCGGTAACAGGTAGTGTATCTTGCTGCTTTATAATCTTCATGATAACTGAATCATAAAGTACCTAATAGTAATATATATATTAAACGAAACAAGAGGCAACGGTTAGTTTATGATTTGGTCTTGACTAGTAAAGTCGTGTACAGCATGGCGAAACAACGATATCCAAACGACATGAAGGAGAAGAAGAAGAAAGTAAAAATTGTTGGATGGAAATATGTTATAAAGGCTGCACAAAAAACTATTCGAGGGGAATACAATCCTCGTATAGCTATTACTAAGGCGTTACGCGCAGCAAGAGCGAGAATTTCTCCAAAGTGCATAGCACTATTTAGTAAACGTGCACTAATTATTCCTGTACCAAAACGAGGAGGATTTCTTCCTGCGCTGTTTGCTCGCTTAGCAACTTTAGGGTCATTGCTAGGTGGTGCTAGTGCTGTAGCGAAAGTTGTCAAAGCTGTAGAAGAAGCGAAACAACAGTTGAAAGAGAGTGAACGTCATAACAAGACGATGGAGGCAATTGCGTTACGAGGCAAAGGTGTGAACATGAAGCTGGCGCCATACAATAAAGGGCTTGGTATCTACATTTCTCTACAAAACGTCTACTGAATGCACTGCCACATCGAACTCTAACGCATGATGAAGTTTTTACGTTTGCTAAACAACTAGGAATTCATTATTTTTAATTAGTGTATATGCGCGATCAACTACCAGCGCGCCCACGTGAACGTGAAAGTGCCGTAATTAACTTGGACGACAGTCGTGGACCTGGAACTCATTACGTTGCTTATGTAAAACGTAAAGGTAAAGTATGTTATTTTGATAGCTATGGAGACTTACCTCCCCCTTTTGAGCTCATACGTTATTTCGGAAGCAGTGCAGACATTGTTTACAATAAAAACCGTGTGCAAAAATTTAATACACGCATGTGCGGACGATTATGTCTTATGTTCTTATATCAAACCCAGACAGTAGAGAAAGCGCATTAGTGTCTACGTGATGACGAACAGTGAAAGAACGTTTGCTGTACGTGGAGAAGGACCTGAAACAACCGTCTATTTTAATCCACCAATCGAACTTGGCTATCAGCCGCATAGTCTTGGACTAGTATCGTTTGAAAGCTACAATAAAATCTATAATGTGCGTGATGGTGTAAACAAGTTCTATTACGATGAGTATGTGCTAACACTACCCTCAGGTAGTTATACAGTAGACGATATTCACGACTATATTGAAAGTACGTTAATTGATCAGTTTGGGGAAGATAGTTTTAGTAATGATAATTACAAGTTCTCAATCACTATAAGCAGCATTACACATAAATGTCTTATTGAATCATCATTTAAGATTAACTTCAAATCACAACCTGATTCGATTGGACCACTGCTTGGATTTTCATCGAGGGATCTCCTACCGAACGTACGTTACGAGCCTGATCAACCTATAAAACTCTTCGATGATTATAATGTGAACATTACTTGTAATATTATTACAGACTTGAATAGTAATCTACAACCTTCGCACGTCCTGCACGACTTTATTGTTACAGAGGAACGTGGATATTCTATTTGTGAGAAACCAGCAGTAGTTCGTTGTCATCCTGTGTCTGTAAAACACATTAGCAACATTACTCTTAGACTTGTAAATAAACATAATCAGCTTATTCATTTAGATCAGCACGTGTACGTAGCTTACAAACTACATCTTAAACCAGTATGAAAACCATCTATAAAACACGGTGTACATTCCGAAAACATACTACATGTGTGCAGAGACTCATCGAGTTAACAGATACCCATAAGCAGATACTCCAAGATTTAGGATATACACTACTACAACAGAATGGAAGAAATGCTAGACATTACGAATACAGTAGAATGTCGTGAAGGTGTAATACGAAGTGAGCTTCATTCCTATCAACCTTTTACGTTTGGATTAAATAACAATGATGAAATTCATTTTATTATTAATCAGCAAGATGTATACACCTTACCACACGAATGCTTCCTCTATATTGAAGGACGACTAGAAAAGTCGGATGGAAGTGGACCAAGCACTTCACAACTAAACAACCATGCTCTAGCTTTTCTCTTTTCTGAAGCGCGATATGAAGTAAATAATGTTGAAATAGATCGAACGAAGAATGTTGGTATTACAAGAGTAATGAAACTCTACCCTTCTTTCTGTGATGAAGAAAGTAATCTTTTGCGGATGGCTGGATGGTGTCCAAAAGCTACTAACAACAGGATGATTAATGAGGATGGAACTTCTACGGGTATGTTATCACTGAAACATATTTTTGGATTCGCAGAAGACTTTACACGTATTATAATCAACGCAAAACAAGAGCTTATTCTGATCCGTGATCGAAGTGATTACAATTCTCTTAAAGCAGTAGAAACACCAGTAGAATCGAAAATAACACTGCATCGTATACTGTGGAGGATTCCACATGTAACCTTATCTGATCGTGAAAAACTTCGATTGCTCAAGATTGTAGAACATGATACACCATTACCTATACGTTTTAGAAGTTGGGAGCTGCATGAATATCCTGTGTTACCACCTACAAACAAGCATAGCTGGGCTGTTAAAACATCACGTTTTACTGAGAAGCCCTTGTACATTATTTTTGGATTTCAAAATAATCGTAAATTCAATCACGAAAAAGATAGCTCACTGTTTGATCACTGTAAATTAAGACACGTTAGACTATATCTCAACGGAATTACGTATCCCTACGAAAACATAGACATTAACTTTGAGAAAAATAAGTTTGCGATGCTCTATGACATGTTTTGTAAATTTCAATCATCGTATTATCAGAAAGAAGATCGTCCGCTATTTACACCTCAAGAATTTAAAAATAAAGCACCGATTGTAGTTATAGGCTGCTCTTATCATGAAGAATCTATAAAAGAATCTCCAGTTGATATTCGTTTAGAATTTGAAACATATGAAAATATTCCTTCTAACACAGCAGCCTATTGTATTATTATTCATATGAGTGATGTTACCTACCATCCGCTAACGAATATTGTTACGAGAATACAAATAAGAATAGCTCTTTATCATTTTCATTAGTGTATGCTTCGACATGGTACGCTATGGAACAAAACTGCAAATGTGCATGCTCATACGCAACATCTTATTTATCTTACACGAGTGAGTGAGGCTATTAAGATGTTCTATAAACATAGATCGTCGATGCCGAAACATCTTATTCAATACTTACCACCAGGATTTTTATCTACGTACGCTGCCTCTTACGTACATCATTTTTGGGGCATCCTTCCTCTACACAGTAAGATGTCGATCGAAGTAGCTTTATGCAGAACTTGTCAACGACATTACAAGCATCGAGGAGAAAATGGTGATGATGATTGGGATGGACCAAATCCGAGGATTGAACACTATACACAGTGTATGAATGAACTTTCTCTAGTACCTCATGATGATGATGATTCCGAAAAGGAATAACAACAAGGTAAGAAGTATATGATTTTCTCTGTAAAGCATAACATACTTAGTATAATATATTTCTAAATGTTTTGTTTAATTTCAACGTTGCAGGAGGCATTTCAGAAGCATACGTTGTTAAGAAGCATACCAACCTTGTCAGTAGCAAAAACGAACACTGTTGTAGTACATTTGTAAATAAATATTTGATCGCATTCAAAAATGTTGTACTTATTGTATTGCTTTACACCGACTTACTCTTAAGAAAAACGATCAGGTCTAAACATGCACAATGACATCATCACTGCAGCACGTGCTTACTCTAGCTTTCCCGATGCATGTTTAAACTTGTTCGAATTTACCGCCACCACATTCCTTTACACCGACTTACTCTTAAGAAAACGGAAGAGTCTAAACATGCATGATGACGTCATCACTGCAACACGTGCTTACTCTAGCTCCCCCGATGTATGATTAAACGTGTTCGAATTTACCGCCACCATATTTCAACTAAAGAGTGTAGCACCGAGGTAAGCGATGTAAGATAGCGGTAACAGTGTTGAATAAAGATGGCTGTCAAAAAGAATTTTTCAAATTATCCGCTACTACAAAGAGTGCGGCACTGCGCTCTCTTGATTAAAGTTGGCGGATGACAGCTGTCAAAAAAGCACGTGGGTTTGTAAAGCACGTGGAATTTACCACCACCACAAAGAGGGCAGCACGGTGCTCTCTAGATTAAAGATGGCGGATAACAGCTGTTAGAAAAAAGCGTCTAGGTTTTAAATTGCTCGCTACTACGATAAAGATAGCAGCACGGTGTTCTGTAGTTTAAAGATGGCTGCTTGTCAAAAAAATCTTTTTCAAATTTTCCGCTACCACATTTCAGCTAAAGAGTGCAGCCCTGAGGTTTGCGATGCAAGATGGCGGGTGACACCTTGTCAAATAGATTTTTTTCAAATAGTCCGCCTCAAAGGTAAGTAGCTACAGAGGGCAGCACTAAGGTTAGCAATGCAAGATGGTGGATGACAGCTGTGACGTAAAAATTACCCGCAAGATAGCAGCACGGTGCTCTTTTCATTAAAGATGGCAGCTTGTCAAATAGAATTTTTCAAATTAACCGCCTCAAATGTAAGTAGCTAAAGAGGGCAGCACTGTTCTCTCTGGATTAAAGATGGCTGCTGGTCAAAAAGAATTTTTCAAATTATCCGCCACCACAAAAAGGGCAGCACGGTGCTCTCTTGATTAAAGATGGTGGATGACAGCTGAAGAGCACGTAGAATTTGTTTCCAAACAAGAGCAAGTGGTATTTGCCGCCACCACATTTCAACTAAAGAGTGCAGCACTGTTCTCTCTGGATTAAAGATGGCGGTTGACAGCTGTCAGAAAAGCACATGGGTTTATTTCCAAACAAGAGCGCGTAGAATTTGCCGCCACCACATTTCAAAGGTAAGTAGCTAAGGAGGGCAGCACGGTGCTCTCTGGATTAAAGATGGCGGATGATAGCTGTCAAAAAAGCGCATAGGTTTGTTTCCAAACAAGATAATGTAGAATTTGCCGCCACCGCATTTCAAAGGTATCTAGCTAAAGAGTGCAGCACTGAGGTTTGTGATGCAAGATGGCGGATGATAGCTGTCAGAAAAAAGCACGTGAGTTTGTTTCCAAACAAGAGCACGTGGAATTTCCCGCCACCACAAAGAGGGCAGCACTGTGCTCAAAGATGGCTTCTGTCACGTAGAATTGTCTGCCACCAAATTTCGAAGGTATCTAGCTAAAGAGGGCAGCACGGTGCTCAAAGACAGCTGCTGTCAAAAAGCATTTTTCAAATTATCCGCCACCACATTTCAAAGGTAAGTAGCTAAAGAGGGCAGCATTGTTCTCTATAGATTGAAGATGGCGGATGACAGCTGTCAAAAAGCACGTGGATTTGTTTACCGATTCAAATCTCGCGCTAGTGAGGTTAAGTTGGCAGCACTGAGGTTTAGGCCCGTCAAGATGGCTGCACTGCGGATGACAGGTGACGAATTTGCAGCTACTGCGATAAAGAGGGCAGCACGGTGCTCTGTAGTTTAAAGATGGCGGATGACAGCTGTCAAAAAGCACGTGGATTTGTTTACAAATTCAAATCTCGCGCTAGTGAGGTTAAGTTGGTAGCACTGAGGTTTAGGCCCGTCAAGATGGCTGCACTGAGGTTTGCGATACGTTGTTGTCTGTCAAAAAGCACGTGGCTGCCAAAAACACGTGGCTTTGTTTACCGATTCAAATTTCGCCCTAGTTAGGTTAAGTTGGTACTACTGAGATTTAGGCCCGTCAAGATGGCTGTACTGAGATTAGCGATGCGTTGTTGTCTGTCAAAAAGCACGTGGCTGTCGAAAAGCACGTGGCTTTGTTTACCGATTCAAATCTCGCGCTAGTTAGGTTAAGTTGGTACTACTGATTGTTAGGCCCGTCAAGATGGCAGCAGTGAGGTTAGCGATGCGTTGTTGTCGATGCCAGCTGTCAAAAGCACGTGACTTTGTTTACAAATTCAAATCTCGCACCAAAATTCAAATTTCCCGCGGAGGTGGAGGCCTCTCCCGAGAGCCCGAGGTGGAGGTGGCGGCCGAATCCCTGTATTATACTACTCCCGGGGCCTCCGGGTAAGAGGCAGGCAGTCGCTCAAGTGGCAGATTCCCTATCTGTTGTTTTCCTAGGCTTTTCTTAAATGATTTCAAAGAAACTGGAAATTTTTTGAACATGCTGGCCCTGTGGTGTAGGGGTAGCGTGTGATTGATGATAGTACGTGTGAATATCTTTCTTAGTTTGATCCTCTAATATAGAAGTAAAGTCAGGATTAATTCACGTGTTCTTGCATTTCTTCTGAAGCCAAACTGAAGTCTCCCAACTCAGATTCTACTTGTATTTCCCTTCTCCTCTAAATATAGGATGTATCCGTGATGATGTTACAAACGTTCAGGAATGATGAACAATTAGAGATAAGGAAATATATTTGCGAAACGCACGAGCCAAAATTTATGCAAAATTCTACTCACTTAAGTTCGTGTACCTGCACAAGTTTCACACGCTGCTCCATTTTACAAATGTTCGAAATGGCATCTCCCTGCGTCAATGCAGGCATGGCACCGTCGCACAAAGTTATGTCGTACTCCCCACTCTTGGTCCACTAATCCCAAGTTAACGGGTTGAAACCCGGCTAAGGTCGATGGCTTTTAATGGTGTTTAGGTATGACAGCCCCACATCCTTGGGTTCTGGGACGTTAAAGAACTACTGCGGGACGAAATTCCGACACCACGGCGTCTAATATGAACGAACGGTCAATAAACAACTTGGATTATTAATAACTTTTGACTCGAACGTTTCATGACTACGGTTCCTGATCTCAAATTGATTCATTTGCCGTTCTCGATAATCCCAGAAAGTTTGTAACATCATCAAGGATACACCCTGTAATACGTGTTAACATTTTGAAGTCGTGAGATACTAAACTAATCGTGCGATAGATTTCACACTTGCAGGTACCAGCTTTCTTGGGAATGGGTTTAACTACTTTCTGTCTGAGGCCGGATGACACATCTCGTGTACCGTACATCTTACACTCTACGGGGAACAACCTCGCCATTCCGTAGTTCGTAATTCTGTGGGTACATCGTTACTTCCATGTGCTTCGTTCCTATTTAGGTCACCCGTATCTCTGTCGAAATCTGCCCTCGAAACTGTCTCTCCTAATTCATTAGTATCAACAGCCTATTCTTATCCAGAAAGTTGTCATCTACTTCTTTCCATTGATAAAATTGTTGACTATGTTCCTGTCGTTTTTCTACCTTGTCCTCTTTCCTTAGAAGTGGTTTTCCATTTTAGCTTTTTCTACCTTATCTTCTTTCCCCAGAAGTAGTTTTCCATATTAGCTCTTCAGGGTTTTTTAAAAATTATTTCTGTGCAGCATATAACTTTCCTACAACCATACAAAATTCAACGTTCTTGCAATGCTCATTCAGTGGTCCTGCACTTTCTTCCTACTTCCTTATTTGATAGCCTTTATTCTTTTCTGTCCTCTTCATTTTGTGCTTTATTGTACATGCTAGTAACGTGCATTGTGCGAACTTGTGATGGGTAACCAAGACGAAGTAATGTGTGCCTTTTTGCATATGCAACCACCATCACGAATGAGTGGAGCGTTTAATCTTAAATGCAAGAGTTTGATGCATTTCGTTTTACAGGGCACGTTCGAAGCAAATTTTGTTGACTAGGAAGGATGACCTTGCTTGCTTTGCTGACATTGCATGCGATGTGGTTGATCCGAAGATGAGTAATCCCTTGTTTACAAAGAGCAACAACCAGGAATTGGGAGGTAAAAGAGGAATGATGGAATGGTTGAGTAAACCATTAGTTTTGAGCTGAAGTTCACCATGCCATGTAAATCGACGGACGGCATTATGGGTAAAATTGGAAATAATTAATATAAACTAATGAAGAGAGTTGACCTCAGTTATGATGCTTGGAAGAAGTTCCTGCTTGTGATCACTGCAGGCAGTCAGCAGACAAGGTATGTTTCCTGTGAAACGCGCAATGCACTGTTAAGGTATACATCCGGTACAACTCATTTTAATAAAAACACGTTTGCAAATATCATTCTAGCGCTTCTTGCCAACCATTGCCCGGCAATACAAAGCAAACCATAACTAGCGGGTGTGTTTTCAAGTGTCCCAAAGATTTCCGAATATTAAACACTCTTGACGAAGAAGGTTTTAAAGAATCAGGGCAAGAAGTGATTAAAATCGGTGATCATTTTGGCGAGGTAGGTATTGTTGAAATGATACCACATCCTTCTATCTTTCGTAGGAACGTACAAGGAAGGGGAGATGAAATACGAAGCAAAGTAATGCCCTCAGTTATTTTTGGCATGCACGACAAACATAGCTCGGCTACGGTGGATGTTTGAACAGACCAGTAAAACAGATCCTTTATCTGACGCCGACTATGCAGCGTATTGACAAAGAGTGGAACTTGTTAATCAATGTACTTTTAACTACAAAATATCCAGATACAACGAAAACAAGTGAAAGTATAATTGAGGATGTTTACGAAGGAATGTCCGAGTTAAACATTCCTCAGTGTGATTATAAAGACATGTTTTTTGTAACATATCGGGATTGAAACATAAAGAAAGATTTTGAAGGTGATAACGTTTGCCTTGTGCTGCTCAATGCATAACGACAGTACTTGCTCACGTATTTGTTGTGCAAAATGTTCGAGTATCTGTGAACACAATAAACGCCACAAAGGCTCTACTGAGGTATCTAAAGACCCAGTCTTGCTGCCCAGCTTCAACAAAGGCACATCAAGAAGTAATTACGGGATACAATAGTCTATATACAGTACAATGTTACACCCAAAGCAGTATGATCAAATTGTTGCATTGTAGCGAAATCATAATGCCGTATAGAAGTTAGATGGCTTCAGTTATGAGGTTTTGGAATAGATGGTAGCTTTTCTTACACAATTTAAAGAAGCAACAGATGACCTGGAACATGAAACAGTACCAACAGTTCACTTAGTACTGTTGTGGTTCCATTATCAGCGGCAGCACTGAGCAATTAGCGGAACAGACTGTGAGCTATTTGTGAATGATCGACTTCTGCAGTTTATGTCATTTAAGTAGGATGTTGCATATATTTATTACATTAATAATATGCTGAACTTTGGTTTTGCCTTCAGGAAATCCGTAAAATAAAGATCAGAGCTCCGAAGATGTTAAGTGAAAAGGTAACGAAAAGTAATGAACTCAACTGTACACAAAATGGTCACATTTCTATGGCCTCCGTTTCTCCCCCTGAAAACGCTAGATGAATATTAAAGAAAAGTCATAAAAGGACAAAGTCACGCATATATGTGGAAAATTTGATACATCATGATCGTAATATAATATTCTGGCTAATTGTATTCCAACATCCATCAGACATCTTACCTAGTTACGTTCCTTCCAATCTTATATTTTCCTCCCTGTAGATACTTCACGTCGCACGAAAACCAGCCTACAAGAGCGCCCCGAGAAAAATAACACACTCAGTTAGTGGGTAAGTGACAGTTCAGCTGCTTTTGACGAAGTAGGGATGTACTGCGATATGAATGTTGGTGATGATGATTACGACCAACTGCGCTGGTGGAAGGAGCACTAAATCAATCTGCCTACTCTGTTAGTGATTGCCAGAGGTATGTTGTGCATTCCAGAAACCAGTGCAAGCAGCGAAAGAAGATTTAGTAACGCTGAAATGCTTTTAAAGAGTCGTAGGTATGAACGATACCCAGATCAAATCAGCGAGTGGTTAGTTGATGACAATCATAACAATAAATGATCATTTTGCAAATCATTTCCTATTTGTAGCTACAGTTTCTACACTGGACATATCTCCTTGGAAAGGAGACCTTGAGGAAGGAGGATATTTTAATTAATGTTGAGGTTTATATTTAACTTTATATGTTATAATGACATATTAATGAGCACAGTCATTATTTTAGGGTTGGTCACTAGCGGATAAATTTAATAAACTTAGTTTCATTCATGTATACAAGTATTTATATAGAATGTCTCTAGTATGGTCAGTAATCAAATATATGGCTTATGCATTAATAAAGATAAAATGCGGGCGAGTTGGCCATGCGGTTAGGAGCACGCGGCTGTGAGCTTGCATCCGGGAGATAGTGGGTTGGAATCCCGCTGTTGGCAGCCCTGAAGATGGTTTTCGGTGGTTTCCCATTTTCACACCAAGCAAATGCTGGGGCTGTACCTTAATTAAGGCCACGGCCACTTCCTTCCATATCCTAGGCCTTTCCTATCCCATCGTCGCCATAAGACCTAACTGTGTCGGTGAGACGAAAAGTCACTAGCAAAAATAGTAAAGGTAACCTAATAACGTACATTTAGTTTCCAAATGTAGGAAAAAGTACGCTAGCTGGGAGGAACACGCGTGGCATGTGTACCTCACTAACCATTTTTCGGACAGGAGTGATATTTACTACCTTATTTCCTGTTTATTTTTTTACATAGTAGGTAGGCGCAGCCCAGTATAGTGCAGAAACACGGTATGAAAATATGAGTTTAACTGTTGACAATTTCATGTCCAGTAATGGGTTGACTTTTGAGGCAAAAACAGAACGTTTCGAGAGATGAAGGTACGCGAGAAAAACTTCAGTAGAATACGGCTAAACAAGGACGGAGGGAGGGGACCAGTTCTGTCTGTGACTGAGATAGCGCGAGAAGGAGCATGCATCATAGGGCAAGGTCGAACGAACATAGCTCACCTCGCCTTTGAAATGCAAATTCGGTCATTTTTTGTTCGACAAATCTAAAAAGAACATAAAGCGTGTTTTGCATGACACTAGTGCCTGCGCCGTTTACCATCAGGTCTATTTATCTGCTGAGTTATCCAGTGATTTTTACTTGATCTTGCCTTTCATCCTTATTTATCTTCAGCTGCCCTATTGATCTCATTCTTCACGCCTGACCACAATTTATCTATTTTGTTTCCTTCAGCCTCTCCATTTAGTCCTTGTGCAAAATGTTTCTTCAAACAAACCCTCACTTCCTTTTCCTGCAACTTGACTACATCCCATCTTTTTGAATTTCATCCTTTCTTCAATTTCTTCAACTAAAAATGGCATTTCATGAACATCAGCCATCTTCCCATTTCAGTACTTTGTCGTAGTCCGAATTCTCCTACTGCATTATCTTCACTTCTTTGGCCTTCCACTGCATTCCAGTCTCCCATTACAATTATATTCTCATCTCCTTTGATCATATTGTACTAAATCTCTTCTTATAATCTTTCTATTTCCTTAACATCCGCTGAACTAGTGGGCATATACAGAAGCCCTGCTCAATTGTGGTGGGCGTTAGCTGGTGTCTCTCTTGGCAATAGTTCGTTTACCATGCTAGTAATAGTAGCTTACCAGCTGCCTTATTCCCTTAGCCATCATTACACCAACTCCTACATTTCCACTGTTTGATTTATCTCGATAATTTTGTAGTCACCTCACCAAAAATCCCGCTCGCCCCGCTAACGTACTTGACTTATACCAACTACATCTCACTTTAGTCTATCGAAATTCTCTAACCTACACAACGATTGAAACTTCTGAAATTCCAAGCTCCGATTCGCAGAATGTCAGTGTTCATCTTTGTTATGATTGACCCCTCACGTGTGGTCACCCTCTAAAAGATAGGAATAGGGGCTATTTAACCTCCGGAATATTTTACCCGGGAGTAGGCCATAATCAACACAAACTTCATTCATACGGAGACAACTACATGTACAGATCTTGTTTGCCGTTGCTTGCAGTCGTGTAGCGGTACTGTAGCTAAGCCGTGTTAAATATTATTCTGGATAGGGGGGCGATGATGCTGCCTGCACCTAAATCAATTTTGAGGAATCAGTTTTCGATCGTTCGTAACTTTGGCATGAGTGGTGACCGGATGCTTCATAAGAACAATACGCCATAAAAATTACATACCTACTTTACTTACTTCATAGGACTCTGTGGTTTATATGTTGTTTGGGAACCTTAGCGAGTGTTTATGGCCGCATGACACAATTTCTAGGTAGGTAGAAGCTAAAATTATTCGCTATTGCTTATTCGTAATGGCTATAAGTTTGGGGCAATAATTTTATAAGATGGTTTATTGGACTGGATCTCAATCAATCAATCAATCAATCAATCAATCAATCAATCAATCAATCAATCAATCAATCAATCAATCAATCAATCAATCAATCAATCAATCAATCAATCAATCAATCAATCAATCAATCAATCAATCAATCAATCAATCAATCAATCAATCAATCAATCACCACTGATGTACGTTTGAGGCAGTCACCCAGGTGGCAGATTCCCTATCACTTGTAAACCTAGTTTTTAAAAATAATTTTAGAGAAACTGGAAGTATATCGAACAACTCTTCTGCCTATAAACTCATATTTGCCACAAGTCATCCTCTTGAATTCTAACTTTATCGTCATATGGTGAATTTTCCTAATTTTAAAAACACTACTCAAAATTATTCGTCTATTAATGTCATTCCATGCCATCACTCCACTGAGAGCACAGAACATACCATTCCTTTCTCCCAAGACTGCCCCACCCAGAATTTGCAACACTTTAGTCGGAAATCACTCGGAATAAATCGTTTGTTTGTAATCCTGGTAAGGGTCCCATACGCTGGAACCATACAGTAATTGTGGTCTTACCAACAGAGACTTATATGCGCTCTTTTACATCTTTACTGCAGCCACTAAATACCGACACATGTTTCAAAATGCTAACGACCACGGCGGTATCGGAAATATTTCTCAAAAACAATTTCATACCTCCCTAATTACACCAATTAAGTCCGGAGACTGTCTCAATTGAACTCAGTGAGACGTAAATAATTATGAAAACATTATTAGCAAATACACGAGTATAGGATAATGACGGCCGTCCTCAAGATTATTTTGGATGAGCTTCGTAAGTTTCTAATCTCGCCTCGTTCCACGGAAGACGTGCAACATCATCTGTAATTATTGCAAATAGTTCCTTCATGCCACACAAGGTGACGTGACGAAAGGCACAGTTAATGCGCGAGGTGTTGGCTAACGAGGTAGCACAGTCAGGATAACCTACAATCGGCTGCAGGCCTCCTCCGCTATCTCTTTAGACCGAGGAAATCCATTAACAAGGCTGTTAAAGTGCCGGCCGCTCGTAGACCACTGGACCTCTAAACAGGCCTATCATTTCACATGACCCGTTGGAGTTGCCCTTAGCATCTTGTTTATCCGGTGGTGGCAGGGTCGTCCAAACTCTAGTGTAAGGTAAGGTGCATGGGTGAAGGTATCTTATTTGTAGAACATCTGGATGATAAACATTGTCTGTCACCACACTATTGCTTGGGTAGCCACGTTACATTTATCTATCGATTTAGTATTTATTTTTTACTCAGTGGTGACGTTAGGGATCACGGTCCCCTCTTACACTTCACTATGTAAATTAAAAGGTTGGAAAAGAGTGATATTGATGTTCAGTCACGAAATTATGTCCGGAGCCATGTAATACTTGTAATATTTCCTTTCCGTGAAATTGCTTGCAGTAAACTTCTAATTGTAGTTGGTGTTGTTGGGTAGCTATGTTTTAACTTTACTTTCTTATCACATGCAGTATTAAGCTAGTAGTAAGCTCAACCTATAATTTTGTAAGCCGTTGTCTTAAGCACTGGATATACTTAAGTTGTGTGAGAGTTTGTATACGATGATGCCGGATTTAGAATCTTAAACTAGTAGTATTTCTAGTAATATTTTCTTTTCATGGAATTGATTGATGTACTTTTGTTGCTGTTGCTGTTGTTGTTGCTGTGGTTGTTGGGTAATTATGTTTCACCTTTATTATCACTCTACAGTAAGTGTCCATTGCGACCGGGATATTTTCCAGTTGTGATGTATTATTATTATTATTATTATTATTATTATTATTATTAATAATAATAATAATAATAATAATAATATTATTATATAATTAATAATAATAATAATAATAATAATAATAATAATAATAATAATAATAATAATAATAATAATAATAATAATAATAATAATAATAATAATAATAATAATTGTACCAGGGGTACACAGTCTCCGTCCAGTTAAACTGCTCGCCTTCTATAAGGCCATCTACGTAATTGAACTTTAACTAATGTTATGCAAGATACTTGGGTTTGCAACTGTTACATGTCCCTACCATCGACCAAAGAGCCCCCTCTCGCGGGATTAAGGACAATTAATACTTAAGCGAAAGTGTATTTTCACAGTAGGTGAACCTTACACTTTGAAGGTTGTTTTGTTCTTGTGTCAAGGTTGTCAACAACTCTTGTATCTATCAACCAATTAGAAATTTTGTGAATATTTTGTCTAGCAAATTAAAATTGGAGGTGTGCAGAGGCATCGACCCTATCTGTAAAGAGTTCTGGAAACGTCCCCTCGAAATACTATGAAAGCTGGGCACTTTAGGGCTGTATTGTTATCTTAATCGCTCGAGTTTACTCTGTGCTGCGTGTACCAGGTGGGGGGGGGGGGGGGCGGGCAGGAGCCGCGGCCGGCGTTCGGAAGGCCAAGCAACTCAAGGTAATGGCGAGAATTTTCTTAACACACGATAGCTCCAGGCAGATAGCTTGAGGGGAAAGTTTAAAATTCCTTTATTGATGTAAAGTTCTAATTTCATGGTTTAAATGTAGATTTTCGGCAAGTCTGAGTACTCTGTTCAAATTCCAACTGGAAAACATGTAAACTAAGAGAACAAAGACTGATTGCCTTCCGTTGATTCCCATTGCACTCGGTGTGGGGAGACTAAAGTTTCTAATCATCTAAAATTCTTGACACTCTTTTGGAATTTAATTTTCTTCATTTAGTCACCCCTGTGTATCTGGGAGTGTTTCGCCTCCTAGACTTTTGTTTATGGCCGATCATGTTAAACCATTCCTTCTTAAATTAAGGCCATTTAAAACGGGCACTCATTGCTTCTGTTTATTTTGTAATTGTTTATAAATCAGTGTGTAACAAACTGTTGAGCAATAAATAAGCCCACATCAGGGCAAAGATGTGTAAATACCTTAGTTAAGAACAACCTAGAGGTTGTAAGTGCGCTATGCCCCTGAGAGGCTGGACGATATTAACTCTTGGAGCTCAGATTCCTAGGCTACGTAAATTAGTGGAGCAAACATTCTCTTATAAAACAGTGTTCCTGTAATGCTCATCCCCTTGTATATCATCATGTAGATAAATCTCCCCAGTTTTGTACCTGTTGTTTAAGACTTCATGGCATTGTTGTTGGAGCTGACGAGTTAATGATAATATTGTTATGGGTTATTCCGATCTTTTATTTATCAGATTGCAATCATAAAAAGAGGAAAGGAATAACATTTCGTATTTTATCCAGTTCAAGTCTTGTTAATTTCTTGTCCGACCATTCACACCAGCACCTTCCTACACCTCTGTAAGCCACACAATTTCCGTATCAACAACAACAATAATAATAATAATAATAATAATAATAATAATAATATGCATACCTCTCCATTATGGACTGTTCTCCCTTTCAGCGTTCAGTCTGCAAGCCTCTTTGAATTTACTTAATGTCGCCAAAATCCTCTATTTGCAACTAGTGCTGTGGCCTCATTTAGTTCTACTCATCTTATCGTTAAATCATTAGAAACTGAGAATAACCATCGTCGTCTTCCTCTCCCTCTACTTCTCTTACCCTGCGTAAGAGTGCCCATTATTCTCCTAGGTAAATTAACCTCCTCAGTTCGCCTCAAAAGAGAAGCCGGTTTATGCGTACAGCTTCATCCATCAAGTTCATGCCTAACTTAGCCTTTATCTCCTCATTCCGAGTACCCTCCTGCCATTGTTCCGCTGTTTGTACCAGCAATCGTTCTCGCTACTTTCATGTCTGTTACTTCTAACTTACGAATAAGATATCGTGTGTACACCCACCTTTCGCTCTCGTTAAGCAAAGTTGGTCTGAAAACAGACCGATGTAAAGATAGTTTCATCCTGGAGCTGAGTTCCTCCTTACAGAATACTGTAGATCGTAACTGCGAGCACACTGCATTATCATTACTGCATCTTGATTCAATCTCACTTACACTATTAAAATCCTGAGAGAACACACATTCTAAGTACTTGAAATTATCTACCTCTTCAAGCTTTGCTCACCAATCTAACATTCAATTCCCTTGGATTCCTTACCTACTGATATCAATTTAGTCTTCGAAAAGTTAATTTTCATACCATACTCATTGCACATATTTTCAAATTCCAAGATATTAGACTGCAGTCTTTCGGCACAATCTGCCATTAAGTGCAAGTAGTCAGCAGAGGCCAGATTACTTACTATATTTCCACCTAACCGAATCCCTCCCTGCCACTTTAGACCTTTCAGCAGATGATCCATGTAAACTACGAAAAACAAAGGCGAAAGATTACGTCCTTGTTTAACCCATGTGAGTTCCCTGAACCATGAACTCATTCTACCGTCAATTCTCACTGCAAGCCAACTGTCAACGTAAGTGATTTTGATAGCTTTTAATAATCTATAATTAATCCCATAATCCCCTAGCATGGGAAGCATATTTTCCTCGGTACCCTGTCATATGCTTTCTCTAGATCTACGAAACATAAACATAAATGTCCCTTCCTCCTGTAGCATTTTTCACTTACCTGGTGTATACTGAAAATCTGATCCTGACAGCCCCTCTGTGGTTTTCATCCAACTTCCTCTCAACCATGGATCGCACCCTCCCTTCCAAGATGCCAGAGAATACTAATCAATGAGATACCTCGAAGTTGTTGCAATCCTTCCTGTTCCCTTGCTTTTAGATAGGTGCAATTACTGCTTTCTTCCAATCTGAAGGTACCTTAAAAACTCCATGCTAATTTAATTACTCTATGAAGCCATTTTATCCCTGCCTTCCAACTATACTTGAACATTTTAGGTCTAATTTCATCTATTCATGCTGCTTTATGACAATGGAGTTTATTTACCACATTTTCCCCTTCCTCAAGCGTAATTTTATCAACATAATTTTCCTCCTCCCCATGAGTTCGGTTATTCGCGACACCACCACGAATAATTCATTTTACGTTGAGAAGATTGACACCGGCTATCAATTAAGTAATACCTGGTTGCCAGCCATTGAGAATCTACGTAGGTAGTTCCCTTCCCTGCCCCTTCACTATTGTTATTTCGTCTCGGTGTTTTTTTCCAAATTCGTACGTTCCTCGTCGCCAGATGTTTCATTCCAGTCTTATGTCTATGTCTTACACCTGTCATGTGTTACGCAAACACGTTATGTGAACCGCTTAGTCTGATTGTGATAGTTCGGTCAGCTTCCGCTTCGAACGCTAGCGTTGTGCCACGTCCTGGGGGCCATCTGGTGGTGAATGAACGTACCATTTCCACTTCTACTTCTATTATAACGTTCCAAATTCAAAAGTGTCATTGTTTAAGAAGCCTTTCTCTTTGACAGTCGAGAATTCTTCTGAGGACGCAGAGCACAGTTTTCTGCGAAACGTTAAGAATTTCAACTTATTTTCTTGACACGGCACAAGCCCAAAAGCCTATACAATATCATGTCTACAGTTAAGCTGTGTGTTTGCATTGTTTTACTGTGGAAGAGTTTTTTTTGCAGATATATCTAGACTGCAGTTCTTTTTATTATTATTCGTCTACCGCTTTTCCTACACCAGTGGGGTCGTGGATGTGAGCTACGCCGCACAATTGGATTTTTCCTTGTTTTACGCCCGGATACCCTTGTTGACGCCAGACCTATAGGGAGGGATGCAATCTCTATTGCGTGTTTCTGTGGTTGATAATGTGGTGTATTATCTCAATATGAAGAGAGGGTATTGGGACAGACACAAACCACAGTCCCTGAGCCGGGAGAATTAATCAAAAGCCATTAAAATCCCCAACCCTGCAGGAAATCGAAGCCGGGACCCCCTGAATCGAAGGGCAGTACGCTGACAAATCAGCCGAGGCAGAATATTCAGTTACTACTAATCTGCATTTAGAGCAGTTGCCCAGGTGGCAAATTCATTATCTGTTGTTTTCCTAGCCTTTTCTTAAATGATTGGAAAGAAATTGGAAATTTATTAAGCATCTCCCTTGGTACATTATTCCAATACTTAAACCCCCTTCCTGCAAATGAATATTTGCCCCCAGTTTGTCCTCTTGAATTCCAACTTTATCTTCATATTGTGATCTTTCCTACTTTTAAAGACACCACTCCACTGACAGCTCTCCTCACTTCTCCCAAGTCTTTCCAGCCCAAACTTAGCAATGTTTTTGTAACGCTACTCTTTTGTCGGAAATCTCCCAGAACAAATCGAGCTGCTTTTCTTTGGATTTTTTCCAGTTCTTGAATCAAGCAATCCTGGTGAGGTTCCCATACAATATAAACATACTCTAGTCGGGATCTTATGCTCGCCCTCGCGTTTACTTCCTTACTACAACACCTAAATACTGGCATAGACATCTTCCCTTTATTTACAATCCCATTTGTGTGATTACCCCAATGAAGATCTTTCCTTATATTGACACCTAGGTACTCACAATGATCCCCAGAAGTAACTTTAGCCCCATCAATGCAGTAATTAAAACTGAGAGGACTTTTACTATCTGTGAAACTCACAACCTGACTTTTAACCCCGTTTATCATCGTACTATTGCCTACTGTCCATTTCACAACATTCTTACTGTACCATACCGTAGGAATGTATGTTTTCATATTTACCATCTCCTAGAGTATGATGTATTCAAGATTCATTTTCCTTAACGCACGCGCATAGGAAAATGAACTGTACGAAAATTGTTCTGATGGGCTGTATATCAATGTGTGGCTTGGAGGCGTAAACAGTATTAAGGAAAATACTGGATAGAAAGAGCATTGTCACATTCGCGGTTTTGGAACAGGAGCGACGATATCGTCACTGCCCGGAAGAAACCTCCTATGTAAAAAACATAAAATGTTACAAGAGAGATAGAACCTTCAGTTTTTAAGAGATGTAGTTAATGACCAAGATTATGAACAATTCTGGCTTACATTTACACTTTAGCTTCTATTTGATGTTTAAAAATCTGCAGAATGTTTATATTCGCTACAAAATTAATATAATTTTGTTAGAAGTTGAACTAATCATATTTCATTTCCTCCAACATAAAGTACCTCCGTGGCTCAGATGGCAGCGGGTCGGCCTCTCACCACTGGATACCGTGGTTCAAATCCCGGTCACTCCATGAGAGATTTGTGCTGGGCGAAGCGGACGCGGGACAGGTTTTCCTCCGGGTACTCCGGTTTCCCTGCCATCTTTCATTCCAGCAACACTGTCCATTCTCATTCCATAGCATCTATCAGTCATTAATACATCACTTTGAAGGTGGCAACCCCATAGTACTAATAGCCTATATATGAGTCATTCGTTACATCCCAGACCCAGTCAATGACTGGAAAACAGGTTGTAGTTTTCATATTTATCTTGCAACATAACACATAGGAGATTTGTTTCATTGGATTAAATCATTTACTATTTTAAGATGTTTTCCAAATTAACGGTTCAGATTGCAATAATAGCAGGAATAATGGTAGAGTGCATAAACACATGATTTCACATTCATACACGGAAGCACACGCGCATACATGCACGCTTACAGATTTTACATGTAAACGAGCAATCTCACTCGGCAAGTCACATGCACAACACAATGTTTCCCTTCTTTGATATTCGCATGAAATAATGTAATAATCTGTCAGGTAGAAGGTTGAATATTTCCTGGAAAAGCAGCTATAACCTTGAAATATCGCATAGGAAGTTTTGGTCACATTGTAGAGTGCTGTCTTGGCCTTCCAGTTGTACCAAAATCTTATTTCTCACCCATGTATGCATCTAGGAGGATTACCCACGGCAGCGACGATATATTTGAAGATCTACACACGAATTTCATGCTAAGGTGGAAGGGGGGCACCTTTATAAAAAAAGTAGGTAACACTGAATCTTGTGCCGCAGAACAAGTAGCATTTTTGTGCCAATTGATTGATTGATTGATTGATTGATTGATTGATTGATTGATTGATTGATTGATTGATTGATTGATTGATTGATTGATTGATTGATTGATTGATTGATTGATTGATTGATTGATTGATTGATTGATTGATTGATTGATTGATTGATTGATTGATTGATTGATTGATTGATTGATTGATTGATTGATTGATTGATTGATTGATTGATTGATTGATGCGTATATTTTAAGCACAGTTTCAGAGTTATGGTGAGCAATGACTACACTATAGACATGTCCGACTCCTAAAACTAGAAAAGCTGTTGGAATTTATAAGATCTCGGGGGATATACTGAACCATTCTGTTCAAGGTCAAAGAACGATAATACGTTGATAATTATGATATGCAGATGAGACCACAAGGAATGGGCATTAGATGGTATTTTATTGTACAATAGTACCTAACATTGCGCGCTTTTCAAGAGAACTTAGCGTCAGACTCCAGATGAAATTCCCAGCATGAACATTAAAGTTTATTAACCCAAGCGAACCACTTAGCTCATGGCGTGGGACACGAGCAAATGCGTGAGAAACCGCAGTGACTCTTAACTTGGAAGGAAACAAGATGAATATAGAAATTTGGATATAATAGGTGAAATGAGCATATTCTTTCAGCAAATTTTGATATGCCACATGACAGTAGTTGTAATCTCCACGAATAAATGAATAATTATCATAAGTATCGTGAGAGAATTTTCCTCTCCGCGCGCAAGCTCTCAAGGGCCCACACACGAGGATTACGGGGCGTGGGTCTTGCGCATTCATAAATACAGCCTGGGAGAACGCTAGCTACATTCACTGTGTGTATCGCTGACGGGGATGTGTCTGTCTCACGGCAACTCTACGAGAAGAAGATACCTTTGTCTCCACGCAGCGCAGTTACAAACTGCATGGTCCTAGTGACATGCAAGTAATAACTATCTGAGACGTAAATACAAACGTAGTACAGCAAAATGATTGCATAGATTTTCTTTGAAAACATTTATTTGCTAGAAATTACTCTACGCAAAATTAAACCGAGTCGTCTGATGCTAACCTGTTCTCAATTAACGTTGCAAGCTAGTGTAGGCTCGGAAAGACAGTGTTAAATCAATGCTTTCAAGTTAATTTGATAAATTATGAGTTCCATTTCTGCTGAGAATGATGTGGCTGTTCTAGAAAGACGAATTAAACCCAAGATAGTTGAGAGAGTTATACCGAAGGCAAGAAGGAACTCTAGGCATCAGAATAAGAACATGGTGTATGATGATTTTTCTCTAACATCACGTGTGTACCTGGTACTGCCAAGTCATCACGCTGTAGCAGTATTTTCGAGTGGAACAACGGAACATCCTTCACGGCAGCGAGGGACGAACGAGGACTGCCAGCAGCGTGGTTTCCATCCTGTCAACCCATCATCCACCACGAGAAGGCGGTGACCTACTCATCAGAACGAGTTCCAACGGGACGTCGAAGAAGATCAACATGTAACCAGTCTCAAGCCCCTGGATGCTGTCGCCCGTCCACAACGTTAGCATGATGTGCTAAGATAACCAGGTCCGCATGTTTGCATGTTTAGTTTAAGAGCGTGTGCTAACCCGAAGTCCTGCGGCATAGATTTGATAAGGAAAGGCTTCTTATATTGTTTGTAGATATGGTTTTGTTGGTCAGAATCTCATGATATGATTTTATCCTTTTTGAGGTAACCTCTATCCGGTTGCTGCAGCCTCGTATAGGAAAATGCTAGGGGTCTCCTACACCATGCCTACGTCAAATGAAGACTCTTTGTTACTAAATTCATCAGCTACGAAAGCATTACCAATTGTGTAATTTGACTGATTAATTTTTATACCTGATATTTGACTCATTTGTAATAAATTCTGTTATTATGCGAATTAGCAGCTCACCTATTTTTGATGTTTGCTTAAGTTAGCTTATACCCTGTGCGTATATTCCTCTTCATTTCTTCGTTACGTTGACCCATATTTACCCACCTTCCTCTGTTGCTAACTGTGTTATGCCGAGATGAAGAAGAGGATATTAACGGGAAGATAAGCTATGTGCCAAAGGGCACTTACCGTTTGCTGAGTGCATTGTCCACTATAATGAACTTGGTCGGATCTCAGCATTTGCTTGACAGCGACCATGGGCATTATAGGGCACATAGTTTTATGGCGCCGATGAACGTGTGGCCCGATATCTCCGTTAATATGGGACATAGTTTTTATAATACCCCGTAGTGTGGCCAATATCTCCGTAAAGATGGGCCATACAAGCTTTATTTGCTATTGGGCATATTTATATGGTACCTGCTAAGGTGATAGCTCGGAATTTTTTAAAGTAGAGCAAGCCTTGGTAGAACAGTATGTGAATTTGTGAGCTGCATTCGGTAGTTAGGTTCAACAGAAGAACCAGAATTGGTATTTGATCTGTACTGTCTTGAGTCAAGCCTCGTTAAATGTTAAGTGCGTCCGTTGGATGTGTGGAACAGTAAAATTATTTCCTATATGCAGAGGTAGTAAATATGATTTCATTTAGATTTCATATTTATGAACGAGGTTATGACATTTGTATGAGGGGGTGATAGCTACCGGATAACTTGAGATGACCTCGATCTCAAGAATATACATATGGCAAGTATTACTGTCAGTATTGGCGATGTGTGACTACCTGATTAATGGTTAAATCAGGTGGTATGGATCGGGAGTAGTGAAGTAATATTTGACAGTGACTGATTTCTCTTTTACAATCCAGTCTCGAGCCCATATAGATACGGTTATCCATGTTTGGCTGTAAATTTAGGGCTAATTGTTGTCCAGTTTTCCAAATTTGTGGTTTGGTGATGTTTATGATAGGTAGCAAATGAGAGATGTTTCAAATTTGTGTGATTTTTTATTTTTGCTGTGAAATCGAAATTTTAAGGCTGGTGGGTGTACCTAATTGCTAGAGTTATAGATGAATGAATTGGATGATGAATATTTAGTAGTCAGGTCTGTGATATGTACTGAGCAGTTCTCCGATAGGACTTTATGACCAGTAACGATATCATGTCGGTGAATATTGAGGAGGTGTTATTTCGGATGAGTGAGCAGATCAAGGAACGTAAAGAGGATATTAACAGGTAAGCTATGTGCCAAAGGGCACTTACCGTTTGGTGAGTGTATTGGCCACTATAATGAACTTGGTCGGATCACAGTATTTGCTTGACAGCGACCATGGGCATTATAGGTCACAATACTAAAGACAGTTGATTGGGATATAATACCATATGGGAAGTAGTTATTTGATAATTTTTGCATGAAGGAGCTATACCAAACGAATGGAGAGTTGCTATAGCAGCCCCTGTGTATAGAGGAAAGGATAATACACATAAAGCTGAAAATGACAGGCCAATCATTTTGGCATGCATTGCATGTAAGTTTGGAAAAGCATTCTTCTCGTTACATTAGACATGTCTGCAAAATTAATAACTGGTTCGATAAAAGGGTTTACGTAAGATTATTTCACTGAAGCCCAACTTGTAGAATTCCAGCAAGATATAGCAGATGTCTTGTATTCAGGAGGTCAAATGCATTGTATCCCGATTGACCTATCTAAGACATTTGAAAGGCTAGATCATGGGAGACTACTGGCAAAACTGATTGCAAATTGGACTAAACAAAAGAGCGAATGAATGGATGGCTATATTTCTAGAAAATAGATCTCAGAAAATTAGAGTGGGCGAAGCTCTATCTGACCCTGTAATAATTAAGAGAGGAATTCCTCAAGGCAATATTACTGGACCTTTATGTTTTCTTATATATAAAGGGTATGAGCAAAGATAACAGGGCTCGGAAGTTGAAGACATATAAATTGCCAAAAATAAGGACTTATGAAAGGACCCAAAAATATCCAAAGACGGGCCTAAAACCTGTCGAAACGGACGTAAAATGCCATCAAAATTCATTCAAAATTCCGATTTTAATGGTGTATTTAATGAAGGAATATAATGTTCAAAAATGCAAAATTCGGGTGGCATGCAACATACAGTTCAAAAATATATGAATGGCATTATATAACTGTAGATTATTGTAATTTACAAAGGAACTCAGTGTTTGTTAAAAATAGTACGTACAGAATTTAGAATTAAATATATTTTTCCACATAGAATGAATTCAGTGGAACCGCAATGGACATCCTGGAGAAGGAAATTAGTATATTTAACTGGAATCACACTTGGCTTACACACACTAGGGTTACAGAAATTGGAATTCGAAAACATCACCTCATCTGGCACTGCAGTATATCACAATGGTCACCTCCAAGTTCTTAGGTGAAAGGATCGTCGGTTTTCAGACAGCGCGTTGAAAAACATCGAGAAACTTCTCTTCACATCAATCGATGTTACGGGTTCATAGGTGAAGCAAAAACACTCAGGTCAAAATGTTCTCCTTTCGATATTTCACTGGCACATAGTGTGATACCCCTGCTTTTTAGCACTAGTTTCATTTTTCATTTCATTTCATTTCATTTCATTTCTCTCTTTTGGGTATGGTTCAGATATATGTATTTACTAGAGAAAAGATGTTTAAGGGGTGTCGGATGAATTAATGATTCGAATTGAGAATGGACAGTAAAAATGAAGTCGAAAATGATGATATTGCAAAAAAAGGCTAAACAAGTACCAATCAGCCAAAAACACCAAAAACGACAAAAAAGGACAAATAAAACCCACCATTTTCTTGCTTACAATGACCCATAATAAACATATATTGCGTTGGGTTTCGTCTTCGGACATTTGAGATAAAATGACTTTTCCTCAACTTCCGAGCCCTAGTTACGAGCCTTGCATGAATATGATTATAGACCTGTAACACCTTAACTTCATACGGTTTAGTGAGCTTCCTGACTGATTCCTGGAACTGGTACGAGGCATGTCCTGAAGGACGGGGAACTGGATGAAATAAGACTCACCTAATGTTCCTGAAAAGATAAATATGTTTATAATGTTTTCGTGATTTTACGCAGTATGAATTCAGTACCGAACATACAGGCCATGGTTTGCCATAGAGACTGCTCACATACCAGGAAATACGATGTGACAAACGCCTCAAGTGAAGAAGTCGCAGTAGCAGTAAGGAGAGTTAGGAAACACCAGAAAACCCCTTCTCGTCATGATTATTGTTGCTTTAACTTGTCCATAAACGTACTGACACGGGTCTCTGGCTTTCAATTTATTCTTCGTTGATTCGCAGTCTCGCGCTGTCGATGTCTTCTTCCAGAGTGGAGCCGTAAATTTACCATACTCTCATAGTATAATATGACATTTTCAAGCAAAATATCCTATAGTTCATTACGGAATAAACATTGAATAATTGTTAAGATTAAACTGGGTTTGCCGGGATTCGATCAAGCAATATGAAGCACAAAAGACGACCGTCTGACTAAGATTGCTCTCAGTGTGTCTGAATGAACCCTGATATAAAACATGATTTTATGATTATATTTATGATTATAGCCTTCATCATAAAATAACAATGGGTATTCACTAATTTAAGAGTTTCCCTAATTGCTTAGAGAAAAATCTAAATTTATTTCCCATGTGACCTTCACATTTCATCCTTCTGTTGTTTCTCCTTTATTTTCCATGCTGTGTCGAAACATGTTGGTCTTCCACAGAAGCCATACTTTACAAAATTATATCCCTGTGTCTCAGTCGCTTAGCACGATTTACAAACTGAATTAAAATGTGTGGTCATCAAAATGGTATATGCTGATATATGGACTCATTACACAGAAACGAAACTGAAGGTGTAATAATAATAATAATAATAATAATAATAATAATAATAATAATAATAATAATAATAATAATAATAATAATAATAATATTTCTTTCTTTCTTTCTTTCTTTCTTTCTTTCTTTCTTTCTTTCTTTCGTAATCTGTTACCCTCCAGGGTTGGTTTTCCCTCGGACTCAGCGAGGGATCCCACCTCTACTGCAGCAAGGACAGTGTCCTGGAGCTTCAGATATTGGGTCGGGGATACAACTGGGGATGATGACAAGTACCTCGCCCAGGTGGCCTAATTTGATGTGCTCACCAGGGGCCTTATGTTGGGATGGGAAGTTTGGACGGGATAAATAAGGAAGAGGGAAGGAAGCGGTCGTGGCCTTAAGTTAGGTACCATCCGGGCATTTGCCCCGGGGATAAGTGGGAAACCATGGAAAACCACTTCGGAATCGAACCCACCTCTACTCATCTGACCTCCCGAGGCTGAGTGGACCCCGCTCCAGCCCTCGTACCACTTTTCAAATTTCGTGGCAGAGCCGGAAATCGAACCCGGGCCTCCGGGGCTAGCACCTAGTCACGCTAACTACTATACCACAGAGGCGGACAGATGATAATAATGTATTTTTCTTGATATGGGGTCGGAAATGAGGTGAGATGTATTTACGTGGCATGTTTTTACGGCCGGATGCCCTTTCTGAAGCCAACTTCAGTTGAGGAGCTAAATGGGATGAAAGAGAATAATGGTGAATCAAAATGGGTAAATAGGTGCAGCCTATGAACAGGAGCTGCCCCAACATTTGCCTGGAAGGTAAAATAGAAAACCACAGAAAACCAGGACAGCCGAAGGTGGGTTTCGAACCTACGTGCCTCCCGAATGCAGAGCTTGCCTCCATAGCCATCGTGCGTCCACTCCGCTCGGTGTGTAATAATAATAATAAGAAGAAGAATAATAAGAAGAAGAATAGATAGAAGGGTATTAAAGCCCGACAAACCAGATTTCTAGCAAGAAATGAAGGAGATTAAATTATTTACAGACGCTTCGAGACTAAACACTGAAATATATCGCAGCCACTAAAGGAAATGAATGAATGAATGAATGAATGAATGAATGAATGAATGAATGAATGAATGAATGAATGAATGAATGAATTGTCCTTCATTAGTTTCCGTGATGAGAAACCGTAATGGGAATTGCCTTTGTGATTAAGGATAGAAACGAAACTTATTTCTATCTGTAATCCAATATTCCTCTTGCGGTATTTTATGATAGTGGCTAAGAGTGAAAAGTTGATCAAATATTTAACACTTATTACTATTATAATTATTATTAGCAGTAGATGTAGTAGTAATTATATTTGTGTAACGCCTAGTCGGATTGAGTGACTCAGACGGTTGAGGCGCTGGCGTTCTGACCCCAACTCAGCAGGTTCGATGCTGAATCCGGTGGTATTTCAAGGTGCTCAAATAAGTCAGCCTCGTGTTTTTCATTCTTTTGCAACTTGCTTTATTTCACACCGACACAGATAGGTTCTTATGGCAACGATGGTACAGGAAAAGTCTAGGAGTGGGAAGGAGGCGGCCGTGGCCTTAATCAAGGTTCAATCCCGGCATTTGCCTGGTGTGAATATGAGAAACCACGGAAAGCGTCTTCAGGACTGCCTACAGTGGGGTTCGAACCCACTATCTGGATATTGGCCGCGCTTAAACGACTGCAGCCATCGAGAGCCTGGTGTAGGTAGATTTACTGGCGCGTAAATTAACTCATGCGGGACAAAATGCAGGCACCTTCGCGTCTCGGAATACCGAAAAGTACTTAATGGGACGCAAAGCAATGTAGCATTATTATTATTATTATTATTATTATTATTATTATTATTATTATTATTATTATTATTATTATTATGTGACATCGCCGTTATCTCCAGCTGGAAAGCAACTTGTATCTTTAAAAGAGTATTGTGATAGAAGGTAGGAGCGGAATTCCAGTCGTCTTTCCGACTGTGAAGAAGCCAGCGAACAATACCTTTATCACGGGCAACAACTTATTACAGCTGAGGTGAGAATGCAGAGGAACATAATTCTCCGCGTACCACCTGCGAATGGAATTCCTTAATGTGCGAGGCGATCAGTAGACGAGATTCATTATTCAAGCTCTGCTCCGAGACGTTGAGGACGACTTAGTTTCCTCGAGCGTAATAATTATTGCCGTATCTGATATTATCTCATAGATGATTTAGAGAGCAACTTCCTTTAAAAAGAACACAATTCAGGAAAAGTACAGAAAAAGTAAATTCCATATTATGAATGAAATTTGTTTTACGATCTGTGTTGATAAATTAACATAGAACATTTAAGGTTCAATTAACAATTCTGAAAGGGTTTGTTCGCATATTTCACTTGTAACATGTCACTTGTTTTTAATATGCTTTGATCTTCCTTTAATAGTCTATAATGGATTAGAATTTGCTTTACTTCGCACCGACACAGATAAATCTTATGGTGATGATGGGATAGGAAAGGGCAAGGAGAGGAATTGAAGCTGCCGTGGCTTTAATTGAGATACACGGAAAACCATCCTCAGGGCTGCAGAGAATGGAATCCGAACCCACTATCTCTCGACTGCAACTTCAGAACTGGGCACCCCGAACCCCACGGCCAAATCACTCGGTCTTCTTTTGTATTTTTGTAGGCCCTATATCTTTGGTCAGCTCTGAGTTCAGCGTTGTCACAAAAGTGGTACCCGGAATACGCCATTTTCCTGTCTTCGTGAAGTTTTGTTCGTTCGTTCGTCCGTTCGCTCGCTCGTTCGATTGTAATCTAGTTTTCCCTCCAGGGTCGGTTTTCCCTCGGACTCAGCGAGAGATCCCACTTCTACCACCTCAAGGGCAGTGTCCTGGAGCTTCAGACTCTTGGTCGGGGGATACAACTGGGGAAGATGACCAGTACCTCGCCCAGACGGCATCACCTTCTATGCTGAACAGGGGCCTTGCGGGGGGATGGGAAGATTGGAAAGGATAGACAAGGAAGAGGGAAGGATGCGGCCGCGGCCTTAAGTTAGGTACCAACCCGGCATTTACCTGGAGGAGAAGTGGGAAACCACGGAAAACCACTTCCAGGATGGCTGAGGAGGGAATCGAACCCCCCTCTACTCAGTTGACCTTCCGAGGCTGAGTGGACCCCGTTCCAACCCTCGTACCACTTTTCAAATTTCGTGGCAGAGCCGGGAATCGAACCCGGGCCTCTGGGGGTGGCAGCTAATCACACTAACCACTACACCACAGAGGCGAAGTTTTGTACCAAACAGTATCATGAATGGATTACTGTACGAGTGAATAATATAATTATAATAAATATTAGCTTAGTACGTCTGTTAAGCAGCTAATTTACATGGGACTTGCCCTTTTTCACGAGACTATCCATAAAATCTGTATGATTTGTAGTAAATAATAATAATAATAATAATAATAATAATAATAATAATAATAATAATAATAATAATAATAATAATTGCTTGTGGCTTTACATCGCACCGTCACAGATAGGTCTTATGGCGACGATGGGGTAGAAACGGCCTAGGAGTTGGAGGGAAGCGGCCCGGGCCTTAATTAAGGTACAGCGCAAGCATTTGCCTGATGTGAAAATGTGAAAGCACGGAAAACCATCTTCAGGACTGCCGACAGAGGGATTCGAGCACACTACCTCCCGGATGAAAGCTCACAGCCGCGCGCCCCTAACCGCGCGCCCAACTCGCTCGGTGGTGGTAATAATAATAATAATAATAATAATAATAATAATAATAATAATAATAATAATATAACGTGTAGATGCATTCTTCAAACAGATCTGAGTAGACATTCCGTACTGAAAATGCCATGTAAACGGGAACTCAGTCGGGATTGTGTCTGAAGGTCGATAGGGTAAAATCTGGGATCGTGTCGTACTCGATTCGAAATGAGTTTCAAATAAACGGGGATCGTACTGAGATTGTTTTGAAAACGACTGCATGCGCACTCAATCGAATCTGTGCTCTTTATTTTCATTCATAATCGATAGACAATATAATATTGACAGGCAACAGAACCACGAGAAAGTGACAAATTGTCATCCAGAGATGTGCTTTTAATACATCCATAATTAACTTACTAGGCTACTGCAGTTCTCTCGTTATTTAAAATAATAATAGTATAGGTTTTACGACCTACTAACTACTTTTAAACTGTTTTCGGAGAAACCGAGGTACCGGAATTTAGTCCTTATTTTGCGTTTCGATAAATCCACCAACACGAGGCTGAAATATTTGAGCATCTTCGAATTCCACCGAACTGAGCCGGAATCGAATCCTGCAACCTTATGTCAGGAGGTGCTCTACCGCTTGAGCTACTGTTTAAGAAAGTCATATGAAAAGGGAAACATTACATTCGATCACGTCACGGTAGGCTAAATCGATCAAGAAATACCTAGGCTATATCAATATTCCCACTAATCGGAATCTTTTATTTACACCGATTTTGCTTTGGGGGATTTAATACGTTACTGTAGAATGCATGTGAACGGGGATCGTCTTCAATACCTACACGGTTACGAAAATTAATTTTGAACCTTCTAGCTTATCTAGGCATATTATCAATATTCTCTTGTTTGTAATAACCCCGTGCGGTATTGTTATGAATACTAACGATTCACCTAAAATCTGGCCATTTTTTTTCGAAATGTAATATTAGATCGTATTTGGAACACTAAGGGTTAATAATCAATTAGTTTCGACAGACTGAAGAACATCACAATTATAGATTAACTAACTCCAAACTGAAAAGGAATAGTTTCCACTAGTCTTTCCACAAGTCTTTCCAAGTCATACGGAAGCCTTCTCATAATTTCTTCTTGGACTCCACAAGAAATTAGTGGAACGATGATTCTTTCATCTACGTTTATTTCCCTGTTTGGAGCCATTTTTATAAGCCTTTCTACATTAACAACTTCATCATTCCAAAGATGTGTTCACGTTCTCCCACCTATACGCACAATTGTTCCGAGGCATTCCTTTGCCTTTCATCCCTGCCCCTGTATGACACTCATTCTTTCCCGATTTCCTGAACCTACTGACTCTCTGTTCCCAGGAGATTTTTCACTAATCAATTGAAACACACACTAGTGTCTAGAAAGTTTCACTATATGTATTGGACAGGAGTCCACAAATAATGTCCCCCACCGTTCAGGTACCAGTGCTAACCCTACTGTATACCCTCTGCAATGAAGGACTCTGGTTGCTGGTTGGATGACCCTTCCATAGAATCTGTACAAGTCTGCGTATTCCGGACATTTTATTTCTGTATTCGTATGCAGTCAGACTTCGCTTTCTCTATCCTAGCCCTAGTGATATCTACTTCGATGTAAATCAAACAGTGGTCCCTATAATGGAATTATCCCCGGAGTTCCCATACGTTCTTAACAGATTTTCCGAGTTTAAATTCAGTTATGATATAGTCTCTTGTCGATGGTTTTCTAGTTTTATTTCCTCTTTAAACAATAATCACTACCACCACTATTGTGAATAGCCTTATACTTTAAGAATAAATTCAGGCTTGGTAACCTTACGGTATAAGAATGAATTCATGCCGGTAACCTTACTGTAGCACAAAAGACCATGAAACGCTTCTTATTCCTATTAGCTTCCATATTTCTCCGCACTTACTGATCACCTTCTCAGGTCCTCCCAATATTGCATTTCATTTACACATTAGCACTATCCTGTCCAAATCTCTTCAGTATCCCTTAATGCTTCATACCAAGACCATCATTTTGGGTTCAACTTCATCCCCATGTGCTCCCCCACAGGGTTCTGGTCCTAATTCCTCCAAATACTTAAAGTATGCACATCATTGGTTCATTTACATGCCTAACAAAAACTTCGTTGTGTGCTGCGGTGCTCCTGATGAACAATCGCTCTCTGCCCTTCCTCCTTTTTTGACATCTATTAAGAACACGTTCTAATCTCTCTTCTCTTCCCCTTACCCAAATATTATTAAATCCTAACTTATTCAGACGCATCCACTTTGCTCATTCAGCCATTTCTACTTAATTTCTTCCCTATTGAATTCAATTGTTTTCACAAAATTATTTCCAACGAGTACCTTACCTGTCAACTTGTAGTGGGATTCTATCACTCTTTCAGGTCCAAGGCTTGCTCAAACCATTCTGAGCGTGCCCCGTACATATTCTGTGAACCTGGATAAAACCCAATTTACACAGTGTAACACAGAGAATCTCTCTTCTAGCGGGTTAGGAACCACTGGTACATTGTACAGCACAAAGAGGGCCACATATCAAAATAATTCCGAGATTCCCAATCCTATTCCATAGTAATGGGCATTCGACTCTCAGGACCACTTACTAGGATACTCAACTCTTGCCATGTTTCATGAACTTGGACATAACTACAGAAACCTACTACCGGGCGAGTTGGCCGTGCGGTTAGGGGAGCGCAGCTGTGAGCTCGCATCCGGGAGATAATGGGTTCGAAACCCCTGAATATGGTTTTCCGTGGTTTCCCATTTTCACAACACGCAAATGCTGGGGCTGTACCTTAATTAAGGCCACGGTCGCTTCGTTCCCATTCCTAGGCCTTTCCTGTCCCATCGTCGCCATAAGACCTATCTTTGTCGGTGCGACGTAAAGCAAATAGCAGAAACCCACACAACGGACCAAATAGAATCACAATACTGAAATATTAAAATAAAGTTAATTCATGAATTGCATGTATTAAAATCATTTTACCACCAACTTTGACATTGTAATTGTGTAAATAATGTCTTGTTCAATTATTATTATTATTATTATTATTATTATTATTATTATTATTATTATGTTTGTTGTTTTTTGCTGTTGTTGTTAATAACATACTATTATGGCGTTTAACTTCCTGCATGGTAAAAGAAATATGTACTTCAAGTACTGTATATGTGAAAGTGAGGACATCATACACACTTCAGGCACATTCAGGATTGGAACTCATTTTAAAACACAAAACACGAACTGATTATATGTTTCTGACGGGATCAATCTTATAACTAGCATTTGTAACTGTTCTTCGCATGGGAATTTGCAGTGAATTACACGTTTCCTTCAGGAATTTATGTGAAGTAACATGGCTCTATTCACATGTTTAATGCGACATGTTAAAATTATATTTTCTTACGAAAGTGCGTGGCAGTAACGTGAAATATGATGAAGCTGAACATAGTCGAGAGAGAGTGATGAAGGTTTCTGAATTTACTGTACAGCACAGTTACTGTTCCGAAGTGGTGCAAAGTTCTCCGTGGTTGTCAGGTTTCATATTGTATGTCTGACCACTAGCGTGGCGCTCTCACGTTGATGATACCTCCCTTAATATATTTCCTCTCGAAAATAGTTAAGAGTGAAATGCATATTTATGTTTTCCCGTTTCCCACCTGCAAGAGACGTGCACGACATTTCAATAAATCAGTCACTACTGATCTGCATTTAGGGCAGTCGCCCAGCTGGCAAATTATCTGATGTTTTCCTAACCTTTCTTTAAATGATAACAAAGAAATTGGAAAGGTATTGAACATCTTCCTTTTTAAGTTATTCCAGTCCCTAACTCCCTTCCCATAAACGAATATCTGCCCCACTTTGTCCTTTTGAATTAAAACTTTATTTTCACATCCTGATTTTTACTACTCTCAAAGACACAACTCAAACCTATTCCTTTACTAATGTCATTCCACGCCATCGCTCCACTGACAGCTCGGAACATACCACTTAGTCGAGCAGCTCGTCTCCTTTC
The DNA here is from genome assembly GCF_040414725.1 of Anabrus simplex. Taxonomy (NCBI): domain Eukaryota; kingdom Metazoa; phylum Arthropoda; class Insecta; order Orthoptera; family Tettigoniidae; genus Anabrus; species Anabrus simplex. The sequence goes on from NC_090266.1 coordinate 49,834,969, forward strand.
TCCCAAGCCTACCCAGCCCAAACTTTGCAACATTTTTGTAACGCTGCCCTTTTGTCGGAAATCACCCAGAACAAATCGAGCTGCTTTTCTTTGGATTTTTTTCCAGTTCTTGAATCAAGTAATCCTGGTGAGGGTCCCCATACACTGGAACCATACACTATCTGTGGTCTTACCAGAGACTTACATACCATCTCCTTTACATCCTTACTAGAATACCAAATAGCCCCATAACCATTTGCAGAGATCTGTACCCTCTATGTATAATCCCATATATGTGGAAAAAAAATCGTACTCATCTGCGTTATTATCCGTCGTACGATGAATACGTATATGGCATAAATTAACGTAAATTAGATGTTCTTAAACGTTTGATATATACTTTATTTTGATAGATCTAATGTTAACGAAAATATTGTAGTATATTCTTCCTATAAATATTAACACCATATGATTACCATGACAACATATGCACCTGGTAACACAATTCTGAGTGATTGGGTTCCAAATACATAGTTTGTTTGAAATAAATCCAGCAGTTTTCCTCTTTTAGAAATAGTCAAAAATAGATATAACGATATAGACAGGCAGACAGACAAGCAGACGGACATCAAAGGGGAAAGTTCTACCTCATGTTTCCATGGTGTTCAGTTACATTAGGTGTGGTTAATTTTCAAGCCGAGCGAAATATTATGCATTCTCTGGTTTTCTCCTGGTATGGATCCTTCAAATAACTGTACATCTGTGAGGGTGTCTGTCACTGGCTGCAGAGGATGAAGCCCGTTGAAAACAGTAATTTTGTCTGTCATGTGAAGATTAAGTGAAATTATGTAAAGGCAACGCTAAGAAGCAGTCATCTCCGTACAGGCAATGAGGCCCTTGGAGGGGTGGATGGTAAAGACTTCCACTATCCGTAACCTCGGAACTTGGTGGGGTAGAGTGATTAGATCTAAGCCCGGCCGCCTTTGCCCCCAGGAATTAACCTGGTACTCATTTTTAGTGTAGGCTGAGTGAACCTCAGGGCCATGTGCACCTCCGGAAGTGGAAATCTCGTTTCTTCAATTTTACGTTTTCTTGACGGGGATTCGAACCCACGTCCTTCCGGATGAACCGAGAAGGCCTTTACCGCCTCGGCCTGAATGTGCCTGAAGTGCGTATGGTGTCCTCACTTTCACATATAGAGTACTTGAAGTACATATTTCAAGTGAAATTATGTACATAACACAACCTTTTTTTAAATGAAGGGGCGTTTCACATATAGTTTACAGATTTTGCATATAATCAATTGTGTAAGAGAAAATTGAAAAAATTCTCTTCTGGTCTTCCTGTAAACCCCTGTCTATTCAGTTATTTTTAATTAAATGCTTATCGAATACAGTTCCCGGATGAGTAGACTCTAAATATGAAGTTTGCTAGGGGCTTTACGTCGCACCGACACAGATAGGTCTTATGGCGACTATGGGATAGGAAAGGCCTAGGAATTGGAAGGAAGCGGCCGTGGCCTTAATTAAGGTACAGCCCCAGCATTTGCCTGGTATGAAAATGGGAAACCACGGAAAACCATCTTCAAAATATGAAGTTTGGTTGAGATATAATCAAAAGTGTAAAAGAAAATTGAAACAAAACTCATCTTCTTTTGGTATAAACTCCCAGTCTATTCAGTGATTTTGTAATGGTTGCATATCAAAACCTCCTCCCGGATGAGTGGACACTAAATAGGAGGTTTTTTCCAGATGGTGGATGATAGAATGGTGATGGTGGAACAAACAAGCCGACACGGTCGCTACTACCTGTTGATACGATCTTGAGTTCACCTAAAACGGATAAATATATCAAAATATGGGCGAAATAAATGACATTGCAGACAGCGTACCTCCCTACAAGATAACCAACAGTGAGAATCAGATATATTGGGGCGAGACGGTGGAAAATAAATAACATGTGCAGTGTCCGACTCCTTTGCTGAATGGTCAGCGTTGAGGTCTTCGGTTCACAGGGTCCCGGGCTCTTTTCCCAGCCTCCTTGGGTATTTTAATCGCGTCTCATGAATTCTTCTGTCTCGGGGACTTAGTGTTTGTGCTTGTCCCATCACTTTCTTCTTCATATTCAGACAACACACCACACTATAAACTACCACTTATACAGACAATAGTGATTACATCTCTCCATAAAGAATTGGCGTCAGAAGGGTATCCGGTCGTAAAACAGGGCCAAATCCACATGTACGACACAGTTAGCACCCGCGACCCCATATAATTGGATGGTTCGGCGGCCACCTCCACCTCAGGCTCCCAGTGGCCACCTCCACCTCCACCTCAGCCAGAGGCCTCCCAGTGGCCTCCTCCACCTCCACCTCAGCCAGAGGCCTCCCAGATGCCTCCTCCACCTCCCGCGGGAAATTTGAATTTGTAAACAAAGCCACGTGCTTTTTGACGGACAACAACGCATCGCTAACCTCAGTACTGCCATCTTGACGGGCCTAAACCTTAATAGTACCAACTTAACCTAACTAGCATGAGGTAAACAAAGCCACGTGCTTTTTGACAGCCACATGCTTTTCAACAGATTTGTAAACAAAGCCACGTGCTTTTTGACAGACAACAACGCATCGCTAACCTCAGTACTGCCATCTTGACGGACCTAAACCTTAGTGGTACCAACTTAACCTAACTAGCGCGAGGTAAACAAAGCCACGTGCTTTTTGACAGCCACGTGCTTTTTTGACAGCTGTCATCCGCCATCTTTGAGCACGGTGCTGCCCTCTTTCGTCACCTATCATCGGCAGTGCTGCCATCTTGACGGGTCTAAACCTTAGTGCTACCAACTTAACCTCACTAGCGTGAGATAAACAAAGCCACGTGCAGCTGTCATCCGCCATCTTTGAGCATCGTGCTGCCCTCCTTAGCTACTTACCTTTGAAATGTGGTACGTTATCCGCCATCTTGCATCCGAAACCTCAGTGCTGCGCTCTATGTAGTGGCGGCAAATTCCATGTGCTCTTGTTTGGAAACAAAGCCACGTGCAGCTGTCATCCACCATCTTTAATCACCGTGCTGCCCTCTTTAGCTACTTACCTTTGACAGTTGTCATCCGCCATCTTGCATCGCCAACCTCAGTGCCGCACTCTATGTAGTGGCGGCAAATTCCACGTGCTCTTGTTTGGAAACAAATTCACGTGCTATTTTTCTGACAGCTGTCATCCGCCATCTTTGAGCACCGTGCTGCCCTCTTTAGCTACTTACCTTTGAAATGTGGTACGTCACAGCTGTCATCCGCCATCTTTAATCCAGAGAGAACAGTGCTGCAATCTATGTGGTGGCGACAAATTCCACGTGCTTTACAAATCAACATCCTTTTTTGACAGCTGTCAACCGCCATCTTTAATCACCGTGCTGCCATCTATGTGGTGGCGGTAAATTCCACATGCTTTACAAACCTATATGCTTTTCTGACAGCTGTCATCCGCCATCTTTAATCCAGAGAGAACAGTGCTGCCCTCTATGTGGTGGCGGCAAATTCCACGTGCTCTTGTTTGGAAACAAAGCCATGTGCAGCTGTCATCCGCCATCTTTGAGCACCGTGCTGCGAGCAATTTCGTCAGTTGTCATCCGCCATCTTTAATCTACAGAACACCGTGCTGCCCTCTTTATGGCTACTACCTTAAGCACGTAGTAGCGGGCAATTTGAAAAGTTCTGTTAGCTATCATCCGCCATCTTTAATCACCGTGCTGCCATCTTTAGCTAGATACCTTTGAAATGTGGCGGCGGATAATTTGAAAAATGCTTTTTGACAGCAGCTATCTTTGAGCACCGTGCTACCCTCTATGTGGTGGCGGCAAATTCTACATGCTTTACAAACCCACGCGCTTTTTTTGACAGCCATCTTTAAGCAACAGAGTACAGTGCTGCCCTCTTTGTTGTGGCGGCAAATTCCACGTGCTCTTGTTTGGAAACAAAGCCACATGCTCTTTTGACAGCTGTCACCCGCCATCTTTAACCAACAGAGCACTATGCTGCGGGCAATTTCGTTAGCTGTCATCCGACATCTTTAATCAACAGAGCACCGTGCTGCCCTCATGCGGGGTAATTTCGTTAGCTGCCATCCGCCATCTTTAAACACCGTGCTGCCCTCTTTATGACTACTACCTTAAGCACGTAGTAGCGGGCAATTTCGTTAGCTGTCATCCGCTATCTTTGAGCACCGTGCTGCTCTCTGTAGTAGCGGGTAATTTGAAAAGTTCTGTTAGCTGTCACCCGCCATCTTTGAGCACCGTGCTGCCATCTATGTGGTGGCGGCAAATTCCACATGCTTTACAAACTCACGCGCAGCTGTCATCCACCATCTTACATCGCAAACCTCAGTGCTACACTCTATGTGGTAGCGGATAATTTTAAAAAGAAAAATTCTACAGCAGCCATCTCTCGACGCTAATTGCACAAGATGGTAGCTATACATGACTCCTTAAAGGTGCTCATGCAAGATGATCGCTATACATAGACGCCCTTGGGATGCTTGCGCAAGATGGCGGTTATACAAGGCTCCTTATGAGGGATGCTTGCGCGAGATGGTGGTTGCTCTTATGAGGCGGCTCAAGGATCCATGGCTAGAGACGCCCTAAGGATGCTTGCGCAAGATGGCGGATGCAAGATGGCGGCTATACATAGCTCCTTATGAGACAGCCAGTACAACATGTGATCAGAACATTGATTGATGTGTTCAGAACACAAAATAAGTAGAATCGAACACTGTACTCGATACAACATGTGATTAAAACATTGTGTGGTGTGTTCAGAACACTAATCGAACGCTGTATTAGGGGATACCTTTGTTTAGATTGAAACATAACAAGACTAGAATTGAACACTGCACATTGATTGATGTGTTCAGAACACAAAATAAGTAGAATCGAACACTGTACTCGATGTCGTTAACTTCAACATGTGATTAAAACATTGGCTGGTGTGTTCAGAACACTACATAAGTAGAATCGAACGCTGTATTAGGGGATACCTTTGTTTAGATTGAAACATAAGACTAGAATTGAACACTGCACTCGATGTCGGAAGATCAGATTGAAACATAACAAGACTAGAATTGAACACTGTACATTGATTGATGTGTTCAGAACACAAAATAAGTAGAATCGAACACTGTACTCGATGTCGTTAACTTCAACATGTGATTAAAACATTGTCTGGTGTGTTCAGAACACTACATAAGTAGAATCGAACGCTGTATTAGGGGATACCTTTGTTCTAAGAAGATCAGATTGAAACATAACAAGACTAGAATTGAACACTGCACTCGATGTCGTTACATGTGATCAGAACAATGATTGATGTGTTCAGATCACTAAACAAGTAGAACCGAACACTGTACAACATGTTAGGGGGATACCTTTGTTTAGATTGAAACATAACAAGACTAGAATTGAACACTGCACTCGATGTCGTTACATGTGATCAGAACAATGATTGATGTGTTCAGATCACGAAACAAGTAGAACCGAACACTGTACAACATGTTAGGGGATACCTTTGTTTAGATTGAAACTAACAAGACTAGAATCGAACACTGCACTCGATGTCGTTACATGTGACCCGATACAACATGTTAGGGGATACCTTTATCCTAAGAACCGAACACTGTACAACATGTTAGGGGATACCTTTGTTTAGATTGAAACTAACAAGACTAGAATCGAACACTGCACTCGATGTCGTTACATGTGATCCGATACAACATGTTAGGGGATACCTTTGTTTAGATTGAAACATAGCAAGCCTAGAATCGAACATTGTTTGATGTGTTCAGTACAACTTCAATGATTAACATACACACTGTGCACATATCGCATAGCTAAAAACACACTGTGCACATATCGCATACCTAACACTTCAAATGATTTGCTTAGTACGAAAATAAAAATAAAAAATCTATACCGCGTACCTAACTCGTTCATCACACTGCTAAGACGCTTAGTAATTGTGAATACACTCATACGAAAATCAAGAAAGCACACTGCGTAGCCAACTCGCTCGGCACGAAAAAAATCTATACCGCGTAGCTAACTCGTTCATCACACTGCTAAGACGCTTAGTATTTGTGAATACACTCATACGAAAATCAAGAAAGCACACTGCGTAGCCAACTCGCTCGGCTCACTCGCTTAGTAATTGCAACACACACGGATAAGAATGTTCCGAGATACTTACATGTTTTTTAAGGGGGGTGAAAGATCATAAATTATATGTACACACATGTTGTCTCCTCCAAGTTGTAAGATGAAATAGACGCAGTACTGCGAGTTTCCACTCTAGCTGGCGAACGGAAGTAGCATGATATCTCAGCAAAAAATAAAAATACGCGTGAGCTTGCAAGTCAGACACAATGATGGATACCGCGATTCAAATCCTGGTAACTTATGCCGTCGGGAAGGGCATCCGGCTAGATCATGTAATGATGATCGGACAGGTCCCACGCCTAGCATTTACAGCTTCCAGTTCGAACCCGCTATCATCCGAAGTAGCGAGAATGATTGAAGAGTGTTTTAGTGTGATTCATTTGTTGGATGGAGGCGTTAAGCTGCCTTCTTCGGTAGGAGTAGGCTATGCCGGGATATCGATTTAAAATCCTAGTCAGGAAGGGCAGCCGGTCGTAAAACTATGGTGTGAGGCGGGGTGTGCAAAAAAGCTAGCAATAAGTAAGGGCTGTTGATGGGGACGTTAAACCTTGTGCAGACTCCTTCGAAAATTATTTTTTGAGTACAAGTGTGTTGATGCTGATTCATTTGTCGGATGGAGGCAATAAGCCTTGTGCAGGCTTCTTCAGTGGAGTAGGCTATGTATCGGTACCGGGATATCTAGTTATAAAACCCGCTACAACAAATTTATCGCGTATACTGCGATTTAAAATCCTAGTCAGGAAGGGCAGCCGGTCGTATAAAACTATGGTGTGAGGCGGGGTGTGCAAAAAAGCCAGCATTAAGTAAGGGCTGTTGATAGGAGGCGTTAAACCATGTGCAAGCTCCTTCACCAGGAGAAGCCTACATGCCGGTACCGTGCAGGTTCTTTCGATAGGAGTAGGCACTGTGTGTGTTTTAACCTCTCCGTACAATCATGATAGTTTACGTTAGGAACTTACATAGGCTAAATGCTACACACTCCGTGGCAGAGCCGGGAATCGAACTCGGACCTCCGAGGGTAGCAGCTAACTACTACACCACAGAGGAGGACTATTTCAGAATATTTTACAACCTTAATTGGTACTGTGGTTTAAGAAGACCTTCGCGAGTTACAAGCCGCTTATCAGCATGTAGTGTCCTCGTTCAAGGCCGAGCCGGAAGATACGTGTACAATTTCAGCTAACACACGCATTCCGCTGCTCGTTCTACGCTGATACGACTTCATGGACAGTAGAACAAACCTATAGCCTACAGTATGCATGCCTCTCACCCGGTAGTCTCGGGTTCGATTCTCTTGAGGATAAAAATGTGTTTAAATCACATGAATGTGTTGAGTTGTCCTTCCTGATGCAAAACTAGCAGTATCTAACCTCATACACCATAGTTTTACGACCGGTTGCCCTTCCTGACAACTCGGATTAAGAATCTGTTTTGTTTTAAGACTAGTTGTCCTTCCTGATGCAAAATTGGCAGTATCTAAGCTCTTACATCATACGCTATGGTTTTCGGCCGGTTACCCTTCCTGACAACTCGGATTTAGAATCTGTCGAGAATCGGGGGTTTTACAGCTAGATGTTAAATCGCAGTATCACGAACTATTGTTTTACTGCTGGATGCCCTTCCTGACTAAGATTTTAAATCGCAAGAATTTGTTTTAAAACTCAAGTCTTGTTATGTTTCTTTCGTAATCTGCAAGTCTAAACAAGCATATCGCTGCACACTCTTGCCTTAGCGATGCGTGTTCGATAATTGTTTTCGACCGGTTGCCCTTCCTGACGCCAAAGAACTCGGATTAAGAATCTGTCGAGAATCAGGGGATTTTCAGCTAGATGCACTTCTTAGATTTTAAATCACGAACTATTGTTTTACTGCTGGATGCCCTTCCTGACTAAGATTTTAAATCGCAAGAATTTGTTTTAAGACTCAAGTCTTGTTATGTTTCTTTCGTAATCTGCAAGTCTAAACAAGCATATCGCTGCACACTCTTGCCTTCACGATGCGTGCTCGATAATTGTTTTCAACCAGCTGCCCTTCCTGACGTCAAAGAACTCGGATTAAGAATCTGTCGAGAATCGGGGGATATACAGCTAGATTTTAAATCGCGGTATCACGAACTATTGTTTTACTACTAGATGCCCTTCCTGACTAAGATTTTAAATCGCAAGAATTTGTTTTAAGACTCAAGTCTTGTTATGTTTCTTTCGTAATCTGCAAGTCTAAACAAACATATCGCTGCACACTCTTGCCTTCACGATGCGTGTTCGATAATTGTTTTCAACTAGTTGCCCTTCCTGACGTCAAAGAACTGGGATTAAGAATCTGTCGAGAATCGGGGGATATACAGCTAGATTTTAAATCGCGGTATCACGAACTATTGTTTTACTACCAGATGCCCTTCCTGACTAAGATTTTAAATCGCAAGAATTTGTTTTATGATTCAAGTCTTGTTATGTTTCTTTCGTAATCTGCAAGTCTAAACAAGCATATCGCTGCACACTCTTGCCTTCGCGATGCGTGTTCGATAATTGTTTTCAACCGGTGGCCCTTCCTGACGTCAAAGAACTCGGATTAAGAATCTGTCGAGAATCGGGGGATTTTCAGCTAGATGCACTTCTTAGATTTTAAATCACGAACTATTGTTTTACTGCTGGATGCCCTTCCTGACTAAGATTTTAAATCGCAAGAATTTGTTTTAAGACTCAAGTCTTGTTATGTTTCCTTCGTAATCTGCAAGTCTAAACAAGCATATCGCTGCACACTCTTGCCTTCACGATGCGTGTTCGATAATTGTTTTCAACTAGTTGCCCTTCCTGACGTCAAAGAACTCGGATTAAGAATCTGTCGAGAATCGGGGGATATACAGCTAGATTTTAAATCGCGGTATCACGAACTATTGTTTTACTACCAGATGCCCTTCCTGACTAAGATTTTAAATCGCAAGAATTTGTTTTATGACTCAAGTCTTGTTATGTTTCTTTCGTAATCTGCAAGTCTAAACAAGCATATCGCTGCACACTCTTGCCTTCGCGATGCGTGTCCGATAATTGTTTTCAACCGGTGGCCCTTCCTGACGTCAAAGAACTCGGATTAAGAATCTGTCGAGAATCGGAGGATTTACAGCTAGATGCACTTCTTAGATTTTAAATCACGAACTATTGTTTTACTGCTAGATGCCCTTCCTGACTAAGATTTTAAATCGCAAGAATTTGTTGAGTTGCCCTTCCTGACATAAAACTGGCAGTATCTAGCCTCTTACACTATTGTTTTCAACCGGTTGCCCTTCCTGACGTCAAAGAACTCGGATTAAGAATCTGTCGAGAATCGGGGGATTTACAGCTAGATTTTAAATCGCAGTATCACTACAGCCGGATGCCCTTCCTGACTAAGATTTTAAATCGCAAGAATTTGTTGAGTTGCCCTTCCTGACGCAAAACTGGCAGTATCTAGCCTCTTACACTATAGTTTTCGTCCGGTTGCCCTTCCTGACGTCAAAGAACTCGGATTAAGAATCTGTTTTGTTTTAAGACTAGTTGTCCTTCCTGACACAAAACTGGTAGTATCTAACCTCTTACATCATACACTATTGTATTCGACCGGTTGCCCTTCCTGACGTCAAAGAACTGGGATTAAGAATCTGTCGAGAATCGGGGATTTACAGCTAGATGCTCACCGGATACCCTTCCCGACGGCATAAGTTGCCAGGATTTGAATCGCGGTATCCATCATTGTGTCTGACTTGCAAGCTCACGCGTATTTTTATTTTTTGCTGAGATATCATGCTACTTCCGTTCGCCAGCTAGAGTGGAAACTCGCAGTACTGCGTCTATTTCATCTTACAACTTGGAGGAGACAACATGTGTGTACATATAATTTATGATCTTTCACCCCCCTTAAAAAACATGTAAGTATCTCGGAACATTCTTATCCGTGTGTGTTGCAATTACTAAGCGAGTGAGCCGAGCGAGTTGGCTACGCAGTGTGCTTTCTTGATTTTCGTATGAGTGTATTCACAATTACTAAGCGTCTTAGCAGTGTGATGAACGAGTTAGCTACGCGGTATAGATTTTTTTCGTGCCGAGCGAGTTGGCTACGCAGTGTGCTTTCTTGATTTTCGTATGAGTGTATTCACAATTACTAAGCGTCTTAGCAGTGTGATGAACGAGTTAGCTACGCGGTATAGATTTTTTATTTTTATTTTCGTACTAAGCAAATCATTTGAAGTGTTAGGTATGCGATATGTGCACAGTGTGTTTTTAGCTATGCGATATGTGCACAGTGTGTATGTTAATCATTGAAGTTGTACTGAACACATCAAACAATGTTCGATTCTAGGCTTGCTATGTTTCAATCTAAACAAAGGTATCCCCTAACATGTTGTATCGGATCACATGTAACGACATCGAGTGCAGTGTTCGATTCTAGTCTTGTTAGTTTCAATCTAAACAAAGGTATCCCCTAACATGTTGTACAGTGTTCGGTTCTTAGGATAAAGGTATCCCCTAACATGTTGTATCGGGTCACATGTAACGACATCGAGTGCAGTGTTCGATTCTAGTCTTGTTAGTTTCAATCTAAACAAAGGTATCCCCTAACATGTTGTACAGTGTTCGGTTCTACTTGTTTCGTGATCTGAACACATCAATCATTGTTCTGATCACATGTAACGACATCGAGTGCAGTGTTCAATTCTAGTCTTGTTATGTTTCAATCTAAACAAAGGTATCCCCCTAACATGTTGTACAGTGTTCGGTTCTACTTGTTTAGTGATCTGAACACATCAATCATTGTTCTGATCACATGTAACGACATCGAGTGCAGTGTTCAATTCTAGTCTTGTTATGTTTCAATCTGATCTTCTTAGAACAAAGGTATCCCCTAATACAACGTTCGATTCTACTTATGTAGTGTTCTGAACACACCAGACAATGTTTTAATCACATGTTGAAGTTAACGACATCGAGTACAGTGTTCGATTCTACTTATTTTGTGTTCTGAACACATCAATCAATGTACAGTGTTCAATTCTAGTCTTGTTATGTTTCAATCTGATCTTCCGACATCGAGTGCAGTGTTCAATTCTAGTCTTGTTATGTTTCAATCTAAACAAAGGTATCCCCTAATACAGCGTTCGATTCTACTTATGTAGTGTTCTGGACACACCAGCCAATGTTTTAATCACATGTTGAAGTTAACGACATCGAGTACAGTGTTCGATTCTACTTATTTTGTGTTCTGAACACATCAATCAATGTGCAGTGTTCAATTCTAGTCTTGTTATGTTTCAATCTAAACAAAGGTATCCCCTAATACAGCGTTCGATTAGTGTTCTGAACACACCACACAACGTTTTAATCACATGTTGTATCGAGTACAGTGTTCGATTCTACTTATTTTGTGTTCTGAACACATCAATCAATGTTCTGATCACATGTTGTACTGGCTGTCTCATAAGGAGCTATGTATAGCCGCCATCTTGCATCCGCCATCTTGCGCAAGCATCCTTAGGGCGTCTCTAGCCATGGATCCTTGAGCCGCCTCATAAGAGCAACCACCATCTCGCGCAAGCATCCCTCATAAGGAGCCTTGTATAACCGCCATCTTGCGCAAGCATCCCAAGGGCGTCTATGTATAGCGATCATCTTGCATGAGCACCTTTAAGGAGTCATGTATAGCTACCATCTTGTGCAATTAGAGTCGAGAGATGGCTGCTGTAGATTTTTTCTTTTTAAAATTATCCGCTACCACATAGAGTGTAGCACTGAGGTTTGCGATGTAAGATGGTGGATGACAGCTGCGCGTGAGTTTGTAAAGCATGTGGAATTTGCCGCCACCACATAGATGGCAGCACGGTGCTCAAAGATGGCGGATGACAGCTAACAGAACTTTTCAAATTACCCGCTACTACAGAGAGCAGCACGGTGCTCAAAGATAGCGGATGACAGCTAACGAAATTGCCCGCTACTACGTGCTTAAGGTAGTAGTCATAAAGAGGGCAGCACGGTGTTTAATGATGGCGGATGGCAGCTAACGAAATTACCCCGCATGAGGGCAGCACGGTGCTCTGTTGATTAAAGATGTCGGATGACAGCTAACGAAATTGCCCGCAGCATAGTGCTCTGTTGGTTAAAGATGGCGGGTGACAGCTGTCAAAAGAGCATGTGGCTTTGTTTCCAAACAAGAGCACGTGGAATTTGCCGCCACAACAAAGAGGGCAGCACTGTACTCTGTTGCTTAAAGATGGCTGTCAAAAAAAAAGCGCGTGGGTTTGTAAAGCATGTAGAATTTGCCGCCACCACATAGAGGGTAGCACGGTGCTCAAAGATAGCTGCTGTCAAAAAGCATTTCTCAAATTATCCGCCGCCACATTTCAAAGGTATCTAGCTAAAGATGGCAGCACGGTGATTAAAGATGGCGGATGATAGCTAAGAGAACTTTTCAAATTGCCCGCTACTACGTGCTTAAGGTAGTAGCCATTAAGAGGGCAGCACGGTGTTCTGTAGATTAAAGATGGCGGATGACAACTGACGAAATTGCTCGCAGCACGGTGCTCAAAGATGGCGGATGACAGCTGCACATGGCTTTGTTTCCAAACAAGAGCACGTGGAATTTGCCGCCACCACATAGAGGGCAGCACTGTTCTCTCTGGATTAAAGATGGCGGATGACAGCTGTCAGAAAAGCATATAGGTTTGTAAAGCATGTGGAATTTACCGCCACCACATAGATGGCAGCACGGTGATTAAAGATGGCGGTTGACAGCTGTCAAAATAGCATGTTGATTTGTAAAGCACGTGGAATTTGCCGCCACCACATAGATTGCAGCACTGTTCTCTCTGGATTAAAGATGGCGGATGACAGCTGTGACGTACCACATTTCAAAGGTAAGTAGCTAAAGAGGGCAGCACGGTGCTCAAAGATGGCGGATGACAGCTGTCAGAAAAATAGCACGTGAATTTGTTTCCAAACAAGAGCACGTGGAATTTGCCGCCACTACATAGAGTGCGGCACTGAGGTTGGCGATGCAAGATGGCGGATGACAACTGTCAAAGGTAAGTAGCTAAAGAGGGCAGCACGGTGATTAAAGATGGTGGATGACAGCTGCACGTGGCTTTGTTTCCAAACAAGAGCACATGGAATTTGCCGCCACTACATAGAGCGCAGCACTGAGGTTTCGGATGCAAGATGGCGGATAACGTACCACATTTCAAAGGTATGTAGCTAAAGAGGGCAGCACGATGCTCAAAGATGGCGGATGACAGCTGCACGTGGCTTTGTTTATCTCACGCTAGTGAGGTTAAGTTGGTAGCACTAAGGTTTAGACCCGTCAAGATGGCAGCACTGCCGATGATAGGTGACGAAAGAGGGCAGCACCGTGCTCAAAGATGGCGGATGACAGCTGTCAAAAAAGCACGTGGCTGTCAAAAAGCACGTGGCTTTGTTTACCTCGCGCTAGTTAGGTTAAGTTGGTACCACTAAGGTTTAGGTCCGTCAAGATGGCAGTACTGAGGTTAGCGATGCGTTGTTGTCTGTCAAAAAGCACGTGGCTTTGTTTACAAATCTGTTGAAAAGCATGTGGCTGTCAAAAAGCACGTGGCTTTGTTTACCTCATGCTAGTTAGGTTAAGTTGGTACTATTAAGGTTTAGGCCCGTCAAGATGGCAGTACTGAGGTTAGCGATGCGTTGTTGTCCGTCAAAAAGCACGTGGCTTTGTTTACAAATTCAAATTTCCCGCGGGAGGTGGAGGAGGCATCTGGGAGGCCTCTGGCTGAGGTGGAGGTGGAGGAGGCCACTGGGAGGCCTCTGGCTGAGGTGGAGGTGGAGGTGGCCACTGGGAGCCTGAGGTGGAGGTGGCCGCCGAACCATCCAATTATACTACTGGTATGGGAAAAGTGGTAGATGAACAAGAAGAAAAAGAAGAAATAATATGTGCAGATGCATGGTTCCTTATCTACTAAGGTAATGGTGCGCAGAATTGAATAAGGGTATGCAAAAAATACATTTTCCACAATCACAAACAAAACTCATATGGGCCTATATTCAATTGCATAATCATTTATTAAGATGTAAGAGAATGAAATAGTGACAAATATCGCAAAATCCTCTCCTTAATTGTCTTATTCAAAAAGAAATGTTCTACTAATAGATCCCCTTAACGGATTGTGTTAATCCTAATCAGGGTATTTCCTTGAGGCTACCTCAGTGACATTTTAGGATAACATTTCAGAAAAACCATAAACCCAATCTTTGCCAGCAACATCTTATTAATGTTATTGTCTATGCTATCCTCCTGGGGGCTGCAAGTGTTAGGCCACAAAGATCATCGGCTAAGTCTTCAATTTGCTTTCAATCTCATTACTGAAAGTAGGGTTACGACCTGAAGGGAGCTCCGGAGGTTAACATCAGTTGGTTCGTCAATGTCGACTCAGGAATCCAAGAACTCTCCCCTAACTTTCCTGCCTTCTTTCCTATTAACTCATAGGGCATTATTTATGTTTTCGGCCTAGTAGGAATTTATTTCTGTGTTTTATTGTCGTAATTACGTGTCATCCGTGGTCACAAACGGAAAATTGTTGAATTAGTATCTGTTAAAATGTATGTTGAATGATAATTGGCAGAATACGCACCACTAACACTTTCTGTTTTAAAACTCCTTTCTTTCTAATAGGTAAAATTATAAATCATTATAATTACGTTCGCATGTGGTCACACACTGCATATTATAATACGATATTGTATACAAATAATAAACATAATCGGAAAAAATATGTACTCTTCTCTTATTAATAATCCAGACAAGAAAATAACAACGTGCAGCTTGATTTCCGTCATTTACACGCAGAAGGATAACTTCTGTGTTTTAGCGTTAAGGAGAACCGCGAACACGGGCTGGGATCTGTCAGACTAACGTCAATGCGACGAATGCTCGCCGTGCACACATCCTCCAAGTTCCCGTAGTACATAATACAAGACTACTCAGAAGTATCCACTACAACCAACCAAAATGGAAAACATGGGGAAAAATATGCTGTATTAAACAACACCAAAATGTTCACAGCACTGGTTTTGGTCGAGAGTAAGTACGAACTACGTACCACTTCCTGAATTCATCATTCATCATGCATCATTAAATAATGGATATTACAGAATTCAGAAGTAGAACGAGCAATATCTGTCTGATAATTATCAGTGACGAATGAATGAATGAATGAATGAATGAATGAATGAACGAATGAATGAATGGAATCAATCAATGAATCAATCAATCAATCAATCAATCAATCAATCAATCAATCAATCAATCAATCAATCAATCAATCAATCAATCAATCGTAAATATTTAAAGCAGTCACCCTGGAGGCAGATTCCCTATCTGTGGTCTACATAGCATTTTCTCAAATAATTTCAAAGAAGTTGGAAATTAATCGAACATATCACCTGGTAAGTTATTCCAATCCCTAACTTCCCTTCCTATAAACGATGGGTTACGCCAGTTTATCCTCTGGAATTCCAACTATATTTTCATATTTTCATCATTCCTACTTTTAAAACTCTTCTCAACCTTGCTAATGTATTTCCACGTCATCTGCCCATTGACAGCTCGGAACATACTGCTTAGCCGAGCAGCTCGTATCCTTACTCCAAAGTCTTCCCAGAACAATATTTGCAACATTTTTGTAACGTTACACTTTTCTTCGAAAGCACCCAGAACGAATCGAGCTGCTTTTCTTTGGATTTTTTCCAGTTCCTGATTTTTAATATCTTCTGCTAAAAAACGTTTCTAACTTTACAAAAGTTGGCATATACTGTATGTATATAAGTATTTTTGCACATGTTTTTTATCTGAAGATATTCCGAATCAGGAACGAAATATGTACTTTTTTAATCATTTAACGAGATTTTAAGCTGGAATATGTTTTATGATTACTTATAGTATACTAACCATAAAATGCTAATAAGTATTGGAAGGTGGGATTCTTCCTTCGACCTACCCTTAGTCGAGTTGATGCCAATACGGGACAAAAATGAGATTTATAACTTCTTCACTGATGTCTGTAGAAGCTATATTCACAAAAATATGCAACCACTGATAGAAAATGGACCTGATGGAACCAGCAGATAATTTTCATGGCACCGTTTAGATGGTTGTCAACCTTTCTTGAATGGACACTGTTTTTCCACACCTGTGCATAATATCAGCAAGCAAATGCACAAACGCCAGGGATAGATGGGACAGATGAAAAGTAGTATGGCGGTGAAGGAATGGGTTCTGCCTCATCACAGATAATTTACTAAAGAGTGCAAAGTATAAGCTGTTCTCATACACACAGAGAGAAAAAACAGACTATTTTAAACTATTAACACGGATATCCTGGTAGTGCGTTCTCCTTTTCCGCTGAACGACTCAGTATTTCATTAGCGACTCCTCTCAGAGGTGTTCTTAATTTCTGTTTACCATAAAATCTTTTAGTTTAAAATTAACTTGCCCAATAAAGGACCCCCATCCACCTTCCTTCATCATCCCAATCTGTATAATCATGGCCATGAAGTCGTCAGAACAGGTTCTGCCGACAGATTTATTGTAACCCAATTTCTCATTAAAGGTTAATTTATAGCTCAAGTAGCTGATGACTGAGGTATGAGGAGTCGGCCAACGATCGCTGCTCTGATGACCAGAAATAATGGTTCTAAGTACCTGTTGTCGGCAGTTCTCCAATCAACTCTTATGTCTTCATAAAGAGAGAAATTTCCCCCTCGAATTAATTTATTCTAAACGAGAATCGTCCATGTTGAGTTAAATGAAGTGAAGGAAGAAAGAAAGATGGAGTCACTAGAACAGAGCATGACTACGCCTCGCAAATTACCATTAGCCATTCCGTTAGCTTAGTGGTCCAATTGATTGTATTATCATCAAAACAAGGGCTGTTTTTAGGGTGAGGGAGAGAGCTCACTCAATATTATGAGCAGAACTGCATGAAGTTCGCGGCAATATCAGTTCGGGATGGAGACCTATCAGTAGAGTTATAAATTGGGATTTATAAACTGAACCACTGAATAAGTAAACTAGGTGGCCCACACTGGATATACTTGGGAGCAGGGACGCATAGGAACGGAGTCCGAACCCAATTTGGAAAGGGGAAACGCAGTCTGAATCCCATTTCTATTTTACTTTGCTGAAGTTTCTTTGATTTATAATATGTTAACCTTTTAAACCTCCAGCGTTATTTCAAAGGCCCATAGTGAACAACTTCTGTATCTAATCAGTACTGCCAACTGTAGTTTTACCTACACTGTTTCATAAATCTCTGAAACGTGTCATACTAATTCTAACTTTTACATCCAAGTGTAACTACATTATTTTTAAATAACGGAAAAAATGAAAATTCTTCATTAATATTTGCTATTATTATGGTGTTATTATTATATTATTATTATTTACTAGACACTACAGAAAATTATGAAGACCTATAATAACTAATTCATAGTGCTAGTGAAAAATATGTTTCAATACAGAAACCAGTTACAACTTACAAAACTATTTTAAATAGGAGATAACTAGGGCTCGGAAGTTGAGTAAAAGTCACTTTTTTCTCAACTGTCCGAAGAAGAGGCCCAACATAAAATATGTTCATTCTGGGTCATTGTAGGCCAGAACATAGTGGGTTCTCTTCGTCCTTTTTTTGCCTTTCTGGGCGTCGTCTAGCTTATAGGTCCTTGTTAGCCATTTTTATAGGACTTAAGGGCTCTTTTTTGTAACTTCACCTACTTCTGACTAGATTTCTAGTGCTCATTCTCAATTCGCATCATCATTAGTGAATCCATCACCCCTCCTGAGACCCCCTGTCCATTTGAATGGACATGGTCGTATTCCTTCTAATATTCATAATATTCATTTATTGACACTGAGATCCAGTGTCCAGCCAAATGGACTGTAGGCTGCTGCTATCTGTTAAAGAAAATTTGAAATATGAAACGGTACAAACTAGGAAAAACGTGATTCCATGGAGCATCATCATGTTTGGTAAGTGTTCTACGTTCTTTATGCAATTAAAAACAAATTAATGGTTCCAAAATATGTGTATTGGCATAAAATGAAAGTTATAACTATATATTTTAGTTTTTAGTAGTCATTATGAAATTATAATGAAGTAAGTTGATGGAAATACAGATTAAATGTATGTCCATTATATTGGCCATGAGGACATAGTGCGGTTATTTGTTGTTCTGCCATAACCTCACGTTTACACTGTACATTGATGCTTTAGTAGCCATTGTAATATTTTAACCCAATAAATAGGTAATGTTCCGGAGATATCAAAAAATACTTCTGCGTCACTGCAAAAAACAACTGTTTCTCAGAGTTCCATGAAAAGTTACGACTGATTGTAGGGAAAAAATCAAGACATAAAACCTCACATTATCATATGTTCTATGTACTATTTGTTCATTTTCTTGGTCAGTATTTGCATTATAATTGAATATTTTGAAATATCCATTAGAATAGCAAGTATTTGTAGCAACTATATCAGTGAATTCAATGTCTTCTTTTAAAATTTGTATTTAATTTTTGGCAAATGTCTTGTATCACATTTTGTTGTTTGATGTTTATGGGCCGGTATATTTAGTTGATTTCCCTTTATTTTCTGTAAATTGGTTGATGTCTATTTAAATTTAAAAAGTAGTGGAATATTACAAATTGACAAATAAGTAAGTTTACTTACATTTTTACGGAAGGAAGACCCAATGTCCATTTTATGGACAGTCATCATTAAATCCCTTGGGCATTAATATCAAAAAATTTCGCCATAACACTTTTTATTAACTTATTTCAATATGTATAAATAAGTTTCATCAAAATCTCTCAACCTGAACTACGTTGGGTCTCAGGAGTACGTCTTTTCTGTATGTAGTAAGGGAGAAAATGGAACTCTTGCTTCAAAAAGAGGGTTATCAAATTATGTGCAAGATAAGTGAAATATTGAAAGGAGAAAATTTTGATGTGAGTGATGTGAGGAATATCTCACTTGCTTCAAGTATGAACCCTTAACATCCGTTGATGATGTCAGAGACGTTTCCTCGATGTTTTGCAACGTCATATCTGAAAAGCGACGATCCTTTACACCTTGGAATCTGGAGATGACTATTGTGACACACTGCACAGCCAACTGAGGTAATGTTTCCGAATTCCAATTTCTGTAAAGCCAAATATGAATTATGTTAGTTTAAACATATATAATGTCTGAAAGAAGAAGTATTTCACTCATAAATTTTTGCGCTGTATGGTGCATACCACCAGAATGGTGCATTTTAAACATTATATTCCATCATTTAATATGTTATTGAGACTAAAATTATGAATGAATTTAGATCGCATTTTAATGTCATTTTTGCCACTTTTCAGATCCTTTTCGAATATGTTTAGCTCTTTTTTTACATCTCATTTAGCCAATTTGTGTGTCTTCAAGTTCGGAGCCCTAGTGATCACCCGTTGAGCTAAGCTAACAAATCACAGTGTACTCTAAAGCTTTGCCATAGCTGTGGAGTGCAGATTTCTTGCCCTTCTGATTTTGCATTGTCTTCAAATAAATAGAGGTATATTGGGACATATCCCGGTCTCGAAAGCCCAGAATAACGACCGAGATGATGCGTCGTGCTGACCACACGACCCCTCGTAATCTGCAGGCTTTCGAGCTGATCAGCGATCGCTGGGCAGGCCAATGCCCTTTCAAGGGCGTTAAGTGCCGTAGGGTTATATTGAGATATATAAATAATTAAAACTAATTTGATACAGTTATCTTCCTGTATTGATTGGTCTAAAGCCCTCCTAAGCAAACTGTTACACGAATATTCATATTTAATGTTGTCATTTCACGAGCGAGTCTGAAACCTATTTCTGTTTCCACTACAACCCTGCTTGGGACTGAAGAGTTCTTACTTGCTCGAGGGCTCCGTCTGTCTCTACCTTTCATTACTTAACACATTGGGCACGTCACTAAAAATGTCGAACCCATCAAAATTCAAAAATTGAACGCAATCGCCTGCTTCCTAACGAGAGGTACCGGGTTCCGTTCCCGGTCAGGCCGCGGATTTTCTATCTGGATCTGAGGACTGGTTCAAGGATCACTTAGCCTATGTGAGATAGTCTGAGGAGCTATCTGTGAATGATATAGCGGCCCTGGTCAGGACAGAAAAGAATAGTGATCAATAGGATACCTGCCGCTGACTACCCGTCTATTTGTAGTCTGCAGGCCTTTGGGCAACAACTGTCACTTGGTGGGCTGAAGCGCGTGAGGCCTGTTGCGCCATGGAGTTTGAATTTGTTTGTTCTTGTAGCTCATTTGATTTGGCATCCTTCAGAGTTCCGGCTATGGTGTACACGCTTGAAGTCAAGAGATATGTATGAATAGTACTCATCTTCAGGTCGTCCTACTCCTTGGATGAATGGTCAGCGTTGAGGCTTTCGGTTCAGAGGGTCCCGGCTTCGATTTCCGGAAGGATCGGGGGTTTTAATCGCATGTGATTAATACTTCTGGCTCAGGGACTGGTTGTTTGTGTTTGTCCCAACACTCCCCTCTTCATATTCACACAACAAACCACACTACCAACCACCATAGGAATACACAATAGTGACTGCTTCGCTCCAGAGAGGGTTGGCGTCAGGAAGGGCATCCGGCCGTGGAACAGGGAAAATCCATATGTGCGACGTCGTTAGCATCCGCTACCACAAAAGGTGTGAGAAAAGAAGAAGAGGTTGGAGAAGAAGGGGAATTATGTATCTTCAGGTCAATATGCTTCCTCTCGAACGACGTTTAAAATCATTATTCGTTAAAGGTCTGTCAACGCATGGACGTGTAGAGGCAATATTTCACAGGTTAGACCTAAATGCGGAAGAGGCAAATGTTTAATATGAATTTCGAGTTTTCTCTGTCAATAGAACGTAACTTCAGCTGACACTAGGCTACAAATTGGTTTTTAAAAATAGTACAAACATAACGTGTACAACATGCGGAGGTGTGTGGACGACCCCGAAACAAGGACGGAAGTCCTGATAAACGTAGGTAAGGATATGACGTATGTATCTGTAGCAGCAGCAATTTAAGCAGTTGCCATGGCATTTCGCACGTTTTCTAAAGGAGAAATTGCAAACATGCATTCTATACGTGCTAACAACGTGTTAAGTGCCATAACAAATGTTTAAAGGTATAAGTCGCTGTTCACATTTAGTTTGGGGCCTGGAACGTCGAACATGAAGCACGAACATTTTTCTTCTAACGGTGGTAAATATGATTACGATGTATCTGGGAAAATATTGGTTTCTGGAATTATGTTTAATAACCGTGGATAGACCAAGGGGTTAAACATCTCCACATTTTCTAATATTCTTGGCATTTTGATGTTATTGCAACGAGAGATCTGTAATCTCCGTTTTGTGTATTTACGTAGGTAAATTAGTGCTTTTTGTAATTTGTTTAGAAACATCCTCTGGTGTGCCATGGAAAACCAAGTATTCATCTCAGAATTGTAATGGGTATTAAAAATCCCTCCATTGGTCCTCACAATAAACCATAATTTAATGGTATTCAGTTATTTACTGTAAACCATTGACTTGGCTCAATGTGTGTACCATATCCAGTACTGTTTGCAGCGAAGTTGGCAAATGTGGGAATAGCTCGTTTATAAGCAGTGGAGTGTTAGTACGCATGTATATCTTTGTGTATACATTGTACCCCTTCACCACCATGCCCATAGGCATGTCATGAGGACTAACAGATAATATATGTCGTTTTCTGCGACATTCTGCGACATATTTGGTCGTAATGAGTACTTTTCTCCCAGACTCGGGTACGAGTAGCACTGCGCCAGCTGGGAAGACGAGGGTCTAGTTACGCGCACACAGGAAAAGAGAGCTATGTACAGCAACACCTTGGAATTTCGCTCTCTATTTGCAGACAGAGATGAGAAGAGCCATGCCAAGCGCAGGAGAGCATTTGGGTCAGGAGGAGGAGTCTATTACAGTGTTTTAACACAAGAGCTGGATATTCTCAGCTACTTCTCTGTATATCCATTGGTGCCAAATCATAGTATTCACTTGTTAATAATAGTAAGAATGATGATAAAAGTTTTGATACACGCTACGGAAACTTATGAGTAAGGACTCATTTGAATCAGCGTATTTTATACAAAGTAATGTTGTCAGAAAATGTACTACATAAGGAGAGTATCGGTAATGCCGCACCATAGACAGATGTGGGTAAATAAGAAACAGATTTTAGGGTCGTGCCGCTCGAAACAAATGAGTCAATCCCCAGGAAGTAATACCGGTAGCAAAAACCGCGAATTTTCAAGAGTAAACTTAGAAGATTACGAGAGATCCAACGATGCGATTTGAATGAAACTCAATCAGTGGAAAGTGGAATTTTTGGGCTTCAATTTGACTACTCACTAGACTCTGAGAAATCGTTATTAACGGACCAAATTTTGCAAGTGGTCGGGACTTACCACCACTCTAGGCGACAAGCTGGTTTCGCTATATAAGAAACCCCATCTAGTCCACAGTATCCCATTCTAATACAGCCTACCGCAGTTGTTACGTTTAGGCTGTGAAACTCCATCGGTCAGTGTGAGAGAGTGTGCTCAGTTATTGTAATTCAGTGTGACTGAAAAGTATTGTGCGCTATTCACTTTGAATTATTTTGCTGAACTTAAGCCTGTGTTATATAAGATAATTCCACGTGAATATATAACCCAATCGTAGGAGATGAAGGAAGGATTGTGTTTGTGAGTGTAAGTTCTGGTAGTTACCATACCAACATATTCACAATTTAAGGGAATACTTATTATTAGAGTCAGTGGAGGCTCATGTGTATAACATTCAAAGAGCGGGTAGCTTCTGTTGATTGTGCGAACGTAGTGAGATGCCGATATGTTCTGCAAATGATTAATTGCCGTGAGTAAATCCAGTGTAGCGTCGGAAGGCGCACATCGAAATAATAGGAAATGCTAATATAGCCAGAGGATAGTGTCTGAATAAAAAGTGTGACGCTCATATAAAATAAAGGAAGTCAATACAGTAACTGTGACGTGGTGCTAAAAGATAAATGAGTCGCGAGCTACGGGCTCTCAAAATCGTTACTCGGTTAGTTCGCTTGAATCCATGAGTGTGTCTAGCCATTGCAGGTTATTTGGTGATGAATAAAACATTACCTCACTAATAAATTTCCCATTTGCCTACCCGTACGGGAGTGATCGTAGGACCCAAGAGAGGAATCTATGAGGGTCGCGCCTTATGCCCGCATTCATGTCACCAAGGACCACCTAGAACGTCCAAAGGTAGTCAGAAGGTCAAGCCATCATGTACGGGACCCACAAGAAGGAGATGAACCAAGGAGTCTCCAGTAACGAGGCTTCTGTGATTGAAGCATCCCCCAGCTGTACCTTCAGATGACAGCCGACTACAACCAGATGCGTTAAGTACATTCCATTGTTCTAAGCATGAATTTGATATCGCGCGTAAAATGTTAAAACTTGTGTATATAATTTTCTCTAGCATGTAAATATATCGAGGATAGGTGAGCACCATAGGCGTGTTTCGAAGGCAGTGAAGCTTTTCATTAATAGATATTTTTATGGGTTTCTTCTGTGACTGGGGTAATCACAATATTATCCCGTGGATTTCTTGGATGAATTTGGTATAAGGCCCCTAGTGTTGTGTGTGAAGCATTTTAAAGATGGGATTAATACTTCGGTAGACATTCTAAGACACTATATTTCCATTACTCGTTATGAGTCGACATAACATTTCAATTACAATTTGATCCAATGCTTCACGAGTAAGGCAGGTATTACGCCCCCTGTTAATCTTAAGACTCCAATCAGATGAAGATGAAGACATAATTCGGGGTGCGATGTATGATGTATACAGTACGCAAGTGATGTGGTGTTAGTTAAATTACTTGGAGACATAGAGTCTTCTAAATTAATGAACAATGTGGTTTGAGATACCGAGCTCGATAGCTGCAGTCGCTTAATTGTGGCCAGTGTCCAGTATTCGGGAGATAGTAGGTTCGAACCCCACTATCGGTAGCCCTGAAGATGGTTTTCCGTGGTTTCCCATTTTCACACCAGGCAAATGCTGGGGCTGTACCTTAATTAAGACCACGGCCGATTCCTTCCCACTCCTATCCATTTTTCCTGTCCCATCGTCGCCATAAGACTTTTCTGAGTCGGTGCGACGTAAAGCAACTAGCAAAAAAAAGGTTTGAGATACCTGTGTGTGAGGGGAGGAGAGACGGATCGTGTGGCATTATTTGAGTTGAAAGGCCGGAAAGGTGAAAGAATAATATGAAAATTAGAATCATAATAGGGCTGCCTAGAGCCGGGTCATTGATAAAATGATATGCGGTAGCAATAAATGATGATGTGACTGGACAAGGTGATAGACGTGTGAAATGAATTCAGTGCATAGGCTGGGAGCCAAAGGGAAAGCGTTCTCCTAGCTGACGAATGCAGCCTACTGCTCAGAGATAGATTTACGACCCCTTGGTGCGAAGGAATGTTGCGCCCGGAGATGAGTTCGCACGGCTGTCAACATCTCGGGACATTTATACGAGAAGTCCGCTCCACCTGCACATAGTGTTAAGAGTCGCATGCCAGTTATATATTCCCACCAACGTTGTGGGCTCGATGTCTCATTAGAGGAAGTGATCCCACCCATTTTTCTTATTACATTAGATCGACGGTAGGGTTTTCAGATATGCACCCCGAAACCATAAGAATATGAGTTCGATATCATGTCGTATTGACAACCTTGGTTCAATACCAGTAAACCTGGAAGGGTCACAATTTCTATATGCATTCTTGTGTGTTAAGCACTTTATTTGATTACTTTTTATGTTCATGTTTGGTATCTTACAGCAAACCAACGTTGCTATGTTCCTCTTTGTGATACAGTATGATAAGATAATACTGGAGAAACATGCATATGGATACTGTAATAATTCATTAAGGTAGTCAAGTAAATTTAGTAGGCAAAATACGGCGATATGATTTTCATGATTAAAGGAATGTGCGTTATCGTGTTTCATTAAATACTTCACCACCGTGAAAGATACAGAATAATTGTGTTAGTTTCCCGACCGGTGCCATTCCAGTTTATATATCTAATCATATGTTTGTTGTGCAGTAATATAACAGATACCAGCAGTGTCAATAAGAAAATAAGGAGCGCCCTTATTCAGTGGGAAGTGTAAATTCCTAGATGCGCGTTCACAAGATGACTGGAGGTGTCGGATCATAATCAAATATAAAACAGACTGACATAGACAAGGAGGCACCCTCCAATCATCTGATTTATTACATGTAATTATATGGCATTGTCTGGTGAAAAAATATGTTGTGACTCTATCAGTTAACTAAAATTTTTGTTTGATGGGAACAAACATCTTTACATTCAGTAGTATAGTGTATTTCTCTCACGTTATATAACACCCTACTTCCAATAATTAAAATTCAGTGCCCACTTTTCATCGAACATTCCACTGCCCATATGCTCTTGAGCTTAGCCGTTGAGACAATGAAAGTAGGGAGGCTGGGGCTTCGATGCTCGGGATTGATCCCCGAAGTTCGCTTCCTACATATTTCCTTTCGAGATTTATTTGAGAAATTAAGCTGCTGAAATGATGCTCTAGTGCAATATGTAGTCGTCCAAACAAAATGAGTGACATGATGCCCCAGGGCAAATTGTTGTGCATGGAACTCATTCATTGTTGAATAAAGTAAGACTCTTTGTTTAGCAGTTTTAAAATATATTATGTAGAACAATAGAAAGTTTTAATGTAAAATCATTCTTTCAATGTTTATTTGTTGTACCGGCCACGAAGTAATCAGCTTACATTCAACAGACAGTGGGTTCGAAACATATCGTCGGCAGCCCTGAGGATGGTTTTCTGTGGTTTCCCAATTTCACACCAGGTAAATGCTTTGGCTGTACACTAATTAGGGCCAGGGTCCCTTTCTTCCCACTCCTAGGACTTTCCAATCAATCAATCAATCAATCAATCAATCAATCAATCAATCAATCAATCAATCAATCAATCAATCAATCAATCAATCAATCAATCAATCTTGATCTGCATTTAGGGCAATCGCCCAGGTGGCAGATTCCCTATCTGTTTCTTTCCTAGCCTTTTCCTAAATGATTTCAAAGAAATTGGAAATTTATTAAACGTCTCCCTTGCTAAGTTATTCCAATCCCTAACTCCCCTTCCTATAAATGAATATTTGCCCCAATTTGTCCTCTTGAATTCCAACTTTATCTTCCTATTGGGATCTTTCCTACTTTTATAAACGCCACTCAAACTTATTCGTCTACTAATGTCATTCCACGCCATCTCTCCGCTGACAGCTCGAAACATACCACTTAGTCGAGCAGCTTTTCTTCTTTCTCTCAATTCTTCCCAACCCAAACTTTGCAACATTTTTGTAACGCTACTCTTTTGTCGGAAATCACCCAGAACAAATCGAGCTGCTTTTCTTTGGATTTTTTCCAGTTCTTGAATCAGGTAATCCTGGTGAGGGTCCCATACACTGGAACCAAACCCTAGTTGGGGTCTTACCAGAGACTTACTGCCCTCTCCTCAGCTCAGTGTTATTATTATTATTATTATTATTATTATTATTATTATTATTATTATTATTAACAAATATATCCCAATTGGGAAATACCCCGGTGGCAATGAGCACTTACAGTAGTGTGATTACAAAGTTAAAAATAGTTACCCAACAACAACAACAACAACAACAAGTGTACAACATGCAATTGGATATAAGGTAATTAATACAACAAATGGTACTAGTTTAATATTCTAAATCCAGCATCGTCATATACAAATTCAAACACAACTTGTGTGTTACCACTACTTAACAGTGCGGCTTACTACTAGCTTAACATTACAACACCGTCATACACAAATTCACACGAACCGTAATTATTTCAAAATGTTACATTGTGACTTACAGTAAATTAGTAGTAGTAGTAGTAGTAGTAGTAGTAGTAGTAGTAGTAGTACCGTGCGTACTTGCTGTATGGCTCGTCAATTAACGAAGTTAAGGAAATAAGCGTGTCTGTCAAGAGCTGAGAGGTCTAATTTTATTTAATGTAAAACTACTTCATCTACTAATCTTTCTGAAAATTAGGAATGCTGTAGTTAGATGAGAAACTTCAGTATTAATAAAGGATATTAATATTTTACAATTATGACACGCAAGCGGACTTCCACGTTTACTCTGTAGCGGCATGACGAGTTTGGTGGTAATTCAATTAATATTTCAATCACTCATTAAGAAATTGAATTTTGATTGTGCACTGCCAATTTGGATTACTTACCTAATTAATGATTTTCGCGTGTAACGGTTTGTATGGAAATGAGATAAATGATTAAAGCAATGTTAGCGAAGTGATCGAGCAATACTTACTATTTAGATATAACAAAACAAAGAACAGGAAGATGTCAAGTTGTTAAGTTTCACCAAGAAGAAATGTATTCTCAGTTTTAATTATCGTGTTGATGGGGTGATGGTACCTCATGGGAACACTGTAAGTACCTAGGTGTTAACAAGGAACGAACTTCATTTGGGTAATCATATTAATGAGGTTGTTAAGAAAGGTTACAGACCTCTTAATATGGTTATGAGAGTATTTAGAGGTTGTAGTAAGGATTTAAAGGAGAGGGCGTGTAATTCTCTGATAATCCCGCAGTCAGAGAATGTTTGCAGTGTACGGGACCCTCACCAGGACTACTTGAAGTGAGAACTGGAAAAAATTGAAAGGAAAGTAGAACGACTTTTTCTGAGTGATTTCCCACAAAGGTGTAGTGTTACGAAAATAATACATAGTTTGGACTGGGGAGACGTGGGAGTAAGGAGAAGAGACGCTCAACTATGTGGTATGCTTTGAACTGTCAGTGGAGAGTTCGCGTAGTATGATATCAGTGGCACCATGGCTAAATGATTAGCGTGCTGGCCTTTGGTCACAGGAGTCCCGGGTTCGATTCTCGGCAGTGTCGGGTACTTTAACCATCGTTGGTTAATTTTGCTGGCACGGGGGCTGGGTGTATATGTCATCTTCATCATCATTTCATCCTCATCTCGACGCACAGGTCGCCTACGGGAGTCAAATCAAACGACCTACACCTGGCGAGCCGAACTTGTCCACGGAAACTCCTGGCACTAAAAGCCATACGCCATTTCATTTCAGTAGACGAATAAGCTTGAATGTTGCTTTTAAACGTAGAATAGATCATAATATGAAGATAAAGTTGGAATTAAAGAGGAAATAAATGGGACAAATGTTAGTTTACATGACAAGGAGTAATGGATTGGAAAAAGGGAATTGTTCGGTAAATTTCTCATATTTTGATAATGTTTAAGAAAAAGCTGGGTAAACAACTGATAGGAAATATACCATCTGGGCGATAGCTCTAAATGCAGATCATTGATGATGTGATCATAGCTCAGCTGTTACCTCTAAATTCACTGGTAGGAATCCTTCGTCTATGGACCTCTGTATTCGTCTGTGTTAAAGCTCTGGGAAGCTCTTAATTAAAGCTGCAGAAAATCTGTACACAGAATGTTTTCTCTAGAACCCGCAAGTATTGCCCAAGGAACTTAACGAATGAAAGGATAAAAACTAAACTGTACATCAAAATGAAAAATTATTTAAAATATGTCAGTCACAAATAAATCACAGTTTTACATCCATCCTTTAATCTATACCCTTTTTAAAGGGTATGGCGACGGCCTGCGATTAATCAATCAATCAATCAATCAATCAATCAATCAATCAATCAATCAATCAATCAATCAATCAATCAATCAATCAATCAATCAATCAATCAATCAATCGCTACTGATCTGCATTTAGGGCAGTCGCCTAGGTAGCAGATTCCCTAATTTTTGTTTTCTAGCCCTTCCTTAAATGATCGCAAAGAAATAGGAAAATTATTGAACATTTCCCTTGGTATGTTATTCCAATCCCTAACCACCCTTCCTATAAACGAATATTTGCCCCAATTTGTCCTCTTGAATTCCAACTTTATCTTCATATTGTGCTACTTTTAAAGACACCACTCAAACTTATTCATCTACGGATGTCCTCCCACGCCATCTCTCCTCTGACAGCTGGGAACATACCACCCAAAACAAATCGAGCTGCTTTTCATTGCATTTTTTCCAGTTCTTGAATCCAGTAATCCTGGTGAGGGTCCCAGACACTGGAACCATACTCTAGTTAGGGTCTTACCAGAGACTTATATACCCTGTCCTTTACATCCTTACTAATCCTTAAAAATTCCCTCATAACCATGTGAAGATATCTGGACCCTTTATTAACAATCATATTTATGTGATTACCCGAATGAAGGTATTTTCTTATATTAGCAACTAGGTACTTTCAATGATCACACCATCAGCGCAGTAATTAAAACTGAGAGGAATTTTCCTATTTGTGGAACTCACAACCTGACTTTTAACCCCGTTTATCATCATACATTGTCCAACGTCCTTCTCACAACACTATCGAGGTCACCCTGTATCCGCTCACAATCTTGTAACTTATTTATTACTCTGTACAAAATAACATCATCTGCAAACAGCCTTATCTCTGATTCTACTTCTTTACACATATCATTTACATATGTAAGAAAACATAAAGGTCCAATAACACTGCCTTGAGGAATTCCCTTCTTAATTATTACAGGGTCAGATAAATCTTCGCCTACTCTAATTCTCTGAGTTCTATTTTCTAGAAATATAGCGACCCACTCAGTCACTCTTTTTTCTAGTAAAATTGCACTCATTTTTGCCAGTAGTCTTCCATGATCTACCCTATCAAATGCCTTAGATTGGTCATTCGCCGTACAGTCCATCTGGCCTCCTGAATCCAGGATATCTGCTATATCTTGCTGAAATCCTACAAGCTGAGCTTCAGTGGAATAACCTTTCCTAAACCCAAACTGCCTTCCTTCAAACCAGTTATTAATTTCGCAAACATGTCTAATATAATCAGAAAGAATGCTTTCCAAAAGTTTACATGCAATGCATGTCAAACTGACTGGCCTGTAATTTTCAGCTTTATGCCTATCACCCTTTTCTTTATACACAGGGACTACTATAGCAACTCTCCATTCCTTCAAACAAACAATAATCAAATAAGTGTTTCAGATATGGTAATATATCCCAACCAATTGCCTTTAGAATATCCCCAGAAATCTTAACAATTCCAGCTGCTTTTCTAGTTTTCAACTTTTGTACCTTACTGTAAATGACATTTTTATCATAGGTAAATTTTAATACTTCTTTAGTGTTACTCACATCCCCTATCTGGACATTATCCTTGTAACCAACAATCTTTACATACTGCTGACTGAACACTTCTGCCTTTTGAAGATCCTCGCATACAAACTCCCCTTGTTCATTAATGATTCCTGGAATGTCCTTCTTTGAACCTGTTTCTCCCTTAAAGTACCTATACATACTCTTCCATTTTTCACTAAAATTTGTATGACCACCTATTATGCTTTCCATCATGTTATCCTTAGCTGAATTCTTTGCTAGATTCAATTTCCTAGTAGGTTCCTTAAATTTCTCCTTACTTCCATAACCATTTCTAACTCTATTTCTTTCCAGTATGCACCTCCTACTTAGTCTCTTTAATTCTCTGTTATAATATAGTTGATCGTTACCATTCCATACCACCTTTAATGGAACAAACCTATTTTCACATTCCTCAACAATTGCTTTAAACCCATCCCAGAGTCTGTTTACATTTTTATTTACCATTTTCCAGCGATCATAATTAATTTTTAAAAACTCATTCATGCCTGTTTTATCAGCCATATGGTACTGCCTAATAGTCCCAATAGACCTTCCTTTCCTTCACATTTATTTTTAACTACGACAGAAACTGCTTTCGTGATCACCAATACCATCTATTACTTCGGTTTCTCTATAGAGCTCATCTGGTTTTATCAGCACCACATCCAAAACATTCTTCCCTCTAGTTGTTTCCATCACTTTCTGAATCAGGTGCCCTTCCCATATTAACTTATTTGCCATTTGTTGGTCATGTTTAATGTCGTTCGCATTACATTCCCAATTGACATTTGGTAAATTGAGATCACCTGCTACTATCACATTCCTTTCCATATCATTTCCAACATAGCTGATTATCTTATCAAATAACTCTGTATCAGCGTCTGCGCTAAACTTTCCCGGTCTGTACACTCCAAAGACATGAAGTTGCCTATTATCTTGATAGAAGGGCCTTACACCCAGAATTTCATGTTTTTCATCCTCAACGTTTTCGTAGCTTACAAATTCTTCTTTCACCAGAATGAATACTCCTTCTCCTACCATTCCAATCCTATCTCTACGATACACACTCCAATTCCGTGAGAATATCTCTGCATCCATTATATCATTTCTAAGCCACGATTCAACTCCTATTACAATATACGGTAAGCATATATATCTATTAAATTACTTAATTCGATTCCCTTGTTTACAATGCTTCTACAGTTGAGCACTAAAATTTTTGTGTCATCCCTACTTGATTTCCAGTTCCCTGTTCGCTTAACACCGCTCCCTAGGCCACCCCGTTTCCCTGAATGTACCTGCCTACAACCCTTTTAACAAGTTTCCTAACTTATATGTACCACTGCGGTTTAAGTGAAGGCCATCTGGACGCAGATCCCTGTCTCCTGCCTACCCATTAGCATCTAGAATTCTCACTCCCAGTTTCCCACATACCAACTCCATAGTCTCATTTAAATCCCCAATCACCTTCCAGTCAGTATCCCTCCTACAGATTACTCCACTGATAACAATCTCCGCTTCCTTAAATTTCACCCGTGCTGCATTTACAAGATCCCACACATCCCCAACTATGTTGGTACTTATACCTGCTTGACTTACGTTGTTAGTTCCAACGTGAAACACTACCACCTTCTCCTTTCCTTCTTCCTTCTCTTCTACTTTCCTCAACATCTGCCTCAACATAATTCCTGGATAACACTCTACCCTGGTTCCCTTTCCTCCACACACTTTCCCCACATGTCTAACGATGGAATCCCCCATGACCAGAGCCTCAACCCTCCCACCTCA
The DNA here is from genome assembly GCF_040414725.1 of Anabrus simplex. Taxonomy (NCBI): domain Eukaryota; kingdom Metazoa; phylum Arthropoda; class Insecta; order Orthoptera; family Tettigoniidae; genus Anabrus; species Anabrus simplex. The sequence goes on from NC_090266.1 coordinate 49,867,307, forward strand.
TTTGATCCCCTCCCCTCCTGGTCAGCCCTATCTTCTCTCACTGCTGCAGAAGCTACTTCCTTCTCCCTTTTCTCCCTCCCATGACCTGTTCCACCTGTCTTTTCTTTTCCACTACACTACATTTCCCTTTCCTACCTTTTCCCTTGCACCTACTTCCACACATCTCAGCTACAGTTCCCTATTCCTCATCTTCCCTCGGTTGTTCTCCCGGCAGTGACTCGTACCGATTTTCTAACAGACACCTGTCCTGAATTCTGATCCTGAACAGAGCCCTTAGCCTGCAATCTCCTTCCCCTCTAAACGTTACACCACCTGTCTTCTACAATTCCCCCATTTCCTTCCCATCCCTCCTTTACACCTACTGTATCCTGTACATTATTTGAGGGAGCCTACTTTCCTTCCTGTCCTCTGAGAGAATCCTAATTATCTCCCTCAAACTCTCCAACTCCTCCCTCATACTCCTGGCCACACCCACAGTTCCTACAGTCGCACTGCTTATCCATTATTTACGGAATAATGGGAAGAAAAGAAAAAATAAAATAACTTATTCTGTGCAAATAAAAATGAAAGGAAAGAAATGTTGTCTATAAAACTGAACCGAAAGAAATATTGCCTATAAAAATGAAAGGAAAATAATATTGTCTATGATAGTTCACAAAAATCACACAACAACAAGGTAATTAATATAAGCTACTACTACACTACAATACTACCGGTGCTTAGTTGTACGAATTTTTTCCTACAACACCCTAACAGAATGAAAATTGTTGTTAATTACTGAAAACCGAAAGTATTACACAAGAATTAGGTCTACACAATTCTAAACTGCAGTTAAGTCTTCCCTAATTATTGCAACAGAATTCTAGTAAGAGAGTTAATACAGATAACACAGATACTATAAATACTACAGACACTATAACTACACAAATATTTCACAGTAATAGAATAAACGCACTAATTTGTAATAAAATACCTACTATAATATACTATAATGATTTTAAACTACGTTCAGACGTAAGCTAATTATAATACAACAAGTTATTACTAAGCACGATCTGAAATGGAAATTACAATTAAAGTTAGAATTTCGCAAGACTACTCAAAATAATAGAATAAACACTCTAAATCCTAATAAGTCACTACAATACACTACAACAGTTTTTAAAGTACGTTCAGACGTATCCTAATTACAATAGGTTATCAATAAGCACAAAAAGAAATGAAAATTGCAATTAGGCCTAGAGTTTGAAATTCGCAAGAACTACCGTACTCAAGGATTACCAATAAAGTTAAACGCGTAGACAGAAGATTATTTCTTTAGAGTATTACTTTATACTACTATGCTCTAATAGAAATGAAACCTGGCGTTTGGTTAAATGCGTAAGTATCGAAGGGATTGCCGTACACAAAGAAAAACACGAATATAACAGGAAAGATACTATCTAATATACCTTATGTTCACTACAATTCTGAACTGAAACGTGGTTATGTGATTATTACAACTGGTGGATAACTATTATTTTCCTTACTCCACGGGACGGAGAATAAAAGTGTCCTTAATTAGGCCTACTGAAAAATACGAGGTTGTCTACAATAATTTCTCTAAAATATTTCTGTCAAAACTACTCCTACTACTCCAGGTACTTGAAGTGAAATTACTGGAATATATGAACTTTATTGTTATTATCTAACTGCTCATAAATACTGACAAGTCGAGGGAGCGCAATATAAATTACGGATACTTTAACTACCTACTCAGAACTACAAATGATTGGAATACAAAATCATCTGATTTATATTTACTTGACTACACTACACCCTTTTTCACGGCTGTAGTCAATAATGCAATATTTGAATATGAAGAGCGAAAATAATCTATAACAATACAACGACTGTTAACTATTATCGTGTAATCTGTTTAACTTATTTTTAAATGGAAGTTCACAGGCGTATCGTGTTTTTTAATGTAGTAAATTAGTATTACCTTCGCGATATTTTGAACGGATATCTATACGAAATACCGGAGAAGTTGCGGAGTAAGTTACGGTACTATTCCTTATGATAATCTGCCTTTGTAAGTATTATAGCAACGAACCTACATATATTTAAAAATATTTTTAAAGTTAATATTATTGCCTAAAGTATTTCCTAAACCTAAATTGGAAACAAGGTACACCTAGCTAGCCTACTTAACCTAGAGAACGTAATTTGCTGAAGATCAACTGAATTACTAGTTATAAAATTTAAATAAATATCACTACTCCCAATTTCTACCAACAAGCACTAAACACCACTATATAAACAGCACTAAATGAATCAGAAATACACAAAATTAAGCTATTTCAATAGGTTTTAACTACTTTATCACTACAATAATGCAGGAGCTCTGTCAACAGCCAACCGTTCTCAAACGCATCCAACAATGCAATCTCTGCGATTCACTTCTTCCCAATTTCTGGCAGTGCATCGCCGCCTGACTTGCATTTTAGAAACTGTTGCTAGTTAATCTACACTGAACAATGTCGGCGTGCTATACCATTTAACTTACACTCTACTGTGGAGATTTACAAATTGTCTCCTCTTAGTGCGTGTCGAAATAATGAAAATATTCACTATTTCAAACTGTTGCACATTCTCTTCGTGATTATCAGTACCTTGATGAGGAATACACTGAACCGTTCTGAGCCTATATGATGGGCAATAGTCTGCAGTAACATCATATTTCTAAGGCATGGAGTTCCTTATCTTGGTCCTCGTTCTATGTCCATATTTTTAATACAACAGAATTGTGTATTTATAAGCCGTAATATTGTTTCTTTAGTGATAGCCCACTCATTAGGTTCCTGGTAAACTTACAACAGTAACAGTCTTACCGTCATTTCAATACTTTAGGTTTTTATTATGGAGTAGAGCTTTAAAATATGTCAGCCCTACCTTTTGTGACCGTTCACAACGTCACCTATGGTATGTCATGATATCCAGGAGATGAAATATGCCGTTTTCCGCGTCATTTTACGATAAAAACTGCCCAAGTTAGAATTTTTCTGCCCGCTCCAGGACTCGATTTGCAATATCCAGAGTCGCGCGACCCAGCTCTAGTTGCTGGTAATTAGCAGCAAGGCGGTGCAAGAGCGCTTGTACTCGAAGTTTTCTCACTCCCACCGCGAGCGAGATGAAACGATACGCGTTATCACGTGACAAAGAATCTAGGTCACTAGCTGAGCCCAGAGAGTATATCCAACGTGAAAACTAACATTATACCCTGTTTTCCTCGCTCATTCACCACTGCCAACTTAACGCATTCAACTGTTTTATTTCTGTTAATTTTTATAAATCGCAAAATACCCAATGGATAATTAAACGCAAACATTCATTTGAATCAGGGAATTTTACGCATAATTATGAGACCGAGAAGTGCTCTACTTAACTGACAGAGCGGTAACTACGCTGTAAACAAGGGCGCGTCTTCATGACTAACAGATGTTGGACCCTAACCGTGAGAGCGAACACAAGGAATACCCTGTGCTCGTCATCATTCACCGCCAGAGACTAAAGGACGCTTTTAAGATTGCTTCAGAACCTACGAAGTTATTTTAATAACAGTCACTCAGTGGAGATGGGAATACAGGAGCTACATTTTGATACCCTGTTCGTCACTGTACGTTGCGTAGTAACGGACCAACGTGTGAGAAAGGATTGCATTTTTCCCCCACCCTCAGCATTCGGGTCTCTAGCGTAGCGCGCCTATATATTAATGAGCTGAGGAGGAAACACTACCCAGTGCATTCTCAGTGTAACGCCAGTACGGTAGTATTTCGTCGTGGTTTGTGTGTGAGTCGTTTGTGAAGAAATAATCTTGTAATTTGAGCAGTGTAATACAGTGATTCATTAAAGTCTGTGAGTATGTGGAAATAATCACCCTCTGAGTGAGATGTTAGCGTGTACAGTGTGCCGCAAATTAATAAATAGGAACGGTAGGAAACCGTAATAACCGATGTCCGTGTGTAGAAAAGGTCGTACATCGAGCCTCCTATGTGTCTAAGTTAATACGGCTCAGTTAACATATATAGGGACGTACTTAGCGAAGTGGGTGGAGCGAACGTGCTTGATATCAATATGAATTACCAAGAAAGTCAGTGAACGGCTCAGTGTAGACCTAATTGAGGACAGCGCCACGTTAAAGTAATCCGTAGTACAGTTGAGAGCTCGACTTACGGCTAAGTGCATTAGAACAGGCCTGAACTAGTATCATGAATACGAGAATGCTAATACATTAGTGGCCTAACCACTGTCGTTTCTAGGGAAACTAGTGAAATTTCTGTGCCTGTAATCGCTGCCTACAAGAAGAATAGATAAATGAGAAGGGATTAATGTCGGGCTTCTGGGACATTACCGACATTGGGTTGGAATGCTCGTGCTATTGAGCAAATCCAACCATATGTTCAAATTGTGGTGTGTAATAAACTAACGCATTCACTTCAGATAATTTCCCCTCATTTACATGTCTACGAGAACGCCGGAGTGAACGCCGACGTCCAGTTGAATGCCAGAATTTTGCCTGTGTACCGGAGTGAACGAGTCATCTAGCTGTTTGCCGGAATTTCGTCTGGTAGCCGAGAACGTCTGGAACGTCGCTGTCATGTGTATGACCTGCCAGGAAGTCATCATGTGTCTTCACATCACCGATAACGTGATGCAAGCAGCTTAAATCCATGGAGTGCCCTCCTGTAAAGCTGTGAACGTGGTATCCGGAAGGCTGAGTACATTTCCAAGTATTTATATCTTTGAAGGTCGTGTCCCATTGTAAATATGTAGATTTTTCACTTAGATATAACGTAGACTGCAAGCACGCCATTTCAGAGGGATAATAATTATAATTTCATTTTTATTTGGGTCTTTTATAGAATACTTTCTTCATGGTTTGGGAACGACCATATTTTACTTCCATTTTTTTTACAAGGGTTTGATAATGCATGACGTAAATTTAAGGACCTCAGATGAATTATGTGTGAAGTACTGTCAAGTAAAAGGGCTTAAATATTCTACGTAAACGACTCCAGTTATCATCTTTCTACAGCCAATAGGAGTCCTCAAGGATACCTCAGTAACTGATTTTTATTTTATTTTTTTTGTACTTCACGAGCTCTTAGGAAATCCTCCTTACTAGAAATTAAAACTGCTGGAACAACGAATGGAGCATGAGATTGGGGTATATATCTTACACCGCTAATTAGTTCGCGAATGCGCAAGTTAATTTGGACTCTGGTGGCAGGAGATCATCATTAGATCTGCATCGTGGTCAATGTACCGAGAGGAAATGAAATGGCTGAACAGGCTGTAGCCATAATATATATTGTGAAATGAAATGTGAAATTCCCTTGGAATCTGTCATTAAGACACGCGAGGCGCATATCGCGATGTGAATATGTTGATTACGGCCGGATATAGGGCCGTGATTTGTATTGAAAGAAGTGAATAGACTATTTGCCGTGAAGCCATTGCCCGAGAAGGCTTAGTGGACCGCTCTTTGAAAGTGTGGCACGGGCAGCTCACAGCTGGAGTTTTATGAGCCCCTTTAAACGGGGGAGTGAAGGCGTTTTCTTCAGTGAAATAGAACAGATACAAGTGGCGAGTTTCTTTTCCTTTCGGCACAAAGATTACGCGTGTTAATTTAAATAGAGCCAACGTCGCAGAGATTCCAAATGAGCATTAAATGAAGGATCCCTCCAATTTATTTCTTTAATTATTCACACCGTATAGGGAATTCCAGGTCAGATATACCCTGTCTCAGAAGGTCCTGAGTTCGTTACTGTCACAAGCGGCAGGTGAATAAGGCCACCTGCGGCTCATTGTGTGTATGTGAAATGTATATATTCTTGTCCATTTGTTGCAGGTAGTGCTATAATAATTTGTTTATGATGTCTGGTATTGTAGTCGCTAAATGCTTGTCCATAGGTAACATCGTTGTGTAAATAATGTCCTGATATATGTGTTGATAAAAATCCTAATGAAATGAGCGTGTTTATCATACTGCAACTTAAGATAGTGTTGTAACGCGACTTTCGAAGGATTGGGAGTGTAAATTGCCTATTTCAGTTCATACGATACTAGCAAACTTATATCATAATTTGATGCAAATTGAATATATTAATTCTTGGCAGGTAAACAGATTTACAGCGGGGTGTGTCCATAATGATTAAATATGTGTGTGATGTAATATAAGTGTAGAGTGAAATAATTAGAGAAGAAACGCCTCTCTAAGTCTGAGGTAGTGTAATAGTTCGAGAGGGAACGCCTTCTTAAGTTTGAATATTTAAACGTATAATGAAGTGTAGAAAAGGACTACCGAACATTTAAACGTCAAGATCACCCAAGTTACTATATGTAAGGTGTTTGTATGGCATACCCATGTAAATAATGTGTTTCACTAGTATAAGTAAAAATTTGTTATACAAGATATTGTCTCTCTTCTCATTAGTAATGAAATGGTATTCCTCTCATAATTAACATTTCCCCCTACTATAGAGACTATTACTAAAGGACTTACCGCCCCATCGGACAGTCCACAGACCCGAAAATGCGATACCGACTCAGCTAGCGAACTATTCTAGTAGGGGAGGGTGAGGCTTCGACAAACCGGGCTGAGTTCGAAGCTCACCGATGGTGCTCCATTCTAACGTCATATTTATGAACAATGGTAACTGGTTCATGTACTGATGCCTTGGAAAGGTTACACTTTATAGTGATAGCGAGACTGCCTCTTACCCAGGGACCCGCGGTTGATCCCCGGTAAGGACAGGGAAATTTTACATGGATCTGAGGGTTACTAAGTCTTAGTGTGAACTACTGACGATTTATCTAACGGTCCACAAAGCCAAAAATAATGTCCGAAAGGATTGTTCGCACATACCACGTGTCACCCCGTTATCTGCAGGCGTTCGCTTGGGAAGCCACGGTCCATCGGGACCATAGGACCATAGGGACTGGTGGAGATTCAAATTAAAAATCCTCGGCAAACAAAACCTTTCTTAAACTTCGGTATCATCTGTGTATAACTGCGAGTTTGCAATTAGGTCTACTGTTTGTCAGTAAATTTAACAGCAAGTAAATGAACTCTTGCGGGACAATATACCCCCACCTTAGAGTCTCGGAAAACCGTCAAAAGTAGTTAGTGGAACATAAAGCATTTCTTCTTCTTCTTCTTCTTCTTCTTCTTCTTCATATTATTATTATTATTATTATTATTATTATTAAGTCTAATGTTTCTACAATAACTATTTTTTGTCTTTGTTTCATTCTGAGATACAAAAACGGAAAGGCGATGGCAATTAAACTTCTGAAATTAGTATAAATAAATAAATTAATTCATTCATTAATTAATAATCGCTGTCGAGGCTATATATTTTATTACATGTCGTTTAGGCTGCCTGCGTGTCAATTCCGACTTTGCATAGCTATGAACCGAAATTCTATTGAGCAACATGTTTCTGTGTTTACTTACTTTTCTGTGGTAAAAAGCAATTTTTTGAGTTTTGCCTACTGATATGGAGTGCGACATAGAGTCCCGAATGAAATTTTCGTCACTCGAAAGTCCGACACTCTACCGGCTCTAAACCCGTGATATTGGATCCAAGCAGATACTTTAGCACTGGTCCAGAGAGGGAGCTTACTTCTTAAAACTGTGCAGTCATTTTCATTGCTTTCCACATTTTATCGAAATATTTAATACATTTATTCGTAAAATACTGCTAATCTCTCAAGTGTTGAGTAAAATGACTGTGCCTTTCTGAAGAATTTTCAGAGAAGGTACTATCACCAGAGAATTCAGACTAAGATGAACAACCAAACAAGATGCGTATGATGCGTATTCGAACCTAATATTTTACCCTGAGAGTGAAACGTAAAAGGAAGGCCGTATCATCATAGTGTAACCGTTCATTACATCGTCATATATATATAGAGACATCCTGCATAGAGAATATGCCGTTTTCCGCGCAGTTCTACGTGAAATAGCCGCCAAACGAGGATATTCTTGACGGTTCGGGGACTCGAGCTGCTCGCCGTTGAGTCGCGCGTCCCTCCTCTCGTTGCGCGCAATTGGGAAAAGGAGGAAGTACAAGCGCTTGTAAATGGAGTTCGCTCTTTCTCTGAGCGAGAGAGTTGGAACGAGAAAGATGTCACATGACTGAGGAGTGAGGTCACGAAACAACCTGAAAGAAGTCGTCTCAACATATGAGACAATGTCACCTCATGTATTCCCCTAAATTTTTAGTGGTACCAATGCGTAGCTTTCAACTGTTTCGATTATATTAACATTAATAACTCGGGAATACTTGGTGGATAATTTCGAGTGACCACTTCGATGAATGAGGAGATTTTATGCGGATTTATCATGCCGAGAACCATTCTACATAATAAGAATAATAGGAAGTACGCAGATAGTTGATGGCATGAAGAGAGTAAAACCAGATGCCCGACTCTGACAGGACCAGGAAAACATAAAAATCCCCGGAGTCAGGCTCCACCTACTGAGAATTGATACTGACGCTTTGATGATTGCAGGCGAACCCGCGAAGGATTCGAAACGAAAATTGCTCAGTGGAAAGAAGGATGTACATGCTTTAATTTGATATCAAAATCAACGTTTAAATATACCTTCCACCGGACTGTTGTTGACAGGGGGGCTTGGTCTGACTCTCCCTCCAATAAATAAGATTTCTCACTATAAAGGCGAGTGGCAAGAAGGCAGTATATCCAGTGCATTCGGTCTAATCAGCAGACCCACTCTTTAGTAAACATTCGATTTGAAAATTCAGTGGTTTCACATTGTGAAGGTTCTTAGTAAACAGTATTGTGTAATGGTGAATGACAACACATAGTGAGCGACAGTGCGCTGCGTACCAAATATTTGTTACGTCTTTAATTCAGTTTGCTATGATCTGGATGTGATAAAAGTTTACTTTGATTATGTGTCAGAGCGGCGCGGTTGAACTGAATTATTACGTGTACATTACGAAATTGATCTGAGTATAGTGGATTGTGCCGCATTATACGAGATATATAATCGATCGTATAAATGAGGTTAAATGAAGGAAGTGATCCAATAAAGAGATAGTTCGATAGCAGTGCTATATTGAGGCTTGAACCTATAATAACAGTGAGCGGCTTATTAGCTACCCTTTTCTGTAGAACGGGCAGTGCCCTCCGTATTATCTCAAACGTAGTTAGTAGTGTATCATATCAATGGTTAGTGAAATGGAGTGGGTCGACTAATGACCAGTAAAAAAATATTAGTACCTGACATTCATATACTGTGATGTTGACCGGCTAGTGTGTGGTGCTCCGAAATTAAAGTACTTGTGGAGAACTTAAATATGCAAATGAAATTATCAATATCGGGCTACAGGACAAATACCGATATAGGGCTAGGGTACTTGAGTTTATAAGTATCCTTGGTCATAACAGAGTCATAATGTATGACACAATTAGTGCATTTATGACAAATTAGTTCTTCCTCATTTGCATATTTGACCTCCGAGAGCGTCGGGTTTGAAGACGGCCTGTGAGCAGTCCGCTGTACAGTCACTCCAACGCAGCAGAGCTATTCTGGAGCTTCCGACGCCAGACGAGGATTCAACCAACATGCATGAGAACCGACATAGGACGACTCTGGGGGCCATCGTAAGTGAAGACGTCCTGATGGCAGCTTAAACCCCTGGCTGTACTCCCTGAGGAAAGCTGATTGCAGATATCTGAGTGTTGAGTACATTTGAACTTATTATCATGACAGTTAAAGTCACATTCATATAAACAAGTAACTTGCATGTAAATACTTTGAATATTATTTGACCATAACGACGTTTGAGAGGGACTATAGCTTTTGTAAGATTTTTCTGTGAGATTTTCTTCGTGGTTTGAACCACTTAGTTCAGTAATTATGGGGAAATATTGTATGGTAGTTATAAGGCCCTAGCATAACTTACAGGTGACGTAACGAAATGTAAAGGGGTAAATTTTCATAATATGATCCTATCGTCCTAAAGCTGGAATTAAATGCTATGATTCATCATAAGAGTTCCCGATTATTTATTGTTGATTGCACGTCACATAATGGTAGAAATTCCTCCTGTATAGATTTAAGACTGAAACCTTCAAGACATCAAAGGGTCAACTGTGGGGCTGTAATTGAATTATGTAGATAGCGATTAATTGTGAAATCTTTTTTCTAACCCTGAAGATTTGAGTCTTCACTTTAAATATGCATGAGGATTAAGAAGACGGTAATTGATTTGTAGGCTCGTAAATTTGAAAGTACAGTGGTGCTTAAATATGTGAATTCCCCTGTTGAATATATATTTAGGGCGTGTAAAATGCCGCCTTGTGAATAAGATAATTGAGGCCATATGTATGATGTTACGCTGATAGCGTTAATGAATCGCAGAGAGAGAGGTCTTTTGCGATGATGTGAATATTTAAGAATAGCAGGTAAAGTCCGGTGCTTTGCCCTGCAGGGGAGAAGAGCGGCCTGTCCCGGCCGATTCGCTTGACAGCTTTATGAGGGAATGTTGAGGGGAGACCTCAAGCGAAGTTTGTTTGCCACTTTGTGAAAGATATGTATAAAGTGTTTTAATGTGCTATATGATAAGATCATCCGTGTGCTAAATAGTTCTGGAAGGGGACGCCCTTTCAATGTATTTTCAATGATTTGAAGGTTATGAGATGATAAATGCTAATCTGAGAGAGACAGAAAAAGACATTCAAAGCTCAAACCTAATTTATGAATTAATGTTATTGCATATTTAAATATTCAGGCATATCTTTGTGTAGCATATTATACAAGTGTTTCCTTAGATAATGAAAAGGTGTTTGTGCAAAAATAGTTGATTTTTCTTCTCATTAATAATGTATTCGTATTCCTCTGATATCCGAGATTCTTCCCCTACTTAGAATTAAATATTTTAAGCCCCTTTCCGGACATACCACGTACCCAAGCTCTTGAGCTAGCCGAGGAAAGACTCAAGAAGGGGTGATGGACTTCGATTCCAGGGACTGTTCGAGGGTCTCGTCAAATAAATCCTTTCAGCCACTTCATAAGCCAATTAAGATAAATTGTTTATGCACTGGAACCCTGGACAGGTTCAATAGTCACTTTCCGTTTGACTTCAAAAATGAATGGGCAATTCTGGTTACTGGGAGACCCACAGCGTATGAAGAAAAAGGCAAGGGTCAAAAATAACTCCCTCTGCCTCACAAACTACCAGCTCTTAGTTGGATTCGCCCAGATGACGAACGACACTGATGCAAAACCGCTACATGCCTCGTTTGAATTTCATTCACTCTCAATGATTGCTCTCCGTGACCGTATATCGGTGTATTATGTGATCTGTGCTGTATCCACACTTACGCGGTATTTTACGACCATCCTTGAAGATACTTCTCTGCTTTAAATCACTAATACATTGTCAACTGTTTGATCATTGACATTACATGAATATATTGGATTATCTGAAATTTTGAAACCATGAGAATAGGCTGAACTTACCGTGCCGCAATACTATTACAGTGAAGTTTGGCGTTAATGAAATACTTCTTGAAACTCTACCTGTCACACTGGGGAAGAATGATTTCGTTACTGAACCCATCGTTTCTTAAACCCATTCTCTCCACCATTTCCGTAACATTTTATCTCTCAGTTCTTTAATCAAATCACTTCTTGGAATTTGCTATAACACACTCATTCCACTGTCGAACATTACTTCCTTAAACACATGATCCACCAGCTCGTTCCCACAGTTCTCAGTGTTCGCCTTCACTCAGGTGAACTCAAGTTCCCAGTTGTTACTAGCCATCGTCTTCACTTTCATCCTTATTTGGTGAATAGGTAGTTGTAACCTTAAACTCATTTAATGAGTGTATTGTTATTTTACTGTCAGCAATTATCATAGCATTCTGCGGGATGTTTTCCTTTATTACAAGTGTGTAGAATTGTTACGTGTTCTACAACAAAGCGAGTGCAATTTTAACCAACTAAATGTTAGCTATTCCCTTTGTTTTAGATTTCATCATAAAATGATGAAGTACAGAGAATATTAATTTTGATAACAATATAATTCTGTAAACATAGTTTTATTACGCAAGGAGTATTCTGTGAACCATCCCATTTGTTTCCAACCGTTTCACTCCCAAGTTCATTTCTACTCATACCAGATTTTCTGGATATTTTGACAATGGTAGAAATAGGGTCATATTACTTTTCTTGACAACGCTACTGGACAATCGAGCAACGACAGCATTAGCAATAGTCTTCTCTTTGCTCTTTTACCAGCTTGTTTCACTGCAAATTATTTTAACTTCACTACTTATAATAGTCAGGGTCATCATCATTCCCAAAAAATGTATAAAATATAATCTTCCCTCGTGCTTTATTTTCACTTCCACACACCTTTCTCAGAAAACAGCTGTGAAAGAAAAGCACAAGGCACATAATTATCGTCAAAATAGTGTAAGGCGATTTTTGAGTCATCCGTCATCAGCAGAGAGGGTGTGATTAACAATAAAACTACAGCGTCAGACTGAACTCGGAAGTGGAGAAGAGTCCCCATTCCTCGAGTCTGAGTTAACTCGTGTTTGGGACAGCGGGTTACATGTTGACATTCGAGTTAACTGTCGCGTAGGATAGAAAAGTTTAAATATATTTTCATTAGATAATATTTTGTTTTTATTTTTTGTATGTTTTGGATTTAGGGTAGCAATCACAGCGAGTTTGAGTCGTGGGAATAGGCTCTGACCTTTTTCCGACGAGGGGAACCCGGAGAACGTTATTCCATGCTTTGCCATTTTGTTTCAGGGTCGTACCTGAGACATCAGGTTTCATCCTCAGTGACGATACAGTTCAAGAAATTTTGTGCCGCATCCGCCTTTTCGACAAAATCCTGTGAAGCCCCTAAACGTGCCTGCTTCTGATCGTCAGTCAAGTGATGTGGCACAAGACGAGAACACGTTTTCCTCTTCACTAACTTCTGGGTAACGATTTGTCGCACGGATTCACGGTTAATCTGCAGTTCATCCGCTATCATGCGCACAGTTAATCGCAGATCGTTCGTGATTAATGTCCTCACCTTCTCAATGTTTTCGTCACTCGCCGCTCTTCCTCCACGGGAGTTGTCAGAAACACTTTCCCGGCCGTGCGTCGCGCAGCAAGTTAAACATTCTCTTTGCATACTGAAAGCTCAAACATCGAAATCCATCACGATCAACCGGCACTTACAATTCCTTAGGTATGAGAATAATGTGGCGCGTAAAAGAATCCCTTTCCAGATCGAATTCCGGCACTTCAGCATTCAAGCTGCTCTATAGCTATTAAAGTAAGAGACGAGATGTTAAACACATGCTTGCTTACTTACTGATATTAACAGGTGCAATTATGTTCATACAACGGTGTCATTAAGAACCTTCAGGTCTTTAAAAGCATGAGACAAAACCAGTTTCCTACTTGACTATGAGTAATTTGAAGTCGATATTAATTTATCGATTGGCTCGTATGATCACACTACGTCAACATAATAAATAACCGAATGTGTAAATAATATAAGGATGAATTCCGGCACAGCCTTTCTGAACGACTGCGTGGCTGTAAAAATATTTACATAACAAGATTCATAGCCTCTGCGTGAAGTTGATTTTCACCTATAAATTAGTTGTACTATGGTCAGGCTTGTCCGCTTCCACTGGCAATACTTGTTCTCAATGCCGGCATGAGCCCTAATGGGCAGGAGAAAAATCAATTTTCTGCGAGTGCTGACGCTTTATTCCTGACCGCAAGACATGTAAAAACTGCAAGATTCAGTGTATGATAATAGTGGCAGATAATCTTCATTATTTTGATTTTAGAGTTTGTGCCTTGTCGTCAGGGTAAAAGCCCATACTGCTCTCAATAAATAATTCAGGTTCCGGGTGAGTTGGCCGTGCGGTTAGGGGCGCGCAGCTGTGAGCTTGCATCAAGGAGATAGTGCGTTCAAACCCCACTGTCGGCAGCCCTGAAGATGTTATTCCGTGGTTTCCCATTTTCACACCAGGCAAATGCTGGGGATGTACATTAATTAAGGCCACGGCCGCTTCCTTCCCATTCCTAAGCCTTTCCTATCCCATCGTAGCCATAAGACCATCTGTGTCTGCGACGTAGAACAAATAGAAAAAAATCAGGTATTTTAATAATTTAAAAAGTGTCAATAGTCATAAGCACTCTTTGTCAGATAAGTAACAACAAATTTACCGTTAAATCCGTAGCATGACACGAGCGTGGATAATTAAAACTCGATGTGGACACTGTCAGTCCACTGAGAATTGTCAAGGAGAAAGCGGAAGTCTTCCTCCTCATCTACTCGAACTCTTGACCTCTCTCAGTGCCATGTTCACGGTAGCGCATTTGCCCCACCCTCAGAGCGTTCCTTACGTAACTATTTGTAGTTGACAGGGCAAAGTTATCTAACTCCCCGTTCACATTCCACCATTATCCAGACATGCTGGTTTACTCGGGACGCAGCGGTAATCCCATCTACCGGAGATGAATGGCAGCAGAAGGGAAAAATCACTTCAATACAGACAATGGTTGGTCAGTTTTATGAGCCTTTGGATATTGAACCCCTTAAGATTTATTTTTCTTCCAAATCTGTGACATTACGGCACCTCATGTAAACGGAGTCTTCCCTTCCTCCCTCTTGTCACATTCTTCCAGCGATCGTTCGTTTACGGTTTTATCTCATATTTTTATGATCATCTTCACAATTTTCCTTGTCGATATGGTGCGATGAGCACCTCAAGACAACCATGACAAAAACCATCGCCAGTAAACACGATTGAACGATAGTAGAGGAACTGTCAGAGTTCAGCTCCCAAGCGTCAGCATTTTTGCTGCTGCGTCAGCACCCGAGGTCATTGACACTTTTACACCAGCTAAATGCTGGGAGGCTATACTGAGTGAACTGGCTACGCGGCGTAGCTGTAGGGTAATGTTCTAGTAGTAAAGTTGCGTTTCCGTGGTTTTAAATTTTTACACCCGCTAAATGCTAGGAGGCTATACTGAGCGAATTGGCTACGCGGCGTAGCTGTAGAGTAATGTTCTAGTAGTAAAGATACGTTTCCGTGGTTTTACAATTTCTTCGTTTTAACTGCAGCGCGGCCGACACAGCTAGAAAGAGAATGTCAAATACCAAGTATTTTTATTGCAAAATCTAGTAACTCCCTAGATGCAAGCTTACACACAGCTGCGCACCCCCAACCGCACGGCTATTTACTGTAAGAGCCTAGACAGCAGGGTTTCTATCCGCTAGAGGGGTCCGTAGTTTAAATCCTCGTTACTGTATAAGTAAATTCGAAGCGGTAACAAGTTTTTTAAAGGGGTCTTTATTATAAGTTTTAACTTCAGAGCGTGTGTTGACGACTAAAAAGCCCTTACCTGAGTCTGGTCCCCCTGTGGGTTATGGTGTTAGAATAACAACTATAGTATGTCCTGCCTATCGTAAGAGGCGACTAAACTTGATTAGTTTTGACGTAGGAAGGTGGGTTAGCGACGGCGAGGCCCTTACCTGAGTCTCGTACTCCTGTAGGTCGTGGTGTTAGAATAACATCTGCATATCGTAAGAGGCAACTAAAAGGGATTTTGATCATTTTTAACTTAGAAATGTCGGTTAGTGACCACAGGGCCCTTACTTCAGTCTGATTCCTCTAGGGTTACGTACCTGTAGAGTAATAATAATCATATTTTTATAGTGTTATGTTCTAGAGGCATTCTGTGCTAATACTGTTGCAACACTTGCCTGTAAACCTAACCGGTCGGGGCTCAGCAGGACGGAGATAAACCTTTCTTGCGTCCGCTTTGTCCAGCACAAATCTAACATTGAGTGACCGGGATTTGAACCGCGGTATCTAGCCGTAAGAGGGCGCGCTGCCGCGAAGTCTTCTCTAAAATAATAATAATAATAATAATAATAATAATAATAATAATAATAATAATAATAATAATAATATCGAATAGAGGGGTATCTCTCTTACTTGTGTCAGAGAAGGTCAGATAATACGCTGACGAGTTACTTCCCGCAAGCAGCGAGCGATGTGCGAGCAGGCAGACACAAGTTTCGTCCATTTCTTTCCACGAGTTAATAGAGAGCCCATCTACATATTTTAAAAATAATACATGATCTTTCCTCCCCTTCTTCATATGTTAGTATCTCAGGTATTTCAAAAAGTGTGTGGAGAATTAAAAGCTTGTGTGTCTGTGTTTTTATGCGTAGTGATAAATTGTAAGGGCAAACTCACAGCATTTGCTTCTCGTACAATTGATTCTGTATTTTTGCATGTGTTCGGTTTTTACAATACGTAGTATTGCGTGTGCATAACATCGAAGAAGTGCGTTAGTGATCAATGTTCGAATCCATCCACCTTGGTCTGGGGTTCGATTCAAACACCCCTACACCCAAGCCATGTAGTAGTAGTAGTTTTTGTTTTAACGTCACAAAACACGTTCGTAATTACAATACTTTTTAATACTAGTAGTAGTGGTGATTATTGTTTAATAAATGTAAAACAGCATGCGAGGTCGGGAGTTCGATTCACACACAGCCCTCCAAACGAACTATGTTGTGGTGGTGATTAGTGTTTTAAAGTCGAATACTACGCGGTACAACATTTAGAAAAATTCTAGTCTTGTAAACATTACAGTAGGCCATAAGATAACTCTAGTGTTTAAATCTATATTCATAACATGTTTTAGTCAGTCATCCAGTGTTCTAAACACAAAACACCTCCTGTAAGTGTCAACATTCAGACATAGTTTATAAGGCTAAGGGTTCGACTCGTAAAAGTAAATCCTTCGAAGTTACATGAATTTAAAAAAACCTGCCGACTAAAAGAAAGTGTCGCGTAAGTAGTTGTCAATAAAATCAAGGTTAGTTAACAACATAAATTTCCGATCCCCCTTACAGCTCATTTTATCTGCATAAGAGTAGTAATTATTAATTTAATTTGGAGTACCCTTCTATTCCTCTCCCTTGCGAACAAAGTTGAGGGATATAATTAGGATTCTCTCAGAGGACAAGAAGGAAAGTAGGCCTCCAAATATTGTACAGGACACAGCAGGTGTAATAGAGGGATGGGAAGGAAAGGGGGGAATTGTAGAAGACAGGTGGCATAATGTTTTAAGGGGAAGGAGATTGCAGGCTAAGGCCTCCATTCAGGATCAAAATTCAGGACATGTGTCGCTGAGAAATCGGACCGAGTCACTGCAGATAGAACAACTGATGGAGGATGGATAACAGGGAACTGTTGCCGAGAAGTGCGGAAGTAGGAGAGAGGGAAGAGGTAGGAAAGAGAAATGTGGAGTAGTGAATAGTTTCCTATGTGGAACAGGGTCATGGGATGGAGGAAAGGAAGGAGGAAGTAGCTTAAGCATCTGCCAGGAAAGATAGGACTGACCGGGAGGAGAGGGGATCAAATGAGGTGGGTAGGGTTGAGGCTCTGGTCATGGGGGATTCCATCGATAGACATGTAAGACAAGCAGGTATAAGTACCAACATAGTAGGGGATGTGTGGGATATGGTAAATGCAGCAAGGGTGGAGTTAAAGGAAGCAGAGATTGTTATCAGTGGAATACTGCGTAGGAGGGATAGTAACTGGAAGGTGATTGAGGATTTAAATGGGACTATGGAGTGGGTATGTGGGAAAGTGGGAGTGAGATTTCTAGATCCTACTGGGTGGGTAGGAGACAGGGATCTGCGCACAGATGGCATTCACGTAAACCGCAGTGGTACATATAAGTTAGGAAACTTGTTAAAAGGGTTATAGGCAGGTACAATCAGGGAAGCAGGATGGCCTAGGGAGCGGTGTTAAGCGAACAGGGAACTAGAAATCAAGTAGGGATGACAAAAAAAAATTAGTGCTCAACCGTAGAAGCATTGTAAACAAAGGAATGGAATTAAGTAATTTAATAGATATGTACTTACCAGATATTGTAATAGGAGTTGAATCATGGCTAGGAAATGATATAATGGATGCAGAAATATTCTCGCGGAACTGGAGTGTGTATCGTAGAGATAGGATTGGAATGGTAGGAGGGGGAGTACTCATTCTCATAAAAGAAGAATTTGTTACCTACGAAAAAGTCAAATATGACAAAAAAGAAATTCTAGGGGTAAGGCTCATCTCTAAAGATAATAGGCAACTTGATGTTTTTAGAGTTCACAGAGCAGAAAAGGGCAGCGCAGATGATGATTCAGAATTATTTGATAAGATAATCAGCTATCTGGGAAACGATAGGGAAAAGATCGTGATTGTAGCGAGTGATATGAATTTACCAAATGTCAACTGGGATGGTACTGCAAACGACAGGAAGCATGACCAACAAATGGCAAATAAGTTAATATGGGAAGGACAACTGATTCAGAAAGTGATGGAACTAACCAGAGGAAGAATATTCTAGATGTGGTGCTGGTAAAACCAGATGAGCTCTATGGAGAAACCGAAGTAATCGATGGTATTAGTGATTACGAAGTTGTTTTCGTGGTAATCTATATACTGTATATAATAAGAGTTTTGTCTGTATATTGCTCAAAATTTGAAAAGAATGGTATTTCTGTATCGGTCATGTCCACAGTAACAAGGAAATGCATTTCTTCCTTTTCCGTAATGTCTGTCTGTCTGTCTGTCTGTCTGTCTGTCTGTCTGTCTGTCTGTCTGTCTGTCTGTCTGTCTGTCTGTCTGTCTGTCTGTCTGTCTGTCTGTCTGTCTGTCTGTACACGCATCACGAGAAAACGGCTGAAGAGAATTTAATGAAAATCGGTATGTAAAGTCGGGTGATGAACCACTACAATCTGGGCTATAAATTATTTTATTCACGCTGAGTGAAATGGTAGTTTAGGGGAAGGCCTGAAATGTAATTCTCAAATAAGATATTTATGTTATTAGTGGACGTATCGATAAATACTACATAACTAACATAACTTTAGTTATGTCGTAAGTTAGTAGTAGTCATGTAAGAAGTTTTAAATTTCCGATCACTTATGTCGTATACATTGTTACCGTACCGCATATAATCACAGAGATATTCATGAATTTGGATTTTTGTTGCTAATTCCATATCAGCGCCGAGTCACGAGAAAATGGGTAAACAGAATTTAGTGAAAATAGGTATGTAAAGTCTTAGAATAAGGAACTACAGTCTACGATATAAATAATTTTGTAAGACGGCTTATTATTACAGAGTCGAAACAAAACTAATAAGAAGGCCTTCAATTATGTAGAAAGCTAATAGCTAATATACTTTATCAACAATAACATTACGTTGACCATTGTTTGTTGTGATGTGCTTTTTGCATTCTGTTTCCACTCATCCCCGATAGACAGGATTACTGGAGCGTACCGAGTTTTTTTAAAATTTGCTTTACATCGCACCGACACAGGTAGGTCTTATGGAGACGATGGGATAGGAAAGGAATAGGGGTGTGAAGGAAGCGGACTAGGCTAAAATTAAGGTACAGTCTGGTGTGATTGGTGTTGAAATGGGAAACCACGGAATACCATCTTCAGGGATGCCGGCAGTGGGGTTCGAATCCACCATCTCTCGGATGCAAGCTCACAGCTGCGCGCCACTAACCACACGGCCAACTCGTCTGGTCGTACCGAGTGTAACAACCTGCCTGTATATTCGCGGGAAGTAGGTGGGGAGTTTGATAACTTTCTTTTTTAGCACCCCATTCCTCTGGTTCATACATTTCCTGATATATCTGGTACGTAACACACTGGTTCATCATTCCATTCGAGCTATCCAATCCCTACTCTAAAGCACTGATTGGAATGAGTAATGTGAATATTTAACGGAGTAATCACAGAGGAGCGTTCACGGCAGTCTGCGACCTGCTTATTCCAGCTTTGGAACTTTGGACTGTTAGATCGGCACCGTAGTACTGTTCGTTGAAAGTGAGAAAGTGTGCGGTTTTTCATTTGATCGAGTATTTTATATGATAACATTGCTTTCAATCGCTACATTTCTACTGACGTTTTTGTAATGACCTATGTTGATTTCAGTTAGGAAAACCACCAAATCAGTCTTTCTGAGAATCCTCTAGCGAAGCACGGGTACATCAGCTAGTTAAAAATAAATGTAAAAGAAAGGAAGAGATTAAAATTAGGACTATTAAGCAGTACCATATGGCTATTAAACAGATGTGAGGGAGTTTTTAATAAGTAACTATGATCGGTGGAAAAGGTAAATAAAAATATAAACAGACTCTGGGATGGGTTTAAGGCAATTGTTGAGGAATATGAAAAAAAATATTGTACTTTGAAAGGTGGTAAGGAATGGTAAAGATCCACTGTATTATAACAGGGAAGTAAAGAGACTAAGAAGGAGGTGCAGGTTGGAAAGAAATAGAGTTAGAAATGGCTGTGGAAGTAAGAAGAAATTGAAGGAACTTACTAGGAAATTGAATCTAGCAAAGAAGTCAGCTAAGGATAACATGATGGCAAGCCTGATTGATGGCCATACAAATTTTAATGAAAAATGGAGGAGTATGTACGGGTACGTTAAGGCAGAAATATTCAGTCAGCAATATGTAAAGATTTTTGGTTACAAGGATAATGTCCAGATAGAGGAGGTGACTAATACTAAAGAAGTATTAAAATTTACCTATGACAGCAATGACATTTAAAGTAAGACGAAAAAGTTGAAAACTAGAAAAGCAGCTGGAATTGATAAGGTTTCGGGGGATGTACTAAAGACAATGGGTTGGGATATAGTACCACATCTGAAGTGCTTGTTTGATTATTGTTTGCATGAGGGAACTTTACCAAATGAATGGAGAGTTGCTATAGTAGCCCCTATATACACTGACTGACAGAGCAAATGCAACACCAAGAAGGAGTGGTTCGAAAGGGATGAAAGTTGGGGAAAAAACAGAGACGGCACGGACGAATAATTGATGTTTATTTCAAACCGATATTCAGGTTACACAATGCGCACGGCATCGACTCAGTAGGATGTAGGACCACCGCGAGCGGCGATGCACGCAGAAACACGTCGAGGTACAGAGTCAATAAGAGTGCGGATGGTGTCCTGAGGGATGGTTCTCCATTCTCTGTCAACCATTTGCCACAGTTGGTCGTCCGTACGAGGCTGGGGCAGAGTTTGCAAACGGCGTCCAATGAGATCCCACACGTGTTCGATTGGTGAGAGATCCGGAGAGTACGCTGGCCACGGAAGCATCTGTACACCTCGTAGAGCCTGTTGGGAGATGCGAGCAGTGTGTGGGCGGGCATTATACTGCTGAAACAGAGCATTGGGCAGCCCCTGAAGATACGGGAGTGCCACCGGCCGCAGCACATGCTGCACGTAGCGGTGGGCATTTAACGTGCCTTGAATACGCACTAGAGGTGACGTGGAATCATACGCAATAGCGCCCCAAACCATGATGCCGCGTTGTCTAGCGGTAGGGCGCTCCACAGTTACTGCCGGATTTGACCTTTCTCCACGCCGAAGCCACACTCGTCTGCGGTGACTATCACTGACAGAACAGAAGCGTGACTCATCGGAGAACACGACGTTCCGCCATTCCCTCATCCAAGTCGCTCTAGCCCGGCACCATGCCAGGCGTGCACGTCTATACTGTGGAGTCAATGGTAGTCTTCTGAGCGGACGCCGGGAGTGCAGGCCTCCTTCAACCAATCGACGGGAAATTGTTCTGGTCGATATTGGAACAGCCAGGGTGTCTTGCACATGCTGAAGAATGGCGGTTGACGTGGCGTGCGGGGCTGCCACCGCTTGGCGGCGGATGCGCCGATCCTCGCGTGCTGACGTCACTCGGGCTGCGCCTCACCCCTCGCACGTGCCACATGTCCCTGCGCAAACCATCTTCGCCACAGGCGCTGCACCGTGGACACATCCCTATGGGTATCGGCTGCGATTTGACGAAGCGACCAACCTGCCCTTCTCAGCCCGATCACCATACCCCTCGTAAAGTCGTCTGTCTGCTGGAAATGCCTCCGTTGACCGCGGCCTGGCATTCTTAGCTATACACGTGTCCTGTGGCACACGACAACACGTTCTATAATGACTGTCGGCTGAGAAATCACGGTACGAAGTGGGCCATTCGCCAACGCCGTGTCCCATTTATCGTTCGTTACGTGCGCAGCACAGCGGCGCATTTCACATCATGAGCATACCTCAGTGACGTCAGTCTACCCTGCAATTGGCATAAAGTTCTGATCACTCCTTCTTGGTGTTGCATTTGCTCTGTCAGTCAGTGTATAAAGAAAGGGTGATAGACATAAAGCTGAAAATTACAGGCCAGCCAGTTTGACATGCATTGTATGTAAGCTTTGGGAAGGCATTCTTTCTGATTATATGAGACATGCTTGCGAAATTAATAACTGATTTGATAGAAGGCAGTTTGTGTTTAAGAAAGGTTATTCCACTGAAGCCCAACTTGTGGGATTCCAGCTGGATATATCCTGGATTCAGGAGGTCAATTGGAGTGTATCGCGATTGACCTTTTTACGGCATTTGATAGGGAGGATCATGGGACTCTACTGGCAAAATTGAGTGCAATTGGACTTGACAAAAAGGGTGACTGAATGGATTGCTCTGTTTCTCGAAAATAGAACTCAGAGAATTAGAGTAGGTGAAGCTTTATCTGTCCCTGTAATAATTAAGAGGGGAATTCCTGAAGGCAGTATTATTGAACCTTTATGTTTTATTATATATCAATGATATGTGTAAAGAAGTGGAATCAGTGATAAGGCTTTTCGCAGACGATGTTATTCTGTACAGAGTAATAAATAAGTTAGGTACAAGATTGTGAGCAACTGCAAAATGACCTCGATAATGTTGTGAGATGGACAGTAGACAATGATTCGATGATAAACGGGGATAAAAGTCAGGTTGTGAGTTTCGCAAATAGGAAAAGTCCTCTCAGTTTTAATTACTGCGTTGATGGGGTGAGGTTCCCTTTGGGGATCATTGTAAATATCTAGGTATTAATATAAGGAAAGATCTTCATTGGGGTAATCATATAAATATGATTGTAAATAAAGGGTACAGATCTCTGCTCATGGTTATGAGGGTATTTAAGGGTTGTAGTAAGGATGTAAATGAGAGGGCATATAAGTATCTGGTAAGACCCCAACTAGAGTATGGTTCCAGTGTATGGGGCCCTCACCAGGATTACTTGATTCAGGAACTGGAAAAAATCCCAAGAAAAGCAGCTCGATTTGTTCTGGGCGATTTCCGACAAAAGAGTAGCGTTACAAAAATGTTGCAACGTTTGGGCTGGGAACACTTGAGAGAAAGGAGACGAGCTGCTCGACTAAGTGGTATGTTCCGAGCTGTCAGTGGAGAGATGGCGTGGGAGGACATCAGTAGACGAATAAGTTTGGGCGGTTTCTTTAAAATTAGGGAAGATCACAATATGAAAATAGAGTTGGAATTCAAGAGGACAAACTGGGGCAAATATTCGTTTATAAGAAGAGGAGTTACGGATTGGAATAACTTACCAATCATTGAAGAAATGGCTAGGAAAACAACAGATATTGAATCTGCCACCTGGGCGGCTGCCCTAAATGCAGATCAGTAGTTATTGATTGATTGATTGATTGATTGATTGATTGATTGATTGATTGATTGATTGATTGATTGATTGATTGATTGATTGATTGATTGATTGATTGATTGATTGATTGATTGATTGATTGATTGATTGATTGATTGATTGATTGATTGATTGATTGATTGATTGATTGATTGATTGATTGATTGATTGATTGATTGATTGAAAGTTTCAATCCTTTAATTTTTGTGTGTTAGTACAGGGTTTTAATCCATAATTCTTCTCCTTAACACAATATGATGTAGGACAAATGTATCCCCTGCTAAGTAGTAAAATTGTGTTGTCTGGACAGTAGTATTATTTTTTATTCTCTTAGGGTAACTAAGCAGATGTTTTCTCTGTTCCAAGTGTGTTCGAATCCTGCAAAATCCATCTTCTTAGGTCAAATGTATCCCCTGCTAAGTAGTAATAATTTTATCTGCAGTAATTAAAAAACGTGTGTCGGATAGAGATATACAACATTTGCAGTTGTATGTGCGCGCGCTAATTGCATACAAGTGCGTTTGTATCAACAGAAAGAGATTACTCTCATAATGTTTTGCGTTATAAGTTTTTCTGCTCTCAACACTAATTGTTAACATGTTTTGTGATGTCGAATACATACAAACATTCCTACCGCTTCCTCCTCAGTCGAAAAGGGTAATTAGTAATAGTAGGAGAAGGAGGAGGGTATGTTCAGAAGGGCAGCTTGCCTGTAGTTAGACCCCTTCGATATGTCCTCAAATTCCACAGCGTGGCTAAGTCCCATCAAGATCAATTTACATGGTGCGCCACTACGTGCATAAGGGGATAACAGTCAGGTTTAGCTCCGCCAAGATGTCAGCACTGAGGTTAATCATGTTTACTTGTTTAAAGTCCGCGGCAAAACAAGTGCACGTGGTTACGACCTGTTAAAAGAGCAGATAGATTTTAAATTCCGTGCCCCTAGATAGCAGTACTACAGTTAGCCATCCCGTGCCGACGTGGTTTAGACCTGGCAAAGTAGCAGATGTCAAAAGCACGTGGATTTTAAGTTGAACGGCACCACATGCATAAGGTAGCAATAGTGAGGTTTAGCTCCGTCAAAATGGCAGCAGTAAGGTGAGTGTTTTTATTTTCTACCCCTAGATGGTGCACACATCAACTAAACTTCTTCCACTAGAGTGCATATCAATCGAGATAAACGTATAAATTTTTCTACCAACTAGAGGGCACATCTATCGCCTATCGATATGTATGCGTTAACTGTCGTACTAAACTTCTTCCACAAGAGTAAGCATCCATCGCCTGTCGGTATGCACAAACACACACATCGACTATCGAGATAAACTTCTTCCACCAGAGTTTGCAACGATCGCCTGTGCGTGCGCGTAAACCTTCCCTATGTTCATCGATCTGCGCATCTTCCACCCGCTTAACGATGTTATAAAAGTAATGCACATCTCAAGAAACAATTTGTCCCTCTCTTGCAAGAGAGAGCTGACCATGCCTAACTTCTTGGCCGGGCATTATTTGTTTGTAGAGGACTCATCGCCAAGGCACGGAGTGCACACATCTCTCTATCCCCTACTTTTGGAAGGGGAGATAGGGAGAAGAGGAGTACCTCTTTAAGCCCCCCAACTCCTCCGAATTCAACAAAACATAAACATTATCTGAAGTTAGCGTTACACATCGTTAGGACTTAACAGCTGCTCACGTGGTTTTAACCTGACAGCTGTCAAAAAAGCTCGTGGAATTTAAATTGCCCGCGCCACCACGTGCATAAGGTGATAGCAGTGAGGTTTAGCCCCGTCAAGATGGCAGCACAGAGGTTAGCCACGTTCACATGTTTAACATCTATGAACACGTGGTTAAACATGGCAGATGTCATCTTAACAGATTTTAAAGTACGCACGTGGATTTCATATTTCCCACTACCATATGAATAAGGTGGCAGCAATGAGGTTTAGCCTCGTCGAGAGAGCAGAACTGACGTTAGCGATGCTCTGTTGTTTAACGATGGCAGTGACAGCTGTCATAAAAGCACATGGCTAAGCACGTGGCTTTGTTTACAGACAATAGCACATGGTCATGACGTCACTCGGGATCAATGATCTCGGGTGCTGATGCAGCAGGAAAAAGCTGACGCTTGGGAGCTGAACTCTCACTGATCCTCTACTGACGATATTTCCATGTTAACAATGCTCGGCGTTGATATGAACTAGGCAACGGAAGTCCAAATTCATGAATCCCATCATCATAGTCGGTACGGTAAAAATGTATACGACATAAATGATCGCAACATTCTTTATACATTTTGTTATGCAGTACTTTTCGATAAGACCAATAACATAGGTTTTTATAAAATGAACTTTTAGGCTTCTTCGCCTAAACTACCATTTCATCCAGAGTGAATACAATAGCTTGTGGGCTATACTGTAGATCCTCATTTCCCGAATTAGCATACCAATTTTCATTGCATTTTCTTCAGCCATTTTCACATGATGCGCGTACATATATACATACATACATACATACATACATACATAGAGACAGACGGACAGACAGACAAACAAGGAAGACGGTTTACTGTGAACACGACCGAAAGAGAAATACCACTCTTTTTTAATACTGAGCAATGTAGAGACAAAACCCTTATTTTATATATGCACTAGCTGATGTACCCGTGCTTCGCTTCGGGATTCTCAGAAAAGACTGATTTGGTGGTTTTCCTAACTGAATTCAACCTAGGTCATTACAAAAACGTCAGTAGTGTACCTTTCCAAGGCATCAGTACATGAACCAGTTACCATTGTTCATAAATATGACGTTAGAATGGAGCACCATCGGTGAGCCTCGAACTCAGCCCGGTTGTCGAGGCCTCACCATCCCCTACTAGAATAGTTCGCTAGCCGAGTCGGTATCGCATTTTCGGGTCTGTAGACTGTCCGATGGGGCGGTAAGTTCTTTAGTAATAGTCTCTGTAGTAGGGGGAAAAGTTAGTTATGAGAGGAATACTATTTCATTACTAATGAGAAGAGAGACAATATCTTGTATAACAAATTTTTACTTATACTAGTGAAACACATTATTTACATGGGTATGCCATACAAACAGCTTACATACAGTAATTTGGGTGATCTTGACGTTTAAATGTTCGGTAGTCTTTTTCTACACTTCATTATACGTTCAAATATTCGAACTTAGGAAGGTGTTCCCTCTTGGGTTATTTACACTATCTCAGATTTAGAGGGGCGCTTCCACTCGAATTATTTCACTCTACACTTACATTAAATCACACACATATTTAATCAGTATGGATACACCCCGCTGTAAATCCGTTTACCTGCCAAGAATTAATATATTCAATTTGCATCAACTTATGATATAAGTTTGCTAGAATCGGATGAACTGAAATAGGCAATTTACACTCCCAATCCTTTGAAAGTCGCGTTACAACACTTCCTTAAGTTAAACGTTGCCCAATATGCAGTATAATAAACACGCTCATTTCATTAGGATTTTTATCAACACATATATCAGGACATTATTTAATCAACGATGTTACCTATGGACAAGCATTTAGCGACTTCAATACCAGACATCATAAACAAAGTATTATAGCACTACCTGAAACAAATGGACAAGAATACATACATTTCACACACACACACGATGAATCACGGATGTTACAAGCCACCCGCTGTTGGTAACAGTGAACGTAAACTTTCACTGTCTCCTGGAACGAACCCAAGATCTTCTGAGACGGGGTATATCTAACCTGGAATTCCTGCACGCTATAAGTAATTAAGAAAAGAAATTGGAGGGATCCTTCCTTTCATGCTCATTTGGGATCTCACGACGTTGGCTCTATTTAAATTAACGCACGTAATCTCTGTGCCGAAAGGAAAGAAACTCGCCACTTGTATCTGTTCTATTTCACTGAAGAAAACGCCTTCACTCCCCCGTTTAAAGAGGCTCATAAAACTCCAGCTGTTAGCTGCCCGTGACACACTTTCAAGGGGCGGCCTGCCAAGCCCTTCCCAGACAGTTATTTCACAGCAAATAATCTATTCACTTCTTTCAATACTGCCCACAATGGCATCACAACAAATCCCGGCTTTATATTCAGCCGTACTCGGCACATTCATATCGCGATATCCATATCGCGTATCTTAATAACAGATTCCACGGGAACTTCACGTTTTCATTTCACAATATATATTATGGCTACAGCCTGTCCAGTCATCTCGTTTCCTCTCGGTACATTGACCACGATGCAGATTTAATGATGATCTCCTGCCACCAGGGTCCAAATTAACTTGCGCATTCGCGAACTAATTAGTTAACGATGTAAGATACCCACTGCCTCGATGCCTCGTTCCAGGTGCCTTAGTTACTAATTAGGAGGGATTTCTACCAGGTGAAGCGCACCAAAAAAGTGAATTACTGAAAATCTTGATGACTCGCACATACTATGGAAAGATGATAACCGGAGTCATTTTACAGAATATTTAAGCCTTCTCTACTTGACAGCGCTTCACACTTAATTAAGCCAAGGTCCTTGTAATTTCGTCATGCATTATCGAACCCTTATACAAGGATGGAAGTAAAATGTGGTCGTCCCAAAACCATGAAGAAAGTATTCTATAAAAGACCCAAATAAAAATGAAATTATAATTATTATCCCTCTGAAATGGCGTGCTTGCATTCTACGTTACATCTAAGTGAAAAATCTGCATATTTACAATGGGACACGACCTTCAAAGATATAAATACTTGGAAATGTACTCAGCCTTCTGGATACCACGTTCACAGCTTTACAGGGAGGCAACCATGGTTTACTCGGCTTCCATCACGTCATCAGCGATGCGAAGACCCATGATGACTTCCTGGCAGGTCACACACATGACAGCGACGTTCCAGACGTTCTCTGCTACCAGGCGAAATTTCAGCAAACAGCTAGATGACTCGTTCACTCCGATACACAGGCAAAACTTTGGCATTCAGGTGGATGTCGACGTTCTCATAGACATGTAAATGAGGGGAAGTTATCTCATGTGAATGCGTTAGTTTATTACACATCACAATTTGAATATATGGTTGGATATACTCATTAGCACGAGCATTCCAACACGATGTCGGTAATGTCCCAGCAACCCGACATTAATCCCTTCTCATTTATATATTCTTCTTGTAGGCAGCTATTATAGGCCCAGAAATTTCACTAGTTTCCCTAGAAACGACAGTGGTTAGGCCACTAATGTATTAGCATTCTCGTATTTCATGATACTAGTTCAGGCCTGTTCTATTGCACTTAGCCGTAAGTCGAGCTCTCAACTGCACTACGGATTACTTTAACGTGGCATTGTCCTCAATTGGGTAGACAATGAGCCGTTCACTGACTTTCTTGATAATTCACATTTATATCGAGCACGCTCGCTCCACACACTTCGCTAAGTACGTCCCTATATATGTTAACTGAGCCGTATTAGCTTAGATACATAGGAGGCTCGATGTACGACCTCTTCTACACACGGACATCGGTTATTGCGGTTTCGCACCGTTCGTATTTTATTAATTAGCGACACACTGTACACGCTAACATCTCTCTCAGAGGATGATTATTTCCACATATATTCACAGACTTTAATAAATCACTGCATTACACTGCTCAAATTACAAGATTATTTCTTCACAAACGACACACACAAACCACGACGAAATACTACCGTACCGGCGTTGCACTGAAATGAACTGGGTGGTGACTGTTCTTCAGCTCGTGCTGAGAGAGGGAGAAAAACGCAACTATACGCAACGTATAGTGACGAACAGGATATCAAATTGTAGCTCTTGCATTCTCATTTCCACTGAGTGAATGTTTTAGAAATAGCTTCGTA
Organism: Anabrus simplex; assembly: GCF_040414725.1. NCBI lineage: Eukaryota > Metazoa > Arthropoda > Insecta > Orthoptera > Tettigoniidae > Anabrus > Anabrus simplex. The sequence continues at coordinate 49,896,816 of NC_090266.1, forward strand.
GATTCTCAAGCAATCTCAAAAGCGTCCTTTTGTCTCTGGCGGTGAATGATGACGAGCACAGGGGATTCCTTGTGTTCGCTGGCACGGTTAGGGTCCAACATCTGTTAGTCATTAAGACGCGCCCTTGTTTACAGCGTAGTTACCGCTCCGTCAGTTAAGAAGAGCACTTCTCGGTCTCATAATTATGCGTAAAATTCCCTGATTCAAATGAATGTTTGCGCTTAATTATCCATTGGGTATTTTGCGATTTATAAAAATTAACAGAAATAAAACAGCTGAATGCGATATGTTGGCAGTGGTGAATGAGCGAGGAAAACAGGCTATCATGTTAGTTTTCACGTTGGATATACTCTCTGGGCTCAGCTAGTGACCTAGATTCTCTGTCACGTGATAACGCGTCTCTTTTCATCTCGCTCGCGATTGGAGTGAGAAAACTTCGAGTACAAGCGCTCTTGCACCGCCCTGCTGCTAATTACCAGCAACTAGAGCTGGGTCGCGCGACTCTGGATACTGCAAATCGAGTCCTGGAGAGGGCAGAAAAATTCTAACTTGGGCAGTTTTTATCGTAGAATGACGCGGAAAACGGCATATTTCATCTCCTGGATATCATGACATACCATAGGTGATGTTGTGAACGGTCACATCCCTCCCCTGCTTAAAATAAGAAAAATCACGGGTAGGGATTTTTCTTACCAATCACATGGTTCTCGCGTTATTAAATGTGAGTGTATCGTAGGATAGCATTTTCTTGTCTTAGAGCGTATCTGGACATGAGGATGCGCAAGTATTCTTGGGTCATGATATCTCGTCTTTCCGTGCATGCTAGACAATCTTCATCTCCCGACTCGTCAATGTTATCATCCATCCCATGGTGATCTTCTAGTTCCATGTAGTTTACTCCATCCATTTCTTCTTCAGGATCCTCTTCATCCTCGACGACCACTCCGTCTTCTTCTGGAGGTTGTTCTTCATCTTCTAGGTCATCTGGATCTTTTGGATTCTCCTCTGGTAATTGTCCTGGCACATGGTATAGTTTTAGATTTGAGGCGTTATAGATAGCCTCAGTTGTCCCATCCATGGATTGTACCTTGTACGCGTTATTTTCTAAATTTTGAATTATTCGATAAGGCCCAATATACAGCTCTGCAAATTTGTGGTAAAATTTCCGTGGTGGATCCGAAGTTGCGGGACGTTTGACCAATACAAGTTCTCCCACACGTAAAGGTCTGTGGAATTGTTTGCGTCGCAATCGTCGTAACCGCTTCTCTACCTGTTTCTTCAAAGATTCCAACGTATCTCTCAACCTCAACTCTACTGATGGTCTTGGATCTTCTGGACATGGCATGACATCTTTCCATGGTCTCTCGGGATGTTCGTTGAAGTGCACGACGCTAGGAATCTGCCCTGTCGATTCGTGTACGGTTGAGTTTATGCATTCCATGATGGTTGGAACAACATCTACCCACCGCCAATGCTGTCTCGGGCAATAGATCCTGCAAAATTTTCCGATCTCCCTCATAATCCTTTCAGACGGGTTCGATTCTGGATGGCGGATCGAACTCATGAGATGCTGAATTCCCATCTGTTCCATGTCTCTACGGAACGCGGCTGACGTGAACTGCGATCCGTGATCGGTTAAAAGTTTATCGGGCTTGCCCATCTTGGGAATGATCTTATTCCTTATCTGGTTGACAACGGTACGCGTATTTGCTTTCTGTACTGGACACAGCATAACATATTTGCTGAAGACGTCCATGCACACCAAAATGAATTGGAGCCCCCTAGTTGCCTTTAGAAGCGGACCATAGAAGTCCATGGAAGCAGTTCACAGGGCTTCTCAGGAATCAACGGCTTTGGTGGTTGTTTGAGTAAGTACGCGTTGGGCTTAATACGTTGACAGATGTCACAAGTCATTAAAACTGTACGAGTCATCCTCCTCATTCGCGGCCATGTAAAGGTCTCTCTAAGCGTTCCCATGACTTTGTCTACACCAGCGTGTCCTATGGAGTGATGCGTCAGCCATATTAAGTCAACCTGGAGAGCGGGTGGAACGACCACTCTAAGACGAGTATGCGCATTATCCACATATTTGTACAAGATCCCATTTATGTAGTTATAATTTTGCGCATGTCTCTCAGCGTCTTGATATTCTGGCGTTCCTGGTTGCAACTGTTTTCGCAGAAACTGAATCATTCGACAGGTCTCCGGCCAACTTCCTTGTTCTTCAGGAATTTGTCTGTGTCGATCCAAGGTCTCTCGATCTTCCTCAACTAGCTGTAGATGATGTATAGTTTCACCCTCGGGATTGGGATTTCTACTAAGGGCGTCCGCAATGATATTTTCTTTGCCCGCGCAATGTTCTATCTCCAGTTCAAATTGCTGAACGAAGAAGGTCCAACGATTTACCCTTTCAGAAGCCATGGTGGATTTGAGCACAAATGATAAAGCTCGTTGATCCGTTCGTAATAAAATGGGAAAACCATAGATGTATTTGCGCCAGTGATTTAATGCAGTTACGATTGCAAGCATCTCCAATTCGGTAACGGTGTTATTTTGCTCATGTCCGCGTAGCTTGCGGCTCATGAAGGCCAAGTAATTTATTCGTGGCTCAGTGTCCTTCTTCTCCTGATATAACACTGCGCCGACACCAATTATGGACGCATCCGCCTGTATTATAAACTTCTGGCTATAATCAGGATACCCCAATTTAACGTTGTTACTCATCAGATCCTTAGTCTTACGGAAAGCTTCCTCACAGGCTGTATCCCACTTCCATCGGTTGTTTTTCTTTAACAGGTCTTGTAACGGAGCAACCGTGGTGGTATATGACGGACAGTGATCCGCAAAGAATCCGCATAAGCCTAAGAACTGCCGAACGTGCTTCACTCTGGTTGGCTTCGGGAAGTTCTGAATTGCCTTGATTTTCACGGGATTTGGAGAGATACCCTCGGCATCAATGACATGCCCTAGAAAGAGGATACCACGCTGACAAAAATGGGATTTCTCCAGATTAATTTTGAAATTGTTTCGGCCTAAATCTTCCAAAACGAGACGCAAATGTTCCATGTGTTCTTCCAAAGTTTGCGTAGCTATCAAGATGTCGTCTACATATTGGACTGTGATTTTCTTCACCTTATCACTTAAGTTTCGATCAAGTGCCCGAATGAGGGCTGACCCAGCGTTTTTGAGTCCGAACGGGAGACGGTTGTAAACGTATGTCTGCTGGTCAAACAGAAAACCAGTCAAGACCTTTGACTCGGCTGAAAACTCAACATGATGATAGGATGCTCGCAAGTCTACACTGGAAAAGAACTGCATACGCTGAAATTTCTTTAGGAGCTCTTTGATATTCAGCGCACGATCGTCTTCCGGCACGAGTCTCTCGTTAATAGCTCGGGCTTCTAAGCAAACCCTCAGAGATCCGTTTGTCTTAGCCACAATGACCAATGGGTTTAGAAACGGTGTTGGAGCCTTTGAAATGATGTCATTGTCTTCCATCTCCTTGATGATCTCACGCACCTTAGGGTAGTGCTTCTCTGGTACAGGGTAGGGGTTTTTCTTAAATGGTTCCCAACTAGTTACAACCATGTTATATTTGAAATTTAGAATCTTCCCTGGTTGAGATCCAAAAACATCCCGATAAGTTTCCAAAATTTTCTTCAATTTCTTCAATTTCAATTTCTTCAATTTACACTTGTTCTCGTCATCAATCTTCGCCTCGCTCAATTTGACTTGTACAATATCCTCAAACTTCGGTTCTGCTTCTTCCACTTTCTCCAGATTAGCAACCATCTCGTCGAATTGTTTTCTAATTTCTTCAACTTTCTGTTCGTCCCAATTCAAAAATTCATGGTAGTCTTCCGCTGTATCTTGTGACAACTGGGTTGTCCATATCCGTTCTCCGTCCATGGTCTCTGGTTTATCATTCACTCGCTACTTAGTTCTGCTTTTTCTAACAGCTCCGCCCCCTGCGAAGTATTCTGACGCATGAGGGTTCAGCCGGTTTCCTCGGTCTTGTTCCCGTTGAGCTTGAAATTCGATACTCTCAGCTCCTGTAACTTCTTCAGATGATACCATCCCTTGGATAGGCATTTGCCATTTGTCAATCCTTGCGGGCTGGTTTCGGAGCTGCTCGACGTACCCCTTCGATTCCGCTTGTCGATCGCGTATCTGGTTGTCCATATTCCTCGGTCCTTCCTATGACCGTCTACTCTCTCCTCTCCATCTACCGTATGGCCTTCTACAATGGTCGACCTGACTATACCTAAACCTATTTCTCCGTTCAGGTCGTCTTTGGTAAGTAAGAAAGAGAATAGGAGCATTTGAAATACGGTGTTAGAGAAGTGTGTTGAAGGTGAGTTGGCTAGATCGAATCTCGAATGAAGAGATACTGAGTTGAATTAGTGAGAGCAGAATAAATTTGACGAGAAGAAATGGTAAAATTATAGGACACGTCTTTAAACACCCAGAACTCATTCAGTTCGTTTGTGTGGGAAGTGTAGGGGGGTAAGAACGGTAGGGGAAGACCAAAGTATGAATATGACAAAGTAATTAGAGTAGATTTAGGAGTAGTTGCATTAAAATTTAAAAATTGAGCACTGGGTAAGTTGGTGTTTAGAGGTACATCAATGTCCATTCCTGTTCCTGATTAGCATTAACACAATTTTACAATGTTGTAGATTCATACATGTAGTTGAAGCTAGTGATCAGAGACTTTCGGAATGATGTATTTGTTTCGAGACCACCAGTGGATGCCACATACGGTGGAACATTAGCGCCGTCTACACGCTTTCTAGGGCAGAAAATGAGATAATTTTGACTGAGCAAGTAGAACTGCGGTTAGGGTCATAAAACTGTAAGACTGCATGCGGGAGATAGTAGGATCGAACCCCACTGTCGGCAGCCCTGAAGATGGTTTCCCATACTTTACAGTTTTCACACCAGGCAAACGCCGGGGGACTGTACCTTAATTAAGGCCTTCCCACTCCTAGTCATTTCCTATCCCATTGGCGCCATAAGAGCTATAAGCCTCGGTGCGACGTAAAGCAAATAATAGCAATAATAATAGTGTAATATTTAAGCCATTTCATTATGTGTTGAGTAAGATTCCCTAAATTCTGTATATTACAGTAACATCTAACAGAGCAAATACAGTAACATAGGTAATTAAAATATAAAACATTTCAGTTTGTGTAGAGTAAACGTCCATATCAGTTTTGACGAAATTGTATAATCCTGAGAAATATGCACATTTTAGGCATGGTAGTTTCTGTCATCGAAGTTCGTCTCATTTCTGTAACGATTTTATTTGGTTCATATTATAGTCTGGGTATTCCTTGCGAAGAACGGATCTACGACTTAATGCCAGTGCTGCCGTTCATAATAGATGTACAATCAAAATCCCACCTACTGTATTCAATGGAAATCCCCATCTAGATAACAATTTGAACGAGGGATGCAAATTCGTCGGTCACGGATATACGAGAGCAATCCACAAATTATATTTCCAAATTCTTTTAAAAATAAGATCACACAGTCATATGAACAACTTTATTAACAAACGACACAGCAATGTTTGGGCTATTTTTCGACACAATCACCACCGGAATTGAGACTCTTGTTATATCGTCCTAAAAGTCTGTCGCCTGAGAATGGAACCAGCATGTGACATTTGTCTTCAGCTCTTCCTCCGTATAAAAATGCTGACAGAAAGACAGCAATTCCTTGAGGTTCAAGAAAAGATGAAAATCACTGGGATCAAGACCCGGACTGTACGGTGGATGATCAAACACCTCCCAGGCGTACTCCTATAGAACAGTTGCTGATTCCCGAGCCTTGCCATGGGTCAGCGCAGTACCTGCGCTGAGCATTCCGCGCCTCTTGTTTTGAATGGCCATCACTATTCCCGTAGAAGCTTTATCACAGCCCGAACCTCGCAAGTGGTGGGAGAAAGAATACGAGCCGCAATTTCGAGCCAATGCTGCTACGCTACTGACACCCGGCGGGACTTGTTCGGCCGTTATATGATTGCTACGTCATAGATCTGTCACGCATGCTCGTATTTCCAGGCTAAACACGTTTACTTAATTTCTGGCTGGCCTGGGTATTACCTTGCCACTCACCATGGAACAGAACACCCAGACTCAAACAACTTTTAGAGGAAGGAAGCAGTGTTAAAGGTATTTCTGAAACGGGCATTCAGACATAAAACCCCTGATAAATTTACTGTAGTTGGACCATACTTCGAGTGATTTCTGGTCTACTAATGGAGTACATGGAGTAGACCTACCTTACTGAGCAGCTAATCTGGACAAAATCGTTGGTCGGCTTTATTATATTGGAGTGGAAATTAGTGGATGTGAGATAACATATTCACACTCCTTACGTGTCAATGTGAGTAACTACCGGCTTTTTGCAGGCTGTGAGCACTTCGGGTCCTCTGAGTTGACCACGATATAATTACTATGCAGGACTGAGGAAGGTATCATAACTTCACTCACGTATCGATCAACCATGTCTCGGACATTTTCATTGCCGTCTTATACGTTTAATGAGCCACATGATGAAGATACGTCTGCGTGTTATACACGCACGCATAAGATGAAATTGGCATGAACGTAAACCAAATTGGTTTCAGAAACGGGTTTCGTACACGAGAGGCATTGTTCAGAGTCATGTTTCTCCTTAAAAAATGCCGAGAACGTCCCAAAGATGTATTTGAATATTTCATTGCTTATGAGAAGGCATTCGACAGAGTCAAACGAAAGACTGATCGAGATTCTCCCACAGGAACGATTAGACATTAACGATATTCCCGTCATACAAAATCTTCAATGGAATCAAACGAGGCATACTCATGATGGACGAACAAGAACTTCAGAGTTATATATCAAAAGATGAGTATGCCGTGGTTATATACTTTCCCCACTCCTATTCAACCTCTATGCCGATCACATATTCAAAGGATCTTTGCATGATACTAAGATAGGTGTAAAAGTTAACGGAGTCGTGTAAACAATACTAGATATGCAAATGACACCCTAATTGTATGTGGCACTATTGAAGGTCTTCAAGAACTTATCAGTAGAATTCATCTCAGTGGATTAAGTTATGTTCTAAATATCAGTACCACGAAAACCAAGTACTGGTATTTAGCAGAAGCAACCATGAAGGTTTCACTAAATAGTCAATGTTTAGAACGGGTAAGTCAGGTCACATAAATTGGGAGCACCATAACAGACAATCTGGATCCTGAAAAACAGACCAGACGCCGTATTGAGGTTTCGAAATCATCTTGCCAGAAGATGAGGTCATTCTTTTGTGATGATAATCCAAACTCAGACAAAAACTGTTGAAATGTTGCATCTGGTGAACACAGTTTTATGGAGCAGAGACCTGGACTATCAAAGCTTCCTCCATAAACGGATTAGAGGCCTTTGAATTGTGGTTGCATAGAAGAATGTTCATAATACCCTCGACAGGTTTCGTAACAAATAGTGAAGTGTTAACGAGAGCTAGAACAAAAGAGAAGAGAACTGGCAAATATAATCAAAGCCAGGAAAACAGCTTATTTAGGTCATGTAAAACGAGGTAGAATGTACAGGCTACTACACATGATATTATAAGTCAAGCGAGGAGCTGGTAAGCCTTTGATGTCATGGCTTCTAATCATCCAAGACTGGACTAGCATCAACAACACCGAACAACCATATAGATTATCTAAAGAAAAGAATGCTTTCTCTAGGGTGACCGCTGAAATTCTGGGGAGCGGATATGAAGGAGAAGAGATCTAGTAGACCACAGCAGAAGCAGAACAATATGACTACTTAGGAGGACAAGGATAATCACCGCTACAGAACACTTCCTGAAAAATACTACGAACAGTGATCTGCACGTGGTGAGAACGTCTTTCACGTGATGGCTGTTCATATTTGTGGTACGAACAAGATTTTGAGGCGGTTTGCTATCGTAACACTAGAACAGCGGAAGGGGTCAAAATGTCACCCACCTTCAATTTTTCTTTAATAATGTGCGCAATCTTATATCATTTCTCTTAAAATATCTTGACTTTCCATTGTTTTTCGTCCCATTCACAGTGATGTATCGCACCCAGCAAAATTTTTACATTTGAATTTATTTCTGAATATGGCTTACCCTGGACAGCGGGAGGGGTCATTCTGCAGTTTGCATTGTCAGACAACAGTGTGTACCTGGCCATTATTATTGGTATTGTTGAGCTCTTACTGTCAGATGAGCCGGGCTGAGTGGCTCAGATCTTTGAGGCGTTGGCCTTCTGACACCAACTTGGCAGGTTCGATCCTGGCTCAGTCCCGTGGTATTTGAAGATGCTCAAATACGTCATCCCCGTGTCTGCAGATTTACTGGCACGTAAAAGAACTCCTGCGAGACAAAATTCCGGCACCTCGGCATCTTCGAAAACCGCAAAAGAGTAGTTAGTGGGACGTAAAGCAAATAATGTTATTACTGTAAGAAGAGTGTTCCAGTTAGTGGGATTATTGGATTCATCTCATCATTTAGAAGGTGTTCTTCTTACAGGCATGTCGTGCTACAATAGCACTCCAGACCACAATATCTCTAACTGGTGTTGTGTACCTTATGAAACTACAGTTAACGTGGAGTCGCTCGCCAAGAATGTGCCCAACTTATTCACCTAAACAGATCCGTGGTTAATCGAGAAACACAATATTCTCATTGAGATTGACAGCTAAAGTTTCGAAAATTATTTTTTAAAGTTTTATATTATTATTATTATTAATATTATTATTATTATTATTATTATTATTATTATTATTATTATTATTATTATTATTATTATTATTATTATTAGAAAGATGTTGTTACTTTCATTGATCTGTCTCAGTCTCTTCCTTGGCTTTGATACTATGACTGTGATTGAGGTATGAGCGATGCTCATAATGCCCTTCCTTATACAGCCAGTCCCTGCTATGAATGGTCTGAAAATGTCGCTAATAGGGTATGTTGGAATACAGTGACTATACTAATATCTATATAGTCTCTGTAGGTTGGAGCATACATTTCAGTGGGCTTGGCAGGCTCATATGTAATAGCAACTTCTGGCTCGGTGAGGAAAGGAACTGGAAACCACCTCAATCCTCATTTGACTACCACGACTCGCCAGTGATGCGTAACTCATCTATGACAGCTAATGGGGGAGCTGTTGAGGATCCATCCAGCCTTCGGGCTGAGAATTGCAAATAATAATAATAATAATAATAATAATAATAATAAAATGTGATGCCTGACTGGCATCGTCGCTAGTTTTCCACCAAGGGAGCCATGATTCAAATCCCGACCACTGCTTGTGGGATTTTTAAATGTCGTGTGTCTCTGGTTCGGGTTTCACGTAAAGTATGAGTTCCAATGTCTATGATCTCGATATCTAAAAACTCGCAAAACTGAATGCTTGATTATTATTATTATTATTATTATTATTATTATTATTATTATTTTTATTATTATTATTATTATTATTATTATTATTATTATTATTATTATTATTATTATTATTATTATTATTATTATTCCATGACCTCAGCTACTTCTTTCTCTCTGTCTTCTTCTGCCACTTTTCCTTCACGCTAGCTGGGTCGACGGTGCGAACTGTGTAGCACATGTGTACTTGGCTCTGCTTTACGGACGGATGCCCTTCCTGATGACAACTCTATGCGGAGGGATGTTAACACTACTGGATGTTTCTGTGGTGTGGTGTGTGTATGTGGAGAAGAGCGTATTGACCTTGAATCAGAGGAATTAAGACGCGGTTGAAATCCCTTACAGGCCGGGATGCGAACCCAGGGTTCCCTGAAACGAAAGTCCCTACGTTGATCACTGAGCCAAGGAGCCGGCCTATGTCTTCAGCTACCGTGTGCCGGTATTTGGATTTGACGCCATAGAGGCTGCCTGCGTGTCAATTTCGACGTTCTGTTTTACCCCACCAGATGGCAGGATATATCTATCTACGGAGGAGTGTTATTTAGTTTTGTCGTGCAAAGTGCCGACATCGTGCGACGTGAACTTTTCTGCCTGTGAAATGGCCGACTGCCCTTGCCAGGTTCGAAGCCGGGATGTACGGATTCCGTCACTGATACACTCATTACCTCCTCCCTCTTCGTCCTGCGGTAATGAACACCGCTGTTGTCACAGGAAACATTCATTGATTCCTTCTCCACTCTTGGACGACCCAGAAGCGTGGAGTTCGGGAGGATACAATCGTGTGTAATCTGCACGGTACGCTTCGCCAGCGAGGCCAGTAAATTAGTGTCTGTTCCAGACTGTACCTACTTAGTACCCTACCAGGTCGACTTAAAGAAAGTCTTTATACTCACTTCATTAATTAGAGAGCCATTTAGTTCCCTTCCCTGCACGCCTTTCCCCCTTACCCGCTGTCTTATCTGACCTGCACCTAATGGCTTCCCAGGTAGGCTTCCACCCTACTAGCCCGGTGGAATATATTGCCCCCTTCTCGGAGCTATATTCTGCTCGAATGATTAACCAACAAATTCAGTAAATTAAATCCGTCCTCCAGGCTTGATGCGGTGACCAAATTCTTCCCCGGTGACCAATAAATCTCGTGTCCAAATGTTAAAACAATTTTAATTCAGCCGTCCTCTCTAATCCCGCCATATAGTTTATGCACATATCATTAAATTTAGCGCAGCTGAACCTCAGCAGACCAAATTACCACACATATTATTTTCGGCTGCCTTTCCATATACCTCAAAACATTCGTCTTCAGCACTATTCTACTGAATCGTAGAGTCTTCATATTCTCTTTCCTGGCTATTTTCTGATTACTTGAGAGGGCACATCACGTGGATTTGACCACGTTTTCCGGCCGGATGATCCAGTGTAAATGGATGTGTGGTAGCTGATAGTGTGTGCGACCTCCGAATGGGCCTTGTAAAGGTCTTTCGAACTGATGCAGCACACGCTTGCGCGCCTGCAAGCAAGGCCTATGATGTACCGAAAGTCCGTGTAATTTGGACCACTTAACTTAAAACGTCCTTAACTCTACTGACCATAACGTAAATTACTCAAATTATGTACACGATAATTAGTTCAATGTATCAAATGATTTAGCGAAAATAAATGTTAATATTATCTTTCGGATGTGTTTAAAAGTAACATTTATTATAAAAAAATTTACCGTGTAATTTGGACCGATAACATGTAGCTTGCACCAGGTAATAGTTTAATTTAGACCGATAGCGTGTAACTTGGACCAGGTAATCGTGTAATTTGGACCGATAGCCTGTAACTTGGACCAGGCAATCGTGAATTTTGGACCAATAGCGTGTTACTTGGACCAGGTAATCGTGTAATTTGGACCGATAGCGTGTAACTTGGACCAGGTAATCGTGTAATTTGGACCAATAGCGTGTAACTTGGACGAGCTGATCGTGTAATTTGGACCGATAGCGTGTAACTTGGACCAGGTAATCGTGTAATTTGGACCGATGTTATGTAGCTTGCACCAGGTAATCGTGTAATTTGGACCGATAGCGTGTAACTGGGACCAGGTAATCGTGTAATTTAGACCAATAGCGTGTAACTTGGACAGGTAATCGTGTAATTTGGACCAATAGCGTGTAACTTGGACGAGCTGATCGTGTAATTTGGACCGATAGTATGTAGCTTGCACAAGGTAATCGTGTAATTTGGACCGATAGCGTGTAACTTGGACCAGGTAATCGTGTAATTTGAACCGATAGCGTGTAACTTGGATCAGGTGATCGTGTAATTTGGACCGATAGTGGTTAACTTGGACGAGGTGATCGTGTAATTTGGACCGATAGCGTGTAACTTGGATCAGGTGATCGTGTAATTTGAACCGATAGCGTGTAACTTGGATCAGGTGATCGTGTAATTTGGACCGATAGTGGTTAACTTGGACGAGGTGATCGTGTAATTTGGACCGATAGCGTGTAACTTGGATCAAGTGATCGTGTAATTTGGACCGATAGCGTGTAACTTGGATCAGGTGATCGTGTAATTTGGACCGATAGCGTGTAACTTGGACCACATTATCGTGCATTCTGGACTGGTAAATATAAACACTTACAAGCCATTTAATGTGTGTATTACGAAATCCTAAGCAATAAAATATGACACTGTGAATTGTGGCTGTAACTTTTGCTATATAGGACAATGATAAAACAATTCAATCTTAATATTGGCGCAGTTTTCACGAGCCCAATTTTTGCAACTATTGCACTGAATCCAGTCATCATCATAATACAACTTGTACTTGCCACATACAATGGAAACAGTTTTTGATATTTCCCTCGCTGCTATAGTGAGCAGTTTTTCGACCACTGCACATCCCGCAGGCCTGCAGATTACGAGGTGTCATGTGGGCAGCGAAATGAATCGTCTCGGCCGTTATTCTTGGCCTTCTGGACTGGGGCCGCCATTTGACACTGAGACAGCTCCTCAATTGTAATCACGTAGACTGAGTGGTTCTCGAACCAGCTATCAGATCCGGGTAAAAATCCCTAACATGGCCGAGAATCGAACCCAGGGTCTCCAGGAAAGTGGCAGGCACGCTACCTTACACAGCAGGGCTGTCCTCAAATGATAAAACAAGTTCTTTTAGAATCGTCAGTAAAACTACGAAGAAACGTATTTATACTATTTTTTCAACGGTCCAAATTACACAACATGCAAAGATCTAATAAAAAACTGAAATAACATGGGAATTACTTAAAATTTATGAATTAAACTCTGTTAAAACCTACCTAGATATTGCATCAGCACTTGTAAGAACTAAACACTCTCAGTACATGTACGTTTCACCGTAAAAGCTTATAACGAATGTGAGTATTAATATAGTTTTCCTGTTCCCCATTAAACCTTAAGTCTATATCAAAGCAACTTCCAGGAAGAAAGCTACCCTGGGCTGTCTTGCTGACCTTGCCTCAGGCAGGAGTAACCAATCTTGTAAATACCAAAAATATCATCGGTTCAAATTACATGGACTTCCCCTATTCTAATGCCGAACACGGCACACACATACCCAGGCTCCGAACAATTGGAAGTAACCAATGAAAGTTAAAACTACGAGTTGGGCTAGATTCGAACCCGGGACAGCCTGGACCAAAGACCAGTACGCTACCCACTTACCAATAGCGCCGGATAGCGCCTTGTTGTGTTGTGTTGTGTTGTGTTGTGTTGTGTTGTGTTGTGTTGTGTTGTGTTGTGTTGTGTTGTGTTGTGTTGCGTTGTGTTGTGTTGTGTTGTGTTGTGTTGTGTTGTGTTGTGTTGTGTTGTGTTGTGTTGTGTTGTGTTGTGTTGTGTTGCGTTGTGTTGTGTTGTGTTGTGTTGTGTTGTGTTGGCTGGATATGAAACAGAGTGTATTGAAACGAATACAAATATCCAATCCCCAAGCAACATCAATTAAGTGTTCTAACATTTCTCCTCTTCCATTTTCCCTTCATATTAAGGATATTTCATCAAATATGGAAAACTATAAATAAAATACATACGCAGATGATTTGCAGGTCTATGCTTACACGAAAGTAACCGGTATTCACGAAGCTACATGTAAAATGAATAAATACCTTGAGAGTGCCGAAATGTGGACTAAACGAAACGGACTCAGAATGAACCCCTTGAAATCTTAAGCTATAATGATTGGTACAGTGAAGACCCATTTTCACTTACCGAACCCAGATATCCCCCAATAACGTTGAATGGAATAATTATCCCTTTCTAAAACAAAGATAAAGATTTAGGATTTATACTGGACAAAAACCTAGATTGGACAGAACAGATGTATACCATTGAGTAATTGGTTCTCCCTTCACTCACTTAAGGCGACATTCCGGAGATGAAATTATATTTTCACTTAATGCATGGGGGGGGCCTCCGTGGCTCAGGTGGCAGCCCGCCGGCCTCCCACCGTTGGGTTCCGTGGCGCAAATCCCGGTCACTCTATGTGAGAGTTGTGCTGGACAAAGCGGAGGCGGGACAGGTTTTTATCCGGGTACTCCGGTTTTTCTTGTCTTCTTTCATTCCAGCAACACTCTCCGATGTCATTTCATTTCATCTGTCAGTCATTAATCATTGCGCCAGAGGAGTGCGACAGGCTTCGGCAGCTGGCACAATTCGTATCCTCGCCGCTAGATGGGGGCTTCATTAATTCCATTCCTGATCCGTTCAAATGACTGGAAACAGCCTATGGATTTTGATTTCACCTAATGCATGGATTTTCACGAAACTTTGTGGGAATGTCACCTACTTAAAAATAGAGATATCACGAACAATTCTTTCATATACAATTAATAGTTTTCCAAAATATTGCTTTTGGTTTGAAATTTGTAATTCCACTCTTTCATGAAATGTAATTAACATGTAAATGTAATACTTCTTTTGAAAGCACTACGTATCGATTTTTTTTTCTGTACATCTATAGAGAATGTTTCCATAAGAGCATGCTGAATATTAACAGGGCATAGAAAATGCTCCACTGAACAATTTCGGGTAGAGAACGTGGGATCGGAGAAGTCGGCTTAAGGAGATATGGGAGTAAACTTGTCTACCACTTTGTCTCGCATTACTGTTTTTCAGCTTATTTACAACTAACATGTGTACATGTTAACAAGTACTGTGGTATTTATTTACATGTACAATCATTATTTCCTGCAAGGAAACAAGTACCACGTCATGACGCAGGTTTTGTGGCTCTGTTGTATCGTATTTACATTGTCCCACGACAGAGCGTGCTATGAATCACGCATTTATTGAGGTCGATGGCCGTTATTTTCAGCATATTTTGTAAAAGACAGTTATATATGTACGTTCATTGTATAATTGATGGTATTAGCAGTTAACTGTAAATAATGTAAATAAAACAGTACACAATAATGTGACTGTATACCTCTTATCTGCTTAAGCTGTCTTCTCCGACCCCAGGTTCCTACCTAAAATTGTTCAGTGAAGCATCCTCTATGTCCAGTTAAGTTTTTGCACGCTCTTAAGGAAACATCCTGTATGCATATAAAAATAACTTGTCCTGAGGGATTCATCATCGCCGAGCCAAAACTACTGGACATAAAGAAATGACATTTCGGGGATACATTCAAATGACAATGTAGGTGCTCGCTAAGGGAGGATAGACGTATATTCCGCCGCTAAGGGGATGAAAATTGGCGGGGGGGGGGGATAAAGTTTGAAATGAGTGTATCTATATCTCGAAAAGTGAACAGTTTAAAGACATGAAAATTGGTATTTAGAATCTCTCTTAAAAATAAAGAAATGCGCATTTTTTGTTTTTGGAATATTTACTTAAAGGGTGGTGGAAAAGAGTGACAAAGGAGGTGAATTCTTAAAACGAGTATATCTCAAAAAGGTAACACGTTTCAGACGTGAAATTTGGCATTTGCAAATCTCCTGTAAAGGTAAAGGAACGCGCATAATTTTTCTAAAAATCCACTTCTGGGGCAGTGTGAAAGGGGTACATTTTTTAAAATGAGCACATACCGTATACAGTATATACCACAAACGCAACACGTTACAGACATGAAAATAGGTATTTGAAATCTCACTAAAATAAAGAAACACGCATTATTTGCTTTCGGAAAATCTACTTTTGGGGTGGTGAACATGAGTGAAAAGGGGGTGAATATTTGAAATGAGTAAATGTAAAAAAAAAGTAACATGTTACAGACGTGAAAACTGGTATTTGGAATCTCTTGTAAAAGTAGAAGTGCACGCATAATTTGTGTTCTGAAAATCCACTTAATGGGAAATGTTAAAGGGGATAAATAAAAAAAGGCCATATATATAGTATATGTAAAAAACTTAACACGCTACAAACGTGAAAATTGGTATTCTTAATCTCTTTTAAAAATAAAAGTAACACGTATTTGTTTTCGTAAATAAACACTTCAGTGGGAAGGAGGGTGAAAAAAGGACTCAAAAAGGAGTTGAATTCTTTTTATGTGAATACTTATATCGCAAAGATTTACGATGCTACAGAAATGAAAATTGGTGTTTGGAATCTCCCTTAAAAATAAACGCGTATTTTTTTGTTTTCAGAAATCCACTTAAGGGGGGAGGTGTGAGGAGAAGTGAACCTATTTGAATTATTTTTATAGAGATACTTATTCATCAAATACTGAAGATTTTGCAGACGCCAAAATTGGTATTTGGAATCTCCTTTAGAAATGAATAAATACGTATTCAGGTTTTTTTGGAAAAATCCTATTAAGGGGTGAAAAACTGTGAGAAAGGGGTCGAATACCTTTTTAAGGAGACTTATATGTTACAAATTGAAGATATTACGGTCATGAAATTTTTATTTGGAATCTCCTTTAAAAGTATTTTTTGTTTTCCCAAAATCTACTTAAGGGGTGTGGGGGTGGGGTTAACAGGACAGACAAACGGGATGGATTTTTAAAATGAGTGCATTAAAAATATGTATCATGTTACAGACGTAAACATTTGTATTCATAATCTCTTTTAAATATAAAGTAACACTTCTTTTTCGGAAACATCACTTGAAGGGGGCGGTAAAAGGCACTGAAAGAGGGCTTGAATTATTTTTATTCATATACTGGTAGTCCGCCTCTGTGGTCTAGTGGTTAGTATGATTAGCTGCCACCCTCGGAGGCCCGAGTTCGATTCCCGGCTCTGCCACCAAATTTGAAATGTGTTACGAGGGCTGCAACGGGGTCCACACAGCCTCCGGAGGTCAACTGAGTAGAGGTGAGTTCGATTACCACCTCAGCCATCCTGGAAGTGGTTTTCCGTGGTTTCCCACTTCTCCTCCAGGTAAATGCCGGGTTGGTACCTAACTTAAGGCCGCGGCCGCTTCCTTCCCTCTTCCTTGTCTATCCCTTCCAATCTTCCCATCCCCCCGCAAGGCCCCAGTTCAGCATAGCAGGTGAGACAGCCTGGGCGAAGTACTGGTCATCCTCCCCAGTTTCATCCCACAACCGAGGGTCTGAAGCTCCAGGACACTGCCCTTGAGGTGGTAGAGGTAGGGTCCGTCGCTGAGTCCGAGGGAAATAATGACCCTGGAGGGTAAACAGATAAAGAGGAGTAAGAATATATTGGTATTTCAAAATCTGAAGAAACTACAAACGTGATAATTGGTTTTTGAAATCTCTCTTAAAAGGAAAGAAACACGTATTTTTGTTTTCAAGAAATTCACTTTAAGGGGGTTGTAAAAAGGACGGAAAATGGGTTGAATTATTTTTATGAGGAAGCTGTTATAGACATGTAATTTGTATTTGGAATCTTCTTTAAAAGTAAATAAATACGCATTCTTTTCCTTTCGAAAAATCCAATTAATAGTGCGTAAATGAATTGTAAAATTAATGTAATACTTTGTATGATACAGTCTATATTACAAAAACGGAGGATGTTACGGACGTGATAACTGGTGTTTGGAATCTCCTTTCAAAATAAAGAAACAGGCATATTTTGTTGGAGGTGGTGTCTGAGGGAATCAACTTAAGGGGGTGCAAAAGGATTTGAGTTCTTTTTATGGGGATACAAATAAGAAGTGGACTTAAATCAATACACCCGTAAGAGATTTTGAATGGGGGATGAGGAATGATAACAAAAGTATACTTTCATATGAAACCGTTTGAATTACGAAGTTAAAATGTCAAATGATATCCTAGGTGGTAAGTAACAGAAGCTTTGAAACAAATTTAACCCTTCAGAGAATTAAATGGGCGTTAAGATCCGAAAAAAATGTATGTAATGATTCCTTCTTCCGAAACGGTTTAACATACGAAGACAAAATTCCAAATAGCGGTATATATTATAAATCCTAGGTGTGAAGTTGGAAATATTTAAAAACTCTTCACCGCTAAAGTGTCAAACGAAGTTAGCTCCGTAGTCTAAATTAATCATCCCTCCAAAACCGATTGGCATACCAAGTTGTAATTTTACGAGAACGGTCTTCTTTTACAAGGTGTAAAATTTTGCTTCCGCTGTTTGCCGATGGATGGCGACAACGGTACGTAGCAGTCGAACGAAACAGATCGCAGACGTCAAGCAGTTAGCTTGGACCTCGGTCAACATAACCCCATTGAAACATAGTCGATGTGTGTCTGCATCATAAAGTTGTTCTCGATTGAGCATGGCAGTGTACGAGCCAAATTCTCGGCATTTGCGGGAGGTGTTTCTGTTTCGTTTTAATATGAAGAAAACAGCGGCTGAGTCTCATCGAATGCTCTCACGTACGTATGGTGAGGACGCTATTAGTGGAAGAACGTGTCGTGAGTGGTTTCAACGCTTCAAGAACGGTGATTTTAACGTCAAAGACCGGCATAGTTGTGGAAGAGAGAAAGTTTTCGAAGATGCGGAATTGGAGACATTGCTGAGTGAAGACTCGCGTCAAACTTGAGAAGAATTGGCACGATCAGTGGGAGTGCCACAGCAAGCCATTTCAAAACGTCTCAAGACCATGGGCATGATTCAGAAAGAAGGAATTTGGGTCCCGTATGAGTTGAAACCAAGAGACGTTGAACGGGGACGAAAAATGGGTTCATTATGATAACCCCAAACGCAAAAATTCGTGGGGATATATAGGCCATGCTTCAACGTCGACGGCAAAACCGAATATTCACGGCTTCAATATCATGCTCTGCATTTGGTGGGACCAGCTCGGCGTCGTGTACTATGAGGTGTTAAAACTCGGTGAAACAATCACAGGTGCTCGTTATCGAACGCAATTAATGCGTTTGAGCAGAGCATTGAAAGACCAACGGCCGCAATACAGCGAGAGGCACGATAATGTGATTTTGCAACACGACAACGCTTGACCCCACGTTGCAAAAGAGGTCAAAACATACTTGGGAATGTTAAAATGGGACGTCCTACCCCACCCGCTGTATTCTCCAGATATTGCTCCCTCTGATTATCACCTGTTTCGATCAATGGCGCATGGCCTGGCTGACCGACACTTCCGATCTCATGAAGAAGTCACAAATTGGATCGATTCGTGGATCGCTTCAAAAGATGAACAATTTTTTCGATACGAGATTCGAACACTGCCCAAAAGGTACGAGAAAGTCGTGGCCAGCGATGGACACTACTTTAAATGTACACCTTGTATATCCTAGTTGTAGAATACCGTATACTTCAAAATATTGCTCCCCTAAAAGGTTTAGATGGTAGTGACTCTCAAAAACACAATATCCATTCTTCTAAAACCGTTTTAGGCAAGAACATAACTTTTTTATGAAGGGTTGTCTTCTATATCCTAGATGTTAATTAATATTTCAAAACATTCACCCCTTAAAGAACTATTCATTCCTGCATTAGTCTTTGACGTACAAAATCAAAGTTTCACAGGTTGGTCGCTTTTACGTCCTAGATGTTAAATCAAGACATGTCTTAAAACATTCCAGGGCTTCCGTAGGAGGTTCAAGTAAGTGGAAGTATAAAAAATAAATTACTGTTCTCCCACGACCGTTCGACGTACGATCTGCGGACGTATTATACAGGCTCTGCTGACAGTGGACTCTCAAAATATAAAACTTTGAAAAATACCTTTCATTTTAAAGCCGTAGCGAAGAACGGGTGTCTTGCTAGAAATTTACATAAGGAGATATACCTTACTAAAGTTTGTGTAATTATTACGTTCTAAAATTTTGGACTTAAAAATCCCTAATATTTGAAAAAGTTCTGCAATCAAAAATTCCATATGCAGGTTTGTTAATATAGCTGTGATACGTATGCCATACAAATTTGTTACATTTGGCGGATTATTATTGGATAAAATGGGATTGAATTAAAGCAAATCATTATCACAGTGATCAATTGTTTGAATTCACTAGAATAACTTTGTGACAAGTAAGAACAAACTCAATCATTTCAATTTCAGTCACAAGGAAAATTGCATCAAATGGGCAAAATATCGATTTTTAACTCCGGAGTGTCGCCTTAATAGAATGACTTCCCTTCAAGGTCAGGAAGCTAATAATGTCTCCACTTGACTACTGTGACGTCGTGTACGGCAGACTAAGTGGCGCCCTCTCTAAATAGACTTCAGAGAGCTCAGAATGCTTGCGTCCGCTTTATAATGAACATTCCAAAATTTCATCATATATCTCCTGTATTTCATGAACTAAATTGGATTAAACTAAACCGGCGACGTAGCTATCATTCGTTGCTTCTACTCCACAAAGTAATATACAAACAAATACCCTCTTATCTAACAGATTCTTTCCAGTTGCTCTCATCCCTTCATAACATCCCGAGCAGAGCTGCGCCTAATCTAACCCTCAGCATACCAAATAACAGATCCAATCTCTACAATCATTCTTTTGTTTTCGGTACAATCCGAACTATAATTCGTTGAACAATGCATTAAGGGACACCCTACCTGCACCGGTATTTAGAAAGAAATGTTGGCAGCGGTACTTGGACGGATCAAGCTAAGTGTAAATACATTAATTCTGTTTCCCTGTTTTGCTATTTCCTTCCTTGTGTCTTAAAGTTTTACTGAATTTGTTCTTATTGATGCATTAGAACAATCTTCTTTATTCTGCGTTGTTTTAGACAAGTTTCTTTTTCTTCTTCTTAATCTGTTTTTCCCTCGGAGACAGCGAGGGATCCCCCCTGTACCGCCTCAAGGGCAGTATCCTGGAGCGTGAGATTTTGGGTCATGACAGACAACTGGGGAGAATGACTAGTACCTCGCCCAGGCCACCTCACCTGCTATGCTGAAGAGGGGCCTTGAAGGGAGGTGGGAAGATTGGAAAGGATAGACAAAGAAGAGGGAAGAATGCGCCCTTGGCCGTAAGTTAGGTACCATCCCGGCATTTGCCTGGAGGAGAAGTATGAAAACACGGAAAACCACTTCCAGGATGGCTGAGGTGGGAATCGAACCCACACATACTCATTTGACCTCCCGAGGCTGAGTGGACCCCTTCCAGCCCTCGTGCCACTTTTCAAATGTTGCAGAGCCGAGAATCTAACCCGGGCCTCCGGATGTGGCAGCTAATCACAATAACCACTACACCACAGAGGTGGACTACGTTTATTTTTACTTTCCTTTATTGTGATTTTATAACTATGTGTAAAATTTAGTGTTATCTAAGTGTGCTTGTAATATATGTTAAACTGGGTGTACTTATAGGATATGGTTTGGCAGAATAGCAGGCTTTATGGCCTGAGTCACTGTGAGTAAATAAATGAATAATAATAAGCAATTAAAGTCCTCAATAGTATAAGTCACGGGTTCTGGGGCCTCCTCCCCCTCAGGCCCACGGCAGAGGCCTCCTCCTCCTCCCCCTCACGCTCTCGGGAGAGGCCTCCTCCTCCTCATCAGGCTCTCAACTGAGGCCTCCCCTCACGCTCGCTAAGAGCGCGACCCTAACCTCACATCCGCCATCTTGGAGGGGCTTAACCTTTTCTGCGTAAGAGAGCTAGCCTAACTTCATGGAGGGGCTTAACCTCAGTTTTACAGCCAGATGCCCTTCCTGACGCTTAAGAGAGTGACCCTAACCTCACATCCGAAATCTTAGAGGGCCTTAATCTAACTTTCAACGCACAAGACAGCAAGCCTAACCTCATGGAGGGGCCTAACCTCAGTTTTACGGCCGGATGCACAAGATGGCGCCTATACATGGCTCCTTATGAGACGCCTTAAGGGTGTTTGCGCAAGATGGTGGTCGCAAGATAGCTGCTATACATAGATTCTTATGAGACGCCCTAGGGATGCTTGCGCAAGATGGAAGTCGAAAGATGGCTGCTATACATAGGCTCTTATGAGACTCCCTAGGGATGCTTGCGCGAGATGGCGGACACAAGATGGCGACTATACACGGCTCCTTATGAGACAACTTAAGGTTGCTTGCGCAAGATGGCTGCGGCTCTTATCAAGAAAGCTAGCTTAGAGGCTAACGTGCTGTGCTAGAAACAACGGTTCGATTCATTAAGTTTGGGGCTTAAATGCAAAATGTTAAATATCTCGAAAACGGTGCGTCGTAGAGCAAAAAGGGACAATTTTTTTCTGCTTCTTACCCAGGTTCGCAGTATCAGGAACATAATAGCAAAAGGAAAAAGAAGTCTAGTGATGAGATCAACGGACCGGTTCTTACTTAGGCCCTTTGGCATTGGCGGCTATCTAATTCTACAAGATGGTGGCTATAAATAGTTTCTTATGAGACGGCTTATGGCTGCTGTTCTGATGAGACACCCTAGGGATGCTTGCCCAAGATGACGGCCACAAGATGGCGGCGATACATAGCTCCTTACGAGACGGTTTAAGGGTGCTTGCACAAGATGGCTGCTGCTCTTATGAGACTCCCTAGGGATGCTTGCGCAAGATGGCAGTGACAAGATGGCGGCTATACAGAGCTCCTTATGAGACGGCCGAGAGGTGCTCGTACAAGATGGCGGCTGTTCTTATGAAGAAATCTACCTTAGAGGCTACTGCACAAGATGGCGGCTGCTGTTATGCATGCGGTGGAGGGCAATTTGAAATTCCACGTGCTCTTCAAAGCTACATTCTTTTTGACAGCGGGCATCTTTAATCAACAAAGCATCGTGCTACTACCTTTGAAATGTGGTGGCGGCAATATCCACGTGTTCTTTGACAGCTGAAATCTTCAATTAACAGAGCACACGGCTGCCATCTTTAGCTACTATCTTAGGTACGTGGTAGCAGGTAATTTGAAAAATTCCACGTGCTTTTTGGACAGGTCCCATCTTTAATCAACAGCGCTAAACCGTCTTAGGTGGTGGGGTCATGTGAGGCGAATGGAGAAGATAAGTTACTTAGGAGAATAATGGACTCGGTCATGGATGGTAAGAGGAGTAGAGGGTGATAGGACGATGGTTAGACTCAGTTTCTAATGATTTAGAGGTAAGAATGTCCTTCAAACTGAGATTTCCTATGAGTGCGCTAATAAATTCGTATATTAACTGGAAGTTGTTTGTAAGTGCTATTGTTGAGGCATAATCATTGAGTAGCACTTTAGGCAATTTCTTGTAACTGGAGTGTATCATAAATTTTATGATATTTTGTTGAGTAAATTGTACATTAGGTACTTCCGTTGTATTGATTTGCGTACTTACCAATTTACCTATATTCAATAGCACGTTTTGAGTTGTGGGTTAAGAAAGGTCTGCCATCAGCGCTGCATTCTGTAATCATCAAGCACGATCTGAGATCCATTAACTTCAATTTAGATTTATTTTATTTTACTTTTGTATTTATTTGGAAAACTCTCTTCTCGGCACCTCCATGCATTTTATATTGTATGCGGTCACAGCATAGAATCACTTTTGGTCATGCTATTCCTCCATATTTACGCATGCAAATTGTGAGTGTTCTAACTGCACAATGCTGACATTCAGAAAATACGATATTTTTTACCTTTTAAATTAGAAAATTTGCATGAAAAGACGTCTTCTCGTGTATCATGTACATTTATACTTACTGTGTTACCGGTTTGTCGGTCAAGGTGTAACATTCAATGTGCATCACATCCACGCACCCTCAAAGAAAAGGGCGTGCATTCTGTGTATAAATCCCAGCCTTAATGATGTCGCTGTTCTTGAAGCAAGCGATAATGAGGCACTTCCTGCATCTCGGCCATAACCTACTTTATAACGAGTGGTAATGAGTAGCGGGTACGGTTACGACTGTAGGGTGCTTGTCACCTTCGCTCAATAAACCACCATTGCTGCTACATTGTTTAAGTGGATCCGTTTAAGACCACATTAACATCAACTCCACTACACTGACTTCGGAATCGTTTTCCCATAATTTTCTACTTCGATGATTGGTTCAGACATAAGGAAATAATGAGGTAGAGAGCTTGCCTCTTAACTGGAGGCAACGGTTTCGACTCCCGGGCAGGTCGGATAATGATAATGGTTCAAGGTCCACTCAGCCTACGTTAGTTAATAACATGTTATGGACAACAAGGCAAATTAAGAACACCATCAAGGAAAAATTCCTCGCACTGCACATGCTGCGTGGGTATAAATACTTCTATTTCCTGAAAAACTTAAAAAAATATGGTTCTAGAAGCCATAATTTTCCCCCATATCGACAATTGTGATGCGAGCTATAGAAGCGTTGGGCGCAAGTTATTGAGCAGATTGCAAAGTGGCCACAATTCATGTGCGAGATAATTACATGTGTAACCGACGGGACTATGACCATGTAACTCCTACATATAGCAACTTATCTTGGGCTCGATTAGAAATCCGTCGCACTGACCATACGCTAAACCATCTCCATTCAAGCCTTCACCTTCACGGCAATTTTGCTCACTTCATATTTCAAACACCTCTCACCCTATCACAGTCTTAGTACTAGGTCTACTAATAATCCAATCCTTTCTTTACCTACTCATAGAAGTGCCATTTACGATAATTCATTCACAGTACTTCCCCTCCGTGAGTAGAAACTCCTTCCTGAAAGTATCAGAGGGTTAAGCACTATTTGCACTTTCAAAGAAGCTCTTTGAAGACATTTTATGGACCAACCAGGATCTTACGTGAACTTGATGCTGCTACACACAATTACTAGGCTATATTGTGTGAGTTTCCCTGGTGGAAGTTTTTTCAAATGTTATTATATTTTATGCACCAAATATTTTTTGCATTACTTATGAATTATTAGTTTTAAGATTTTTCTCTTATCGTATTAAATTTATTTTTATTTAATTTATATATTCTAATGTAATACAATGAAATATATACAGTATATTGTCTCCTAATTCTACCTTATATCACCAACATGTCCATAACACATATATCCGTGCATGGTTAGAAGGAAGACAAGGCCTGAAGGCCTTATTCTTGCCATAAAAAATAAAACATTACTTATTTACTAACGTGAGGGCCTACAGAAGCTATCTGACCGAGAGCAAACGACCCCGATCAAGAAAGCCGAGAATAATGGCCCAGAGAATTCGTTGCGCTGACCACGCTTCACCTCGTAATCTGGCAGAGCAGCGGTTACTTCGTAGTCCAATGTCAATCATGGCTGCAGCGCCGTGCAAGGTATTTGTTTCTTTGCTTGTTTGTTATATTCTTGCTTCTTCGTTTTTGTTTGTTTTTCTCTGTATTTTTTTTTTTGCTAGTTGTTTTACGTCGCACCGACACAGACAGGTCTTACGGCGACGATGGGACAGGAAAGGGCTAGGAGTGGGAAGGAAGCGGCCGTGGCCTTAATTAAGGTACAGCCCCAGAATTTGCCTGGTGTGAAAATGGGAAACCACGGAAAACCATTTTCAGGGCTGCCGACAGTGGGGTTCGAACCTACTATCTCCCGAATACTGGATACTGGCCGCACTTAAGCGACTGCAGCTATCGAGCTCGGTCTATCTGTTATTGTGTTTCTGTTTGTTTTCTGTTTGGTTGTTTGTCTGTTTGTTTGTTTGTTTGTTTGTTTGTTTGTTTGTTTGTTTATTTGTTCCTTCGTTCGTTTGTTTGTTTCATCATCAATCAATCACCACTTATCTGCATTCAAATCTGTCATCCAGGTAGCAGATTTCCTATAGAGAAAATAAATAATCTGTGGATCATTTAGCTTTTAGTTTTTATCGTACTTAATTGGTCTGATCAATCGAGTCAATCAATCACTACTGATCTGCACTTAGGGCAGTCGCCCAGGTGACAGATTCCCTACTGTTATTTTCCTAGCCTTTTCTTAAATGATTTCAAAGAACTCGGAAATTTATTGAACATCTCCCTTGGTAAGTTATTCCAATCACTAACTTCCCTTCGTATACATTAATATTTGCCCCAAATTGTCCTCTTGAATTCCAACTTAATTTTCATATTGTGATCTTTCCTACTTTTGAGGACACTTCTCAAACTTATTCCTCTACTGATGCTATTCCACGCCATCTCTCCACTGATATCTCGGAACGTACCACTTAGTCGAGCAGCTCATCTCCTTTCTCCCAAGTTTTCCCAGCCCAAACTTTGCAACATTCCTGTAACGCTACTCTTTTTCTGGAAATCACCCCGAAAAAATCGAGCTGTTTTTCTTTGGATTTTTTCCAGTACTTGAATCAAGTAATCATGGTGAGGGTACCATACACTGGACCCATCCTCTAGTTGAGGTCTTACCAGGGACTTATATGCCCTCTCCTTTACATCCTTACCATAACACCTAAAAACCTTCATAAACATGTGCAGAGATCTGTACCCTTTATACCATTTATATGATTACCCCAATGAAGATATTTCCTTACATTAACACCTAGGTGTGAATAGTGATCCCCATCAGGAACTGTCAACCCATCAACACAGTAATTAAAACTGAGACAACTTTTCCTATTTGTAAAACTCACAACCTGACTTTTAACACCGTTTATCATCATACCATTGCCTACTGTCCATCTCACAATCAAAGTGTTATCCGACCTTTTATACGGTTCATGACACAGGTCTACAAAAAATAATCTTGGAGGCATTTTTATAAGAATTTCAATAATTGATTTCGTCTATTCCATACGTGTGGATTCAAAAATGAATTCCATTTTCCTGGATCATAATAGATTTCCTCAAAGTTACACATAATGCAAACCTTATTTACTTGTTTAAAAACCGGGCGAGCTGTCCGTGCGGTTAGGGGCGCCCAGATGTGAGCTTGCTTACGGGAGAGCGATCGTTCCAACCCCAATGTCGGCAACGGTTAAGAAAGTTTTCCGTTGTTTCCCATTTTCACACCAGCCAAATATTGGGGCTTCCTTCACACTACTAGACCTTTCCTATCCCGTCGTCGTCATAAGACCTATCTGCTTCGCTGCGACATAAAGCAAGTATTGTAACTTTACTTGTTTAAAATTGAAACTGTATAAGAAACATTCATGAACTACGTACACTCAACAGGTATGAAATTCACGTTGCATTGTGCAGTTTCCATGCAACATGTAGAGTTTTGTACACTCACGATCAGTAGTAACATGTACCCAGAAATATTCGTTTCAGGCAAGAAAATATATACAGCATCAGAACCGCCAAATGCTGGCGAATATTTTCTGTCATTGGTCAGAACAGAATCATGTAGAAGCATCACACATGCATGCAATTGAGGAGCAAAAATAAATATGTCAACTCATTTAGGGTCAAATTATCCTCTTTCATTCAAATCCTTGTGAAACAGGACATAGTAGGCGGTTTTAGTTGGGACCCGGTGGGAAAATAGCTTGGCCACCACGATGTCCAGATATGTGGGGTTATGTGAAATATAACGTGTACATCCTTCAACTTCCAACAACTGTGCGCGAACTTCGTCAAGGGATCAACGCTGCGATTCCTCGTGTAGATGGGGACACGCTCACGCGGATCTGGGATGAACATTCGTACAGATGGGATATCCTCGGAGTGACGAAAGAGATCCGCATTGAATATCTCTAAAACATTGCAAATAAATGTCAATTTATGCATTGGAAATAAACTACGTATTCATTTTCTAGGCGGAGTTATTTAATGTTAATTTCAGGTAACTAATTTATAATAACCCTGTATATAGAATTATTTCAAGATGCGTAAAAATACCAATGGAGAATTTCTTCATTGAAATGAAGAGCTAAGTACGCCATTTCCTCTTTGGAGTGTGGCGAACATAATTTATAAAGTCACTGCCATCCTTAAATCACAAACCGAAAGCACGGCATTTGAGGGTGGCGAATGTGTTTCCATTTATTAGGTTGTTGCTGCGAGCATGAACTAGCTTATGAACTATTTTAAAACCCATCATCGTGTAATATGGCCAGCTGCACGGCTGTTTTACAAGTGTCATTCGGATTTGAACTGACCTGAAAATATGGTTATATTTTAAACACAGTTTGAAATTTATTTTATAAAATAGTATAAAATGAAATGATTTATGTAGTCCTCTATTCTTCCTCTTCTTTCATAGATTTGATAAATTTTCTGACCATAATGAAATGCACTGCGAAATTCTAAAATTTTACAAATGGGTTTTGAAAGAAGTGATTTAAGTCGCTCCTCAGTTCAGATTTAACGCCACGTAAGTGGTGACAGAATGATGAATATCAGCGATATTATGAAGAATTGTTCTGAGAACACGTCCAAAATATATTTGTACGAAAATTCGAATTACATTCTCAGTCAGAGAATTAAATAAATTTGTCCTCTCATATGGGCATGGTTTATTAATTTTACCAATCTATAATGAAGTAGGTTCATACAGAAAAGAAGGAGAAGGCAGACTTTTCAGTTTTGACATGTTTAGGCCTAATATATTCATAACTTACAGCACAGAAACAAGTTCATAATTCGTAAATACACCTGTGTATGAGGATGGTCACGCGGAAAGGACCACCTGTACAATATCACTCAAAAGTTCTTGAACAACTTTCTTTCTCAGGCTTTAATGGGAAAGTGGGGTTAACAAATTTTCACCTTTATTAATTAATTAATTAATTAATTATTAATTTAACTAAAGAACGCCTTCTTCATTTTTCTTTCTTCAATATAACCTCCCCGTGCTTCGATCTCTGCTTTTCATTTTCTAAGCATACACTCTATAAAGTGTTCCGAATTTCCTTAGGAAATGTCCCTCCCATCCTTCTGCAAATGCTTCTATAGTACATTTACATTAGTCCAGTGTCTCTTCCCCAGCTCTCTGTCCAAACGATCCCAAGGAATCTCAGTCAAGTTGCAGTCGGCGCCTTAATGGGCCCATCCATGTTTTTTCAGTTCGTTCCTCTCTTCTAACCGTCCAACGTACTTCATATGTAGTGACGATGAATGTTTAGATCATTATCGTTCTGCAGCATAAAACACTGGTCAATTAAACATCCCAGATCGTTTTGCATGGCGTTGGAAAATGTTATTATACGGTTCCCTATTCGTAACTACCACAATTATGACAATATCACATGTCTTATTGCCGCCAAAACAACCCCATAACATCTCTGAAACTCTCGCTGCTTGTCTGTAGTGGAAATGCAATGAGGTGTCATGCTTTATCCTTTTACACATAGAACGAACATTTTTTTTTTCCAAACAGCTCGAATTTCGAATTACCCGTAACACATTATTCCACTGATTACGAGTCCACTTTTGTTATTGTTTTGTCCAATATATTCTGTTTCTTTTATTGGCAGCACTGAGTGGAAGCCTCTTCGCAGCAATACATCCTTCAAGACCTGCATCCTGAAGTCGTGTCTTTACTGTACAAACACATACAGATTCACCCCTCAACTTATTCATTTCTGTTGTCGGCGTGGCCACTGTTTTGGAGCTATCAGTATTTATCTTCACTCTTTGATATTGCGCTAGGTCTTCCATTGCAATAATTATCCGCGTTACTCAGAGTATACGTCTACTTCTTGACATTTTAACATAAACTTTTCGATGATGCATGTTCTTGATTATTCTATTCCACGCATGTTATGACCTGCTTTGTGTAAGCCAACTATTGCAGCACGTTTTTCTGTTGGTATTTCCCTTCTTTTGTCCGTTTTAATATCTACACTTAAAACACACCTATCTTACGACAAGTGTTCCTCTAAAGGTCATCAATGCTTCATCATAAAGACGTGCGTCTGTCATCAAAGATAGAATACTATAATGTATTAGTGTTTCTATGAATAAATAACGTTTCTTAAATAACATTTTGTTAGATTAATTCTACCTAGTATTCAAGAAACCTAAGGGCGTTCAAAACATTTGAGTGATAGTGAATATCGTCGCTGTTCGGACAAAAGGTCATATCTCACAATGCTCGTCCTATTCATTATTTGCCTTAGTACTGGAATTTACGTAATGAAGGCGGATAGACTAATTTAGGAACCAACATATTAGATGAAACCTTGTGTATGAATTAGCTTGAGTTGTGGAGTAAGGTGGAAAAGCAAGCAAACAAGATTTTAATTTTTCGTGACTGTTCATATCGTGACCATAAAATCTTTATTTACAATTCTATTTAAGTGATCATCCGAAGAAGATCATTCCCTGTGTTAACGACTAAGTACTAAAGTGATCCTTATGAGGTACCATCACCCCATCAGCACTTCACTTACTTGACTTACAACTCCATACATCCGCAAAATTCGTTGTCTGAGAATCCGGTTCTTTAAACATGTCATTGACAAATAAATTACTTCCGACGTCTTAAAAAGTTATCTACAACGTTTACAATTAAGATGTGTGGTGTGTTTTGATGTCTATAGTGATGCATGACTTAATGCAAAACAATAATATCCATACGTTTGAATATAATATCAAATGAAGGAAATTGTCAAGATCCTGAACAGTCTTTTGATAGAGACTTAACGTGAATTTGGCATACATATTACTGTTAAATGTAAGGTCAGAAAAGTAGAAATTAAAAGTACTCTGAATCTTTGTGAAGAAAGTTCTTGATCTTTAGAACTAAATGCATATTCATCGTCCAGGTTGGAACGTGATGTTATTTTATTTTTGTTACGTGCACGTAACGGAAATTTCGACAGTATCCGTCATACAGTATCTATCAGCTGGGAGTAAGCATGTCGGTGGTAATTGTACCGGGAGGTACACTTCATCCCCGTTCATTTAAATGAAGCGCCTTAAGGAACGCTATCTATCATACTAAACTTGAAACAGCTAGTGCATGAAGTTGGGACATTGAGCAGAAGATGTCACTTCTAAATGACAGAGTAATATGTTATTTTAAAATTTCCTAAACTGACGGGATTTCCTTATTTTGTGTTGGTGTACATCAAGAAGTTCGCCCCTTTGTCCATAGATGGCTCTACTAAAATCTGAGGTCATGCACTCTGGTGCAAAGTGGAATAATTAGAGATTTAAAGAAGTTTTGTGTTCATAGGTTTTATCAACTGAATTGACTTTCATTATTTTGATATTTCACGGCTTCCAACACTAATTTTCATCCCGCCAGAGTTGGTTTTCACCCAATTATACATTTTCTGTACTTATTTTTCAGCCAATCATAGGCTTCTTGTAACTTTTGATTATCCAATAAAATGAGAGAGTGTGTCCGAATTTAGTCCAGAGCCTTCTGGAACCCTCCTCTCGGGTATAAAAGCTGCGGCTTTTTCAAGTTAACTTGTCTTATTGATCGTCCAGTTACTGAGTGTATGTGTTAAGGCAGGAGGCGGGTCCTCTATCTTCCCCAGGCAGAACATCAAGGTATCATGGCCAACAGTTTTTCCATCTAAGTAGTAATCTCCGCAAACTGACCCGAGGGGAAGGTTCCAGCCTTTAACTGTGTAACCGCCTGTTTTCTAAAATATAAACATTTTTCTTGATAATGTAAAATTTCACAGAGATTTAAACTGTAAATCGGGGATAGAGAGTGCGTTACCCTCTCGAACACCCCTTCAATTTCCTTGAGGTGACTATGACTTTGTAACTGTTTTCTCCTGTAAATCATTAATTAACTTGTCCTTCTAGTCACCTCAGTAGTTTGGGATTAGCCTCTGTATCATCGGCCGCAAGCCCAAGTAGGGTTTTTAAACTTGGTTGTCAAGGAGCGCAAGTGTACGCCTCCATACATTTTTGATTTTGGGCTAGTAATTTAACCTGTTCTTCTTCTTCACGAAGGCCCAGTAGTATGGGTGCTAGATACTCCTGTGTAATCTATATTTAAATTGTTGGTTGTGCATAGAGATGCCATAGATTGAAAGGTATTGTGTAAATTTTCCTTGAGTAGGTTGTAAGAAATTGGGAGCGCAGCTTCCTTGGTAGAAGTTGGAGAGCATGTAAGCTCTTTTCTGATATTTGTGTAATAATGGGTGGTGCCTTTGGACGGCCATAAATTGTAAGTGTTGGAGCAAAGTGCTCTTGAACATTGTGTCTTCGGAGATATCTCTCCTTATCTAACTAAACCAATATTAGCGACGTTGTTAACTTGTAAATTTGGAGCTCGAAGCTCAAAATTTGTAAATTACCAATCATTGGGTTTTCTACTCTTGTATCAAACTCTTATTGTACCTGAAAACTTGTCATTTCACCAAGTGAAGAGTTTTGTTAAAATTTTATATCTGAAAAGAAATATAACCTTTATTTTAGAGTTTAAAATTAATCTTTGTCTCTCGTAGATAGACCCACTCCAGCCCACATTTTCTTTCAGCTCTCTGTGTTGCACGGAAAATTCGTAACAGTAATTATGCAAAGTAGTCGATTTCTAGCTGCTTAGGGAGAAGTATTAACTCGGATCGAGGAGGGATGTCCCTGTCAAGTGAAGAATAATTACTGCAAATCATTCGAAAAGTCCGCAATCAGTACATAATGCAGGTGATTCAACTTGAACGAAAAATAGTCAAACTCCAGCAAATATGATTGTAGAGTTTATTCTAAATTGAAGGAAGTCACTGGAATGATGTCAATTTGTATTTTTATGCTATTTTTACCGTAGGCCTACAGCAAGTCTCAAAACAGTAATTTCTCCAATTACTTCGACCTATCAGCCTGGAAAACGTTTGGTCACGTATGAGAAGTATAACTGAAGAAATATTCCAGTTTAAAGTATTTCAGATTACGATATCCTCTTAAACATCTGAGGGAGAGAATATGGAATCTACAGTACATACATGATAAACAAATAGCAAAGAACACCGCTTGCATGCCCAGAAGGACCTAAAAGTCCTCTCATTTTTAATTATTGTGTTTATGGGGTGAGAGTACCGTATGGGGAACAATGTAAGTATCTAGATGTCAATATAAAGAATGACCTTCTTTAGGGGGAATCATATTAACGATGTAGTTAGTAAAGGCTGCAGATCTCTTCACATTTTATGAGATTATTAGAGTGGTAGTAAGGATCTAAATTAGAGTGCGTATATGTCTCTGGTAAGACCACAGTTAGAGTATGGCTCCAGTGTATGGGAACCTCAGCAGGGCTACTTGATACGAGAACTGGAAAATTTTGAAAGAAAACAGCACGACAAAGGAGTAGTGTTACTAAAATGTTGCAAACTTTGGGCTGGGAAGACTTGGGAGTAAGGAGACGACATCCTCGACTGTGTCGTATGTTTCGAGCTTTCATTGGTGAGTTGTTCTGGAATGACATATGTAGAAGGATAAGCTTGAGTGGAGCTTTCTAAAGTACGAATGATCATAATATAAAGATAAAGTTGGAATTCAAGAGGACAGTTGGGGGAAATTATTCATTCATAGGACGAGGAGTAAGGGATTGGAATAAATTATCAAGGGAAAAATTCGATAAATTATCAATTTCGTTGAAAATATTTAAGAAAAATGTAGTTAAACAATTATAAATAAATGTAAATATGAGGCAAAGAACTGATAGGGAATCTGTCACCTGGGCAACCGCCCTAAATGCAGATGATTGATTGATTGATTGATTGATTGATTGATTGATTGAATGATTGATTGATTGATTGATTGATTGATTGATTGATTGATTGATTTGATTGATTGATTGATTGATTGATTGATTGATTGATTGATTGATTGATTGATTGATTGATTGATTGATTGATTGATTGATTGATTGATTGATTGATTGATTGATTGATTGATTGATTGATTGATTGATTGATTGATTGATTGATTGACCTTGAAGGAATGGAAGATAAAGGCTCGGCACTAAATAGGTTTCAGTGGTTAGCTCTGTGCCCAGTCACTTTTGACTCCTGCTCCTCAAGTTTGATGATGACTGAGTGAATATAAGGGCCGTGGACGTGGACCTTTCAGGTAGGGTTGGGCACCGGAACATTAAGAGCTTGAGGTGGAGTGTTTCGGTACCGCAGTGGAGAGAACTTCGTGAGGCAACATGACATGCTCCGCGTCAGCGGGAAAGTGCTGCTGTACCCGACGTGATGTGTGTAGTTACGGCCAGCATAAAGTTGCGCGGAACAGTCGGAAATTCGCGCCCAATTATCACGTTTATAAGCCGCTTTTAGTCTAAGATTTTTTCGGTCAGTATGAAATACACACAACACGGTATTCTTTTGTGTTAAGTGTAGATATTAATCCAGTTGAATGTATCGGCCCGTGCTGTGAGGAATTAGGGCCAGGATAAAACTTACGGCAAGTGAAAATGCAGTCGGAACTCTGAAATACACACAAAATATTCAATTCTAAATGTTGATTTTAGTATAAGAATGTTTCATTCATTCTGATATACACCTGTCACAATTACACTGGCAGTAGATGTGTTTACAAACGTCACAATGTTATTTTCACCAATTAAAAATATACTCGCACAGCTGAAGGAACATTCGTCATTACTCTATTTACGAACACAATATACAAGCGAAACACGAAAATAAAAATTAACCCATACAAGCAAAACACGAAGACAAAAATTAAACACTATATACAAGCGGAAGAGGGGATTAAAAATAAATCTATTCAAACAGAACAGGAAAATAAAAATCGTGGGATGTTTGTTTGAAGTGTCTTGTCATTGTGCTGGTTGTGATCCCTTTGCAGACAAAATAGAAGAACATAAACTGCACTTCACTCTGTCCGGTTTTATTCAAATAAAATGTCCTAAACGGGGCTCCGGTTTCACATTATGCAAATTTTACCGTCTTTCGTACGGTTATATCACTAGGCTTCAATGAAAACACTCTTATAAAACAGCTGAAAACAAAGCAGAACGCAGTACGTTATTCGTATGTACCGAAGGCCAAATGCCGGTGCAACGGAGCTCACAGAACTAAGGGGATATGACAGAACACGGAACACGGAACACTCTAGCACGTGGTGGCACACAGCCGGTATCGACATTCAGCTAGTAGGCGAAGGGCAGTGCATATTGACGCTTCTGACGGTATAGCGAGTCTCTATCTCGGTCTCGCTTGATAATTTTTCGGAGCAATTGACACTCGGTATTCCGGAAGAGTGGAACATAACTGTGAACCGGCACAGTGTACCGAAACAGGGACATAGTGCAAAACCCTACTCTCATGAAGTGGGAACCTCGTTTCTAAATTTTACCACTTCCTGACGGGGAATCACACCCTCGTCCTTTCATGTGAACCGAAATGAATATGTACGAGATATTGAACAATGCTTCGCATATTAGATAAATCACAGATAATAAGTATAGGATTGGCAATATCACTGATACCAACATTGACACAATAATTTATTAACCAAATGAACGTGAATGGGGGAAGAGTGACGATAGTAGTGTTGCCTATTACAGAAGAAACTAATGTCTGAAATCAGAGAGTTTAAACCCACGTTGTGCCGTTTTCACATGACGTTGAGATGAAATAATCACAGTAAAAAAACACAAGTACTGGTGCATGGAACCAAGATCGGAAGGCCTCACACACATGGCGCCGGAGTAGCCTTGATATATCAATATGTACATACGTTACGATTAGAAAAATTCAACCGCGAGAAAAAGACTTTATATTAATAAAATTTAACATTGTACAACATTAGTTATGTAGTTGTAATTTTAAATGTCATATGTACTGTAATTCATGCATTTCATAAGACGAAACCAAAAGAAACGTACGTAAATAGACATTACATACGGTAAGGTATCGCTGTCAAGAAATCGCAATGGTGGCGATATATGTGTCGTAATTAGCGAAGTTGTATTCCTTTAAATAGTAATATATGTTATGAAATTACAATATTGCATTGCAGGTCACAGGTAGTACGAAAGGTTGTAACGCAGATGATTATTAAGAGGTTATTGAGACAGAGAAAAGCTTTCAAGTTGGAATAGCAATAAGATTTGTGGCATGCAATAGATTTGGAATTGTATAGTAAAACATACTGTTGTATAAGTCTAATGATCTCAATCCAGATGGTTACAGGCTCATTCTACTCAAGAAGAACATATGTTTGTTTGGAAAATAGGAAAGAATAGGAGGATGGAGGGCTAATATGTCATAGTAAGCCCTGACCATGGTAAATCATGCTGCTATGAAGAGGAAATACCGGACCATGCGAAGCCTTAACCCTGTGTAGTTGTTCCTGACACTCTTACTTACTTTTAAAATATACAAAACTGCTTTTAAATTGAAAATATGAAAATTAATATTCCTGAAATAAAATATACCATCGGCGGACCTTGTACTCACACTTAGCTCTTACCTAATTACATACACATACGTTATTTGATGGGCGCCAGCTACAACTCAGTGCAGCAATAATAGAATGAGAATCTTGACTATCTCTAGGGTGTGGGGTAATAAGCTTACTACCGGGCGAGTTGGCCGTGCGTGTAGAGGCGCGCGGCTGTGAGCTTGCATCCGGGAGATAGTAGGTTCGAATCCCACTATCGGCAGCCCTGAAAATGGTTTTCCGTGGTTTCCCATTTTCACACCAGGCAAATGCTGGGGCTGTACCTTAATTAAGGCCACGGCCGCTACCTTCCAACTCCTAGGCCTTTCCTATCCCATCGTCGCCATAAGACCTATCTGTGTCGGTGCGACGTAAAGCCCCTAGCAAAAAAAAAATTTAGCTTACTTTTGACAACGTACCATATAAGTTCTAGGAAATGGAGATTGGCGTTTTATTTCCCCATTAAATTTGAGGTTATGTAATTCTACTCCCGAAATAAAACGATTAATTAATTTGATAGTACAAAATATATTCTGAAATTGTATAGAAAAAATTGTAAGTCTTGCTGCGATAAAATAGACGAGAATATACAATTGGGAACATGCATCATTTTCAAAAATATTTTGTTTGAAAAGTACACCAATGAAAGAGTACGTAAACGTATTACATTGTGGTATGTTGCCTTGTTTTCTACCATTAAAAAAATTTAATAGTGCCTTTCCGCAAGGCGAGTGAAACGGCCTCTGACGTAAGCGGCGCGCTGTGACGTCACGATCCAGTACCGCATGGAGCTCTACCAGCCGTTGTGCATCAGCCGTTGCTAAAAGCCGATTGTTTATTATTCATGATCGCGAATATTTTCAAAATGACAGAAGAAAGGTTCAAAACAGCACAATCAGACAATCTATCATGTGTAAATGTCATCATTCTTGAAAAATAGTGACTTTTGTGGCCGCAGAAATTCGCGGATAACAAGCAAGTTTGTAAGTGGCGTCTTTTATATACGTGCAATGTACTGTAACCCATAGTATTAGGATAACAACGAACCTGGATAGATATCACATCACTTTCAACATTTCCTTCTAGACTGATTCCCCTATTACAGAATAACATTACATTTTCGAGCTTTCAGCATTAGTAAAGTAAGAAATCGGATTTCAGTACTAACATAAATATATAGGTAGCATTATAGTACTAGTCCGCCTCTGTGGTGTAGTGGTTAATGTGATTAGCTGCCACTCCCGGAGGCCGGGTTTCGATTCCCAGCTCTGCCATGAAAGTAGAAAACAAATAGTACGAGGGCTGGAACGGAGTCTACTCAGCCTCGGGAGGTCAACTGAGTAGAAGGGTTTCGAATCCCACCTCAGCCATCCTCGAAGTGGTTTTTCGTATTTTCCTACTTCTCCTCCAGGCACCTAAGGCCACGGCCGTTTCCTTCCGTCTTCCTTGTCTATCCCTTCCGATCCTCCCATCCTCCAACAAGGCCCCTGTTGAGCATAACAGGTGAGGCCGTCTGGACGAGGTAATGGCCCTCCTCACCAGTTTCATCACCATACTCAAAGTCTCACCTACCAGGACACTGCTCTTGAAGTGGTAGAGGTGAAATCCCTTGCTGAGTCCGAGAGAAAACCAACCCTGAAGGATAAACTGATTAAGAAAGAAAGAAAGAAGGAAAGAAAGAAAGATCATAGTACTATAGGGCTATAATCTATCATTCCCCAAAAAATATATATTTATGTTTGGGACAACTGGCCTACCCACTTCCGGGGCCCATGAAAGAGAATTAAATATCTTTGTGGAGGGTAAAAGTTAAACATGATAAAGATAAATATGACTTCATCTAGTTTTCACAAGTCGGGCTGAGTGGTTCAGACTGTTGAGGTGCTGGCCTTCTGACCCCAGCTTGGCAGGTTCGATCCTGGTTCAGTCCGGTGGTAGCTGAAGGTGCTCAAATACGTCAGCCTCGTGTCGGTAGATTTACTGGCACGTAAAATAACTCTTGCAGGACTAAATTCCTGCACATCGGCGTCTCCGAAAATCGTAGAAGTAGTTAGCGGGGGGTGAAGCCAGTAACATTAATTACATTTGGCTTTTAACAAACTGAGCATATCGGGAAAGAAAAGTGTCCTGGTGACATTTTAGTCGCTCAATACAGGAATGTCTTTGGGTGCTGTGACTTTTACTCTTTTTTTTTTTTTTTGCTGTTTGCTTTACGTCACACCGTCACATATAGGTCTTATGGCGACGATGGGACAGGAAAGGCCTAGTAATGGGAACAAAGCGGCCGTGGCCTTAGGTACAGCCTCAGCATTTGCCTGGTGTGAAAATGGGAAACCACGGAAAACCATCTTCAGGGCTGCCGGCAGTGGGGTTCAAAACCTACTATCTCCCGGATGCAAGCTCACAGTTGCGCGCTCCTAACCGCACGGCCAACTCGCGTGGTATTTTTACCCTTCGGTTTATTGACTTGACTTGTATAACCTAAAACTTAGGCTAAGTTGGATTATATTTTAAACACCTACATCACTACTTTCACCTGTGTGCAATTATGTTATTTATTTCATTAATATTATGATAATTATTATAATTGAGCATTGTTAACTTATAAGACTCCAACAGACAAGCATTGGTTTTGTGTAGAGTTATACATTTGTTAAATTCACGTTGTTTCCTTTCATGATGTACACTCCTATTCTTTGTTACATTATAGAGTATTTAGATATAGCCTAAATTTCTTTACCAATTAAGCTCTTCAATAAAGACATACATAACTGTCCCATGCCACGATATATTGGTAGAATTAGAGCTGTCAAAATGGTTCATAACCCCTTTGATTTATTATCTTGACATGGATCACCCAAAACATAGGTTAGGTTTGGAGAATACTTTAATAATCAGCATTATTTAATGCACTGTTTATTACTTTCATATTTCAAGATGTAATTGAAGCATTTAAATAAAGCATCATACATTAAAATTTAAAGTTTTACCACTAGAACAGCTGACATGGAAAAGTGATTTGAAAATTCAAACAAATTCATTTTACGTTAAAATTAAAAAAAAAATAAACTGTAGACTTTTCCGATATATCACCAGCATTTCTCTAGCTCGCCATAATCCATTTCTCCCTAGTTTTAGCGTCTTTGGAACGTTTATAAGCAATTTGCTTGGGATGGTATGCGATGTGCTATTGCACATCGGAACTCTACACCATTTATACGTTTTCTGCCTCACTGTCTGCGCAGGATTCATTTTAAGTCCAAAATATACCACTCAGATTATTATCCAATGTATAGACCTCGAATTTAACCATACTAGATACTAACGTAAAGTAGAAATACGCGAAGTGTATCCTGCTTCTCACAGCACACTACGTGTTATTTCGTCTGCTAATTCAGTCAACCTGTACGATGACGTCAGGCCAATGAGATCGCGTACTTGCGTGACGTGACATTTTCGTAGATTTTTATCTTGTTTGGAGTTATTATTTGTACATTCTGATCACATTTTTGAATTCTGCATGCAATTCTGAATCAGATTAGCATATTTTTAATTAAAACCCCGGATCATGCATGTTCCCTATTATGACATTGCAACTGAAAGAAACTCGGCATTAAATTCGAATTCTTCTTGACCGGACATTTAACAAATATACACGAAATTCATCCCTCACTGGTTCACTTGACTGTACCTTCAACGCTTTGAGTGTAATTACGACGAATTCCCTTGAATTGGTGTTTGCTGTAGATGTATCAAGCCTAATTTGGTGATGTATCCTTCTTGTTTAACTGACGACTAAGTATACATGTGACCGCTTGTTTTCCATCCAGATGACTTCTTGGTAAGTCTGTCCTACATGACATTATGGCAAGTCTATCCTTCTATGATTTCATAGCAAGTCTTTCCTTCCAACTGCACTGACCGACCAACTGTGGCCTCATTCTCTCAATGACCCATGACAAATGACTAACTGAGGCCTCTCCACCCTTTCGACTGACGCTATAAGACACGGGACCAGCTTATATTGACATTAGTTGTCACACCTACGCATTCTCCAGAAATAACTATGATATACTCCCACCCTGCTCCAAATGTTACACACAATGGTGAAATTGCCCCGGGCAGCTTAGGTAACTCCATGAAAGTGAGCTCACCACTAAATGCACACAATGACGTAGCAATGACTCGGCAGTTACGCTATCAGTATTGCAACATGTGCGTTGCAATGTCAAAACTTATTGCAAAGCAGATCCATAGATGATATTATGCAGCGAGTCTTACTTTACATGGTTAAATGCTAATATTCACACACATATATATACAATTTAACTACAATCACGCAAGCGACAATCATTGCATAATTCAATTGAACAATAATAATAATTACAATAATAGTAATCTCACAGATAAAATAATAATGAGGACATAATAATAATAATAATAATAATAATAATAATAATAATAATAATAATAATAATAATAATAATAATAATACAGATATCATTCTGTAACGAGATTTGAACCGTTACACCTGGTCCACAAGTCAGTGAATCTTTGTATATTAATGCGAAATAGTGTTCTATCATGTTCTTTCTTTTAGTTTCTCTTTCTATATCATAGACGTAACATGTAATTTTAAGTAGATTTAGATGTCCTGAAGTAGTTCGATCCGATACGGAGTGGATACATAATAAGTAATGGCGAATATTATTATGATATAAACCATAGCGACATGTATAAATATCCGTGTGGGAAATTTCTAAATTTATATTTTAAACAGGCGTTCCGACTTCGATGGTATTAATATCAGATATTACTATTATTTCTTGGTTAATAATGCAACATAAATACGAGTGATGTGCGGTGATCTGACTTTCCTTTCAATTGCTATTCTTTAAGAAGTGCTAGCAATACGAGTGGAAATGATGATGTGTCTCATGATGTGAGCCAAGAGTTATGAGTGTTTAAAATTGAATTATCGAATTAATGAATCGGTGTTGTACGAGGTATGTCCTGTAATAATATAATTATGAGAAGTGCTACATATCATATAGTGTTAAACATATACTACGTACGTAAGTCGTGTATTTGGTGTTGATTTGACTATTATTAGATAAAGGGAGCATTGTGGCGACCAACGTGAAGGCACGACTATTATAAGGTAAAGGGAGCATTCTGATGCCCAATGTGAAGGCTCGACTATTATGAGACAAACGATGCATTGTGATGTCTAATGTGAAGAATTGAAGATTATGAGATAAAGGATGTATTCCGTTGATCAACGTTGAGGCTTGACTACTATGAGATGAAGAAGATGGAATGAAACATGAAGTTGCGTTTATATTAGACATGTGCATTTGTATTAGTTGATTTGCGGCGAGGTAATACGTAATTGATAACTGAATATTAATGGAAGGTGATAGCAATGCAAGTGAGAGTGAATGTAGAGTTAATGTTTTATTTTATGAAATGCATTAGAGGCGTCATTTAAAGAGAGATTAAACCGTGGTCAGAAAGAAAGACCAAGTCAGTTACAAATTCTAACCGATGGATTAACGTCGAAGGATTTGGTCACGAAATTGGAATTGACTAATACCAAGGAAGAACTAGGCAATAAGTTGATAATATTAATAATATTAATAATAATAATAATAATAATAATAATAATTATATTAACTCATGAACAACAGGAATATAAAGACCACGTGGACAAAAGAGTCGGAGATTTGACCGAGAATATCAGACATATGGAGGACGAAATTAAAAATTTGAAACTGGCGGAAGATAACGCGAAATATAACGTTCCAATTGAAGTAAATAGGATTCAAGACCTAGAATTGCCTACATCTAGAGAACACAGGAATTTATTAGGTTCATTTCCTGAAAATACGGAATGCATTAGAGATTTTGCTACTATTCTCTCTAGTAACCAACCTATTGTACACAATGTAAGGACACATGAGGATAGACCTAAACAGTGTAATTTATGGAATGGTTTAATGCCTAAATCTTTCTTACGAGGCATAGAGGACTATTTTGAAGAGATGAAAATTATACCCGAGCGTCAACTTTGAATAGCAGAAAAATATCTTGAAGGTCACCCTCTTATCTGGTGCAAGGCGTTTAGGTATACGTTTACCGACTCTGAAGAATTCCGTAGGGAAATCTTATCTAAATTGTTGGAGTTTGGACACTCAACAAAACCTACACCTAGAAATGTATTCAAACGTATGCAGGCACAGGTCCCAGTAGGCACGCAGAGTATTTTACATACC
The DNA here is from genome assembly GCF_040414725.1 of Anabrus simplex. Taxonomy (NCBI): domain Eukaryota; kingdom Metazoa; phylum Arthropoda; class Insecta; order Orthoptera; family Tettigoniidae; genus Anabrus; species Anabrus simplex. Next base: position 49,939,100 of record NC_090266.1, read on the forward strand.
AATTCCAAAAATTAAGAGAATTAGGTACTCCACCTACCAAGTCAGAGCGCTATAGAGATGCAATTTCCGCCTGAGATACAACTGTGGCGAAAGTTCAGACTGCTGTGCACGCGGAAGAGATATTCAGGAAACTGGATGGCACGACAGTCGAAGGTACCACTTGCAGTCCGAGGACAATGGAGATGGCAGTAAATACATTTACTCCGACCCATAATTCAGGAGAAGAGATAAATGACTATCATACACGAGAAAGGTGGCAACAGAGATTTCAACCTTGGAAGGATGGGAGAATGCACGATTACCGTACAGGAAGGAGGGTGAAATTCCAGGAACGTTGGGTTAACAATAACAACCAGGGTTACTTTTCAAGGGAAAGAGGTGAGCCATATTACCGACGAGTAGAAGGGTGCAACGTATCACATATATTATCCAATGTAGATTTCGAAGCTCGGCCTTTCAGCACAATGATTCAGAATGCTTTTAATTTCTGCTTTTCTTACCTCAATTTTAGTAGTGATGTTTATGCCAAAGTCGCTTTAATGGGGGACGTATGAAAAATTTCACTTCATTAAATGAATTTTTGTAACTCCCGGAGTTTTAAAGATAACGTTATAGAATTTGATGTACATGGTTATCTGTGTTCTGGACATATGTGTGTTAATGTTGTAGTGATCACTTATGTGGTTCCTATGCTAGGAATATTTGAAATTTTTGAAACATTCACCCATAAAAAGTACCCTGTTTAGAAAACCATCAAATTCTAAGTCACCAAATTCGTCACATAACATCTAAAGGATAATTTGAAGATATATGTGGACCAAATGTTTGATATTTTATTTACTTTTATTTTTAGAGCAATTCAGATTTGACGGACTAAGTTTGGAAAAATTATACTGACTTGTTGCCCCATAAAATACGAAATATTTTCTTTAAATTATTTTCTCCCAGAAAGTTATTTATAGTAATGGTTATAGAAGCATACCAAGTTTCATTACTGTATCTTGGAAAATGTAGCAGGAAAGGAACATTAAACTAAAAAAAAACAAGTTACGGAAAACTTGAATCAAAGATTTGAGATTGCTTATATCATTTTACCATTCATCTCATGAATTAGTGTGAATCATATCCATATTCCTGTTTCCTCTTCCTCCTCCAGCTCTTTCGCCTTTCTCCTTTGATGAGCCTTAGTTTCTAAATTCATCATTGTGGAGTCAGCTGTAGCAATTTGCCTGTCATCTATTGCAACCTTTCCAACCCACGCCATTTGCCGCATAGAACCAAATGACTGCATGATAATCCCTAAAAAATCGGGATACCGCCATATAGCACCATACGCCAAAGCGCCTGATGGAAAGGGACCTTTTTAGTCTAGAGTCAAATGCCACCTCATCAGGAAGGAACAAAAAAAATTCAGAATGATGGGTGAGCAAATGCTCTTCCGACCGTGCAAGGGTCTACTGCACCCTTCCGTTCCAAAGAATCAAACCACCGACCTCCCAAGGCCATGGTGCGTTCGCGGCAGAAGATCAAAGAAAATATCACATAACTAGCTTAAAGGCATAAATGAACGGAAGGAAACCTGGGATACAATGTTATTCGGCAAAATGACAGGCAGACAAAAGTTTAAATACCTATTTATTGAGCCTTGATAAATCAAATTAATTAAAGGTCGATCCTGAATATTTATAGTATATCAATGTTGAATATGCAATGTCCAACGGACTAAATACAAATTGTAAAGTGTCAAAAAAAAATTATTTCTCCTTTACTTCTATCTTCTTCCCGACATGATGATAAATATTACATCATAATTTGTATAACATACTTTTCAAATTAAAAAAATTAGAAATATCCTTATAAATGCGACGGTTATCATTAATAACTTTCTTCGCTATCAGAAGAAGCAATTATTTATACAACAAAATAAATTGAAGATAACTTGAAGTGGTCAATTAGCTAAATTAATTATATTACAAAATAAACAAAGAATAAACTGAATGCTAGTCGATATAATCCTCATCAAAATAAAATGACTGATGTCGGGTCCAGAAATCGAACCCACATCCCAATGAATCCAATGACAAAAATTACGAAAATAAAACTCGATGTTTTATCCACATAAAGTGTGAAACACGACTAAAAGAATGTATTAAAAAAAGAAAATATGTACACAGTATGAAAATAAACAATAACAATATACACATGCAATTGGCTGTATATAAAAAATGTGACAACAAAAATCCATGGTTGCCTCAGAACTCGAACCAATGATATCCAAGATAACATCGACAAACGGGACTAAAAAAACTGCCTTTCTTAATTAATCATATGGTCTACAAATAAATGATAATACTGGCGTTCCAGTTAGTTAAATATTATTATAAGATCATACATGAAAAAGTCAAAGAACCCTTTAAACAATAATCGGTGTCGCACGGCCTTCATTCTAAGCGGAATAGCTCGAACAATACAGCATACGGTAATCCTTTAAAAGGGACAAACCTTCTTCACTCTCCCCTCATCGTAAATCTCTGGACGTCAAAGCCCGGGTAAATAATGGCCCAGTGTGGCAGAAATATCCTTTCAACATCTCAAGGTGAAAGCAAATCGTTTCCCTTGGAACACATATTTGTTAAATAATCTTATTTCATTATATATTCTCATATCATATTTCCAAAGCTCCACTGGCTTATAAATTCACTGTCCTGCCATAATTCTATAATACAATATCAATCCACTGTTCATTTTCTTATATTCACATCCATCAACTCAGAATGACCGGCTTCGATTCCATCCGATTACAGAATACAGCCTAGGTTTTTCCTACGTTTTAAAATCAAATCAATAAAATCAAATATGGATTTTAAACATATCCATAACGTTTTTCGCATATATAGAAAGGGAAAATATTTCACATAAAAGGAAAACGCTGATCTCAATAGGATGGCGTCTGTTCGATGTCTAGGCATGTCACAAGTTACGCATATAATTAATACAGCCATCTACAAATATATCATCATGCGAATTACATGAAAATAAGAGTGCCTTGCTATCCTAATGTTAACAGTCGATAATCCATTTTTACAAACATAATCACATGCATTATCATAATAAGCTTGGATATCACGTAAATAAATATACAAAATTACGGCTCGGCTCAGTGCCAAAAACAAATCCACTATCTATTACATTTACCTAATCTGAGCACTCTCAAACTAACTAATATTTTATCATCACGTCAAATACATGCATTACGTTAATTATATATATATATATTTAAGCCCATGGAGTAGACTATAAATTCCATGAAATGAACACAAATGAATATGAAGACCACTCACAAGTTCTCTTTCTAATTAAAAAATACATGCAATTTACATGTCTAACCTAATTTACGTGATCTGCATAATGAATAACCGCGCATTTATTAAAAAAATTATTTCATTTTAGTACTTATCATCATGTCGTAACAATCCAAGGTTCGGGTCCCGGGTAAGACCCTCATTGTTTCCTTTTAAGCTTCCATGGTGTTGACGTTGGTCACGGGTTCATGTCCGTTGCTACTCCCGCTGAGCACGTTCATATTCCAATGGTTATCTTCTACACTTATAACAGTGTTTATGAGATTAAGACTTGTTGCGTCACTTTAACACAAAAAATACAATTAATAGCACTATAATGAAATTAATACTTGTTGCATCACTTAAAAAGTTACAATTATACCGTTCTTGCGATCACATAACTTCAACCTGTTTTTAAATACTATTGTTTGTAGACAATTACAATATTCTCGAAGATATAAACTGTACATTTACAGTCTGAAACACTAAATAGATCAGAACACCATCAAACCGTGGTTCTGCTTTGGATCCTTCGCGTAAAGTCGATCGGTTGTCATCATCGCGGTTCCTTTTATAAACTTTCCCCCTTCCATGCAAGAGACAATGGATAGTCCCCACTACTTTTTTTAATTAATAGTTCCACGTGTCGTATGACATCGGTAATACACTCAAACGTGTGACTCAGATTCTTAAGTAGTCTGGTTATGTGCGGAACCTGAAATGTTCGGCCATTTATTCAAAATTAATTATCAAAATAATGCCCCAACAATGTCTTCCATGAAGGTGCTGCGTACAAGGGACGCTTAGCTTGTTATATAATGCAACGATTGCGTATTCTTCCACACGTTAATATATTATAAAGACTTAGAATTTTGGCAGATGTCTATAATTAAATCATATCACATCCCGAGGTTTCCCATATTAAATATTATGCATGTCTCGAAATCTCATCATAATAATGCGATTCGCGAGCTGGCAACATCGTGTTCGGCCATTTTTTCAACGGGTGACGGTATCATTATCGATTTTTCTGGCTTGATATTTTCTTCCCTCTCTCTCTATCTGTGTATCCTTTTAGTTAAGACGGAGTGGTGTTTAGCAGGTTACAAAGGTTGTGTAAGCATGTGCAACCAAATGCAACTTTTTGTAACAAGTACGAGGGAGCTTTACAAAGGTTTTTCACTGCCAAATAATTAATAAATAAATATGTACATGACCGATAAGGTCACATCTGCCTTTCCGTCGGACTCAAGAAATTTGGAAAGGGTTACAAATTTCTTGACTGATTTCAATTTATTGAAGAGACGCTCATTTACATATTTAATTGTGGTCTCTTCGGCAGTGTATTGTTCTCAAGAGCTCTCGGTTTTCAACCCTAAACCTTTGGTTATCCCGTTCGAGTATAAAAGCAAGTTGACCCAAAATTTCTCGACGTTGTTCTAATTCTTCACAATTTTGACACCATGGGATATCCTCGTCTTCCTGGTTTTCAATCCTTGTCATCTGGACTTCAGCTTCCTCAAGATTCTCATCTTCTTCATCCTGTGGAATGCTGTCATCATCTTCATCTTGATCCTCTCCTTCCTCCTCGGAGTTCTGGTCTGGCTGGTCCAAATTTGCTCTAATGCTTCCTGGTGGATAATATAATTTTTGATTTTATTGTATCAAGTACAGTTTCCTTCAATCTGGGATCATAATCTGAAATATAGGTATTTACTTTAATGTCTCTTATACTACTGCTCTGAAGATAAAGTTTGACACTTTAATCTTTCTTCTCTCTTTTCCTGCCAGAATGTCCTAATGATGTCGATGCTTCTGGATCGTATGTCATCACTAAAGACTTCCATTTAAGATCCCTACTTATCTCTCCTTGAGTTTGCAACTCTGGACCTCCACATTCGGTTGCTTGCTGCAACGCGGCTGCCTTCCGTCTGTTCTGTCGATTACGTTCCCGCTGCTCCACGTATTGTCTGGGATTCAAAATTCTCCCATCTACTTTTTCTTTCCACTTCGCGGGTTGTGGCTTCAATCCTCTTCTGCGTCGACTTTTCCTACTCGAGTACCATCTTCTCGGACTAGTACACCGTCCGTACTTGTAACAGTACCGTTTGATATGATACTGTCCTTTCCTTTGGCCTGACGATCCATTCTTCTTTCTTCTAAGCTGTGGTCTCTAATTCAAACCTTTCGTGCTACTGTGCGTCTTCTTTTTCTTCTTTCTTATGCCTGAATTCTTCGATGAGATAGACTGTTTTGCCTCCTTTTGGATACGCACTTCAGTTTTACCTGACATACCTAATGTCTGAGTCTCAACACATTCGACGCGCTCAATTACCGTTTCCTCTAAATTCTTACTCGTTTTATCTAACTGTTTACATATTTCTTCTTTACCTTCCTCTATAGAACCGTTCATCTTTTCACTACTCTGTCTTATATCTTGACCTAACTGTTGAAAAGTGTTTTTAATGTTCTCATTCAACTGATCGAATTTCTGATCAATTATATTTATAATGTTTTCATTACTCTTTTTAATGTCTTCACTATTCTGATCTATCTTCTGAACAATCACTTTCATATTTTTATTAATGTCCTCTATCAGAGCCCTCATGGCTACCATATCCATTCTACACAATATTTCAATAAAGTGGGCCCCCCTTAACTCGAACCTCGGATTAGGAGAAATCTATTTGAAAATGAAATCATTTCAAGGTTACCTCAATCCAAAATCACAAAATTTTCACAACAATGTAATTTGAATTAAATTTATAGCCTGAATACAGCTATCTCAAAATTATTCAACAGTATAATTTATCAAGGGTACCTTTCATCACAATATTTTGAATACGTAGCCTATCATTATTATATTTATTATTATTATTATTATTATTATTAATTTTGAATAAGTTCGTATAATAAAAATATCGCAAGTTAAATACCAACACAGGTGGTATATGCCAATAAATTAGGCCATCCTTCCAGTATTGAGGCAGATACACCTAATACAGTGGGTAATATCGTCCCAAAACTTTCCACGTGAATCCTAACTTACTGAAACGTTACAACAAACACTAAAGGCCTGAGGTCACCTTTACCTATCGCGAAACACTAACACAAATTTAATAAATGATTCACTATGAGTAATGAGGCCTGTTACAACCAGTACCTCCTGACAAGTACCCATGAATACGATTACCTGAAGGGTATCGATATTCATTTTTCCTCAGATTTGGGAAAATCATTTTATTGTTTCCCGGGATTTAATTAAATCCCTACATGATTTTGGGTACCTCAATTACTATGAATGACTGTCCTGGTTATCGTCACTTAGACTATAACCACGACTATGTTTTCATTTTGCCATAAATATCACATTAATTTTAATCTGTCATTCACTTCTCATACTGATCCAATTATCAGCATCCCATAAATTGAACAACCATCGTGTTCCTTCATATAATAATTGGTCAGTTCTATATTCCTAAATATGGCATTGCCATGTCTGACGCCCATTTTCGCAAAAGTTATCATATGAAATTATCTCTATCGAAAACATCGAAAAATTCTGAAAATGCCGAAAAATTCAAAAATGCCGAAAATGCCGAAAATACCTAACATTGTAAATGCCTAAAAATGCCGAAAATGCCTAAACGCTGGGCGCCAAATGCAACCTTTCCAACCCACGCCATTTGCCGCATAGAACCAAATGACTGCATGATAATCCCTAAAAAATCGGGATACCGCCATATAGCACCATACGCCAAAGCGCCTGATGGAAAGGGACCTTTTTAGTCTAGAGTCAAATGCCACCTCATCAGGAAGGAACAAAAAAAATTCAGAATGATGGGTGAGCAAATGCTCTTCCGACCGTGCAAGGGTCTACTGCACCCTTCCGTTCCAAAGAATCAAACCACCGACCTCCCAAGGCCATGGTGCGTTCGCGGCAGAAGATCAAAGAAAATATCACATAACTAGCTTAAAGGCATAAATGAACGGAAGGAAACCTGGGATACAATGTTATTCGGCAAAATGACAGGCAGACAAAAGTTTAAATACCTATTTATTGAGCCTTGATAAATCAAATTAATTAAAGGTCGATCCTGAATATTTATAGTATATCAATGTTGAATATGCAATGTCCAACGGACTAAATACAAATTGTAAAGTGTCAAAAAAAAAATTATTTCTCCTTTACTTCTATCTTCTTCCCGACATGATGATAAATATTACATCATAATTTGTATAACATACTTTTCAAATTTAAAAAAAATCAGAAATATCCTTATAAATGCGACGGTTATCATTAATAACTTTCTTCACTATCAGAAGAAGCAATTATTTATACAACAAAATAAATTGAAGATAACTTGAAGTGGTCAATTAGCTAAATTAATTATATTACAAAATAAACAAAGAATAAAATGAATGCTAGTCGATATAATCCTCATCAAAATAAAATGACTGATGTCGGGTCCAGAAATCGAACCCACATCACAATGAATCCAATGACAAAAATTACGAAAATAAAACTCGATGTTTTATCCACATAAAGTGTGAAACACGACTAAAAGAATGTATTAAAAAAGAAAATATGTACACAGTATGAAAATAAACAATAACAATATACACATGCAATTGGCTGTATATAAAAAATGTGACAACAAAAATCCATGGTTGCCTCAGAACTCGAACCAATGATATCCAAGATAACATCGACAAACGGGACTAAAAAACTGCCTTTCTTAATTAATCATATGGTCTACAAATAAATGATAATACTGGCGTTCCAGTTAGTTAAATATTATTATAAGATCATACATGAAAAAGTCAAAGAACCCTTTAAACAATAATCGGTGTCGCACGGCCTTCATTCTAAGCGGAATAGCTCGAACAATACAGCATACGGTAATCCTTTAAAAGGGACAAACCTTCTTCACTCTCCCCTCATCGTAAATCTCTGGACGTCAAAGCCCGGGTAAATAATGGCCCAGTGTGGCAGAAATATCCTTTCAACATCTCAAGGTGAAAGCAAATCGTTTCCCTTGGAACACATATTTGTTAAATAATCTTATTTCATTATATATTCTCATATCATATTTCCAAAGCTCCACTGGCTTATAAATTCACTGTCCTGCCATAATTCTATAATACAATATCAATCCACTGTTCATTTTCTTATATTCACATCCATCAACTCAGAATGACCGGCTTCGATTCCATCCGATTACAGAATACAGCCTAGGTTTTTCCTACGTTTTAAAATCAAATCAATAAAATCAAATATGGATTTTAAACATATCCATAACGTTTTTCGCATATATAGAAAGGGAAAATATTTCACATAAAAGGAAAACGCTTATCTCAATAGGATGGCGTCTGTTCGATGTCTAGGCATGTCACAAGTTACGCATATAATTAATACAGCCATCTACAAATATATCATCATGCGAATTACATGAAAATAAGAGTGCCTTGCTATCCTAATGTTAACAGTCGATAATCCATTTTTACAAGCATAATCACATGCATTATCATAATAAGCTTGGATATCACGTAAATAAATATACAAAATTACGGCTCGGCTCAGTGCCAAAAACAAATCCACTATCTATTACATTTACCTAATCTAAGCACTCTCAAACTAACTAATATTTTATCATCACGTCAAATACATGCATTACGTTAATTATATATATATTTAAGCCCATGGAGTAGACTATAAATTCCATGAAATGAACACAAATGAATATGAAGACCACTCACAAGTTCTCTTTCTAATTAAAAAATACATGCAATTTACATGTCTAACCTAATTTACGTGATCTGCATAATGAATAACCGCGCATTTATTTAAAAAAATATTTCATTTTAGTACTTATCATCATGTCGTAACAATCCAAGGTTCGGGTCCCGGGTAAGACCCTCATTGTTTCCTTTTAAGCTTCCATGGTGTTGACGTTGGTCACGGGTTCATGTCCGTTGCTACTCCCGCTGAGCACGTTCATATTCCAATGGTTATCTTCTACACTTATAACAGTTTTTATGAGATTAAGACTTGTTGCGTCACTTTAACACAAAAAATACAATTAATAGCACTATAATGAAATTAATACTTGTTGCATCACTTAAAAAGTTACAATTATACCGTTCTTGCGATCACATAACTTCAACCTGTTTTTAAATACTATTGTTTGTAGACAATTACAATATTCTCGAAGATATAAACTGTACATTTACAGTCTGAAACACTAAATAGATCAGAACACCATCAAACCGTGGTTCTGCTTTGGATCCTTCGCGTAAAGTCGATCGGTTGTCATCATCGCGGTTCCTTTTATAAACTTTCCCCCTTCCATGCAAGAGACAATGGATAGTCCCCACTACTTTTTTTAATTAATAGTTCCACGTGTCGTATGACATCGGTAATACACTCAAACGTGTGACTCAGATTCTTAAGTAGTCTGGTTATGTGCGGAACCTGAAATGTTCGGCCATTTATTCAAAATTAATTATCAAAATAATGCCCCAACAATGTCTTCCATGAAGGTGCTGCGTACAAGGGACGCTTAGCTTGTTATATAATGCAACGATTGCGTATTCTTCCACACGTTAATATATTATAAAGACTTAGAATTTTGGCAGATGTCTATAATTAAATCATATCACATCCCGAGGTTTCCGATATTAAATATTATGCATGTCTCGAAATCTCATCATAATAATGCGATTCGCGAGCTGGCAACATCGTGTTCGGCCATTTTTTCAACGGGTGACGGTATCATTATCGATTTTTCTGGCTTGATATTTTCTTCCCTCTCTCTCTATCTGTGTATCCTTTTAGTTAAGACGGAGTGGTGTTTAGCAGGTTACAAAGGTTGTGTAAGCATGTGCAACCAAATGCAACTTTTTGTAACAAGTACGAGGGAGCTTTACAAAGGTTTTTCACTGCCAAATAATTAATAAATAAATATGTACATGACCGATAAGGTCACACTATGTCCTTCAGTATTGACACTGTCAAAGCTCCTGGCTGCAATCCTAGTCTCTTCAAGGTCTTTATCCTCCCTACATTTCCATTAATAAACACTAAACAAGCTTCATATGCTGCTATTTTGACCAAATTTGAAGAGACAGATATGGGGCATCTTTTCCCTATAAGGTAGTTGAAACTTTCGATAGGATTCTGGGCTCTGCCATGCAAACACTTCTGTAAGCAATCTGGATTCGCTAGAAAACTAAAGAAAGGTTTTAGTACATTCATGACAGCTTCAGGTAGATTATGCTTGTGGGAATAAGTAGTGCCAGCTTGCTCAGCTTGTTTGAATTTACATCATGTAATATGACATAGTTTATGAATAGGATATTGGTCACTTGACTGTTTGTGAAACCAAATGGCCCAAACAGCTCTTTGCATGTCCTTCACATTTCCAAATTTCTCTCTTATAGCCTCCCCATTATATACCTACAAAGTATGTTTTTGTTGTTTTAGTCATCAGTCCATAGACTGGTTTGATGCAGCTCTCCATGCCACCCTATCTTGTGCTAACATTTTCATTCCTACGTAACTATTGCATCCTACATCTGCTCTAATCTGCTTGTCATATTCATACCTTGGTCTACCCCTACCATTCTTACCACCTACACTTCCTTCAAAAACCAACTGAACAAGTCCTGGGTGTCTTAAGATGTGCCCTGTCATTCTATCTCTTCTTCTCGTCAAATTTAGCCAAATCGATCTCCTCTCACCCCCCAGAGGCTTCCCATCTTAATGTTTTAACCCCTAAGTCCCTTCTTCAGTTTTAAAAGTCTCCCCCCATTCTCTTCTGAATATGCCCAAAACATTCTAACTTTTCAATCTTACAAACTGGACCATCAGGTTCACATTCTAAGACAGTTTTGAACGAACTTGAGTCATCATCACCACGGTATTTCACATACATTACCCCATATTTTTCAACACTTCTTTGAAAAATAAGTTTCATCCCAGCTGGCTCCATCTCACCACTGGAACCTGAGTAATTTGTTCAGCACACATTTTTATGTTCACTTTGCCATTTCCTCTCTTCTACACTGTTATGTTTTTCTAAGGGCACAAACACCACAAAACTTGCACATCACTTGCAGAACAAATATATTGGTAGTGACAATGCTGATGACTGATGAAACACCATAAAGTGATGTGTGTCTACGCTTCAACCATGTACCATCGCAAGAAACACGCAAGTCAATAACTGGAACATCAGATTCAGTTGTTTCCATATCACTGTTTAGGTTCAGAGCTTCCTGAACTGATGATGTCAGATTATCCCTACATTCTTTCTCAAGAGCACACAAGAATTATCTGTTTGTATGAGTGTACCTTGCAGCTGGGAGTCGCATGTTCATAATTCCACAAAACAAGTTGGTACCTTCCCCTCCAACACCTAAACACCTCATCCATAGCACAATCTCAGGATTGCTTCATAAGTCCAGTTATTCACTTCAGACGTTCTAAAAGCAATATCTGACTGACAGCTGTCACAATACAAATGTAACCTAAGACTAGACCTATCCGCTCTTCATCACCGTATAACCGCAAATCTCTCGCGCAACAGTTAGCACATGCACAAGCTGAACGAATAACTTCTGACAGAATCCTCAAATCTATGAACCTAAACACTCTTGAGTATGTATCTTCCGTCTTGTGTTCATCAAATGAAATGCCTCTATCAATTTTCATCTTAGCAGCACTGGATTTCTTGCTCGCAGTACTACGGATACCGGTACATTATTCTGTACTTTGACCTGGTACATTCGATTTACTTTTCGTAAACCGAGAAGCACGGTCCTTTCTACTTTCTTAAAAATTCTACGTTCACCTCAAGGCATAATGTTATTTTGTGTAACACAGAACTCACAAAATCGGCACTTGGTAAATCGGTTGTGAAACCAGAGCAACACATGTATATAAACACATCGTCAACAAAGGAACGGCAGCCATACTTTTGTACAGCCTTCTTGATGACAAGTTTCCATGAAAGAAAGACAAACACGTCAAAATTCTCCGTAAGAGTAACGGAAAGAAAACTCTTCCTACAGAAGTGGGCGTGGCAGTATACCAGCACTTTCAGATACTCATTTTTCTCACATTTACAGATGGCATTGAACCGTAATATTTTGGCATTGAAATCCTGACGTGTTGAGGTATATTATGAGCAAATACAAAATGCTATTTTTACTCATTTTTACGTCGTTCCCGCTTAACTCTCTATGAAAAGACTGATCAGTACCTTGACGACTTCCTTCAATAGATATTAAAATCAATAAGTGGTATAAGGCTCCATTACGTTTGTTAAAATACACACATATTCATAAAATCAGAACTCCTTGAAGGACTAGAGATAGGAAGTTCATATTCGCAGGACATGCTCATTAGTATGTTCTGCAGAAACGATTAGCATTTCAGTCATCATGTGTCCTGTTGCCTAGTAGGAACTGGGTCCTCTATGGGCACTAATGACTTGTTCCATGCGTGATGGCATCGGCGCCTATATGGCGCGAATGACATCCTATGGTATAGACATCCATGCTGGATTCACCTTGTTCCAAAGTTCATCTTTGGTGGTTGGCATTGGGTCACAGCGCGGCAACCAGCGTAACACCATATCCCACACATTTTCGATTGGTGACATGTCCGCTGATCGGGCGTACCAAGGCAACAGTCTGACATCCTGTTACGACAAGAAGGCACGTGTTCGTGCAGCAACATGTGGTCGCACATTGTCCTGCTGTAATATGGCGTCTGGGGTGTCGTGCAGAAAGGTTGCGGCTACGGTCCTCAGGATGTCATTCACGTTGGTTAAACTGGCCACAGTGCCCTGGACATGCACCAACTGTGACTTGCGGTTGTACCGAATAGCACCCTACACCATAAGGCCTTCAATTGGCGCTGTATGTCTTGTGCCAATGCAGCGATTGTGATGCCATCCAGCTCCATGGCTAAATGGTTTGCGTACTGGCCTTAGTCACAGATGTGCTGGGTTCGATTTCCGGCAGGGTCGGGAATTTTAACCATTATTGGTTGATATCGCTGGCACGGGGCTGGTTGTATGTGTCGTCTTCGTCATCATTTCATCCTCATCACGACGCGCAAGTCGCCTACGGGTGTCGAATCAAAGACTTGCACTGGTTAGCCAAGCATGTAGTCGGGGACTACCAGCACTAAAAGTCATATGCCATTTCATTTTCATTTCAGTGTGATGCCACCAAAGTGCAACCATCATTTTCTAACAAACAGAAACTGGTTTCGTCCGAAAACTATATTTCCGGCCATTTCCGTCCCCACTGACGTTGTTCCATACACCATTGCAGTCTAGCATGTTTATACACATAAGTTAAAGGTAGGCGGAAATGTGGACGACTCGCCCGTAACCCAGACCGTAATAACCGGCGACGGACTCTCACTCCTGATAGTGTACGATGTGTTACACTGTTCCACTGTTGCTCCAGAGCTGAGGAGGTTGCAGATCTGTCCTGCATTGCCATTCGTTTGAGGTGTCGATCTTCTCGGGGTTGGTCTGGGTGGTGCGACCAGTTCCATCTCGTCGTGTTGTACGACCTTCTGTGAACCATTCTGTACACACCCGTTGCATTGCCGACACACTACGTCCCACTCGGACAGCAAATTCCGGGAGAGATGCATCGCGTTCTCTCATGCCAATAATGCACCCTCCTTCAAACTCACTCATTTGACGGTGCTGTTTTCCCATACGTGTGTGAGGCATCCTGCACGTCTGCTCAAGTCACACTGATCCATTACCTTCGGTTTATAGCGACAACAAGAGCCGTAGGCATATTTTACTAGTCGGTGGTGGTGCGCCGAGATATCGATGTGGACCTTGAACCTGACGGCCGACGGGGTTCAAATGCTAATAATTTCTTCAGAGCATACTAATGCACATGTCCTGTGAATAAAAACTTCCTATCTCTAGTCTTTCAAGGTATTCTGGTTTTTATGATCATGATTCTAAGATATTACTTCCTCTGTCCCAAAATATAGTTGCATTCATTTCGCAAGTAATTTCTTGACAATAAACAATACAGAAAGGAATATACGTATAACACTAATACACCACATCAAGCCGATGATATTGACAGTACTCACAACTGCACCTGATCACTCCACACGTCCAAAGGCAGCACGAGCAGCACAATACCGGAATCACACTGTAGAACAAGAGGTATAAACCCCTGTCGTTGCAGTTTCTGTTTCCCCAAGTGAGGCAGGTTGTAACAGTTCTTTCCATGAACCTTCATGCATTCAACCATAACTTGTTGCAGGGTCAGGAAAATATTACTCAGTGTCTCAGTAGGGAGGTCGTTCAAGGCTTTTTCAACAGCAGTAACAAGTTCATCTACTGTGGATGTCGCCTCTTGATATTTGAGAGACTGCATGGCATGGAAGAAGCCGAGATCTAGGACATTCATATCTGGGATATTTGGAGGCTGACGGTACAATTGTATGGCTAGAACAGTATTAGAAGCGGCAGCTTTAAATTCAGGATCAGACGGATCAATGTGCGGTTTTGCATTATCCTGCTGTATGTAGATGGGTTTTTATGCTGTCCATGAAGGCCATTTTAACTGGATAGCAGGAAGAACTTTCTCTATGAGCATCTTTCTGTATTCGTCCTGTGTAACGGATTGGATAGGTTTCGAAATCAGTGTCACCCTAGGCCTATTTTTGCTATTGCATTTTGCTGGTTCCTGGATGATAAATGGAAATACCGCAAGTTTACCATCAAAGTACTGGTTACGCATTGAATCAGGACGAGGACATGCCACTGCTGCTAGAAACCTTCGTAATGAAGCGTTTATTCTGACAGGTTCGATGTGGATAGGGTTCTTCAGCAGCAAGGTAAAATCGTCCTTTTTCTGCAGTCATTTAAAACCATTCTTCATCAACATGAACATGTCCTGAAATCTGGCTCTGCGTATCGAAATTGCTGGATCCAACATTGACAAACAATATTTCAAACGCTTCTCTTCTCCTATGAAGTTCAGTGTTGGTTTTAGTCTTGATGAATGTCGTCGAACAGCTTTTTCTTGGATTCTGCGATGCACTGTTGATTTTGCCATACCCAAAGCGACAGCTACAGATCTGATAGTCTTTCTTTGACGCAATGGAATGTTTTTAAATCTATCCTGATCTATCCATTTCTTCTTTCTATCGACTCTCTCTTTCATTCTAGCGGAGACATCAGCAACAATGTTGTCATTCATTATGGAGTTCACACCTTGTTTCCATATGCGCTCTATGGGCCGTCTATGAACGGCAAATTTCACAGCACTTTCCATTATTACACGAAGTAAATGCTCATAAATGGCCCACCTCTTATCATCATCAATATATTTCACTCTTCCCATTCCTTCAATGGCACTTTATCACTGCAAGTACAACATGTAAACGGTACGTACTTCGTATTGACATCTACTGTACACACAAAGCGTCTGACTCACGTCACTATCATTGCATTCACGGATAGCTTGCGTTGATATGAACACCTCGGTTCATGCGACCCCCTACGAAGGTCATGGGCATATGTTCCAGACTGCTAAACCAGTTCATATGCTCTGCGACAGAGCAAACATCACTGTTCTGTGCTTAAATTGCTATTACGTTGCCGTTGTTAACAATAAAAGCTCGTTGACGGAATGCGACTATTATTTTGGGACAGTGGATATACTAGATTTTCTCCTGAAACATATTTTTTCATGATCCCAATTGGTTGCTTCGATCCAGGTTCAGTTCGGTGGCATTTTAACGCGTTCAAGTAAGTCGGCCATGTGTCCATAGAATTTAGTAACATAAAACAACTCCTTGTGAACAAAATTCGGGCATCTCGAAGTCTATGAAACCAAAAAATATATAGTAGAACGCAATGATCACAATAACACTATTAATGATTTTATTATTATTATTAACTATTATTATTATTATTATTATTATTATTATTATTATTATTATTATTATTATTATTATCATCATCTTTAGTTCCATAGTACACATGACAGCTACATATTTCGCATGTCATAACTGACAAAATATAATCTCTTTCATTTCGTACTGAATGGTGCATGCGGTATTTAGTTTTCAGTATCTCCATATCACGAAGATTCTTTCTTAGGACATCACTTACCTATAAGCTGACTGAATAGATGTAGTTCTTTTTGTAGCTATAGAAGATTTTTCTGCTACACCTGCTACAGCTACCTACCGCACTTCTGCTTGTACAGACATCGGGCATATAAGCCGGACGAATGACTCCTTTGGACGTGGAAGACCTGTGATACAGGAGTCGTGTACATAGGACTACACATTCTAGAATGTAATGGACCATTCTTTCCACTGAATAGCAAGTTGGATAAAACCTAGGATGAACTGATCAACACACACTTGTAGGGGATGGCCATGCACTTATAACAAGAGACGTCGTTAGGACTCTCATTTGGTACTACTTACATCGATTTAAATACATCCTTCCAGGTATGTTGGCATTTTCTATTCTGGACTCCTTTCGCAAATACCATCCTGTGTAGGTATGGTACAAAGGCCATCTTATTATGGTAGAAACCCTCTATCCAAATGCATTATAGCTCTTGCTGAACACACTCCATTTATTCCGTCTTGCTGCCGCTTACCGATTAAAATGCGAACAAATGATACATTATACAAACAATCAGAAATCAGAAACGGTAGGATAGAGATCATATCAACGCATTGAAACAAAACACAGAAGATGAATTTGGCAACAATTTACGAGTACTACATAGAGGACGTGAACAAACAGATCGGGCATGAATATCCTCCACGTCAGTTCTAAAGTACGGCCCATAATACTGTAAGACAATATGAAATACACACGCTTACTTTTTTCAAAACATTGAGGTTCTCAGAGAACAGGCGTAATTAAAAAGTATTTACACTGCGACTACACCGTAAAAAACACTTCAAATCTCATTGATGTTATCGGACATAATAATTCAAGTTTCCTTCTCCTCCTTCTTCTTCTTATTACTATTATTATTATTATCATTATTAACAAATACATTGCATGCTGCATATATCCCACTGGCAATATCTGGTTGGAGTAAACTAGGAACTAAATTGTATAAGAAAATAAATTACTTAATAATAACCAATATGAAAAGAAGATATTAAAAAGAAATGATGCCAAACTAAGAAATTTCATTCTAACTGAGGAAGAAGAGGAAGGAAAGAAATACAAAAAAAGAAGAAAAATTTCATGACAATCAAAAATACTTAGGAGTAATGTAGCATAATAATAACAATCAAACGCACAGAAATGCATAAAATTTGTAGGAAATACCACAATATTTCCTTGCACAAAAAGTAACATAATTAAAACACTATCACATCTCAATTAATTAATTTAAATTAAATACAATATTCCGTTACAAGTAGTGTAGCCTAAACAACACTACACAATCGTACATAAATTTACAGATAATTAAAACTTCCATGAACTTGACAACCCAATAATTTACAGTAGACTGAGTAGTAGAAGGACCAATTACCAACTAACATTATAAATACAACACCATCACAAAATGATTCACATAAAATTTGCAGGATATTGAAGTTTTTGTAGATGCACCTTACAGCTTCGTGAAATGATAGACTACGGCAGATGATGCATTGAAATTCTCAGTTCGCCAATTTACAAACGAATATTTAGCGTGCCTCTTACTTTACAGGAATAATCGGTCTTATTTGTGTGGCAGGGCTTTTCTAGTTGATTGTTCAACTCAACTCTCCCCAAGCCGGGTTATTGGCATAACATCTTGCTCTATTGCTTCTACCTTCAGCGTCCTACACCCAACCTTCCCTTATCTCCGTGCTCCTGTTGAAGATGACCGTATTCACGCTAAAATTCACTCTTCAGATGAAATAATGCTCGTCCTCAAAGAGTGTATAAAAGTTTGGATAAGTAACTAATCACAGGGAAGAACAAATCAAGTTAAAAAGTGTATTATCAGAGGAAGCTGTTTATTGTTTTTAAACAATACGAAATCAACGATTCAACAAAAATGTTGTCAAACCATTCTGCATTATATGAAACAGCTTTTTAAATGTGGTTTTGGTTTGATTTTGTTTAGTTCAAAATATTAATGAAGTATCTGCTTTGGATCTATATTGACCACAATAAGTCAGTCAACACCAAAGTGTTGTATGTCATATTGGTGTATTGTTAGCTGGTGAGATTTTAACAGTTTTCTTTAACAAAGGCAGCTTTGTGAATTCACCACCAGTAATTCATTGTCAAGATAATAATGCCTACGTCCACAATAACAACAGAAGGTGGACTACACACGAGGCAAACTGACTTATCTGGTTGAAGCCACTTTTATTAACACAGTTCAGAATATTAACTCAATATCAACTCAACTTATCTGGGTCTTACCGCGGACGGTTTTGTATTTTCCAATAATCTGGAAGTAAAATTTGGCTATTTCATCATTGTTACGACGAAATGCCTTCCCTTGGTGGTGACCTTGGCCTTAATAATTTACTGCAAAAATTAAAAAGACTAAAGAATGACTTATCTGGTGTTTGCCAGGGATGTGTGAATTGTGTGCATAATTTGTCACCAATATCTAACTGAAATCAAAATTCAAGAACATAAAATGTATTTATCTCACATCCGTATTGGACAATGGTTGAGGAAGGGTCTTTACCTTCTTTTAGCTCGTAGTGCAGTTCATTTTCCAGGATAGTAGATCTGAAGAGCAAATTGATTGAGCAGAGTTAACAGCATATAATAGGTACGCCACGGTGACATGAGTTTGTTAAACGTGAATGAATACGTAACCCGGTGATTGCAATAGATGGTGAGTAACGCAGAAACAAAGTGCTAGTCATCACACATAATGGGAACAAATGAGGCAAATAGAAACCACAGGCAAGGTGGTCACGAAAATGCTGTGTTGCCTGATCAAAGAAGATAAACACAGCCCAACACAACAGCAATGCACGAAGAAATCCGCCACTGAATTCTAACTAGGTAATTTCAATTATCAGAAGAGCTACACTTTTCATTATCGTGGACGGAGTGGAATTGTGAATAACCACTACTAAGAATGCCACGTCTTATACAGAATGTAACAATTTTTTTTTTGCTAGTTGCTTTACGTCGCACCGACACAGATAGGTCTTACGTAAAGCAACTAGCAAAAAAAATGTTACATTCTGTATACGACGTGGCATTCTTAGTAGTGGTTATTCACAATTCCACTCCCTCCACGATAATGAAAAGTGTAGCAATAAGGTGGGCCAAACTTTTAGAACACATTTCTCACACTTAGCAGAAGAAAATATGTTATTTGGACATGGGTCAGGAAACGCTTTATCTCCATGTTAGAACTCACTTTCTAAAACTCTATATAGTACATTAAACATGGTAAACACACAGGAACAGAACGTACCAGCATATCACATGAAACTCTTTCTTATGAATTGTTCGCATTGACCTCCGTTAGCATTGATATACTGAACGTATTGAAGTGATGTTAAGCACTTGAGATAGGGGAAGCGTCTTAAGTGCTGTAGGAGCATATATTTCGGCAGAGTTTTGGCGATGTAAATTTCAGGAGGCTCAGAACCAAAATCTAAAATTATTTCAAAGACGTGAATGTGGATTGCATTTAATCTACCTGCTAGAAATGTTTGTCCTTATTGTATTACGTTTAACTATTTTAATTATTTCGGTTTTACATACGACGTTCATGATATTCCCTCTCGAGTTGGAAAATATTTCAAAACAAGAACAATAATGATATGGGAAGGATAATTTCCTACCATTGCTAGTGTAACATTAGAGGTAAGAAAGGATTAAATCTCCCACAAATCCATGGATTGAAACTAAATTCATATATGTACAAATAGGTCGAATGAGGACAATATGTATAGAGTGCCAGCAAAGATAACTCGTTACCATTAAAGATATAGAAAATCGACTTTCATTTATAGTAATATTAACAACTTGCATTGTGTCAGTAACTGTCGAGATAACGGTACGGGCATTGTCTGCTAAATAATTGCCTACAAAGAAAGTTAGACTCACGGGCATCACAAATTCAATGATATGGTTATTTTCAAATTCCGATACATAGTTCTCGATAAAAAGGAATGTCTCCAACGGTACTTCTATTGTCAGCCACGGTCACGCTATTCAAATCAATCACTAACCAGGCGAAGTACTGGACCCTAAAGACTCGTGGGACAATAAATCAAGATGGGTGGGTTACAGACAGTAGCAAACTTACCTATCGTTCCTGTCTCTTCCTCACCTGGCTAGGTCATCGGCGAACGCATGGACGGTTTGTTGTCTAGATCGAGTAAAACTAAAGAGGATTTTAAACATCTAACAGGACAGGAAATTTTGTTGTGTGAGTAAATGAGGAACGAGATGAATTTTAGTAAACGAAAGTATAAACGAAAAATGAAAATAAACACAAATAACACAAATGTGTACAGTAGATAAATACAAATTCAAGTCATTGGCCATGAGGTGGCAACAACACCATTATTCTTATATGGAGTCCATGTGGCAATTGCCTTAGTATTTTAACTAAATTGGCGATAAGTTCGAACAGGTTTTTCACTAGAAACGCCTTGGCAACAACGTTTGTAACTTATTAACAGAAATTCTTCGCAGATCTTATAAATTAAACCTAACATCAATTTCCTCGCATACGGTATGTAACTACACATATACATAAATGTAGGACCATTGGTTGCCCCCAAGATATCACTGAAGTTAATGGTGAGCCCGTACTCACTGTCAAAGATGGGATTTGAACCCACGACACATAGATAGCGTACGTAGTACTGCACTTTGTAGCACAAACACATGACAAGTATATCAAGTAAGGACAGCACAAAAATGGCACATAATAAGACAACAAACACTACAGCACCTGAAAATAATTACAAGCCAAAGGAAACAAAACACTTCACATATCTTGCAGTTTTTGTAAGGGATGGATCTCTTCCTCTGAACTGCACGCTGGGCTGCGGCAATGATCGCTCGTTGCGAGCGTTTGGGAAAAAGTCGTCCATATTTCCAGCCATTTAAAACAAACGTCAGCTGAAACCTACTCTCTGCTCGGCCTGGTTTACACACACTGCTGGATAACAAGACCTTAAACATTCTGTTTGCCTCAAAGCGAGTATTCCTTCGACTCTCTGGGCCTCTTTATAATACACATGGGGACCATTTCCTTCTGGTTGACATCAATGCATACGTGCCGGACCTCATGTAAGGTCAATGTCATCCAACGGAAACTCTTCCGTGAATCATATCCCTTTCAAACTCCACGGAGTATCATCCGTAAATTACATTTCTTTATATCTGAGTCCCCGGTTCGAATCGAGTGCACAGTTGTGGGAAAACCCCACCGGAAAAAGTTTGATAACCCTCGCTGTTTTGAAATTGAGGACACATGCTCCTCTGCTCCGCCACCTCCTGTGAAATTCATGCACACAGATAAACATGCAATCCCTGACTTTAAGCAGCCCAGTACATCACAATGAGTTCCCACTGAACATTATAAGGCGGGATATCCTACAACTAACTACGTTAACAAACATAAAGGAACAAAATAAAATATATACATAACAACACGCCTAGATCTGACCTATCTCCCTCGTTACCTATAATAAAACAAAGCTCAAACACTGGCTACACATACACTAGTCCTGGTATCAACACTTGGATGCCATAAAGGCTTAAATAAAGACTTAATTGAATTGAAAGAGAAATATCTGCGAAATTGCTGTTCTAACTCATGTCAAAACACGTGTTCAACTTTTCTTAATACTAAAGACCTCATGGTCCCTCCAATGTCGGACTCGGTTGCTGACCCTAACGCATCATCATGCATTCGTTATCCTGGGTTGACAGTCCTGGTCTCAGCTCCTGGAATGGCCCCATCGCGGTGCCGTCCTCTTGTATATGGGTGTTGGAAGGTCTAGTGCTATGGGCAGCTCTTGTCTTAGTTTCCACCGTGCTAACTGCATGTAAATACCCAGTCAATCTTCCGCAACCCACTCCGGAATCTCCCACTCCTCCGTAGTTACGTTAGGGCAGAAATTGGTGATGTATCTAGCCAAATTATACTTAGTGACATGCCTAGTGCTCAACCGCACACGAAACTTTACTGCTGCGTTAAATATCAATTTCTCTTTCCATGAAAGATACGGTTCAGCACAGATACACTACACCTTCTCCCAAAAGCTAAGTATTCGCACTAATAAGCACGTAAATGAGGTGTGATAATATTGTTGTTGCTTTTTGCCGTTAATATCGTCATAGGTAGCACGTGAAGGAAGAAGCATGTGTGGTGACTTGTAAGGGACAACATTATTACCCCGACGTGTAATATTAAATATTGACCCCCTTATTACGTACATTCCCTTAAAAATAAAATGACCGAATGATATTGTATATCTTCCACACGGGTACAGTTTTCTCAGGAACAAGTGAACTAATAAATGTAATGCTTGTTGTGGGTATCCACAGGGTTTTATCTACACTATAAATTAAGTCAGATGAAATATTAAATGCGAAGAACATACAATACCATACGCCCTTTTTCTTATGTTTGATACATTTCATTGCAGAAAAATGTAGGGGTCCCCATACTACGAAAAACGTAAAATTAAGCAATTTCCCCAAATGTGCGGAAAGGTGAAGGGCTAAAGAGCCAGGAAAGGATCTAAATTGTGAGTCTTGAAACTAACCAAAAACAAATTTCGAAAATCACTTTCGGCCTAAATGCAGGTCCGAAAAAACAGCCTAAAAGCATTATAACGGTTGGTATATGTTCAAGTAGAGGAATAGCTGCACTGTCACTCCCTTCTGGATCCGCTGCAGTCTGGCTTCAAGAAGGGCCATAATACAGCAACTGCCTTACTGAAAGTGACTGACGACATCAGACAAGCAATGGACAAAAGACAAGTGACTATATTCACACTCCTCAACTTCAGCAGTGCTTTTGACACGATATATATTCAGATATTGTATAAAAACTTGAATCATTTTTAATACAGAAGCTTAAAAAAATTTCCACTCTTTGATTACAGATGATAAGCAAATTGATATAGCTCACGATATTACAGTGGCGTGTCAGCAAGACTGGAGCCCCACAGGATTCTGTCCTTTGTCCTCTCTTCATTGAGCACTATATTAATTATTAAAGTCCGGATTTCCATGCAAATGCATGTTCCTAAATAAGCTGGTTACACTTCTTAAACTTTGCAAATAAACGTTTTATGACTTATCAATTCCAAATAACAGTACTTTTTCCGTACATGTTTGCATCTTTTGGCCTTTTGGGGAGAAAATTCATGCATGATGCATATTTTGGAAATTTTTTATTTAATAGCGAATAATGGGATATTTATCTTGGATTGTGTGACTTTTCTTCTGACTTTGACGCATACATTACGTTAATTTGCATGATAATGTCCCCTTTTTGAACATGGGTTTGCAGAATTTGGGACCGTACGTCCACGTTATTTGCCTATCATTGAGAGAGAAAGAATATGTATCCCTGGTACACTACTTGATAACCAAATTTAGATGCAGAGAGGTACTATAATACAGGTAGCCAAGCATTTTCTTATCTGTTGCTTAAGTAAACATTGACATAAGACCCCACGTCGACCACTCTAATCCTTAGAAATAAGGTGTCCCATTAAAACTGAACCCTACATTTTGTATTACTACATGCTATTCCTGTTTTCTTCTATTTTAGACGAACAAATCAAAACTTGAACCACAATACTGTGATACCACATTACTGAGATAATCAGCTTAAAAACCATGGTTATGCATTGAACCCTGTTTTGATTTCCTGGAATGTCGTACCCCGAATTCCGAATTCTCACTGTTCACATGTCTGAGGCCAAAATAATTTCGAAAAGAAGGGAGTTGGAAAGCAGCACATTTACACGCTTCAAATTGTAATTTAGTGTTGGACTGTGCTGTGAAGTGTTGGTGCCATGCCACCTGTTAAAGTCTACGAAGAAACCTCGTGTCTAAATGGATTGAGGTGAGGTATATCTAAGTTAATTTTTGAAAAGAGATAACTTCAGATATACTTCGTCCTAAATGTCTTCATTTAAGTATGAACCTGCGTTTTCTGTGTTCAGGAATGTTCTGTCAGGTAAACAAATGAAATTAAATGAGGAAAATATGGAGAAATTAGTTGTTGTACAATGTTTTAAAAGGAAGTTAAAATATAACAATGTTGAACTGAATTTTGATAGTGCATATATTCCAACTCAAACAATTACAATCTTTTCTCAGAAATTACAAAACGCCATGTATAAAAATTATACAATTTCTCCGATGACATTAAATTCATCCGTAATTCCGTTCAGTAAGGAAATGAAGAACCTATGTATGACACTGGCTGAAACTCATAACTGGTCTGCACACGAAAGAAGTACATGTAGAAAGATATACGCGACGCTATATCCTCTGAAACAATATGAGTACATTTTGCCACAAGACGTAGAGATAAAAGTTCTTCAAACAGGGATACTACCAATACTTGACTATCGCGATATTGTCCTCGTTGATGCGAACCGTGACCAAACGACGAAACTTCAACGAGCATTGAACTATGGTCTTCGATTTGCTTTTAACTTGAGTTGTGATGCTCACATAACCCTTACCTACACAGTTCTTTCCTGGCTGAAACCCGAAAAGTGACGAAAGTTTCACGTACTTGTGTTGATTTATCGAACTCGGAAGGAAAATCTACCCAAATACATTTCTTCAATTTCAATTTATTATCATCATTCCAAAATTGTAACACTAGGAATGGCACTTCACTCGCTATTCCCATCAACCAGTCTTCAATTTATACTAGATCCTTCATTGAAGCTGGGTAACTACTTTGGAATTCACTTCCAGCTGCTGTCAGGAATTCAACAACAAAACTTAAAACTGCATGCAGAGATTAACTGCTTACCGGTTGACGTCCGCTAGAAGTGTTGTGGAGTCTAAGAAAATCTCCAGAATGTGCTTACCATATGGTCACTGCCGAAGGCAAAAGACAAAGTTAGAAAGATGGCAAAATTAGATAGGGGAGCACTTAAATTTAAACGTCCATAAAGCTATTGACCTTAATGAAAATTTCTCAAACGTTATACGCGATAATTAGTACATGTACAAAATTATTTGGAGGACATAAATGTTAATAGTATCTTTAGGATTTGTTTAAAAGATATATTTATTCTACAATTTGTTATGGTGTAACTTGGACCAGGTGATCGTGTATCTTTGACTGGTAAATATAAATACGTTACTCTTCACTCCCAGTGTCACATGTAGGTGAAAAGGAATATATTCAGGCTATAAAGAAACTTAAATCTACTAAGTCAAGTGGGCCAGATGGGATTCCTCCTTCAGACATATTTATGGAACCATTATGTTACATATTTAATCTTATAATAGATACAGGTGTGATCCCAGAAATGTGGAAAACGTCAAGGGTATTCCCGATATATAAAGCCGGAGATCATTCGGATGTACAAAATTACAGACCCATTTCCATAATATGTGCCTTCGTAAAAGTTTTCGAAACAATTATTTATTTCCGGATTTTTAATCGTGTTAAAGCTATATTTCACCTTATCAGCATGGATTCTATCCTGGTAGGTCAACTATCACAAACATATCAAATCTAGTTCAAGATGGGGCTAATGCTTTAAACATTCATAAATCCGTTGATGTGATTTATATGGACTTCGAGAAAGCGTTTGACAGGATTTATCACAGTGTGCTTCGTATAAAACTACCTTGATTTGGATTTAACAATCCTATGCTAAAACTTATCTCCTCCTATTTACATAACAGATACCAGTTTGTCACCTATCATCAGATAAAATCTTTTGTGTTGAATGTTAATTCAGGTGTACCTCAAGGTTCAAATTTAGGACCACTGCTGTTTATGTTATTTATAAATGATTTGCCAAATGTTGTTGTAAATTCCAAATGTCTCATGTTTGCTGTCGATCTTAAGTTGTACAAGGTGATATCACATGTTAGTGACTGCATTTCTCTAAGCAGGGACATTGAGAATATCTACATGTGGAGCATGAAGAATAAAATGGCATTTAATGTCGGCAAATGCTTCGTGATGACTTATTCTACGGCGAATGATCCTTTACAGTGTGAATACTTCATGAACGGACAGAATCTAAAACGAGTCGAGTCCGTAACTGACTTAGGAGTTACAATGAGTAAAAACTTATCGTTCAGTGCACATATTGAAATAATAGTAAATACAGCACTGAAACAACTAGGTTTTATCGTACGAAACGGGAAGGACTTAAATAACATTAATACTCTATGTGTTCCCTACAACTCATTCGTGAGGTCAAAATTAGAATATGCATCAGTTATATGGATGCCAAATTACAAATCTTATATAAATAAAATTGAAAAGGTTCAAAAGAGATTCTTACGGTTTATTTATTACAAGCAGCATAATTAGTCACCATATAGGTTGAGAATATCATATCGTCACTTATTAGAAGAATTTAGATACAATTCACTAAGCGCTCGCTGAGAATTATACCAACAACTGTTTCTACACAAGATTACAAATGGCGTTATAGATAGTGGTGATCTACTAGCCAGAATAAATTTTAATGTAAGCAAATCTAACTTGCGTAACCGGACGTACTTTTACAATCCCTTATCCAACATATTAATTCATAAAAATTCGCCATTATTAAGGATGTGTAATACGTTTAATGACTTATTCAGAAACCACAACATAGATCTCTCAATGTCCCTAACAGACTTCAAAAAATGTCTACTGATTTTCTTTAGTGAATATACTTAAACAAGCTTAACAAACAGTATCTTATAAAAAGAAAATAGAATTCATTACACTGTCTCTTTGTCAATAACCCAAATGTAATTTAATTGTCTATAAACTCCGAGATATTTTTACACTCTTAATCATGCACCTGACCTCTTCACATATGTGTGTGCTTGTACATAATGTTTAGCTCTTCCTACTTACGTAATCAGGATTCATCAATTGCAGCACTATCTAATCCTGATCTGTATATAACCTATCATTGTTTTGTCATTTCTCCCTCTAAATTTGTTTATTATAATTTTTGAAAGTTTGTTGTTAATTTTTCGTGATTTTTTTCTGTTTTGCAATGTGTATTATTGCACTATATATTGTAGTGTCTGTTATAATTGGAATGCAACTCTGTTACATACATGTGTCATAAATAAATAAATAAATAAATAAATAAATAAATAAATAAATAAATAAATAAATAAATAAATAAATAAATAAATAAATAAATAAATAAATTATTATGACATACTAAGCAATAAAATACGACACTATAAATTGTGGTCATCACCTTTGGCATGTAGGACAATGATAAAACAATACATCCTGAATTTTGGCGCAGTTTTCATGAGCCCACTTTTTGCAACTTTTGTTATGAATCCAATCGTCATCATAATGCTTATCACATGTAATGCCGGCAGATAGCTCCTCCATTGTAATCACGTAGGCTAAGTGAACCTAAAACTAGCCTTCAGATCTACGTAAAAATCCCTGACCTGCTCGGGAATCGAACCTTTATCCTCCGGATAAGACGCAAAGACCCTACAATTACATCGCTGGGCCGGCCTGAAATTATAAAACAAGTTTACTTAGGACCACCAATAAAACTGCGAAGCCAACGGCCATGCAATGTTGAAAACACCGGTTCTCTTCCGATCACCGCATTTAAGCAACATTGGGCGTGATCAGTACTTGGATGGGTGACCGTTTGGGAACACCACGTGCCGTTGGCTCAATTCCCTTTGCCGGCCTCATGGTGTAGGGGTAGCATGTCTCCCTCTTACCCGGAGGTCCCGGGGTCAACTCCCTGCCATGTCAGGGAATTTTGCCCGGAACTGTGTGCTGGTTCGAGGTCCACTCAGCCTACGTGATTAAATCTGAGAAGCTATCTTACAGTGAGATAGCGCCCCCGATCTGGAAAGCGAAGAATAACGGCCGAGAGGATTCGTCGTGCTAACCACACGACACCTCGTAATCTGCTGGCCTTGGGGCTGAGCAGCGGTCGCTTGAAAAGACATCCATTGGAAGTGCAGTATACCAAAATACAACTCACATATCATAATTTGAAGAAGTTGATCCTTATACTTGTAACAATATAAGCCTTTTCTACGTGGACATGGGTTGTTTCTCAAACAAACCTATAATATACGAATTTATGTCTTGTTAAGAATTTTTAGTATATGCATACTACCTAGTAACGCATTGTAAAAGATTTTATGGTGGTAAGTTTCATTCATACATCAGAGAATGCTCCACGTAATCACAAAAAATATTAAAACACTGCCCTTTTGTCCTTTTAAACAACACTAGCATTGAACACAATAAAATTGGGGGATTATATTTTGGCTTATCACTCATATTCATTAAATTCCTAGGCCTACACTTAATCACAAAAAACACTACTCCCTTCTCCTTTTAAACAATAATACCAAATTAATAAACTAAAATACGTGGATAATATATTGGTTTATCACTCATCTTCATTTGATTCCTTGTCCAATGTAGGCCAGGAGAGTATCTCGTTAAAAAACTCTTCAATCTCTTCATCTTCAGGCGGGTATTTCATTATTTTCTGTAAGTCCTGAATTTTCTTGCTGCTGATGGGAATTCAGTCCTGTTCATATGCTTTGGAGTTGGGAAAAGTTGGAACCGTATAATGAGTTTGCAGTTTGAATGTGTCCATTACTGGTCCATCTACATAAGTCCTTGCAGTCAAGACACCATTATATTCCCTTCTAAAAGTGAAGTGATTAAATTGACTTACCTGTAGATACATATTTTGGTCTTTTGCCACCTTTCTGCCTTGCGATTCAACTGATAATGTTGTCTTCTTATAATACCGGGGCCACCATTGATTGAGGTCCAAAAAATCTCTTCCTTCTACCATAGTCACTGAGAATTTATTGGCAGCACTACAGAAGCTGATATTTATAGCTCCATATACTCTTTAAGTGTGTAGATTCTGCCAATTTTTCTTAATTTTCTATTAATAACACCAAAGTCTCCATCACAAGACATAAATTAATGTCCACCGATGGGATAATAGTGATGTATGGTGTTAAATCTTCCCTGTGCTGCCATCATGAACCACACACATAAAATTGTGTGATTTTTACTTTGAGCAGAGCATGCATCAGAAAATATATGCAACTCCTTCACATTTTCATGTATATTTTTAATTTTATTTTTATTTATATATTCCATATATTCCATTACAAATGAACAAACCTCGTTAGGACCCTTAGTACCTGTTCCTCCATGATAGGTGTAAAAGTGTGCATGTCCGGTTTTAAGGTCATGGATACAAAACACATTAAATTAATCGTTTATTTCAGAAACCACCTAAGTGACACTTTTATCAAAATGGAGTGTTAGACAGGATGTTGCTATTCGGAGATAAATACGTAGTTTTTGCAGAAACAACCTATGTTCCATATCAGCGACGCTGTTATGCAGCTGTGTAAATAATGTGTTTATTTCAGAAAGAAGCGCGCCTTCGCTTACGTTCTTTCTGCGGTAAACTCATTCCTCCACTCATGACGGTTGGTGTCCCTGTTAGTGCAACCTGATTTGTGACTCTTGTTTTGTTTTTAATGAGTTTGTTTTCGTTGTGACTGTAAACACGGAGTGGTCGAGTGTGTGTTTGTAGCGGGAATAATAGTGTATTTAGTGATTATTAAGTAGTGTTTAGTTCTTAAACCATGTCTGACAGTTCAGAAGATGAACCTAATCCTAAGCGTAAACGTGGAGTGAGACATGAAGGAAAATACAAGCGGAACGTTGTCCGGAAAGCTAGAGTACAAGGACGGAGATACGTGTCCCGCAAAGGAAAAGAGGTCCGCCATGAAACCCCGCCGAACAATGTAAACTGTGTGTGTGCGTAACTTTAAACGTCATTTAAAACTCACTGACGAAACTATACAGGACCTCTGGAATAATTTTTATTCTTTGGACAGTAAAAACTTTTATGAAAGCATCATCCAATGGTCAACAAACGAGAAAGAACATGCCGATATATGCCAGAGGCTGAATAAAGCCAGAAAGCCTATTATTGTTGTAATTTGTATTTTGTGTTTCATTAACTGATGTCTATTAAATTTTGATGAATAGAACGATGTTATTTACTTAACCTTTCATTTAAAACTCGCATAGATTGATCAGTTAGCTGTTTTTTAAATAACTGCTACAGAAATTAAAATGAAAAGTTGTTCATTTCAGAAACAACCTAAGTGGAATGTTTAAAAACGTCTTAATGGCTTTTAAAAATTTCAAAATATTATTTCGTGTTTGCTACACTTTTCTAGCACATTAGAGGTTCATTTAAGACATTTGGAAGGAGATCAGACTTCAACTTATACTGCCACACAGTTTTTCTTATTTTCCCAACAGTTTTGCAAAGTGCACTTAAGTCGTTTCTGCATTTAGCGATTCAAATGTTAGTTCCTTAGATAGAAGATATCTTGCGCAAGAATTTCTGGCAACTGTAGGTTTTGCATGTACTCTATGCTAATACATGCAACGCCACCTCCCTGACCCATTAGTTCCTCCACAGACTTAGCCTTAGTGAAAAACTTTTTGGCACGTTTTTTATGAACAGTAAGCTCTGCTAATGCAACCTTTTGGGCATTTTCATTTAATGCTTTACTTTTTACCTTTATACTAAGTTCTTCACATTTGCAACATGTGTCGACTTGAGGACGACCAAATGAAAGTTCATAATGTTGCAAGAATATCTTTCTGTAGAAGCAGTAACTGATTTTAACATCAGGATGGGCTTCAGTAAACAACTCACACATAATTTTCAGGTTCAGTTTCTCATCAAGATATTTCCGGATTTTACTATAGTACTAATTCTGTTTATATGGAAATGCCGATATGTGATTCTTCACTAGTAGTACAATATCCCCATTTTTGGAACTGCCTGGCACCATTTTCCAACGTTTATCCCTACGATATTCACCTTGTGTTAACAAATTACACAGACGCCGGACTCTGCCGCTGGTTATTCCATGCAAAGCCATGAACACAGTTTTAAATACTATGTGCCAAGACTGGGATGTAGATAATTTGTAAGTAAATGTATTACGTTTTTTCTTACTTATGTCCCCTTCTTCTATTCGAGGTCTTCTACGTTGCACTGGCATAACCCCCATTAAATTCTGAAGGTACGCATCATGTTCATTTTTCGTATCCAATGAATACAATTTATTGAACATCTGTGATTCTTCCTCTTCTGGAACTTTTTCAATGCACTTCTTTGAACATCTACAAAATAATAAAAGATTAAGAGTAAATAACAGAATACATTCGATATAAGAGTTGATAAATAAAAAATGGAGACAATTCTTAAATAGTTATTTATATTGACTGCAATGAAAAACGTGTAAAAATAGTGATTTACTTTTATAGAAAATTTTGAGGTTAGTTTTGCTTACATGCATTTTCTCTGAATTTCCTTTTTCGGTATTACAGTTCCTGCAGAATGAACACACTCCAAACCCTTAATCCGTGCTTTCTTTATCTTCTCACAGGCATATACCACAGTTTTAAAGCTTTCTTTTCCTTTTAATATGAGAGGTAGAAGGACCGCTATCAAACTCCATGATTACAATTTAAATCAGCTGTTGCAAAATTGCAGCGCACACAAGCAATAATGGCAGGTTTAGGCACTACTGTCTTGGACATGTGATATTTTTCAAACAAACGTAATTTTTAAGCGGTTATTTTGAAGAGGATATTCTATGGACATGTGTACTTTCACTGTGAAATGTATCTATACTTGAAATTCGTGAATGTACACATAACTCAGTATGGCCAAAAATGGACTTGTGCAGTTTCACAAACAAGCGATTCAATTATTGTTTTATTATTGTTTCAAAGGTCCAAATTACACGACATGCAAAGATTTAATATCAGAAGTAAATAATATGCAAAGTATCTAAAATGTATGAATTAAACTATGTTAAGACCTACCTAGATATGTCATCAGTACTTGTAAAAGCTAAACACTTCACAGTACACTTACTTGTCGCCATATAAGCGTACAAGGAATGTCAGTATTAAAATTGTTTTCCCCTTCCACCTTCAACCTTAAGTCCATTAACAAACAACTTCCGGGAAGAGGGCAGCCCTCGGTTGTCTTGCTGACCTTGCCTCAGACCGCGGGTGACCAAACGTGTAAATACCAAAAATATTATTGGTCCAAATTACACGGACGTCCCTTAGATGCCGCCCGTGATAATATTAGGGAAGCATTACTATTGCAAATACTGAGCTCGATAGCTGCAGTCGCTTAAGTGCGGCCAGTATCCAGTAATCGGGAGATAGTGGGTTCGAACCCCACTGTCGGCAGCCCTGAAGATGGTTTTCCGTGGTTTCTCATTTTCACACCAGGAAAATGCCGGGGCTGTACCTTAATTAAGGCCACGGCCGCTTCCTTCCACTTCCAAGGCCTTTCCTCTCCCATCGTCGCCATAAGACATATCTGTGTCGGTGCGACGTAAAACAAAATAGCAAGAAAAAACTATTGCAAATTGGAGCTATATTTCCATCGATGGTCTACAGTATGACACCGGTAGAAGAAATGTATTCTTGTTTGTTTGTTTGTTTGTTTGTTTGTTTGTTTGTTTGTTTGTTTGTTTGTATGTTTGTTTGTTTTGTTGGTTGGTTGGTTGTTTGTTTGTGTGTTTATTTGTTTGTTTGTTTGTTTGTTTGTTTGTTTGTTTGTTTGTTTGTTTGTTTGTTTGTTTGTTTGTTTGTTTGTTTGTTTGTTTGTTTGTTTGTTTGTTTGTTTGTTTGTTTGTTTGTTTGTTTGTTCGTTCGTTCGTTCGTTCGTTCGTTCGCTTGTTCGTCCAACCGTGTCCCATTTCTCTGTGGGGACGGGTATGAGGTGAGATGAATCAATCGTGGCGGGTTTTTATGACCGGATGCCATTTGTGACATCAACCTCATCAGAGGAATTAATGAGATGTAATGAATGACGTGGTATATGATAGTAAGAAGGGAGAGGGTGTATCGCGGTGCCAGCACATAGCCTACTCCTGTCGAATAGCACCAAGCGGTCTGCTCAAGGTTTAACGTCCCTATCCGATGGACGAATCATCATCATCAGCGTCATATGCCTTCAATCCATATGAGCACCGCGGAGAGGTTTCGAGTTTAATCAAGGCTTTTGGCACTCAAGCTAGTGATAAGAAATTTAATACCACCACCTGCCCTAACCTGCCAGCAACATTCCGGTGGTGAAATTAATTTTCGAACAACGGAACTCGAACCGGGTAACCACACGGTGTCAGACCGTTTAAGACCTCAACACGATAACGATCATGGCCACGAAATGGGCTTTATTATTATTATTATTATTATTATTAGTAGTAGTAGTAGTAGTAGTAGTAGTAGTAGTAGTAGTATCCAGGGACACACTTGTACTGGGAAGGCTCTATTACCAGGACCAGCGACCCGCTTGTCTCAGCATCTTGGTGATAGAGTATTCCCAGTACAAGTATACCTCTGGATAAATAATAATAATAATAATAATAATAATAATAATAATAATAATAATAATAATAATAATAATAATAATAATAATAATAATAATAATAATAATAATGACAATAATAATATAATTAATTTTTAGAATTTGCTTTACGTCGCACCGACACATATAGGTCTTATGGCCATGATGGGAAAGGAAAGGGCTAGGACTGGGAAAGAATCGACAGTGGCATTCATTAAGGTATAGCCAGCGCATTTGCCTGGTATGAATATGAGAAACTAAAGAAAATATTTAGGGATGCAACATTGGGGTTCGAACTCACTATCTCGTGATTGAAAGCTGACAGCTATACAGAGTGTTAGGGATATACGTGCAGATATTTCTTGTAGCAATAGAGAACGATGTGACGAACTACCATATATCAAACTTTAAGTAATCCTCGGAAGTTATTTTCGAGAGCAAAAGGATCTTCGTTGTGCATTGCGTAAAGCTAGAAGAAAGAAGGCAGTTCCTTACGCCAACGAAAGCATGCGTGGGATATGATGTCCAACTGAGTAGCATCGTAATTGAATTATCGAAGCACATCGAACGTTTTGTTTCAAACGAATAATGGACATGTTATACAACTAAATAAATTAAACATACCAACACTTCGTGCTTCCTGCCGGGCAGAGTGGCTCACACATTTGAGGTGCCGGCCTTTTGACTCCAACTTCGCAGATTCGAACCTGGCCCAGTCCGGTAGTATTTGAAGGTCCTCAAATACGTCAGCCTCGTGTCGGTAGATTTACTGGTACATAAAAAGAACTCCTGTGGGACTAAATTCCTGCACCTCAGTGTCTCCGAAAACCCTAAAAGTAGTTCGCGGGACGTAATGCAATTATTATTATTATTATTATTATTATTATTATTATTATTATTATTATTATTAGATCATTACGAGCTGAAATACGTGGATGAAAATAGTAGAATATGCGTGGTTTAGGAGGAAATGAGATGAAATGTACGTCACGTGAGGCAATATCGGTCGCAATAGTTAACTACAGATTACTATGCGTAAGACGAGAACCAGGTACAGCTGTTGGTGATGGGTCAGCTGTAACCTGGTACTGTGGTTAGGACGAAGTATTACAAAACAGGTTCTGTGTACAAACATCAAACATACACATCAACAAATCTTATAAATTTAAACAAGGTTACACGTGGGAAACATGTAGCTATTAACCTGAACGCCAGGCCGACGGTCGCTTTCATGAATACAAGATGAGTTATCAAGTTATACGCAATTCACAGATGTCGAACGTACCCAAGAGAATTCCGCCACAACTACATCCTACATTTTACTATGATGGTGCTAATAAAAGGTCGCAGCAGATTACGCTACTGTGTGTTAAGATGATGCCGGTGGAATATATCTGTTAAGACATAGGGCTTCAGTAGAAGAAGAAGAAGAAGAAGAAGAAGATGGTAACGAGAGCCACATAGTCAAGCAGGACATAGCCGAACAAGGCTCACATTAGTGACACAGACATGAGTAGCGTGGTCGTAGGAACTACAGTCGTAATAGTAACACACTGTTGTAGAGAAGAATGAACTAACATACAGTAGGGGCTCAGTAATTCCAGGTATACGGTAACAAGACTATCTCGAATAGAAAAGCACGGATTTACGAACGTACACGAAAATGCCTGTGTACACGAAAAAATTATCTATGTTATACTGTACCTTACAACACAACAGTTTAGAAAACAAAAACGTACAGATCGCCTTACACTAAAATAAATTTTATATTGTCTATGTAAATAAAAGAACGCTCCAGACAACCTTTTTCAGTTAAATGTTAACTTATAGTTCCTATTTCAGTAACGATGAACATAAAACAAGCATTTTATTGCATTTTGAATGTGATAATGATGATGATGGTGATGTTGATGATGATTGTTGTTTTTAGAACATCGGCCCTTAAAAACGCAAAGTGTCTTCTGTTTTAACTCATAGTGAATAAAAAGCAAAATATAAACTGCTAGAACACACGTAATTAATCCAAACCACGTTGAAGGCTAGGAATGAGGTACTGTTGATCTGCGTTCAAGGTCAATGTCTAGCACTTTAACAAGCACGTCTTCCGTCTGTTGTGTTCAGCTTTCGTCACGTACCAGGCACTCGCGCACTGAAACTCTCGATTTATAATTTTTGTTACCGTTACATCAATTTCTCTGCTCGGATGTATGAGAATATCGAACTATCGAGTCTCAAAATACTATATTGATTCTGTACTGTACTCCCAAGTAAATGAGCTGCAGAAACGGCATAACATCTGACATACCGAAGTGAAACTTGTAGCAATTGTTCACAGTGACCACCCTGGGCTTCTCTGCAGGCTTTACTTCTCCGAATCCAGTTGAGACGCATTCGAGCCAAGACACCAGTGTTGTTGAGAATATCCTCTGCTGCTTAAAAGATACGTTCACGGAGGTCAACCGAAATGGTTACTTGAGTTCGATATACTTTGTTTTTCATGTCCCCCCAGACATAAAAATTCATTTGGATAAGGTCTGGAGATCTGGCTGGCCAATTGATAGTTCCACATCGTCCTGTCCACCGTCGAGGAAATGTCTGTACCATCGTGTAAAATCCAAGTGGTTCGGCGTAGTCGAAGCGACACGTCCTCTGAAAGCTCCAGTAACGTACTGTATCAACAGGAGCAAGATACCACTAATAAAAAGTTGATTAATCCATGTAACCGACCTCCAACTACACCCATCTAGATATTAATTCAGAATCGGTGCTGTAAGTTACCTTGTACTACTGAATGGGGTGTTCCACAGCTCATGAGTGGGATATAGCGGGTTCGAACCCCTCCGTCGGCAGCTCTAAAGATGGTTTTCCGTGGTTTGTCATGTTCACACCAGGTAAATTCTGGGGTTGTACCTTAATTAAGACCACGGTTGCTTCCTTCCCAATCCTAGGCCTTAGATATATCTGTCGGTGTAATACCTATCTGTGTCGTGGCAACGTACATCAACTTGTAAGAAAAATTGGTAATCAGCTGGTGAAATGTGGTCAGGGTGCATTCGCTCTTCATGCAGTGTCCTACGTATGATCCAAGTTGGTATACCAACGGCACGTGTTATACTACGTATACGGTGCCCGGGATCATCGTATACTATTGCCAGGATGTCTTCTTCCGCGTCTAGTATTTCACGTAGCCGTTCAGGCCCTCGCTTTTCATAGAGTGATGTAACACAGCCTGTACCACGAACACGCTGCAGTAGCCTACAGCACCTATCGTTGCTGGATTTGGGGCCTGTCTTTTGGGAAGCCTTTCCCGATAGATTCATGGAGCGTGACCCGTATTCTGTTCTGCCGCACGATACTCTAGCAGCATATCAAGGTATTCGTGGTTTTAATACACTGACATTATTCGAATACTACTACTACAACTACGAAGTAACTCGCGTACTAGTACGAACGATAATTCGCCTCTCTGACAGCTGTTATTCAGGTGAAGGTCAGGCAGGCAGCTCATAGCTTTAGTCCTGTTTCATGAAGGGGGCGGAAACACGTCCAACCACATCCCCGTCGCTAGGAACAGCAGACAACCGAACCGCCACACAACACGTCTAGTGCTTTTGTTGAACTGCTTACGTTGAATATTCTCTCACAGTGTGATTTCATTATCATGGATTTTTGGGAGACCAACTCGCCATATGCAGAAACACCCCGGACTTCATTTCATTTTGTTATAGTTATAATGCACAATATAGCTCAAACACAAAAACTATAGGATGTCCGGTTAGTCTGCTAGGCAAAAGCGTGTTGACGTGTACGTAAATATAGTTTCTTACGACAACGAAAGAATGCATGGGATAGGATTTCCAAGTGAGTCGTATCAGAATTGAATTGTCAAAGCACATCAAACGTTCCGCTTCATTCCAATAAGGGACATGTTATAAAAATAAATAAATTAAACGTACCTTCCTTTCGTTCTTCCAAACGAAAAAAAAAACATGTTTAATGGTAAATTAAAGCATTCTATCTTACTGCGGATTTTGCAGTGCCTATTAAACGTATCAAAATAAACGTTGACTGGCTGAGTGGCTCAGACTGTTCAAGCAATGGTTTCATGAACTTAGCAGGATCGATCCTGGCTCAGTCCCACGGTATTTAAGATGCTCAAATACGTCCGCTTCTGATCGGCAGATTTACAGGCACGTTAAAGTATACCTGTGGGCAAAATTACGACATCTAACGTCTCCATTGGGACGTGAACATTATTATTATTATTATTATTATTATTATTATTATTATTATTATTATTATTATTATTATTATTATTATTATTATTATTATTATTATATTACCGGGCAAGTTGGCCGTGCGTGTAGAGGCGCGCGGCTGTAAGCTTGCATCCGGGAGATAGTAGGTTCGAATCCCACTATCGGCAGCCCTGAAAATGGTTTTCCGTGGTTTCCCATTTTCACACCAGGCAAATGCTGGGGCTGTACCTTAATTAAGGCCACGGCCGCTTCCTTCCAACTCCTAGGCCTTTCCTAACCCATCGTCGCCATAAGACCTATCTGTGTCGGTGCGACGTAAAGCCCCTAGCAAAAAAAAAAATTATTATTATTACCGGGAGATTTGGCCGTGCTGTTAGGAGCACGCGCTGTGAGCTTGCATCTGGGAGATAGTAGGTTCGAATCCCACTGTCGGCAGCCCTGAAGATGGTTTTCCATGGTTGGTTTCCCATTTTCACACCTGGCAAATGCTAGGACTGTACCTTAAATTAAGACCACGGACGCTTCCTTCCTACTCCTAGGCTTTTCCTATCCCATCGGCGCCATAAGACCTATGGATGTCCAAGTGAGTAGTATCGGAATTGAATTGTCAAAGCACATCGAACGTTTTGCTTCGTACCAATAAGGGACATGTTATAAAAATAAATGAATCACACGTACTTTCCTTTCGTGCTTTGAAACGAAAAGAACATGTTTAATGGTAAATTAAAGCATTCTAGCTTACTGCTGCTTTTGCAGTGCCTATTCAAAGTATCAAAATAAACATTGCCAGGCTGCGTGGCTCAGACTGTTCAGCACTGGTTTCATGAACTTATCAGGCTCGATCCTGGCTCAGTCCGGTGGTATTTGAAGGTGCTCAAATACGTTCGCTTCTGATCGGTATATTTACAGGCACGTTAAAGAATAATTGTGGTCAAAATTCCGACACCGCGCGTCTCCAATGGGACGTAAACATTGTTATTACTTTTTATTATTATTACCGTTCGAGTTGGCCGTGCGGTTAGGAGCACGCGCTGTGAGCTTGCATACGGGATATAGTGGGTTCGAATCCCACTGTCGGCAGCCCTGAAGATGGTTTTCCTTGGTTGTTTTCCCACTTTCACACCTGGCAAATACTGGGACTGTACCTTAAATTAAGGCCACGGCCGCTTCCTTCCAACTCCTAGGCCTACCCTATCCCATCGTCGCCGTAAGGCCTATCTGTGTCGGTGCGACGTAAGGCCACTAGCAATATTATTATTATTATTATTATTATTATTATTATTATTATTATTATTATTAATTTTATTATTACAACTGTGTTAGTCTATTATTACTAACTATTATGAAAATAAAAGTTAATCACCCCACTCATACTTCGTAGCTCCTAATCTGTCAGAAAACACTAAAGAAAGTAGTGAACTGTCAACAGTTGCTAATTATTATTTATATTATAATTGCGGACATGTCTCCGAAATTACCGATAATTGTTTTACGTCTCACCGACTCAAATAGGTCTTACGGCGACGAAGGGAGGGAAAAGGGTTATAAGTGGGAAGGAAGAGTTCGAGGCCTTGATAAAGGTACTGTCCCAGCATGTCCTTTGTGTGAAAATGGGAAACCACGGAACACCATCTTCCCGGCTACCGACAATGGAGTTCGAACCCACTATCTCCAGAATGGAAGCTCACAGCTGCGCTCCCCTAACCGCACGACCAACTTACTCTAAGCTCTAATGCCGGTCTGAGTGACTCGGACGATAGAGCGCTGGTCTTCTGATCTCGCCTTGGCAGGTTCGATGGCGGCTCAGATCGGTGGTATTTGAAGGTGTTCAAATACGCCAGTCTCGTGTCTGTAGATTTACTTGCATTAAAGAAATACTGCGATAAAAATTACTGCACCTCAGCGTCTCCGAAAACCGTGAAAATTAGTTAGTTGAACGTAAAGACATTATTATTGTTATTAGTAGTAGTGGTAGTAGTAGTAGTGGTGGTGGAAGTAGAAGTGGTAGTAAGATTATTACTACGGAAGTTCTAAATAAACGGGTCAATTACAGTCATCATTTTACCTATCGGCACTTATTGTCCAGTAATGAGCCTTCTGTCCGCCTCTGTGATGTAGTGGATAGTGTGACTAGCTGCTACCTCCCGGAGATCCAGGTTCGATTCCCGGCTCTGCCGCGAAATTCGAAAAGTGGTACGAGGGCTGGAACGTGGTCCAATCAGCCTCGGGAGGTCAAATGAGTAGAGGTGGGTTCGATTCTCACCTCAGCCATCCTGGAAGTGGTTTTCCGTGGTCTCCCACTTCTCCTCCAGGCAAATGCCGGGATGATACCTAACTTAAGGCCACGGCCGCTTCCTTCCCTCTTCCTTGTCTATCATTTCCAATCTTTCCATCCTCCGAAAGGCCCCTGTTCAGCATAGCAGGTGAGGCCGCCTGGGCGAGGGACTGGTCATTCTCCCCAGTTGTATCCACCGACCCAATGTCTCACGCTTCAGGACACTGCCTTTTAGGCGGTAAAGGTGAGATCCCTCGCTGAGTCCGAGGGAAAACCAACCCTGGAGAATAAACAGATTAAGAAGGAGAGGAAGAAGCCTTCTATCACAAATACCCGGCGGCAATTCCACAGTAGCCCTTTTCCTTCGAGCAATGTTCATGTATGAATCAACTACGGTTTTTGAAATTTGTCTCATTAATAACAATTTCGTTGACTACTTATAGCCTTTTCTTTCAGTGTCCACCGTCCTTTCATTGACGTGAAAATTTCATGAATAAGCATAGACAACTCGCATTGTCTATTTTCACAAATTCACCATAGACTGTCACAATAACAGCACTGAAATGTTGCGCCCATTTTCATGTACTCATAAACTATTTCCTTGTATTTTGTCAGCTTGGATCGCTGAGTAATGCCATTAGCGTCTTATAAATCACACGCAACTACACAACACTTGATATGCATGTATGTGCTGTTACGGATCTTCGACGTCACTGTAAGGATTCTGTGTACTTTTCACACAGAGTACCCCAGACCGCTTTTCGAGAACAGCAAGTGCCCTTTCTCGTGTGTCAATCTCCCCTACTTGCCAAGCCTTTAGGGGAAGTGCACAAAAACATATGTTGGCCTGCGATAAGAAATAGGTTCAACAAGCCCTATACTCTTCTACTGTACTACCACTACGCGGGGACAGAATGACATAAGCGGCGTATCCTGCTACGGCCATTCAAAACACATTAGGCTCTGAAATTGAGTTATGGGAAAACTAATAAGACAAGGTAAAAAGTACATAGCACATATTGTGAGAGGTATTTTTCTTTGCCGACTAGCAAAATTTCTGCACGGATACCCCTAACACACTGTATATCAAAACCCACGCTATAGTACATTTAGATAGTGCCGTATCCTGCCTGCTATATTCGTGTGTTATTTATCGTGTGTATCTATTAGACCGTAATACTAATAATACTAATTTGTCTAAGCATTTAGTTTCGTTGGTAATCTTTCAGTACAGTAGTTCTTGCAAATTTCATTTCTGTTGTGCTTAGTTTAGTGACATACGGTTCGGTACCGGTATCGTAATTAGGATACGTCTGAAAGTAGTTTAAAATTACTGTAGTGTACTGTACAGTAGTATAAGAGGAATATCCTATTAGAATTTAATGTGATTATTTTATTATTGTAAAATATTTGTGTAGTACTGGTGTAGTAGTGGTATCCGTATAAACTCTTACTAAAACACTGTTGTTGTAATTAGAATAGGCTTTATTGCAGTTTGGAATTGTGTAGTTCTTATGTAGGCTATTACTTTCGATATTCAGTAATTAACACCAGTTTTTATCGTGTCAGGGGTAGTAGGATAAAAAAAAACTAGAGTACGACTAAGTAATATTGTAGTGTAGTCGTATATTAATTACCTTATTGTTGTGTACTATCCCAGACAATACATCACTCCGTTCATTTATTTTTTGCAAATAAGTTATTTTTAATTTCATTTTTTCCCCATAAAGAATGGCTAAGGAGCGCGAGTGTACGTATTGTGGGTGTAGCGAGGCATTGAGGGGTATGAGGGAGGAGTTGGAAAGTTTGAGGGAGATAATTAGGAATCTCACAGAAGACAGGAAGGAAGATATGACTCCCTCAAACAATGTACAGGTTACAGTAGGTGTACAAGAGGGAGGGGAAGGAAAGGGAGGAGTTGTAGAAGACAGGTGGTCTAATGTTCTAAGGGGAAGGAGATTGCAGGCTAAGGGCTCTATTCAGGATCAGAATTCAGGACAGGTGTCTGTGCGAAATCGGTACGAGTCACTCC
This sequence comes from Anabrus simplex, assembly GCF_040414725.1. NCBI lineage: Eukaryota > Metazoa > Arthropoda > Insecta > Orthoptera > Tettigoniidae > Anabrus > Anabrus simplex. The sequence continues at coordinate 49,981,695 of NC_090266.1, forward strand.
AGGTAGAACAACAGAGGGAAGATGAGGGACAGGGAACTGTTGGTGAGATGTGTGGAAGTAGGAGGAAGGGAAAAGGTAGGAAAGGAAAACGTAGAGTAGAGGATAGGAAAAGACAGGTGGAACAGGGTCATGGGAAGGAGAAAAGGGAGGAGGAAGTAGCTTCTGCAGGTATCAGGAAAGATAGGGCTGACCAGGAGAGGAGGGGATCAAATGAGGTGGGTAGGTTTGAGGCTCTGGTCATGGGGGATTCCATCGTTAGACACGTGGGGAAAGTGTGTGGAGGAAAGCGTACCAGGGTAGAGTGTTATCCAGGAATTAGGTTGAGGCAGATGTTGAGGAAAGTAGAAGAGAGGGAGGAGGGGAAGGAGAAGGTGGTAGTGTTTCACGTTGGTACCAACAACGTAAGGCAAGCTGATATAAGTACCAACATAGTTGGAGATGTGTGGGATCTGGTAAATGCAGCACGGGTGAAGTTTAAGAAAGCGGAGATTGTTATTAGTGGAATACTGTGTAGAAGGGATACTGATTCGAGGGTGATTGGGGATTTAAATGAACCTATGGAGTGGGTATGTCGGAAACTGGGAGTGGAATTTCTAGATCCTAATGGGTGGGTAGGAGATAGGGACTTGCGCTCAGATGGCCTTCACTTAAACCGCAGTGGTACGTATAAGTTAGGAAATTTGTTTGGAATGGTAATAGGGAGGTACATTCAGGGAAACGGGGTGGCCTATGGAGCGGTGATAAGGGAACAGGGAACTGGAAATCAAGTAGCGATGACATAAAATGGTTAGTGTTGAACTGTAGAAGTATTGTACGGAAAGGAATAGAATTAAGTAATTTAATAGATATATATTTACCAGATATTGTAATAGGAGTTGAATCATGGCTGAGAAATGATATAATGGATACAGAAATTTTCTCGCTGCACTGGAGTGTGTATCGTAGAGATAGGATAGGAAGGGTGGGAGGGGGAGTGTTCATTCTGGTGAAAGAAGAATTTGTAAGCTACGAAAAAGTTAAACATGAGACACATGAAATTCTAGGTGTAAGGCTCATTTCTAAAAATAATAGGCAACTTGATATATATGGAGTGTACAGATCGGGAAAGGATAGCACTGACGCGGATTCGGAATTATTTGATAGGATAGTCAGCTATGTGGGAAACGACATGGAAAGAAATGTGATTTTAGCGGGAGATCTGAATTTGCCAGATGTCAATTGGGAAGGAAATGCGAACGACAGGAAGCATGACCAACAAATGGCAAATAAGTTAATATGGGAAGGACAGCTGATTCAGAAAGTGATGGAACCAACCAGAGGGAAAAATATCCTGGATGTCGTGCTGATAAAACCAGATGAGCTCTATAGGGAAACTGAAGTAATAGATGGTATTAGTGATCATGAAGCTGTTTTTGTGGTAGTTAAAAATTAATGTGATAGAAAGGAAGGTCTTAAAATTAGGACTGTTAGGCAGTACCATATGGCTGATAAAGCAGGCATGAGGCAGTTTCTAAAAAGTAATTATGATCGGTGGAAAACGGTAAATAAAAATGTAAACAGACTCTGGGATGGGTTTAAAGAAATTGTTGAGGAATGCCAAAACAGGTTTGTACCATTAAGGGTGGTAAGGAATGGTAAAGACCCACCTTATTATAATAGAGAAATAAAGAGACTAAGAAGGAGGTGCAGACTGGAAAGAAATAGAGTTAGAAATGGCTGTGGAAGTAAGGAGAAATTGAAGGAACTTACTAGAAAATTAAAACTAGCAAAGAAGGCAGCTAAGGATAACATGATGGCAGTCATACGAATTTCAGTGAAAAATTGAAGGGTATGTATAGAAATTTAAAGGCAGAAACAGGTTCCAAGAAGGACATTCCAGGAATAATTCATGAACAAGGGGAGTGTGTATGTGAGGATCTTCAAAAGGCAGAAGTATTCAGTCAGCAGTATGTAAAGATTGTTGGTTACAAGGATAATGTCGAGATAGAGGAGGAGACTAAGGCCAAAGAAGTAATAAAATTTACATATGATAACAATGACATTTACAATAAGATACAAAAGTTGAAAACTAGAAAAGCGGCTGGAATTGATCAGATTTCTGGGGATATACTAAAGACAATGGGTTGGGATATAGTACCATATCTGAAGTACTTATTTGATTATTGTTTGGTCGGAGGAGCTATACCAGATGAATGGAGAGTTGCTATAGTAGCCCCTGTGTATAAAGGAAAGGGTGATAGACATAAAGCTGAAAATTACAGGCCAGTAAGTTTGACATGCATTGTATGTAAGGTTTGGGAAGGCATTCTTTCTGATTACATTAGACATGTTTGCGAAATTAATAACTGGTTTGATAGAAGGCAATTCGGTTTTAGGAAAGGTTATTCCACTGAAGCTCAACTTGTAGGATACCAGCAAGATATAGCAGATATCTTAATTCTGGGGGTCAAATGGACTGTATCGCGATTGACCTGTCTAAAGCATTTGATAGGGTGGATCATGGGAGACTACTGGCAAAAATGAGTGCAATTGGACTAGACAAAAGAGTGACTGAATGGGTTGCAATATTTCTAGAAAATAGATCTCAGAGAATTAGAGTAGGTGAAGCTTTTTCTGACCCTGTAATAATTAAGAGGGGAATTCCTCAAGGCAGTATTATCGGACCTTTATGTTTTCTTATATATATAAATGATATGAGTAAAGGAGTGGAATCGGAGGTAAGGCTTTTTGCCGATGATGTTATTCTCTATAGAGTGATAAATAAGTTACAAGATTGTGAGCAACTGCAGCGTGACCTCGAAAATGTTGTGAGATGGACAGCAGGCAATGGTATGATGATAAACGGGTTTAAACGTCAGGTTGTGAGTTTCACAAATAGGAAAAGTCCTCTCAGTTTTAATTACTGCGTTGATGGGGTGAAAGTTCCTTTTGGGGATCATTGTAAGTATCTAGGTGTTAATATAAGGAAAGATCTTCATTGGGGTAATCACATAAATGGGATTGTAAATAAAGGGTACAGATCTCTTCACATGGTTATGAGGGTGTTTAGGGGTTGTAGTAAAGATGTAAATGAGAGGGCATATAAGTCTCTGGTAAGACCCCAACTAGAGTATGGTTCCAGTGTATGGGACCCTCACCAGGATTACCTGATTCAAGAACTGGAAAAAATCCAAAGAAAAGCAGCTCGATTTGTTCTGGGTGATTTCCGACAAAAGAGTAGCGTTACAAGAATGTTGCAATGTTTGGGTTGGGAAGAATTGAGAGAAAGAAGAAGAGCTGCTCGACTAAGTGGTATGTTCCGAGCTGTCAGCGGAGAGTTGGCGTGGAATGACATTAGTAGACGAATAAGTTTGAATGGCGCTTATAAAAGTAGGAAAGATCACAATATGAAGATAAAGTTGGAATTCAAGAGTACAAACTGGGGCAAATATTCATTTATAGGAAGGGGAGTTAGGGATTGGAATAACTTACCAAGGGAGACGTTCAATAAATTTCCAATTTCTTTGAAATCATTTAGGAAAAGGCTAGGAAAACAACAGATGGGGAGTCTGCCACCTGGGCGACTGCCCTAAATGCAGATCAGTATTGATTGATACATTTTAGGCAAATTAGTTCATGCAGAAGTAATAATGTTGTCATTGGTGTTACGGCTCCCTAACTAATTCTGCGGTATTCCGAGGCTGCAAAGTGCCGGATGTTTGTCCCACAAAATTTCTTTATTAATTTATTATTATTATTATTATTATTATTATTATTATTATTATTATTATTATTATTATTTTTATTATTATTATTATTATTATTATTATTATTATTATTATTATTATTGAGGAGCCTCCGTGGCTCAGGAGGCAGCGCACCGGCCTCTCACCGCTTGGTTCCGTGGTTCAAATCCCGGTCAGTCCATGTGATACTTGTGCTGTAAAAAGCGGAGGCGGAACAGGTTTTTCTCCGGGTACTCCGGTTTTCCCTGTCATAATTGATTCCAGAAACACTCTCCAACATCACTTCATTTCATCTGTCATTCATTAATCATAGCCCCGGGGGAGTGCAACAGGCTTCGGCAGCCGGCACAATTCCTATCCTCGCCGCTAGATGGGGCTTCATTCATTCCATTCCTGACCCGTTCGAATGACTGGAAACAGGCTGTGGATTTTCATTTATTATTATTATTATTATTATTATTATTATTATTATTATTATTATTATTATTATTATTATTATTATTATTATTATTATTATTATTATTATCAATTGCTTAGCTAGCTGAGGTGTTAGTGAAGGGGCCCTTATTTTGGAATAGGAGTTGATCCAAATGCTGCTATTACCCATTATCGAATTATTCTTCGTGAAATACATTTCAGTCATGTTTCCACTAGATTAGCTATGCGTACACAGGAAAACAGGTTTAACTTACACATGAACAAAACGTTGAGGCAGTTGATTACGATATCAGAAGTTCTAGGAAGGTAAATATATAAAGTTGCTTCTCTACTATTCTGGATTACACACGTTTTTACGAATTCAGATGCACTCGATAACTGCCAAACAGCATGGATAGCAACTTCCTCAACACACAATGCGAGATTCCTAACTTGCACCTGCCTCAAGGCTAAATTAAATGGCAGATACACATGACAGAGATGGTGTCAGTGCCTCCCAATCCACCGAGTTGGTAAGTAAATGCGATGACACACCTGTACCGCAAGGCGGTGACTTCTCATTCTCTTTAGCTGCATAAATCAGAGAGTGTATACCGCCCTCTACTGTCCCCGATGCCATGGTTTATTTATAAGACGCACGGGGTGTATTTAATTGTGCGCATTTCCTGTGTTATTACCGCCGCTGGTGCGTGGGACGGTTCGGGACGAGACCGCCACCCCCGCACACGCCAACAGATAAATCCAAATCCATTACTCCAACAGGGACCCGCCTGTCTCAGCATCTTGGTAATAGAGCCTTCCCAGTACAAGTGTATCCCTGGATAATGAGTGTCTGGTCTGGAAAGCATGAACATAACTCATTCAAGAATATGTTCAGGCCAAAAGCACTTGACATACATCGCCAGCCTGGCTGGTGAAGACTCATCTCATTATTCTTCTCTAACTTACTTCACATTTGGTCAATTTCAACAATCAGTCATTCTGGGCGACACAGAGGGATTCAAGTACTTTGATAATCGTGTGAGGACTGATACAATCGCGGGCTAACAAAAGCTAACTGACTTCCCTACAGCATATGGATCTCTGGTTCTCCACTCATCCTCCTGGTATACGGTTCGCAGTGAGACCCTAAAGCTACAGTTCGGTCTAAAAGTTATATCTAGCCCTCGGATTTTAGGCAAAAACCTATTTTGCTCCTGAAGAGATCACTTAAAATTAAGTTGTATTTACACTACATGTTTCATGTGTTTAGAAATTTAAAACGGCGGTCGTATAGTGCCTAAAATTGCCTACATTTTCGTTAGAACCGATATTTGTCTATATTCCAATAATTCCTGTGGTTCTTCCTAAATCTGGTAAATGCTCTGGTTTTCCCCATCACCACATACGTAGTTGAAACCTGAAAGTTCATAAAGCCGGCAGGAGTAAGATTGAAACGACGAATATGTGGATGTACCGCTGAGTTCTAAGAGTATCCTGGACCGATCACCGGACGAATATTCTATCCTAGAAGAGTACAAGGTTCATGAGGAAGGTTAGTCGGGCCTATTTGAGATCATTTGGCTACATGTCAAGGAGGACTGCAGATATGGGGAAATATCTGGTAATGGGTCAAGTACCATGAACAAGGTTCCAAGGAAGACCTCCATCAAGGTGGGCTGATCAGATGAAGGAGTTGGTCGGGATGTCTCTACATCAATCGAAGCATCTAGCGCAGGATAAAAGAACATGGCAAAAGCTCCGCAATCGCATACGATATGCCGCCACATCCTGTGAAGGGTACATGAATATGAGAGTGATCCCTCAATCCATTAAAAATTCCTTTAATTTATTTAGAGAAACTAAAATATTTGCCGACTTCTTTTCAGAATGTTGAAGAGTATATTCTTCAAATAGTACTTAAACAAAACCAATTAATATTCCCCGGAAGTCCTTAAGAACCTTCCGCAATAAACACGTCCGTAGTCTGCTTGTCACAGTGTCCATTAACATGCTGGAAACAAAATTCTTCACTTCATTCTCCGAGAATGTTTCAGTGTGTCTGTTTGTTCAGCGCGTGAATTATGCTGAAAGTGTCAGCTTCCAAGTCGTCTTTAATTTAACAGCAGATACAGTATTTCCCCCAATTTTACATAAAATTATAAAATAATTTTCTAAGGCGTTTGCAGCAAATAGGTGAGTGAAATGTGCTTTATATTTCCCCCTAAAGAGTAATTACCACTTTACCAAATTGAAAATTGTATTTTATTTTACATATGTAAAATTGAAGCTGAGGAAAATATATTTTTAGAACCTATTTTTTCATATTTGAGAGGACATTTTAGGCACGTAAAATTTCATTGTCTAGTTATATCTTTTGTAGAACTTCATTTGAGCCAAAGGGCGGCTCCTTGACGGTTGTCTGCTGTTCAGAGGGCACTGGGGTGGGTTACCGCACGGGTGGGGGATTTTAACCTTAAATGCTTAATTCCCTTGGTCCAGACACTGGGAGTTTGTGCTGTTCTGAACAGCCCGGGTATCGTCATCCAATTTCACAGGATCTGCCTCACCAGGCTAGTAACACCCACATGAAATTGAATTCCATAACATGAGAGCGACACTTATATCTGCAGGGCCACAGTTATTTGTAAGTAACAAATAGACGATTATATGTTTTATATATTTGAACAGAATTTTAAATTAACTAAAGCTACTTGCTCATAATTTATTATTTTCATACAGGTCTGTATTAAAAATAACTTCAATTCAAATGAAGAAAAAGTTCCAACCGTTCAATACACATTTATTGTTGTTGTTGTTGTTGTTGTTGTTGTTGTTGTTTGAGTCATCAGTCAATAGACTGGTTTGATGCAGCCCTCTATGCCACCCTATCATGTGCTAACCTTTTCATTTCTACGTAACTATTGCATCCTACATCTGCTCTAAAATGCTTGTCATATTCATACCTTGGTCTACCCCTACCGTTCTTACCACCTACACTTCCTTCAAAAACCAACTGAACAAGTCCCACCCCAGTGCCCTCTGAACAGCAGACAACCGTCAAGGAGCCGCCCTTTCGCTCAAATGAAGTTCTACAAAAGATATAACTAGACAATGAATTTTACGTGCCTAAAATATCCTCTCAAATATGAAAAAATAGGTTCTAAAAATATATTTTCCTCAGCTTCAATTTTACATATTTAAAATAAAATACAAATTTAGCCAAATCGATCTACTCTCACCAATTCGATCAGTATCTCTTCATTCGTGATTCGATCTATCCATCTCACCTTCAGCATTCTTCTGTAACACCACATTTCAAAAGCTTCTATTCTCTTTCTTTCTGACCTAGTTATCGTCCACGTTTCACTTCCATATAATCCCACGCTCCACACGAAAGTCTTCATAAACATCTTTCTAATTCCGATATCAATGTTTGAAATCAGCAAATTTCTTTTCTTAAGAAAGCTCATCCTTGCTTGTGCTAGTCTGCATTTTATGTCCTCCTTACTTCCGCCATCGTTAGTTATTTTACTACCCAAGTAACAATATTCATCTACTTCCTTTAAGACTTCGTTTCCTAATCTAATATTTCCTACATCACCTGCCTTCGTTCGACTGCACTCCATTACTTTTGTTTTGGAGTTATTTATTTTCATCTTGTACTCCTTACCCAAGACTTCATCCATACCATTCAGCAGCTTCTCGAGATCTTCTGCAGTCTCAGATAAAATAACAATATCATCGGCAAATCTCAAGATTTTGATTTCCTCTCCTTGGACTGTGATTCCCTTTCCAAATGTCTCTTTGATTTCCTTTACTGCCCGTTCTATGTAAACATTGAAAAGGAGAGGGGACAAAATGCAGCCTTGCCTCACTCCTTTCTGGATTGCTGCTTCTTTTTCAAAGTCCTCGATTCTTATCACTGCAGACTGATTTTTATACAGATTGTAGATAATTCTTCGTTCTCGGGATCTGATTCCTATCATTTTCAGAATCATAAATAGCTTGGTCCAATCAACGTTATCGAATGCCTTTTCTAGATCTACGAATGACATGTACGTGGGCTTGTCCTTCTTGATTCGATCCTCTAAGATCAGACCTAAAGTCAGGATTGCTTCACGTGTTCCTACGTTTCTTCTGAAGCCAAATTGATCTTGTCCTAACTCAGCTTCAACTTGGTTTTCCATTCTTCTGTAAATAACACGTGTTAAAATTTTGCAGGCATGAGATACTAAACTAATGGTGCGGTAGTTTTCACACCTGTCAGCACCGGCTTTCTTGGGAATAGGTATAACAACATTCAGCCGAAAATCGGATGGGACATCTTCTGTCTCATACATCCTGCACACTAAATGAAATAACCTTGCCATGCTGGTTTCTCCTAAGGCAGTCAGTAATTCAGAGGGAATATCATCAATTCCAGGTGCCTTGTTCCTATTTAGGTCACTCACAGCTCTGTCAATCTCTGACCTCAAAATTGGGTCTCCCATTTCATCAGCATCAACAGCCCCTTCATGCCCCAGAACCAAATTATGTACATCGTTACCTTGATACAGCTGTTGGATATGCTCCTGCCATCTTTCTGCTTTGTCTTCCTTCCCTAGAAGTGGCTTTCCATCTGAGCTCTTAATATTCATGCACCTAGATTTCTTTTCTCCGAAGATTTCCTTGATCTTCCTGTATGCAGCATCTACCTTTCCCAGGACCATACAACCTTCGACATCCTTGCACTTCTCCTTCAGCCATTCTTCCTTAGCTACCTTGCACTTTCTATCCACTTCATTCTTTAATCGCCTGTATTCTTTTCTGCCCTCTTCATTTCTAGCATTCTTGTATTTTCGTCGTTCATCAATCAAGTCTAGTATCTCCTGAGTTATCGACTGATTCTTAGTTGATCTTTTCTTCCTTCCTAACATTTCTTCAGCAGCCCTACTGACTTCATTTTTCATGACTCTCCACTCTTCCTCTATAGTGTTTCCTTCAGCCTTTTAATTCAGTCATTGTGCAACATGTTCCTTGAAACAATCCCTCACACTCTTTTCTTTGAACTTGTCCTGATCCCATCTTTTTGCATTCTTTCCTTTCTTCAATTTCTTCAACTTCAGGTGGCATTTCATGACCAACAAGTTGTGGTCAGAGTCCACGTCTGCTCCTGGGAAAGTTTTGCAATCCAACACCTGGTTTCTGAATCTCTGCCTAATCATAATGAAGTCTATTTGATACCTTCCAGTGTCTTCAGGTCTCGTTCACGTATACAGCCGTCGTTTGTGGTGGTTGGACCAAGTGTTGGCAAGGACTAAATTATGATCAGTGCAGAATTCAACCGGCCGACTTCCTCTTTCGTTGCTTTGTCCCAATCCAAATTCTCCTACTGTACTACCTTCTCTTCCTTGCCCTACCACTGCATTCCAGTCTCCCATCACAATTAGATGCTCGTCACCTTTTACATATTGAATTAAATCTTCTATCTACTCATATATTCTTCCAATTTCTTCATCATCCGCTGAACTAGTAGGCATATAGACCTGCACTATTGTGGTGGGCATTGGTTTGGTATCTATCTTGACGACTGAAACTATGGGTTAAAGCACCATTATACTGGTTTCAACTTTTCTTGGAAGTCATCTTCAGCCATAAACCTTAAAAACTGACATGACAATGACACAATGTTAAACAATGATGAACAATAACATCTTGTGATATTTTAAACTTTAAGCCAAATTTCATATTCCTGGTTTGTAGTTTATGTTATCATTATAAACGTCTATTTAAAATGCCATAAAAATGACATAATAAACTTGAAGATAACACATGTAGTTTGTCACATGAAAGAATGTTTGAACATGGAACATGGAACATGGAATTGGGAGTAACAAACATGGTAGTACCTGGAATACTGCTGAAGAAATCAGGTGTGAATACTGACAGAACATCATCCATACGTTTTGATACTGATATGCCACTAATAGAGAAGTATAAAACCTATATATACTTCAAATGATTTATTCTTCAATGACTATTCTGGAATTTGTGCAGGCGTGTTGAAAATGTTACATGTTGGAGTAGCTACTAAAACGTGAAACCTAAAATAAAATTACCTGTGCATACAGCAGCGTTACCGTAAAAAGCATTCACCTATGCTATTTACGACTTGCGATATAACACAGATGGATGTAATCAGCTTTCCCCTTTGTTGTAGTGCACGGTCGTTCAATAGAAGATAATGCAGTAATTGTTCCCAATTTAAAAAGAAATGGTTATACAATCGAAAAGCATGTGACCTGAATAGGTAGAAATTAACCCATCAGGAAAGTTTAAAATAATTTTTTAGCTTAGGGGGTGTGAGAAACGTTCTTTCTTTTTTTGCATTCGGGTCGAAGCCCACTTAGCCAGTGAATTATGTATTGAACCCTTGAACTTACCATTCCATCGTTGGTCGGCCATAGCCGCTGCAGTACAGCAATATCTAACTCTTAAATCTTGGGGTCGTAACGGGGATATTTCGGTCACGATCTTGACCAACGATGGGGTTCAGAAGAGAGCCTAACTACTTGAAATGAGGAAAAAATACGTGCTTACTAGATTTTATTATATTATCAAATGCAAAGAAATTATGTTATAAAATAATTCATCAGAAAAAATAATTATTTGACGTATCAACGCAGTCACATCGCATCGCGTGAGTTTTATCTGTTACAGTCATCGAAGAACTTTATTCGGAGGAAAGCAGAAAATATCACAAATTAGTGGACAGCGAAAACTAGAAAAACAAAAAATCTGAAAATCGGGCACCTATTGATCCAAACGAAAACTGAGAATTGATTCACACGATCCGTGAAAAATCTGACCTTCAATAAGTAGAATTACAGATTTACATTTAATTAAGGTTATCCACCAGTCAAATACCCTGTCGGGTATGGGAACACCCAGCGAATGGATCCTTAATCGAAGCAAATTGACTATCAGTTGTTTTGGATAGATTGCGAAATACTACTGGAAAGCATGGTGCTCACTACAAGTTAACAGCAGCAGTCATAATTAGAAATAAAATTCCACCATGTATTGTCATTTCATGACGCCCCTAAGTTATGGGATAATCCCGATGCTGAAACATGCATCACCCAAAGAGCTGTTCAGAAGGAACCAACAACAACTTGATCCGAGAAGATCTTGCGTTACGTCGCTCTGAAGGAACAAAGCTGCGAAATGCAGGAAACACTTATTAATCATGCATTTAGAAGAAATGGCAAACAGTGAATTTAAATAACGTGAAAAATATTCTTATAAAACCAACTTCAGGTTGTAAACGGCTATGCTTAATAAACATTTAAGTCCACATGATAAAATCAAACATACCAAAACAATCTAAGGAAATCTTCCCATTTAACAACTTATGCCTACCATTACAGATCCGTCTACTTATGTCTGTCCGAATAAACTAACTACAAGTTCTTGATAGACCACAGTCAAATATTATAAAAAATGAAAGACGAAAATTGAAAATAAAATATATTCCTAGCTGACAAATCGAAACCGCATTCGTAACTCAAGTTTCACATAAATAAGCTAAGTGTCAACACGCACACTAACAAAGAAATCGGACGTCTGAACGACAAAATAATTAAGTCAAGAAATAAAATTAAAATACTTAAGTTCAATGTGACAAACAGTAGTAGATATCAATCACCGTTAGCTCAGTATCCAATGCTGTACAATCCTCACGTTCATGCCACTAGTGGTTCCATAACCTTATGTAAACACCTTCCAGCTGGTAAGGGCTGTGCCGAAACATGGCCTCAATATTACTTTGCTAACACACTTCGCATCACATACACTTCGTTCAAATCACTAACCTAAGACTTGAATATATACAGATGATACCCTAAATCTATATAAATAGTATCTACACATAATAAAGTAACATCTATGTACACACCTTCCTAAACCTATTGTCGAGCGGAAATGGGGATGGTTGCTCTCAGTATGCTCCTATGATAACGCGTATCGTCCTAAATCTATCGTTGAGCGGAAACTGGGATATCTACACATCCTCTAAAATGTCAGGCGAAGTCGTAACTTCAAACATAATTACTGTTATTTAGCTGGAAACCTTGTCGAAACTATGGCACACAATGAAACGAATCTTGCCACAGAATGAACGCAAGTCTGGAAATGAACCAAGTCCCTATCTCGTCAATAGAATGTGAAATTGAAAATAAATAAATGCACGGCTACACCATCCACCGCTCAAACACGATCTCAGCATACGCAGTGTAGTTTTGCAAAATAATAATCAATATCAGCACACGTCTAACATTACATGAATATCGCCAAAACTGTAATCATCACCACCGAAAAATTTCACACTGTCCTTCTAGGGTGAGGCCCAAAAATCGCCTACCATGTCACAGTTCCAAACATTCATATCCATAAACTATCCAGTGAAACGAAGTTACTTGAATCTACACAGCCATACTCTCATTTTAATAACGTCCAGTATCACATCCCACAATGTTTCCGATTTAATGATAATCTCATCTCGTAATATGAAAAAAATATACTGAATGGAAATTTGTTACAACAATTAAATAACACCAACGGTGTATTTAGAATGCCCTTCTATTCTTGAGGTCACGTACTATAACATTCACTATGCTGATTTTACATAATTCGTCATTTGGACTTAACTGCCAAGAGCTACAATCTTCTACAGAAATTGTTTTTCACGGCGAGTTCTTGATTTGAAATCATAAAGTGCGTCACAACGCACTTACATCTATTTTGACCACCATTCAACCGGTCAGCTGTCCGGATTGCTAACGGAATCTCAATACAGCCTGCCTCAGAAATATCCCATTTAATATACAGCCTGCCTCAAAAATTCTTCACCATCGACAAATATAGCCTGTCTAAAAAAATCATCTTCATCGGCTATCATCATGGCGGCATTACTCATGAAATACAGGCTCCCTATGCCTTCAACATTTACACAACCATTCTCTCAACATATCATTCCGACACAATCCATTTCTTCCTGTTTAAAAACCTTTCAAACTTCAATACTCCCATGACGAACAATTTTATAAGAATCTTCTCATTCATTTTATTACAACTTTCGGACCTCAAGAACAAAATAACACACCGTGATATCCTATATCACCAACATACACGACGTCACAAAAATTAACTTCCCACGAATAAATATAACTTTTTCACACTTCACTGGATTTCGACACGAACGCAAATCTCACTCAAGGTTTCTGTTAAATATATGTTTAACATAGAAAACTTTTATCCTGCTGTAAATATCATTGTTATTATTATTAATAATATTATTATTATTATTATTCGTATTATTATTATTATTTCGACTAAGTATTTTCTGAACTCATACGATATTCGAAATTATTGCATTTGCGTTATCGTTATCACCTTTCTAACTTTACTCAGTTTGAACACTATCTCAAAGAATTTTAACACATTATTTAAACTTCGCATTTTACAGTTTCTCAACGTGATTTTTACTGCCCTGTAAAGTTCCACACGACGACCAGTAATATAACACTTCACCTGATCATTATTAAATATTAATTCGACACACGCTCTGAAAATTTTATTGGGACAATGAAATTCTATCTACAACATTAATACAAAAATATAAACAGACCTGTAAGTAGTCATCTTCGAGATTCCGGCTACATGTTACCAGCTGACCTCGGATTTAGCCCCTCATGTTGGCAGTATACACCACCTTCTTATAGATTTCTAAAAAATACGCAAATTTTACACTCGCTATTGGTTAACAACACAAATGACGCTCTTTCCTCGCTTTAATCATACGACGAAATTCCCTCTCTGCGGTCGACTACGACTGTCTCCCAGAACCCTGTGCTCGTTCCCCTAATAATAACAGATGTTCCAAAGATAACGAAACCAGACCCGTTTCTGACTAGTCTCCAAACCTGCCTTGAAAATTTCAAACACACACAAGGTAATAAGATTAAATCAGCTATGTAGGCAGATACCTATGCCTTCACAGTTTTCGTTGGCGGAAGCCCAGAAAAATTTCAATCACCTTCAGTTCAATACTCTACTTAAACCATTCCCATGAATAGACAATATAAGTTAATTTTAAGACACAAATCCCGCACTTTCTGGTAGACGAGCGACGTGGGTTCCATCGTCCAGACCTTCGGATAGAACGTGTAAATGTAGGTGGAGGGGATTTCTTTTATACCCTCTGAGAGGACGCTACCCTCACCATGAAGGTTGGTGGTACAAAATCCTAATTCCACATTTGCTGGACCAATTTTCTTGAAATTCACTTCACAAATTCAAACAGAATTATAATTCATTATGGTGTTAATTTTATATTTTTCCCATACTCGCAACGGGCGTGATATAGCTTCGCGGGCTTTCTTCAGATATGACCTCGGCACGTGTCTCAAATCCGCGAATATAGACGCCAACCTTCCTCCGGGCTTAATTGCATTTATATTCACCCTGTGGATTCTGTCACCATGTAATATTTATTAATAATTTCGATCCTTTATTCCTGGGTTAACCATATCGCCAAAATCTCTCGTTGCTAAATTCGTTGTGAAGGATTAACCAGTGCTCGATATCAACCGAAGTGTCCCGGCATTTCACGAGAGCGTGGCTTGCTCGTCACGGTGAGTTCTTTTCCCATGGAGGGTGCGCGACTCTTGAAATACAAGATGGCTACTGTCAGAAAAGTTATTTTTAAATGAAATAAATATCTGCGATTATTTTTATCGCAGAATTATGGGTTCAGTATGGTAGGGATTTATAATAATTTATGTCTTTATTTTTTTTGTTGCTCGGATACAGGAGAGATGGATTCGTCTTCTCATCATAAGGCCCATGAGGCCATCCAGTGGTACGCGTGAGTAGGCCATGGATCAGGA
Organism: Anabrus simplex; assembly: GCF_040414725.1. Lineage (NCBI taxonomy): Eukaryota > Metazoa > Arthropoda > Insecta > Orthoptera > Tettigoniidae > Anabrus > Anabrus simplex. Next base: position 49,996,768 of record NC_090266.1, read on the forward strand.
GGAGATAGGCGTGATGTAGTTCTGATAGGGTAATATCGATGCTAGGTGAAGGTCTTAGATTCGCAGTCGAATGTCAGAAAGAAATGCATATAAATCAAAGTAAGCAGATTGGTAACTTTTGTGGGGAACTGAGGAACGAATAGTTGGTAATTGGTATCTCAATGCCAATAAATTTTGTATTCGACACGTAGTGCGATAAAATTGGTGTGGTCACCCAAAGAATATATGATTAAGATTGGCAACTGTATCAACTGAACATGAGCAGAAGGGAGATCGTAGTACTTGGATTTTGTGCAGGTGCTTAGGGAAACAACCATGATGACATTTCATTCTTGCGATTGCTCTGATGAATTGACGCGAATAGGGACGCTAATGGTGCCAAAGAACGTTCAGAATATATGAATGAATAGTGGCATAGTGTTTTCCACGTTGTTGGGAGGTATCATGCCACTCCTTCTTCCACGCCGATTTAGCCTCCCTCAAACTAGAGACTTTATATAATCCCACTGTTATTACCAAGGATAATATAAATTAGCTAATCATGTCATAATTGTGTAAATAATCATCATCATCTTCATCATTCTCCTATTTTTTTCCTTTTTTTAATCATAATATTGTATTGTTTAGTAGTTGCAAGATGTTTCAATTGTAAATGTACTTACTTCAATTTTGCACATGTAAAAACTGTCTTTTCTGGTTAGATGGAAGAGAGGGCCTAATGGCCTTAATCTTACCAGACAAAATAAATGTATTGTATGGTATTGTATTGTAATTGCCGTCGACGAAGCAAGGAGGTGTAATCCAACGCTGGACCTATAGTGTTTGTCTGTTGGCCTTCAGTGGCAGCGCATCGTGCTGCTTTCTCTGCTAGCTCATTGCCTGGTATTCCTACATGGGCTTTTAAACACACAAATGAAACTTTCTTCCCCTGTGTCTTAAAGTCGATGTACCACTGCAATAATCTCTTGTACGAGAATCAAGGATGATGTCCATGATTAATGGTTTGTAGACCCTGCAGTGCCGATCTGGAATCGGACAACACCACAATCAACCGCTCTGTAAGACTTTTAACGTATTGAAGGGCCCCCAAAATGGCTGTAAGCTCAGCCGTAAATATTGATGCTGTCGGAGGTAGCTTGAATTTGCTGCTGGTGCTTGATTGAACATCATGATAGGCACTACCCACTGTATTACAGTCCTTTGGTCCATCTAAGTAGATATGACGGGCGTGTGGCCATTCTGCGAGATAATGTTTCAGGCTGACATCGTTGCAGTTCACAGTGATCTCAAATGATATTTCAAGTCGTATATCCAGCTTCTTAATCGTGGTTTCAAAAGAACAGTTAAAACTAGGATGGGTATCTCTAGTATTTATAATACGCCTATAACCACTGAGATTGGTAAATTCATCCACTAGGATCAGTTGACGTTTCTTTCTCCAATAGCGTGAAGTCAGTACTAGGTAGTCAGCTTGGATGTCTTTTGCAGTATAGGAGACTTCCTGTATTGAAAAAGTTTGAAAATATATTTTCCCGCTAGATACTTCCTTCGTAGATGGAGAGGAGGTTCAAGTGTTTCAACCAGCAGAGCATTTAAAGGTGTTGACTTCATTGATCCTATGCAGAGCCTTGGGCTGATAGTTGTCCAGTTTAGTTAACAACGTTTTGGAGGCCGTAGCAAAACATCCACTTTCATAATCCAGAAGAGGTCGAATCGAGGATCTGTACAAAAGCAGCGCAATTTCGGGTTCACAGTTCCACCAAGAACCGTTAATGGCTCGTAAGATATTGACTGAAATATCACATTTACGGAGGACGTGCTGAATATGTGGAGACCGTGACAATTTATGATCGATGAGAAGTTCTAGATAAAGCACCACCACCTTGTAGGGAAATAAGTAGGTACCCAAATGAAGCGTTTCCAGTGGGTTCTCGAATGTCCAGTGTAGATAGAGACTAATGAGTTTCTCGCTGATACCGTTAAACCATGGTTATGAAGCGAAGAAGTGAATGTCATTTCCTCTTGGCATTTGTCCAAGGATTCGGCTTCTGTGTAAATGAAAATATCATCAGCATGCTGAATAACTTGTATCTCAGGAGAAAAAATAGATGTGAGGTCTGCTGTGTAATGTTAAAAAGAACGGAGTCAAGAAAGAGCCTTGTAGAAGACCTTGAGATGTCATTCGAGGACCAATTTTCATGTCATTGTGAAACATGATGGGATGTTTATCTCGCAGAAGGCAACTGATGTACCCAATAAAGTCTTCTGGGAGATGTAGGAAGCGTAATTTGTCTTCTAAGACGGGCATAAGTACGATATCATGCGCAGAAGATAGATCAGTGTACAATGCTACAACGTAACTGTTATCGCTCAGACCAAGATGGAAAGTTTGTAATTAGATGTACAAGTCTATCTATTATACCTATTCCACGTCGAAAACCAATTTCTTGAGGTGGCATCAGCTTGTGTATTCTACCAGCCATTCTAATCGATGCTTAATCATCCTTTCCATAGTCTTGTACAAGCAGGATATCAAGGACGGTGAGCGATATAATTAAGATAGTCGTGGATTCTTCCCATTCTTCAACAATGTTTCCAGACGAATAAGTATAAATGACGGAGGATGCACTTTTTGGAACCACCTTCTGTTCATCCGCTTAAGTAGTTTCTCATGTCCAGCACTGGATATGTTTAATAATGTTGAATAAGGGATGTTATCTGGGCGTAAGGAGGTACTATTGGTGGTCATTAAGGCTTTAATAAGTTATTGAAGCTCAAAGGGACGAAGTAGTGGATGTAAGTTCTCTTCATGCCCATTGCGTGGTAAATAACATATACGAGCTGAAGGAGGCGTCATTTGTCCCAGGATATCAGGATATCCTCTTTTATTGGTATCGTACATGTAGGGCAATTCTGTGAGTTTCGGAAAACGACGAATACTCCGCCACATCGTAGCCGGAGAGATAGATCAGGTGAGAGAAGTACAATATTGGCGCCAACCCTGTCGCTTTTTAAGCTTGAATAAGCCTTTTGCTTTCGCTTCAGTTTGTTGTACGGAAGCGTCCTGTTTATACTGATGGAATGCTGCACGCCTGCCATGCAGCGCAGCTCGACATTCGTTATCCCACCAAGGAGTTGGAAGTCGTTTGCTGTATGCATATGGTCTGTTCTGTGGAACTGTGAGGAAGGCTGCTCGATCAATGGAGTCACAGAATGTTTCGCAGTCTTTGACCATGTCATTAGTTTCGTGGTATTCTTCCAGTATGTGATCTATTGCCTCCTTTTAACTTGCCCAGTCAGCTTGTCGAATTTTCCAACGATATGTTGGGTAGATGGTATGAGGAGAGGTTGTTGAATTGATCGATATTAATAATATTGGAAAGTGGTCAGATCCTAGAGTGTCCTGTAGAACCTGCCAGGAGAAGTCGAGTTCTATTGAAGGAGATGCAAAATTAACATCTAATGCGGAAAGATCTTGATGAGGTCGGGAAACTGGTGTAGGGGACCCATCATTGAGTAGCACTAAGTTTCCTTCTTCAGCTACGCCCATTAGTTGCATTCCATGTGAGTCAGTAGAAGAACTCCTCCAATTCAAATGGTGTGAATTGAAGTCTCCAAAGATACGTACAGGCTGTGAAAGTTGGGAAAAAATGCGACGCAGTTGGTGTACAGTTACGAGTTGGTTAGCTGGTCGGCATATAGACAGAATAGTTAGCGGTCGACGTCTGCAATTATCTTTAATGGCACATGTTTCCAATCTACATCCTCGAAGATTAAGAGGTACTTGACCATAAATGATGTTCTTCTGGGGAAGAATTCCAAACCCTCCAAAGCATCATCACGATCACTTCTTATAATATTATAGCCCAGAAGCTGAAAAGGATTAGTATTCTTCAGCCAGGTCTCACTAACTGCACACATTGAAACGGAGTAATATTAAAGTAGAGTCTGTAAGCTAAGTTTATGAGCTCGTATTGAGTGATAGTTCCACGGTATTATTTTATCCGTTGAGGTGAAATATGCATGGATATTTTGATTCAAAAGTAGTGAAATAACGTCACGTATATGAGAGGGATCGCTTTTCGTGGAGGCCGTGTTTTTAAGCGTCAAGATAAACTGGACAATGTTTTCAAGCAATGGAGTTGTAGGTAGAGCCTACGGTGTTGTTTGAGGCTGTTGTCTTGGTTCAAATTGCTGTGAAGGGTATATAGGTCCAATGGAGTTTGCAGGAGAACGCTGTCTGTTTTAGTATGTTTTCCACTGGTTGAGATTTGGAACTCTAGATTTTGGTGTGGAATGACATTTAGGTGTAATACGTGAGGACACCTTAGAGGTACTAGGGAAGAGAGAGTTGGAAAAGTTATTGGTTGGAAGTGGTCGAAGTGCAAGGGAAGGGAGGGATAGAAATTCCTTGTGGTAAGATGTACTTGCTGGAGGAGTGTTGTTAGCTTCACAGTATTAGCATACGTGTTTGTGGATTCCATTTCGTGCGCTTGCTCAGTACTGATATTTAATTGGGGCATATTATATTTAATTCTACGCTGTCGTTCCTATTCTCCGACATTGGTTTGTGCTGTGGTTCATGATAAGGTGTTTATATTTATATTTTATCGTAAGAATAAATACTGAAAGGTTTAACTAACCGACGCAAAATTTGACAGCCATGCTCTTGACAGCGCTCACTCGCCTTTTAAATGACACAGGCCTCTTGTGTCCAGAGGAAAGGAACCGACTGACAACCCTCATTATCACTAGAGCCGGCCACGTTTTGGGATCGGAAGACGAGCGTTCTACTATCACAGACACTCAGCCAGGATATACTGTATGAATGTACTTAATTATGCTATTTGTTAATTTCCTTTTCTAATAGTAAAAACACATTAACACATGTAAGGGTTCCGGCGACGCTGGGATTGGGAACGACCAGAAATGAGAAGGAAACGACCGTGGCCTTAATTAATCTAGGTCTATAGCTCCGGCATTTGCCGTTAGTGAAAGTAAACAAACCATCGAATGCGCTACCGATGGTTGGGTTCGAAACCAACCATCTCCAGGTCTAAACTACGCGAACCGAATCGCGTAACCAATTCGTTCGATGTACAGTAAAACCTGTGTCTGAAAACTTCGGTAAATGATCACATGAAACAAAGACAACGTAAGTTACACACTAAACTCCTTTACTGGTCTTGAAAGTAGTCTCTGTTAGCTACAACACACTTTTGACATCGACTGTAAAGCTACTTGGAGGTGGCAGAAAACGCTTCTTTTTGAATCTCCCGAAGAAACCCTGTCACGCGTTGTTGGATACCTGCTACATTGTCGAACCGGTGGCCTTACAGGGCTAATATAAGACAAGGGAACAAACAAAATCTGCCGGCGCCAAAATCGGATAATACGGAGTTTGTGGAAGAACAGTCACCTGGCGTTCAGCGAGAAACTGGGAAACGCGGATCGGGGTGTGCGGATGGGCATTGTCGTGGAGGAGTTTCCACTGTCCACTCCGGTACAGTTTCGTCCGAAACCGTCTGATGCGTTTCAGTAGCCGTTTCAAAACTCCCCCCGTAGATTTCCGCGTTGACAGGTGTACCCTGGGGTACAAATAAATGATGAATGACACCACTGCTGTCGAAAAAGGCGATCAGCATTGTCTTAATCTTTGACTATGTGCGCCGACTTTCCTTGGGAGGCGGAGAAGACGCTGAACACCACTCCATTGTCTGTCTCTTGGTGCCCGGAATATACTGGTAGCACTACGACTTGTCTCCCGTAACGATGGTTTTCAACACCACTGGATTTTGGTCACAAATGTCAATGAAATCTCCCGACGTTTCCATCCGAGTTTGCTTCTGCTCGTCTGTCAGGTTGTGCGGTACAAACCGGGCACAAATATTCCGCTTTTACAAATATTCGTGAACAATATTCCTTACAATGTCTTTCCCTACACTCACTTCATCTGCCATCATTCTTAAGGACAATCGTCGATCATTCGCAAGCATCTGTCGCACTCGTTCGATGTTGTCTGGAGATGTGCTAGTGGTTGGTGGACCCGAACGCGCCTCGTCCTCAAAAACTTCCTTTCCATCTCGAAAGCGTATAAACCAGTCAAAATCGCACGTTTTACGCCCTGCTTGAGCGTGGTAAACTTGCACTAACATTGCGTGTGTTTCGTTGACGTTTTACCTATGTGGAAACAAAACTTCATGTAAACGCGTTGCTCAGTTTTGCACTCCATTGTGCAATGACATCAGACCTCACACTGACTCCGTGCGATGTGTTGCAGAGTTCAACTTCGCTTAACTGTGTTGAGCTGACCGATAGGGGGCACTTGGTGTCATGTCTCGTACTGCGTTTGCGCGAGTGCATCGTCCGAACTAGCACGCTGTACAACCTAGACGACCATTAACCGAACTTTTCAGACACAGGTTTTCTTCCGTGGTTAATAACTCAATAAATAATGTTAACATCACTATTTGAACTATTCACCATATAGCCAATGCTAAACTCTATGTTTAGAAATTTCAGGTAAATCCATGGAAAATTGACTAAGTTATTACAAATTATTTCAAGTTAAGTTATAGGTTGTTATAGATGCGAACAGCAGATTTTGTATGAATTGAAGACCAGGCTACTTGCCGGACAGAGTATGATTCCACAGCCTGGCCATGACGCCTGACTGCAGGACGGTCTGCGACGAGAATATAAAAGTGTTAGCGGTCTACTATGAAACTCTACGAAAATCCGTTGTATGAAAGTGATTAAACGTTTTCTGTTAGTTCGTATACCATGTAGTGTATTTCGGACTTGTACTTCTCAAATGACATTCAATATTAGGACTGTGCAATACAACTTAGATTTTGGAACTGTGATATTCGAATTCAAATCTTGGGACTTGTATTTTTTCAAGTGCAATTCAAACTCTTTCCTCAGTCTTTAAGACAATGCACAAGACTCAGATGTTCTTAAATACAGCTCGAAAGGTGATAAACATTTATTCTACATTTTGGTTGAATAAGACTTAACAAACTAATTCCAGTGAACAGAAGAACTATTTTTAATAAGTGGTTGATGTTCATGACAATACTATCCATAGACCGTAAAACATCGTCTCATTGAACGGAACCAAATTCCATAAATATCTACTCCATATTATCATCGTGTTATCATAACGTGTGAACGGAACTAAATTCACATTCTGTAAATATCAAGTGTCGTATTTATGTTTTAATAACGTGTGATCAAACTAAATGCATGCGTCTGTATTTAACCTGTCAACTATAGATGAAAATAGTAGCGTGAATAGTGACATAGTAACACCGAATTATAAATAACTCAGATAATGGTAGGACCAAACGAAACTTCCTATGCATTTGTGTTCTCTTCCCTCGAACTATCTACTGTGAAACCCAGGAGTGAATCGTTTCATTTAATGTTTGACAGTATAAAGTGAATTTGTGTTTAAGAGTGCGCATTTTGATCCTATTAACATTCAAACAGTTTATTTGTCACAGTGGAGTTGTAGTAAAGCAATGTTCGTGTTAGATCCTATTTACATTTTACATGGTATAACCACGTTTCTTTCTTCCTTCATGGGAATCATTAAAACCATTCAATGTGAAGACAAACTGCACCAAAAATCAGACTAGTGTACATAACTGTTCCAACTGAGTGAAACTCAACCTCCCTGACCGTCTGAGGTCTAACAGAACTTCCAGATCTTCCAGTCGTCGTGGGAATACGCGTCGTTCCATGGTACAGAGAGATGACCTACGGTATGGGAAAGGAATACCAGTGGTGAGGGACATTGCCTGCAGCAACACAAAGGACAAACACTCTTCTTTTCCAACTTCAGCTGTATTAAAGGTGATATGCAAACTGTCTTCCTTTTGAATAAATAAACAGTCCAATTTAAAAAAGTTTATTTCTAAGCAAAACCCTTTCTCTCTGCATATTCCAATCATACACCGTATACTCATTGCGTAAACCCATGCTCTTCAAGCTAGCCATATACGGGCGTTACCTGGTAGAGTAAGTATGTATGTATGTATGTATGTATGTATGTATGTATGTATGTATGTATATATGTATGTATGTATGTATGTATGTATGTATGTATGTATGTATGTATGTATGTATGTATGTATGTATGTATGTATGTATGTATGTATGTATGTATGTATGTATGTATGTATGTATGTATGTATGTATGTATTATGTATGCATGTATGTACCTGGCTGAGTAGTTCAGACGGAAGAGCGCTGACCTTCTGAGCCCGATTTGGCAGTTTCGATGCTGGCTCACTCGGGTTGTATTTGAAGGTGCTCAAATAGGTCAGCCTCGTGTGGGAAGATTTACTGGCACGTTAAAGAACTCATGCGGGACAAAATTCCGTCACCTAGGTGACCACGAAAACCGTAAAACTTATCAGCGGGAAGTAAAATTATTATTATTATTATTATTATTATTATTATTATTATTATTATTATTATCATTATTATTATTATTATTATTATTATCATTATTATTATTATTATTATTATTATTATTATTATTATTATTATTATTATTAGATGCGAAAAAGACCAGAAAACTGATCACGCAAAGCTCACTTAGAAGTTGTGCATTTCCTTCCTTGCCAGGCAGCCTTCAGTTTTTCTCTCATCGTGGTTCTTCGTTCTTCTGTCCACTTAGCTCCTGTCTTCTTCTTGTGGTTTCTCTCTGACTCTACTTCCCACTTGTTGATTTTCGTTCTGTAGCAGGTTCGGTTAGCGATGTCGGCCACTTTGATTCCTGATTTTTCCAGGTCTTGGCGGATTTCCGTTGTCCACCTATTTGTTTCGATGTTTTCTGTTGCCTCAAGTAAGATTCTCGTCAGTCTGTTTTCTGGAAGGCGTTTGATGTGTCCGTAAAATTTCAGGCGTCTTTTTCTGATGTCGGCCGCAAGGTTTGAGAGCTCCTCGGTTTTTGTACGAGATTGCAGTCTATATCCTTCGTCAGGCAGTTTTGGGCCGAGAATTTTTCTGATGATTTTACGTTCCTCTTTCAGGATGTCTTCGAGTACTGTTTTCCTGTGGAGATCCAGTGTTTCACTTGCGTATAGTATTTCAGGTTTGATCACAGTGTTTTAATGTCGAATTTTGGTGAAGATTGAAAGGCATTTTTTGTTGTAAATGTTTTGCGTTCGGCCTAGGGCTCTCTTCATTTTCTGGATGCGGACCTCGAGGGCCTTCTGTTCTTTTCCTGTTGGTACTATAATTTCTCCGAGATATCGGAACTCAGTTACTTTTTCGATTGTGCCAAATTTCGTGTTCAAATTCTGGAGGCTGCAGTGGTTGCACATGACCTTGGTTTTTGAGAAGGAGATTTGTAGGCCGAATTTTTCTGAGCATTTCTTGAGAGTTTCGATTTGGCTGATTGCCTGTTGTTCGTTTGTTGCAAGGACCGCGAGATCATCTGTGAAAGCGAGACAGGAGATTTTTACATGTCTTCTTGTCATACTTAATGGTTGCCAATTTCCTTGAGCTTTTAGAGCTTGTTCCCATTCTCTCACGATTTTGTCCAGGGCTATGTTAAAGAGTAGTGGGGAAAGTCCATCTCCTTGTCCGACACCGGTTTTTATCTGAAATGTTTCAGATATATTTCCCATGAATTTTACTTGGGAGGTTGTCTTGGTGAGAGTTAGTCTGATGATTTTTTGAGCCTTGTTGTCCAGTCCGTACTCACTCAGTGTTTGGAAGAGAGATTGCCGGTCAATGGAGTCGTATGATTTCTGGAAGTCCACAAAGGTGCAGATTGTGGGTTGTTTTCTTGTGTGTCGTAGTTTCAAGATGGTTTTCAGGTTGAGTATCTGTTCTGCACAGGATCTGTGGGGCCTGAAGCCCGCTTGGTATTCGCCTATGAGTGGTTCTAGTTGTTCCTGTGTTCTTTTGAGGAGGACTGCAGAGAGGATTTTGTATGTGACTTGCACCGGGGAAATTCCCCTGTAATTGTTCACATCTGTTCGGTCACCTTTTTTGTGAAGTGGAACAAGGAGGGCGTTTGTCCAATTTTCTGGTAGTTTTTCCGTTGTCCAAATTTCTTGTATGATTTGTGTGAGTTCTTGGATAGAATTCTTTCCTAGATGTTTAATAAGCTCGGCTATGATTCCGTCGTCTCCGGATGCCTTGTTGTTTTTCAGTCGTTGTACGTGTCGATGTATTTCCTCTTGTGTAGGTGAGGATGAGTCTGGGTTTGGGTTCGCGTGGGGTTTAAGTGGAAACCTCTCCGTTGGTTCTGGGCAGTTGAGTAGTGACTCGAAGTATCTCGCGAGTTCCTTGGTGTTTTCGTCATCTGTGAGTGCCAATTTTTCGTTTTGTTTTCTGAAGCAGAGGTTCTTGGGCGTGTACCCAATTAATCTGTTGCGGAAGACGCTGTAAAAATCTCTGGTGTTGTAGTTGCGGAAGTCCTGTTCGGCCGACTTCAGTTGGTCCTCCAGGTATTTCCTCTTGGTTTTTTCTGATGAGTTTAGAGGTCTGTCTGCGGACTTCGCGGAATTTTTCTTCGTTTTCAGGTGTACGGTTGCTGATGAACTTCTGGTATGCGTTTTTTCTATTCAATATGGCTTGGTCACATTTGGTGTTCCAAAACGGGTGTCTGCTCTTTTTCTGTAGTGGGATTTGCTCTGATGTACTCTTCATGATTTTTTCGTGGAATTCGTTCCAAGTTTTGGCTGGGATTTTTTCCCATGTTTCCCTGAGATTTAATGTTCTTATTTGTGCTGTGTCCAATTTTTTGTTTGCCTTGGATTTCTGGTAGAAGCGTTTTGGGGTAAATTTCACTTTGATTCTTGTTAGATGATGGTCCGAGACAATGTTGGCTCCTCTGCGGACTTGAACGTTGTGTACTTCTTTTTGTGCTGGGAAGGAGTTGGCGACATGATCGATCTGGTGTTTGCCGCAGCAGGTGTTGGGTGATGCCCAAGTGAAGAGCTTATTGGTTTTTTTCCGTAGGGATGTTGACATGATTTTCAGGTCGTGTTGTTGACAGAGCTCGATGAGGCATTTGCCATTTTTGTTGGTCGTTTCGTGTGCTGTGAATCTTCCTGCGGTTTTTCTGTAGCACTTTTCTTTACCAATTTTACCGTTGAAATCGCCGAGGAGAATGATGGTGTCTTTTTCAGGTATTTTGATGAGTGTGGTTTCAAGTTTGTTCCAGACGTTTTCTGTTTGTTTCTGATCTTTGCAGTCGTTGGTGGGTGCGTGGGCATTTACAAAGGTGTAGTGGCGATTTGCACAGCGAAGTCGTAAGGTCATTAGTCTATTGTTTACGCGTATGATCTCTTCTACGGAGTTCACGATCTTTTTGTGTACGAAAAAGGCCACGCCTAACATTGGTGTGGCTTTTCCTACTGTTCGTGTAGTTTTGCTCTTGAAAATGCGGTAGTTACCATATTCTGACGTCTCCGACTCAGCGAGTCTGGTCTCTTGTACGGCGAGTAGCTGGATGTTTTGCTGATCTAATTCTGATGTTAATCTGAGACGTTTTCCTACTCGTAGGAGTGTGTTTACGTTTAGTAACCAGTTTTCTACCTCGGTAGTTATCTCCGCAATTCGAACTCGAGGGGAATTTCCTAAGATGTTAACTTTCTACCTTCTCATGTAAAATTTCATGTAAATCCTGAGGACATAAACTGTAAATCGGGAATAGAGAGCGTGTTAGCATCTCGAATTCCACCCTTCAAATAATCTTGAGGTGACTACGATTTTGTAACTGCTTGTCTCTTGTAAATTGTAAATTAACTTCTCCATCTAGTCACCTCAGTCGTTTGGGATTAGCCTCTGCATCATCGGGCCACAATTCAAAGTAGGGTTTTAATTTCTAATTTCGAGAAGCGCAAATGTACGCCTCCATACATTTTCGTGTTTGGACCAGTAATATACTCTGTACTTTTTCACGATGGCCCAGAATTTGGGTACTAGATACCCCTGTGTAAACTTTAAAAGTAATTAACATGATATTGAAAATTGTAGGTCGTGCCTAGACAGGCCTGAAAGTGTAATATTATTGAGCATAGACGCTCTTTTCCGTCTTGAGTAGGCTGTAAGAGTTCGGGAGCGCTGTCTCCTTGGTAGAAGTTTTAGAGCATGTAAGCTCTTTTCTTGTAATATAATAGATATTGGTGCAACATTGAGTGGTGCCTTGGGAAGGCAGTAATTTGTAACTGCTGGACCAAAGTGCTCTTGAAAACTGTGTTAACTATGAAATACATTACTACAAGTATTCAATCAATCAATACTGATCTGCATTTAGGGCAGTCGCCCAGGTGGCAGATTCCCTATCTGTTGTTTTCCTAGCCTTTTCCTAAATGATTTCAAAGAAATTGGAAATTCTTTGAACATCTCCCTTGGTAAGTTATTCCAATCCTTAACTCCCCTTTGAATTCCAACTTTACCTTCATACTTTTATCTTTCCTACTTTCCTAAACGCCAGTCAAACTTATTCGTCCACTAATGTCATTCCACGCCATCTCTCCGCTGACAGCTCGGAACATACCGCTTAGTTGAGCAGCTCGTCTTCATTCTCCCAAATCTTCCCTGCTCAAACTTTGCAACATTTTTGTAACGCTACTCTTTTGTCGGAAATCACCCAGAACAAATCGAGCTGCTTTTCTTTGGATTTTTTCCAGTTCTTGAATCAGGTAATCCTGGTGAGGGTCCCATACACTGGAACCATACTCTAGTTGGGGTCTTACCAGAGACTTGTATGCCCTCTCCTTTACATCCTTACTACAAACCCTAAGGACCCTCATAACCATGTGCAGAGTTGTGTACCCTTTATTTACAATCCCATTTATGTGATTACCCCAATGAAGATATTTCCTTATATTAAAACCTAGATACAATGATCCCCAAAACGAACTTTCGCCCCGTCGACGCAGTAATTAAAACTCTGAGGACTTGTCCTATTTGTGAAACTCACAACCTGACTTAACCCCGTTTATGCACATACCATTGCCGTCTGTCCACCCCACAACATTATAGAGGTCACGTTGCAGATGCTCACAATATTGTAACTTATTTCTTACTCTATAGAGAATAACATCACCCGCAAAAAGCCTTACCTCTGATTCCACTCCTTTACTCACATCATTTATATATATAAAATTATAAAGGTCCAATAATACTGCCTTAATTACTCTTAATTATTACAGGCTCAGATAAAGCTTTGCCTATTCTAATTCTCTGAGATCTATTTTCTAGAAATATAGCAACCCATTCAGTCACTCTTTTTTCTAGTCCAATTGCACTCATTTTTGCCAGTAGTCTCTCATGATCCACCCTATCAAATGCTTTAGACAGGTCAATCGCGATACAGTCCATTTGACCTCCTGTATCCAAGATATCTGCTATATATTGCTAGAATCCTACAACTTGAGCTTCAGTGGATTAACCTTTCCTAAAACCGAACTGCCTTCTTCCGAATCAGTTATTAATTTCGAAAACATGTCTAATATAATCAGAAAGAACACCTCCCCAAAGCTTACACACAGTGCACGTCAAACTGACTGGCCTGTAATTTTCAGATTATGTCTATCACCCTTTCCTTTATACACAAGGGTTACTATAGCAACTCTCCATTCATCTGGTATAGCTCCTTCGACAAAACAATAATCAAAGAAGTACTTCAGATGTGGTTCTATATCCCAACCCATTGTCTTTCGTATATCCCCAGAAATCTTATCAATTCCAGCTGCTTTTCTAGTTTTCAACATTTGTATTTTATTGTAAATGTCGTTGTTATCATATGTAAATGTTAATACTTCTTTAGCGTTAGTCTCCTCCTCTATCTGGACATTATCCTTGTAACAATCTTTACATACTGCGGACTGAATACCTCTAACTCTAAGTCTCTTTGTTCATTAATAATCCCTGTAATGTCCTCCTTGGAACCAGTCTCTGCCTTAAAATACATATACATACCCTTCCATTTTTCACTAAAATTTGTATGACTGCCAATTATGCTTGCCATGATGTTATCTTTAGCTGCCTTCTTTTCTAGGTTCAATTTTCTAGTAAGTTCCTTCAATTTCTCCTTACTCCCACAGCCATTTCTAACTCTATTTCTTCCCGTCTTCACCTCCTTCTCAGCCCCTTTATTTCTCTATTATAATAAGGTGGGTCTTTACCATACTTTACCACCCTTAAAGGTACAAATCTGTTTTCACATTCCTCAACAAATTGCTTTAAAACCATCCCAGAGTCTGTTTACATTTTTATTGACCCTTTTCCAGCAATCATAGTTACTTCTCAGAAACTGCCTCATGCCAGCTTATTCAGCCATATGGTACTGCCTAATAGTCCTACTTTTAAGACCTTCCTTTCTATCACATTTATTTTTAACTACGGCAAAAACAGCTTCATGATAACTAATACCATCTATTACTTCGCTTTCTCTATAAAGCTCATCTGGTTTTACAGCACAACATCCAGGATATTTTCCCCTCTGGTTGGTTCCATCACTTTCTGAATCAGCTGTCCTTCCCATATTAACTTATTTGCCATTTGTTGGTCATGTTTCCCGTCGTTCGCATTTCCTTCCCAATAGACATCCGTTAAATTCAAATCTCCCGCTGCAATCACATTTATTTCCATGTCGTTTCCCACATAGCCGACCATCCTATCAAATAATTCCGAATCCGAGTCTTTGCTACCCTTTCACACTCTGTACACTCCAAATATATCAAGTTGCCTATTATCTTTAGAAATGAGCCTTACACCTATAATTTCATGTGTCTCATCTTCAACTTTTTCGTAGCTTACAAATTCTTCTTTCACCAGAATGAATACTCACCCTCCCACCATACCTATCCTATCTCTACGATACACACTCCAGTGCCGTAGGAAAATTTCTGCATCCATTATATTATTTCTCAGCCATGATTAAACTCCCATTACAATATCTGGTAAATATATATATCTATTAAGTTACTCAATTCTAGTCCTTTCTTTACAGTACTTCTACAGTTCAACACTAACAATTTTATGTCATCGCTACTTGATTTCCAGTTCCCTGTTCCCTTATCACCGCTCCATAGGCCACCCCGTTTCCCTGAATGTACCTCCCTATTACCATTCCAAACAAATTTCCTAACTTATACGTACCACTGCGGTTTAAGTGAAGGCCATCTGAGCGCAGATCCCTATCTCCTACCCACCCATTAGGATCTAAAAATTTCTCTCCCAGTTTCCCACATACCCACTCCATAGTCTCATTTAAATCCCCAATCACCCTCCAGTCAGTATCTCTCCTACACAGTATTCCACTAATAACAAACTCCGTTTTCTTAAACTTCACCCGTGCTGCATTTACCAGATCACACACATCTCCAATTATGTTGTTACTTATATCAGCTTGCCTTGCGTTGTTGTTACCAATGGGAAACACAACCACCTTCTCCTTCCCCTCCTCACTCTCTTCTACTTTCCTCAACATCTGCCTCAACCTAATTCCTGGATAACATTCTACCATGGTTCCCTTTCCTCCACACACTTTCCCCTCGTGTCTAACGATGGATTCCCCCATGACCAGAACCTCAACCCTACCCACCTCATTTGTTCCCCTCCTGGTCAGCCCTATATTTCCTGATAGCTGCAGAAGCTACTTCGTCCTCCCTTTTCTCCTTCCCATGAACCTTTTCCACTTGTTTTTTCCTATCCTGTACTCTACATTTCCCTTTCCTGCCTTTGCTCTTCCTCCTGCTTCCACACATCTCAGCAACAGTTCCCTGTGCCTCATCTTCCCTCTGTTGGTCTACCTGGAGTGACTCGTACTAATTCTGCACAGACACCTGGCCTGAATTCTGATCCTGCAATCTCATTCCCCTTAAAACACTAGACCACCTCACTGTGTGTAATTTCTAGCAACCAGCCGGCCAATAACAATATTTTCACCCCTTGTCTTTGGTGCGCATTTTCTGTGAGTCGTGTTTATAAGACTCTTGGGTACATTAGTTAAGTATTGAAAAGTCGCGCTGTCTGATTATCTAGTCTCACCGAAGGCCTAAAGTGGCTCTCCTTCGTTAGGGCATCATATTCTGGCGAGGTGAGCGCGCAGTTATTATTATGCGAGGGCTCAGTAAGGACGTCAGAACTAAATATTTCTTTAGCTTGCAATGTGATTATATTAGATGAAGGTTTGTATTATGTATTTTTATACAGTATGTAGCATTTTCTGAAAATTACTATGTTTTTGTCCGGAATATGCACTTAAAATTCAGGTACAGGGTGTCCAAGCGCTATTTAATTATACAAATTTTGAGCTGACTTTCAAAATGGATTGCCTTTGATTTCCGCAATGGGGTCCTTTGGAAGAGTTATGTATACTTTAATGAATAGAAAACTGTGACTTTTTGCTGCGACCAGGCGCGACCATGAGAGTAACAAATTTATTACCGAAGCCATGTACTCTGTAACCCAGAGGTCGGTTTTCGAGCTGTTGAGGAACAGCAGGGAATATAAGCGGAACGATGCTATTGCGAATGTTGTAATTGAACATGTAGGCTTCAAGGATTGTTATGAGGATATATCCAAGTTAATAAGGAAGTCTGTCAGTATTTGTGTGCTAAAATTCGAACACGCTGGACAAAATATAGTAGAAAAAGGGACAGCTTGCTGAAGTACAATAAAAGTTGGTTCTACCAGAGAATGAGCCTTGCAGAAGGACGTGCATCACAACAATGTCAGGATGAGCCTGCCAGTACTATAGCTCATCCCATGTAAAAAACCAACAGTATTGCTCTTATGACAACAGGGTTGCCATATCGAACGGCTTTTCTCAACGCCATCACGGGGAAACGGCGGCACATAAAGTTGTGAAATTCAGTATTTACGTTCAAGACAAAAAGCTGAAGAAACTAAGCTATATATTATTTTTATGAACTAAAGGGGACGCGGGGTTTACAGGGACCAATTTTGGTTTGCACAGAATCAGAGGTAAACCACGCCACATAAGAAACCTCAGCAATTAAATATAAGGCAAATTGCGGGAGAAAATAGACAAATAATTTTATGAGCTGGAGGGGCGGGGATGTATTTAATTACATTAAATAAATTTATCCAGACAATAAAAGCTAGAAAAAAGACGCAATAAATAAATACGGCAGATGACGATAAATGATCACAGTATTAATGTTAAAGAAAGAAATCACACACGTAGGCTTATCGCATAACACTGATTTAAAGCCTAAAATACACACGCAATAAATAAATACTGTAGATGACTTCACTAGAGAAGTGAGCTGCCAGCAGTTCACAGAGCGGTTGAACATGAGCTACACATCACTCTAGTGGATGGAAAAGTCTGCGGTGCATTGTCTTCCTATCAGTTTTCCCAAAGGTGATATACATGTGGCGCGTCCCCTAAAGGGATGAATAATATTCCTGAAGTGACTGAAAGAGTAATATTAACCCAACAACACTTAAGTTTGGGTTATGACCACTTCATGCACGGATTCGATGTTTCGAATGCCTTTTACATATAGCGTACAGACTTGACGTAAGAAAGTGGCAAATAAGAGATGCCGAGGAGAAGAAACTGGTTGAAGAAAGAAGAATATACAGGTTCGGTTCAGGGAGGAAACGGGTCTATTGGTTGATATCCGAAGCAAAATGCTGGCGTAGTAATTTCTTCTTTGTACTTGATTGACAACACACTTAATTATCTCCAATAATAGAAGTTACGTACTAAGTTTTATGTAAATCGGTCCATTAGTTTCCGAGATACGATTTTTGGCCGGCTAGATTCAGAAAATTACGCACTGTGCACCTGTCGTCTAAAACTCCCCTCCCCTTTCTTTCCCCTCCCTCTTGTACACCTACTGTAACCTGTACATTTTTTGAGGGATTTCTATCTTCCTTCCTGTCTTCTGTGAGAATCCTCATTACCTCGGTCAAACTCTCCAACTCCTCTCTCATACCCCTCAGTGCCCGGCCACGCCCACAGTTCGTACACTCGCGCTCCTTAGCCATTCTTTACGGAAAAATTGAGAATAGAAATAAAATAACTTATTTGCAAAAAATAAATGAACGAAGGGATACATTGTCTGGATAGTATTCAAAGATCACACAAGAATAAGGTAATTAATATACGACTACAATACTACACTATTTTTTACCCTACAACCCCTAACAGGGTAAAAACTGCTGTTACTTACTGAATATCTGAAGGAATACGCAAGAACTACCAAGCCTATCCTATGTAATTACAACAACAGAATTTTAGTAAGAGTTTCTACGGATATCTCTACTACACCAGTACTACACAAATATTTTACAAAAATAAAATAAGCACATTAAATTCTAATAGGATATTACTCGTATACTACTGAACAGTAAACTGGAGTAATTTTAAACTACCTTCAGACGTATCCTAATTACGATACCGGTACCGTATGTCACTGCTAAGCACAAACAGAAGTGAAATTTGCAAGAACTACTGTACTCAAAGATTACCAACAAAGCTAAATGCTTAGACAAATTATTATTAGTACTTCGCTCTAATAGATAGGCACGTAAGATAACACACGAATATAGCAGGCATGATACGGCACCATGTAAATATACTGTATCTATACTACAATGTATCTACACTACAATTTTGAGGTGAAGAGTGGCTATATGAACTTTTACCGCTGGTGGATTAGTATTATTTTCCCTACTACGCAGGACGGAGAATAAAAGTGTCCTTAAATGCTGAGACTAAGGGGTTGTCCACTATAATTTCTATCAAAACCACGCCGTGGGCTTGAAGTGCAATATTATTGGGATATAGAAATTTGATTATTAACTTTTGCTCGATGAATAAACGAAGGTGGAAAGTACTTACTAAAATGAAAAATTCTGCTGTTGTAATTAGGATAGGCTTAATTGCAATTTGGAATTGTGTAGTTCTTGCGTATTCTTTCGATATTGAGTAATTAACAGCAGCTTTTTTCCTGTTAGGTGTTGTAGGATAAAAAATAGGGTAGTACTGTAGTGTAGTCGTACACGAATTTCTTTATTGTTGTGTGATCTTTGAGTACTATCCCAGACAATATATCCCTCGGTTCATTTATTTTTTGCAAATAAGTTATTTTATTTGTATTTTCATTTTTTCCGTAAAGGATGGCTAGGGAGCGCAAGTGCACGATCTGTGGGTGTGGCGAGGCATTGAGGGGTATGAGGGAGGAGTTGGAGAGTTTGAGGGAGATAATTAGGATTCTCACAGAAGACAGGAAGGAAGATAGGACTCCCTCAAAAAATGCACAAGTTACAGTAGGTGTACAAGAGGGAGGGGAAAGAAAGGGGGAGTTTTAGACGACAGGTGGTCTAATGTTTTGAAGGGAAGGAGATTGCAAGATCAGAATTCAGGGTAGGTGTCTGTGCAGAATCGGTACGAGTCACTCCAGGTAGAACAACAGAGGGAAGATGAGGGACAGGGAACTGTTGCTGAGATATGTGGAAGTAGGAGGAAGGGAAAAGGCAGGAAAGGGAAATGTAGAGTACAGGGTAGGAAAAGACAAGTGGAACAGGGTCATGGGAAGGAGAAAAGGGAGGACGAAGTAGCTTCTGCAGCTATCAGGAAACATAGGGCTGACCAGGAGGGGAACAAATGAGGTTGGTAGTGTTGAGGTTCTGGTCATGGGGGAATCCATCGTTAGACACGTGGGGAAAGGGTGTGGAGGAAAGGGAACTATGGCAGAATGTTATCCAGGAATTAGGTTGAGGCAGATGTTGATGAAAGCAGAAGAGATAGAGGAGGGGAAGGAGAAGGTGGTAGTGTTTCACGTTGGTACCAACAACGTAAGGCAAGCTGATATAAGTACCAACATAGTTGGAGATTTGTGGGATCTGGTAAATGCAGCACGGGTGAAGTTTAAGAAAGCTGAGTTTGTCATTAGTGGAATACTGTGTAGGAGAGATACTGACTGGAGGGTGATTGGGGATTTAAATGAGACTATGGAGTGGGTATATGGGAAACTGGGAGTGAAATTTGAAGATCCTAATGGGTGGGTAGGAGATACGGATCTGCGCTCTGACGTCCTTCACTTAAACCGCAGTGGTACGTATAAGTTAGGAAATTTGTTTGGAAGGGTAATAGGGAGGTACATTCAGGGAAACGGGGTGGCCTATGGAGAGGTGATAAGGGAACAGGGAACTGGAAATCAAGTAGCGATGACATAAAATTGTTAGTGTTGAACTGTAGAAGTACTGTAAAGAAAGGACTAGAATTGAGTAACTTAATAGATATATATATTTACCAGATATTGTAATAGGAGTTGAATCATGGCTGAGAAATGATATAATGGATGCAGAAATTTTCTCACGGAACTGGAGTGGGCATCGTAGAGATAGGATAGGAATGGTGGGAGGGGGAGTATTCATTCTGGTGAAAGAAGAATTTGTAAGCCACAAAAAAGTTAAAGATGAGACACATGAAATTCTTAAGATAATAGGCAACATGATATATTTGGAGTGTACAGACCGGGAAAGGGTAGCACTGACACGGATTCAGAATTATTTGATAAGATAATCAGCTATGTAGGAAACGACAAGGAAAGAAATGTGATTGTAGTGGGGGATCTGAATTTACCAGATGCCAATTAGGAAGGAAATGCGAACGACAGGAAGCATGACCAACAAATGGGAAATAAGTTAATATGGGTAGGACAGCTGATTCAGAAAGTGATGGAACCAACCGGAGGGGAAAATATCCTGGATGTGGTGCTGAGCAAACCAGATGAGCTCTATAGAGAAGCTGGAATAATAGATGGTATTAGTGATCATGAAGCTGTTCTTGTCGTAGTTAAAAATAAATGTGATAGAAAGGAAGGTCCTAAAAGTAGGACTATTAGGCAGCACCATATGGCTGATAAAGCAGCCATAAGGCAGTTTCTAAAAAGTAACTATGATCTGTGGAAAACGGTAAATAAAAATGTTAACGGACTCTGGGATGGATTTAAAGAAATTGTCGAGAAATGCGAAAACAGGTTGGTACCTTTAAGGGAGGTAAGGAATTGTGAAAACCCACCTTATTATAATAGACAAATAAAGATACTAAGAAGGAGGTGCAGACTGGAAAGAAATAGAGTTAGAAATGGCAATGGAAGTAAGGAGAAATTGTAGGAACTTACTAGAAAATTGAATCTAACAAAGAAGGCAGGTAAGGATAACGTGATGGCAAGCATAATTGGGAGTCATACAAATTTAATTGAAAAATGGAATGGTATGTATAGGTATTTTAAATCAGAAACAGGTTCCAAGGAGGACATTCCAGGAATAATTAATGAACAAGCGGAGTGTGTATCTGAGAATCATCAAAAGGCAGAAGTATTCAGTCAGCAGTATGTAAAGATTGTTGGAGGAGACTAAGGCTAAATAAGTATTAAAATTTACATATGATAACAATGACATTTACAATAAGATACAAAAGTTGAAAACTAGAAAAGCGGCTGGAATTGATAAGATTTCTGGGGATATGTTAAAGGCAATGTGTTCGGATATAGTACCATATCTGAAGTACTTATTTGATTATTGTTTGCTATAGTAGCCCCTGTGTATAAAGGAAAGGGTGATAGACATAAAGCTGAAAATTACAGGCCAGTAAGTTTGACATGCATTGTATGTAAGTTTTGGGAAGGCATTCCTTCTGATTATATTAGACATCTTTTTGAAATTAATAACTGGTTCGAAAGAAGGCAGTTCGGATTTAGGAAAGGTTATTCCACTGAAGCTCAACTTGTAGGATTCCAGCAAGATATAGAAGGTATCTTGGATTCAGGAGGTCAAATGGACTGTATCGCGATTGACCTGTCTAAAGCATTTGATAGGGTGGATCATGGGAGACTACTGGCAAAAATGAGTGCAATTGGGCTAGACAAAAGGGTGACTGAATGGGTTGCTATATTTCTAGAAAATATATCTCAGAGAGTTAGAGTAGGTGAAAATTTATCTGACCCTGTATTAATTAAGTGGGGAATTCCTCAAGGCAGTATTATCGGACCTTTATGTTTTCTTATATATGAAAATGATATGAGTAATTGTAATAATAATGTGATTTGTTTTAAGTTCCACTAACTACTCTTTTACGGTTTTCGGAGATGCCGAGTTACCGGAATTTATTCCCACAGGAGTTCTTTTACGTGCCAGTAAATCTACCGACACGAGGCTGACGTATTTGAGCATCTTCAAATACCACCGGCCTGAGCCAGGATCGAACCTGCCAAGTTGGGGTCAGAGGGCCATCGCCTCAACCGCCTGAGACACTCAGCCCGGCGATATGTGTAAAGGAGTGGAATCAGAGGTAAGGCGTCTTGCGGATGATGTTATTTTCTATAGAGTAATAAATAAGTTACAAGATTGTGAGCAACTGCAACGTGACCTCGAAAATGTTGTGAGGTGGACAGCAGGCTATGGTATGTTGAAAAAAGGGGTTAAAAGTCAGGTTGTGAGTTGCGCAAATAGGAAAAGTCCTCTCGGTTTTAATTACTGCGTTGACTGGGCTGAAAGCTCCTTTTGGGGATCATTGTAAGTATCTAGGTATTAATATAATGAAAGATCTTCATTGGGGTAATCACATAAATAGTATTGTAAATAAAGGGTACAGATCTCTGCACATGGTTATGACGGTGTTTAGGGGTTGTAATTAGGATGTAAAGGTGAGGGCGTATAAGTATCTGGTAAGACCCAACTACAGTATAGTTGCAGTGTATGGGACCCCACCAGGATTACCTGATTCAAGAACAAACAAAATCCAAAGAAAAGCAGCTCGATTTGTTCTGGGTGATTTCCGACAAAAGAGTAGCGTTACAAAAATGTAGCAAAGTTTGGGCTGGGAAGAACTGAGAGAAAGAAGGAGAGCTGCTCGACTAAGTGGTATGTTCCGGGCTGTCAGCGGAAAGATGGCGTGGAATGACATTAGTAGACGAATAAGTTTGAGTGGCGTTTATAAATGTAGGAAAGATCACAATATGATGATAAAGTTGGAATTCAAGAGGACAAACTGGATCAAATATTCATTTATAGGAAGGGGAATTCGGGATTGGGATAACTTACCAAGGAGATGTTCAACATATTTCCAATTTCTTTGAAATCATTTAGGAAAAGGCTAGGAAAACAACAGATAGGGAATCTGCCACCTGCGCGACTGCCCTAAATGCAGACCAGTATTGATTGATTGATTGATTGATTGATTGATTGATTGATTGATTGATTGATTGATTGATTGATTGATTGATTGATTGATTGATTGATTGATTGATTGATTGATTGATTGATTGATTGATTGATTGATTGATTGATTGATTGATTGATTGATTGATTGATAAGAATGTCTCCAAAGCCAGTATCTCTCATCATCGTTATTATTGTTATTTTTTAACGGGCAAGGCTGAGTTGGTTGTTTATAGATTAAAATGTCACAAGTTTTTTTAACTTCATCGTCAATGGTCAGTAAAACATCCATTCCTTTGACTCGATTCCTCTCATTTAGTAGATAGTTCAAATACTGAAACCCACCTCTAACCTAAGCAAGTGACGAAGAACCCGTATACGACCCTCATCTCATGCCTATTTCCTAATAGGTAAGGAATATATGTATCCTTCGAAAGATTCATTGAAATGTTGCTCTTTGTTTTGAAGTTGCTATATTTTTGTTTACACTAATTGGAACGAAAATAGCAATTTTTAAATACTTGAGGAGATCTGGACAGTACAATATGGGGATTTTATTAATAAATGTTGCAGTCTAGAAACACAGGTACCTGTAAAAGATTTCAATTTGTCATAGAATATGTTACCATGAAAAAATCCCGCGTTTTGGGGCTCGCAATGGAACCACAGAAAGTGGTCATAAGACGAACATTCCTTGACGATGGCTGGACAGAATACCACCTACCTTTGGACTATTAGAGCAACCACAAATCATTATTTCATTTAAAATGCAATGATCGCATAATGGCACTACTGGTAACGTTTCTCACGGGATGATTATTTTACATTTTGGCTTAGAGATCGTATTCATAGTGGCTCATATCGAGTGAGTATGGAAGTGCACATTATTGACCGTGGTGCCTGTAATGTGGTAAGTTACATTATCATAAACGGTGCTGATATTCGTTGTTAATAAATATCTCTGCCTTCTCCTGAGCTCTGTACGTCGTAAATTATGATGAGTTTCTAGCAAACAATTATCTTCGCCTTCTCCTGAGTATAGAACATCATGGATTATGATGAGTTTTGTGTCAACAATGAAGTCCGTCTTCTCTTGTGTGTCGGACGTCGTGGAGAATGATGAGTTTGAAGCCAACGATTTTGCCCGTTTATTTCGTGAGCTCTGGATGTCGTGAAGAATGTTGAGCTTAGTGTCAATAATTATCTTCGTCTATTAAAAAGTAAGGTTTGTAGAAGGAAGTCATAATTTAATTTCATCGACTGGAAATGTTAAAAACATTTAAGCTCTTCAGACCTTACACTTTTACAATCGTGAAATTACCAGCGTTTCGCCCCAGTGTAGCAGTGGGCTCATCAGTTGGACTGCTACACATTCCCAAGACGCTGGCGCTAGTGCGCCGTTGAGACACCACTGCAAGCCTCCTATGTAGGCAATGCCGTTACACAAGTGCAGTTATACAAGGCAAAATGCAGGCAGTTATACAAGTGGAGGCACATGCTTCCCTAGTGTACCGTCACTGCATTGGCCTACATAGGAGGCTTGAAGTGGTGTCTGAACGGCGCACTAGCTCCAGCGTCTTGGAAAGGTGTAGCAATCCAACTGATGAGCCCACTGCTCCACTGGGGCAAAACGATGGTAATATTGCAATTGAAAAAGCCTAAAGCCTAAAGAGCTTAAATTATCTTCGTCTTCCCCTGAACATTGGACGTCACGGAGGATGATAGATTGGTGCCAACAATTATGTCCGTATCTTAGAAGTCCAGCTTCTATGGCGTGTAGAGTTATTTGCTTCTTCTCCGGGTTGAACGTTGTTGTTGATTTCTGTACTTTTCGTACAGTTTGTTGACGCTTCGAAAAGATTGCAGTATTCTTTGTCAAGGCCACTGAAATACCCTAACTCTATCCGAGCTGCCTGGGAGACTGATTACCTCGAATCCGATTAAACCCCAAAGAACAACCGGTTATGTCCTTCTCCTCGGAAGGGTTCGACATCATCGAACATGATGAGTTTGCTGCTAACAATTATCTTCTTCTTCTCTTGAGTGCTACAGAGACATCACCAGAATTCAAAGCTTTTTTTTTTTTTTTTCAAATAAGATCTGCAACATGAATAGTATTTTGTACCTGGGTAACTACTGAAATAGTGCTAAAAAGACATTGTTGGATCCTTAAATGCTAGGTTCTTTTGGACTCATAGCACGATAATCTGAAGGGAAGGACTTCATTCACACCGAGCGTTGAGTTTCGCGTTATATCTGTGCATGGAAGCACTGGCAAATATGTCGTCCATCGAACTGAATTGGTGCCAGTCGCATTACCGCACGAGCTCAGCTTGGTCAAATATTTTATTCATTATTGCCTTGTTCAGTGGCGAAGTTTGTGCCCTGGGCCCTCTCTTACACTTTACCATGCTGTGTTTACATTCTCAAATTAAATATGAAATAATAAATGAATTAAAGTTCAATTAATAACAATAAAACTAAATTTAACTAAATAGTTCACAAACTGAATTATTGTTAAAATTGACAAAATTTAAGTTAAATTTTAAACTTGAGGTAAACATAAAATAAAATTTATGAAACTGTAGTGGAAGAAAATACTCCAATAAGTGAAAATAGTCCGCCTCTGTTGTGTACGGTTAGTGTGATTAGCTGCCACTTCCTGAGGCGCGGGTTCGATTCCCAGTTCCGCCACGAAATTTGAAAAAGTGGTACGAGGGCTGGATAGGGGTTCGCTTATCCTTGAGAGGACAATCGAGTAGAGCTGGGTTCGATTCCCTCCTCAGCCATCCTCAAAATGGTTTCCTGTGGTTTCCCACTTCTCCTCCAGGCAAATGCCTGGATGGTACCTAACTTAAGGCTACGGTAGCTTCCTTCCCTCTTCCTTGTCTATCCCTTCAAATATTCCCATCGCCCTACAAGACCCCTGTTCAGCATAGCAGGTGAGGCCGTCTAGGCGAGTTACTGATCCTCCTTCCCAGTTGTATCCCCCGACCCAAAGTCTCATGCTCCAGAACGGTTCCCTTGGGGCGATAGAGGTGGGATCCCTCGCTGAGTTACAGGAAAAATTCAACCCTGGAAGGCAGAAGGTTTAAGAAAGGAAGAAGTGGAATTACACAGTGCCTAATCTAAAGAAATTATAACAATCATATACAAAATCGAATCTATAATAAAAGTAAATACTCTCCCCTCACAAGTCTTCGGCATGTGCCCTGTATCAGCTGAGATGAGCGAATGAGTTAATCGTAGGCAGAAGTTTTTGGAACAGCATGGCTGCCGACAGAGGGGTTCGAACCCACTAACTCCCGAATGCAAGCTGATAGCTATGTGACCCAAACTGCACAGCCACTTGCTCACTGCCAGAAGAAGTGACGAAGGTCAACGTTACACCTGTGTGGAGTAGAGTTTTATTTCCTTCGAGGGTTATTTGAATGGAAGAGAAACTTGTATAATACATGTAAAAATTATTGAAACAGTGTGCGTCCGTATAAATTTATGTGCGTTGAGGAGTTATTACTTCATCGTTATTGAGAGAGTGATGTATGTGTATTTATTTTTTCTTCCGATATTACGTGAACTTGTCATACAGTGACCTAGACTATACGATCATATCACCAGGCCTACATCACGTTTTATGTGCAGCATGATTTTCGTTCTCATTAATATTTTGTCTTCCGAGCCAAGTTGGGTTCATTCCTTATGGACATGGGTTTGCTATGAGAACTAAGACTGGAAGTGACATTGATTTATTGCTGTAGAGGCAAGTTCTCGTGCTGCGTTAAGTTAGGCACATAGCTGAACGGTTTCTAATTTTTCGGGTATTGGAGTTCGCAGGATATTACGGACATAGTTATCGTTCTTGTCACAATATGACTTGTTCACTCTTGATGCAGAAGACTTAGAAAGATTTCCTATTTAAATTGATGGTGATAATACTGTGCCGAATGAAGCCGACCGCTGAACCCACATACACCACGAGGTCACTATGTGGGTAATACTATAGAAACGAGTACCAGTTAAAATTATTACCTTCTGGTAGTTTTGTACTTTCCACCTTGTAAATATTACGATCAATCAATCAATCAATCAATCAATCAATCAATCAATCAATCAATCAATCAATCAATCAATCAATGAGCACCATGTAGGGCGGTCGCCCAGGTGTAAGTTTCCCTGTTGATGTTCCTGTTGTTTGAGTCATCAGCCCATAGACTGCTTTGATGCAGAATTCCATGCCACCCCATCCTGTACTAACCTTTTCATTTCGACGTAACTATTGCATCCTACATCTACTCTATTCTGCTTGTCATATTCATACCTTGGTCTACCACTACCGTTCTTACCACCGACACTTCCTTCAAAAACCAACTGAAGAAGTCCTGGGTGTCTTAAGATGTGTCCTATCATTCTATCTCTTTTTCTCGTCAAATTTAGCCAAAGCAATCTCCTCTCGCCAATTCGATTCAGTATCTCTTCATTCGTGATTCGATCTATCCATCTCACCTTCAGCATTCTTCTGTAGCACCACATTTTAAAAGATTCTATTCTCATTCTTCCTGAGCTAGTTACCATCCATGTTTCACTTCCATACAATGCCACGCTCCACACGAAAGTCTTCAAAAACATATTTCTAATTCCTAGATCAATGTTTGAAGTGAGAAAATTTATTTTCTTAAGAAAGCTCTTTCTTGCTTGTGATAATCTGCATTTTATGTCCTTCTTACTTCTGCCATAGTTAGTTATTTTACTACCCAAGTAACAATATGCATCTACTTCCTTTAAGACTTCATCTCCTAATTTAATATTTCCTGCATCACCTGCCTTCGTTCGACTGCACTCCATTACATTTGTTTTGGACTTATTTATTTTCATCTTGTACTCCTTACCCATGACTTCGTCCATACCATTCAGCAGCTTCTCGAGATATTCTGCAGTCACAGATAAAGTAATAATATTATCGGCAAATCTCAATGTTTTTGATTTCCTCTCCTTGGGTTGTGATTCCCTTTCCAAATTTTTCTTTGATTTATTTTACTGCCTGTTCCATGTAAACAGTGAAAAGGAGGGGGGAAAACTGCAGCCTTGCCTCACTCATTTCTGGATTGCTGCTTCTTTTTCAAAGCACTCGATTCTTATCACTGCAGACTGATTTTTAAACAGATTGCAGATAATTCTTCGTTCTCGATATCTGATCCCTATCACCCTCAGAATCTTAAATAGCTTGGTCCAATCAACGTTATCGAATGTCTTTTCTAGATCTACGAATGCCATGTACGTGGGCTTGTCCTCCTTGATTCGATCCTCTAAGATCAGACGTAAAGTCAGGATTGCTTCACGTGTTCCTACATTTCTAGTGAAGCCAAACTGATCTTCTCCCAACTCAGCTTCAACTTGGTTTTACATTCGTCCGTAAATAACACGTGTTAAAATTTTGCAGGCAAGAGATAATAAACTAATGGTGCGATACTTTTCACACCTGTCAGCACCGGCTTTCTTGGGAATAGGTATAACAACATTCTGCCGAATATCGGATGGGACTTCTCCGGACTCATACATCTTACACACTAAATGGAATAGCCTTGTCATGCTGGTTTCTCCTAAGACAGTCAGTAATTCAGAGGGAATGTCATCAATTCTAGGTGCCTTGCTCCTATTTAGGTCTATCACAGCTCTGTCAATCTCTGACCTCAAAATTGGGTCTCCCGTTTCATTAGCATCAACGGCATATTCTTGTTCCAGAACCAAATTATCTATATCTTCACCTTGATACAACTGTTGGATAGGTTCCTGCCTTCTTTCTGCTTTGTCTACTTTTCCTGGAAGTGGCTTTCCATCTGAGCTCTTAATATTCATACACCTAGATTTCCTTTCTCCAAAGGTTTCCTTGATTTTCCTGTATGCACCGTCTACCTTTCCTAGGACCATACAACCTTAGACATCCTTGCACTTCTCCTTCAGCCAGTCTTCCTTAGCTACCTTGCACTTTGTATCCAATTCATTCTTTAATCGCCTGCATTCTTTTCTGTCCTCTTTAATTCGAGCATTCTTATAGTTTCGTAGTTCATCAGGTCTAGTATCTCCTGAGTTATCCATTGATTCTTAGTTGATCTTTTCTTCCATCCTAAGATTTCTTCAGCAGCCCTGTTGACTTCATTTTTTCATGACTATCCACTCCTCCTCTATTTTGTTTCCTCCAGCCTTTTCATTTAGTCCTTTTGTAACATGTTCCTTGATACAATCCCTCCCGCTCTTTTCTTTCAACTTGTACAGATTGCATAGATTTGCATTCTTTCCATTCTTCAATTTCTTCAGCTTCAGATGGCAATTCATGACCAACAAGTTGTGGTCAGTGTCCACGTCTGCTCCTGGGAAAGTTTTGCAATCCAACACCTGGTTTATGAATATCCGCCTAATCATAATGAAGTCTATTTGATACCTCCCAGTGTCTCCAGGTCTCGTCCACGTATAAAGCCGTCGTTTGTGGTGTTTGAACCAAGTATTGGAAAGGACTAAATTATGATCAGTGCAGAATTTAACCAACCGACTTGCTCTTGCGTTCCTTTGTCATAATCTGAATTCTCCTACTGTATTACCTTCTCTTCCTTGGCCTACCACTGTATTCCAGTCACCCATCACAACTAGATTCTCGTCACCTTTTACATATTGTATTACATCTTCTATCTCTTCATATCTTTTTTCGATTTCCTCATCATCCGCTGAGCTAGTAGGCATATAGACCTGCACTATTGTGGTGCGCATTGGTTTGGTGTCTATCTTGACGACAATAATTCTTTCACTATGCTGGTCATAGTAGCTTACCCGCTGCCCTATTTTCTTATTCATTATTAAACCAACTCCTGCATTTCCCCTGTTTGATTTTGTGTTGATAATTCGGTAGTCGCTTGACCAAAAGTCCTGTTCTTCCTGCCAACGTACTTCACTTATACCAACTACATCTAAACTTAGTCTATCCATCTCCCTTTAGAGATTCTCTAATTTATCACAACGATTCAAACTTCTAACATTCCACGCTCCGACTCGCAGAATGTCAGTATCCATCTTCCTGATGATTGCCTCCTCTCGTGTAGTCCCCACCCGGAGATCCGAATGGGGGACTTGTTTAACTCCGGAATAGTTTACCTGGGAGGAAGCCATCATCATGACATCATTCATATAGAGAGAGAGAGCTGCATGTCCTCGGTAGTTAGTTACGGCTGTAGTTTCCCGTTTCTTTCAGCCGTGTAGCAGTATCAACACAGCTAATCCATGTTGAGTATTATTACAAGGCCATATTAGTTAATCATCCAGACTGCCACCCTTGCAAATTCCGAAACGCTGCTACCCACCTTTCGATGAACCATTCCTTAGTCTGGTCTCTCAACAGATACCCACCCTATATGGTTGCACCTGCGGCTCGGCTATCTGCTTCATTGTGACATACAAGCCTCCCCACCGCGGCAAGGTCACATGGTTCGCAGGTTCCCTATCAAATGTTTACCTCATATTTAAATTTATTTATAATTGTTCAACTGGCCACTTCTGAAATATTTCTAACGAACCTTGAAATGTATCGAAAATTTCCATTGAAAATATATCCCAATCCATTACCCTTTTCCTATAAATGAATATTTGCCACAATCTGTCGTCTTGAATTCCAACTTTATCTTCATATCATGATCTTCCCTGCATTTAAAAGCTTAACGCAAGCTTATTCTTCACCGTATATCATTCCAGGCCAACTAACCGCCGACAGCTCGAAACATACCACATAGTCGAGCATTTCGTCTCCTTACTCACAGGTCTTCCAGGCCCAAAGTTTGCAACACTTTATTAACTCTACTCCTTTGTCGGAAATCACCTAGAACAAATCGTGCTGCTTTCCTTTGAATGTTTTCCAGTTCTCGTATCAAGTACTCCTGGTGAGGGTCCCTTACACTGGAGCAATACTTTAACTGCGGTCTTACCAGAGGAGTATACGCCCTCTCCTTTACGTCCTTACTACAAACCCTAAACACCTTCACAACTATGTCGTTAACATTATTACCCCAATGAAGATCATTCCTTACACAAACATCTAGATACTTACTATCACCCCATCAACACAATAATGAAAACTGACAGGACTTTTTTTGTTGGTGAAACTTACATCCATTTCGCATTTTCTTCTGTCCATCTCAATGCACTATTTAAGTCCCCCTGCAGTCGATTATTCATTTATTAGTGTAAAGTAGTTTTTCTAGACTTGAGTTAGGACGGAAGTTCTATGTATTTTCGATTAGCTGTCTGCTGTAGTAGTTGACGTTCACATCTTTGTGGTCATATTCCTTCTTTCTTGATTGATTAAATGACTTGTAGGTATGTATGGTGAATTATGTCGTCCGATATAATTATTCTGATATGCAACGTCCTGAGATGGTAATTAAAAATACATACATACTGAACCCGACAGGGGCATGATCCAAGGACCTTGGGTTGATATCGATCTCCGTAATTACGCACGCAATGCTATTAAAGGGAAAGAATGCTGAAAATGATTAATATTCATATCATTAATAGAGGTCATACTGAAACTAATTAATATTCATACCATTGAGATAGATAAATTGTGTCTTTTAAAATTATTCTACGAGGTTTCTTTGTCTGCGACTTGTTGCGCAGTATTATCCTTTGTGTAGCGGGGGCCCCGCAGATGAAGCCAAGCCAACTTAGACCCGGGAGGGGTTATGAATGGGGATTCCCTGTGACATCACTCGAGAGAAGACATCCCTCCTCAAGACTCACAGAAGGAGGGGAAACTAACTTTTCCGAAACGAAATATAGGAGCCATCTTGGACTCGGACTGGCCAACTTAATTACCTACGATCTAGAAAATTAATGAAAGTCGAATTAGGGGCTCATCTCCCGATTTAAAAGGGATAAATATTACTGGGACATTTATTTAGAGTGTTTAATGTCCTCTTCTGTGATAACTTTCAGCAGAAGAAAGAATACTGTGTTGTTTCTGCGTGGAAAAGTACTGAGGCCATCTGGTTATTCTCATGACACGTCCTCGACGGAGGGACTTCACCCCGTGTGGTAGGGGAAGCAGAACAGATTTTAATTAATTTAAAGAGATTCACCGAAGGATAAGTGAGTGGTTATGTCTCAATCGCACCAACTAGATACCGGTCACCGATCACCCGTACTATCCTACCTCGAGTACGCCGGGAATAGGCGCTACGCAAATTAGTGGAAGGGGTATTGCTCCCTTGTAAAAACTACTGCAGGAAGGGACAAGCGTCAGTCGGGGTTAGAGACTTATCGGCGGCGAAGCTACGCTCGGTTAAGCCCTCGTTAGTTCTTTGTTCAAGTGAAGTTAACTCCTATTTTAGTGAAATAATACAGCTCGCATAAACAGTGTATAGTTCGATCTCTGTGACGGCTGTGTTAACTTTTTAGAAAACCGTGATGTGTAAAGTAATATTATTATCATTATGATAGTATAATAATCTGACGTAGCAGCAGACTGAATAGGAAAACCGAGAGATAGACGAGATTCGATACTGAACCGCGGGCTACGCAATAGCTTACGAGATCGTGACAGGACGTTCACAGTGAACGCTGTTAACCGAAGTGTAAATTAAACAGTGACGTTGTGTGTGCACAGGATTAGCGGCCAAGGACTCCACCAGCATCGAACAATGGATCTTCAACTCCAAGATGGAATGGAAACTGAAGTAACCACCGTGGTGCCCATGGAGGAGGAGTAAGCTCAGGATGGACCTCCTGAGTTGGCGCAGGTGTCATCATCATGTGATAGAGATGAGTACAAAATTCTAATATCTGGCATGCATAGAAGGGATGGGAATATTTGTTGTAAACTGACGCTATAAGAGACTAAAGATGTAGTTCTATTGAAATAGAGCGCCGGAATGGGCGCGTAATTATTAATCCTTAGTTTAGGAAACCGACAACAGGTCTGAGTAATTGAGTGTAAATAATTTAGGGAATATATACTCTAGCTTTGCATGGGATAGAGATTCATTCGATTATTTCTTTCTTGGGAGATTCTGTTTGTTATTAGCGTCAGAAGACCAGGAATAATTAGTTTATGGGAGTGCAGTGAGAGTAGTTATTAGAGTATTCATTAATTTGATAAGTGTATGGTATGTGAAACGGTAAGTGATATAGTACGTAAGGCACGCAGCTGCGAGATTCAACGGCCGGGCTGACAGCCACAACAAAACTCCACCCTTTGAAATACTTAGATAGGGAGTGATAAGTTTAAATTGATTCTGTGATTAAATATACCAGGAAGTGATCATAATAAGTGTGTTAAACATCGATTCGTGTGAAAATTAATTAATTAATGCATGTATTGCCGTGTGACGATAAAGTAGCCATGTGCCGACCATCGATTAATTAGCAGTCAGTAATCAGATGTTAATTGCCGCGCGAGTGCTTAATTGTGTTGTAATTGCTGTATAGATTCCGCGCGATGACCATGTATAAGCAAGGTAGCGGGTAAGCTATGTAGGACGGCAATAATAATAATAATAATAATAATAATAATAATAATAATAATAATAATAATAATAATAATAATAATAATAATAATCAGGCAAAGATTACTATTATGATACGGGAGTCGTGTTGTAAAAAATGATATGATACTGCTGGGTAGATATGTGTTTAATTCAAAGTGATTTGCGCGAGTCTGGTAAGGCCGCAGGATATTGGAGATGTACTTCCGTGTGAAATGTTACGGTTCCCTTTGGAAAGGGAAGGTTGTGTGGGTGTTGACCCCTCGAGGGTGGTCAACCGCCGTCTGGCCTTGGCCCAGTGTGTTTCTTTTTTGTTTGAATGTCCCGTAAGCGAGGAAGGAGGGACTTGGCTGTGGAAATGAAGTTGGTTTCTTTCAACGGCAAAAATAATGTGATTTACCTAACACAGCAGAGCAGTGTATTAATTAACAAGCGACCCGCCGATAATGGTAATGTTTGCCAATGAATCGTTGTTAATTGTGCGAGTATAATTAGATAGGGATTACAGGACCCTGCCTTCATCGCAAGAGGTTGTCAGTTCGATGCTCAACGTAGGCATTGGAGGCCTACAACGTCAGAAGAAAGATCGAGTGCCTTTTATATATTTTTCTTGCATATCATGTACCATTTATGTGTTTTTTTATGTCATGTGTGGTTGTACATAAGGTCAGTGGTGGTTCTGTCCATCAGCTTGGCGACGTCCAGGATAGCGAGGGTCGGGTTCGAACCCAGATGTTGTATCATATGTGTGTATTTTATTTTACGTCATTTCATTGGGAAATCTAGGTTTTTATTAGAATAGGGATTGCTCAGATGTGTTGTCGGACGCATGTTAGATTATGTGTTAGCGATAATATAGCCTCAGTGTTATGATAAAATTACCATTCGCTATATGTCACGATACATCGCTTCGCAATAAACGTACTCGTTTCTATCACGTATAACGGACAGACGTCCACCAAACAAACTACAACGAACATTTGTAAATTTTAATGTAATTCATTAGGGTTATTTCATGCGTCATTTCCCATCATCATTAAGGTTCAATAAACCGGTTTGTGACTTTTATATTTTTAATTCGAATGTGTTCTCATTTTTAGCTATATGCACCGCTTCTCCTCCCTTGTACGCCTCTAAGTTGACTTTAGTTCAGCGCCTATTTATTTCATACTTCTTGACCCGTCAGCGACCCTGTAGATTCCACGCCGGTGCCATATAGAGAGGGGGCGGGTGCAATACATAGATGCGTTATCACCATAGACTGTTATGCCTTTCAGCGTTCAGCCTGCATGCCTCTGTGAATTTACTAAACGTAAGCACAATCCTCGATTTGCAACTAGTGTTGTGGCCTCATTTAGTTCTATACCTCTTATATTTAAATCGTTACAAACTGAGTCTAACCATCGTCGCCTTGGTCTACCTCTAATTCTCTTACCCTCCATAGCAGAGTATATTATTCTCCTAGGTAACCTATCCTGCTCCATTCGCCTCACATTGCCCCACCACCGAAGCTGGTTTATGCTTACAGCTTCATCCATGGAGTTCATTCCTAAATTAGCCTTTATCTCCTCATTCCGAGAACACTCCTGCCATTGTTCCCACCTGTTTGTACCAGCAATCATTCTTGTTACTTTCATGTCTAATTCTTCTACCTTACTTCCAACTTATGAATAAGATATCCTGAGTCCACCCAGCTTTCGCTCCCGTAAAGCAAAGTTGGTCTGAAAACAGACCGATGTAAAGATAGTTTCGTCTGGGAGTTGATTTCCTTCTTACAGGATACTGTTGATGGCAACTGCGAGCTCACTGCATTAGCTTTACGACACCTTGACTCAATCTCACTTACTATAATACCATCCTGGGAGAACACAACCTAAATACTTGAAATTATCGACCTGTTCTAGCTTTGTATCACCAATCTGACATTCAAATCTGTTGAATTTCTTACCTACTGACATCAATTTAGTCTTCGAGAGGCTAATTTTCATACCATACTCATTGCATCTATTTTCAAGTTCCAAGACATTGGACCGCAGACATTCGGCACAATCTGCCATTAAGACCAAGTCGTCACCATAGGCCAGACTGCTTACTATATTTCCACCTAACTGAATCCCTCCCTGCCATTTTATACATTTCAGCAGATGATCCATGTAAACAACGAACAACAACACTGAAAGATTACAGCATTGTCCAACCCCTGTAAGTGCCCTGAACCAAGAACTCATTCTAACATCAATTCTCACTGAAGCCCAATTGTCAACATAAATGCCTCTGATTGATTTTAATAATCTACCTTTAATTCCATAGTCCCCAGTATGGCGAACATATTTTCCCTCGGTACCCTGTCGTATACTTTCTCTAGATCTACGAAATATAAACACAAATGCCTATTCCTCTCGTCG
This sequence comes from Anabrus simplex, assembly GCF_040414725.1. Classification (NCBI taxonomy): domain Eukaryota; kingdom Metazoa; phylum Arthropoda; class Insecta; order Orthoptera; family Tettigoniidae; genus Anabrus; species Anabrus simplex. Next base: position 50,032,880 of record NC_090266.1, read on the forward strand.
CATTTTTCAATTACCTGGCGCAAACTAAAAATCTGATCCTGACAGCCTCTCTGTGGTCTGAAACCTCACTGGTTTTCATCCAACTTCCTCTAAATCACTGATCGCACCCTCCCTTCCAAGATGCCAGTGAATACTTTGCCTGGTATACTAATCAATGAGATACCTCGATAGATGTTGCAATCCTTCCTGTTCCCTTGCTTATAGATAGGTGCAATTACTGCTTTTGTCCAATCTGAAGGTACCTTACCAACACTCCACGCTAATTTTACTACTCTATGAAGCCATTTCATCCCTGCGTTCCCACTATACTTCACCATTTCCGGTCTAATTTCATCTATTCCTGCTGCTTTATGGCAATGGAGTTTATTTACTATCCTTTTCACTTCCTCAAGCATAATTTCACCAACATCATTTTCCTCCTCCCCATGAGCTTGGCTGTTTGCAACACCACCATGATGATTTCCTTTTACATTGAGAAGATGTTCAAAGTATCCCCTCCACCTCTCCAGTGATTCCCTGGGATCTATTATGAGTTCACCTGAATTACACAAAACACTGTTCATTTCCTTTTTCCCTCCCTTCCTAAGATTCTTTATTACTGTCCAGAAGGGTTTCCCCGCTGCTTGACCGCCTTTCCAGGTTATTACCAAAATCTTCCCACGACTTCTTTTTGGATTCAACAACTATTTGTTTCGCTCTGTTTCTTTCATCTACATGCCACTCCCTGTCTGCCTCTGCCCTTGTTTGGAGCCAATTGGGATAAGCCTTCTTTTTATGTTTACAAGCTGCTTTCACTTCATCATTCCACCAAGATGTTGGCCTTTTCCCATCTTTACACACAGTTGTTCCTAGGCATTCCCTTGCTGTTCCTACTACAGCATACCTGTATGTCACCCATTCGCTTTCTATATCCTGAACCTGCTTACTGTCTACTATTCGAAACTTCTCACTAATCATATCCATGTACTTCTGTCTAATTTCCTCGTCCTGGAGATTTTCTACCCTAATTTGTTTGCGGACAGATTTCACTTTCTCTACCCTAGGCCTAGAGATACTTAGTTCACTACAGATCAGATAGTGGTCTGTATCGTCGAAAAATCCCCGGAAAACTCTTACATTCTTAACAGATTTCTTGAATTCAAAGTCGGTTAAGATATAGTCTATTATGGATCTGGTACCTCTAGCCTCCCATGTGTAGCGTTGAATAGCGTTGTGTTTGAAGAATGTATTTGTAACTGCTTAACCCATACTAGCACAGAAGTCCAGCAAACGCTTCCTATTCCCATTAGCTTCCATATCTTCCCCACATTTACCAATCACCCTTTCGTATCCTTCAGTTCTATTCCCAACTCTAGCATTGAAATCGCCCTTTAGCACTATTCTATCCTTGCTGTTGACCCTGATCACGATGTCACTCAATGCTTCATAAAACTTGTCAACTTCATCCTCATCTGCACCCTCAGATGGTGAATACACTGAGACAATTCTAGTCCTAATTCCTCCAACTGACACATCTACCCACATCATTCGCTCATTTACGTGCCTAACAGAAACTATGTTGCATGCAATGGTATTCCTGATAAAGAGCCCTACCCCAGATTCTGCATTTCCCTTTCTAACACCCGTCAAGTACACTTTATTATCGCCCATCTCTTCCTCGTTATCTACCCTTACCCGAATATCACTTACTCCTAGCACATCCAGATGCATCCTCTTTGCAGACTCAGCCAGTTCTACTTTCTTTCTTCCATAAGCCCCATTAATATTGATATCTCCCCATCGAATTCCATTTCGTTCGCCAAGTTGTTTCCAAGGAGTCCCTCGCCTGTCAAAAGGGAGTGGGACTCCGTTACTCCCATAGGTCCGAGGTTTGCTTAAAATGTTCTGAGCTCGGTAAATTCATGAAGCAGGATGCTACCCTACTTGCACATAGTCCAAGTGAGGATCTCTCCTCTAACGGGTTATGGACCACCAGTGATTTGTATAGTCCTAGCCGCCTGAGCACAAGGAGGGCCACGACTCAGAATATGTCCGAGTTGCCCACTCCCATTCCATAGCAACTGGTATCCCGACTCTCAGGACGAATTCCTAGGCCACTCAGCCGTTGCCCATGGTTCACGAACTAGGACGTGACTACAGTAACCCACACCATGAATCACCAATTAAAAAATTAACAATAATTAACCCAAACGTGTAATTATTATAATTAAATAAGTTTTGAGTGTTACCTTTATAAATAAGAGCAAAGAAAGTAAACTTCAGTTAGATCATTGTTGTAGACAAGCTACATCGTGTCAAATGTGTCAGCCAGCTTATCTTAATTCACTCATTACCTTGGTCATCTGGACTCGGGAGGCCAATAGGGATAACAATGATATTAATGATAGGAACAATAATATTATAACAGCAATAATTATAGTTGTTTTACCGGAAGCTTTATACGCCTCAGAAACCGTCTCCCTTCGAGATCACTATAAATTTATAGAAATTGAAAAGTAAGAACGGAAAATTCTTCGGAAAATATACTGTTCCACGACAGCAAAATGGAACGCGAATTAAGAGGAGAACTTTTTCTTTGCTAGCGGTTTTACGTCGCACCGACGCAAATAGGTCTTATGGCGACAATGGGATAGGAAAGGTCTAGGAATTGGAAGGAAGCGGCCGTGGCATTAATTAAGGTACAGCCCCAGCATTTACCTGGTGTGAAAATGGGAAACCACGGAAAACCATTTTCAGGGCTACCGATAGTGGGATTCGAACCCACTATCTCCCGGATGCAAGCTCACAAGTGCGCGCCCCTAACCGCACGGCCAACGCCCCCAGCCTACTCATTAATTGACAGGTTCACAGATGCCGTACCCAATAGATGCCTAAAATTCAATGGCCATATCTATAGAATGGACAGCGACAGACTCACCAAACCATTATTTCAAGTAATACACTGAACGAAGGTCAAAATAAACTGGCTAGAAGAAACGTTTTTCATTACAATTCGCTTCACGCCGCACCGAGACAGATAGGTCTGGGAGAGGAAAGGCCTAGGATTGGGAATGAAGCGCCCGTGGCCTTAATTAGGGTACAGACCCAGCATTTGTTTGGTGTGAAAATGGGAAACCATCTTCAGGCCTGTCTACAGTAGGGTTCGAACCCACTATCTCCCGGATGCAAGCTCACAGCTGCGCGCCCCTAACTCGCCCGATAGAAGAAACTAAGGCGGACCTCCTAGAAATGAATATCACGGACGACATCACAGGGGATCGTGGACACTTTAGTACAATAGTAGCCAAGCTCAAATTCGTGGAAAAACCTGAAAAGAAAGCTGGTAGGTAGTGGTCCACAGTGCGCAACATGCTACACAGTGCATCCATGAAGGGGTTTTGGGAGGATAAAAAGGCGAAAACCATCAAGATGACAAACAAGTTTAAACGAGGTCTTTGAGTGTGCATAACGAAGTAATAATAATAATAATAATAATAATAATAATAATAATAATAATAATAATAATAATAATAATAATAATAAATTACAATTATATGATTGAAGGGTAGGAATTTTGGGAGCACAGATTAGCAAGAAGTGTTACTTGAGCCTTTAAGTATTACGCGATTTATTGTAGGTAGTTTTCTAGATTAATTCAATAATGCTAAGATACTGTATCGAATAGTGCATACTGTACCAGGAAGGCCTAGGTCCTGGTCCATGTTAATTGAAAGAAATGTTATTTCCAGCATTAAAGATCCGACCGACGTACGAACATCCATGTAAAGAATGTTCCAGTATGTGCCAGACCCTACGAGTGCGCTAGGCGGAGTCAAGTGACGTCACTTGTCGCTTGAGGCTCACCTCCCCTAGAGATATTTCTCGAAAGAAATTTTCTTTTAACAGCTTTTTAACGCCTTAACCAATTTCAACGGGACAAACGCTGAATTATAGCAAACATCATAAAAGGTAATCCCTGTAAATTTCAAATTAATTCATCAAACGGTTGTTGAGTTATAATAATTTAAAGTCTCAACGAAATTACGTAATCATGGTCACAAGGCCGAGAGAGCCGCCACCCCTCCCTGCGCTGGTATCTATATATGTCAAGGCCAGACAGCCCGCAAACTAGTACAAGGACAAGCAAACAGCTGTGTGAGTGAGATAGCGAAGAGACCGGCCCGCGTACAGTATGTTCGCGCAGTCACGGTAGAAGTACTTTCCGTCGTATCTCCGGAACGCGAAATTCTATCACCGATAGAATTATTAAAGGACGTCGCACTGCAGTTAGTATACCGCGTTGCGATTACAATATAATCCTAAAGACATTTAAGACTGTAACGCGAGTGAACTTATTGGAGTACAAATATTAACTATTTCATTACGTGTGGACTTAGGTAACTTCAAGTAACATTGAACTTTTACTGAGCCTAATACTTAGAATTACCAGAACTCACATTCACGTCACACCAACATAAGACTCACAGTAGTAATTTGAGTGAAAAAGTGAGAACTTTTCTGTGTTAATATAACATTATAGTAACAGGATTAGCAGAAAATAATCCCTAGCAACTTCAGACTGTGTTCAAAGACTGTGCTTATCGACTTACTTTCTTTTTTTTTTATGTGAACTGTGTGATTATGAACGTTTCAATAACGACTGTAAATAGCATTTCGTACAGAAAGGACTGTGATTCTTCATACGCCATAAATAGTGTTCAACAGTGTCAGTGATAAACTACTCACACTAAGTAAATTTTCGTGTGCGAAAATCACCCGAACAAGCTACAACTCAACGTGATCCAGTTCCAGCTGTCATCACCTCATTGGGAACGTCAACATCGCCAATCCTGATTCTACATGGAACGTTCCAGACGTCCATCTTTCGACATTTGGTAGCAACAGTTCTTGTCATAAGTGAGTAACAAACTGACTAAACCTTTTCATTTATTTTGAACAGTGAAACTTCAGTGTCGCGTGTGAACAATTTTCATAATTTCTCAAAAGTGATAAATTTAATTTCAGTAGAAAGACTGTAGGCTTTCAAGTGTGCTATATATCGAGATTGACGAACTGAGAACTGAAAACTTTGATAATTTCTCATTATAAAAGTGTGCTTAGGTTTAAAAAGACTTTAGGTGGAAATTCCCACATATGACAGACTTTGAAACCAATGATATTTATGCCATTTTTTTAAGGAGATTATTTTCGACATTTAATTTCTATGCAAAATTTGAGTCAATAATCATACCGCAGGGTGAAAAATTAATAAATCGTTTTAAGAAAAAAAATTATTTACCATCTATTATTCGCTCTGCGAGACTATCCTTCTCTGTATCGGCTCCAAAACCCAGTTCCACTCCCTGAAGTCCTACTCATGCCCTTTGCCCACAACTTTTCCTGGTACAATACCCATGTTAAGATTCATTTTGATATTTATTTCTAATGAGCTAATGCGACCAAAGTAGTCGAATTCAATTTGCTTTCACTTTGTTGGAGATTATTCTTATGAATATCTTGATCGATTTAGACCTTGCCTTTATAAATAAGAATAGAGAGAGTAAACGTGAGTAAGATTATTGTTGTATACATGCTACTTTCTGCAATGAAATGAAATGGCGTATGGCTTTTAATGCCGGGAGTGTCCGAGGACATGTTCGGCTCGCCAGGTGCAGATCTTTCAATATGACTCCCTTAGGCGATCTGCGCGTCATGATGAGGATGAAATGATGTTGAAGACAACACATACACCCAGCCCCGTGCCAGCAAAATTAATCAATGACGGTCAAAATCCCCGACCCTGCCGGTAATCGAAACCGGGACCCTGTGACCAAAGCCAGCACACTAACCATTTAGCCATACAGGCGGACTTTTTCTGCAATGTCTACTTAGATTCTTTGTTGTAAGTTGTCGCCGTGTATCACTAATGCTATTATAATAATCTTACTATACTTCAAATGTGTTCTGTACTTTTTAAAGTGAAAACGGGACTCAACCGTTCATCTTCCAATTCCGGAACAAAATTCTTCTTCTTGGTGTTGCATTCCCACTTTTCTACTGACTTTCCTTTCTAGCATTCCATCCATGGTTTTGTATCATTGGTTATAATTGTGCTTCCTCTATAAAAATTCCATGTTTCCTTATCTCATTTCTTGCAAATAGGTGTTACATTTCCCTTTTATCGATCATCTGGGACCTGCTCCTATCTCGATAAACTATTGTTCGCTTTCAATGTCCACTAGAAATCAAAACGCGTATCTGATATTATCATTACTATTGTAACTTCATCTGTTGCCGCAGCTTTCTCCGCGTTCAACATTTTATCCCCTAGTCATAGCAATACCTGGTTCAATTTCCACTGCCGGTTAGATATCTTCCTTTATATCAATACGAGCTGATCTTGCTGCACTACTGCATGCACGACTTGTCAGTTATAACTAATTATGGTCAAGGCAAGTGTGATCACGAGTATTGCTGCTCATTGTATCGTGCCAAATAATAAGATAACCTGTACACTCATTGTTACATTGGATCGTGTCGTGACGTTATGTCGATAACTGCAGTGTATTCCAGTGCCCAGTAGAGTAAGCCTGCTGCATAGCTCAAATTCTAGACTTCATGCTGTACCATTACATTTGAAACATTTGTTTCAAGGTAAGCAGTAAGTTGCATCTTGTCTCTGGTATTTAATATTCGACTTCTTATATTTGTCCATTGATCTACTGCAGAGTAGTTGGCAAATCTCTGCATAGTTCAATGTTGGTAACACTTCATGTTTTCTTCAGCTTTGAACTCCACATGAACAGACGAATGAACATGACCGGACATGCCTGGAATTTCTGTTAGACACAAAATCTGCCATCATTATCAATGGCGTCATTAAAGGAATAAGCTTTCTTTTGTATCATTTGTGTGCTACTTGCAAGTGTAAATACCTCATAAGGAGTATTTTTCCCATTAGTTACTATGAAATAGTCACACGGCAATTTTAAATACAGTGCACTTTTAAACACATCAGTGTCTAATTCCAACAAAATTGTCTGCAAAATTAATTCTAATGACAGGTCTAACGTGTAGAACAGTCTAAAAAAAAAAAACGTTCCATGTCCAATGAACACTGATCAACAGCATTTTCGTCGAAAAGAATGTGAATGGTGTTCTTAGCTAAACCGTGGGTATTGATTTCGAAAATTAAATCAGTGTTCGCCACTCGGGCTCAGTTTTCTTTTGACAAACCAACCTCTATCCAAATCATTGGAAACGCTGCATATTGGTTAATCTCCTGTGGCTAACTATAATTATTCTGCAGATGTTATTGTTGCAAAACAATAGGCATATGTATAAGGAAATACCTTTACATGACCCTCAGTTCAGAAATTCACCACCAGGAAATGGTGGGTTGGAAACATTGCCAATTATTCATGCTCGAACAGGTATAATCACGTTGTGTTTGTTTTTTCCAATTGAGTCTCTGCTTTGAGAGGTCTGACAGCGTGTTAAGTGAAAAATGATCACGTCATATGTGAAGCTTATTTCCAAAAGGTACCAACTCCAAAAAAATCGAGGTTGAGATTATGATGGAAAACGTACGTTGGTAGGTAGCTCCATCGTATGAAAGAAAAAGAAATAGCCAAAATGACCTAAATCCATATCAAACAGGACATTAAAAATCTTGTCTTATGCCAATAAGTACCAAATCCTGTGGCCTGAATGTGCCAAGAGATACCGTTTCCATGCAGCCAATGAGAGGCCATTTCTGGGTCACGTGAACAGCAACAAAATGGCCGCGCTATGTTTACATGACGTGAAGTGACAGTTTTCGTACGAAGTTGGTTTTGTTACTGTGTGCTATTTGTTTTTCAAAAGTATGGAATCAGATATCTCAGATGAGTATCATACTGTGATACTCCTGAAGAAGTAAATAAAGCAAGGAAGAGGGTATTAGCTCCAGATAAATGGAAGAAGACTCGTGCTAAAGTGCAAAAATACGAGAGTAAAGCGAGTGTTATACCAAAAATTGCTTGTTTCCACAATGTCGGTGAGTTTTGTAGAGCCCATGATTCAACAGAACAAGAAATAGTAGCGTTTCATGGTGCCTTCTGGGAGAATAAAGATGCTGTTTCTCAAAAAATATATTGTTTCGTATATTGATGTTGTATCACCAGAAGGCACAGGCCTAATCAAAAGACACCATGTACGCATGTTTCGAAGAAAATGACGACTAAATATAAAGCTAGAAGTGATAGTGGTGTTGTCAGTGTGTGTAGAGATACATTTTTAAGCCTCTTGAATGTCAGTCGAAGGAAAATTGAGAATGCTGCTAAGGAGAAGAAAGAGAATTCCTTTAGTGCAGAACTGGTACTGTGCATTATTTTCATTGTTTTGTTCAATTTTATTTAATATTATTTGAATAATCTATGCCTTCACTGTAAATACCTTAAATCTGACTATTTTATAACTAAATAGTGTCAGTTTTATCAAAAATTCTGATGACTGCTGTGAAATGTATGTCTTTCAGGTGAAGATATTTAGAGTTTCAGTGCCAAAATGTACCAAATCCATCATTTTCTTTGAATATTTCCTAAACCGCAAAAGCTTCAGCAGAAATAATTTGTATAACAATGCATTTATTCTATCTGAACAACATAATAAAAGTGCTCAAATGCATTTTCAGTTGAAATTTTACACTCTGAGCGATCTTCCTCTCTCCTGTAAAATATTACTTTTTGGATTTGGTACCTTTTGGAAATAAGCTTCTCATATGCCCTTTGCTATTCCCAAGCTTTTAAGTGAACCAATAGATCAGAGAAAAGTCAGTTACATCATTTAAAATCTACTCAAAGGCCTGTATGTCACAGTAAAGAATTTACGGTACTAGCGCCTCCTGCGAATGCGACATGAGTGTAGATGAATACAGTGAAGGGTTCGAAGAAGACAGAGAAGGGGATTTTCATGTCGACCCTATATTCGGGTCCTGTGAGTCAAATGAGCCACACTGTTTGTCTCAGGGGAATCTCAGTCATTTTGTTCTCGAAGCAGGAGGCTGCGCTTTCTGCATCGCGATTAAACAGACGAAGCCTTCTTCCTCATGGCACGATAGTGAGGATTTTTCGTGAACATCATGATGGTTTCTCCACGGAAGGCGACATGGGTTTCCGCAACGATATCGACTACACTATGGAGACTCAAGGCCATGATTTTAGTGTACATGAGAACGCTTGTTCATAGATTCCAGAAAAGTTAGTCTCAATGCAGTACATCTCCACAATAGGAAAAAAATTCCTTCTGTTCCGACTGCTCATACAGATAACTTGAACGAGACATAAGAAAATTTTAACTGATACTCACACTTATCAGTATGATAAATACAAAAGGCGCATATGTGAAGATCTCAAGGTAAGTGCAATTCTGCTCGGCATGCAGCTAGGGTATAAGAAGTACTGCTGCTTTCTATGCGAGTGGGACAGCAGAAACAGACAAAACCACTATTGTTGGAAAAAATAGCCACCTCGGATTGAACTGCTCCCTGGACCGAAGAATATGGTGAACACTCCCTTTTCTTGGCCCAAAAAATGTGTATCGCTGCAGAATTATTAGGTCCCCTCGAAAACTTTCTCAAAGCTATGGACAAAACATCACGTGCATTCAAGTACTTGCGAGAGAAGTTCCCTAGGATCAGCAATGCAGAAATAAAGGAAGGAATGTTTGTAGCACCGCAAATCAGGGGATTAATGATTGATGAACCTTTCCCTGATTTGTTGAGTGGTGCTGAAAACATGGCGTAACTGTCTGTAAGAACTGTTGAGACAACCACAAGGTAGAAATTTATCGCGATATTGTATAGGAACTACTGAGGTGGTACCACCGTATGTGGGATGTAACATTTCACTTAAACATTTCTTGAACGATCATTTGAACTTCTTCCCGGATCACCTTGGCGATGTTAGTGACGAACAAGGCGAACGGTTCACCAGGATATTTCTCAAATGGATAAACGTTATCGAGGAAACTTGGAGTGACGCAATGTTGTCCGACTACTGCTGTACCCTACGAAGAGACGTTCGCGAGACAATGTATAGCAAGAAATTGGCTAAGAAACTTGTTTAGGTTTGTTTTGGCCCTTTTTTATATCTGTGTTGCTCACTTCTTTGATTCCTTTGTACTGACACAGTTTCTTAAGTTTACATTTGCAACTCTCGTTACCAGAGCGTGCCATTTTGCCACACACATTAATACATAGGCTGACGTAAGCATTTACGACAACTATTATCACATGGGAACTAAGTCTGTAATGTCTACAGAAATTCTGAAATTAGATCTGGTTTCAGGGACGAATTATTTTCTGAAACAGATCTTTTCTGTTATTGGGAAAATATTTTTTGTAAACCAGTATCAATCAATCAATCAATCAATCAATCAATCAATCAATCAATCAATCAATCAATCAATCAATCAATCAATCAATCAATCAATCAATCAAACAATCAATCAATCAATCAACCAATCAGTCAATCAATCAATCAATCAATCAATCAATCACGATTGATCTGCATATAGGCCTGTCACCCTATCATTTATTTAATTAGTCTTTTCTTAAGTGATTTGAAAGAACTTCGATTTTATCCAACATTTCCGTCGAAAAATTATTCCAATCCCTATTTCCTCTTCCTACGAATAAAATATTCGCCCCAAACTCTCCTCCTGAATTCCAATATTACCGTAACATTTTGATATTTCCTAACTTTAAAAGCTACTCTTAACTTTATACGTCTACTAATGTAACTCCATGCCATCTCTACAATGATTTATCGCAAACGCCGTTTAGTCCAGCACCTTGTCTCCTTACTCTCAAGTCTTCCCAGGCCAATTTCTTTTCAATATTTTCGTAAAACTACGCTTTTTTCAAATCACCCTGTTTTCCTTTGTATTATTTTCAGTTCTCGTATTAAGTATTCCGGCTGTATGTTCCATGCACCTGAATCATGTTGTAATTTGGGTTTTATCAGAGAATTATACGCCCTCTCCTTTACATCCTTACCGCCAAATACCCTCATAATCATTTGAAGAGATCTGTACCTTTTCTTTACAATGTCATTAATGTGATTACCCGAGTGAAGAACATTCCTTATATTAACACCTAAGTACTTACCGTGATCATGAGCTACTATCATCCCATGAAAACAGCAATTGAAACTGAGAGGACTTTTCTTCTTGGTGACATTTCTAACCTAACATTTCATCACGTTTGCACCATACAATTGTCTGCAGGCCATCTCACAACATTGTCAAGGTCTTTTTATAGTCGCTCACAACCCTGTAACGTAGTTATTACTCTATACAGCTCTTTCTCAGATCTCAGTTTTTCACTAATGTCATTTATGTACATAAGAAAACATAAAGTTTCAATGATAGTGCCCTGCGGGACCCCTTCTTAAGCATTACGGGATCAGATAATGCTTCACCTATTCTCTATTTCTCTGACAAGGGAACATCCACAATGGTGAAGTCGCCGATCGCGATGAAACTTAGAAAACACATTGAGGTACATGTAAAAACAATGCCAGCATCAATTTTAGGCGCCAACATTCATTAGCGCGTTAACTAAAGGGCCTAAAAGTTGAGACATTTCAAGTTCCGCGCGATCAGCGATGAATACCTGCTGGCCAATGCTAAGCCGGCACACACACTTCCCGTCTGGAGACACACCCTCTGCTCCGCCTTTTCCCCTCCAAGTGGTTCTCCCCGGCAAGTTCCCCTCCCTTCTCCTCGCGCTTGCCGGCTGCTTGGCTGTGGAACGAGACCGGCGTTATATTTTGCTTCTTTACGTACTACAATTATTGAAATCCTTTAAATCACGTTCCGTTTCACACATAATGATAATAAATAACCTAAACGTATTTACTCATATTTTATGCAAATGTTATATTTTCATTCCTGCTAATTCCGGTGGGTTGTCAATTCGTGGGTACAACCCCGAGTTAAGCACCATCGGGCGTGGACAAACGTGGTATAAGGTACCGCGTCCGACCTAGGCTTAAATTATTATTTACGTCTGAAACACCTTGAAGCTGTCGGTAGTGTCATTTAGAGTGGACATACATATGAAATTTATTAAAAAAATCACCCACCTTGAAACAACGTTAAATATCCTTTTATTTAAAGAAATTACGTGCCCGGGTAGAGGATCTCAATGAATGTAATGAGATGTTGTACCTCGGGATATCAAAATATGGTTACAGGTCCAGACCTTCTTCTCATGTCCACTCCCCTACCCCCATTTTGTGTACGCTATGAGTTGTGTCATAACGAAACGGAATCGCGAACAACAGCAATTATAAACTCCGAGTTAGAAACTGCTGGTATTTCCCGTATTACGTACTCTGGTGTAAGGAATCTAGATAGAATGTTTTTATTTGTGCTTGTATTGAACGATGTATTTATGTTTTGCAGTGAAAGGCACAATACATTTCAATTGCAGCCATGTTTGTCGAACATAAATCAATTAAATGCATAGACAACTTAGATATGGGTATGACATGGAATGATTGACGTAATAAGCAAAGTCTTTAAAAAGAAATAAAGATGTGCATTTATATATGCAGTAGATATACCGTAATCACAGGCAGAGCTGTAGTCCTACTTACTCGTACTTTTGCGCTATAGCTGACAGAGGTCTATGTATTCAACAAGTAGCCATATTAAAGTATCACACTACAGTCTTCTGGGTACAATGGCAGTTACATACGAAAAAGTGTACATGGTTATTTTACGAACTGGTACAACAACAAAAAATTACAAGGCACCACAATAAATGACTCCATATACATTACATCGGGCAAACTCCCCGTCAATAATAGTAAGCAAAAACAATTTATGGTCTATTCGACACATTACAAAATAGTGAAAAGACGACTGAAACAAAACACAATTAACAACAGGCACCAAACGTTTCTCAAGGGACGTATGCTTTAAAATAGTGGTGTTCCTCGTAGAAGTGTGTGACGTACAAGTCCTTTGTGCCCCACGCACATTTGACAAAACCAGTATTCGGGCACAAAGAACATACCAAGCCAACACTGTCAAAGGAATACACTACCGGGTGTTCGAATTGTCCAGGATGATCATCAAGGTACCCACTGCGGTACCACGAGTACTTCCACATGTTTGTGAATCGATGAGATGTCAGCTGGAAATGTAACAGTGATTGCAACTTTAAGATGGTGTTACGGTGATGCAGCACGATGCCGGTATTCATAAGTCGCAGCCCGGAATACATTCGTCTGGTGTATGTTTTCCAAATCCGAAACCCATACACGTCAAATGGCTGACAAACGGCTGTAGCGCCGGCTGGAATCTTCATAACTTCAACTTCCGTGCCATGAACAAGCGCATTGTGGCCAGAGAAAGAATATAACAATAAAATATTTTGTCCATCGGGTAAACTTGGTTTCAAGATGTCATTATACCAGCTCTGAACTTCTGCTTTGCAGATCTTTCCAGACGTGGTGCACACGACATGAATATTTTCGTGTGAAAATATTCGTTTCTTAACAAGGGAACCAAAAACGTAATTTCTTTCCTTTAAAACGATTAGCAACGGGGAGAGTAGCTCACCTTCTGCTGACATGGTAGGCATAATCGTGTAGCTGTGCGTAGTAGAGGGAATTGATTGGACCACCGTGCTAATCGATTTTTCTCCTCGGCGCGCTAATGTTCTGCAGGTGTACATTTCCAAATTAAAGCCACTTTGGTCGCTGTTAAAAACATGTGATGGGCTGTGTAACTGTATTTTTTCTTTTACGTTTTCCACAAACATTTGGGCTTCCACCACAACGTCACTTTCCCTATCAAGTTTTCTCGTTGTTGTCACGACAGTAATTTTTCGGGATGTGATCCCAAATTTCTTTTTGAAGTCGTACACCCAGCGTGAGGGCCCTTTAAAGTCATGGATCCCGCGAGAGCGGGCACTTTGCATTGGCCAATATTTGATTGTGGCGTCATGGATGGTGGACGTACGGTACTCCGCGTCAAAGTTTTTCTTGCAATCCATCGCAATAAGACCAAATTTGTCTCGGAGAGAGCCTCCTTCATCCACAACTTTTTTCCAGGCGGAGAGCTGTGACACACTATGCAAACGACGGAAGTACTTTTGCACATTTGTAAATTTAAGATTTTTCCGTTTTCCACTCCTCCAGAAGTTGACTGCTCTTGTTTTATACTGTAAGTCTACGGTGTCCGCCGAACTGGCACTGTCTTGGCTTTGTCCCGGTTCTGGCTCGCTATATTCAATATCCTTTTCGGTTTCCTCCGACTGATCAGACTTGTACGTCAAACTTGTAACGTCCTCCAAATAGAGACAGTCACCTTCAAGACAGCAACTTATAAGCTCTGAAAAAATCAACTGAAATACATGTTGTTATGTGTATATGTATTGACAGGAACAACGGAGAACACAACTGTTCGTTTGAAAACAACGAGAGTGTTATCGGTAATGAAATGAAATGTCGTATGGCTTTTAGTGCCGGGATATCCCAGGACGGGTTTGCTCGCCAAGTGCAGGTCTTTCTATTTGACACCCGTAGGTGACCTGCGCGTCGTGATGAGGATGAAATGATGATGAAGACAACACATACACCCAGCCCCCGTGCCGTAGGAATCAACCAATTAAGGTTACAATCCCCGACCCGGCCGGGCATCGAACCCGGGACACTCTGAAGCGAAGGCCAGTACGCTGACCGTTCAGCCAGCGAGTCGGACAGAGTTATCGGTATCAACATATCATAAACCTACAATTTCACATGCAGCGCAAAAGACCACGCTTCAATCTACGTTATTACGGCCTATGTCCGCAGTGTGACATCTCCCCGTGAGCGTCAAAACCTATTTGACAATAGTTGACAGCTTAACACTCACCCTCAATCGCGTCATAAAGCTGCAGCTCCCGAAAGTTCAGCGGACCTTCTTCACCGTGACTTCCGTGCTTTGCTTGAAGATGAAAAATTATTTTTGACACGCTCAGTGACATTGCCCTTAAGGACTCGTCGCAAACGTTTTCATAAATATTTCATAAAATGTAAACTGCCTATACAATGTGGAAATCCAAGGGAGAGCTATGAGGAAGGCTGATAGCGTACGCAGTGTAGCACAGGTTCTGTTCGACAGCTAACCAGACGGCAGCGCGGGGAGAGGGTAACGAGTGGGTTGAACTAGGCGGGGCGGAGGGGAGGAGGAGCAGAGGTGTGGCACAAAGCAGTGTTCCGGCTAAGCATTGGTCAGGAGCAATTCATCGCTGTTCGCGCGGAACTTGAAATGTCGCAAATTTTAGGCCCCTTAGTTAACGCGCTAATGAATGTTGGCGCCCAAAATTGATGCTGGCATTGTTTTTACACGTACCTCAATGTGTTTGCTATGTTTCATCGCGATCGGTGACTTCACCATTGTGGATGTTCCCTTGTGAGTCATATTTTCTGGGAAATTAGTCATCCACGCAACCAAGCTGTTATCTTGTCCAATAACCCACATTTTCGTCTCCTATGATCTACCCTATCAAAAGACTTGGATACGTCAATAACGGTGCAGTCCACTTGACTCCCTGAATTTAAAATATCTGCTGTATCTTGCTCGAATCCTGTCACTTGATCCTCCCTGGAATAACATTTCCTAATCCTGAACTGCCCTCCATCAAACCAGTCAGTAATTTCACAATCGTGTCTGATATAATCAGAAATAATGCTTTCCCATACTTAAGAGAAAGTCATGTGAATCTGTTTTATGTTTATCACTATCACACATCCCTTTGTACACTGGGTCTATTTCTGTAACTCTCCATTCATTTGGTATAGCTCGTAATAATTTTATCAAACGGCAAATGATTTGTAATTTAGAAGTGCATAAGAAAATTTTACCGACACATGTGTGTCAGTAATGAAGGAGATGCCTCCATTTTCAGAAATATTTAGTTACACGTTTCAAGCGTTTTGAATATTTATACTTTAAGTTCCCAGAGCTTCTCGGCTCAAACGTAAGAATGGTAGCAGAATATGTTGGACGTGTGCTTTTCCCGGTGCTTTCTATGTGACCTTCTTGGCAGTTAGTGACTTTGTAACTATTCATGTGGATAAATTCGGGGTTTACACACATCACAATCGTTAGGGTGTACGCAGAAGTGCGGAAAACAATTCAGGTAATGAAACAGCACGCCACCTAAAGGCACCAGCGGCAATTTGTCAAGAGGAGGATTGTGCTGTCACATTGCCCGAAGAACAAGCTCTTCTAAGGGAGATAAATCAGCACCAAAGTAGAAGAAGACACCCTTGTGTTGTTTAAATTACGGCTCTAATATTTTTTAAATAAATATCAGGTATTGAATTTGCAAGTATTAGCGGGAACACGTAGGCCTAATAATTACGTAATCATGATTGTCGAATTTAGGCGAATATAATTTCAGGCTTTTGCGATTATTTGTGGAGAATGACCTCAGAGTTAAATCCGATGTGAAAAGGGATGTTGTAAAAATTATGCAGTCAGAATATAAATATGTCGTACGAGGTCGTCGATGAGAATCAAGTCAGTTGAAAATTCTGTGATAAATAAATAACTGAATAAATTTATGTTGAGATATGAAGGGAGATGAATTCCGTATGGGGACACTTACCGTATAATGTTGCTGTGTTGAAAGATATTGTGATACGAAGAAATGTATGAAATTAATGATTAACACAGAGAGAATGAGTGTACGAATAAGGGCAATGTAACAGAGTAAAACTAAATTACGTAGAGAGCAGAATTCGAACCCGAGATAGTAAGTACGAAATAAATGGACTGCGCGTACGGTCGTTTTGAAATATTACGGATCCAAAAGACCAAAGAGATTCAGATTTCTACATAATTGATCGTATGGTGTGATGGGTAAGAATAACGAGTGATGATAATCAGGATGACCGTAATAATAATAATAATAATAATAATAATAATAATAATAATAATAATAATGATAATCATAATATAATAATAATAATAATAATAATAATAATAACAACAAGTATTCCAGATCTAAGTTGGACCAGGTTAAATGAAGGGACGAAGATAAATGTATTATAGAGGAATATAACTGGTGATTTAAAACCGATAATAATAACAATAACAACGTTAGGACGGTGATAAATCGTAGTGATCAAAATAATAATCATAATAATAATAACAAGGGATTTTCTTTGATCAGCTGGATCGCCTACAAACGCGACCGGTATATTGAGACGTCTACCGACGTGACTAACTCATAACCCAAATAATAATAATAATGCCATAATAATAACAATAATAATATGGTATGAGAAATATCATGATAATAATAGTAATAGCATTTGTATTTTGCGTCCAGTAATAAGAATGATTATAATCATAATGTGGCAGTGTCAGAAATCGTAGATAATAACAATAGACGCAGTAATAATAATAATAATAATAATAATAATAATAATAATAATAATAATAATAATAATAATAATAATAATAATGTCTGACCGGAACAAGTTAAAGTTACTCGGACGTCATTCGTATGGTTACGCTAAATTGACGTAAATGATAATTTCATAATTATAATAATGATAAATTAAATCACTGACGACGATATCCCTCAGCATAAGACTTTGAACAGAGATAATAGTTATATGTTGACTCGTAACCAGACGTGCGTCAAGTTACTGTAAGGCCCGGTTTGTTTATTTTGCTTGAGGATTGAGAGGAGGTTATCGTCCGGTATTCCTGTTACACACCGTGTTATGCCAGGGTGACATTGACCTACTCAGACCAGGCAGTGGAGCCTGGCGATAATTAGATCATGAGTCAATATTTGTCGTGGCGAATTTAAGTTGGCATCACATCAGCTGGATCAATTATAGGGTCCGTCTGTGAAATCCACATTCCTTAATCATCGTAGCTTTACTCAGCCCGATACGCCGACATCGGGAAATGTAGATATTTGTCGGAGGTACTCAATCTAAATTCGATCGGGAAGCCGATGGCAAATTTGATTTATTATCGGGCTCTCGATGTAAAGATGGCTCGTCCTTACGGACCATCAGATCGTACGGCCGCTGGTTCGATGCCAGTGGGATCAAGTAGTGAATCATGCCCCGAATTTGTGTTTCTTTTTCAGGATGGGTATTATAAGTGTATTGTCACCACTTGCGGTGAAGCAAGTAATCTTATAATTTGATATGTTGTAAAACCAATATTTTTTATTGTACCTAAATTCAGGGCGCCGGATGGCGCAATAAACTGCTCCTTCTGGCATTTATTTTCCAAGGAAACCATTCTCATAATCTTTTCATTGTAGTTAGATATTATGCCCTTGAAAATTTTAAGTGCCACTTCCCAGTCCTATCATGGAGTCCTTAAATTCATGTCTACAAATGAACATCCCCCACTTTATTTTTCCATGCCCCGTTCATCCCTGTGTTCACTGATGCCTCTACATTTATACTGAGATTCATGATCTTGATGACTTAAAATATGAACCGACACCCCTGAGATTGATGCTAGTCTGGGACTCAGAAGAGTGGGCAGGTGCAACATGACTTGCCCAACGTGTGGCTTTATTGTAGATGCATAATAGCAAAGCCAATCGTGGGACGTTATTGTTTTAGTAGGCACAACATGGCACCAAACGTAAACGGGGCCGATTACATCATAGGTAGGCCCACTTTTTTGTTGACTTTATTATAGAGGCCAATAGCATCGCTAATTAATTGTGATTTGAGTAAACCCAATTGGGGTGTGTTTAATTAATTACTGACCGCATCACGGTCAAGTGTGTATTCACATGTAACGTAGTGTCAAGTTAGAGTAAGGTTAGTTCCGAACGGGGCTAGATTTGATAAGCAGATCATTATAATTCATTGCTAATCTTTTCAAGTCAGGCAATGATTCAGAATTTAAAAGGCTGACAGATTTGATGTTTCCCGTTTGCTTTGTGAAATTTAATTTGTTTTTGATATGTCAGGGCTCCATTTAAATGTCATTAGACATGAGATAAATGATATAAACGTATTTAGGTAGGAAGACTTGAATTGGTTAAGTTGTTACTGAGCACCGATTTCAAGGTATTAATAAAAAGAGGTTGAGATGGTGTAAATGATAATATTAACGTATTTCGGAGCAGGAGATTTCCAAGTTCGTCGTTGTCTCATCAATTATTGTTGTTGTTGTTGTTGTCATATTGGAGTGATTTATTGTGAAATTTTAAGCGTAAGTCAGCATGCAAGTTCTACTGACATGCAAATTTAATTGAGATTTTATGGTCAATTTTTTTTCAAAAATTTGTTAAGTGAAACGTAGGTAGGGGTAAATGATCGTATGATAGGGCCTAGACCAAATAGTGTATTCATTCCTGTACGGCAGGGTGAGAGGCCGATAAGCCCTTTATTTTCTCAAGAAAGTTGTAATGTCAGACGACGGTGGGGAGCGACCCCAGGATGAACTAGTAGATGGACAGGGAGAGGGGAAAGCTCTCCCGCTAGAGGACGTAATGCGAGCTTTGGCTCTCAATAATTTTTCAGTCAAGCAAATGAGTGACGAACTTACTGATCAAATACAAGCCGTTAGTGTTTCATAAGAGAGGAAATATGAACAGACACCCCTGAGATTAATGCTAGTCTGGGACTCAGAAGGGTGGACGGGTACAGTATCAAATGAAATATTTCATCAAAGTTTTGCCAGATCCAATACCCTCCCTTTAATCAAACATTTCCGGTAGTATATTGTTTATGCCAGTGAAGAACCAAGATAATAAAAGATCATAGCAGAAATAACAATTCACTGTACAGTAGTGAGCTTAATTACATCAATTACAACAGAGGTTACCCTAACGAACTTGCAAACTTTTACAATGTGTGCCCTCAGAACAGCTATCCCGAAGCGAGCAACTAAAGATTGTCACTTTCGATATACGCAATCACTTTGGTTTGAAACGGGTGCACGATAATGATGAGGATTTGTCCGTTGTTTCATCACGTAAGATAATTCCTCGTTTTATCATTTTCATCAATAGAATATGTCGAAAAAGTTCTCAAAGCTTCAATAAGGACGAAAGCAGTGAACCGGAGAGTATTGCCAGATTCACGGAAGTAATGTACGTTAAAGGTACACCACGAAGTTCTACAACCTTTCCCGGCTAACTTCTGGAATTTCTTCCATATAATAGCAAAATGAAACGCACTATTTGTGCCTATTTCGTGAGGATACTGTTGACCCATCATGATCGTGAACCCGTTTCTACCATCAAGTTATTTTTCCCCAGACTAGTCAGCCGCTCCCAGGCGTGCTCAGCTCGATTTATGAAAAATAATGCCTTAAAATAATATACGCCGTGGGGAACATATAACTAATATGAAATCAATCAATCAATCAATCAATCAATACTGATCTGCATTTAGGGCAGTCGCCCAGGTGGCAGATTCCCTATTTGTTGTTTTCCTAGCCTTTTCCTAAATGATTTCAAAGAAATTGGAAATTTATTGAACATCTCTCTTGGTAAGTTATTCCAATCTCTAACTCCCTTCCTATAAATGAATATTTGCCCCAGTTTGTCCTCTTGAATTCCAACTTTATCTTCATATTGTGATCTTTCCTACTTTTATAAACGCCATTCAAACTTATTCGTCTACTAATGTCATTCCACGCCATCTCTCCGCTGACAGCCCGGAACATACCACTTAGTCTAGCAGCTCTTCTTCTTTCTCTCAATTCTTCCCACCCCAAACATTGCAATATTTTTGTAACGCTACTCTTTTGTCGGAAATCGCCCAGAACAAATCGAGCTGCTTTTCTTTGGATTTTTTCCAGTTCTTGAATCAGGTAATCCTGGTGAGAGTCCCATACACTGGAACCATACTCTAGTTGGGGTCTTACCAGAGACTTATACGCCCTCTCCTTTACATCCTTACTACAACCCCTAAACACCCTCATAACCATGTGCAGAGATCTGTACCCTTTATTTACAATCCCATTTATGTGATTACCCCAATGAAGATCTTTCCTTATATTAACACCTAGATACTTACAATAATCCCCAAAAGGAACTTTCACCCCATCAACGCAGTAATTAAAACTCAGAGGACTTGCCTATTTGTGAAACTCACAACCTGACTTAAGCCCGTTTATGCACATACCATTGCCGTCTGTCCATCCCAGAACATTATAGAGGTCACGTTGCAGATGCTCACAATATTGTAACTTATTTCTTACTCTATAGAGAATAACATCATCCGCAAAAAGCCTTACTCACATCATTTATATATATAAAATTATAAAGGTCCTATAATACTGCCTTAATTACTCTTAATTATTACAGGCTCAGATAAAGCTTTGCCTATTCTAATTCTCTGAGATCTATTTTCTAGAAATATAGCAATCCATTCAGTCACTCTTTTGTCTAGTCCAATTGCACTCATTTTTGCCAGTAGTCTCCCATGATCCACCCTATCAAATGCTTTAGACAGGTCAATCGCGATACAGTCCATCTGACCTGAATCCAAGATATCTGCTATACCTTGCTGGAATCCTACAAGTTGAGCTTCAGTGGAATAACCTTTCCTAAAACCGAATTGCCTTCTATCGAACCAGTTATTAATTTCAGAAACATGTCTAATATAATCAGAAAGAATGCCTTCCCAAAGCTTAAATACAATGCATGTCAAACTTACTGGCCTATAATTTTCAGCTTTATGTCTATCACCCTTTCCTTTATACACAGGGGCAACTATAGCAACTCTCCATTCATCTGGTATAGCTCCTCCGACCAAACAATAATCAAATAAGTACTTCAGATATGGTACTATATCCCAACCCATTGTCTTTAGTATATCCCCAGAAATCTGATCAATTCCAGTCGCTTTTCTAGTTTTTAACTTTTGTATCTTATTGTAAATGTCATTGTTATCATATGTAAATTTTATTACTTCTTTGGCCTTAGTCTCCTCCTTTATCTCGACATTATCCTTGTAACCAACAATCTTTACATACTGCTGACTGAATACTTCTGCCTTTTGAAAATCCTCACATACACACTCCCCTTGTTCATTAATTATTCCTGGAATGTCCTTCTTGGAACCTGTTTCTGCCTTAAAATACCTATACATACCCTTCCATTTTTCACTAAAATTCGTATGACTGCCAATTATGCTTGCCATCATATTATCCTTAGCTGCCTTCTTTGCTAGATTCAATTTTCTGGTATGTTCCTTCAATTTCTCCTTACTTCCACAGCCATTTCTAACTCTATTTCTTTCCAGTCTGCACCTCCTTCTTAGTCTCTTTATTTCTCTATTATAATAAGGTGGGTCTTTACGATTCCTTACCACCCTTAATGGTACAAACCTGTTTTCGCATTCCTCAACAATTTCTTTAAACCCATCCCAGAGTCTGTTTACATTTATATTTACCGTTTTCCACCGACCATAGCTACTTTTTAGAAACTGCCTCATGCCTGCTTTATCAGCCATGTGGTACTGCCTAACAGTACTACATTTAAGACCTTCCTTTCTATCACATTTATTTTTAACTACCACAAAAACAGCTTCATGATCACTAATACCATCTATTACTTCAGTTTCCCTATAGAGCTCATCTGGTTTTATCAGCACGACATCCAGGATATTTTTCCCTCTGGTTGGTTCCATCACTTTCTGAATCAGCTGTCCTTCCCATATTAACTTATTTGCCATTTGTTGGTCATGCTTTCTGTCGTTCGCATTTCCTTCCCAATTGACATCTGGCAAATTCAGATCTCCCGCTACAATCACATTTCTTTCCATGTCGTTGCCATATAGCTGACTATCCTATCAAATAATTCTGAATCCGCGTCAGTGCTACCCTTTCCCGATCTGTACACTCCAAATATATCAAGTTGTATGGACATGGTGAGGTCAACTAAAAGCTATAAATAAAGCAAGGCTAAGCATGACGTCAGTTTAGAGGGAAAATGTGTTTAATGAAAATAAACGAGAAATTAAGAAGAAATAGCAAAAATACATCAGAGTAAAAATACTAAATGACTCAAATTATTCTCTCGGCTTAAGAGAGTCGATCTTGAGAATCAAAATATAATACAATTTTACAAGTGTATGCCTACACACATACTTAACATTACAAGGAAATGTTCCTGAATGTTATTAATTTAACACCTTGGCTGGCGTGCTGGCACAACGCACCTGGCAGGTTGTTTACTCTTTCGACTGTAGATGAGTACATTTTCCCTTTCCTGAAAACTAACCTATCCCCGTTTGCTAGATTAAAACACGTGCACACATGCATAATACACATACATACATTGCAAATCTAGTACTCATCTGTTTGTTGACTTTTGCAACCTGCCTTGGGACAGGCGTCTCCAAATCTTATTAACCAGCCATATTGAATGTGATGCCTTCAGAATTGAACTGGGTCAGTCCTTGGGTCTCCATCCTGATGTAGAAATGTGGTCTCGTCGTCTTCGCTGCTTATGCCGTTCAGAGGTTGACTAAACATCCGCTCATTCGCGGTGTAGAAAACAGGGTCAAGATAACCTACCAGTTACTATAAACTACTGCCAGGGTAATTTCCACTGACCGTGAAAAACCAGTTCCCATTCAGCCGCAGGACAATTCCCGCTTATCTAATACTCTACCTATGTCAAATATTCCCTACTCGCTCCATACTTCGACTGTATTATGTCACAGCTCTAACATCTGCAACTGGACATAAATGCTGGACTGGAAATTGTACTGTTCATGTCCTCGAAAACTCTACTTAAACAGGCAGGCTACTATGCATTGAAATGATTATCGGAAACTCTTATTTCCGTCTGCAAATCGAAATATAAATGCAATTCTCCCACGGTTAAATCTTGAATAGTTATATGCAGTCTGAGAGTTTTAAACAAAAGTTGCAAATCCCCACGCGATCAAGATACATAAGTCCTGACCCGCACTCACGTGAATATACTTCTTCTTACGATGTTACCTTCGCAGACTCTTGCCGAATAATAAGGGTAGCTAGTTCACGCACTAGTCGCTTTTATTAATTCGTCCTCACAGACGCCGTTGTGTGTTCGTTTGGGACCATTACTTACATTAACTAGTGTCTAGCCATATTGAATGTGACGCTACCATATCATTGGCTTAACACATCGCGTACCTGACGTTTACTTCAAACGTGCCTCGTGAGATTTCCTAGCCTCTTGCCGGGCTTCACAAATGTTTTCCGTTGGTCCAGGCCGTTGGAAAGACATTATTTCCTTGTTCTAAGTTGGGTGCGTCATGTTGAAAATCCTCCTTCTAAACATAGCTGGTGATCAAATAGATCTCCATCTTCATGTTGAAATAGCGAAATGTAGCCTACAGTGAATCTATATGATCCATGCAAGTTATCAAGTCTTAATAAAATGAAATATTCTCTGTACTTCCAAATAAGTGACTGATTAATCAAATGTGCACTTCAATAAGGGCTCAATCGGTGTGTAAATTCCTTGCGCAAATTTCAAAATACGTAAGGGATAGTGACATATTAATAGCCCAACTTATGGCTGGGCATTAAGTGCTTCGTCATCTTGTTAAAAGAACAGTACCAGATAAATCAGCGGCAGGTAGAGGCAATGGTATTAAAGTAGCAAGCATACTCGGAATGCGCAGTAATTAACGGCTTCTTAAGAATGCTTAGCTGCAGATTGAGGAAGATACTTTGTTATGACGCATCACTGAACTCTAATCTCTAATACTGCTAGATTTGAATAAATACACCCATTGCAGCAGCAACAGTAAAATAACGTACCAAGAAGAATATTTTCACTGTCTGCCTACAAATATTTGTGATTTGTGCAGAAAGGGCTTAGGTACAGAGAAGTTTACAGCCCTTAAATGGAAACTACATAGTTAATTATCTACTTGCCCTTACGCAATCCATAACTGAGCTGTAACCTACCTAATGTAAGCGTTGTAGATGCAATTTGGGTGATATATTCGTTCAATATGTTATTTTTACGCTTCCCTGAAAAATAACTGTTTTGGACTAAGGCCATTTCTGCTTGAAGTGATTCAGTTACATATTCTTTTGTGAACATAATACTGATGACCAACTGCTATTAGATGTAAACACATAGGCATTGCATCATTAGACACTGATACTGTACATCTACCAACTGTGTACTTTATACGCAAAGTATGTAAACTGTGTTAACACCAAACTTATAAAAAAATATATACAATATCTACACCTGCAAGAATTCTCAATGAAGAGGCATTTTCCGTTGAAGTCTAGGACTGAAGACTCGAGGACTTGCTTACCAGAAATCTCTGTAGTTGTTATTGTCCTCTTATCTTCTCGTAGAATTGGGTAGAAGTGTTGGTCACCTCGGAATAGATCGATTTTCACTTCCACTCTCAGATGGGAATGCGTTCCTGAAGTAGTTATCGTGTCAGGAATTGTAAAATTGAATTCCTGAGATTTCATAAAACTATCTCGAAATTAATAATACAGTACTGCTGAAAAATATTTTATGTATCCTATACGCAGACTGGAATGGCATGTCTTTCGCAGATCTTCCGCCGTATCTGTGTCATTCCACCGCTCATTTTAAGGTACAATACGGCAGTAGTGTTGTGTTTCTTCGAACATTCAGGATTTGATGAGCTTCTAATCTACAGTACTTACTTTTAATTAATGTTAAATTATTTTAAATTTAAAAAAATATGATGATGTTACTCCATGCTTGCGGGATTCATAAGGCTTCTGTGTAAGACCATTATCGTGTATTAAAAGCTACAGTAAAGTGTAACTTAGGTTATTTTTCCTCAGGGCCTTTTCACGAGGACTTGGATCGGACACTCTCATTCAGTTGAGCCCAGTTTCACGGCCAGATGTCTTTCCTGATTACAGAGGGACGTATTAATTATTACGCTCTTCAGTGGTGGTTTGTAGCTTGATGAGGGATTTTTCTTTACAATTTGCTTTACGTTGCACCAACACGCATAGTTCTTATGGCAACTTTGGGTTAGGAAAGGCCTAGGAATGAGAAGGAATTGACCGTGGCCTTGATTAAGGTACAGCCTAGCATTTGCCTGGCGTGGAAAAGGGAAACCACGGAATACCATTGATGAGTTGCTTATAATTGATCATGTATATTAAAACGAACACAAGCCCCCACATCCAACCAAGAAGAATTATCCAAAGGCAAGTAAATTCTCAGCCAAGTTTGCAATCGAACCCGGGAACTCCTGAACAGATTGCCCGACCATCCAGCCAAGGAACCGTACGTCCTGAAGACCTGTATTATTAACATACAAGTAAACTGAATATTCAGTTAAGCATTCAAGCAGCCCGAGTATATAGGGAATGAGAACAACATACGAATTTATAAGCTAGCTTTCAATGTTAAAAATTGCATAATTTATTTTTCTACATCACTAAAATATCTGCAGCTAAAGTTTCTACATATCGGAACTGCTTATACATAAGTTTTACGTCTAGTGAACTAAAATTAAGGGGTATTTATGGTTTCAGAATGATAAATGAGGAAGATTATACAATTAGTATATCTCCAGAATTACGTGAATTCCTGCTATAATAATCTTTCAATGGCTTCTCGAAACTATTCTCTGAAAATAATAATGCTATTGAATCAATAATTAGTGAGACAAAGGGACATTTTATTTTGAAAAAATCAAAAGCTCGAAACTCACTCCGAACATATGAAATATTCTTGTTGGCTCCATCACTTTCTGATACAGCAGCCCTTCCCAGATTAAGGTTTACTATTTGCTGGACACGCTTTCTGCCATTCACATTATATTCATAGTTAACGGTTGCTAAATTGAGATCATCTGCTGCAATCATGTTCCGTTCTGCGTCGTTAACACATAACTGATGACCTTATCAAGTAAATCAACGCCAGCGTCAGCTTCACCGCTTCCAGTTCTGTGCATTATGATCTTTAGAGATGTACCTTATTTCGAAAATCTCATTTTATTCATCCGTAACTTTTTCATAACTCAATCAATCAATCAATCAATCAATCAATCAATCAATCAATCAATACTGACCTGCATTTAGGGCAGTCGCCCAGGTGGCAGATTCCCTACCTGTTGCTTTCCTAGCCTTTTTAAAATTATTTCAAAGAAATTGGAAATTTATTGAACATCTCCCTTGGTAAGTTATTCCAATCCCTATCTCCCCTTCCTATAAATGAATATTTGCCCCAGTTTGTAATCTTGAATTCCAACTTCATCTTCATATTGTGATCTTTCCTCTTTTATAAACGCCACTCAAACTTATTCGTCTACTAATGTCATTCCACGCCATCTCTCCGCTGACAGCTCGGAACATACCACTTAGTCGAGCAGCTGTCCTTCTTTCTCTCAATTCTTCCCAGACCAAACTTTGCAACATTTTTGTAACGCTACTCTTTTGTCTGAAATCACCCTGAACAAATCCAGCTGCTTTTCCACTTCTTGAATCAGGTAATCCTGGTGAGGGTCCCATACACTGGAACCATACTCTAGTTGGGGTCTTACCAGAGACTTATACGCCCTCTCATTTACATCTTTACTACAACCCCTAAACACCCTCATAACCATGTGCAGAGATGTGTACTTTTAATTTACAAGCCCATTTATGTGATTACCCCAAAGAAGATCATTCCTTATATTCACACCTAGATACCTACAATGATCACCAAAAGGAACTTTCACCCCATCAAAGCAGTAATTAAAACTGGGAAGTCTTTTCCTGTTTGAACAACTCACAACCTCACTTTTAACCACGTTTATCAACATGCCATTGTCCGCTGTCAACGTCACAACATTTTCGAGGTCACGTTGCACTTTTGCTCACAATCTTGTAACTTATTTATTACTCTATAGAGAGTAACATCATCCGCATAAAGCCTTACCTCTGATTCCACTCCTTTACTCATATCATTTATATATGTAAGAAAATATAAAGGTCCGATAATACTGCCTTGAGGAATTCCCCTCTTAATTATTACAGGGTCAGATAAAACTTCACCTACTCTAATTATCTGAGATCTATTTTCCAGAAATATAGCAACCCATTCAGTCACTCTTTTGTCTAGTCCAATTGCAATCATCTTTGCCAGTAGTATCCCATGATCCACCCTATCAAATGCTTTAGACAGGTCAATCGCGATACAGTCCATTTGACCGACTGAATTCAAAATACCTGCTATATCTTGCTGAAATCCTACAAGTTGGGCTTCAGTGGAATAAACTTTCCTAAAACAGAACTGCCTTCTATCGGACCAGTTATTACTTTCAAAAACATGTCTAATATAATCAGAAAGAATGCCATCCCAAAGCTTACACACATTGCATGTCAAACGTACTGACCTGTAATTTTTAGCTTTATGTCTATGACCATTTCCTTTATACACAGGGGCTACTATAGCATTTCTTCATTCATCTGGTATAGCTCCTTCGACAAAACAATAATCAAATAAGTACTTCATATATGGTACTATATCCCAACCAATTCTCTTTAGCATATCCCCAGAAATCTTATCAATTCCAGCCGCTTTTCTAGTTTTCAACTTTTGTATCTTATTGTAAATGTCATTGTAATCATATGTAAATATTAATACTTCTTTAACCTTAGTCTCCTCCTATATCTGGACATTATCCTTGTAACCAACAATCTTTGCATTTTGCTGTTTGATTAATTCTGCCTTTTGAAGATCCTCACATACACACTCCCCTTGTTCATTAATTATTCCTGCAATGTCCTTCTTGGAACCTGTTTCTGCCTTAAAATACCTATACATACCCTTCCATTTTTCACTAAAACTTTTATGACTCCCAGTTATGCTTGCCATCATGTTATCCTTAGCTGTCTTCTTTGCTAGATGCAATTTTCTAGTAAGTTCCTTCAATTTCTCCTTGCTTCCACAGCCATTTCTAACTCTATTTCTTTCCAGTCTGCACCTCCTTCTTAGTCTCTTTATTTCTCTATTATAATAAGGTGGGTCTTTACCATTCCTTACCACCCTTAATGGTACAAACCTGTTTTCGCATTCCTCAACAATTTCTTTAAACCCATCCCAGAGTCTGTTTACATTTTTATTTACCGTTTTCCACTTTTTAGAAACTGCCTCATACCTGCTTTATCAGCCATATGGTACTGCCTAACAGTCCTACTTTTAAGACCTTCCTTTCTATCGCATTTATTTTTAACTACTACAAAAACAGCTTCATGATCACTAATACCATCTATTACTTCAGTTTCCCTATAGAGCTCATCTGGTTTTATCAGCACCACATCCAGGATATTTTTCCCTCTGGTTGGTTCCATCACTTTCTGAATCAGCTGTCCTTCCCATATTAACTTATTTGCCATTTGTTGGTCATGCTTCCTGTCATTCTCATTACCGTCCCAATTGACATCTGGTAAATTCAGATCTCCCGTTACAATCACATTTCTTTCCTTGTCGTTTCCTACATAGCTGATTATCTTATCAAATAATTCTGAATCCGTGTCAGTGCTACCCTTTCCTGGTTTGTACACTCCAAATATATCAAGTTCCCTATTATCTTTAGAAATGAGCTTTACATCTAGAATTTCATGTGTCTCATCTTTAACTTTTTCGTAGCTTACAAATTCTTCTTTCTCCAGAATGAATACTCCCCCTCCCACCATTCCCATCCTACGTCTACGATACACACTCCAGTTCCGTTAGAAAAATTCTGCGTCTATTATATCATCTCTCAGGCATGATTCAACTCCTATTACAATATCTGGTAAATATATATCTATTAAATTACTGAATTATATTCCTTTCTTTACAA
The DNA here is from genome assembly GCF_040414725.1 of Anabrus simplex. Classification (NCBI taxonomy): domain Eukaryota; kingdom Metazoa; phylum Arthropoda; class Insecta; order Orthoptera; family Tettigoniidae; genus Anabrus; species Anabrus simplex. Next base: position 50,062,690 of record NC_090266.1, read on the forward strand.
TACTTCTACAGTTCAACACTAAAAATGTTATGTCTTCTCTACTTGATTTCCAGTTTCCTGTTCCCTTATCACCGCTCCCTAGACCATCCCGTTTCCCTGAATATACCTCCCTATTACCCTTCCAAACAAATTTCCTAACTTATACGTACCACTGCGGTTTAAGTGAAGGCCATCTGAGCGCAGATCCCTATCTCCTACCCACCCATTAGGATCTAGAAATTTCACTCCCAGTTTCCGACATACCCACTCCATAGTTTCATTTAAATCCCCAATCACCCTCCAGTCAGTATCCCTCCTACACAGTATTCCACTAATAACAATCTCCGCTTTCTTAAACTTCACCCGTGCTACATTTACCAGATCCCACACATCTCCAACTATGTTGGTACTTACGTTGTTGGTACCAACGTGAAACACTACCACCTTCTCCTTCCCCTCCTCCCTCTCTTCTACTTTCCTCAACACCTGCCTCAACCCAATTCCTGGATAACACTCTAACCTGGTTCCCTTTCCTCCACACACTTTCCCCACGTGTCTAACGATGGAATTCCCCATGACCAGAGCCTCAACCCTACCCGCCTCAATTGATCCCATCCCCTCCTGGTCAGCCCTATCTTTCCTGATAGCTGCATAAGCTACTTCTTCCTCCCTTTTCTCCTTCCCATGACCCTGTTCCACCTGTCTTTGCCTGTCCTCTACTCTACATTTCCCTTTCCTACCTTTTCCCTTCCTTCTACTTCCACACATCTCAGCCACAGTTCCCTGTCCCTCATCTTCCCTCTGTTGTTCTACCTGGAGTGAATCGTACCGATTTCGCACAGACACCTGTCCTGAATTCTGATCCTGAATAGAACCCTTAGCCTGCAATCTACTTCCCCATAGAACATTACACCACCTGTCTTCTGCAACTTCCCCTTTCCTTCCCCTCCCTCTTGTACACCTACTGAAACCTACATTTTTTGAGGGAGTCCTATCGTCCTTCCTGTCTTCTGTGAGAATCCTATTTATCTGCCTCAAACTCTCCAACTCCTCCCTCATACCCCTCAAATTCACCAAACCACACCCACAGTTCGTACACTCGCGATCCTTAGCCATTCTTTACGGAAAAAATGAAAATAAAAATAAAATAACTTATTTGCAAAAAATAAATGAACGGAGGGATATATTGTCTGGGATAGTACTCAAAGATCACACAACAATAAGGTATTTAATATACGACTACACTACAATACTACTCTATTTTTTACCCTACAACCCCTAACAGGATAAAAACTGCTGTTAATTACTGAATATTTAAAGGAATACACAAGAACTACACAATTCCAAACTGCAATTAAGCCTATCTTAATTACAACAACAGAATGTTTGTAAGAGTCTCTACGGATACCTCTACTACACCAGTACTACACAAATATTTTACAATAATAAAATAAGCACACTAAATTCTGATAGGATATTAGGCTACTCGTATACTACTGTATAGTACACTATAGTAATTTTTAAACTACTTTCAGACGTATCCTAATTACAATAGAGGTACCGTGTGTCACTATTAAGCACAAACAGAAATGAAATTTGTAAAGAACTACTGTACTCAAAGATTACCAACAAAGCTAAATGCTTATACAAATTATTATTAGAACTACGCTCTAATAGATACACACGAAAGATAACACACGAATATAGCAGGCAAGATACGGTACTATCTAAATATACTGTATCTACACTACAATGTATCTACACAACAATTTTCATCTGAAGTGTGATTATATGAACTTTTACCGCTGGTGGATAAGTATTATTTTCTCTACTACGCGGGACGTAGATTAAAAGTGTCCTTAAATGCTGAGAATAAGAGGTTGTCTACCATAATTTCTGTCAAAACCACGCCGGGGGCTTGAAATGTAAATTTTATTGGGATATAGGAATTTGATTATTAACTTTTACGCCATGAATAAACGAAGATGGAAAGTACAAAGTATGCAGGGAACTAAGACTACAAATTATGGGAATAATGAATCAGCTGACTTTGTATTTATTTAAGCAAGTATCATATGCATGTAGCAACAATCGTCAACAATCCAAATAACTGTTAAGTACCGAAATTATCCAGTAAAATTACCGTGAATTCTCTTTAACTTCTCTTTGAATCGATGTTTACAGGTTTAACGTTTTATTTAAGGTAAGGTAAGGGTTATTCTGACCGAAGGCAGGTCCGAACCTCCGCAGAGGTGTTCCTGAGCCGGAGTTTACATGCGGTACGGTGGCAAGTTCCTTTCCGCTCCTCCATTCCCTTACCTCCCACCAACAGCGGGTGCCAACCCATCCAACTCCTGACCATGCCCAATGTTGCTTAACTTCGGAGATCTCACGGGATCCGGTGTTTCAACACGGCTACGGCCGTTGGCGTGTTATTTAATGTAATAAATTATTACCTTAGTGATAGTTTGAACGGATATCTGTACGATATATCAGAAAAGTAGCAGCGGAAATTACAAGGAGTTACAACTCCTCATGATAATCTGCCTTTGTAAGTGTTATACCAAAGAACCTATAAATATTTAAAAATATTTTTTAAAAGTTAATGTTACCTAAAGAATGTACTAAACCTAAATTCGAAATAAAGTACACATAGGTAGATTACTTAACCTAGAAAACGTAATCTATTGAACACCAACTGAATTACTTGTTATAAGATTCAAATAAATAATACTACTCCCAATTTCTACCAGCAAACACTAAACAAAAGTATATAAATAGCACCAAATGGGACACGCACACACAAAATTTAAATAATTTTCATAAGTTTTAACTACTTTTCACTACTATAATTCAAGATCTCTCTCAACGGCCAACCGTTCACGAACGCATCCAACAATGACAATCCTTTCTTCCTTCACTATGAGTAATCCCACATCCCTTCTACCTTTCTCCTTTAGATTGTATCCTGTTTCTATGATAAAATCTCCAATGCTGGGAGAAAATTTGCACATCATAAGATCACGGCCATGATTCAACTGCTCTTACAACATCCCCTAAATATATCGCACCGGGTAAAATAATGTCTGTCTTTGGGGCCGATGACACAAACTTGAAGAGCACGGAATATTTCTAAGGGTGTGGCACGTAAACACTGAAGTTGGTACAGAGAGTGGTATTAGTTCATTGAACTTATATTTCTTTGAAAATTTGGTTTCATTGCTCATTTGATACAAATTCATATCAACTTTCATACAAGTTGAGTTGAAGCGTTGTAGCAGGCTGGAATCTCCGGACTCCGGGATGGTTGCTGGACACGGTCTGGACAGAAACCACGCCCGTCCTGAATGTAAAGTTCTCGACGTTATAGAATTTCTCGAAGTTCTAGAGGATCTGGAAGCTCCCGAATTTCTGGGTGCACACGTTGCGGGGTTCGATCTCACACGATAATACTGAGAGGTGAGGCGTGACGCGCACACAAGTCCCCCGTATGGCATTCAACTCACTTGTAACACTGTCAAATAAATCTACATTGACCTTCAAATATTGCATTCATTCATTGCAAGTGGGATATCTCAAATGTTAATGAAATTGACACTCGAATTTTGATTCAAACACCCCGTTGAAAGGTTCATAAATTATCACTTGAAAGTAAAACAATTACATTGAATATCTGACTACATGTTGGATGTCAGCAGAATTAATACTATCAAAAATTATGTACAAATTATAATGTCAAGTTCACGACGTAAGTTCGCGAATATTGGCATAACAAACTGGAATGTTCTGTTAGATCACTAATCTTCATCATCACAGTTCCTAACTTACTGACTTCGTTAATTTATAATCAGAAGACAATATTGAGCGCAAGACGCACAGTTCATGCAAGTTCATGACACATTTGCACGTTCGTAATAAATTAAGCAAATTTAGTGGCACTCGGAAATGTCCTCTTCCGTCTATAAACAAAAATTACGTGTACTTGAAGACTGTTCAGCAATGTCATTAAATGATCATTAAAGTTAAACTGCACTTGGAAAGAGTCTAACACTGTTCGTGAATAATTATTATGAAGTAGAAATGATAAGTTCAAATATGGAACTGAAGAATTCCACATTCTCTCGGAAGTTCACGAGAGGAAAACACAAATTCTGATATGGCATGGGTAATTTATGTTTCCACAGTTTGATACGATGACACAAGTTTAATCACAAGTTCAAATGTGGCACTCAGAGATATTCTATGTTCGTTACGAAACACAAGTTCAAACGCAATACTCGGAAATACTCTAAGTTTCCACAGTTTGTCGCGAAACAGAAGTTCAATGTGGTACTTGGAAAATTACAACATTCATAATAAAAGTTCTATGTTCCCACAGCTCGTCGCGAAACACAAGTTCAAATATGACACTAGAAAATGTTTATGTTCTCAAAGTTTGTTTACGAAACACAAGTTCAAATGTAGTACTTGGAAGAGTCACAACACTCACGAGAAAAATCCTGTGTTCCTTCAGTTTGTCACTGAAACACAAGTCCCAATATGGCACTTGAAGAAAATTATAAAGTTACGCCTCGGTTGGAACCGAGCACTATAGATGCGAAGTACCGTCCGGACAGAGGTTCGGTCTGCCACACTTGTAGAGCTCCACCCGTCACCCGTATCGCAGAGACGGTGGAGTATTACTGACCATGTAGCCTGAGTCGCCCTCCTTTTATACCCGGAGCCGACGAAGCATCTAGAAACGTGGATATTATCCACCTCTATAACTCCCAAAGTACATGGTGGATTTTCTCCAGAATTTGATAGATTCCATCTGTAATGATGGCATCCACGTTGGCGGTGTAAAAACAACAACATCTTAACTCCAAGTAGACTTTTTCACATGGGTCGGAACATTACCATATATAGTCACGCCTGGCTGCGTGAAGTAAGCTCGAAGCGGCTACGTCATGGCTATGCATACGACACACTAAAGACTAGGTATGCTCGCCCGCAATTATGGTTCATTCTTGTACTACTCGTATGTTGGTAAGGCAGTTGACCGCCCCAGTCTTGTACATCCCTCTCTTTTACTGTTCTCCGCGCTAGAAAATAATGCTGAACTAACATAGGCCTACTGTAAAATTACTCATTATCAGTATTACGCAAACCGTTACTAAACAAAAATATTAGTGTATTTCGTACATTATTGTATAATTTTTATTCGAGGTGGTGATTGTAAATGCAAGGTCGTTGATAATTTGTCTTTTAACGAACAAACTAGGCAGGTACTCTCACTGGAAAAATTATAGAAATATTAGCTTACTAAAAATCTGTTTTGTATTGCTAATATATTATTGATACCGTAAGTTTATGAACAGTACCAATAAGCAGAATAGGTTGTTCGTAAGCTATGCACCGTCGTATTGATGTAGGCTACTGTCATTCTTAAATCGTGGAATTTGACGTGGTAATCAGTCAGTGTCGAAGATATAAAAATTGGGATAGAAGATTGTGATACCATATGATCTCAGTCGGTGTTTCATACTTACTTGAAATTGATTCAGCCCTATTTTCAATCTTGTCAAAATAATAAGAAAAATATTCTTCGAGAAAAAAGACACTGAAATGTGTTGTGCGAAGACGAACACACCCAAGTAACTGGGATTCTTTAAGTTTATTTCTTTCTTCTAAAATTTAGTCCCTTTTCTTATTTACCACTTTTTAAAAAGGACATTCTATGATAAAGTAACATAGGCCTACTGTAAAAATACTCATTCTCAGTATTACTCAAACGGTTACTCAACATAAATATTAGTATATTTCACACATTATTGTCGCGAATGCAACAGAAGCTCCAGACACACCTTCTACACACGTACTTCACCGAACACTAATAGTTTTAGTTTCATACAAGCAACTCTTCCATTGACTGGAATGTCTACACGTGTATAAATTAATAAGTTATTAGATTTACTTGTCTTCATCTTTGTCTACAAACAGTAGCGGCGATTAGGGGGTGGGGCGAGGTGGGTCAGTCCCCCCCCCCCACTTTGTGGAGTAATCATTACATTTTCATTCCACTTTAGCCAGCTGGAACTAGGAATTATTTTAAAAAAGCTGTTTGTAAAAACCTTGTTATCTTATCTGCTAATTCCTTCGTTTATTTTCTCTAATTATTAACATAATTATTGACGGAAATACGCAAAAAATATTGTTCGTCGCGGCTAACAAATTTGTATAGCACTACGGCAAATAGTGGAGACTTTGCATGTGCTGTGAGGAAGGGTAGTAGGGTACGTACTTTTTGCCGAGGTCGTGGCCACTGAGTTATAATTCACCCACTTGCCACGGGCATTCATCAGTCTGGCAGTCTCTTTGGTGTCTGTTAGTTTCTTAATGAGTATTCAATTACTAAATTATTTTTAATTGCATAATCATGCCGTACTTCTATTTAATTATACCGGGCGAGGTGGCCGTGGGGTTACGGACTTGCAGCTGTGAGCTTGCACTCGAATCCCACTGTCAGCAGCCCTGAGGGTGGTTTTCCGGGGTTTCCCATTTTCACACCAGTCAAGTGCTGGGGCTGTACCTTATTTAAGGCCACGGACGCTTCCTTTCCACGTGTAGCCCTTTCCTGTATCATCGTCGCCATAAATCCTATCTATGTCGGTGCGACGTAAACCCAATTGTAAAAAAAAAAAGATATTCAGTTGTAATCGTATTTCAGCGGGAAATAATACCAACGTTCCTAAATTATTTCATTGTGTTATGTCATTTATTAAGTAGATGCCCCGTAGTATATTTGTGAGACCTGGTGAAAATTTTATTATGCAGCACTGAATCAAAATCTCAAAAAAAAACTATTATTACGAATAAACCACGGGGCAGATGAATTACATTTCCATATAAAATAACATAATACAAACGAAATAATTTAGTCCGGTGGAAAAAACGTTGGTGTCCGCCTCTGTGGTGTAGTGGTTAGTATAATTAGCTTCCACCCCCGGAGCCCCGGGTTCGATTCCCAGCTCTGCCACCAAATTTGAAAAGTGGTACGAGGGCTGGAACGGGGTCCACTCAGCCTCGGGATGTCAACTGAGTATAGGTGGGTTCGATTCCCACCTCAGCCATCCTGCATGTGTTTTCTCCGTGGTTTACCACTTCTCCTCCAGGCAAATGCCGGGATGGTACCTAACGTAAGGCCACGGCCGCTTCCTTCCCTCTTCCTTTTCTATCCCTTCCAATTTTCCCATCCCCCACCAAGGCCCCTGTTCAGCATAGCAGGTGAGGCCGCCTGGGCGAGGCACTGGTCATTCTCCCCAGTCGTATCCCCCGACCCAATGTTTCACGCTCCAGGACACTGCCCTTGAGGTGGTAGAGGTGGAATCCCTCGCTGAGTCCGAGGGAAAAGCCAACTCTGGAGGGTAAACAGATTAAGAACGAAGGAGAAGAAAGTAAAGTTGGTATTCTCTCGCGTTGAAATTACAATTACAATTTAAATATATCTCTTTTTACGATTGACCTTACGTCGCACCGACACAGATAGAACTTATGGAAAGGAAGCGGCCGTGGCCTTCATTAAGGTACAGTCTCAGAATTTGCCTAGTATGAAGATGGGAAACCACCGAAAAACCATCGTCAGGGCTGTCGAGAGTGGGATTCGGAACCACAATCTCCCGAGTGCTAGATCATATCTGCGCGGCCGTAACTCTACGGCCAGCTCGCCCGGTACAATTACATAGATGTACGGCATGATTATGCAATTAAAATTCATTTAGTATTTGAATACACACTAAGAAACTAACAGACAATAAAGAGCCTGCCAGACTGACGAATGCGCGCGTCAAGCGGGTAAATTATAACTCAGTGGCCACGACCTCGGCAAAAAATACGTACGCCTACTACCCTTCCTAACAGCACATGCAAAGTCTTCACTGCTTGACCTAGCGCTATACAATAAAGGGAAGATTTAGCATATAAGACAACCAGGCTTGTACAAATAGCTTTTTAAAAAATAATTCCTAGTTCCAGGCGGCTAAAGTGGAATAAAATGTAATTTTTTCTCTACAAAGTAGGGGTGGGAGCGGCCGTTCCTCCACACCCCGCCCCCAAACCGCCGCTACTGTTTGTAGACACGCCAAAGATGCAGCAAATGAAATCTAATACCTAGTCTGTATACCTTGCATATTAGCAGTATTCCCCAACACAGTCTTAAAAGAACCTAACCTGTATAGACTACCATGAGTATTAATACCATTCTTCGACTCTAGCAGGACAGACCGACCTACATCGGTCACATCTCTAGTTTTTTAGAGGAATGGGAGCAGTTTCACATTCTACGTCTTGAATTGCATTAGCAAACTCTATTATACTATTTACAATATACCTTTTTCTCAACCTATTTAGGTGCAGACCCTGCCAGGTATATAATCATTTTCCTAAAGTACTTATATCTACATATTTTACATTCTTGAAGTACCTACATATTTTCAATAAAAGAGTTGATTGTATGGAACAAAAACTAATACTGTTCGGCGAAATGTGTGTGGAGAAGGCGTACGTCTGTTTGGAGCTTCTGTTGCACTCCAACCAGGTTGTCCAGCTTAAAATAATGTCTGTGTATTCACCGCTGATGATCACACTAGCCATTCCCGATATGCGGACAGCAAAGATAGTGCGGCTGTACCATACACCAGCCTAGAACTATGCGGTCGAAAACGATATTTACTAATGCAATGGGTGCATTCGACCAGTAGGGCTGAGTAACATGCTGCGAGTGACACTCCGTTTCTTGTCTCTTCATATTCTGACGTAACCTACCCGCTGGCAGTAGTTCCCCTGTGAAAATCAGTTGGTAGCATCCCATTCATCATTTATGCATGCGGAGCACTTGTAAGTAGAAAGTACGGCGTTCGAGAGCCACTTGGTATAATAAATATCCACACAAAAATAGCACTATTCTGTCCGTACACGCGGTGATTAAAGCTTTACGTTCAATGTGACGAAGCGAGCGCACGTAGGAGAAACTAGAGTTTGATCACATGGCCCATTGCTCATGTATGAACCAAAATGGCGGGTAAGCATACCAATCTTATGGAGCCTTAGCTGTGCACGTCAGCGAGTTCGGCGGGCTGCCTATCCTCCACCTCGCGCGAAGTTTAACACACACACTTCGAACTTGTTTCCGATAATATATCTATCTATATATATATAAAATAGCTTGTCCTGACTGACTGACTGATTCATCATCGCCGAGCCAAAACTACTGGACATAATGAAATGGAATTTTGGGGATACATTCATATTAAGATGTAGGTGCTCGCTAAGAGAGGATTTTTGGATATTCCGTTGCTAAGGGGGTGAAAAGGGGGGGGGTGAAGTTTTAAAATGAGTGCACCTATATCTCAAAACTTTAAAAGTTTACAAATGTAAAAATTCGTATTTAGAATCTTCTTTGAAAATAAGGAAACACGTATTTTTTTGTTTTCAGAAAATCCCAATAGGAGGGGTGAAAAAGGGTGAAAATGGGGGAAAATGTGTTCAATGCCTTTAATCAGGATACCGGTAGTTATATCTCAGAAACTGAAGATATTACAGACCTGAAAATTGGTACTTTTGATCTCTTTTAAAAATAAAGAAACACGTATTTTTTTGTTTTTGGAAAATCTAATTAATGGGAGGGTGAAAAGGGGGTGAATTTTTAAAATTAGTGAATCTATATCTCCAAACTTTTAAAGTTTGCAAATGTAAAAATTGGTATTTAGAATCTTCATTAAAAATAAAGAAACACGTATTTTTTTTTGTTTTCGGAAAATCGCAATAGGAGGTGTGAAAAGGGATGAAAAAGGGGTTGAATGCCTTTAATGAGGCTACTTATATCTCAGAAACTGAAGATATTATAGACCTGAAAATTGGTGTTTGGGATCTCCTTTAAAAATAAAGAAACACGTATTTTTTTGTTTCTGCAAAACCCAATTAAGGGGGGTAAAAAAGGGGTAATATTTTAAAATGAGTGTATCTATATCTCAAAACTTTTAAAGGTTATAGGTGTAAAAATAGGTATTTAGAATCTCCATTAAAGATAAAGAAACACGTATATTTTGTTTTCGGAAAATCCTAATAGGAAGGGTGGAAAAGGTTGAAAAAGGGGTCGAATGCATTTCATGAGTCTACTTATATTTCAGAACCTGAAGATATTACAGACCTGAAAATTGGTGTTTGGGATCTCCTTTAAAAATAAATAAACACGTATTTTTTTTTGTGGAAAATACAATTAATGGGGGGGGGCGTGAAAAGGGGGTGATTTTTTAAAATGAGTGTATCTATATCTCAAAACGTTTTAAGTTTATAGATGTAAAAATTGGTATTTAGAATCACCTTTAAAAATAAAGAAACACGTATTCTTTTGTTTTCGGAAAATCCCAATAGGAAGGGTGTAAAAGGGTGAATAATGGGTTGAATGCCTTTCATGAGGATACTTATATTTCAGAACCTGAAGATATTACAGACCTGAAAATTGGTATTTTGGATCTACTTTAAAAGTAAAGAAACAGGTATCTTTTCGTTTTTGGAAAATCCAAATATTGGGGGGTGAAAACGGGGGTGAATTTTTTAAGATGAATGTGTCTACATCTTAAAACTTTAAAATTTACAGATGTAAAAATTGGTGGTTAGAATCTCCTCTAAAAATAAAGGAACACGTATATTTTGTTTCCAGTAAGTCCTAATAGGAGGGGTGTAAAAGGGTGAAAAATGGGTTGAATGCCTTTAATGAGGATACACATATCTCAGAAACGAAAGATATTACAGAACTGATAATTCGCATATGGGATTTCCTTTAAAAATAAAGAAACATGTATTTTTTAGTTTTTGGAAAAGCCAATTATTGGCGGTTAAACAGGAGTGACAAATTGGCGTGAATTTTTTGAAAGACTATATCTACAGAATATCTTGGAATCGTAACATGTTACAGACGTAAAAAGTGGGTGTAAATCTCCTGTAATTGTAAAGAAATATAGGTTATTTGTTTTTGGAAACTCTACTTAAGGGGAACCCAAAGGGGTGAAATTTTAAAATGAGAATTTTTACGGATATCTAAAAAACTTAACATGTTACAGAAGTGAAAAATGGAATTTTTTTATCTGTATTAAACATAAAGAAAAGTGTATTTTTAGTTTTCGGAAATACCACTTGGGTGGAGGACGGGGGAGGGGGTAAAAGTGACTGAAAATGGTGATGAATTCTTTTAATTAGGCTACTGATATCTCAAAAATGAAGATGTGTAAGACGTGAAATTTGATATTTGCAATCTGCTTTAAAAGTAAAGAAACACGTATTCTCGGAAAATCCAATGAAGGGGGGGGGGGAAGAATTGAAACATTAGTTGACTTAATTGTATGAGAATACATACATCTAATACTAAAGTTGTTACAGACGTGAAAATTCGTATTTGGTTCTCCTTTAAAAACAAAGAAAGAGGCGTTTTGGTGGGGAAAACATCTTGGAGGGCGGGAGTGTAAAGGAGTTGAATTCCTTTCATGAGGACACATAAATAAAAAACTGAATAAGTTAGAGTCGTGATAATTGGTATTTAGAAGATCCTTTACTATTAAAGAAACAAGTATTTTTTTGCGGGAAAATTCATTTAGGGGGAGGAGAGATTATTGTGAAATGAAGTGAAAAAAAGTAAATTATTTTTATGTGGATACTTATATCTCAAAACTGAAGGTAATAGACGTGAACATTGGTGTTTGGAATCTCCCTTAAACATAAAGAAACAAGCATCCTTTTAATTCTTTTTCGGGGGGGGGGGTGGCTGTAAATAAACTTAATGGCGGTGGGGTGTAGAAGGAGGTGAGACCAATTGATTTTACTGTTATTAATGTACTTATAAGGATCCTCCGTTGCTCAGGCGGCAGCGCGCCGGCCTCTCACAGCTGGGTTCCGTGGTTCAAATCCCGGTCACTCCATGTGGCATTCGTGCTGGACAAAACGGAGGCGGGACAGGTTTTTCTCCGGATACTCCGGTTTTCCCTGTCATCAGCCATTCCAGCAACACATAATAGTAATAATAATAATAATAATAATAATAATAATAATAATAATATTCCGGACCGTCGTCAAATTGCGGACCGCGATGGAAACGGCTCCTGGACGGGTAATGACTAAGAATGCAGTCCGGTCGCGGGTTCAGTGCCGCCAAGGCACCCAGTATGACAGCACGCCGGATCTCCTGAAGGATTATATCCGTATTAAAAATATTATAGGAAAAGATGGCAAAGATTTACGGACCCAACTGACATGGAGGAATACCTGAGCCTAACCCGGGAAGTACGAAATCGATTGCTGGAAAGGAAGATTAAAAATGGGAGGAAACGTGCCGTAAAATAATAGATCGGGAACTTTGGTGGATTCTCGCAGAGAACGAGTCAGATCGCGAATTTCGGCGGATTATATATCTAAAACAATAAGCATTCAATTATAAATTTCAGTATAATACCGTAGCGAAGCACGGGTATCTTGCTAGTATATATATAAAATAGCTTGTCCTGACTGACTGACTGATTCATCATCGCCGAGCCAAAACTACTGGACATAATGAAATGAAACTTTGGGGATACATTCATATTAAGATGTAGGTGCTCGCTAAGAGAGGATTTTTGGATATTCCGTTGCTAAGGGGGTGAAAAGGGGGGGTGAAGTTTTAAAATGAGTGCACCTATATCTCAAAACTTTAAAAGTTTACAAATGTAAAAATTGGTATTTAGAATCTTCTTTGAAAATAAGGAAACACGTATTTTTTTGTTTTCAGAAAATCCCAATAGGAGGGGTGAAAAAGGGTGAAAATGGGGGAAAATGTGTTGAATACCTTTAATCAGGATACCGGTACTTATATCTCAGAAACTGAAGATATTACAGACCTGAAAATTGGTACTTTTGATCTCTTTTAAAAATAAAGAAACACGTATTTTTTTGTTTTTGGAAAATCTAATTAATGGGAGGGTGAAAAGGGGGTGAATTTTTAAAATTAGTGAATCTATATCTCCAAACTTTTAAAGTTTGCAGATGTAAAAATTGGTATTTAGAATCTTCATTAAAAATAAAGAAACACGTATTTTTTTGTTTTCGGAAAATCGCAATAGGAGGTGTGAAAAGGGGTGAAAAAGGGGTTGAATGCCTTTAATGAGGCTACTTATATCTCAGAAACTGAAGATATTATAGACCTGAAAATTGGTGTTCGGGATCTCCTTTAAAAATAAAGAAACACGTATTTTTTGTTTCTGGAAAACCCAATTAAGGGGGGTAAAAATGGGGTAATATTTTAAAATTAGTGTATCTATATCTCAAAACTTTTAAAGGTTATAGGTGTAAAAATAGGTATTTAGAATCTCCATTAAAGATAAAGAAACACGTATATTTTCTTTTCGGAAAATCCTAATAGGAAGGGTGGAAAAGGTTGAAAAAGGGGTCGAATGCATTTCATGAGTCTACTTATATTTCAGAACCTGAAGATATTACAGACCTGAAAATTGGTGTTTGGGATCTCCTTTAAAAATAAATAAACACGTATTTTTTGTTTGTGGGAAATACAATTAATGGGGGGGGTGAAAAGGGGGTGATTTTTTAAAATGAGTGTATCTATATCTCAAAACTTTTTAAGTTTATAGATGTAAAAATTGGTATTTAGAATCTCCTTTAAAAATAAAGAAACACGTATTCTTTTGTTTTCGGAAAATCCCAATAGGAAGGGTGTAAAAGGGTGAATAATGGGTTGAATGCCTTTCATGAGGATACTTATATTTCAGAACCTGAAGATATTACAGACCTGAAAATTGGTATTTTGGATCTACTTTAAAAGTAAAGAAACAGGTATTTTTTCGTTTTTGGAAAATCCAAATATTGGGGGGTGAAAACGGGGGTGAATTTTTTAAAATGAGTGTGTCTACATCTTAAAACTTTAAAATTTAAGATGTAAAAATTGGTGGTTAGAATCTCCTCTAAAAATAAAGGAACACGTATTTTTTTGTTTCCAGTAAGTCCTAATAGGAGGGGTGTAAAAGGTTGAAAAATGGGTTGAATGCCTTTAATGAGGATAGACATATCTCAGAAACGAAAGATATTACGGAACTGATAATTCGCATATGGGATCTCCTTTAAAAATAAAGAAACACGTATTTTTTAGTTTTTGGAAAAGCCAATTAATGGCGATTAAACAGGAGTGACAAATTGGGGTGAATTTTTTGAAGGACTATATCTACAGAATATCTTGGAATCGTAAAATATTACAGACGTAAACACTGGGTGTAAATCTCCTGTAAATGTATAGAAATATAGGTTATTTGTTTTTGGAAACTCTACTTAAGGGGAACCCAAAAGGGGTGAAATTTTAAAATGAGAATTTTTACGGATATCAAAAAAACTTAACATGTTACAGAAGTGAAAAATGGTATTTTTTATCTCTATTAAACATAAAGAAAAGTGTATTTTTAGTTTTCGGAAATACCACTTGGGTGGAGGGCGGGGGGGGGGGGGTAAAAGTGACTGAAAATGGTGATGAATTCTTTTAATTAGGCTACTGATATCTCAAAAATGAAGATGTTACAGACGTGAAATTTGATATTTGCAATCTGCTTTAAAAGTAAAGAAACACGTATTCTCGGAAAATCAAATAAAGGGGGGGGGTGAAAGAATTGAAACATTAGTTGACTTAATTGTATGAGAATACATACATCTAATACTAAAGTTGTTACAGACGTGAAAATTCGTATTTGGATCTCCTTTAAAAACAAAGAAAAAGGCGTTTTGGTGGGGAAACCATCTTGGAGGGCGGGAGTGTAAAGGAGTTGAATTCCTTTCATGAGGACACATAAATCAAAAACTGAAGAAGTTAGAGTCGTGATAATTGGTATTTAGAAGATCCTTTACTATTAAAGAAACAAGTATTTTTTTGCTGGAAAATTCATTTAGGGGGAGGAGAGATTATTGTGAAATGAAGTGAAAAAAAGTAAATTATTTTTATGGATACTTATATCTCAAAACTGAAGGTAATAGACGTGAACATTGGTGTTTAGAATCTCCCTTAAACATAAAGAAACAAGCATCCTTTTAATTCTTCTTCGGGGAGGGGGGGTGGCTGTAAATAAACTTAACGGCGGTGGGGTGTAGAAGGAGGTGAGACCAATTGATTTTACTGTTATTAATGTACTTATAAGGATCCTCCGTTGCTCAGGCGGCAGCGCGCCGGCCTCTCACAGCTGGGTTCCGTGGTTCAAATCCCGGTCACTCCATGTGGCATTCGTGCTGGACAAAACGGAGGCGGGACAGGTTTTTCTCCGGATACTCCGGTTTTCCCTGTCATCAGCCATTCCAGCAACACATAATAGTAATAATAATAATAATAATAATAATAATAATAATATTCCGGACCGTCGTCAAATTGCGGACCGCGATGGAAACGGCTCCTGGACGGGTAATGACTAAGAATGCAGTCCGGTCGCGGGTTCAGTGTCGCCAAGGCACCCAGTATGACAGCACATCGGATCTCCTGAAGGATTATATCCGTATTAAAAATATTATAGGAAAAGATGGCAAAGATTTACGGACCCAACTGACCTGGAGGAATACCTGAACCTAACCCGGGAAGTACAAAATCGATTGCTGGAAAGGAAGATTTAAAAATGGGAGGAAACGTGCCGTAAAATAATAGATCGGGAATTTTGGTGGATTCTCGCAGAGAACGAGTCAGATTGCGAATTTCGGCGGATTATATATCTAAAACAATAAGCATTCAATTATAAATTTCAGTATAATACCGTAGCGAAGCACGGGTATCTTGCTAGTATATATATATATATACTAAAATATTTCTTTTTTTTTCCTTTGCTCACAATACTTCTACAGTTTAACTACAAATTTATGTCAACCTAACGTGAACTGCAGGGCACTGTTTTCTCATCTCCGCTCCCTAGTACAAACAGCTTCTCTTAATGTACCTCGGCATAACCCTTCTAAACCATCCCCCTAACTTCCTCGTACATATAGGTTCAAGACTGTCTGAGTGCAGATCCCCATCTCTTACACACTCATTAGAATCTACAAATGGCACTCACAATTTCCCACATATTCACTCCATTGTCCAATTTAAATCTTTTTTGTTGTTTAAAGGGGCCGAACATCTAGGTCATCGGCCCCAATTTTAATCGCAGACCAACCTCTAATCAGTATCTCTCCTACACAGTATCCCACGTATAACAACATCCACTCTTGTGCACCTATGCCGCGATTCCTTAACTAGATCCCACACGTCCCCAAGAATATTGGTACCTACTCTTACTCTCTGTAAGTTCCTGATATACCGAGGGACAAAACATGGCGTTGTCAGTTCCTGGAAGCGAACTGGAAGCCAGCAGTCAATCACACCCTGTATCCTGCTAGGTTAACGAGTTCTAAGCGATCCTTGTTTGGTGTAGAGAGGTTGCTAAACCACTTGCTTCCACACTCTCTTCAGTTTTTACACATTCATCGTGTCGAAGGCAGTGGACAATTTGGCAACCCTGGCTACAGTAGACGTTGTTGTTGTTGTTTGAGTCATCAGTCCATAGACTGGTTTGATGCAGCCCTCCATGCCACCCTATCCTGTGCTAACCTTTTCATTTCTACGTAACTATTGCATCCTACATCTGCTCTAATATGTTTGTCATATTCATACCTTGGTCTACCCCTAGCGTTCTTACCACCTACACTTCCTTCAAAAACCAACTGAACAAGTCCTGGGTGTCCTAAGATGTGTCCTATCATTCTATCTCTTCTTCTCGTCAAATTTAGCTAAATCGATCTCCTCTCACCAATTCGATTCAGTATCTCTTCATTCGTGATTCCATCTATCCATCTCACCTTCAGCATTCTTCTGTAACACCACATTTCAAAAGCTTCTTTTCTCTTTCTTTCTGAGCTAGTTATCGTCCATGTTTCACTTCCATACAATGCCACGCTCCACACAAAAGTCTTCAAAAACGTCTTTCTAATTCCGATATCAATGTTTGAAGTTAGCAAATTTCTTTTCTTAAGAAAGCTCTTCCTTGCTTGTGCTAGCCTGCATTTTATGTCCTCCTTACTTCTGCCATCGTTAGTTACTTTACTACCCAAGTAACAATATTCATCTACTTCCTTTAAGACTTCGTTTCCTAATCTAATATTTCCTACAACACCTGCCTTCGTTCGACTGCACAACATTACTTTTGTTTTGGAGTTATTTATTTTCATCTTGTACTCCTTACCCAAGACTTCATCCATACCATTCAGCAACTTCTCGAGATCTTCTGCAGTCTCAGATAAAATAACAATATCATCAGCAAATCTCAAGGTTTTGATTTCCTCTCCTTGGACTGTGATTCCCTTTCCAAATTTCTCATTGATTTCCTTTACTGCCTGTTCTATGTAAACATTGAAAAGGAGAGGGGACAAACTGCAGCCTTGCCTCACTCCTTTCTGGATTGCTGCTTCTTTTTCAAAGCCCTCTATTCTTATCACTGCAGACTGATCTTTATACAGGTTGTAGATAATTCTTCGTTCTCGGTATCTGATCCCTATCATCCTCCGAATCATAAAAAGCTTGTTCCAATCAACATTATCGAATGCCTTTTCTAGATCTACGAATGCCATGTACGTGGGCTTGTCCTTCTTGATTCGATCCTCTAAGATCAGACGTAAAGTCAGGATTGCTTCACGTGTTCCTACATTTCTCCTGAAGCCAAATTGATCTTCTCCCAACTCAGCTTCAACTTGTTTTTCCATTCTTCTGTAAATAATACGTGTTAAAATTTTGCAGGCATGAGATACTAAACTAATCGTGCGGTAGTCAGCTGTCAGCACCGGCTTTTTTGGGAATAGGTATAACAACATTCTGCCGAAAATCGGATGGGACTTCTCCTGTCTCATACATCCTGTACACTAAATGAAATAACCTTACCATGCTGGTTTCTCCTAAGGCAGTCAGTAGTTCCGAGGGAATATCATCAATTCCAGGTGCCTTGTTCCTATTTAGGTCACTCACAGCTCTGTCAAACTCTGACCTCAAAATTGGGTCTCCCATTTCATCAGCATCAACAGCCTCTTCATGTTCCAGAACCAAATTATCTACATCGTTACCTTGATACAACTGTTGGATATGCTCCTGCCATCTTTCTGCTTTGTCTTCTTTCCCTAGAAGTGGCTTTCCACCTGAGCTCTTAATATTCATGCACCTAGATTTCCTTTCTCCAAAGGTTTCCTTGATTATCCTGTATGCAGCATCTACCTTTCCCAAGACCATACAGTCTTCGACATCCTTTGCACTTCTCCTTCAGCCATTCTTCCTTAGCTACCTTGCACTTTCTATCCACTTCATTCTTTAATCGCCTGTATTCTTTTCTGCCCTCTTCATTTCTAGCATTCTTGTATTTTCGTCGTTCATCAATCAGGTCTAGTATCTCCTGAGTTATCCACTGATTCTTAGTTGATCTTTTCTTCCTTCATAACATTTCTTCAGCTGCCCTACTGACTTCATTTTTCATGACTATCCACTCTTCTTCTATTGTGTTTCCTTCAGCCTTTTCATTTAGTCCTTGTGCAACTTGTTCCTTGAAACAATCTCTCACACCCTTTTCTTTCAACTTGTCTAGATCCCATCTTTTTGCATTCTTTCCTTTTTTCAATTTCGTCAACTTCAGATGGCATTTCATGACCAACAAGTTGTGGTCAGAGTCCACGTCTGCTCCTGGGAAAGTTTTGCAATCCAACACCTGATTTCTGAATCTCTGCCTAATCATAATGAAGTCTATTTGATACCTTCCAGTGTCTCCACGTCTCGTCCACGTATAAATCCGCCGTTTGTGGTGTTTGAACCAAGTATTGGCAAGGACTAAATTATGATCAGTGCAGAATTCAACCAGCCGACTTCCTCTTTCGTTCCTTTGTCCCAATTCGAATTCTCTTACTGTACTACCTTCTCTTCCTTGGCCTACCACTGCATTCCAGTCTCCCATCACAATTAGATTCTCGTCACCTTTTACATATTGAATTAAATCTTCTATCTCCTCATATATTCTTTCGATTTCTTCATCATCCGCTGAACTAGTAGGCATATAGACCTGCACAATTGTGGTGGTCATTGGTTTGGTGTCTATCTTGACAACAATAATTCTTTCACTATGCTGGTCGTAGTAGCTTATCCGCTGCCCTATTTTCTTATTCATTATTAAACCAACTCCTGCATTTCCCCTGTTTGATTTCGTGTTGATAATTCGGTAGTCGCCTGACCAAAAATCCTGTTCTTCCTGCCAACGTAATTCACTTATTCCAACTACATCTAACTTTAGCCTATCCATCTCCCTTTTCAGATTCTCTAACCTACCACAACGATTCAAACTTCTAACATTCCACGCTCCGACTCGCAGAATGTCAGTATCCATCTTCCTGATGATCGCCCCCTCTCGTGTAGTCCCACCCGGAGATCCGAATGGGGGACTGGTTTACCTCCGGAATATTTTACCCGGGAGGAAGCCATCATCAGTACATCATTCATACAGAGGGAGCTGCATGTCCTCGGGAGGTAGTTACGGCTGTAGTTTCCCGTTGCTTTCAGCCGTGTAGCAGTATCAACACAGCTAAGCCATGTTGAGTATTATTACAAGGCCGTATCAGTCAATCATCTAGACTGCCGCCCTTGCAACTACCGAAAGGCTGCTACCCCCCTTTCGATGAACCATTCGTTAGTCTGGTCTCTCAACAGATACCCATCCGATATGGTTGCACCTGCGGCTCGGCTGTCTGCATCATTGGGACATGCAAGCCTTCCCACCGCGGCAAGGTCACATGGTTTGCAGAGGAGGACAGTAGACGTAGTAAACCCTAAAAGCCGCTAATAGACACCGGGCTGCCGCTGGAGAGTAATGGTGTGAGGCGAGGTCGTCATGTTTTGTCCCCAACTATATCAACGTGAATAAGTACCGCCTCCTCCTTAACCTCGTTGTTCCCTTTCAGTTCCCTCAACATCCGTCTTAAACCTAATTCCTATATATCATCCTACCCATATTCCTTTTTCATCTAACACTTTCTTCACGTACCTAGCAATAGAGCCCCATGATATAAACCTCAACCCCAACCTCCTCAGTAGGCCCTCTCCCGTCCTGGTAGCCCTTATCTTTCCTGGCGGCTGTATAAAATACTTTTCCTCCCTTTTCTCCCACTCAAGAACCTGTTACACCTCTCTCTTCATTCCCTATACTCTACGATTTTTTTCCTAGCTTTCCCTTTCCTCGTCCCTTCTCTGGAATACTTCCATGTTACCAGTTTTCCCTCTGGTTTTCTAGCAGCAGTGACTCATGCCGATTCCTCAACGGTATCCCACCTGAACTCAACCGCTGAATAGATCCTTCAGCCCTCCAATTCCTTCCCTTTAAATCATTACCTACCTGTCTTCCACAATTTCTTCCTACATTCCACTCCCTCGTATCTACTTACTGTAACCTGTACATTGTTGGAGGGAGACCTATCTTCATTCCCGTCCTCCCTTGTAAGCCAAAATTTCTCCCTCAAACTTACTGTCTTTTACTCACACTCCTTAATCCTACTTATACCCATACTCCATGCCTTTGCTGGCGGGACCTAGTGTTTACAGTGCACTATGTCTTTTGGTATGGGCTAGAGCAATCTTGTTACTTTCATTGATCTGTCTCAGCTTTATCCATGGCTTTGACAAAATGAAAGTGACTGAGGTATGAGTGATGCTAGTAATGCCATTCCTTCTGCAGCCAGTCCCTGCTATGAATAGTGTGAAAATATTGCTCATAGGGTTGGTTAGTGCATGTATTTCAGTGGGCTTGGCAGACTGATATGTAATAGCAACTTCTGGCTCGGTGAGGAAAGCAACGGGAAACTACCTCACTCCTCATTTCCCTCGTACGCCTCTTCAGTGATGCCTAGGACATCTATGACAGCTGATGGCGGAGCTGTTGAGGATCCCACCAGCCTTCGGGCTGAGGAGTAAACAAACATACATACATACCCATACTCCATATGACTGCCTTCCCCAGCCATTCTTCAATCTTCATCATAGAGGTATGAAATATCACCAAAATATCTACAAAAATAGAATGGCATATTCTCTTAATTAAATAATACATGAAAACTGGAGGAATAGTGGATGGTACGCAATAAAACTCTGTCCAGAAACGGATTTGATGTATCCGAAAATGTTTGAACATTATGCTCAATTTTTCGCACTGTTTTTTAAGTTTCGATGTTCAAATGAAATGTTATAAAAATTATGAAACTGACGAGAATGACTGGTTGAAGGAAATCCAGCACTCTCCACTGAGCATGGTAGTGAATGTGATATTTTTTTGGAGGAAGATGAATCTAATTGTTTTCTATACTTTCTCACCTATAAAATGTTCAACGCGTTCGTTGGGCCATAACGGCTCTTCGAGATGTATTGTAAAACACTACACCAATATTACGTAGAGTTACGAGGTGTCGCGGATTGTATGGGATATCCCGTTGTTGAAGTCAGGAAAGCCTGTCTCGTACTGACCCCACATAGGACGGCAAAAAAAAAATGTTCATGAGGATATTTAGGGGTGTTAGTAAGGATGTTAAAGTGAAGACATATATGCCTCTAGTAGGATCCCAACTAGAGCATGGTTCCAATGTATAGGACCCTTACCAGGATTACTTGATCCGAGAACTAAAAGAAATCTAAAGAAAAGCTACTCAATTTGTTCTGGGTGACATTCGACAAAAGTTTAACGTTACAAAAAAAGTTGCAAAGTTTGGGCTGGGAAGACTTGAGAGAAAGACGACGAGCAGCTCGACTAAATGGTATGTTCCGAGCTGTCAGTGGAGAGATGGCGTGGAATGACATTGGTAGACGAATAAGTTTGAGTGCAGTTTAAAAAAAATAGAAACGATCACAATAAGATAACATTGGAATTCAAGAGGACAAATAAGGGTAAATAATCGTTTATAGGAAGAGGAGTTATGGAATATAATAATTTACCAAGGGAGATGTTCAATAAATTTCCAAATTCATTGCAAATGTTTAAAAAATTCTGTACTAGGTAAACAATAGATAGTGAATCTGCCACCTGGGCGACTGCCGTAAATTGAGATCAGTGGTGACTGATTGACAAAGTCTCGTATTAATAAACCAGTAAAATACAATCATATTCTTTATTTCATTCATAAAAATCGTGAAAATGTAATGCTGTATATGGAAAAATTGCTTCGAGACAAAAATACTAAGAACGACATATCGTATCATCCGGCAAGTGTCAACATACATAGCCTTGATCTTCATGTTGTTTAAGAGATTCATGCTTATGTTTCTTTAATTGGGAAACACAGCACCAAACTCCAACAATGAAATGATCATAAACCGGGCGAGTTGGCCGTGCGCGTAGAGGCGCGCGGCTGTGAACTTTCATCCGGGAGATAGTAGGTTCGAATCCCACTATCGGCAGCCCTGAAAATGGTTTTCCGTGGTTTCCCATTTTCACACCAGGCAAATGCTGGGGCTGTACCTTAATTAAGGCCACGGCCGCTTCCTTCCAACTCCTAGGCCTTTTCTATCCCATCGTCGCCATAAGACCTTTCTGTGTCGGTGCGACGTAAAGCCCATAGCAAAAAAAAATGATCATAAAGTATTAAAAATGAGAATGAATTTGAATCCTTGATTGTAAGAATGGTTATTGATCTTTCTACCTTTCGAATGTATTATTCGTGATGACATGCAAAGAAATTCTCATCCATGTGACACAATGTGATAGTATTGATTTTATGTGTCAGTAACTACATTGAAGGTTTTCGGAGACGCCAGGGTGCCGGAACATATTCCCGCGGGATTTCTTTTACGTGCCAGTAAAGCTACCGGCACTGAGCTGACGTATTTTAGGAGTTTCAATAACCACGGGAATCAGGCAGGATCGAACATGCCACATTAGGTTCAGAAAGTCAGCACCTTTACCGTATGATTCACCCAGCCCTGCTTATGATAAAACAATGAGACACTTAAATTTATAGAAAAGTGAGAATTCCGGCAAAGCGAAATGTACAGTTTGCAAGAGAGAATTTATCTCTTGATCGCGTTCATGAAGGAGTGACGTTGAACGAAAATGTTGCCAACTTTGGACTGGTAAGACTTGGGAGTAAGAGACGAGCGGCTTGACTAAGCGAGATGTTGCGAGGTGTCAGCTTGAGTAGAGGTTTTGAAGGTAGGAAAAATAAAAATGTGTAGATAACGTTGGAACTCAAGATGAACACTTGGGTAAATATTCATTTATAGAAATAGATATTAGGGGACTGGAATAACATATAATTGGAAATTTTCAATGAAATTCCAAGTTCTATGAAATCATTTATGAAAAAACTTGGTAAAAAATAGATTAGGAAAGTGCCACCTGCGAGGCAGCCCTCAATGCAGATCAATGATGAAGGATTTATTGTAATACCAGTTTTAAGATGTCCATCAAGTATTTTGTTTTCAGATATGTTTGATTGCCTGGCTATAGGACAAAGAACGGTAAGTATTCAGACACGTCCAGTAATGTCATTTAAAAAACTGAAAACCCTCTGAATTTTTTCTGGATATCCAATAAATGTCGATAGTAGACATCAGCGCCTCTCCATTCATAAATGCGAAGTGCAGTCTAAGATACAACGTATACGCTTGGCTTCATATGTAGTTTCTTGTCCTCGACTTTAATTTCTTGCTTACTGATGACAAATCCGCTGTCCGCGGTGTTTCGTACTCACCAACGTGCACCACACAGGTATTGCTCATGTTTTATTTACAAGAAACCACGCACACCCTTACGTACTCGTATGATCAATGGTCCGTTATTCTCGACTGCTGAAGCATTATTGCTGTCAAACAATAAATGGTAATCCCTCTATGAGATCTTGCAGACCAAATGTACAGTTGCTGGAAGAGAACGCTTTGTGCTCGCCTTAGCTTGTTAGAAATAAAATATTCACTGAGTTGTGCCCACACCTTCTACTTATGCAGTATACAACTCATAAAGTATTTACGTGGAGAATTCCTAAGTAACATCAGTGTTGTCATGGTGCCAAGCGAATGCTCATAAACCAAGCACTGTGCGCATTTAATGAATCGCGATATCGGTCCGCGGTGAATTATTCCGTTCCCTCGACCGCCTACTGGGTGGGGCTCCACTCACTCTTCCGGGACGGGCCAGGCGGTGCAACAAAGCAAACGTGTTTTGCTTCAATATTCAACAAATTCGAGCGCGCGTGCTTTGGATCCGGTTATCAACAACAATCTGATTTGGCTGAGATGAGTACGGAGATTCTATTTCACACATCCATGGCAATCATACAGGCTGATTTTCAAATCAATATGACTTGCTCTTCTCGGTATGCTTACGTGCTTCACCAATATCTCTTTGGTTAGCTCCTTCGGTCAGCTTCCGCTTCGAACGCTAGCGCTATGCCACGTCCGGTGAGCCGTCTGGTGGCGAATGAACGTACCATTTCCACTTCTATTATAACATCTCAATTTAAAAAGTCGTTGTTTAAGAAGCCTTTCTCGTGGACAGTCGAGATTTTCTTCTGATGACGCAGAGCACAGTTCTCTGCGAAACGTAAAGAATTTCACCTTATTTTCTTGACACGGCATAAGCCCAAAAGCCTATACAGTATCATGTCTATAAATACGGGCCGTGAAAGCATCAGTGGCAACATCTCCTTGGAAATTCTAAACTTCATTTTCTAAGGGCCCCAGAACCATTTCGGTCAAAACCAGCTACATGGTCTCATATGAACTCCACATGACGCTTTGAACTCAGTGCATAAATACTCCTAACTGCTTACAAGTACCTAAAGACCTATGTCCCGAGTAACCTTCCAGTTAACTCTTCGAGGGCAAAGGCATATATATGTGACGCTCTACAGGAAACCATACCTTAAGTCGGTAAACCGCATTTTGTTTTATTTTTTATTTTCATAGTAGATACATTTGCGATCATTATAGCTTAATAAACTGATCATTTCATATAACTTTGAAGTTGTAGGAAAGAATTTTAACTTCGAGAAAATCGGTTGGAAAATGCAGTATAGTACTCTGATAATATATTAAGGATTTAAGAAAATATGAACTTTTTACTGGATAAAGGAGAATCAACTTTACGTATTAAAATCATTTCATAAATAGTTAGAAGTTTGATTCTCCGGAAATAAATTTGGAAACCTGTTGTAAATTTGAAATAATTGAGAAAGGATATTTTAGTCTTGTGGTGCTCATATACGAAGAATTTCTGTCTTAAGATGTACAAACAAGATAAGGATACAATTATTATAATAACAGTAGTTATGCTAATGTTAAAAATAATGGATATTTTTAAAGATCGTTCTTAAACTACACACAGTCGATAACTTTTCATCA
The DNA here is from genome assembly GCF_040414725.1 of Anabrus simplex. Taxonomy (NCBI): domain Eukaryota; kingdom Metazoa; phylum Arthropoda; class Insecta; order Orthoptera; family Tettigoniidae; genus Anabrus; species Anabrus simplex. The sequence continues at coordinate 50,088,089 of NC_090266.1, forward strand.
TAATAATGTATTGTTTTTGTAGTTGCAAGATGTTTCAATTGTAAGTCTATTTATTTTAATTTTGCACATGTAGATACTGTATTTTCTGGTTAGATGGAAGAGAGGGCTTAGTGGCCTTAATCTTGCCAGACAAAATAAATCCATTGTATTGTATAACCAAAGAATAATTATCGATTTACACTACTAATAGAAATGAAAATACCTACAAACCTGTTTTCCAGTCATTGACCGGGTCAGGGATGGAATGAACGAAGACCCCACCTTGCGGCAGGGACAGGAATTGTATCGGCTACCGAGGCCTGACGCACTCCTCTGCGGCAACGGTTATTGACTGACAGATGAAATGAAATTATATTGGAAAGTGTTGCTGGAATGAAAGATGACCCGGAGAAAAACCTGTTCCGCCTCCGCTTTGTCCAGCACAAATCTCACATGGAGTGACCGGGATTCGAACCACGGAACCCAGCCGTGAGAGGCCGACGCGCTGCCGCCTGAGCCACGGAGGCTACACACTACTAATCTAATATTAAATTCCCATTGCGACTTAAGATATGGTTTGTTATACTGCAGAGTTTATAAAAAAGGTTATTTTGAAGACTTTTCCGAATGGCCTCGTCACTGGCACTCCATTCATTACGTAGTTCAAAGATCAGGGTAAAAGATGGCACTCGAATCTAAAAATCGATATTTCTCACCCTTCCCGCCTTTTTCCTTCGGAGCGTAAAATGTTGTCACGCGATTTAAGGTATGGTTTCCTGGAGTGTGTCACATGTATGCTCAACTCTTCTTTCACTCAAGGCGGAAATATATAATTTATGTTTCGTTCGATTTTTCCAATCGATCTTAGCGTAGAATGGGAGGTTTGAACATAAAGCAATTTCCCTCTTTGCTGCTTATCTTGTTTGAGGAACAGCACTTTCAAGGTGACTTTCTTGCATAATGATGGTGATTGTTTCTCTTCTATAAGTCCTATTAGATAGTTAGAGGAGCATGCACAGAAACACAGCCACTTCAGTGCTCTGTGCAAGAGCTTACATGACTGGCTAATGATCGATCTTTAATTTGTAAAAGCCGATAATGGGAGGTAAGATCTACGCCACAATAAAGAGGACAGCTGATGATAGGCAGAAATATTTGTATTGACAGGGCATGGTCTTTAGTACGTGAAATTCATATTCTTAAGTTACAAATCGCATAGACAATAATACTACTTCATACAAACGTACAGCAAAATGTATAATTTCTCTCTGTTTTCACTAAGAGTGTTTAGTTTTCATCCATATAAATATCAATTTTGAGGAATGTACTGTAAGACAGACTTAAACCTTCAACTCGTATTGTATCTTATCATGATACAATTACTATGAAAATTTCGTCCATGCCTTCCAGCCAATTATGCGATAATTTCAAATGTCTATCGGCAAATTAGTCTACTGCGATGTAAAAAGATACCAAACTCTTTCTCAAAGCGTTTAAATCATTGAATTACCTTTTATGCAAAGAATTCTACAAGTTGGATGCCTGAGCGCCTGGACAATGTAGTGGGGGAGATTACACTTCCACGCCAATCTCGAGCAACTGAACAAGGTTTCGCAATACCTGTGTGGAACACTGAACCCTTCTTGTTTTGATTATGTTTAACACGTCCATACTATTTTCCAGGAGGTTGTATTAGAACCTTGAATTTATCGTCCAAATTTATGGGAGCAGAAAATTATTATCAAACCATTGATTCACAAACAACTCTCCATACACACCGATGAGGTATGAGCATGTTATTTCAATGGGTTACTTTAATACGACATAATAAAATGTTACTCAAATACATATAGACGACTGAAAAGCATGATTATCTACTCAAATTGACTACCCTTCCCCTTAATCCTCCACACTACATAGCTACTCACCATACACTACTGGATCTAGTCATTACAAACAATATTGTTAGCATGCTGAATCATGGATAACTGCCAGCTTTCGGACTATATTAATGGCATTATTTACGCAACATACTCACTAAAATACGAGTCTAAATTAATTGTTTATCGAGACTTCAAAAACCTAAAGGAAGGGGCGTTCATTGAGGACGCACTCGGGACACCGTGGTAGAATGTACACCTCGTACATGATATTGACGACAAAATAACCCTCTTTAAACAACTACTTTTAGGCCTGTATGATAAATATGCCCCATATGTACCTTGGCTGACTCAAAACACACGGGAAAGAATGGAGGAAGGAAATGCAGGTTACAAATATTATATAAACAATCCAGACAATTTCGAAAATTACATACAATTGCGTAACACAATAACTCAGATCGTCAGGAATGCTAAGATACCCCATACACATGACACATTAAGAAATAACAATTCTCCCAGTGTTTGGAAAATTCATCGCAACATTCGTTTGACAAAAAATAAAACTGAGAAAACAACACTGACTTGCCATTCGACGAATTCAATAAATATTTCTGCTTGAAAAATTCACATACATACGAACGAGCTAAAAAGGAAACAATCAATAGACTACATGCGCAAAGAAAATACGATGGAGAAGAATTTTATTTTTCACACGTAACTCTTAATGACGACAGAAATGCAATCCATGAAATAAAGGCAGGGGCGTAATAAATTTTAATTATTCATTAGGCTCTCTGAAATCGCTCTCCCAACAATTACTCACATAATAAATACTTCACTCATGACAGGAATCTTTCCCAGTATTTGGAAAAGTGCCATAATACGCCCGATAAGAAAAATCGATTATCCAACCAAACCCGAAGATTTTCAACCAACTTGCATATTTCCTTGTCTTAGTAAAATATGAGAAAAGGTTGTTCACAACCAGATAACAAATTACCTTAACAAACACAGTTTACTCGACAAATACTAATCAAGATTTAGACCTAACCACAGCACTACCGCAGTACTACTGTAACCGTTCATCACCATGCCATAGGCATGTTAGGAGGTTTAGTCAACCATATATGCCGTTTTCCACAACATTCTGCGACATATAATGTCGTAATTAGCAGTCTACGTGCCGAACCGCGATGTGATTTGCTATACGCCAGCCCGAAGGGAGCAGTTTTCTGCGCTGTGTCGAGAAAAGGATAGCGCATTACCACTGGACATTGAAATCGCGCTCTCTTCTCGTGCGAGTGAGGGGGAGAGATGACGCTACGCGTGGGAATGCAGGTTGTCGGAGAGTGGGCTGAATTAAGGTGTGTTAACCCCCAAGAAATAAATATCCCTTACTAATTCAACACCGCATTCATTTGTGCCACTTCACCATAATTAACTAAAAAGAAGAAGAAGAACACCTTCATCTGAGATAATTTCTGGAAATGTATGAGTCATGTCTCATTCGAACCGATGTATTTAATGCTAATTGTTGATGCATATAAGTGCAATACTTTAATAGTGGATCGATAATGTCGCCTGTCATATAGTGGTACGCAGATTAAAGATGACTGCCGAAATCTGACAACGTGTGGAAAAAAGTGGGAAGTCTTGCGTGATGAACCATAACGCGTGAATTACTAAAAGGACGCTTTTGAGATTGTGAATGACCCACTGATCGTTTTGGTTTTATATGAGGTCAGTAGAAAGTAGGGATCACGAGCTATAATTTGATTGCCTTCACGTCGCTGAAAGATTCCGATTACCGGAGCTTCATTTCGACCAGGGGCGTGGTTTACCTCCTCTCCGACCACTCAGTCCGGACATTATAAATAGAACCTGGACTTAGATACAGTATCCCATTGTAATTTGTGTAGCCGCAGTACTCACACGTTAGGAGTGAACTTGGATATCAGTGTATGAAGTGTTGTGTCGAGGAAGAACACATCAGTGCGATGTATTATATCGCGAAATAAGCCGTGTGATACAAGATAATGTACTGTATTGATGAATAGAAGTCTTATCTCAACATTTAATCTTTTAAATATCAACGACAGTCAATTGCGGCTCATGATGCAATCATTAGTGAAAGGGCAAACGCATCAGGTTGTTTAGAGGTAGTGAGACAACTAATTACGTTCAGCAATTAATAGTGACCGATCTAAAGCATTTTAAGAGTGAGTGACGTTCAGTAAAATTAAATAATTATTCCTGATAAAATTAGCGTTTGCATACTCCATGGACACTTGTGGTGATAATTAATTAGACTGTGTGATTAATGGGGAATGAATAGTGATTTATACAAACTTACCACTATTTGGATTAACCTATTTAAATTTGTCAGTGAATCTAATCACAAGTAGATTCTTTGAAAGCACATAAACAGTATTTGTTAACTGATTTTCCCATTTTTGCCTGTATGTAAGTAAGTGATCATCGAACCCCGAGAACTGGAGCCTACGAGAATCGCGCCTAAGTGCCTGTAGTCATTCTACAGGGAACGTCTACAGACGCCAATAAGAAGACCACAGTTCGAGATATGGATCGTGTTAGGATGAAGAGGAACCAAGGACTATCAAAGAGAAGAGCAGTCATCATGGTGGTGTAAAATCTAAGGTGTACCTCGAGATGACAGCAAACCATACCCAGCATTCCATGAGTACTTTTAATTTGAATATATTAAACCACGAGATTTGCATGCCAGTAGCAATTTTTATTTTGTAAATATTAAAATGTTATAAGTAATAACATTAAATGTAGGGAACAATATACGCCTGTGACTGGGAAAAGATTATTTATTAGGGTTTCTTAATGATTCAAGAATAATCACTGATATTTAGCAAGCTTATTTGCATGAATTAGTATATAGATCCCATAAATTCTTAGTGCATATGAAGCACATATTTTGAGAAGAATAGCGCTTTAGCTAAATTTATAATTTCTTCGTAAGTTATTATCTGGTAAAGATTTTCATAGTAATTTGAATATAAACTATATGTTTGCTTCAAGGTGATTCAGGTATTTATAAATCCCATATAATAATAGATGATCATTAAAGATGTTCGGACCGAGGTAATATGTGAATTATATATACGCGAGTGGAATTGAATTAGTTAGATAACCTATGAGAATGGAGTCTTCTATGTAAATTAATAGAACGGATCTGAGATGCAGTGGTATGATGTGGAAGGTGACGCTTGTGAGATGCTTGAGGCGTTGAAATGGTAAAGGATTATTTTAATTATGGCTGTTGTGATATATTGAATTGGGCTGAATATACAGCCAGATAATGAATAATAAGAAGTGGTGGCTCTCAAATGAATGCGTGCTTGAGAACGAGCCAAGATGTTATAAAGGATAAAGAAAGAAAGAAAGAAAGAAATGTGTGTTGACAGACTGGAAAGTTTTTATATTACATATACAGTATATATTCAAAGGAATGCAAATAATGTACTACAATCGTACTACAACGTTTCAACTCCGTTTTCAGGTTGATATTATTGTACGGAATTGAAAGCTTGATGTAGCTGTCATTGGAGATACCTGAATAATTTCCATGACACAGAAATATGAATATTGTCAAGAGGTAAAATGTTATGTTTTGTAGTGTTGTACATACGTCATGGCTTCGGTAGTGGAATCACTTGAGTCGAATGGAGGAATGAACTTTACCTAGGAGAACAACGGACACGTTTGTTGAAGACGCAGAGGGTATCTAGTAGATCTAGATGTGCCTTCTACCAAGTGGTGAATGCTGCAGATAACAATGTGACGCGTAGTTAGCGTGACGAATCATATTGGCTGTTATTCCTGACTCTGTAGACCATCAGACAGCTCCGCAATTGATCCCATGTAGGCTGATTGAACCTCGAATCGGCTCTCAGATCACGGGGCGCTTAGTAGGACACTTAGCTGTTGGCTGCGTGGTACACGCGCTTACATTCCGAAGACGGTGTATTTGGCAGTGCAGAAGATGGTCTTCAGTGATTTCCCATTTTCATATCAAGAGAAATCTTGGGACTATACCTTAAGTAAGAAAAAGGCTACTTCCTTCCCAGTAGCATCTAACTTATGAATAAAGTATAATAATGATGATAATAATGATAATAATGCCGGCTACATTGTAGTACTCGTACAGCTATAGGCTTATAAGTGAAAGTTAGGGGAATCGAACTTATTAGTCCGCAATTCTGGGATGACTACTCGCGATTTCTCATTTTCCCCTCCCAACATAGCCCAAAACCTATGCGAGTTGGTGCGACCATAAACAACTACGGTAGCTTACTGTTCGCAAACCATCAGCTATGCGAATTGTACTTCCATTACCATCCCCAACAACAACAACAACAACAACAATAATAATCTATATATCTATATATATATAAAGTAGCTTGTCCTGACTGACTGACTGATTCATCATCGCCGAGCCAAAACTACTGGACATAAAGAAATGAAATTTTGGGGATATATTCATATTAAGATGTAGGTGCTCGCTAAGAGAGGATTTTTGGATATTCCGTCGCTAAGGAGGTGAAAAGGGGGGTGAAATTTTAAAATGAGTGTGTTTATATCTCAAAACTTTAAAAGTTTACAGATGTGAAAATTGGTATTTAGAATTTTCTTTAAAAATAAGGAAACACGTATTTTTTTGTTTTCAGAAAATCCCAATAGGAGGGGTGAAAAAGGGTGAAAAAGGGGTTGAATGCCTAATCAGGATACCGGAGCTTATATCTCAGAAACTGAAGATATTACAGACCAGAAAATTGGTACTTTTGATCTCTTTTAAAAATAAAGAAACACGTATTTTTTGTTTTTGGAAAATCCAATTAATGGGAGGGTGAAAAGGGGGTGAATTTTAAAAATGAGTGAATCTATATCTCCAAACTTTTAAAGTTTGCAGATGTAAAAATTGGTATTTAGAATCTTCATTAAAAATAAACACGCATTTTTTTGTTTTCGGAAAATCGCAATAGGAATCGTGAAAAGGGGTGAACAAGGGGTTGAATGCCTTTAATGAGGCTACTTATATTTCAGAACCTGAAGATATTACAGACCTGAAAATTGGTATTTGGGATCTACTTTAAAAGTAAAGAAACACACGTATTTTTTCGTTTTTGAAAAATTCAAATATTGGGGGGTGAAAAGGGGGGTGTGAATTTTTTAAAATGAGTGTGTCTACATCTTAAAACTTTAAAATTTACAGATGTAAAAATTGGTAGTTAGAATCTCCTCTAAAAATAAAGGAACACGTATTTTTTGTTTCCTGTAAATCCCAATAGGAGGGGTGTAAAAGGGTGAAAAATGGGTTGAATGTCTTTAATGAGGATACTTATATTTCAGAACCTGAAGATATTACAGAACTGAAAATTTGTATATGGGACATCCTTTAAAAATAAAGAAACACGTATTTTTTAGTTTTTGGAAAATCCAATTAATGGCGGGTAAACAGGAGTGACAAATTGGGGTTAATTTTTTGAAAGGCTATATCTACAGAATATCTCGGAAACGTAAAATGTTACAGACGTAAAAAGTGGGTGTTTGGAATCTGCTGTAAATGTAAAGAAACATAGGTGATTTGTTTTTTGAAACTCCACTTAAGGGGAACTCAAAATGGGTGAAATTTTAAAATGAGAATTTTTACAGTATATCTAAAAAAACTTAACATGTTACAGAAGTGAAAAATGGTATTTTTTATCTCTATTAAACATAACGAATCGTGTATTTTTAGTTTTCGGAAATACCACTTGGGTGGTGGTGGGGGGGTAAAAGTGACTGAAAATGGTGTTGAATTCTTTTAATTAGGCTACTGATATCTCAAAAATGAAGATGTTACAGACGTGAAATTTGATATTTGCAATCTGCTTTAAAAGTAAAGAAAGACGTATTCTCGGAAAATCCAATGAAGGGAGGGGGGGGGTGAAAGAATTAAAAATTTAATTGACTTAATTGTATGAGAATGCATACATCTAATAAAAACTAAAGTTGTTACAGACGTGAAAATTCGTATTTAGATCTCCTTTAAAAACAAAGAAAAACGCGTTTTGGTGGGGAAACCATCTTGGAGGGTGGGAGTGTAAAGGAGTTGAATTCCTTTCATGGGGACACAAAGCAAAAACTGAAGAAGTTAGAGTCGTGATAATTAGTATTTAGAAGATCTTTTACTATTAAAGAAACAAGTATTTTTTGCGGGAAAATTCACTTAGGGGAGGGGGGGGAGAGTAGTGTGAAATGAAGTGAAAAAAGTATTTTTTTTAAATGGGGATACTTATATCTCAAAACTGAAGACAATAGACGTGAACATTGGTGTTTGGAATCTCCTTTAAACATAAAGAAACAAGCCTTCTTTTAATTTTTTTTTGGGGGGGGAGGCAGGGGTGGCGGTAAATAAACTTAACGGCGGTGGGGTGTAGAAGGATATGAGACCAATTGATTTTACTGTTCTTAATGTACTTATAAGAATCCTCCGTTGCTCAGGCGGCAGCGCGCCGGCCTCTCACAGCTGGGTTCCGTGGTTCAAATCCCGGTCACTCCATGTGATATTCGTGCTGGAAAAAACGGAGGCGGGACAGGTTTTTCTCCGGATACTCCGGTTTTCCCTGTCATCAGCCATTCCAGCAACACATAATATTAATAATGATAATAATAATAATAACAATAATAATAATGTTCCGGACCGTCGTCAAATGTGCGGACCGCGCTGGAAACGGCTCCTGGACGGGTAATGACTAAGAATGCAGTCCGGCCGCGGGTTCAGTGCCGCCAAAGCACCCAATATGACACCACGCCGGATCTCCTGAAGGATTTTATACATATTAAAATGATTATAGGAAAGATGGCAAAGATTTACGGACCCAACTGACCGGGAGGAATACCTGAGCCTAGCCCGGGAAGTAGGAAATCGATTGCTGGAAAGGAAGATTGAAAAATGGGAGGAAACGTGCCGGAATCTAATAGAAAACGAGTCAGATCGGGAATTTTGGTGGATTCTCGCAGAAAACGAGTCAGATCGCGAATTTCGGCGGATTATATATCTAAAACAATAAGCATTCAATTATAAATTTCAGTATAACACCGTAGCGAAGCACGGGTGTCTTGCTAGTATATAAAATAACTTGTCCTGACTGACTGACTGACTGACTGATTCATCATCGCCGAGCCAAAACTACTGGATATAAAGAAATGAAATTTTGGGTATATATTCATATTAAGATGTAGGTGCTCGCTAAGAGAGGATTTTTGGATATTTCGTCGCTAAGGGGGTGAAAAGGGGGGTGAAATTTTAAAAAGAGTGTATCTATATCTCAAAACTTTCAAAGTTTACAAATGTAAAAATTGGTATTTAGAATCTTCTTTTAAAATAAGGATACACGTATTTTTTTGTTTTCTGAAAACCCCAATAGGAGGGGTGAAAAGGGGTGAAAATGGGGAAAAATGGGTTGAATGCCTTCAATCAGGATACCGGTACTTATATCTCAGAAACTGAAGATATTACAGACCTGAAAATTGGTACTTTTGATCTCTTTTAAAAATAAAGAAACACGTATTTTTATGTTTTTGGAAAATCCAATTAATGGGAGGGAGAAAAGGGGGTGAATTTTTAAAATGAGTGAATCTATATCTCCAAACTTTTAAAGTTTGCAGATGTAAAAACTGGTATTTAGAATCTTCATTAAAAATAAAGAAACACGTATTTTTTTGTTTTCGGAAAATCGCAATAGGAGGAGTGAAAAGGGGTGGAAAATGAGTTGAATGCCTTTAATGAGACTACTTATATCTCAGAAACTGAAGATATCACAGACCTGAAAATCAGTGTTTGGGATCTCCTTTAAAAATAAAGAAACACGTATATTTTGTTTTCGGAAAATCCTAATAGGAAGGGTGGAAAAGGTTGAAGACAGGGTCGAATGCCTTTCATGAGTCTACTTATATTTCAGAACCTGAATATATTACAGACCTGAAAATTGGTGTTTGGGATCTCCTTTAGAAAAGAAACACATATTTTTTTTTGTTTTTGGAAAATCCAATTAATGGGGGGGTGAAATGGGGGTGATTTTTTAAAATTTGTGTATCTATATCTCAAAACTTTTAAAGTTTATAGATGTAAAAATTGGTATTTAGAATCTCCTTTAAAAATAAAGAAACATGTATTCTTTTGTTTTCGGAAAATCCCAATAGGAAGGGTGTAAAAGGGTGAATAATGGGTTGAATGCCTTTAACGAGGCTACTTATATTTCAGAACCTGAAGAGATTACAGACCTGAAAAGTGGTATTTGGGATCTACTTTAAAAGTAAAGAAGCACGTATTTTTTCGTTTTTGGAAAATCCAATTAATGGCGGTTAAACAGGAGTGACAAATTGGGGTGAATTTTTTGAAAGACTATATCTACAGAATATCTTGGAAACGGATAATGTTACAGACGTAAAAAGTGGGTGTTTGGAATCTCCTGTAAATGTAAAGAAATATAGGTGATTTGTTTTTGGAAACTCCACTTAAGGGGAACACAAAAGAGGTGAAATTTTAAAATGAGAATTTTTACAGTATATCTAAAAAAACTTAACATGTTACAGAAGTGAAAAATGGTATTTTTTTTCTCTATTAAACATAAAGAACGTGTATTTTTAGTTTTCGGAAATATCACTTGGGTGGAGGGGAGGGGGGGGTAAAAGTGACTGAAAATGGTGTTGAATTCTTTTAATTAGGCTACTGATATATCAAAAATGAAGATGTTAAGACGTGAAATTTGATATTTTGAATCTGCTTTAAAAGTAAATAAACACGTATTCTCGGAAAATCCAATGAATGGGGGGGGGGTGAAAGAATTGAAAAATTAATTGGCTTAATTGTATGAGAATACATACATCTAATAAAAACTAAAGTTGTTACAGACGTGAAAATTCGTATTTTTATCTCCTTTAAAAACAAAAAACAAAAAAAAAGCGTTTTGGGCGGGAAACCATCTTGGAGGGCGGGAGTGTAAAGGAGTTGAATTCCTTTCATGAGGACACATAAATCAAAAACTGAAGAAGTTAGAGTCGTGCTAATTGGTATTTAGAAGATCCTTTACTATTAAAGAAACGAGTATTTTTTGCGTGAAAGTTCACTTAGGGGGGGGGGAGTAGTGTGAAATGAAGTGAAAAAAGTAAATTACTTTTATGGGGATACTTATATCTCAAAACTGAAGGTAATAGACGTGAACATTGGTGTTTGGAATCTCCCTTAAACATAAAGAAACAAGCCTTCTTTTAATTATTTTGGGGGAGGGGGGTGGCGGTAAATAAACATAACGGCGGTGGGGTGTAGAAGGAGGTGAGACCAATTGATTTTACTGTTATTATTGTACTTATAAGGATCCTCCGTTGCTCAGGCGGCAGCGCGCCGGCCTCTCACAGCTGGGTTCCGTGGTTCAAATCCCGGTCACTCAATGTGACATTCGTGGTGGACTAAACGGAGGCGGGACAGGTTTTCTCCGGATACTCCGTTTTTCCCTGTCATCAGCCATTCCAGCAACACATAATAATAATAATAATAATAATAATAATAAATAATAATAATAATAATAATAATGTTCCGGACCGTCGTCAAATGTGCGGACCGCGCTGGTAACGGCTCCTGGACGGGTAATGACTAAGAATGCAGTCCGGCCGCGGGTTCAGTGCCGCCAAGGCACCGAATATGACACCACGCCGGATCCCCTGAAGGATTTTATCCATATTAAAAATGATTAAAGGAAAGGATAGCAAAGATTTACGGACCCAACTGACCAGGAGGAATACCTGAGCCTAGCCCGGGAAGTACGAAATCGATTGCTGGAAAGGAAGATTGAAAAATGGGAGGAAACGTGCTGTAAAATAATAGAAAACGAGTCAGATCGGGAATTTTGGTGGATTCTCGCAGAAAACGAGTCCGATCGCGAATTTCGGCGGATTATATATCTAAAACAATAAGCATTCAATTATAAATTTCAGTATAATACCGTAGCGAAGCACGGGTATCTTGCTAGTAATAATAATAATAATAATAATAATAATAATAATAATAATAATAATAATAATAATAATAATAATAATAATATACATACATTATCATTATACCGAGCTCGATAATTGCAGTCGCTTAAATGCACCCAGCATCCATCCGCTGCATAAGAAAGGGGACAAACAGGATGTCAACAACTATTGGGGGTGTGTCCCTCCTCCCCATCGCCTATAACATCCTCTCAAAACTGCTTCTTAATAGGATACAGACGAATCTGGACCAACAATTAGGGGAATACCAAGCAGGGTTTAGGAAAGGCCGCTCCTATATTGAACAAATATTCAATCTGAAGCCAATATTCCGCCACAGAATGTTGAGTGGTAAGAAAATTGTGGTGTCGTTTACAGACTTCAAAAATGCATTTGATTTGTTGGGCAGAGAGAATTTGGATAGGACCATTATGGAATTTGGGGTAAAAACCAAAGTGGCAAATATAATCAAATAGACCCTAACAGGCACAAACTCCAAGGTAAAATTCTTCGCGCATCTCTCAGAATAATCTGAAATCAAGACAGGCGTGAGGTTAGGGGATGGACAATTCCCACTCCTGTTCAACTGCGTCCTAGAAAATATAGTGAGAATATGGAACTCAGAACTTGAACATCAAGGTATAATCCCGGTCTGTCTAAGGAGAAAATCAGGAGGGATTAAAGTCAACTGCTTGGCTTTTGCTGACGACTTTGCTATACTATCAGAAAGTCCAGAGGTCGCAACCATTCAGATTAACCTCTTGAAAAGTCTGAGGATCTCAGCAGAAAAAAACCATATTCATGAAGAAAATCAAAGGTGGACCAAAATTCCCCGAAACAGAGATAGGACGAATAGAAAGGGTCAAGAAGTTCAAGTACCTTGGTGAGACGATACAGGAGAATGGACTAGAAAAAGCTGCAGTGGATGATCGGATCTCAAAAATGGAGAGAGCGTACTGTTTGACAAAAAATTCTACAATAAGAAGTGCTTATTCTGGAATTCCAAATTAAAACATTACAACACCGTGGTAAATACAGAATGATATAGATGTTGGCTCCCGTAGGGAACCTAAAATATTTGTCCCGAATCAGTAAATTTATAACACCAATATAAATGGTCCATTATTGGACATTTTATAATGTCCAAAACAGAATGCCTGTATGCCAGTGAATGCCTGTCCATGAACTACAAGCTGGAGAAGTTAGGGGTCCTGGAAAGAAGAATCCTCAGAAAAATTATGGGAGCTGTCCAAACTGAAAGCGAATGGAAACTTCGGAGCAACAAAGAAGTTTACCAGAAGTTGGAAAGAATCTCAGAGACCATGAAGAAAAGAAGGCTGTCGTTTCTTGGACATCTGTACAGAATGAAAGTAAACAGACTTACCAAACAGATATCTGATTACTTCTGGAGAAAACAGACCATACAGCATGGATTAAGGAAACGAAGAAGGATATGGAAAGGTTACGTATCTCGGAAGACCAGCTGTTACAAAGTAATACGCTTAGGAGCACAGTGAAGAATTTGGAAGGTGTTCAAGCCGCAGGAAGAACTGAGAAGACACGAGAGTCTGGACAGATGAACAACAGAAGCAGGCCAGCGAACGTATGAAGGAGTACTGAACACAGACAAAACTCCGCACGAAGAGAAATAAATGAAGTTGTAGCGTGATCCTTAGTAGTCCATTCGCTTGTATAATAATAATAATAATAATAATAATAATAATAATAATAATAATAATAATAATAATAATAATAATAATAATATATTATCATTATACCGAGATCAATAGCTGCAGTCCGCTTAAGTGCGGTCAGTATCCAGTATTCTGGAGATAGTAGGTTCGAACCCCACTGTCGGCAGCCCTGAAAATGGTTTTCCGTGGTTTCCCATTTTCACACCAGGCAAATGCTGGGGCTGTACCTTAATTAAGGCCACGGCCGCTTCCTTCCCACTCCTAGCCCTTTCCTGTCCCATCGTCGCCGTAAGACCTATCTGTGTCGGTGCGACGTAAAACAACTAACAAAAAAAATAGCTGCAGTCGCTTAAGTGCGGCCAGTTTCCAGTACTCGGGAGATAGTGGGTTCGAACCACACTCTCGGCAGCCCTCAATATGGTTTTCCGTGGTTTTCGATTTTCACACCAGGCAAATGCTGGGGCTGTAACTCATAAGGACACGGCTGCTGCCTTCCCACTACTAGCCCTTTCCTGCCCTATCGTCGCCATAAGACCTTTGTGTCGGTACGACGTAAAGCAACTTGTAAAAAAAACCGGAAGAACCATTATCATTAGAGACGTTATGCCTTTCAGCTTTCAATCTGCAAGCCGCTGTGAATTTACTAAATGTGGCCACAATCCTTTATTTGCAGCTAATGCTGTGGCCTCATTTAGTTCTATATCTCTTATCTTTAAATCGTTAGAAACTGAATCTAACCATCGTCGTCTTGGTCTCCCTCTACTTCCCTTACCCTCGTAACAGAGTCCATTATTCTCCTAGGCAACCTATCCTCCCCCATTCGCCTCACATGATCCCAACACCGAAGCCGGTTTATGCGTACAGCTTCATCCATCGAGGTCATTACTAACTTACATTTTATCTACTCATTCCGAGTTCACGCCTGCCATTGTTCCCACCTGTTTGTACGAGAAATCATTAGCGCTACGTTCATGTCTGTAGCATCTAAATTATGAATAATAATAATAATAATAATAATAATAATAATAATAATAATAATAATAATAATGGTAGTATTCGTACAGCTATAAGCTTACAAGTGAATGTTACTCGAATCGAACTTATTAGTTCGCAACTCTGGGATAACATCTCGCGATTTCTCATTTTCACACCAGGCAAATTTCGGCTGTACCTTAATTAAAGCGGCAGTTGCTACCTTTCCAATCGATATTCATTCTTATATTAGCGTAAGTGAGGAATTTCGTGTGTTACGGATACGTTAAGAAACTCGTGAACAAAATGGTGCCACTAGCAATAATGTTATTCTTCATTCTACGAAACGCACTATTGCAGTTACAATAGTTACTCCCCATTCGTCAATTTAGAAACAATACTAGGAGTTTGCGTCCATTGTAATAGTTCCAACACTTGCTCATTATATTGTTAACAGGATATTATAAATATAGTAAAAGATTCGGGAGATGGCGGGTTCGAATCCCACTGTCGGCAGCCCTGAAGATGGTTTTCCAAGGTTTCCCATTTTCACACCTTAGTTTAGAACACGGCCGCTGTTTTCCCACTCCTAACCCTTGCTTCGTCCGAAACTTTCGACGTGTTAGTGGGACGTTAACCCACCAGCAAAAAAACGACAGTTCTAGAGTTAAGTTTGTAGCTTTTTACGGCTAACGGTCCCTCGAATTCGAACCGTGTCTGCGTGTTCCTTAACTCAGAAAGGATTGAAGACTTTTTGTAGAATAACTTTTTATTACAAGTAGAAAGGTCTGGTTGCTAATTACAAAGTTGCTTACATGGTCTGCTTATAGCATAAGACCAGCAGCGTGTCACGTTTGTGACCGTCGTGTACTGCACAGAACAGTGGTGAAGAGAATGAACCTCGGGTAGGGATTCCTCCCTCCATTTATACTATCTTAATGTACAAAGATCAATACAGTCATAACAGCAAGAGGCTGTTATGACCAACAGCCCTCATGACGCATGGGGTACAATGGTCAGTGCGAGTCATGATGTTGGTTCTCCAGCGAGTAACCACCTCATGACTGGCCTTTACAAAGTTTGTCCTGACTCACAGGGAGAGTCATCTTATTTGTGAAATATGTCTTATGATTAATATATACAGATCTGAGTAATATCTTACAGTTTGGAACCTTTCAGACAATACATTAAAATGAATATTCCTGTGAATTAGCAGGAATATTAGATACAGGTGATATTTCGGGCAAGGAATATAACTCCTCCCCTCTTTGTCTACTGTTACTGTCCTCAGTAACATTTGGTTTTCTAGTTCTACAGTTTACATATATTTGATACAGATTTTTTCTAAAAATTAACAGTATTATACATAGTATGATTATCATAATGGTCATATTAACAGGAGTAACCTCTTTCATTACAGTATATTTGGGAGTTAGAGGTTGTAGGTCCAGTTTTAATTTATTCACATCGAGGTGGGAATAATGGAAATGGATTTCATTCCTTGTGAAGGGTTCCTTTTGAGCATAGAGGAATGGGAACTTATGGACATATTTCGTTGGTTTTTGTTCAAGAGTAACTCCCATAGCTGATATGGGGCATGAGATATTAGAATATACAATACAAGGCCCTGAGATATATACAGATTTTTGAGAATTAGGGCATGTTTGTAATAACATAGTAGGTTTTACACTATAAAAAAGGATATGTTCATCATTTAAGGGTTGGAATAATCTCACATCATTTTTCACAACTGCAAACTCACATCCTGTGGTTTCAGTTAAATTACATGCGGTTATTCTAGTATTATAATAAACACATACGTACGATTGAGTACCTTTTTTACATGAGACACTGGACCATTTTAATGTTGGTCCTTGCAAGTAATATCTTTCTGAAGGGATAAGTATAATTTTATCCATAGTTGGTAACGGAGATACTTCATACAATTGGTATTGGTTTGTATCTGTGACAGGTACTGACAATACTACAATTAATTCTGAGTCCAACATAAGAACTTGGGTTTTAGTAAATTTAAGGTTTTCATACAAGTGATAAGAGTCCGTATGAATTATAGATTTTGTTGGGTAGACAGATTGTAAATGCTTCATAATGTTCGTGAGATCCTTTTGGGAAAACATCTTGACGTTTGTCATATCACTGAAGGAAAGGCTGATGGTATCTTCCAGAGTGCGCACTATCTTGTTGAATTTATCCACACAAAGTAAAATATATTGGTAATGTTCTAGTATACTTATTTCAAAATTCTCTTTCCGTAACATACTTTGAATTACCCTCATATTTAGATTGACCTGGTTCATTTCATTGTAAAATTTCTTAGCGACAGTATTGCTAAAAGAAACAAGTTTATTAATGTGCTGAATTTCGTCCGTACGGCTCTTTCTTAAAGCATTTATTTGATTCTGTAGGTGATCCAAATCGTCCTGGTCCAGATTACCAGAAATGAATTTAATTACACTTCCTAATCCATTGATTAAACCTCTCTTGTACCTGGGTGTACTGGGCAATAATTTATTTAACTCCTTCCTAGTGTTCTTTAAACTTTCTGTTAGTTCATACATTAAATATGGGAAGGTGTTGTTGGCATGTGATAAAAGGTGAGAAGTGGTTTCCTGAATATTGTTGTATGAGTCGAGTAGACTGGTTAAATTAAAGCTGAACATAAATTTGTGATAATTACTAATTATGACTGCGGGTCCCAGTGGATCGGCATAGAATCCCTGAGTCTTTACTCGTTCGGTGTTGATGAAGCAGTGTCCTGGGAAGAACCTGAAAGGGAAAGGATTTCTCTCTTAGGTTTGATATCCCTGAAATTTCTGACGTGGGTCTTACCATTTTTCATCTTGCAATAAACCCTGTTTTTCTCAATCTTAGTAATGGTGCCCTCGTTATAGAGGTTTTTGGATTTCTTATTTCGGGTTAAGGGGTCTAGTACATAGACAGTTTCCCCGATTTTGTATGAGTGGGAAAAGGTAGAGGTGTTAGGTTGAATGTTACTACTTCTTAAAACTTGTAACTGCTGGCTTTGTCTTTGGATATATTCATTGACTTGAGGAGAAGGGGAAAAAATATGATCTAGAGCTTTATAGTATGGACCATATATTATATTGAATGGGGGTTGCTTGGTAGCAGAATGTATTGAGGAATTATAGTTCGTGATGGTAGTAGTTAAAAGTTGCGTGAGAGTGGTAAACTTGTCGTGATCTCTTGAAATGCGCAATTTCTCTAACAGGGTGGAATTCAGTCTCTCTGCTGGGGAATTCGGTGAAGAATTTAGTGGAGTTGTAGCATGATACTCGATATTAGTAGCTTTGCAGTACTCCTTAATTAAGTTATTCTCGAACTCTCCGCCTTGGTCATGGGTGATTTGTTTGGGAAATCCATGGTGTGAGAAATACACCTGGAGTTGGTTAAGTACGGCAAGTGCTGTGCCATTGGGCAGTACATAGGCTTGTCCGTAATTCGAAAATACATCCAAAAGTGTCAAGACACGATTTTGTTCGAAGTGGAACGTGTCCACGTGAATCTGAGCAAAGGGGTGATCAGCAGTGATCGGACCTTGGTTCGACACTTGGTTAGGGTGTCGTTCGTACTTATTCCGATGGCAGAGGTTGCACTGGTTTATTAGGTTTCGAACGTGTTCCCTTAGATGTGGCCAATAATATTTTGTTTGTAGGTGTTCGACAGTCTCCGTAATTCCATTGTGGTTTGTAGAGTGATACTGTAGGATTAATTGTTTCTGTTTGTCATGAGCTTCGACATCTTCCAGAAACTTGGATGTTTTTATGATTATTAATTCTGAAGTAAAGAGCTTTTGACAAGTCCTAATAAATGGGATCTCTAATGTTAAATCATCAAAATAGACAGCATATCTGTTAGACGTGATGATTGTCCGGAGTAAAAGATTATTTAAATCTTGATAGAGGTTTTCGTGTGTAACCAACATGATGTGTCGTGTATGTCTCTTGAATAGCTTTTGTTCAAGGACTTTTGGAGTATTACCATATTTAACCCGCCATCGGTATCGTTGTCCGCACTTACGCGAGAGGTAGCGTGTATAGGGGCTCCCTAACATCGGCTTGGTATATGATTTTAGTTCTTATACGAGCTCTTCTCGGCAGTTTGAATAAATTATACTAGTATTTGGTTATTTAGTATATATACTTACATATTTGTATATATCCACAATTGTTTATTACCTAAATATTTGCTACTACAATTTCGACTCGTACACTGTTTTCGTTCTTTTAGAAGGTAATTATAATTTTGTTTTAACAGACTGGTTTTATGTTAACTATTTATATAAATTTACATAACTATTACTAAATATTATGAAAAATAACAAAAATCCTTGGCATTACAAATACATTACAGTACAAAACAAATGTTAACATGATTTGTAGACCACATTATTTTGTATCATTGTCCTGTTCACTAATTTCTTTCAACTTCTTGCGAAAAACATTCACTTCATACTACTTTTGTTAGTCCAGTGTGCTCTTTGCACGTTGAGCGTTTGCACGCATCACAGCAAGCTGACGTAAATCGCTTTTTTCGAACTGGGAGTAGGCACATCTTGATTTCCGCCCGGAAACGTCTGAAAATATATACAGTAAACACCATAGCTTTTTTTGGTAATGATTATAAGCAAGTTTTACAAAGTGTTCAATTAGATACTTGTAAAAATGGAGAAGTGAGAATTGTTAGCAATACTTACCTGGGGCTGCTGGTGTCGCATTTCTGACGGGAAGTTCTTGTCCAAAGATATTTTTTATGGAAATTCTGAGACCAGTTGACAGAACATCGACTAAAGCACGTCTCTACAGATGTGGCTTTACGATTTCCAGGGCAAGATTCTTCAATCCAGCTCAAAATAACAGATTCACTAGGCCTATTAGACATTATAATTTCACTGTGATACTGTTTACTAAAACAGTACACCAGCACGGAATGCGCAAAAATTGTGACGCCAAAGGTATCGAGGCTAGAATGTGCCTAACACTGCCTGTGACGCGACCGGTATCGTAGCGAGGCGCGGACTAACACTCCAGACAGAACGCACTTCCCCCACTCCTGCACGTGACACGTGTGCGTGAATCATCGCGTAACGAAGGAAAACATGTGACTCATAAACTCATTTGAGAATACCTGGAGTTTGAAAAGTGTGAGTCTTAAAGCAAAAAACTTTTCTTAATAAGGAATGTTTTTGTTAGGGGCTACCTAACAACGATACCGATGGCGGGTTAACAATGATTTGGTTTCGGTTCTGATTTAGACTCCTTCCAGATAATTTCAAAGTAAAAATGGGATCCTCTTGGTTTGAATGCACCGTTTCGTTGTCAATCTCATCCTGGTATTTGTCATCTCCAGGGATGGCTACATTTGACATTGTTTCTTCATTCAAGTTGATCTCTACTCGCGAGAGCGCGTCTGCTACGCAGTTTGACTTTCCTTTGATGTATTTAATGTCAAAGTCGAATTCTCCTAGTTTTACTTTCCATCGGTAAAGTCTAGAACTAGGGTCCTTCAACGTGAATAGCCATTGCAGTGGGCGGTGGTCACACTCTACTTGAAAGTGTCGGCCCCATAAGTAGGGTTTGAAATGCCTGCAGCTTTCTACTATTGCAAGTAACTCTCTTTCGATAGTAGAATACTTCCTCTCGGCAGGGTTTAGTGTCCTAGAATAGTATGCAATGGGATGCCCCTTCTGTGATAGAACGCTTCCCAAAGCGAAGTCTGAACTGTCTGTAGTGAGGACAAACGTTTCCTCAAAGTCAGGGTAGGCTAGCACAGGAGAGTTAATTAGAAGGGTCTTGAGAGTCTCGAATGCGCACTGGTATTCGGCATTCTCAGTATCAATTTTTGATCCCTTCTTCAGACAGCGAGTCATAGGCTGAGCGACTTTAGCGAAATCCTTAATGAATTTCCTATAGAATCCTGCCAAACCAAGAAATTGCTTGATTTCCTTGGTGGTTTTCGGTATGGGGTATCCCTTTATTGATGCTATTTTGTCAGGATTGGGCTTCACTCCGTCTTGTGATACAACGTGACCAAGAAAAGCGACCTCCTTGTGGAGAAACTCTGTTTTGTCAAGTTGTATCTTGAGGTTTACCTCCCTGAGTTTCTGGAGCACTAGTTCCAAATGTTGGATGTGTTCCTCCAATGATTTGCTGTACACAATTATATCATCGATATAAACAAAGCAAAACTTGTACAAGAATGGCCTTAAGACATTGTCCATTACACGCTGAAACGTGGCCGGAGCGTTTCGGAGTCCGAATGGCATTCTTTGGAACATTAAGTGCCTATTATCAATGGTGAAGGCTGTCTTTTCTATGGACCTGGGGTCCATCTCTATTTGGTGAAAACCTTGGGCTAGATCTAGTGTGCTGAAATATTGGCAGTTTCCTAAATTGTCGAGGATTTCTTCAATTCTAGGAAGAGGGTATTTATCCTCAATGGTCTTTCTGTTTAATTGCCTAAAGTCAATTACCAATCTCCATTTCTTCTGTCCTGAAGGGTCAGGTTTCTTTGGTACTATCCAAATCGGATTACAGTACGGAGATTCACAGTGGGTTATTATCCCCAGATCCAGTAATTTCTCTACCTCCTCGTTGAGTATTTTCTTTAATTGCGGGGGGTAGCGGTAGTTCTTTTGATACACCGGATCTTCGTCTGTCGTGCGAATGTAATGTTTCATCGCACTGGAGAAGGAAAGGTCACAGCCCGGATAGTAGAAGACATCAGAATATTGTGAACAAAGTTTCTGAATAGCCTTACTTTCTAAGTCATTCGTGTGCTGTGTGCGAAGGTGATCTGTTATGTCTCTGTCTGAAATGGAGTTTATTTCCAAAGGTTGGATATCTATGTTTTCCAGGGGTTCGACAAGTATGGGTTCGTCGAACTGTTGTTTCAACTGGGTTTTCGTAGGATATAACACTTGGTAATCTTCTGGATGTAATATCGCATCAGGGAAATACATTCCCTTGTATTCGAACATAGGAACATATACATCGCCTTGCTGGATGTTAACCGGAATTGCGGTAAACTGAGAGTCTGAAGCGAGTTGAAAGCTTTTCTGCTTGTTAGGTGAGTGGTAGTAGAAAGGTATGTCTTTACCTGCTAAGGTGACTTTCTTTAAACCATAGTCAATTTTCGCACCTAGCTTAGCAAAATCGGCAGTACCGATCAAAGCGTCAAAATAGTTGTGCCATTGCATTACTCTAAAATTTACAGGAATGTTTATGTCATGGTCTTGGAAAATAGGGTACTGAACATTGTCATCACCTATAGTCTCAGAGTGAACAGACTGAATACAAAACTGTTCTTTGAATATGAAATCCGGAAAGAGCGAATATGCTACAGAGGGATTCATAATGGAGTTGCAAGCTCCGCTATCAATGAGAATCTTAAGACCGCATAGTGTGATGAAAGGCAACTGAGGAGCATTGTAAATGTTATTCAGGTCTTCGGCCGTGGAGACTGGGCCAAACGAAAATCCTGAGTGTAGTCCTCGTTTTCGCTCTCAAAGTACTCATTTGGAAAGTAGGATGAGTCGACCTGAGTGTCGTATGTATTTTCCATCTGAAGATATTCTTCGCTAGAAGAGTTTTCAGGCAGTGGGTCTTCGATTGTTTCCGCGTGGGAGTTCAAATTTCCTCGAATAGTGGAAACGCCTGACATGGGTTTTGGAAATTGTTGATGTGATTGTTGGGGAGAGAAACGTCTACCAATATGGCTGGGCGTAGGGTAGGGACGATTCGTTGGAATATTTGGTCTCGAAGGTTGTGGGTTTCGTTGAGCTGAAGGCTGAGAAATTTGTTGAGGTGTGTTAGTAGTCCAATGAGGTCGGCTTGGTTGGTTCGGTACATGATGTGCAGGTTGGTTTGAATGATTATATGTGTTCTGAGGTCTCCCTTGTGAGAAGGGTCATGAGAACGTGAATGGATTATGACTTGAGTTGTGTGAGGGCGGCTTACTACTCATGAATCTATTTTGAGTTGTCGACCGTGTTCCTCTTAATTGATCCATGTAGTTTTCGTGTGATCTGTCATTGTCATATGATCTACAGGTTCTAAGAGCTTGGCTGAGGTCTGTGATTTGAGCATAACGTAGGTATGAGCGATATGGCTCTAATATACCGGCTTTAAATGTGTGTAAGCTTATTTCTTCTAACTCTCTTAGTTTCAATTCTAATAACTGGTCTCTATAGTTGATTTTACAGAGGCTTTTGTACCGAAGGGTTAGCGAATCTAAGCGTTCATGGTAATCAGTGTAGGATTCATTAGCTTTCTGAAAACAATTCGAGATTTCCTGTATTAAGAGGCGTTCGTCTCGAACATCTCCATATTTTCTTACTAACTTCTCTTTAAATCTCTCGTAACTAGTGTTGGCATCTAAATCCAAAATGCTACATGCGTCTCCTTTCAATTTAGATTTTACCACATCGAATAGGAAGTTATTAATGAGGTCTGCATGTGGGACTGTAGCAGCTCTCTTAAAATTATTTAAGAAAGAGTCGCACCTTGCAAGAAAATAATCTAAGCTACAGGAAGAACTTCCGTTAAATTCAGGTAATAGTTGGGTATGAGCATATTCAAATTTTGAAAGAAGTTCCTGCTCAGACATATTGAACTATTAATAATATGTGAACGAGATAAAATAAATGTGTAAGTTAATAAATTATTAGTTTATTTCAATGATGGTGAAAAGCAAAGAATCTATTGGATCTTGCTAGTTCGCATTCAATTGAAAAAGAATTGTATAATAATTATTATTATTATTATTATTATTATTATTATTATTATTATTATTATTATTATTATTATTATTATTATTATTATTATTATTATTATTAAGTTTGAATTGAGCCAGATTATCTAACTTGGGTTCACCGAAAGTATTCTTTTAAAGAAAAATGAGGAAAGCGAAAAACCTAATTAATAGATCTCACTAATGCACTCTTTTACTTTGTGTGGCTGATGTTTCACTTACAGACTGGAAAAGATGAGCAGCGATTTCAGCATCCTCCTGTCCTGGTGGTGATCAGCTTGGCGTCTTGTCCTTGGTGAGTCGGGTACAGCAGCAGTAGAACGGATAGGCAGCAGGCGTGTCGGCAGGTAGTCGGAAAGGCTTCTCGTGGAAGTTGTCACTCACACCTCCAACAGCTTTGTAGTCTATCTGGCTAGGATGGACGGTTTGCCTATCCCGGACAGGCCCCCAGTTAAGTTTGTAGCTTTTTACGGCTAACGGTCCCTCGAATTCGAACCGTGTCTGCGTGTTCCTTAACTCAGAAAGGATTGAAGACTTTTTGTAGAATAACTTTTTATTACAAGTAGAAAGGTCTGGTTGCTAATTACAAAGTTGCTTACATGGTCTGCTTATAGCATAAGACCAGCAGCGTGTCACGTTTGTGACCGTCGTGTACTGCACAGAACAGTGGTGAAGAGAATGAACCTCGCGTAGGGATTCCTCCCTCCATTTATACTATCTTAATGTACAAAGATCAATACAGTCATAACAGCAAGAGGTTGTTATGACCAACAGCCCTCATGACGCATGGGGTACAATGGTCAGTGCGAGTCATGATGTTGGTTCTCCAGCGAGTAACCACCTCATGACTGGCCTTTACAAAGTTTGTCCTGACTCACAGGGAGAGTCATCTTATTTGTGAAATATGTCTTATGATTAATATATACAGATCTGAGTAATATCTTACAGTTTGGAACCTTTCAGACAATACATTAAAATGAATATTCCTGTGAATTAGCAGGAATATTAGATACAGGTGATATTTCGGGCAAGGAATATAACTCTAGCACTTCAGGCAAGCAACTCAGTGTTGAAAACATGCTAGGGGAATAAGCTACGAATTTCAGGTAAATAAAATATAATAAAGCATGAGAATATATTTTTTATTTATTACTAAAATGACAATACTTTTCTTGAACATCGTTATCTGATCGATTAGATTAGCAGTTTGCCGTTTTCTACCACGAAGAGCACTAGTGTCTGTCTCCGTAGCATAACGGTTAGTGCTATCAGCTGCCGTCCTCCAGGGCCCGGGTTCGATTCCCGGTACTACCAGTCTGTAATTGACTGTTGAAGTGAAAAGATGTGCTTTTGCAGCGATAGGTATTTCCGTATCAGCTTGGGGAGCAGCAATCCTGACATGGGCAAGTAGGCAGGGAGCGAGTACTGCAATGCCGACATGCAGTAGGCAGTTACCCGTTAAGTTGGAACTCATTACTACTTTACTTGTTACAGGAGGCTTGGAATTAAACCCGGGCCCTGTTCAACCAGCTTCAGAAGAGGTGGTGAACGTGAAGTGTATGTGATGTCTGATACGTGTGGAATGTGATATCATTTCAAGTGTGGTAAGCTGCAGGCCCTGTTTTTTGTACTCTTGTTGTTGTAATTGCTGGGTAGTTATGTTTCAAATTATGTTTTAACTTTAATATCACTTGTAATGTTAAGTGTTTTAAATAATTAAGGTGTGTATGAAATTGTATATGATGGTGCTGGATTTAGAATATTGTTAATTGCTTTAAGTCACACCGACGATGGGACAGGAAAGGCCTAGGAATGGGAAGGAAGCGACCGTGGCCTTAATTAAGGTACAGCCCCAGCATTTGGCTGGTGTGAAAATGGGAAAGCACGGAAAACCATCTTCAGGGCTGCCGACAGTGGGGTTCGAACCCACTATATCCCGGATTCGCCCCTAACCGCACGGCCAACTCGCCCGGTGATTTAGAATGTTAAACTAGTAGTATTTCTTGTAAAATTTTCTTTTCATAGAAGTGCTTGTTGCACTCTTGTTGTTGTTGTGGTGGTGGTGGTGGTCCGGCAATTATGTTAACTTTATTATTACACTACTGTAAGTGACCGTTACCACAGGGATATTTCCCATTTGCGTTGTATTTGCTAATAATAATGTGAGTCAATGCATTGTTTCACCTCAGCACCACTACGAGCGCTAATGTCGGTCAATGCAGAGTTTCACTTAAGCCCTACGTTCGTTTTGGACATTTGAAAAAATCAAAAACCACCTGAGGTTATTGAATCAAGGAACACATTACAGAAAGAATTATGTAAATAATTTGGCTAAGATTTTAATTTTTAAAAACGAGTAAGGAATCCAGTAATTTTAAGCACTTCTTCCGGAATTGCATTTAGGTCGGAAGTGATTTTCGAAATGTGTTTCTTTAGTTTGATAGACTTATTCAAGACCCACAACTTGAAACATTATCCCGTCAACTGTCGGTACAAGTGAGCATACTTCATCAGTAAGCGGACACCTACTTCGTCTGCTATGAAATGTTTTCAACACTTAATATAAAATAAAAATCCTGAAAGCTGACTGCAAAGCTGTATTTGCTTAATGGATAAACACCGTCCAACGTGTGAGACCCCCTGCACGTGCACACTTAAGAACGTAACCGGACCAAAACTCCATCTCAGCATCGAGAGCGGCTTCTAAAATGACGCGGTGAGGAAACTGGCTTTCACTGAATCATCGTTGGTGAGAAAGTTCCAGTTAAATTTCTTTTCCTAGTCTTATCGTAAAGCGTGCTCTGGCCGTAAAGATAAGCTCAACAAACTGTAAATAAATTAACACAGTAATAAGTGTATAAATTAAACATTTTTTCCTGGGGTCAGCTATCACTGAACCAAAAACCCTGCTATATTTTTAATCCAGCATTGCAATTTGTAATTCTATCGGCACACAACACTATAAGCAAAATTAAATATTGCTTTGTAATTAGCTGTTAAGCTGAACCAGTTTGGTGTCCCTTGGCTATGGGGAGTTATTTTACCCCACTCTCCTCCTCACCCTCGTTTATATTCCAAACAATGACGGTTCACCAGTGTGAATTCCTCGTGATCAATTTACTAACCGTAGTGAAACATAAACACTGTCAGTGACTGTTTCCTGTGATTGTTGTTGTTGTTGTTGTTGTTTTTACTGCTTGCAACATATGTGTCTTATTCATGATTCCATGCTCGCGCTTCGATCCCGGCTTTGGTCATCTTTTTTTAAGGGACTATCAAACATTGAGGTATTCCATATCATTTTTGTTGTCCGGTTAAAGATGTTTTCTGGTTGCTCTCACGGCCAGTTGACAAAATTAGATTAAATTAACACAATCAGTCAAACAATCAATCATCTCCATTTAGGGCTGGCACCCAAGTGGCAAATTCCCTGTCATTGTTTAAGTAGCATTTTCATAAATATTGTCAAAGAACTTGGAAGTGTACCAAACATTTCCCTCCATAAATTATTCCAGTCCCTTATTCTTCGTCCTATAAATAAATATTTGCCCGAGTTTATCCTTCTGAATTCCAACTTTATCTTCATATTATGATCTTTCCTACTTCTGGAAGTATCACTCAAGCTTACTCGTTTACTAATGCCATCTCTTCACAGACAGCTCGGAACATACCGGTTAGTCTAGCAGTTCATCTCCTTATCTCCGGAGTTTGCAATATTTTCGAAACACTACGCCTTTGTTGTAAATCAAGAAGAAAAAAACGCGCTGCTTTCCTTTGATTTTCTTTTCCAGTTCTCGTATCGAGTACGGTAATTTTGTTGTGGTCCCCACACACTGGAACTGTACTCTAATTGGGGTCTCACCAGAGACTTTTATGCCCTCTCCTGTACATCCTTACTAAAACACCATCAAACCATGTGCAGACAACTGTATCCTTCATGTAATATGCCGTTTTTGTTATTACCCTAATGAAGATCTTTCCTTATATTATCACCTGGGTACATTCAATTATCCCCATAAGAAACTTTCACCCCCGTCAACTCGTAATCGAAACTTCATATTTCTAAATTTTCAATAAATGGGATTTAATTTATCATGCCTATACATCAATATTGGATACAAATGCATAAAGTCTACCTCGGATTTAATATAATGTTTGCTGGATAGTAAAAGTTTTAAATCTACGAGCTGAGTCCCTAGCAAGTACCAGCAACAGCTGGGGCCGAAATAGCGTCTTACTGCTAAACTAGAAACCCAGGTTTGAGACTCTAAAGTACAACATTGAGTAAAAATTGTGAATGGAAATAGATTTAATTTTTTATAAATATTTCAATCACAATCACAGAAAAGGCCTTTGTAAAACAAGGATATTTTTTAAAATAATATCACAGTTGTTATAGAGGTCTATTGTGAATACAAAGGTTAAAATATGGAATGTAAAATACTTTTAAACTGTTCGTTGAAAAAGGGTTTGTGCATACAATCTAGACATTAACAGTTTTAACGAATTTCCTCGTTTTCCTACAAATCTTTGTTTTGGTGCATATGCACTTTTCCCCAACTGTCTTTCAAGTAACCGTGACTTCGTTAATAAGCTGTCACTAAACGAAGTGCTTCGCATATTCAATGGTCTTCTGTTATGGTTATCCCTCACGCAAGGGGAAGTGGTTCATATAACTGGTTACTGGGATCAGCATCAAACTTGCACTGGAAAAAATAAACGGACAGTTACTTAACAAGTAAACTGCATTGGGAAGCGAAGGGTCCTAATTGTAAATTGCACTGAGAAAATGTGTTGATAATATTTCGACGGACTGTACTTTTGCACTTCCCCTTTGAAACGTCGTAATCCGTACACCTACAGTAGTGCAAATTGTTCAATCAGACACACTCGCGTTTTCTTTTTGTTTTTCCCATTTTTACTTTCCTTTGAAAATTATTTTCAAGTGTTTTAATGAATGTTTCTGAAGGCACCTTTTCTTCCACCTGCAAGAATTATTTCCTGTGTCAAGATTTTCGGTTTATTTTGACACAGATCTCGGTCTGATTTTCAAAACGATCTACTCCATTTCATTTCACATACTTTCACTTAATTTATGCCTTTGCTGGCGGGACCTAATGTTTACAGTGCACTATGTCTTCTGGTATGGGCTAGAGCAATCGTGTTACTTTCATTGATCTGTCTCAGCTTTATCCTTGGCTTTGACAAAATGAAAGTGACTGAGGTATGAGTGATGCTAGTAATGCCATTCCTTCTGCAGCTAGTCCCTGCTCTGAATGGAGTGAAAATATTGCTCATACGGTCGGTTGGTGCATGCATTTCAGTGGGCTTGGCAGACTGATATGTAATAGCAACTTCTGGCTCGGTGAGAAGGAAAGCAACGGGAAACTACCTCACTCCTAATTTCCCTAGTACGCCTCTCCAGCGATGCCTAGGCCATCTATGACAGCTGATGGCGGAGCTGTTTAGGATCCAACCAGCCTTCGGGCTGAGGACTAAACATACATACATATTACAATTTAAAATCATCCATAATGATTAAACATTTACACCGTTCACTCACACCATGCTCAACTGAACACATTCTTATGAGATGATAGATGTTGATAGTTTAGATAAAAATAACTTGAACACCGGGCGAGTTGGCCGTGCGGTTAGCGTCGCGCAGCTGTGAGCTTGCATGCGGGAGAGAGTGGGTTCGAACCCCCACTGTCGGCAGCCCTGAAGATGGTTTTCCGTGGTTTTCCTATTTTCACACCATAATTAAGGCCATGGCCGCTTCCTTCCCATTCCTAGGCCTTTCCTCTCCCATCGTCGCCCCAAGACCACCCAGTGCCGGTGCGACGTATATCAAATAGCGGAAATAAACTGAACTCAAGAAGCGATGCAGTTCTCGTGGAACAAAACTCAGTAATATAGACATTGCAAGTAATCAGCTTCATTTTCCGTATCAAATTCTAATCACAGAGATTTTCAATTGTATAAAAAGTATCAAAAAGATGGAAGATTTTCAATTATTGTAACCCTCTGTAATATAGACATTGCTCGATTTGGTGTTCATTAATATCTATAGAGAGAGGTCGCTGCCTGCTTTTATTTTATTCGGCAGCGCTACTGCTACGAGGATATTGATTGATGAACAGGCATCAATTCAGAAACAGTTCACTCTCTCTCGTGTTAATGATACAGTGCAATCACTTCGGAATAGCCTGCCATTCTTTCATCCTTCGTAGCCCTTAATGTCCACACTGTGCGAGGATCCGTGAGTAACTCTCTAACATTTTTCGAAGGATACCCGTAATTACACCATTGGCTAAATCTATTAACAAAACAGCAGTTGTAAGAGGACCGTAGTGCCTTGAGGCTGTCTTCAATAAACCTGGTCCAGCGAGACATTCGTCAGTTATCCCATTTCTTCCTACGTCGATTGACAATTATTCACATTCCAAAATTGGAAGCAGTTTTGTTTCAGAATCACATTTTTGGCCATTTGTAGACATCACTAATCAAACTGAGGTTCACAGCCGTGGTCAATTCACGTGTGGCGATACGGTAAATGAAATGGCGTATGGCTTTTAGTGCCGGGAGTGTCCGAGGACAAGTTCGGCTCGCAAGGTGCAGGTCTTTTCATTTGACTCCCGTAGGCGACCTGCGCGTCGTGATGAGGATGAAATGATGATGAAGGTGACACATACACCCAGCCCCCGTGCCAGCGAAATTAACCAATTAAGGTTAAAATTCCCACCCTGCCAGGAATCGAACCCGGGACCCTTGAAACCAAAGGCCACCACGCTAACCATTTAGCCATGGAGCCGGACGGTGATACGGTGATTGTCCCTTCTTCATCATCATGTTCACAGCGGAAAAACTTCCCTTCATCAGATCGTAGCGGGTATGCCTTGAATTCCTACGTCGAAACTCTGCACCACACTTGTACACAGTGCTTCGTTTGAAACGTGCGTCACCATACATAGCTGCAATCGACCAAAGATCACACGTGCCGGAGCATCTTCCTTGCACAAGAAATGAATTGCACGCCTTTGTACTCGCCTGGATGTATCTATTACACACCAGTTTAGACTCAACTGTCACCTCTGCTAAGTTTTCAAGTGGCTTAAACTGGCCGCATTCTTTGCTGTGACTACAAACCCCAAACCACACAGTGCTGCCACATGTTGGCAGTCCCATCGACTACCGGCAGTGTTGAAATATTTGTATTTCATCCAAATAAACTCTTATGAAGATTTCCACTTTGTACTCAGGCAAAAGTCGAATGTTCATCGTTGAAAAATGATACTTACTATATGCTATGGGAGAAAATCGGATGAAAAGTGCTATCTTTCAGAAACTATGGATAATAGTCTAGACACAAATTACATAGATCTCTGGTCTGAAGAAACTAGATACTGGTTTCCATTTGGGTTCTTGGAATACCATTGCAATCGGTATATTAGCAATATTTTGAGGAGTGTCGTGAAAGTAATTTAAGATCACGGGAGATTATTGGCAAAAATAGTTAAATTGGACTAGAGAAAATAGTGACTGAATGGGTGGTTATATTTCTAGATAACAGAGATCAGAGAATTAGAGTAGGTGAAACATAATCTGATCCTGTAATCGTTAAGAGGGGAATTCTTCAAGGCAGTATTATTGAAAATTTATGCTTTCTTATATACATAAATTATACAAGTAAAGAATTGGAACCAGAGAAACAATTTTTTGCGGACGATGTTATAGTGCATAGAATAATGCATAAGCTGCAAGATTAGGAGCAACTGTGTAAAGTTTCGACAATGTTGTGAGATAGACAGTAGCCAATGGTATGATGATAAATGGGGTTAAAAGTTCGGTTGTGAGTTTCACAAATAGGAAA
Organism: Anabrus simplex; assembly: GCF_040414725.1. Classification (NCBI taxonomy): domain Eukaryota; kingdom Metazoa; phylum Arthropoda; class Insecta; order Orthoptera; family Tettigoniidae; genus Anabrus; species Anabrus simplex. The sequence goes on from NC_090266.1 coordinate 50,119,327, forward strand.
CGTCCTCTCATTTTTACTTACTGGGATGAAAGTTCCTTATAGGGATCACTGTAAGTACCTAGGTGTTAATACAATGAAATACCTTGGGGTAATCACGTAAACGCGATTGTAAATAAAGGGCACAGATCTCTGCACATGGTTTTGTGGGTATTCAGAGGTTTTACTAAGAATGTAAACGAGAATGTATTTGGTAAGGTCCCAACTAGAGTATGGTCCGGTATTCGGGACCCACAGCAGGATTACTTGATTCGAGAACTGAAAAAAAAATCCTACGAATATCAGCTAGATTTGTTCTGGGTAGCGCAATTTGGGCTGGGAAGACTTGGGAGACTTCCGAGCTCATAGTGGAGGGATGGCATGCAATGTCATTAGTAGATGAATAACTCTGAGTGGTGTTTTTAAAAGGAAGAAAAATCACATATGGAGACAAAGTTGATATTCAAGAGGAAACATTTAGGGCAAATGTTAGTTTATAGGAAGAGGAGTTAGGGATTGCAATAATTACCAGGGAGATGTTCACTAAATTTCTTCATTCTTTGCAATTAGTTAAAAATACTACGTATCAACAAATAGGGAATCTGCCACCTGGGTGACTACACTAAATGTAGGTCAATTGTGACTGAATCTTATAATTCAGCATCGTAAGAAATGAACTGAGCATGTTACGAAGATATTAACTGGTGAGTAGTCATCTAATGTGAAACAGTTCTGTATCTCACAAAAATTATCTTCCATTGGAATTCATCACCTGATCAAACACAATGGTTATATACGTCGAATGCTGTAGTCCATTTTGTGCTTGGCTAACGTCATCCATATATAATTAACTGCACGTTATACACACATCGTGGCAGAGGTCCAAGAATAGCCCCGTAAAGCCTTACATGGAAATCATCTAAATGAGCTGAAGAGGCAATATATCTACACCGCAGAGTGCAACACACGGTTAATTCTTCATGATATTCCCGTGGTGAAACACGTTTCGTTAATTAAAATCAAATGTTAACAAGAAAAGAGAATATCATAAGTAAACTAAAACCAACCCTCGGCTGTAATAGCAGAGAACGTTCATTAAGTCCAGTTTAATCCCAGATGAATGATTTCAACAATCCTCATATATTTTAAAACGAAATGAAGATACCTTTGTAGCTCAGCTGTAAACTCATTTTCGACAGTATGACTGGCAAACTTTCGTGTACCATCCCAAAATTGACTGACGCTATCTATTATGTGAACCCGAAATTAAAATTGGCAGGTATTTATTTATTTAGTTACGTATACATTTAATTCATGGCTAATTGTAGGAAGATTTTCTTTTACGAGTTTCTTTACATCGCGCTGACACTGATAGGTCTTACGGGGACGAAATTGTAAGAATAATCAAGGGTCTCTTTAGTATAACTGACTATAACTAATAGTAATTGATTAACATTTGAGCAATAATCTAATGGAAATACGTATAACATTGTAGCAATTTCAACATAAATCTCCTGAAAGAAAATTAATTGAGATTATATTTTAATATTTAGTAACAGTAAATTGTGTAGACAAATTCACTTACACTACTTGTTCTAGATGATGATGTTTCTTGTTTCAAAAGGTCTAACAGCTACTTTATAGCTTGGAGAATCTTCGCAACTGAGAAAAAGAGTAGACAAATACTGTTACCCGTGTGACACAAGAGTGGAGAAGAGATAGCTGGGTATATTATCTTTGTCTAACATTACATTCTGAGGCCAATCTTTCGGGAATACTTCAAACCATAGCATCGTAGACGGAATAAAACATACTCCATAAGTGAAATCAGTAAGTCATGATAAGCTCCATCAAGTTTAATTTGAAAAGAACCGCGAATGTAAATTCCTTTCTGTCCTGTCAGATAAAATTTGACCCTTTAACACCGAAAATTTATGTTTTCAATATGATGGAATAGTGATTTATTATGATGGGATGGTGTTTTATTTATGGTACTGAACTTTTCTCCCAATTCTGGACTACCACAGACTCTGTACTATCAGTAAACATCGAGTTTGTATTCACGTACCTACTAACCTTAAATATCCGAAAACAGCACAAATAACACTAAACATAATGTTGTACGCTAGTACAAGGAACGATGAACTAACTCATCAGGACAGAACTATCCAAAATGTGTGGGAAATCGCAAGTAATAGTAAGAGTAGTTATTTCGGTAACCGACGAAGCAACCTGAGATCACTATTGCACTTAATGACATGCTTAGAATGTAGGAAAAGTGTTCGTTAACGTAAGGTCATTCCGGCTTGTTAACGGTTAATCAAGCAAACAACAACTGCTTTCACATGCAACATTTTAGGAGAGACTGGAAATAATAAAAGTACTACAGAAATTTCTAAATTCACAACTTTTCATAATTATGTGAATGATACATCCAGGGAGGATATTCTTTGACACTTGTTCAATATTTCACCTTCTCTACACAGTAATCTCAACCTGCCTCCTCCAACCCATTTTTATTCAGAAAGCGTTAGAGACTACCAGCCACTATTCGATAATGGACTACTATCTCAGTATACCTACTGAAAAAAAAATGAAATGGCGTATGGCTTTTAGTGCCGGGATATGTCCGTGAATTTCGGCTCGCCGGGTGCAGGTCTTTTGATTTGACACCCGTAGGCGACCTGCACGTCGTGATGAGAATGAAATGATGATTAAGACGACACATACACTAAGTCCCCGTGCCAGGGGAATTAACCAATTATGATTATAATTCCCTACCATGCCGAGAATCGAACCCGGGACCCCTGTGACCAAAGACCAACACGCTAAACATTTAGCCATGGAGCCGGACAGTATACAGACTAATTGATGACGAAAATTTGAAAATCCCTAAACGATTCTCCACATTCGCACATTTTCATTCGTTTATAGAGAAATTCCATCACTGATCAAAAATGCAATTCCTATATCACTAGCGGCTCTAGTCTTAGTGATACAAGTATAAGTACCGGAAAAGATTTAAATACTTAGCGTATGACATTACATAAGGAAGAAAAACAACTATACATAAAAATTACTACCAATACAAATAAGCAAAGATTATAACAAATAATACATACGGTACTCATATTAACTAATAATAGTAAACAAATAATAATAACAAAATACATATTAATGGGATGACACAAAACAAGGAAGAAAGCCAACTATACTAACAAATAATAAAATGCACTTTTTACTGGTATGACACAAGACAAAATTATATTTTAACAATGTTATTTGCTTTACGTCCCACTAACTACGTTTACGGTTTTTGGAGATGTCCAGGTGGCAGAATTTAGTCCCTCAGGAGTTTTTTTACGTGCCACTGAATCTACGGACACGACGCTGACGTATTTGAACATGTTCAAATACTACAGGAGTGAGCCAGGATCGAACCTGCCTAGTTGGAGTCAGAAAACCAGCGCCACAAACGTCTGAGCCACTCAGCCCGGCAAATAATGTTTGAGTCTAACGTCCAGTCTAGCGCCTGATGGGGTACCAGTACAGGCTCTAAAACTGCACTCCTCGATGATGTGCCGAATGGTTTGCCAAAGTGCTGCACAATCATAGGTTGGGCTTCACTGCTTACCCCACGTGTCAAGGTTGTACACACATACTCCATGTCCTGTTTGGATGCGGTTGAGACTTCTCCACATATGTCTCGGAAGTTCAAAGCCCTTGGGTTTCTGTGTGGTGTAGAAAACGTCACGCACTTCAGATGGAAAACACTCAGTACAGAAGTCATGCTACTTAAGATCAATGTTGAAGTTACTATTAGCAGGTAGTTGTGCTAGACGTAGTGGTGGATTTCCGGAATGTGGAATGTCATCATGAATCGGAAGTTTGGGATTGTTCATTATTGTCAAAGATTCCTAAAATAGTGCGTCATGTCTTTTTAATGCAGAGAGGGCTGTATGACTGAGCGTAGGGCGCCAATATAGTGGAGTAGTTCTTATGCATCCAGAGATAGTCCCCACTGCCATGTTGAGCTGAGTGTCGATCTTCTTTATGTGAGCGCTGTTCATCGACACCGGAGTGCAATATTCAGCCACTGGAAAGGAATAAACATGTATCAAATCAAGTCGTATATAGAGAGATGTGAACAAAAAAGAACACATAATACGATTAACATATGCCAGGTCAGTGTTGAAAGAGAGACTGAAAAAGGAGACAAAGGCAAAATGAAAACAAGCGGTGAAGAACAATATTCTCAACTTCATACACAGCCGTCTTCGAACATGCAGCGTCTCCCTTCACTAACCTAAGTTCTTCCACATCTAGATGACAAATATCATCTTGCATGTTGTTATAACATACCACGTGTTTCCCAATAGTACGTCTTACAAATGTCAGAAGCGTTCGGAATACCGAGCATTGTTATATTTGCTAGGAACATCATGAGGGCAACGAGAATGTACTGCATGGACCCAACCAGTTGTTCTAGCTATTGACACGCAATTCGTGGCTTCAGGAGAGATTCCTTTCCACCGCTGAGGTAGATTGGGAGTCTCGCCCTCTCTCTCAGTTACGATCCGCTGGTAATATTTCATGTTTATTCTATTTCGTCACTCGAAAGCAGCGCGTACAATGTGGTATATTCAATGCATTTATATAAGCTCTACAGGCTTCGTAGCTCTCATTAGGTGAATGGAAAGGGAGCTTCTGAAATTATTTCCTAACAAACACTTCGTATATCGTCCAGTCAGAGACCTATATTCTTTATTCCTCCTTTTAAAATTGCGCTTAATTCGCATATTAGCATATTTCTACGTGCTGCACTTCGCAATACCATTGCTTCAATTTTAATCCAAAAGTGTCCCAGATAACTATACAATTATGAATGCCAGAGCGATGTATCTTCTTCTTCTCCTTCTTCTTTTTCTACTTCTACTACTTTCTTTATTTTAATATCCAGTTACGAGTAATAACTAATGTTCCAAAGTAAATCACGGTATCATTCAGATAAAAGTAGCAGAGTTCCACAAACATGGCAGAAATGAATTAAAAGGTTATGTGACGTGTAGTTTCAATACATGAAATTAACAATAATTATTGTTACTGTAATCTTGTACAGCTATGGGATTCTCTCGGTCTCAGCCGGGCACGACTTCATGACATCGCTATCGCCGCAATACGAGGTTCAGTGACCATACTCCGCAATCATCTATATAACATCTGAAGAACCGTATTGCAAATTTATTCCTGAGCCTTGTGGTGATTTTTCTACCTGGCACACTAGCAAAGTCAACAGTAACTTAGAAGACAAAATACTGCGTAGTCAGCATACTTTGTCCTTGTGGCAGCCTCCGCATGGGGGAAGTTGTAATAATAATAATAATAATAATAATAATAATAATAATAATAATAATAATAATAATAATAATAATAATAATAACACACAGGGAAATAAATTAAGACCGAGCTCGGTAGCTGCAGTCGCTAAAGCGCGGCCAGTATCCAGTACTACGGAGGTAATGGGTTCGAACCTCACTGGCGAAGGCCCTGAGGATGGTTTTCCGTGGTTTCCCATTTTCACACCAAGCGAATGCTGGAGCTGTACTTTAGTTAAAGCCACGGCCGCTTCCTTCCTACTCCATCCTAGCCCTTTCCTGTCCCGTCATAGCCATAAGACCTATCTGTGTCGGTGCGATGTACACCAGCTTGTAAAAAAACGATAACAAAAAGATCATTCCTCCAACAGATATAACAGGATAATATCAAGTGGGGTTACCGGTAACGGCAACACCACTCGCCACGCAACATCGTGTCATGCTCCCTCCGAGGATGTTCGAAAGTTCTAAGGTAACTAGTTCCGTTCCTACGCAGAGCAGAACGGAGTTCTTGTATCGTACTTAGTTGAGGCAAATGTACTGCAGTTCGTCTCCTTAATGAATCCCAGACATGTCCATATGTCTGGAAAACTCACTGGCCAGTGCAATTGGTTGATGTATTCACCTTCAGAAAATTCATTTACCAGGTTGACTCGATGTACACATCCATTTATCCTCCATGGTCTGCGTCGAATGTGCCTCTGAAATTTCGCACATGTTGTTAAGGTATAGCACATTTGTAGGCCTACCTCTGCAGGGCCTCTCTTATAAACCCAGACCGTCCAGCAGCGTTTCTACTCTCCGAGATCTAAGCAGCTGTACGGGAGGCGCGCGCATACTTCTTGACCTAGCAAGGAGCGTGCATGTGTTCGACCTAGCATCAGTCGCCAGTAGTGATGGGCTAGCGAGAGAATCGAGTAGAATCGAGTAATGTGCTCTTAGAATCGGTATACTCGACTCCAGACTCGAGTCCAAGTATACTAGTGTCGCTATCTGTGGACATGTCTTAGAACTATAATCAATTGTACTGGATTGCACGGCATTCAGGGTCACCCACAGAAAATTTTTGTGATGTAGATTGCAATATGTTCGCTGCTGATGATTGGTTTTATTGAGTCATCGGCCGTCAATAATTTGATTGCTACGATAATTATCATCATTGGCAAAATATTTATGACATACTAACAAACCGTCAACTTAAAAGATAGACACGTAGGACCGAAGATGAGTGTAGGATGAGGACAATTTCCACACTGTGGTGGGGGACCTTTTCTACCAACGGACTAAACCAGTATCGAACCTGCCAAGTTGGGCTCAGAGGTCCAGATAACTATGCTATCATTATTAGAATATAGGGCATATTCAGTGGAGTGGGTGAGAGACGCCGTGAACGGATAGTTTCATACTTTATTATGCGTATGTAGTTGTAGTATTATCTTTCGCAAGACATCATCAAATTCAGATTATTTATTTTGCTCACTCATTAAGAATATTTATATCGTACCGGTCTATCGCAATCCCATAAAACCTCGGCGACCACTTGTACATTATGCTCCATCCATCCAATAGCGGGCGAGAGAGCGAACGTGTGACGTCATGCTGTCATCGAGTCTTCGCAAGCGGAACGAGCCTGAGCCTGGACTCGAAAGAGTCGAGTACCGCGATTCCAGGCATCACCCGCGCACACCACTAGTCGCCAGTCTGAATCGCAGCTGCTAACATGGTTGGACAGTTATCATTGCAACACAGTATTGTCGTGTGTAAAAGTTCTTTTAAGTACGAGCCGGCACCACGGGGACACGATGTATTTATTCAGCAATTTCCTAGTGAAGTGTCACTTTCATGAGCACAGATTCACATGTTGTAGATAAACTTGAAACTTCTGGCCCGGCGCTCAAGAAAACGTGCGCACACGCGAACAGATTTAACAGAGGAACGGCTAGATGACATTGGTCCGAAACTTGAACGGTCACCGAATAAATCAGCATTTTTTCCACACCAGCAGTAGCGAGACCGACTTTATCGTACGGGAGCGAACCCTGGGTGGACTTAGGATATCTTATTCATAAGTTTGAATTAACAGACTTAAAGTAGTCAGAATGGTATGTTTAAACATGTGGGAACAACGACTGCAAGGTACTCGATATGTGGAAATAAACTTTAATTTACAAATGAAATCGATAGATGAAAATGTACTTATGAACCGAATTCGGTAGTGGGACCATGAGAGACGAGTGGAGTCGGCCATGGTGGGTAAGGCGAGAACAGAAATACGAATACAACTCCGTTATACTCGAATATGAAAGTATTTAATGATGAATGGTATGGGACTATAGGATGCCACAGAGTACAGGATAGTGGAGAAGTGTAGTAAATCACATTGCCTTGCAGAAGGGCATGGGAGTCTATATTGTAGATGCATGTTTAATGCAATAATGGTAAACCTGTTCACCCTCATTATTTAATTCAGAGTGTAAAACTGCAAGTATGTATAAATTGTTCTGTGATTGTATTCGAAGAGCAATACATGGTAGTAATGTTGTAGATCGAACTTCGACAAGTACAGAAGTACAGAACGGCCATTCCTGCCTGAGAGAATTAAACAAACGCTCGTTGACCCACTTAAATACCCCTCTGTCAGTGTGTAACTTACGGATCTATGTGCTGTACAGTGTGCACGAAAATGTTGTTTAGTAACTTAAAAGAGTGTTGGTAGAAGTACAAGTATTGTGAAAACAAGAACCACAGGTTTACCGTGATTAGTTTAGGCTGCCTACCTCCCAGACGCTCGACAGTAAACTAACCGGACTGTTTTACTGAGACTTCCTTCTCTTTTCCTTGTGACCTTCCGTCTTCCGTCGCTACTCTCGCACATGATGTCCGAGAAACGCTGGGTATTTTCCAAAGAATACGCGAACCATTGTTGAATCCGTGTGAATTGTCTGCCAACTTAGAGGGAGGCATTTCGAATATTTCCCTTGAGGTACTGAGATTTGCCCGTTTTCATTGTGTGCAGCTAAAATGTAAACAAAAAGCAAACAGTGTGTCACGTTTATGCTCGAACGCCTGAGAGGTTAATAATAAATAATAATGTTAGTTGTTTTACGTCCCACTAACTACTTTTTAAGGTCTTCGGAGACGCCGAGGTGCCGGAATTTAGTCCCGCAGGAGTTCTTTTATGTGCCAGTAAATCTACCGCCACGAGGCTGTCGTATTTGAGCACCTTCAAATACCACCGGACTGAGTCAGGATCGAACCTGGCAAGTTGGGGTTAGAAGGCCAGCGCCTTAACCGTCTGAGCCACTCAGCCCGCCTGAGAGGTTAGCAGCCAATCTTAATTCTTTAAGAAGGCAGAGCGCCGAAACTAATCACTACACGCGTATGGTTCCTATGTTCACAATGATTGTATTTGTACTCTCTTACACTCTTTAATTTACAAAACAAAGTTTTTCTGCACCTTGTATTCCTGAAGTTAAGCATAACTCTGTCTTGTGATTAAGTGTTCTAGATGGTGCTTTTTCGATGAATCTCTTCTTGGAAAGCATTCATTTCTTGAAATAAAATAATTACGTATTCAGTGGATGCATGTGTTAAGGTGTAGCTCATGATCAGTTTCAGTCTAATGCCACGAAGTGAAATGTCATAAAGAACCTCTCCACACACTTTTGGCCCAGTAAGGAAAGCAATGGCAAACTGGTACAAACACATAACACATAATCATGCCTTGTATGCCTCATTTTATCACTATACCGGTGTCTGCGGTTTCATAACCTTCCGTGGTGCTGTTTGTGGATCGAACCAGCCTCCGTGGCGAAGACTTAACGGACAGACTGAATTAAGACCGTCCTAATTAACCCTCAGTTGCTTGTAAAAAATTATTTGTAATCACAGCACACTTGTAAATTTAATTGGATGATGAATAAAGTTTTATCTCTTGGTTTTTCAATGTGTCACTCTTTAAAGCATCCCTCACTTAGTCTAAAAAAATTACAATTTTCATTTCCTTTGAAACAGGGCTCTTCACGATCATTTTGATTTATATAAACTTGAGCCTCCTTAGTTCAGGCGGCAGAGCCGCTCACAGTTGGGTTCCGTGGTTCAAATCTCGGTCACGCCATGTGAGATTTGTACTCACAAAGCGGAGGCGAGACAGGATTCTCTCTGGGTACTCCGGTTTTCCCTGTCATAATTCATTCCAGCAACACTTTTCAATATCATTTCATTTCTTTTGTCAGCCATTAAACATTACCCCCAGGGGAGTGCGGCAGGCTTCGGCAACCGGTATAATTCCTATACTCGCCGCTAGATGTGGGCTTCATTCATTCAATTCCTGACCTGGTAATTGACTGGAAAGAGGCTGAGGATTTTCATTTTCTTAATATAAAGATGGTGTACCTTGAAGCATTGCTCTTTACAAACTCTAGTAGATCACCTGCGTTCATGCTGGAAACATCGTCTACTGTATTTTTGTAATAATTGTCTATGCAGGGAGGTCGGAAACAACGTGAACCGGGTACATGGGCGTTAGAGCATTGGTCGTACTGATAAATATTAGTAAAAAATAATTAGACATCTCGCGCTGCTGTCATTTTATCAGCTGTTGAAGTTAGCCAATCAGATCGGTTCGCGGGCGAATTCAAATTGGCTGTACGATGCGGTGTTGCTAAATCAGCACGTGGCTTATGGCCGGCTTGACAACACCAATAAAAGAAATAAACTTCTCCGTGGGAAGGACTTGAAACAGGACCTCCTTGCTGATAGGCTCGGCCCCTAGCAAGCACGCTACGGTGGCATTGGCTGAACCCCATGGTGTGTTAGTGTTTGGTGCTCATTTCTCGGCATGCCTCTCGAGCCAGGCCAAAGCGGAAGAACTTTGTTAGTGATTTTAGATTTCAAAATATGCTATGGATGGAACCGAACGATATACTTGTTGCGAGGATGAATACTGAACCCTTTAGCTCCTTCGTAGTATACCTGCCCTCCTTACCTATTAGCAAATCGGTATGAGATCTTTCTCTTGGGTCGTCTACGGGTTCTTCGTCACTTGCTTAGGTAAGAGGAGCTTCTCAGTAATTTAAACTATCTACTAAATGAGAGGAATCAAGTCAAAGAAATGGATATTTTATTGACCATTGACGATGAAATAACAAAAACGTGTGACAATTTGCCATCTCTAAACAACGAACTTAGCCTTCTCCGTTAAAAAATAAATAATAATAATAACGATGATGAGAGATACTGGAGACGTCAACATAACTGCCTCAGGGGCATCCTTACTAGAAACCACTGTCTTAAGTCAAGAGTGAAATAAATAAAGTCTGGAGATCCCTAAAATCGGCTTCCATGTGAGACTGCCTGTACCATCATAATGATTCGTGATGATCCAGCCCCCGTAGCATGGTATAATTAAGGCAGTCCAATTGGTATGTACAACAGAGTGGTTGAACGGAATGGACCCTTAATTCAATCGATGTGACCTGCGACTATGTCATGGACCGTCATCTAACTTAGTAATTTACGTTAAGGTCATTGTGGATGATGTCCGCAAGGAAAATGATGTTATAATGCCACATGGCCCTAATCTAAGTCACTGAGGTTGATGATCCCATGACCATCCGAATTTCTAAGCTGAAGGGTCGACAAAATTAAATTACAGTAGTTGATGACCTAGGTTTCCACATTAATAAATCCCCAGCAAATTGGAATCAAAATGATAACGACAACAACAAACGCTCACAACAATTATGGTAGTAAAGTCCATTTGCCATCGGACATATCCCCTTAATCGTTACGTTAATAAGTTATGATTTCCCAGCAAATAAACTAAGTTTTCCAGAGAACATTTTCAAGTTAGTCACTTGGTTTTAAGCTAATTCTCAAATACGATTCCTCCGAATTAAATAAATTAATAAATGAAGAAATTTCATAGTCCTAATTAACAACGAAATGTTATATATTCCGCACGAATGGTTTCTTTAAACTCCCTAACTCTTTGGTAACATTATTGTTTTATCGCTCATGTTTTTATTCATCGCTGCTGAAGACGGGATACATTTTCATAATTACCAGATTTATTTATTTAATTGATGACGTCACTTAGCAAGCTTACGTTATAACACTAATAATTATCAAGAAACTAGCTTCGATAATCCTAACATTAAAACCTACAATCTGCATAAATTAACACACAACGCAAAATGAACAAATCCCCGTCACATCGCTTCGTGACATTCAAATAAAATTCTGTACACCCTCAAATGATATCAGAAAACATCTCTACCGACTCTCAAATTCTGACATCCCTGAAAATGGTTATTTCCTATAAATCGTACCATCGTCAAATTTCCGTCGCGTCCAAAAATAATTCAATTCTCTACTACAACGAATCTCTCTAAATAATGACATCTAATTCCAAACATTTTACTACAAATGACAAATTTCAGTTACAGTTAGTTTCTTTCTAGTAGCGAGCTAAATCGACAACCTGACAGCTGGCTGGAGAAACGGTAACGCGAGTCTCCCCACGTTATGTCGAGATGAAACACATGTTATTCGTATTTTAACATGCGTCAAATGAAATTGAAAAATCTTGCCTCGCTGGCAATTCACGTGAAATATAATTTTTGACCCACATAGATTATGCGAAGTGATTTAATTTAAGACGTCACTCAAATATCCTTATCCACCACGGTCTTACGGTTTCACGCGGAATCCTAATTATGGATTGACCCTATTCCCATCTCATAAATTACACAAGAATAACTCCTCGGGTTTCCTGCACTGAACATCCTGGCATCAAAACTACAGGATTTCAACAACCTGGACCACAATCCTCTCTTCCTTTCCCTTTTCGCAAGACTTGAAACACTCGCTATCACAAATTGTCTACACGAAAATAATATGGAATATCTCTCTTGGGTGGCCCACAACGCTGTTACATAAAACACTCTGTGACAACTAACCATCCCTCCCCGCATATCTGAGCTATGTTTACGAACCGAAACTCACAACTTGACTTACAAAATGTTTACCGTTCTTTTCCTCTCATCCTTTCTACACAGATTTCAACAGCCTTTGGAATAGCAATCCCCTGTGACAAATTTTATCGGTCTCGCCTCATAACTTCTCTTCAATAAAATTTTACATCGCTTAATACAACGGTGTGCCTTTATGCCAACTCTAACTGAATTACCACTGGTTACGCTTACGTGAATTGCATCTTTACACTGAACAGAATATTATGATAAATTAATATCTTATCTTCGACAAACCACAAATATAGAAATTAGTATTGACAAACTGACGTAATTTATTTAGCGTGACAATGAGGAACACCACCTGTTCCTCCACGTGAAGTCTGTGGTCAGAGATAAAACAATATATAGCTAGAGCTCATGACTTGTAATTTATATGGGACCTCATGTAATGACTTTAGGACTCTGGTTCTTTATGACACATAGGTCATGGGTTCAATACGCTTTGTAAAAGTAAATGAAAAAGGGGGAAGTGACAGACCATGACACAACGTGTGAAAGTGTGTTCAACAGACAGAAATTACGTAACTCCTTGAAGATAAAATACATCGGTGATCCGTATGAGTGGCCTATGAAACGTTTATAATGAGAGTCGATTTATGCAGAAGTACCTACGCTGACTGCGAAAAGAAATATTTATCACGCAATAGGTAAGATATGTATTAAGATACCCAAAACGTCTTAAGATACCCAGGGCTTGATCAGGGGTAGTCCTAGGCATGAATACGACAAAGAGATTAGTGTAGATGTTGGATTTAGTATTTGTGTAGGAATAAAAAGTTCAACCCAGGATAGGGCGGCATATAGAGCTACATAAAACCAGTCTGTGGACTGATTACCCGAACAACACCACCTGAAAGTTATAAGAAGCTCAAGCCTCAATTGATTCACTTGAGATTATTGTGGACAATGGTGAATATTTGAATTTTGTTGATGATTGGGCCAGCCATATCCACAACAGAAGTTAATCTGGAAGGCTTGTCTAGGTTGGATACTAATTTTTCGATGGTAAGTTTAAGAGTTCTTCAAAAATCTTTCACCAGATTTTCCCAATTCAAGGACGAGAGGATCAGAATTATTATACGCCACCGGCATTCTTCATTCCGCCGAATAAACAGTCTCAAACTTATGCCCAGTCATTTAAAAATGCGATGTAAGAATGCTTGAAATACGGTCAAAATATTTCACTGCCATATATTGCTGTGGCTTTGAAGGAACTATTGATATGGGTGTGTCTACTGTTTGGTCTTCTGTCATTATTAAGGCATGACATTTCCAATTACCTCAGAGCTGGTGGAAGAAAATTCAGGAATTGTTTAAGCAGGACATACCAAGAAAATTGCTTTTCTGGTTTACTTATCTTGGATCCCAATGAAATAGGTGACAGAGAATGCCAAATGACAAACGTTTACTTTTATACAACCTTTAGATTCCACAGTCTGCAAAACTCATTTTGTAGTAATAAATTTAAAAACTGTTTTCCTTTTCCAGGTAATTTATAAATGTATTAATTCAAAATGAGTCGGAACGAAAAAGAGATGGTTCCAGATATCATAAAAGAAATAGACAAAAGAGTTGAAGTTCTCCGTCATTACTTATTACGATATTACATCGACGAAAACAGTACATTCCCTCCAGGAACTTAGGCACAGTACTCAGAAAGCTCCATCCGTACCGAAATAACTGCGAAGCGTTTTATGCTAAGTTGAACAGATTGAAGTTTTAAAGAATATTCAAAGTAACAAACAAGTACATTGTAATCGGATCAAAAGCGAAAAATAGAATAACGAGCCCACGAAAAAGAGACGTTCGCATTACGTAAAATGATGTAATTCAGAACACATTCAATTAAAATATACGACATTGTTAGAAGCGTAGGTTTTAAACCTTTCCATTATTTTAGATTGTGCCACTTGATGGAATGACTCTGCACTCAAACAGTATTAGCAATAACTGTGCTGGCAGTCTGTCTTAGCTTTTCAGATTATACCATTTGAGGAAGTGTCACTGCACTAAGTACGCTTTGGTATCAAAAATGTTTTAACATACCAGTAGTACTAGTGCTGACAATCCTACGCCTGCTTAAATTGGGAAGGGAAAATGGTTACACCTCGCTCGTGTCGGTAGATTTACTGGCACGTAAAGAAATCCTGCGGGACTAAATTCCGGCACCCCGGTGTCTCCGAATACCGTTAAGTAGTTAGTGACACGTAAAACGGCTGGGTGGGAGCGACTTCGTGTGATCACTGGGGACGAGCTTATGTATAACTAGCGAATGTACCCGTGCTTCGCTACGGTATTCTACATTGTATTCGGTTATCGAAGTAAATAGTGTACATGCAGTAAATAAGATTGTTTTAAAATTGCATGTCTCTTAGCGTTATCCGAGAAAGAGCATGGGGAGGTCCCCGTACGTTGTTTCCAATGTAAAGTGTTTGTTACGGATTTGTGATATAGCGGCAGACTCGCTTGCCTACTGCCATTCACAATCGAGTTGGGATGATTACGTAATAATTGCAGGCCCCATTGCCTACTACGCGGACAGAATCGATTTGGGGAGTTTTCGTTAATATGGCAGCCCCCTTCCTACTTCCAGACAGATTTCAGGTGAGGAGGTTTTATTATAATGGCAGGCAATTACCCTACTATCACTCGAAATTGAGTTGTGCAATTATCATTATAATGCCAGGCCCATTTTCCTACTGCCAGCCAGCTTACTGCCAGTCACACCAAGTTGGTGAGTTTCCATCAAAATAGCAGGCCACTATGCCTAATGCCAGTCACATTTTAGATGAGGACATTTCTTTATAATGATAGGCACCCTTGCCTACTGCCAAACACAATCGGGTAGGGGAGTTTTAAACAAAACTGCATGCTCACTTGCCTTCTGCAAGTCAAATCGAGAAGGGAACTATTCATTATAATTGTAGGCTTTCCTTACTAATGACAGTTACACAGGAGTTGGAGAAGGAACCCTTTCCTACTGCCAGTCAAAGTCGGTGTGGGGAGTACTTATTACAATAGCAGACCCACCCTTTCTCGATCGCTAAAAATCGACATCAGTGAATATATGTAGATCGACATACGAAAGTATATGCGTATTTACAATATTGAAGACCTTCATTTACAGATTAACTGCTACTAAACGTACGTCATATCGACAAAGGATTATACCATAAGACACGCCGGATTTAGTGGCCTAAATGGCTGGTCCTATGATATGTCATCTATTCTTGGGTCAGATTGAGTTAGAAACGTGGAACAGGGTAAAGGTTTTGTAAGATTATCTCACATTACATTACTTTTCGGATACATACATAGCATTTGGCTCACATATGGCTACTGGGTGGGCCAATTTTCGTGAAGAGTTTAATGATTCTGTATTTCATATAAGTAATTGAAAGTATGAATTATGCATGTGAAAATTCCAAATTGACTTAACATCGATTAAAGAGAAAAATCAAACGTAAAAGGGATACAGATACGGCAAAAAGTCATAAGACCACGGTTGTAGATCATTCCAAATTGAACGGAGATTGTGCAATCCGTTATAGGATAGGAATTTCCGAAGGTCTGCGCCATCATTAAAATTGCCTGCGTATTTCGATATTCTTCGGGGATTCAAAGTGAAAAATTTAATGATCTAGGAAGTTTTCCGTTCGTTACAGGCTTAAACGTATAATTTTGTCAAATTTCAATTATCTTCTTTTTCTTCTGGCAGATTATGGCGCAATTTGGATTTTGGGCGAGGCGGGTAAAAATTAGTACTTTCAGGAAACTAAACCAAAAATTATGGAGATGGTCATTATTACCCCTTAAACGGAAAGCTGTACGAAAATTTCGCCAAAATAGTCAGTGTAGAGGCACACAGTCGTTACGATTTGATTTATATAGATAAGGAATCTGCTCCATGTAAAACACCTTTTGGGCTATGTCCGCTGGACTTAACCTGCAAAAGTGACCATTCATGATATCTCCCTTAGTAATCCTCCTGACGAAAGAATGCACATGAAAAAAAGGTTTAGAGGTGGAATTCCATCACGTTTGGTCGATTTCCAGTCAGGTTGGTCTTGTTCTGTATATGTTGTGGAAGAGTAAAATCACCATTTCGGTTCCCTATAAACCGCCAGTCCATTCCGGAACATGAAATGTTATTTACGTTTAAAACCTACCTTTGGACAGGTGGTTCGAATGTCTTCAGTAGTTTTCAAATTGTAAGGAGTACGCTTTACACGCACCCGCTCGGGAGTTAAGTCCGATGGGACTTGTACAGAAAAACGGTCCGTTAATGATATCTCCCTTATTAATCCTCGTATCGAAATGATGCACATGAGAAAAAAGGTTTAGAAATTATTATCTACCAAGGTAGGTAGATTTCCATTAAGTTTGGTTGTGTATATTTTGTGGAAGTGCAAAATCACTGTTTCGGTTTCGTATAAACCCCCAGTCAGTTCAGGGATTTAGAAACAATATTTGCCCAAAACCTATCAAGGACAGGTGTATTCTAAATATGAGTCTTGGTGGAAATACATCCAGTAGTTTGTAGCACTCGCGTAAATACGGCGTAATTAAGGAAGAAATAATACAGTTAAGAAAGTTGAAAGTAATAGAAAATGAATTATTACTGCGGACAGCCGGATAACGACAAATATGTAAATGCCAAGTGAATATATTGGAAAATCAAATGCCCCTCAATAAATTATGCTAGTGTGAGTAATGGATATAATAAAGCGGTAACAGAGGAGAAATTTAGGTCAGTGATTCTTAGGTAAACAAATAATAAGAAGATGACTAATGGTGTTATTACTTAATCTATTCGAGGGCGGTTATAATATCCAACGATATTCCGCCAATATCCCGCAGATAGGCCGATTGACGCCTCTCTTGCCTTCTACCCAAGGAACAACCACGAATTTAAAAGCATGATGAGGAAAATGGCAATACGTTACTTCCCTGCTGGCATGCAGTCAGAGACGTTGCCATGGTAACCTGTAGTTTCGTTGTCGGTCTGTCGGTCACTCAATGCAGAGCATGATACCAGCGGAAAATTGTAAATTTCTCCGTCATGTGAAGAGTAAGGTAAATTATGAACATAACGAAAGTTGTTTATAATGAAGAGACGTTTCACGTACGGTAAACGAAGTTTACAGAAAATCAATAGTATAAGAGAAAATGGAGGAAACCCATTCTGGTTTTCCTATAAACCACCCGTCTATTCGACGATTGTAAAATAATATGTATATAGAAACCTTCCCCGAGATGAGTATTCTCTAAATATGAAGTTTGGTTGAGATCTATCCAGCCGTTTCGAAGTGATGGTGGAAAAACCATTCAGGTTTTCCTATAAACCCCCGTCTATTGAAAGATTTTAAAATGATATGCATATCGAAACCTTCCCCGGGATGAGTATACTCTAAATATGAAGTTTGGTTGAGATCTATCCAGCCGTTTCGAAGTGATGGTGGAAAAACCATTCTGGTTTTCCTATAAACCCCCGGTCTATTCAAAGATTTTAAAATAATATGCATATCGAAACCTTCCCCGAGATGAGTATACTCTAGATATGAAGTTTAGTTGAGATCTATCCAGCCGTTTCAACGTGATGGTGGAAAAACCATTCTAGTTTTCCTATAAACCCCCCGAGTATTGAAAGATTTTAAAATGATATGCATATCGAAACCATCCCCGGGATGAGTTTACTCTAAATATGAAGTTTGGTTGAGATCTATCCAGCCGTTTCGATGTGATGGTGGAACAGACAAACAAACAAACAGACAGACAAACAGACAAACAGACAAACAGACAAACAGACAAACAAACAGACACGAAACGTAAAAACCACCGATTCGGTCTTGAGTTGACCTAAAACGGATAAATATCTGAAAAATTGGCAAAACAAAAGAAATTACAGACAGCGGACCCCCTACAATTTTATTTATATAGATAGGAATAATGAGAACCCAGTTCATGAAACCCCTCTTACTTCATTTACAATGTGTGATGCATGAGAAGATTACAGAGGCCTAGTGATGGAAGTGAGAAAGGGAAATAAGAGAATTAAAAAACGAGGGTAACTCGGATAAAAGTGACGATAGTTATGCTGGTGCAGGTCTGTTCAGACGTTGCGCGTAGCCCCCATCAATTTGCTTAAGCTTGCTTAGCACATCAGGTAGAGCCATATTGAGAACTACTTCGCAATGTGGCATCTGAACACATTTTGGCGAAGTGCCATAAATAAAAATGTTATTTCTCAGGTTTTACCTGTTCCTGGTCTTTGTGTTTATTCACACCAGGGCACGCGTGTCCATAACAAGACTAGCGGCTCGTGATTAGGCCTACTTCCCTGTAGTCGCCTGTAATTATCACTACCTCTGTCCGGCTCCATGGCTAAATAGTTAGCGTGCTGGCCTTTGGTTGCAGGGTTCCCGGGTTCAATTCCTGGCTGGGTCGGGAATTTTAAACATCATCGGTTAATTTTGCTAGCACGGGGGCTGGGTGTATGTGTTGTCTTCATCATCATTTCATCCTCATCACGACGCGCAGGTCGCCTACGGTAGTCCGTTCAAAAGACCTGCACCTGCCGAGCCGAACATGTCCTCGAACACTCCCGGCACTACATCTACCGGCTCTCCTCTTCACAACCGAGAAGCGTATATATACCTTTGTTGTCTGTATCAGGTGTAAATTAACACATCCATTGTTTCTCCTCCAACTGAATTTTTTTAGGCACTAAACATAATTTGGTTGTAATTTCCACCTTAAATTCCAGCTGTCAACACTAGCTACAGCACTGAATGTGTATTGAGTATCTATACATGAAAAAATGGAAAAACAAGTTGAAGCTGAGTTGGGAGAAGATCAATTTGGCTTCAGAAGAAATGTAGGAACACGTGAAGCAATCCTGACTTTACGTCTCATCTTAGAGGATCGAATCAAGAAAGACAAGCCCACGTACATGGCATTCGTAGATCTAGAAAAGGCATTCGATAATGTTGATTGGACCAAGCTATTCATGATTCTGAAGATGATAGGGATCAGATACCGAGAACGAAGAATTATCTACAATCTGTATAATAATCAGTCTGCAGTGATAAGAATAGAGGGCTTTGAAAGAGAAGCAGCAATCCAGAAAGGAGTTAGGCAAGGCTGCAGTTTGTCCCCTCTCCTTTTCAATGTTTACATAGAACAGGCAGTAAAGGAAATCAAAGAGAAATTTGGAAAGGGAATCACAGTCCAAGGAGAGGAAATCAAAACCTTGAGATTTGCCGATGATATTGTTATCTTATCTGAGACTGCAGAAGATCTCGAGAAGTTGCTGAATGGTATGGATGAAGTCTTGGGTAAGGAGTACAAGATGAAAATAAATAAGTCCAAAACAAAAGTAATGGAGTGTAGTCGAACGAAGGCAGGTGATGTAGGAAATATTAGATTAGGAAATGAAGTCTAAAAGAAAGTAGATGAATATTGTTACTTGGGTAGTAAAATAACTAACGATGGCAAAAGTAAGGAGGACATAAAATGCAGACTAGCACAAGCAAGGAAGAGCTTTCTTAAGAAAAGAAATTTGCTCACTTCAAACATTGATATGGAATTAGAAATATGTTTTTGAAGACTTTCGTGTGGAGCGTGGCATTGTATGGAAGTGAAACATGGACGATAACTAGCTCAGAAAGAAAGAGAATAGAAGTTTTTGAAATGTGGTGTTACAGAAGAATGCTGAAGGTGAGATGGATAGATCGAATCACGAATGAAGAGATACTGAATCGAATTGGTGAGAGGAGATCGATTTGGCTACATTTGACGAGAAGAAGAGATAGAATGATAGGACACATCTTAAGACATCCAGGACTTGTTCAGTTGGTTTTTGAAGGAAGTGTAGATGGTAGGAACGGTAGGGGTAGACCAAGGTATGAATATGACAAGCAGATTAGAGCAGATGTAGGATGCAATAGTTACGTAGAAATGGAAAGGTTAGCACAGGATAGAGTGGCATGGAGAGCTGCATCAAACCAGTCTATGGACTGATAACTCAAACAACAACAACAACAACAACAACATGACCACTGGGATGGAAAAATAGTCCAAAACAC
The DNA here is from genome assembly GCF_040414725.1 of Anabrus simplex. NCBI lineage: Eukaryota > Metazoa > Arthropoda > Insecta > Orthoptera > Tettigoniidae > Anabrus > Anabrus simplex. The sequence continues at coordinate 50,139,802 of NC_090266.1, forward strand.
TGCGGAAGACTTCTTCGTTTCCGTTATAAGTGAAAATATATTACGTCCATTGTAACGGACACTGGGTCTCAAGGTGCAAGTTTACTATAAGAAACTTCGTTACTGTGGCATTGTCAAAGCCTCCAAGGAAGGGAAATTCCAAAGCGAAACGGAAGTACCGTTTTTCTGTTATGAATGTAAATAACATGTACTATTTAATGTATAGTTATAGGAGTACATACGGATTCAGGAAAAAAATACATCGTGCATGTACAATATATACAACAGTGAGGTGTCAATACCGTTGCCATCAGAAAGATGAAGACTTCTCCTGTAGACTTGAACATCAAATTCATTCAATCAATGTTTTAATGATGGTACAATATCTGCCTTTGGTACTTTGTTATGATGGCAGCGGATATTCTGCAAAGATGTGTTCCAGAGTCTACTAGGAAGATCCACAATCACAGTCAGGTAATCTTCTGAGGCACCATTTCTGATGAGAGTATGTACGCTGGTCATGTGTTGTGCGAAATAGATCCACAGGTAAATGAAAGAGCAGTGTGAACCGTCCTCGAGCTACATGAGTCCAATGATTTTTTCGTATCTAAATTAGACTAAACTCTGTTCCTGATAGACCCTTGCCTGTGAATATTGAAGGGTGGGGGATTTTATAGTACGGCTGCAAAGGTCCTTGATGTTCCTATGAATAGGTAGAAGAGTGTTGGATGAGATCTTCCTGTACTCCCGAAGCATGCGTTCGAAAGCCGCACATGTGGTAGCATTTTCTTAAATATTTTTAAATAACTTGGAATGATGTATTCCAATTCCTTACTCCTCGTCCTATAAATTAATATTTGCCCCAATTTGTCCTCCTGTTCCAGAGATTATCCTCATGAAATGTTTCAGCTGGACAACTACCTTCTCTGTTTACGTGCTATAAAACCACACTGAGAAGCAGCATTCAGCTGTTGAATATACAAGGTCTAGTGCAGAGTATCATGTCTCATATGTTCCAAGATTATTGATTGCATCTTGGGAAGATAACATACAGCAGCACTGTTTTGCAGATCATGCTGAATATGCAGAACTCAAATGTATTGCAATAATATTTCAAACAATGTGTGAGGAGAACAAATGTCAAAACATACATTTTTAGTTTTACGCTGACAGCGTTACTTATAAGTGGTAAAATATTAACTTGTATTTATCAGTTAAAATGTTACTTGTCAGATGTAATTTACATTACCGCATATTATTTATTATTACCAGCTATTTGTTTATCAATCAATAAATCAATCAATCAATGATCTGCATTTTTTCTGTCCCCATCAGTTGTTTATCTATTTTTTCCTTAAATATTTTCAAATAACTGGGAAGTTTATCGAACATTTCCCTCAATAATTTATTCCAATTCCTTAAACCTCGCAGTATAAATAAATATTTGTCCCAGGTTTTCCCCTTGAATTTCAACTTTATTTTCATACCAAGATCTTTTTTTACTTTTAAAAGCTCTGCTCAAGATTATTCGTCGACTAATGTCATTCCACGCCAAATCTCCACTAAAGGCTCGAAACCGATCACATTGTCGAGCATGTCATCTCCTTTCTCAAGTCTTCCAAGCCCAAAATTTGCAACATTTTCGTAATTCTGCTCCTTTGTCGGAAATCACCTAAAACAAATCGAGGTGCTTTCCTATGAATTTGGTTCTCGTATAAAGTCATCCTGATGTCCGACTCATTGACTGAATTGTCAGCGTACTGGCCTTCGGTTCAGAGGGTTTCGGGTTAGATTCCCGGCAGAGTGGAGGATTTTAATCGCATCTGATTAATTCTTCTGGCTCGGAGAATGGGTGTTTATGTCTGTCCCAACATTCTCCTCCTCATATTGAGACAACATACCACACTATCAAACACCACAGAAACACGCAATAGTCATGACATCTCTCCATATAGGGTTGACGTCTGGAAGGGCATCTGGTCGTAAAACAGGGCCGTAAAACTATTCTAACCATACTATAATTAACTTCTAGTTAGTGCTATAATTTAGAAATTTAGAAATAATATTTCAGTTTTGAGAAAGGGGAAATTTATTTTGACCATTCAGACGCGCCAGTCACAGCTTGAACCCCTCTTTTTCTCTGTGTAACACGTGAGTAATAAGCCGTGGTGGCTGGTTTTCTTGATTTAAGGCAGGTTTAACCTCCCTTGCACTAGGATGTTGCATACTGAAATGTACTGTTTAATATTTTCTATTTGAAATTGTATCTATATCGAGAACAAGTGTCTATGAAACCACTAATCGCACGCAGTGACAGATACTCTTAAACCTGGGCATAATGAGCTTTAAATCCAAAATAGGAAATTCTGTGATGTAAGTAGAAGTGAGCATGCAGAGCACTTTCGCAACCTCGTCATGGAATCTCGGACACATTTGATGAAGTAATTTGCCGTAAAACTCCTGCAATATAGGAGAACTTATAATATTACATTTGGGACAAGTATTTCACTCTAGTTTTCCGAGCTCAAGCTACAGAGTATACAGTACGCAGACGTGCCAACTATCCCGATTTAAGCGGGAGACTCCCGAATTTTCATCGTTCTTCCCGATATCCCGAACGCCGGGACCGATTCCCAGATTTTCAGAGTAGTTTAAGTAATTTTCGTATTATTTTAAACTTCTCGTTCTGTCGATATATGGCTGAGTATGGCTGGTCGATAGTAGTTCTAATAATCACAACCGGATGGCAGTACGGGCCACGGCGGCCAGCCATGTTCTCCTGTTTGGTCCATCATACAGTCAAATACAAAAATAGTTTAATAGTAGGGAGTGGAAGTCGCAAGCGAGTAACCTAACTTCAGAAGTAGCTCGACAATGACGTGGCCAGGACCTGCATAAGCGCTCGTGTTACGTCACGTAGTAGTGCTTCTTGGTTGTATGTCTTAATATTTGTTTTCGCCAAAATACCAAAAGGTAAATCTGATTCAGTGTTTAGAGGCGCTTATAGGGAAGAGTTTACGTGTTTCAGTGAATCCAGGAAGGGACCAACGTTCACATTCTGTACCATATGTACGTGTGATATTTCAGTTGAGCATGGCGGGAAGTGCGATATACTCAATATGTGCAAACAAAAATCATAAGAAGATTGCCCAGTGTGTAGAAAGAAACCAGAAACTGAACTTTTCATGTAAAAATCAAGATGTAAATCCTGTGACGAATGCCGATGCTTTATTTACGTAATTTTCCGTAGAACATAACCTGTCTGTAAATTGTGCCGACCACGTGGGGCCTTTGTTTCGCAAGCTGCTTCCTGATTCGGAAATCGCTAACGATATGGGTGTGCTAGGACGAAAAGACCGGCTATCATTATAGAAATATGTATGGAAGAAAGACCGAAAATTGTTTCATGTTTGCGGGGGAATGCATTTTCTGTTGCTACTGATGGTAGCAATACAAGCGACTTGAAAATATGATTAATTCTATGAGGCGAAACCGTTTTGAGGATGTTATGTGTTATCTCCATTTGAATGACAATACGTCACTAGACACGAGGAACAAAATATCAAAACTCAGGCCATACCTAGATTCACTTCGAAACTCGTTTCGAAGTACACCATTTGGCAAAAACAAATCTAGCTCTGATGAAGCCATGATTCCCTATTACGGGCACCACGGTTTGAAGCAGCATATAAAAAGCAAACCCATCCGCTTTGGGTATAAAGTTTGGTGCCTCAATCAACCCCTGGGATATCTGATTGATTTTGATATATATCAAGGAGCAAAAGGGCCTGAAAACTGTTCCAAGGAAAAGTTCGGTTTAGGTGGTAGTGACTTCTAAAATTCACCGAAATTCTTCCAAGGGACATAGCCGAGAATGTACTTCCACACCATATGTTTGCTGACAAATACTTCATCACTCCAAAAGTAGTTGAAGAATTCACAAACCTTGGCATTGGTATCACAGGAACTATTAGAAGTAACAGAACTGACAAGTGTCCTCTAAAATATATCTCTGTTATCAAGAAAGAAGAACGGGGAACGTTTGACATGAGATGTGACAGCAAGAAACTACTTGTGTGCAGATGGAATGACAATTCTGCTGTAACTCTGGTATCGAACTGTGATGGTGTTTATCTAGTAGGAACCGCAATCAGATATTCCTTCAGACTTTACTAATAAAACCATACAACGAGAACATGGGTGGAACTGACAGAACGGTCCAAAACGTTAGTACTTACAGAGTAAACATACGTTCAAAGAAATGGTGGTGGCCAATATTTCTTTGGGGTATTGATGTGTCAATCAAGAATGCCTGGAATTTGCACAGGATTTCAACGAATTATACTACAGTTAGTTCTATGGATCTCCTAGCAATTCGACGTTGCATAGCATTAACATTACTTGCACACGCATGGAACGCCCAGAATGAGACATGGTCCAGTTGCTACTCCTACCGGTGCTAGAATGTCGACTGAGCTTCGTTTCGATAACATCGGACACTTACCTGAAACTCGATGCAAGAGAACGAGGTGTGCCTTTTGCAGGTCAACTACTAACAATCGATGTGTTAAATGCAGAGTAGCTCTTCACAATAAATGTTTAGAGAATTTATCTTCCGGAAGGGACAGTAAAAAAAATGACACTTCCTTCCAGCCAATTTTTGGTAGGTATTGTTTGTATTTACATATGTTCATTGTTTGGGGAAAATCTACACCGGAAAGGTCATTTTTGCTAATAGTAGATTGCATCTAAACTGCAAAATTTCATATTCCACGCATGGAAGTCATTGAGGTTTCGAATCTGCCCAGTATTGCGTTTTCGCAACATGTAATTTTGAATACATAAATTTTTATTACTGTGTAATTTTGAGTTATTTGTGTTTATTCTCAACCAAGTAGTCAAATTTGTAAAAATTATCAAAATAGTAAATAAAAACGTCCTGGGCATAAATGGGTTAAATCTGTGATCTGCTATTATTACGTGGAATCCGAGATCATTCTATTCGCTGAATTGGAAAATCAATACTGGCGCGCATGCGCGTAGTCCGGGTGAGCTCACAGTCCTTCAACCGAGCTTTAACATGGTGGACGATTGGCTTCTCGTGCTGGAAACCGTTAAGATGAAAGAAGTGAATGTAAGTGAATTGTGAATTACCAGGTCGCCTTGGATCTGGATGTAGACTGTTTTTATTACATCGACGTTTACTATCTCCATCCTGACATCACATAATGTATGGTACATCCTACATGTAATAGAACTTGAAAAATCTTCACGTGAATTGTGTTTGTGATGTGTGCCATGCTTACATTCATTCATGGCTGGATTACTGCTTATCATACTGTATCCGATGTGGTGTAAAATTAAAGGCGACATTTTTTAGATATTCACACACATTGTTTCACTATATCTGGACACATGATAATTCTTCCTTTGTAAAGAACGACAGCTGAGGAAGACTATTTTAAAACCCAGGAATTATTAACAGATAAATCAAATATACAGGTAACTGGAATTATTGTTATTTTTATTATAATGGGCATATTGTAGGGTTGTTGTGTCTTATATGTAGAATTGATTATTTTATCGGCCGATATTATGTGTACGATAGATTAAGCTAATGCCTTCTGTTCCTTGTGGTTCTATGATTTTACGTTTCTCTGGACGTCACATAACCTTATATTTTGGTAATTATTTGGAATTAATTTTTATTTCACTGGAGTAAAATTCATTGTTAGTTACGCAATTCGTGTATTGTTGCGAACTAACTACTGCTTCCGATATGTCTCCGGAGTACCGTCGTCGTGGTTTTGGAATTTTAGGAGAGTATTTTTAAGCAGATTATTTCGTCGTTTCTGAAACAAGTATGATTTTTTGATATTCTGTATGGACTGCATTGGATGTGTAAGAGACACATAAACTTCCAGATTATAAACTTCAAGGTTAATATTTAAGAACTGAACCTTCTAACATGTTTCCTTTCTTATTACTTGGGTCGACCTAATTTATTTCACACCTAACTGATTAAGTACTTACTGATCATATTAGAGATTATTTACGTTATGAAGGTACCTGCTTATACGATCTTGTACATTTGTTTGTGTGTGATTATTCATGATTTTAAATTTAACTTAAATTAAATATTTCACTCCAATTTTAATTTGTCTCTTCATTTGGTAGTGTTAGTCACTTTGACCTGGCAACTAGTTAAGTGTTAATTTGAGATCCTGGCCTGTTTTCTCTCAACTTCCTTGGCCCCCTTCCACGTTTCATGTTCGTAAGTTACTGCACCCAAGGAAGGTATCATTGTGTTTTTATGTTGATTTTGTTGTTTCACTGTATTTCTGTTCTGTGTCCTTGGGCCGTTGTAAAACTGATATTCTGCACTCTCAGTTCTGTTACTTTTAGCTCGAACAAACAGACCTGGCAAAAGGAAGAACTGATGTTCAGTGGGTAGTGATAAGTCAGATGAAATCAGCTGATTGTGTACTTAAATATCACAGACTCTCCAAGATTATGCTTTCTATTGTATCAATTCCACATAGCAATGAAGAATGTTAAAGGATTTTAATAGGGTCACACAGAAAACACACAGTTCAAATCCTCGCTGTCTGAATAAACGTTGGAGAAACTTTTAACTTTAAAATCAGTTCAGCAAGGCAAGTGCTTTAAGCAACAATTTACTTCTGAGTTTCTGAAGAGGGCTAAGTCAGCTACGAGTGACTTGAAAAACAATTAGGCGTAATCTATTCAGCATGTTGAAGGATGAGAAGTCACATGTTCCTAAAGTTCAGGAATGTCCAGTATTTAGTACTCACATACAAACAATGATATATATATATATATATATATATATATATATGTGTAGACAAAACAGAGTTGTTACCGTATTGAATTATAATTAATTAGTACATGTTCTTTCATCAGTGATGTGTCGTAATACGTCGCGATTCGCTGCCAAATTTTTCCTGAATTTTTACTTTTGAAAATTAGCATATCTGAGCACGTCATCAGACACAGTGAAAGGTTCAACAAATAAATCAGGAGTGGAATTCAGCTCTGTAAAATCAATGAACAGTATGCAAAATTCATATGAATGACTTCTCTGTATTTCAGATGATAATGGCGTGCCGGCGAATGATTCTTAAAATGTAACCTGACAAGGTGACGTTGAAGATATTTAGTATTACCGCTATATGGAATGGGAAATAAGACACTTATTAATTTTGATTAAAGATCGATGATTTCCCACTTCTCCGTAACTTTTCATGATATATCATAGTTGAAATATCTTCATCAAGCAGAGACTTTTAAAAAGCGAGATAGGCAAGGGAGAGACAGGACCTGTGCAACTCTTGATCGTCGGCGTGCTACTGTGGCATCTTTCCTTTGTTTCCTTTAAACATGTTGACTGGAAAAACTGCAAAGCAAAAGAACTTGAGACCATTGTCTCATTTCCTAGTAAATTTTACAATAATAAAACAAAAGGGGACCAAGATATTTTTCCAACTAAGAATTTGAACTTAGGAAATTCCTAGGACGAGAAGGCTAAGAACAGAAAAACTTAGACCTCACTCAACAATGCAATTCTGTTCTATAGAAGGATGATATCATAGTTACAGTTAGAAAACATTCTTATCTACCATTCGCATTGGCTGTTTCAGATTGAACTTATTTTGCCAATTATTTGGTGAATAGGGTCAAATACGACCTGAACAAAGACGATGCGTTAAGCAACCATATCCTGATTCGAAATGTAGGGAATGTCACGATGTTAGTAGGAAAAGCATCAGAAGTTTCCTTCCCCCCAGATATAAGAACAAAAATACCTAGGTAGCTGTAGTGGCTATGGAAAACGAAGGGAGTACACCGTTTTTTTTATTTCAAACATACTGTACCGGGAACGCCGCTACGAGAGAAGTCCGAAGTATGTTTGTTGAACTTCGCGCGAGGTGGAAGGTAGGCAGCCCGCCGAACGCAGTGACGTACCCAACGAGTGACGTGGCCGCCGTAAGCCAGCTATTCGTGCCATATTTGGTAATGTTCCAGCTTACCCTCAAAAGTACATTTTGCGCTACTTTATCGCTATTTCGACACTGCCAACTTAAAAACCATTACAATGGACGTAATCTGTCAAGATTTCAAAAAAATCCACCGAGTATTATAGGAGTTATAAGGGTGGATAATACCCGAGTTCTAGACACTTCCATGCGAACGTGTATAAAAGGAGGACCACCCGACCTACGAATTCAGTATCTGTCACTCCGCCGTCTCTGTGACACGGGCGACAGGAGGAGTATTGTGTGTGTCGAACTTCTAGTTGACAGTCTTCGAAATCCAAATATTGGAATTTCGGTATTTTCTCTAAGTGTTGTGTCGAGACTTTATCATATTCTTGAAGTGCGTGATTGGGACTTTGTTATTTTCTGCGAGCATCGTATTGGAACTTTGTCATATTGACACATTGGAACTTTGTTATTTTTCGTGTGTCGTGATTGGACTTTGATATTCTCTTAAAGTGCCATATAGGAACTTCGTTATTTTTCCGAAGCGTCTCATTTTAACTTAGTTATTTTCGCCAAGTGTCGCGGTAAGACTTTATTATTTTCTTAAGGTGACATACTGGAACATTGTCATCGGAACTTTATTTTCTTCAAGTGTCGTGTTGGGACTTTAATATTTTGACAGATCGGAACTTTATTTTCTTCGAGTGTCGTGTTGGGACTTTAATATTTTGACACATTGGAACTTTGTTATTTCTACACATTGGAACTTTGTTTTTTTTGTTTTTTTGAAGTGCCACATAGGGACTTAGTTATTCGACGACGATTGAAAGGACTTTGAATTTTCACAAGTGTTGTGTACCACATTGAACTTACGTTTCGAACTTATTCGAACTTGTATTTTGTGAATCAATTTCTGGAACAGTGAAATTTTCCGAGCGTGTAGGATGAAATTGTGCCCTACCAACATAAACTTTCGTGGGAACGATATGACTTGTTTTCCCAAGTGCCTCATTGAATTTACGTCTTGTAAAAACTGTGAAACTTAGGGGACGTTCAACATTACGTTTAATTGTGAAATATGCAATACTTTCCAAGTGCTGCAGTGGGACTTGTGTTTTGATTCGTATCCTCATTAAAGACTGTGACAATTCAGAATACGCATGTCGCATTCCCAGAAAGCCTAGAACTTTCCAGTATTTTGAGTGAATCCATAATTTATGAAATCAGACTATTTCTTTCAAATATCATTTTCTTTAATGGCTATTCACTTCGCCTATTGACGGAACAAGACAGTTTCCGAGTGCTATTTATTCAGTTCATTGCCAATGTGTTTTAAATCTTCAGAAACTATGCATTAAGAACTGCGGTGACTATAATACTCTAGAACATTCCAATTTACAGTAAGGTTGCATTATGAACTTGCATTTCTACCAGTACAAAGTCAAAATCACCTTGTCCTTCGAGTGATTATTCCAGAACGTTTTGATTTAATATCTAGAGTGCAGTAACCATAATTAAAAGGCCATATCTGTTCAGACAGTGCCATGAATGTGTGGAGTGCCGTGCAGAAAACTCAAGTGTGAATTATGTCTCGAATCGAACCCAGGAACGTGTGCCAATCTTCGAGACATTCCAGAACGTCGAGACATTCCAGAATCTCGAAACATTCCAGAACTTCTCATCCGAGCAGGTGTGGTCCCTGCCCAGGCGATGTCCAGCGCCATCCCAGGACTCGGAGGTACCAACCAGCCACGACACTTCCGTGCTGCTGTACGAAGGTGATATGAACTTGCTTTTGATGATCAATAAACTCAATTTATCAAAGAATCTCTAAAATTGATAACTATACCCCGCTGTACCAACTCCAATGATAAAGCCACTCCCGAGGATAAGATCCAAGCTCGTTAACTTAATATTAAGCGCCTTAAAGATATGAACACTTTTTACGGGTACAATACATACATACATACATACATACATAAATTATCATTATAGATCAATATGCCTTTCAGCGTTCAGTCTGCAAGCCTCTGTGAATTTACTAAACGTCTCCACAATCCTCTATTTGCAACTAGTCCTGTGGCCTCATTTAGTTCTAAAGCCTTTATCTTTAAATCGTTACAAACTGAGTCTAACCATCGTCGTCTCGGTCTCCCACTACTCCTCTTACCCCCCAAGACAGAGTCCGTTATTCTCCAAGGTAACCTATCCTTCTCCATTCGTCTCACATGACCCCACCACCGAGGCCGGTTTATGCGTACAGCTTCATCCATCGAGTTCACTCCTACCTTAGTCTCTACCTCCTCATTCCGAGTACCCTCCTGCCATTGTTCCCATATGTTGTACCAGCAATCATTCTCGCTACTTTCAAGTCTGTTGCTTTCGCTCCCGTAAAGCAAAGTTGGTCTGAAAACAGACCGATGTAAAGACAGTTTCTTCCGGGAGCTGACTTCCTTCTTACAGAAGACTGTTGTTCGCAATTGCGAGCTCATTTCATTAGCTTTACTACACCTTGATTCAATCTCACTTACAATATTACTATTCTATGAGAACACACAACCTAAATACTTAAATTGTTTCTACCTGTTCCAGCTTTGTATCACCAATCGGACATTCCATTCTGTTGAATTTCTTACCTACTAACATCAAATCAGTCTTCGAGAGGTTAATTTTCATACCATACTCGTTCCACCTATTTTCAAGTTCCAAGATATTAGACTGCAGGCTTTCGACACAATCTGCCATTAAGTCCAAGTCGTCAGCATAGGCCAGACCGCTTACTACATTTCCACCTAACTGAATCCCTCCCTGCCACTTTATAAATTTCAGCAGATGATCCATGTAAACTACGAACAGCAAAGGTGAAAGACTACAGCCTTGTCTAACCCCTGTAAGTACCCTGAACCAGGAACTCATTCTACCATCAATTCTCACTGAAGCCCAATTGTCAACATAAATGCCTTCGATTGATTTCAGTAATCTACACTTAATTCCATAGTCCCCCAGTATGGCGAACATCTTTTCCCTCGGTACCCTGTCATGTGCTTTCTCTAGATCTACGGAACATAAACACAACTGTCTATTCCTCTCGTAACATTTTTCTATTACCTGGTGCATACTGAAAACCTGATGCTGACAGCCACTCTGTGGTATGAATCCACACTGGTTTTCATCCAACTTCCTCTCAACGACTGATCGCACCCTCCTTCCCAGATGCCGGTGAATACTTTGCCTGGTATACTGATCAATGAGATACCCCGATAATTGTTGCAATCCTTCCTGTTCCCTTGCTTGTAGATAGGTGAAATTACTGCTTTTGTCTAATCTGAAGGTACCTTACCAACCTTCCATGCTAATCTTACTACTCCATGAAGCCATTTCATCCCTGCCTTCCCACTATACTTCCCCATTTCAGGTCTAATTTCATCCATTCCTGCTGCATTATGAAAATGGATTTTATTTACCATTCTTTCCACTTCCTCAAGCGAAATTTCACCAACATAATTGTCTTTCTCCCCATGAACTTTGTTGTTCACGACCCCACCATGAAGATATCCTTTTACATTGAGAAGATTTTCAAAGTATTCCCTCCACCCGTCCAGTGCTTCCCTGGGACCTGTTATGAGTTCACCTGAATTACACAAAACACTGATCATTTCCTTTTTCCCTCCCTTCCTAAGATTACGTATTACTGTCCAGAAAGGTTTCCCTGATGCTTGACCTAGCCTTTCCAGGTTATTGCCGAAATCTTCCCAAGACTTCTTTTTGGATTCAACAACTGTTTGTTTCGCTCTGTTTCTTTCATTTACGTACAATTCACTGTCTGCAACGGCCCTCGTTTGGAGCCATTTCTGATGAGCCTTCATTTTATGTGTATAACCTGCTCTCATTTCATCATTCCACCAAGATGTTCGCTTTTTCCCGTCTTTTCACACAGTCGTTCCTAGCCATTCCCTTGCTGTTTCTACTACAGCATCCCTGTATGCCACCCATTCTCTTTCTATATTCTAAACCTGCTTACTGTCTACTGTTCGAATCTTCTCACTAATCATATCCATGTACTTCTGTCTAATTTCCTCGTCCCGGAGATTTTCTACCCTAATGGGTTTGCAGATAGATTTCACTTTCTCTACCCTAAGCCTAGAGATACTTAGTTCACTACAGATCAGATAGTGGTCTGTACCATCGAGAAATCCCCGAAAAACCCGTACATTCCTAACGGACTTCTTGAATTCTATGTCGGTTAATATTTAGTTTACTATTGATCTGGTACCCGTAGCCTCCCGTATGTAGCGGTGAATAGCCTTATGCTTGAAGAATGTATTTGTAACTGATAAACCCATACTAGCACAGAAGTCCAGCAAACGCTTCCCATTCCCATTAGCTTCCATATCTTCCCCACATTTACCAATCACCCTTTCATATCCTTCAGTTCTATTTCCAACTCTCGCATTGAAATCGCCCATTAGTACTATCCTATCCTTGCTGTTCACCCTGACTACGACGTCACTCAATGCTTCATAAAACTTGTCAACTTCATCCTCATGTGCACCCTCACATGGTGAATACACTGAGACAATTCTCGTCCGTACCCACATCATTCGCTCATTAACGTGCCTAACAGAAACTATGTTGCGTGCGGTGGTATTCCTGATAGACATCCCTACCCCATACTCTGCCCTTCCCTTTCTAACACCCGTCAAGTACACTTTATAATGTCCTATCTCCTCCTTGTTATCTCCCCTTGCCCGTATATAACTTACTCCTAGCACATCCAGATGCATCTTCTTTGCTGACTCGGCCAGTGCTACTTTCTTTCATCCAAAAGGCCCATTAATATTGATAGCTCCCCATCGAATTCCATTTTGTTCGCCATGTTGTTTCCGAGGTGTCCCTCGCCTGTCAAATGGGAGTGGGACTCCGTTACTCCCGTAGGTCCGAGGCTTGCTTAAAATGTTCTGAGCTCGGTAAATTCATGAAGCAGGATGCTACCCTACTTGCCCTACAAAAATCATACACCTCAGGTTTTACATGTCCTAAAAATGATATTTGTTGATAAAAGAGAGGAAAATAGCAATTCATATAACATCAGTCAAGAACTTGAATTAATGACATAATAACACTTCGTGCGAAAGGTTAATTTTTTCTTTTCAGATTATAAAGTTGGCTAAGCTTAATGTTGTAAGTCTCTCCCTAGAATAATTGATGTTGGTGAGGTTTACTCCCTACCCCAAATTTATAACGTTACATTTGCTGTAAATGAAGACAGCTATCCACGAAACACGTTCATTTATAACTTGGAGTGAAAATTAAGCTGACCGTGGGTCAAATGACGTCTGCTTTTCAGTATTGATTCTTTTATAATGTCCTATAACTTCAAGTAATAGGGACATATATTTGAAGCTTCACTTGTTTTCTGACAGATCTTATGCACTAATTTTTTAACAGAAGCTGCTCAGTACTGACTAACATTCAGCACTTCGTCCAATTAGAGGATATAGTTTTATGCTTCCCGACGGGGTTCTCGGGAGAATGGAAGAGCTTTTACGAATAAAGGAGAACATGTTCGACTCCTCTTGAATACCACGGAAACTGCAAAAACTACAGGGCAGGAAGAATTCTGGGAAAGGAAAGGGTTGTGAAAGACAACAAATTAAATTCAAAAGCTGTACTAAACCAGAAAACTGCAGAAACTGTGTTTTTCCATGTACGAGTTTCAAGCACAAGGATACTGTATCTACCAGAAAAGTATGGAGAAGAAATCTATTTCTTTCCAACATTTTATCTAATGTTCCTGAGGTAGCCTACCTGTAATAATTACAGTACACTGACTATTGCAATTAAAGATTTTCTGACTATTTCGAAGACCGACTCGTCTTTCCGCTCTTCAATAAATAAATGTATGGATTTTCCACCTTAGATTTAACTTCGTATATCTTATACGAGGGTTGATTCTGAAGTCGTGGCAACTTTCTTTTTTTCCTCTCGTAGAAGCTCGAACACAGGAAATGTACTAAGTACTGGTAATGTTAAGGGACAAGGTTGGTGTTTTGAAATCATTGTTTTATGCGTTCTATTCTCGTACAACCTGCTGTTGTTTTTGTTTGAGTCATCAGTCCAAAGACTAGTTTGATACAGCGCTTCATACCACCCTATGCTGTGCTAATCTTTTCCTATCTGTATACAATTATTTGTACGTATTTTACAAGCTTTTTAACACCCTTCAAAGGTTGTCTGTGGTTCCTTGGAACATGGAAAATACCGTGAGCTGCACGAGATTCGTATATGTGCACTATCTCACGTACGATACCTTGTTTGTAGTCAATGCAATGGCTACCTCACTTTGGGAAGAATTTCGATGCTACGCGGAAGATGTACGAATGCTGCTATAATTCTGTTACTACTATTACGCACCGCTATCTTTAGATAACTGACATAGGGGGTGTGTTTACGTTACAAAGTTCATGTCAGTACTTTGAAATGAATAAATTACACCTTCGGCGTTGGGAAATTTTCGGGAAATAAAAAAATCGCTACCGTGACTTCTTAATCAATCTCGTATATATATTAGATTTTACCAAACAGTCTAAGAAACATAAGGTGGGACTACAATATTGTTGATTTTGACGCCTCTGTATAGCATGCATTCTATGAAAATATTTTGGGGAAGGATTGGTTTCTGAAAAATATACATTAACTGCAAAGAATGTTCTAAAGAGTAAACTGCCTTTCAAATTTCAGAGTCAGATGAAAGGTGGCAGTCAAAATGAAAAGTAGGTCGGTGGGGAAGACAGATTCCCATCCCATGAGAAAATATTTGGCAGTGGTGATAATTGGATGAAAGGTGAACTGCAAAAATTACGAGGTGTGTTTGTCACGTTCTTACAGGTTTTTGCTCAGTAGAGATGCCCACCAAGAAAAAACTACAGAAGCAAACCAGTCTATGTTATGAGCTACCGGTATCTTAATATTTACTAAGTTAGAATTGGTAAATTCAGAAAGTATGGGTAGAATTAATAGAATTCTCACGACTACTCCGACTGGATAATGCTCTTCAATGATATTAACTTTGGAAAGCTTTGTTTTGGTTGCAGACGTAAGCTAACAAACGGCTTACATTTCTCAATAAACTGAACATTCGTCGCTCATTGTCGAAGTTCACCATCATTACAAGTGACATGATTAACTTCGTATTGCTGATACAACTTGTCTCGGTCTTGTGCGAATCGAAACCATACCAACAGGATGAGAACAAACCTGTGTTTGAACGCAAAGGCTCGTTGCACTACGTTAAAAGATAAAAAATGGAACAGAATGATGCCTTAATTTCTAGTCATACGAGTTTGGCTCGTTTTACTATCGATTGTCACCTCTCACCTGCCACCACGGGATGCAATCAGTCCACTCTACTATCAGTGTTAGCTCTGTCACCACCGGCTATCGGGATCGTTCTCAATCATCAGAAATGTTATCTAAATACAATTATTGGGAACATAAAGAAACACAGCAGTATCAACAGTCATAACTTTACATAAATTATCAATTAATATGTCCATCAGTTATAAAATAAACTACATTTCTAACCGGACAGAGGCGGTGTTAAGATACGATCAGCAATCACGGCGGGAGGAAAAACCTCTTTATTTATCTCGTGTGTACAGTATGTGACTGAGTAGTGTGTCAATATGGTGAGCATTCTCATCAGTCTTAAGTGGCATCACAACGAATGAAGTGCTCATTTTTCCCTATCGTAAACATGTAGATTTCGGATGTTCAGGACCTAAAAATTCCCCTAAATATGCAGGCAAATATGCCCTTAAAAATACCTAAATATGATCAAAAAGGGAAAATATGACAAAAACATATGTAGCCTAATTCCAACGGACGATAATTAATATTGCTGTCTTAAACAACGGTGACAGGGACAATGTCACTGATTTTTCGAAGCATTGAAAATCGTATTAGTTATCGGAAATAAGAATGCGCTCACAGTTGCCGTGGGCACAAAAGAAGTATCTGAAGTAAAATTTATAGCGTGTATCATAACTAATCGGGGATGCTCTTTTTGTTTCGTTAAGAACGATGATGCAATCGGGTTGGCGGGTAAAATGAGGTTACGTTTTTACTTCCGGGCACACAATTCAAACTGACGAAGTCGCCGTATTTGCTGTGCCGGAGGGGAAGTGGGGTGTATGATGGAGACAGAGATAATGCTCCGTTCGACTCGCACAGGCAATATCTACAGTTCGCTTATCAAGCAGCCGTAACTACACCCTGTAGAAAGAAATACGTGCCTCTTATTCTGCATTCAACTCGGCATTTTTGTGTCTAGCAGTGTCGCTGCGCTTCTGGACATTAAAACGTTTTATAGCAATTACATTAACTTCACGCACACTGCAGAAATGGATTTCTCCTCCGGTGGAGGACAATTCCACCCGGAATTCATTAATGTAATTTCTTCATTTAACACTTTCACTGCATGTTCTTTAGGTATCATTTTGTCAGCTCTATCACTGTTAATGTAAATATGAAGCCTTGAAAATGTTCTCTGTTGAACAAGGTGAGGGGAGAAGGTAATTTAGGCACTACTTGATGTACCCGCGATCCACAAATGCTAAAAGAGACAAGAACATAAGTCGTTGCTTTATTTCCTTGTCTCTTAACAAGGGTGACATTCCGGTCGTTGTACTTACCCGCACGGCAGGTCTTACTCTACAGTAAAGTAAGTTATTCTAAAACAAGTGATGTAAACCCAGATGACATACGTACAATAAGTGTAAACTAATTAGCATTGAGGCCCGAGCTTCAAGTTTAATCACAGTGCCAGAAACACATTTACATGAGCAATATCGGACATCACATTAAAATTAGAGCACATTTTTCCGTACAAAATATAACCAAAATATGACCTGAAGTAACTAAAATGACGGATTGGTAAGATATGCATAATGTTGATATGCTCAGAAACGTCCAATTCGTGCTTAATTTCGACAAAGAGCCCAAACGGAAGCCGGGGCAAAATATGACACTTCTTCACCATCCGAACCCCACAACGCAGTATTGCACAGCTGTCTTCCGGTCAGAGAAATAAATCAGAGAAGCGTTGCCAAAACTGAACCATTTTTCATAACTGATTTTCTTTAACGCAGTTTGGAAAATTATCCAGTAAGGCAATGTTCAGTGGTAGCCACCATGAAATCCGCAGAATCGGTTTTCTGGAGGTACCAGTAGGTTCCTAAGTTAGACCACAAACATTTCTTCTGTAACGATACGGTACTTGGATTTACTGTCAGTTGAAAAGATAATCAAACAACAGCGATAATTGCCCTTCTTTAGAGTAATACGGGACATGATTTGTTACAGCTATATCGGGAAATGTTTCTAATTTATATATCCTTTCTCGTATATTGTCACAATGCTGCTTGGTGGAACATTAATAGACAGGTCATTACCCTATGTCCCTTTTATCAGTCTCACAGCCTTGAAGACAAACCTGCGCAACAAAGGGAACGCGTCGTACCGCGTCCCTAGATTTCGTATAAATACCTGTCTGACCACGAGAGAAGCACTCAGCATTCATCGGTCCGAGAGGGTGAACCTGCGACAGTCGACACCAAGAAGAGAACTTACAAAAATTCAAGAACTAGGTGATACATTTGGGATCTCGAAAGCCGTATTGGCTTGAGAGAGTAGGAAAGGCTGAAGTTGGGAAAACTTTAAGTTAAATAACAGTAATGCTGTAGTCATTGCAGTGCGACGTGAGCATTGTGAGACCGTGTATTAGTGATCACGAAAGTTTTAATGAACTTCTGCACGGGAGATGACCACGATGGGAAACATTTGGTTTGTGGGTGAGAAGGCTAGACAACGTTATCCGTTCCCACGGATACACAGGTACGCACACCTGGCTGTTAGATGTTAGTAGCTTCACGCGGACATAGGAGTTATAACTTTGTGCACAGTATCTTTCATTTCTGTATGTTTCAACGTGCTACCGTATTAGATTATAATTTATCGGAAGAGTAATTAATTTGTATTGCATCAAGAGGTACGGAGTCAGTGTAATTGATAAGTTAGTATTTAAGTGAAGAATACCACCTATCATTATGAGGCATTAAGTCGGAGGTCGATGGCTTGCTAAATGCAGCCAAAATGACGCCACATCAATCAGCACAATTGCAGACACGACTAATTCCAATATTATGTCTGTGTAGTCAGAAATGTAAATGCTTGTTCTCTTAAATTAGTTAGTAAATCATTACACCGCGTTGTATATGTTGCACCCGTCCACCCTCTGAGTCCCAGAATAGCATTAACCTCACGGGTGTCGGTTCGTATTTTAAGTCAACAAAATCATAAATCTCAGTATAAATGTAGAGGCATCAATGAACACAGGGATGAACGGGGCATGCAAAAATAAGGTGGCGGACGCTCAATTCTAAACATGAATTCAAGGACTCCATGATAGGACTAGGAAGAGACACTTAACATTTTCAAGAGCATAATATCTAACTACAATAAAAAGATTATGAGAATGGTGTCCTTTGAAAATAAATGCCAGAAGGAGCAATTTATTGCGCCATCCGGCGCCCTGAATTTAAATACAATTTATAAACGAAATATTGGTTTTAAAACACAACAAGTTATAATATTTCTTGCTTCAGCGCAAGTGGTGACAATACAATCTCCGTCCTGAAAAAGAAACACAAATTCGGGGTATGATTCACTACGTGATCCCACTGGGATCGAACCAGTGTCCGTACGATCTGATGGTCCATAAGGACGAGACTTCTTTACATCGAGAGCCCGATAATAAATAAAATTTATCGTCGGCTTCCCGATCAATTTAGATTGAGTACTTCCGACAAATATCTACATTTCCCGATGTCGGCATACCAGGCTGAGTAACGCTACGATGATTAAGGAAAGTGAATTTCACGAACGACCCTATAATTGGTCCAGCTGATGCCATGCCAACTTAAATTCGTCACGACAAATATTGACTCATGATCTAATTATCGCCAGGCTCGACAGGTCAATGTCACACTGAGATAACACGAGATGTAGCGGGAATACCGGACTATAACCTCCTCTCACCCCTCAAGCATAATAAACAAACCGGGTCTTACAGTAACTTGACGCATGGCAGGTGGTCTGGTTAAGAGTCAACATATGATTATTATCTCTATTCACAGTCTTATGCTGAGGAACTTCGTCCTCAGTAATTTAATTTGTTATTATTATTATTATTATTAGAATTATGAAATTATCATTTGCGTCAATTTAGCGTAATCATAAAAATGACGTCCGCGTAACTTTAACTTGTTCCGGTCAGACATTATTATTATTATTATTATTATTATTATTATTATTATTATTATTATTATTATTATTATTATTATTATGTCTATTGTTATTATCTACGATTTCTGACAATGCCACATTATGATTATAATCTTATTACTGGACGCAAAATACAAATGTTTTTACCATTATTATTTTCATGATATTACTCAGACGATATTATTATTATTGTTATTATTATGGCATTATTATTATTTGGGTTATGAGTTGGTCACGTCCGCAGACGACTTAATATACCGATCGCGTTTACAGGCATTCAATGATCAAACAAAATCCCATATTATTATTATTATTATGATAATTATTATTATTATTATTTTAATCACTGTCCGACTCGTTGGCTGAATGGTCAGCGTACTGGCCTTCAGTTCAGAGGGTCCCGGGTTCGATTCCCGGCCGGGTCGGGGATTTTAATCGCTTCTGATTAATTCTTCTGGCTCGGGGACTGGGTGTATATGTCCGTCCCAACACTCTCCTCATCATATTCAGACAACATACTACACTACCAACCACCACAGAAACACGCAATAGTGCTTACATCCCTCCATAGAGGGTTGGCGTCAGGAAGGGCATCCGGCCGTAAAACAGGGCTAAATCCACACGTGCGACGCAGTTCGCACCCGCGACCCCACAGGTGTGGGAAAAGCGGCAGGAAAAGAAGAAAGAAGAAGAATTATTTTAATCACTACAATTTATCACCGTCCTAACGTTATTATTATAATTATCGGTTTTAATCGTCAGTTATATTCCTCTTTAACACATTTATAATCGTCCCTCCATTTAACATGGTCCAACTTTAGATCTGTAATACTTATTATTACCATTATTATTATTATTATTATTATTATTATTATTATTATTATTATTATTATTATTATTATTATTATTATTATTATTATTATTACGATCATCATGATTATCATCACTCGTCCAGTAATACAATCATTTATGTGGAATCTGAACCTCTTTAATCTTTTGGGGTCCGTAATATTTCAAAACGACCTTACACCAGTCTATTTGTTTCGTACGTACTATTTCGGGTTCGAATCCTGCCCTCTACGTAATTCAGTTTAGTCTGTTACATTGCCCCTATTCGTACACTCATTCTCTCTGTGTTTAACATTAATTTCATACATTTCTACGTTCACAATATCTTTCAACACAGCATCATTATAAAGTAAGTGTCCCCATACGGAATTCATCTCCCTTCATATCTCAATATAAATTTATTCAATTATTAATCGCAGAGTTCTCAACTGACTTAATTCTCATCGACGACCTCGTGCGACATATTTATATTCTGAGTGCATGATTTTTACGACATCTCTCCTCTCATCTGATTCAATTCTGAGGTCATTCTCCACAAATAATCGCAACAGCCTGAAATTATATTCGCCTAAATTCGACAATCATGATTACGTAATTATTAGGCCTACGTGGTCCTGCTAATACTTGCAAATTCAATATCTGACATTTACAAAACAAATATTAGAGCCGTAATTTAAACAACACGTCTACTAGCATTTAATGTTTGTTAGCACCGGTATAATTGCTCATAATTATTATTTCATAAATTTTAAATATCACATGTTTTAAAGTCCAATTTAGAAAACTATTCCGTCATTAACGATTTCTGTTTATCTCACCATATTATCCATTCAAATTTTAATGTTACTCACTGTTCATATTTGAATACAATATTTCATGAATTATTATTATTATTATTATTATTATTATTATTATTATTATTATTATTATTATTATTATTATTATTATTATTATTAGTATTATTAGTATTAATATTATTAGTTTCTGACATTCCCTACTAATTTTGTCAACGTAAGTTACAAAATTAACACAACGGATAACACTGGCATTGCATGTGGCTGGATTTTCCATAGAAATTATCACTCAAATTGTTGTCAAGTGACTGTCAAAAAATTCAAACTCTGGGTCACTTTGAACAGTAAACACAAAATCAAATGTCGAGGAAAAGCTCGACTAGATTACTATTATAATACATGCATGACTTAAATCACTACCCTACACCTACGATAAAATATGTACAGCGATGTTCTGGTGTTTAAAATTCCGCGCCACTTGGTTAAAGATGGCCACTGTCAAAAAGCACGTGGGTTTTAAATTCCATGCTACGGCGTGCCTAATGTGGCAGCTATGACGTTTAGCGTCGTGACGATGGCAGCAGTGACGTTAGCGATGCAAGATGGGAGCTTGACAGCTGTCAAAAAAGCACGTAGCTTTGTTTACAAACAAGAGCATATGGTCATGATGTCACGGTCACGTTGTATGCTGCGTCAGCACCCGAAGTTTAAAATCTACGCCCACGTAGTTAGAACTTGCCAAAAGCACAAAGATTTAAATTCCGTGCTCTACGTCGTCAAGAGCAGCATTAATAATAGCCATGTTTAAAAACCTTGTGAACATAGCAGCAGTAAGTATTTTATTTTCAACCGCTAGAGCATGCATCGACTATCATACTAAACTTATTCCGCTAGAGAGTACAACGATCGCATGTGTGCGCTGCTATCTTAGCATGACCTGTGCGCACTAACTTAGCAGCACAAAGAATTGCTATGTTTAAATATATTGTGAACATAGCAGCAGTAAGAATAGCGATGTTTAAAAGCGAATACACATCAGGTATCGTTGATGCATGCACCGACTATCGTACTAAACTTCTTCCGCTAGAGCGTGCAGCAATCTCATGTGTGTGCTGCTATCTTAGCATGACCTATGTGTACGAACTTAACGACGTAGGCGCGGAATAGCTGTTTAAAAATCTTGTGAACATAGCAGCAGTTAGTTTTTTATTTTCAACCCCAAGAGCGTGTCCACATCACCTATCGATAATGCATGTATCGACTACGGTACTAAACTTCTTCCGTTAGAGCGTCTGGCAATCACATGTGTGCGCGCAAACATATCGTTGATGCATGCATCAACTATTGTTCTAAACTTCTTTCGCTAGAGCGTGCGGCAATCGCATGTGCGCGCTGTAATCTTAGCATAACCTATGTGCACGAACTTAACGACGTAGGCGCGGAATTTAAAATTTACGTGCTTTTTGACGAGTTCTAACCACATAGGTGTAGATTTTAAACTTCGGGTGCTGACGCAGCATACCACGTGACCGTGACGTCATGACCACATGCTCCTGTTTGTAAACAAAGCCACGTGCTTTCTGACAGCTGTCAATCGGCCATCTTGCATCGCTACCCTCACTGCTGCCATCTTCACGACGCTATACATCATTGCTGCCACCTTAGGCACGTCGTAGCGCGCAATTTAAAATCCACGTGCTTCTTTAACCACGGGGGTGCGGAATTTTAAACACCAGAACATCGCAAACTTCAGTGCTAGCATCTTAACGGGCTAAACCTCACTGTTGCCACCTTAGGCATGTGGTAGCGGGCAATTTAAAATCCACGCAATCTTAAATCGGTACAGCGTTTCTCTGTGAGCCACGACATGCAGTCGACGCACACTGCTGTGTCATTAGTAATTTAACGCTTATTTCCGGTCGCGAGTCAGCCAGCTCGCTGCATGCAAATATTTACTTTAAATGTTCTGTGTGTGTTAAATGCAGATCTGTTCTTTTCCCTTTTCAGGTAAGTATGTACGTTTCTGCTGCGCAGTGCTAATAATTTACACATCAACACCTTCGAAAACTGGATTCATCTTCGTTAGATTTACGATCCAGAGTAATAGTAAGCAGTGATTTTTGTGTTACCGATTATTCATATGTTACTGCATACAGCTATCAGCTTGGAGCGGGCAGGTTCGAACCGCACCAGGCAAATAATAGAAGTTGTATCTTAGCTGTAATCAACTTTAAACTGTAGGGTTGGCGACGCGTTAGCCTCCGGATCGTAAGATAGTCGGTTCAAATTGTAACGTTAATCGTAGTAGTAGTAGTAGTAGTAATTATTGTTTTTAAGAGGAATGTAACGTTTAATTCTATATTTCGTAAATCGATTTCAAACATAGTGTGTTCTAAACATCTGACGTAAGTGTCGATACCGTCCTACTATGTAGCTGGGAGGTTCGAATCGTAGTATCATATACAGTAGCTTGTGCGCGCTTATTACATCAATAGTAGTGATTATTGTTTTGTAAGAAAGTGCATCTATCCCCTATATCTATCGTTCCACTGACTTGGAGTTGCCTTTCTGTCAATGATTACAGCGTTATCATTGCACAATTAACTAATCACGTGTTCGATTCCCGGGATTACAAGAAGATACGCTGATGTGATGTTTTTAAATTCAAATATGAATAATGATAGAATATAGAGTTGGAGAAAATCGTATTGTCTTGCGTTATTTTATCTGTATAGTAGTGATTATTGATTTAAAAGGAAGTACATCAATTATTCTCACATAGGTTTCAAGTTCAAATCACATTTTTTTCTTTCTCTATGGTGTTTGCGATAAGAGAACAGGGACTGAATCTATTGTAACTAAACCAGGGTTCAAAATGTATACAGATCTTTTCTTTCTGTTGCATGAGTTCGAATCCCACAAAATCCATCTCCTTAGGACAATGATATCCTCTGCTATGTAGTAATCATTTTATCTGCATTGATTAAGAAGAAGTATGTCGGATGGAGATGTACAACAGTTGCAACTCTATGTGTGCGCGCTTATTGCATCAGAGTGCAATTGTATCAATAGGGAGATTAATCTTACAATGTTTTGCGTTATAAGTTGTTCTGTTCTGAACACTGATGGCCAAAATGCCTCGTCATGTTCTACAATCAATTCTATTGTGTGCTAATTGTAACCTGTCTTGACGAAGCACAGTAGCGATAAAAGTTTTCTGTTTAATAGTCAACATGTTTTGTCCTGTCGGATAAAGACATACAGCATGTCATTTCTATATTTTTACAATTGCATTCTGTAACTAGATTGAACCTGTTTTGTCTTGTCGGATACAGCAATTGCTTATCCTACAATATTTTAGTATGCCGAAAAATGTATTACCTTCTCCTTACCGCCTCCTCCTCCTCCTCCTCCTACCGCTTTCTCCTCAATCGAAAAAGTTATCTTTTGACAGGAGTAGGAGCCCGTTTGCGAGGAAGAGGAGACCTTTAGCCCTTTTGCCAGGAGGTAGAGCTCATTTGCCATACAAATAAGGAAGAGCCCTTTTGACCTTTGGCTCTTTTGCTAGGAGGAGGAGTCCTTTTGCCCTACAGATAAGGACGAAGTGTTCTTTTTCCCACTTGCCTTTTTGCTAAGAGGAGGTGCCCTTTTTCCCCGTTGCTATGAGGAGGTGCCCTTTTGTCCTTCTGCCTGGAAGAGTAGCCATTTTGCCCTACCTATGACGAGGAGGTGTTCTTTTTTCCCATTTGCCCTTTTGCTAGGAGGTACCCTTTTGCCCTTTTGCTATACGGATAAGGAGAAGGAAGAGGAGGAGGGCGGCTATGTCCCTTCGGAGGAGGAAGAGGCCATAAGCGGGTATGTATAGCTGTCATCTTATGCAGTAGCCCCCTGGGCTAGCTTTCTCCATAAGAGCAGTCGTCACCTTGCGCAAGCGCCCTTAAGACGTCTTCTAAGACCAATCGCCATCCTTGCACAGTAGCCTCATAAGATCCTGTGTATAGCCGCCATCTCGCGCAGTAGCCTCTAAGCTAGCTTTCTCCATATAAGCCTGTGTATAGCCGCTAACTTGCGCAAGCGTCCATGGCCATAATTTTTCTCCATAAGAGCCCATGTATAGTCGCCATTTGTGCAATCACATCTGGCTGTCTTATTAGAGCCTATGTATAGCCGCCATCTTGCGCAAGCGCCCTTAAGCCGTCTCATAAGGGCAGCCGCCATCTTGTGTAGTAGTCTCTAAGCCAGCTTTCTCCGTATAAGCCTGTGTATAGCCGCTATCTTGTGCAATCGCCCATGGCCGGCATCTTTCTCTATCAGAGCCTGCGTATAGCCGCCATCTTGTGCAATCGCCCATACACGTTATCATTCTCCATAAGAAGCCGTGGGGCCCATAGCCGGTGTCTCTAACAACATCTTGGTTTAAAAACTAAGTTCTCTATGATAATGATATGTTGAGAAGGTCGGCTTGCTAAAAGTTCGCAGTAAGTTGAGAAGGGCAACTTGCTTGCTTGGGGCGTGGCTAAGTCCCGCGCTACGACTATCCTGTACGACTCTAGACTTAAGTGCAACTCTATCAGAGTATTTTTTTTTTCAAATTTACCTTTACGTGTAATTCTTCAAACTTTATAGTTTCACAAAACCACTCAGTTATACGTCTTCGATTCCCATATGGTGCGATCATGAAATGTATACCAGTTAATTCTAGTTTACTAGAAATAGCACTTCTTGGAATATATAGGCCTACTACTGCTTTCTGGTCGCGGATTGGAGGGTATGGAACATACACCTGGTAGAGGGTAAGAACACTTCTTCGTCTACAATTTTAAAACAATCTCCCATAAATTCTCCTAGAGTAAATGCAATTTCTTGAATGAAGGTATGAGTGAATGACGTGTGAATAAAGTGAAATATTTTAAATTAAATACACCTTACTTTTATTTAATCAATCATTTCTGACCAGCATTTTCGACAGTCCCCCAAGCAGCATATTCCCCATTCGTTCTGTACCCAGACTTTCCTTAACCAATTGCGAAAAATTTGCGAATTTATTGAACATCTCCTTGGTAAGTTATTCAATCCTTAATTACTCTTTCTATAAAGCAACATTTGCTCTAATTTGCCCTCTTGAATTTCAACTTTATCTTCATACATTGATATTTCCTATATTATTTTAAAAACATACTCAAACTTATTCGTCTACTGATGTCATTCCACCCTATCTGTCCCCTGAAAGCTC
The DNA here is from genome assembly GCF_040414725.1 of Anabrus simplex. Classification (NCBI taxonomy): domain Eukaryota; kingdom Metazoa; phylum Arthropoda; class Insecta; order Orthoptera; family Tettigoniidae; genus Anabrus; species Anabrus simplex. The sequence continues at coordinate 50,166,003 of NC_090266.1, forward strand.
GGAACATACCACTTAGTCGTGCAGGTCGTCTCCTCACGCACAAATCTTCACAGCCTAAATTTTGCAACATTTCCGTAACGCTACTCTTTTGTCGGAAATCACCCGGAACAAATCGAGCTGGTTTTTTTTTGTTGGGGTCTTACCAGAGACTTACACGTCCCCTCCTTTACATCCTTACAACCCATAAATAAACTCACAACCATGTACAGAGGTCTGTACCCTCTATTTACAATCCCATTTCCTATTTGATTACCCCCAATAATGATCTTTCCTTATATTCACACTAGGTACTAACAAAGATCCCTATAAGGAACTTTCACACCAACTTCTTTTTCAAGTTGTTTTACGTCGCACCTACACAGATAGGGAAGAAAGCGGCCATGGCCTTAATTAAGGTACAGCCCCTGCATTTTCCTAGTGTTGAAATTCGAAACCACGGAAAACCATCTTCAGGGCTGCCGACAGTGGTGTTCGAACCCACTATCTCCCGAATACTTGATACTGGCTGCACTTAAGCGATTGCAGCTATCGAGCTCTGTTTTCACACCATCAACGCAGTAACTAAAACTGAGAAGATGTTACTTATCAGTGAAACTCACAACCTGAGTTTTAACCCCGTTTACGATCTTTCCTTATAATTGCGAAGAATTTGCAAATTTATTAAACATCTCCTTGGTAACGCATTTATCACTCTATACAGAATAACATTGTCCGCGAAAAGCCTTGTCTCTGATTCCAATTTTACTGATATCGTTTATATAATATACTAGCAAGGTACCCGTGCTTCGCTACGGTATTATACTGAAATTCATTATTGAATGCTTATTGGTTTAGATATATAATCCTCCGAAATTCGCGATCTGACTCGCTTTCTGCGAGAATCTACCAAAATTCCGATCTGACTGGTTTTCTATTATTTTACGGCACGTTTACTCCCATTTTTCAATCTTCTTTTCCAGCAATCGATTTCGTACTTCCCGGGCTAGGCTCAGGTATTCCTCCCGGTCAGTTGGGTCCGTAAATCTTTGCCATCTTTTCCTATAATCATTTTTAATATGGATAAAATCCTTCAGAAGATACGGCGTGGTGTCATATTGGGTGCCTTGGCGGCACTGAACCCGCGGCCGGCTGCATTCTTAGTCATTACCAGTCCAGGAGCCGTTTCCAGCGCGGTCCGCACATTTGACGACGGTCCGGAATATTATTATTATTATTATTATTATTATTATTATTATTATTATTATTATTATGTGTTGCTGGAATGGCTGAAGACAAGGAAAACCGGAGTAACCGGAGAAAAACCTGTCCTGCCTCCGTTTTGTCCAGCACGAATGACACATGGAGTGACCGCGATTTGAACCACGGAACCCAGCTGTGAGAGGCCGGCGCGCTGCCGCCTGAGCAACGGAGGACACTTATAAGTACATTAATAACAGTAAAATCAATTGGTCTCACCTCCTTCTACACATCACCGACGTTAAGTTTATTTACCGCCCCCCCCCCCCCCAAATTAAAAGAATGCTTGTTTCTTTATGTTTAAGGGAGATTCCAAACACCAATGTTCACGTCTATTACCTTCAGTTTTGAGATACAAGTATCCCCATAAAAATAATTTACTTTTTTCACTTCGTTTCACAATAACCCCCCCCCCCCACTAAGTGAATTGTCCCGCAAACGACTCTAACTTCTTCAGTTTTTTATTTATGTGTCCTCATGAAAGGAATTCAGCTCCTCTACACTCCCGCCCTCCAAGATGGTTTCCCCACCAAAACGCGTTTTTCTTTGTTTTTAAAGGAGATCCAAAAACGAATTTTCACGTCAGTAACAACTTTAGTTTTTATTAGATGTATGTATTCTCATACAATTAAGTCAATTAATTTTTCAATTCTTTCACCCCCCTCCCCCCTTCATTGGATTTTCCGAGAATACGTGTTTCTTTACTTTTAAAGCAGATTGCAAATATCAAATTTCACGTTTGACACATCTTCATTTTTGAGATATCAGTAGCCTAATTAAAAGAATTCAACACCATTTTCAGTCACTTTTACCCCCCCCCCCCCACCTTCACCCAAGTGGTATTTCCGAAAACTAAAAATACACATTTCTTTATGTTTAATAGAGATAAAAAATACCATTTTTCACTTCTGTAACATGTTAAGTTTCTTTAGATATACTGTAAAAATTCTCATTTTAAAATTTCACCCCTTTTGAGTTCCCCTTAAGTTGAGTTTCCAAAAACAAATCACCTATGTTTCTTTACATTTACAGGAGATTCCAAACACCCACCTTTTACGTCTGTAACATTTTACGTTTCCAAGATATTCTGTAGATACAGTCTTTCAAAAAATTCACCCCAAATTGTCACTCCTGTTTAACCGCCATTAATTGGATTTTCCAAAAACTAAAAAATACGTGTTTCTTTTTTAAAGGAGATCCCAAACACCAATTTTCAGGTCTGTAATATCATTCGTTACTGAGATATATGTATCCTCATTAAAGGCATTCAACCCATTTTTCACCCTTTTACACCCCTCCTATTAGTATTTACAGGAAACAAAAAAATACGTGTTCCTTTATTTTAGAGGAGATTCTAACTACCAATTTTAACATCTGTAAATTTTAAAGTTTTAAGATGTAGACACACTAATTTTAAAAAATTAACCCCCTTTTTCATCCCCCCCCCCAATATTTAGATTTTCCAAAAACGAAAAAATACGTGTTTCTTTACTTTTAAATTAGATCCAAAATACCAATTTTCAGGTCTGTAATATCTGCAGGTTCTGAAATATAAGTAGCCTCATTAAAGGCATTCAACTCATTATTTACCCTTTTACACCCTTCCTATTGGGATTTTCCGAAAACAAAAGAAAACGTATTTCTTTATTTTTATAGGAGATTCTAAATACCAATTTTTACATCTATAAACTTTAAAAGATTTGAGATATAGATACACCCATTTTAAAAATCACCCCCTTTTCACCCCCCTCCCCCGCAATAATTGGATTTTCCACAAACAAAAAATACGTGTTTCTTTATTTTTAAAGGAGATCCCAAACACCAATTTTCAGGTCTGCAATACCTTCAGGTTCTGAAATATAAGTAGACTCATGAAATCCATTCGACCCCTTTTTCAACCTTTTCCACCCTTCCCATTAGGATTTTCCGAAAACAAAATATACGCGTTTCTTTATTTTTAAAGGAGATTCTAAATACGAATTTTTACATCTATAACCTTTAAAAGATATAGATATCGATACACTCATTTTAAAATATTACCCCCTTTTCACCCCCCCCCCCCTTAATTGGGTTTTCCAGAAACAAAAAATAAGTGTTTCTTTACTTTTAAAGTAGATCCAAAATACCAATTTTCAGGTCTGTAATATCTTCAGATTCTGAAATGTAAGTAGCCTCATTAAAGGCATTCAACCCATTATTAACCGTTTTACACTCCTCCTATTGCGATTTTCCGAAAACAAAAAAAGTGTTTCTTTATTTTTAATGAAGATTCTAAATACCAATTTTTACATCTGCAAAGTTTAAAAGTTTGGAGGTATAGATTCACTCATTTTAAAAATTCTCCCCCTTTTCACCCTCCCATTAATTGGATTTTCCAAAAACAAAAAAATACTTGTTTATTTATTTTTAAAAGAGATCAAAAGTACCAATTTTCAGTTCTGTAATATCTTCAGTTTCTGAGATATAAGTACCGGTATCCTGATTAAAGGCATTCAACCCATTTTCCCCATTTTCACCTTTTTTCACCCTTCCTATTGGGATTTTCTGAAAACAAAAAAATACGTGTTTCCTTATTTTAAAAGAAGATTCTAAATACCAACTTTTACATCTGTAAACTTTTAAAGTTTTGAGATTTAGACACACTCATTTTAAAATTTCACCCCCCTTTTCACCCCCTTAGCGACGGAATATCCAAAAATCCTCTCTTAGCGAGCTCCTACATCTTAATATGAATATATCCCCAAAATTTCATTACTTTATGTCCAGTAGTTTTGGCTCGCCGATGTTAAAAATGTCAGGTCAAGTTATTTTATATATATGGATGATATATATATATAGATAGATAAGAAAACATACAGGTCCATTAATAATGCCGTGGTGATTTCTCCTCTTAATGATTACAAGATGAGATATCGCAACACCTACTCTAATTCTCTGAGCACCATTTTCTAGAAATATAACTACACGTTAAGCCTCCGTGGCTCAGGCGGCAGCGCGCCGGCCTCTCACCGCTGGATACCGTGGTTCAAATCTCGGGTACTCCACGTGAAATTTGTGCTAGACACAGCGGAGGCGGGACAGGTTTTCCCTGTGATCTTTCATTCCAAGATATCTGCAATATATTGTTGGAATCCCACAAGTGAAGCTTCAATAGAATAACCTTTCCTAAATCCGAACTGCCTTCTCTAGAACCAGTTATTAATTTTGCAAAAATACCTAATATAATCATAAAGAATGCTTCTCCAAACCTTACATGAACTGACTGGCCTGCAATTTTCGGCTAGATGTTTATCACCCTTTCCTTGAAGCACAGTGTCCACTATAGCAACTCCTCATTCATTTGGTATTACCCTCTCATGAAAACAGTTACCAAATAAGTATTTCTGGTATGATACTACTTCCCAACGCACGATCTTTAGTATATCCTCAGAAATGTTGTCAATTTCAGCTGCTTTTCTAGTTTTCAAAGTTTTTACTCTATTTTAAGTGTATTTGTTATTGTAAGCAAAACTAAATTCTTCGTTAGTATTAGTCACCTCCTCTATATCATTGTAACCAACAACCTTTACAATGCTGACTGAATACTTCTGCGTTCTGTAGATCCACACATACACTCCCTCCTTGTACATTAATGATTCCTGGAATGACTTTCTATGAACCTGTTTCTGACTTACAGTACCTGTACATACCCTTCCAATTTTTAAATCTGTATGACTGCCAATTATGCTTGCCATTATGTTATCCTTAGCTGACTTCTTCTCTAGAATCAATTTGCTCGTAAGTTCCTTCAGTGTCTTCACAATTATTTTCAATTATATTCCCTTCCAACCTGGACCTCCTACTTAGTCTCTTTACTTCTCTGTAATAATATTGCTGGTATTAACATTCCGAACCACCATTAAAGGCACGTACCTGTTTTCTCATTCTTCAACAATTACTCAAATGCTAAGATCATATATAATTCTTAATGAGTAGAGACAATAACATTTCATTGACTTCTCTACGGCTCATATACATTAGTTAATAAGGAATATTTTTTTGCTAGGGGCTTTACGTCGCATCGACACAGATAGGTCTTATGGCGACGATGGGATAGGAAAGGCCTAGGAGTTGGAAGGAAGCGGCCGTGGCCTTAATTAAGGTACAGCCCCAGCATTTGCCTGGTGTGAAAATGGGAAACCACGGAAAACCATCTTCAGGGCTGCCGATAGTGGGATTCGAACCTAGTATCTCCCGGATGCAAGCTCACAGCCGCGCGCCTCTACGCGCACGGCCAACTCGCCCGGTAAGGAATAATTCAAGCTTGTGACTGGTTACTACGTATGATATTAATTGAGGTATTTTTGCGGTGTTATTTTTATTGTTTACTACCCACTGAATTTGTGTGTTATTTCAATATTAATATCATATTTAAAATACTGTAAGTGTAAGTGTAAGAGATGGTCAAGAGCTCCAACTTTACCACTTTATGAAGACATTAATCATCATAATCAGTGTCTAAAGGCAATACCTTGTCTATGCAACAATTCTTTTCTGTCCTCAGATCCTCGTCTCATTTCATAATAAGAACCATAATGAAGACTATGCCAAGACTTAAAGGAATGTTTTCCTCTGTCGCCATCGGCCTTTCTTCCCCGTGATTTTCCTTCCGGCAGATTGGTAGGAAGGGAATTATGTCGCAAGATGTGCCCAGTAAATTTTGCTCTTCTTCCGCGTATGGTTAGCATCAGCTCTCTCTTCCCTCAAATTTCCTGCAGAACGCCTTTGTTTGTTCTATTTTCAATCCATTTAATCCTTAGCATTCGTTTCAAGACCCACATATCAAACGCTTCCAGTCGATTCCAATCCTGATCTCTAATTGTCGAAGATTAACAGCCATAAAATACCACTCTCCATACAAAAGGATACAACCTGTGACAATAAAGTTCGGTGAATGAAGTTTGAACGGTCGACCGGCAACACTGGCACACACAACGCTGCACCTGCGTAGCAGCAGGTTTTGACCACCTGCTCCCAACGTTGTTCAGTTGAGCATAGTGTGTGTGCCGTGTAAGACCTGTTTGACACAGTGCGTGTTTAGTGCGTTGGTTCTGAACTGCGAACAGGAACATGAACGACCAACAGATCAATGTACAATTTTGTTTTAAGCTTGGCAAGACACCAAAGAAACGCGTGCGATGCTGGTACATGTTTATGAAGATCAAGCATTGTCATTGAAGTGTGTGTACGAGTGGTTCGCCCGTTTTCGAGGAGGCCGGGAAAGTGTATCTGACAACCCCCGTAGCGAAAGACCGGCGACCACTGTCAGTGACGAAAACATTAAAACGGTGAGGACATTAATTATGAATGATCGGCGATTAACTGTGCGCATGATAGCGGATGAACTGCAGATTAACCGTGAATCCGTGCGCCATATTGTTACCCGTAAGTGCTACATTACATGACTGACGATCAGAAGCAGGCATATTTAGAGGCTTCACAGGATTTTGTCGAATCGGTGGATGCGACAGCAGATTTCTTGAACTCTATTATCACTGAGGATGAAACCTGGTGTCTCAGGTACGACCCTAAAACGAAACGGCAAAGCAAGGAATGGCGTTCTCCTGATCCCCTCGTGCGAAAAAGGTCATAGCCGAAAAGTTACGCATCAAAATGATGCTCATCACATTTTTCGATAGTCAAGGCATTATCCACAAGAAATTTCTACCTGAAGGAACGACGTTGAATGCTGCACGGTACATTGAAATTCACAGAGCCAATATCGTCAAACAGTACATGGCAAAAAACGGGGTGGTGCAAATTGAACATTCCCCATACTCGCCAGATCTCAATCCTCCAGATTTCTTCCTATTCCCACGACACAAAATCGCTTTGGTAGGAAAGAGACTTGACGATATTCCTGAAATCAAAGAAACGTGACAAGGCTTTTGAACACCATCCCAAAGGTAGCCTTCCTGCAAATGTCCCAGGATATGTATCGCCGATCTCAGCAGTGCATAGTTATGGGAGGGGACTATTTCGAAGGACAGTAAGGTCAATGTCGTGCGTTGTTCATCTATTTTGATAGTATAGGACTATTCAACGAACGTTATTGTGTCAGGTTGTATATCACAAATTTCTTCCTAAAACCAAAATCTAAATTTGCACTGATTAAAAGGAAAGAAAAAGTAAATAAATAAAAAAGTAAATAAATAAATAAATAAATAAATAAATAAATAAATAAATAAATAAATAAATAAATAAATAAATAAATAAATAAATAAATAAATAAATAAATTCTTCCTATTCCCACGACACAAAATCGCTTTGGTAGGAAAGAGACTTGACGATATTCCTGACATCCAAATAAACATGAAAGAAATAAATAACAGTATTCAGTACTACGTCCGCTTCTACCCCGAAGAAGTCGGTATCGGACACTCCCAAGATAATAAATGGTTCCTAAGTAAAATTAGTGTCTCGAACTAATAAAGCCCAGTAGAGTAGATTCATAAAGGGGTGCCATTTTTGTAGCTGTGAATGACGGCCGGGTGATGATATGTAGATGTAGCCTGCGGAGGTACCCTGACATCGAGTAGGTGTAACCAGTACAGCCCGAGACTTGGCGCGTCTTTCATCCATACGAAGTGACCCCAATGAAAGTGACCTGCCCGTGGCCTGCGTTACACAATACGTACAACTAGCTGAAAAGCAGTCGTGAGCAGAAGATGGATAAGCCAGACGCACGGGCGGTGATTACTGAGCCTGCTCTCACTCGGAGGACTAGGGTTCAGGTAAGGAAGGGATATTTACCAGGATCTGCGGACTGGTTCGAGGTCTTCTCAGTCTACGTGGTTACAATTGAGGAACTATCTGACAGTGAGATAGTGGCTCCGGTCTAGAAAGTCAAGAATAATGGCTGAGAGGATCCATCGCACTGACAAAGCGTCACCGGTTATGTACAGGTCTTCGGTCGAGCAGCGGTCGCTTCGTAGGCCAAGGCGCATGAGGGCTATAGAACGGAATACAATACTTCCACCCCCTTGTTCCCGATAGCCAGGAACTAGGGAGACAGTAATCATTTGTTGCAATTAATTTATCCATTACTACCTATCACCTACCCACAAATTACACCCGATTTTCATTTTCATTTTTATTTTTGTCCTAGACATTAACATTGTTATTTCTATTAATTCTTGTTAGTGCAAGTATTTATTTGGGTCACTATTCTGAACAATGTTATCTGTAGTTTACAACAGACATTATAAATGAATGAATGAATGAATGAATGAATGAATGAATGAATGAATGAATGAATGAATGAATGAATGAATGAATTATGAAGGAATGAGTGAATGTTTAAATGGTTGATATGCCTGATTGGGTTATACTGCATGATTATTTACATGATGAATGAATGAATCAACGAATGAATAAGTGATTGAATGATTTAATGATTTAATGATTTGAATGCCCTCCGCCTGCATCTACGGAACTCCAGCAGATAAGGTGAGAACGTTCCATGTGGATGAGTGAGAGACAATGAATGTGTGAATGATTGATGAATGAGTGAATGAATTATCAATAGATGGATGCAGTTTATTGAATGGCATGTATCCATGCATGCATGAAAAGAGATCTCTCTTCCAGTCACGGATTACCACCAAGTACGGAGAGAAATTGTATTATTAAATTCGTGAATGAATGAATGAATGAATGAATGAATGAATGAATGAATGAATGAATGAATGAATGAATGACTGGCTAATGAATGGATTGCATCAGGGTTATAGCACTATGGGTTCTTTTTGTGGCAAATGGATGATATTAAGAAATGACATTTTAGAAGAAGGTATAATGAATGTACTTTAATTACACCTACACTCCTGTTGAAATGAAAGAAAATTTCTTCTTCACAGTGCGAATGTGTTTTATTTTATTTTATCAACTTCCTGAAAATTGTCAAGACTGCCACAGGGACAAAGCATAACATAGACACACAATATGGTTTCACAATTGCTGATAAAAGATAAAGTATAGTCGGAGAGATTAAGGAGAATAAAAGATGAATATGTAGCATATAAGTGATTATGTAAAAACGCGACAGATCGCTTAACTGCCGAGATTGCAATATATATTTTATAGTTTGGTTAGGGATGCCTAGCATTTTACCTGTCTGTACAAAAAGGCTCGGTATCGTACCACGAGCACCCACCATCAATCCGATCATCACGGGGCATTCCAGGCTGTACTTGTTTTTATAGTAGGGTACTGTAGATCAGTAGATAGACATCTTCAGATTGTCAGCCTCACGGTTGGGTCCAGTATAGCCTATAGGCAGTTTTGGAGTCTGCTTTAAATGCAATGATGTCTATTTGCCTCGTGCTCCCTTGTATATCGATTCCAGAGACTTCGCCATGAGTGGTATATCCACTCCTTTGTAAAGAGTTGGCTGGCAAAAGACAGTTCAGCACATCACTCAGGAGTGTTCTATATATGCTTACGCAGGAGATCCGAAAGAAATCCTCTTGTTAATACCTCAGGCAACTGAAAATGTCCAGAACTGAGGTTTCAAATTATACTTTGCATGTAATGAATTGAAAAGGCTGGCGCTTAATAATAAATCCAAACAATTCATGCACTAAAAATTCTGCGACATCCTTCTTCTTTTGTTATAAATTCGAACCATTTTTTTCTAAAACATGAATGATTTTATTATCAATTTATATATGTATTGAATAATTTGAAATGTACACTTAATTTGGTGTTGAAATATTCCGCACGTATCCTGACTAACAAAACTAGCTGTTATTTCATAGAAAAAACTGCAAGTGAGGAATGTCCCTTCAAAAGGTGCTATTTCCATTTTTTTAAGTCATTATTTCGTCCACATTCATTACAGTAGTTGAATATTATCTCATATTTAATTATACCAATGTACCGCAACACATGGTAGCAGATTCCTTCCTCTTTTGACTGCCCTTATTCTCTTGTGTCCTTTCATTCATGGCTTGCTTTTCCGATAACTTCCCTTTAGGGGAAGATTCGTCATTATTATCTTCTCCGCTACCACCAAATTTATCATTGCCCAACCCTCCTGTACCGAATTTAATTTCCTTTTCTTCTGCTTCGTCTTCTCCCTCCCTATATCCGTCTTCATCCAACCACACACCTGATTTTCAATCTGATGATACTAAACCTTCCGTTTTACTACATCACATGGCCCCACCCCCTCCTCCTTATTCTCAACCCCCAGTACCTACTACCCCCTCTGTTGATAGTGCACTTAATGTACAAATCATTAAGCAGTCGTTATTACAAGTTCCCCAACTATTAGCAACAGATCCCCGAAATCTTACCATTTGGCTGTTTTCGGTTCGTAAGTTATGAAACATAAAAGTTGCCTCTTTTCCCCAATTAATTGGCCTCCTGTCCACCGAAACTACAGGTTTTTTCCACCTTTTGGTTGGACAATATGTCAAATTTTACAAATTGGTATGAATTGAGACATGCGATACACAATTATTTCTTACCCCTAGAAGTCCGTCAAAAATTAAGTACCGAGTTCATCAGACGCCACCAGCTACCCAACGAACCTGCGCACGACTATTTGGACTCTATCATCACTTATAGTGATGTTTTAAATATTTCATATAATACTTCCGAACTGATATCTATTATTCAGTTTTATGCCGCCCCATCATTCCGCATGCTTTTTAATGTTCTTGCCCCCCCTGTTTCCCTCTTTCAACTCTACAATCTTGCTCAACAACATACCATACATTCTTTAGGGGATCGTTCCTTCTATGCTTCCGTCTCCCCTCCACCTATTACTGCTCCCCCCTTACGTTCCTTTTTGTCTGCAGTACCCCCCACCCTTAGTGTTCGTCCTCCCATAACCTGTTATCGCTGTAAATTACCGGGCCATATTGCCCGTCAATGTACTAATTTGCCTTCGGGAAACGCCCTTCACCCGCGTCCTTAGGCAGTAGGTGTTCACATAGGGAAAATCTGCCTCATTCCTCCCAGCTTACCTCCGTATCCGCATCTTCCCAATCCATTCATAATTCTATTTCTCCTTCACCCCCGAGTTGTCATGTTTTGCTTACTGTTAATAACCTTCCTTCTGTTGCGCTCCTCGATTCTGGGACGGCAGTGTCACTTATTAGTTCCCGATTTTATAAAGATTTACTTCACAATAATCCTCATTTGAAATATCTTCCATCTCCCCTTCGATGTCTTTCAGTTTCTAATCAACCCTTGAAAATTTTGGGTAGTATCTTGTTACATATTAAACTACAGCACCTTTCTTGGCCTTTCACTTTTCAGATTGTTGAGGACTTGTCATTCCCGGTTATCTTAGGATATGATTTTTTTTTCGCATACTGGTCTTCTTCTCGATTCCGCCCAGTCCAAAGTTTTTTTTTCCTTTTCGGACAAGTTTGTTCCGTTGATTAACATCTCTGATTTTCATTTTCGTTCACATTCCCTACTTCCTGCTATTAGCTATATTCATTCCGACCAGGTTCAAGCTTTGCTCACTGAGTTTTCTGACGTTATTACCCCTAATTTGGGTACGGTTAAGAATTTTTTTGCACATATTGATCTAGTGGATTCTACTCCTGTCCGCTCTTCTCCTTATTTCCTTAGCCCTCCTCGGATGAACGCTTTAAATCAGTTGATTCAGATAATGCTTAAAGACAATACTACTATTCCATCATCTTCCGATTATGCCTCACCCGCCTTTGTGGTGGATAAGCCTGATGGTTCTGCGAGGTTTATTGTTGATTACAGGAAGCTCAATGAGAAAATCGTCTACGATGCCTATCCGATGCCTAAATTAAATTCGGCATTCCAACATTTTTCCGGTTCCAAATTTTTCTCCATTTTCGACCTCAATTCTGCCCACAATCAGCTTCCCTTAGATGACCTCAGTTCTCGGTATACGGCGTTCATTATTCCTAATGGGCTCTATCAATTTAAAAAAGTTCCTTTTGGCCTTAATCTAGGCTCCCAAATAATGCAGCGTTTTGTGGACTCCCTTTTTGCTGACATTAAGTATAAGTATCTTTTTCCTTTCGTTGATGATCTTAGTTTTTTCCCCTGATTTTGAATCGCATTTGTCTCATGTACGCGAAGTCCTTACTCGTCTTCGCAATGTCGGTCTCACCGTGAATCCCTCTAAAGTTTTGATTGCTCAAACTTCGATTAAATTTCTCGGCCACATATTGAGCTCTGATGGTATTGCTGTTGATCCTGACCGTGTCTCCTCCATTAATAAGTTACCCCCTCCTACTAACTTGAAACATTTACGATCCTTTCTGGGAATGGTCGGCTTCTACGCCAAGTACATCCCTAATTTTTCATCCATTGCTGATCCATTGAATAAACTCAAAAGGAAAGGGGTGAAATTTCACTGGTCCCCTCAGCAACAAATGGCCTTTGATCTTCTTAAATCCAAATTATCCCATGCTCCCCTCTTACAAATTCCGGACTTTAATCTTACCTTTGAATTATCCACTGATGCCTCGGACATTGCCATTGGTGCTGTCCTTCAGCAAACTTTTAATGGCCGTACGCTTCCTGTTGCCTATTTTAGCCGCCTGTTATCCCCTGTTGAACAAAAGTATTCTACTTACGAAAAAGAAGCCCTCGCTCTTATTCTCTCAATAGAACACTTTTCTGAATACCTCGACCATCGTGAATTCATTGTCAGCACTGATAACCAGGCTCTTTCTTGGCTCCTACATAATGCCCCAAAAATTGGTCGTACTGGTTGTTGGTTACTCCGCCTGTCTAGTTTCAAATTCTCCTTAAAATTCGTTTCCGGTTATAATAATTCTGTCGCCGATGCTCTTTCCCGTCTCTTTGATGACCATCAGCTTCAACCCTCCGAACTTGATTCCCTTCCCATTAACTCTGTTATTTCCGTCTCTTCTTTAACTAACTTTCCCCTCTCTTTTCAATCTTGTTTGCACCATCAACAGCTTGACCCGTACTGTCAACAAATTTCTCAAGAAATTACTTCTCCTGATTATTCTGGCCCATTTCGGGTCCATCACCAACTCCTTCTTTTTAAACCTACCCCTAAAGCTACTCCTCGCCTGGTTCTTCCTTCCACTCTCCGATCTATGGTATTTCAATATTTTCATGATTCGCCTATGGGCGGCCACTTTGGGAGAGCTAAGACCTACGCTCGCCTTGCCTCCCAATTTTTTTGGCCGCAAATGAGTAAAGACATTTTTTCGTGGGTTCGATCTTGCCCTTCTTGTCAGAAACATAAACCGTTAAATCACCTTCCTTACGGCTCCTATGCCGCCTCTCCTGCTACTTACTCGTCTGAAAAGTATTACATTGACATTGTTGGACCTATTGTCAAATCCTCTAAATCCAATTCATATATTTTCACTCTGTTAAATAGTTTTTCTAAATTTCTTATTGTTTGTCCTTTGAGAAATATCTCCTCACAAATTGTTATCAATCTTTTGTTCAATTACATCTTTCCTATCACTGGTCTCCCTAAAGTTCTCATTTCTGATAATGCTTCGATTTTCACCTCTAGACAGTTCTATAATTTTTGTTTTTCTCTTGGCATGAAGAAAGTTTGTACTTCCCCGTATCACCCTCAGGCAAATACTATTGAACGCTACCACCGTAACCTGAAAACGTTTCTATCTATTTTTCATTCCCACAACCAGAAATCATGGGACACCGAACTTCCTTCTTTTGTTCTCGCTCTCAACTCCACCATTAATTCCTCTACTGGTTGTACTCCGGCTAAACTCTTTCTTGGCCGTGAGTTGAATACCCCTCTTGCTCTAACGTGGGATCTACCCTCGCTTTTGGACACCCCCTCCGATCGTCTTAATCATTCCCAATTGTATTCCGCTTATCAAAAGCTCCTTCAGGCCAGCAAAGTTCATAAGAAACTGTGTAATTCTCGTGTCTTACCTTCTAAATTTAAATTGTTTGATTTAGTTCTTCTTAAAAATCACCCCCTCAGCTCTACACCTCAGAATATTTCTGCTAAACTCTCACCTCGTTGGTTGGGTCCCTTCCGTATTCTTTCTTTTCCCTCGCCTAATACCGCTCAGCTCCAGTCTGTGGAATCCCCTACTCATTTCTCTCGACTAAAGCCGTTCCATACCTAATCCTTATTTTCCTTTTTTTTCTGGTAGGGCGGGAGATGGGTAATGATCAGCTCTGTTATTTTTCTTTATCTCCTTGGTTCTACGGTATTATTTTGCTGTCTATCACTCTCCTTCCTTCATATTTCTTGTTTTTTTTTATTTTTGCCTCTGCTCATCCAGCTCACCTCCCACTGCCTAAATTTTCATGCCTGATCCTCCCCCTCTTATAACTAAGTTTCTTTGTTTGTTTGTTATCCCTTTGGGATATATTATTGATAAATATTCAAATTTTCTATTGTCAAATTGTCATGCAGAGCACTAGATAATCATGTTTTATTACTAAAATTATCCGGTTCGTTCCCTTGCCTTCTCCTTCCCTCACGTCCTTTTCCCCCTTTTCTTCTCTTATTCTCTCTTGTTACTTATTCTCTTTATTTTTTCTTTCCTATTATGCTGCATCATCCTGCCTGTCCCTGCGATGGCGCCTCCTTGGGACTTCGTGGGACCTGCCGCTTCTCCTGTCTTCATCTTTACGTTTCGTCGGTTCTGCTTCTTCGGCTGTCGTCGTTTCTACCGTAGTCGGATCTCCGTCACTCTTCTTCTTCGTCCGCATCGCTTTGGATCACCTGTACTGCTTTCACCACCCTCAGCTCTCATCGTGCCATCTCGTCAACCTTGGACACCAATCCTTCCGATTTCTTCTAGTGGTGGGAGTATGTTACGAGCTCAACTTCGCTTACCTTATGCATACTTCTCCGCTCCGATTTAGTGCACATTATATTGCGCTGCTTCACGAACTTTCAGCTTACAAGTCTGTCTCACCACTGCTTTGACTGTTGCCCCTCCACGCGCAATCACCGTGACGTCACCCGGTTCCAGTGTTTTCTCGAGCTCGCTTCGCTTCCGTATATATACTCGCCGCTTTCTCTTGTCCGGGGATCAGGTGTGATTGATATGTTGTAATTCGGCAGTGAGAGCTTGAGCAGTGTACACGGCTGGGCCGTGTGCATTTCAATTTTGCTTCATTCTTCTTTACGTACTGGGTGAGCAGACTTTTATTATTATTATTGTCATCCATTCAATTTTGCCCTCTCTTTCTCCAAATGGGCTTGGCTGATGCTTGGATTTCGAACTCTAGTCCCTTCAGGACTCTACGAAATTACGCTGTACCAAACTATTGGCTATAGACTTGTGGTGGAAATGTGAAGGAGGAAGTGTGGTGGACTAGCAATATTATGGTGACTTTCAACTTCTAAAGTGTCGTGCATGAACTTTGCCTTCCTGCGTTTTGAAGTGGGACTTGACAGCCTGATCATTTCCCTTTCCCAGCTGTCTGTTTCTTGGTTTTCTTTTCCTGTTCATCTTTCCGTTCTCCTTTTTGTCTCCCATTCGTATTTTCTCATAACTTGCTAATGAAATTTGGTAACATTGTGCTCTGCCAATTCACACTGCGTCTGCTGTTTACGTTTTGAAAGTTCTACTATCTTCCTGTCTTAAACTAGTGTGTGTTAGTTTTGGGGGGAAATCATGTCGTTTTATTGCGTACCATTTTAGGTACTGGAAATTTCCCTTTAACTTGTATTTTTTTTTTTTTTTACTTATCCCTTTTCAAAATTTCTTGCTGTTTTTTGCGCGGCATTCATGTGAACGTTGTCGTATTCGAACTTGAATGTAATGAGAACATTAATTTATTCCTAAAGCCCTTATCTCGTACCTGAGTATACCAAAGATTTATTGTAATTTGGGTGGTTCCCCTTTTTAGTGCCTGTATGAACTAAAATAAGACCTGTCAAATAACTTGTGTGATTCCCTTTTTCTATGGTGTAGCAAATGGTCCAATATTACTCTCTGTTGTGAAAACCTTTCTTATCTCTTTGAAGTTGTTTCAATATATAATTTTATTTTTTCTAAACCTGTGCTTTTGGGAGTTCTCATTTCTGTGTTCCCTTTCGTTTTGCTTAGTATGTACCTACCGCGGAAATTCCCCTTGGGAAAAGGCCCACAATCGTAATCGGCACATACTTGGGATGTAATCTGCACTGATTGTGGTTATTCGAAGCATGACATTTGAATGTGCCGTTACTCAATTCTACACGTTTCCCTGCGCTCTGCTTTGCTAAATTCTTTGTGCGGCATACCAGAACATATTATTGGGAGTCTTTCGTTTCCTTCATATCCAAATTTTGTTGGTATTTGCCTAGCGATTGTTGCAAGTGCTTGGAAATACATACTCATATTTAATTATACCAATGTACCGCAACACTTTAGAACTAAAGCCTGGCAGAACTGGAATTCTCATAAAACTGAACAAACCTGGCAGGAATTCACCAAAATACAGAAACAAACATAAAAATTATCAGGTCTGAAAAACGCAAATACGAACACTACAGATTGGCAGATATTGAACAAGATTAAAAAAAACAAAAACAAAAAAACACGAAACTTCTACAAAACTTTCTGAGAAGAATTATCAAATTATCTGCTGACTACCTAGTCTTTTCTTAAATAATTGAAAAGAATTTGGGCATATATTGAGTATCTCCCTTGGTCAATTATTCCAATCCCTAACTATACTTCCTATAAATGAATATCTGTCCAAATTTTTCAACTTGATTTCCATCTTTATCTTCAGATTGTGCTCTTTCCTACTTTAAACTTTTTCGTCTATAATGTCATTCGACGCCATCCCCTAACTGACAGCTCGGAACTAACCACTTAGTGGAGCAGCACGTCTCCTTTCTCACAAGTCTTCCAAGCCCCAACTTTGCAATATTTTCGTAACGCTACCCTTTTGTCATAAATCATCCACAAAATATCGAGCTGCTTTTCTTTGGAATTTTTCCAGTTCTCTAATCAAATAATCCTGGTGAGGCTCCCATACACTGAAACCATACTCTAGTTTGGGTTTTACCAGAGACGTATATGCCCTCTCGTTTATACCCTTACTACAGCTCCTAAATACCCTAATAACCATGTGAAGAGACCTGTACCCTTTATTTACAATTCCGTTTATGTGATTACCCCAATGAAGATCTTTCCTGATACTAACACCGTGGTACTTACGGTGTTCCCTATGTGGAACTTTAACCTCATGAACGCAGTAATTAAAACTGAGAGGACTTTTTCTATTAGTGAAACTTTAAACCTCGCTTTTAACCCTTTTTATTGTCATGCCATTGCCTGCTGTCCATATAGCAACATTGCCCAGGTTTCAGCTTCACGAATGTTCAAAATGTATGTGCGAATTACATTTTTAATTTCTTCTGTGATTTGGTGGTTATATCTGTACAATCTGCCTTTCATACTACTCCATAAATGGAAACCGTTAAGCCGTTAAATGGGGAGAGTGAGATAACCATAAACCTGCGCTAATTATTCTGCCCCCGAACATATCGCACTCGCTGTATTCATAGAATTACGAGTGGTTTGTGTTCCAGGAAATACCCGTGTGTCCTTTCCCATATTTTCAGTTGAGGAAGAACTCATTCAGTACCGTATCGGTCAGGTTTAAAGATGTCTTTCAGGAGAAATGTCCCAACAATTCTTTTAGCACCAATACGGTGTAGCGCACCAAATACCTAAATTAAGGTCATGCCCTCGGGTTTCATGAATTATTCTTGGATTCTCGTGTGACCAGTTTCGGCTATTTCGGGAATTTATGTAGTTCATGCAAATAAAATGACTCCTCATCAGATCACAGCACTGATTCAGGATTTAATTCACAACTGTCGTCAGACTGAAGAAACCAATTTCAATAACGATTTCTTGCGCCTGGATTTCTATGCACTTATGTGACTTTGTATGCCTTAAATGTGTTTTCGTGCCAACCGATGTGCAGAAGAATAAGAAACGTCACTTTACTGAGCCAGTCTCCTTACATATTTTCGTGGGAAACACTTCAGTCTTCCATAAAAATCCTTATTTTCTTCGTCAGAGAAAACAATCGGCTATTTAACGCGTGTAATTTAAATTCGTAACGCGTTGACACTCGGTCACTATAGGAATTATCTTCTTGCTCTCCCAGGAGATCCGTGTCTTAAAAATCTACAGTAAACGAAAATGCGCTGATCGACACTTAAGTCAGAAATCATGAAACTCACTAAACCGATTAACTATTACTGATCAAGAAGCAGTCACGCAGTACGCTGTAAAGAAACTTATCGCAGACTAGCTGAAACCATGAAATCACTTCAGGCGGCTATTGCATCATCCACTCGCCCAGATAGATCGCAGGGAATAACCAGCAATTCGACTGAGAATTGCACTGTACTAACTGATGAACCAGTCGTTGATGGGTTAGTGCTTATGCAATTCCACCAATCACGCCATTTTTTCTCTGATGTCATGTGTTTTTATTCATTACATAGCAAATTTTTGGTCCTTAACGGGAGAACATAATCATACTCGTATTTTCTCCAGTAAACCAGACGCCACTCGGGATATCTAAATACCAAAGACACTAACATATACTTCTTGCTTACAGTTGTCGTTGTTAAGATATAACAATTGAAAAAAAGTGGCCCGTTGACACTGTTTAAATAAGGGCAGTGTGCGTTTTTCTAGGTCGCGTTAAAATAATAATAATAATAATAATAATAATAATAATAATAATAATAATAATAATAATAATCGTATGGCTTCAGCTACCGTGTGCATACATTTCAATCTGACGCCATCTGGCTGTTTGTTGGTCAATTTCGACGTTCCGTTTTACTCTAGGCCCACCAGATGGCAGACCGAGTAAACGGAAACTCTCTTGGGCGTCTATGGCTGAGATTTAATGAATTTTGCCGGGTAAACACCAAATGTGTCACCAAAGATCTTTTACATGCCGACATCGTACGACATGGAGTGTCGAATGGACTTCTTTCCGCCCTTCAAAATTCCAACTACCTCTGCCGGGTTTGTACCCGCTGTCTTGAGATCAGGAGGCCGACACTCTACCACTGTAGATCCGTTTTCACCGCGACAGAACATGAGCGCTTACTGCAAAGCATCGCAAGCGTGATGAGTTTCAGAGAGCTACAATAGCTTATAGCCCCGCTTCGAAGTACTGTATATTGTTTCTACACTTAAATTCCTGTCCTGCAATTACGATAGCCACCGTATTTGCTGCCGGCGTGTTATATCGACCGCTATGTGTGTCAGATAGCTGCTTGTGGGCATTAATTAATGATTGGAAGTCTTGACCTTTTGGAATAGTAACTGAAACAGTTTTGAAATCTCTTACGTAAGTATTGCCGTCATGGAATATTTCGTGTAACTTACCCAAGCTTAACTACATCAGGGTTATTACACTTAATATCCCTTTGCTTGCCATCATCACCAACGAAATGTATCAGAAGAAATGCCGGCTGATGATCAGTAACAGGACCATAATTCCTATATGATGATACATCTGACCTTGTAATTTGAAGGTTGGCATAACTTGTGCCTCCTATACCTTCAGGCTACAAAGCACGTCATCAGAAAGCAGATATTCCTATTATGTTCCAAGTGCATGTACAGGATTTCCCTTTTGTTATATACAAATGTAAGACATACTTGCAGATTATTTTCCAGTGCATCACGACCAATTCATACTTTACTTTGCACATTAAGTTATAAATTTAAAATATTGTTCTGAACAGATGAACTCAATTGTACACTTCCATATGCAATTGGTTCAATAATAATTTTCCACTCTCCTGAAAAATTAATGATTTGTTGGTTACATCCTTATTTCGGATTGGTCTTCAAATAAGGCCACGGTTGCGTCCTATCCACTCCTAGCCCTCTTCTATTGCATCGTCGTCAGAAGATCTGTCTGCGTCAGTGCGACTTAAAGCATATAGCAAAATATCGAAACGAATAACATTATTTTCAAAGAGGAGTATGAAACTATTGATTGTGCTGATGGCCAGTATTTTGTAAGTATGAAAATCTACGCAGTTTGTCATTTTGTACGAACGTTAGGATCCCCTTTATGATATTGCCCATGCATATATAAAATATTCAAGACAAATTAATACATTTAACATGTCCAACATAGTCCTTGCCTAGCCACACCACCCAAGGTTAATTCCTCCCCATAGTAATGTCGTGGAAGAACAGTATGGGCAAAACATTTTAAATTAACACCAGGGCCATCTAATAAAGGAATCATATTCGCATGTCTATTTCATATTGAAACGAACCAGGTATGTATAACTAACAGGCGTTCATGCAGATTTTATAACTAGCGTCTCGGAACACTAGCAAACGCTACACTACACGGGTGCTCGTTCCAACATATAAGTAGTTCATAACTGTTTGGTTCTTCAGTGTACCGAAACCAGTTTTAAGGGATAACATATGAATAAACATGAAAACATATGGAAACAACTCAATTAAAACAGAATGACCTGTCCCGCTCTGACAGGAACATCAGCAGACTCAAATATTTAGAAAAGTATAAACATTTATGTTTATTTCTCTTTAAATGCATATGAATTCGAAATCTGGAACATACTTTAATGAGGTCCTGTTTCCTCCCCACTCTGTCATAGAATACAGTTTTAAGATAACCAGAACGCTGAAAATACTGGCTGCATACTGTCTACCAAATTTAATCACATAGAAGCGTTAAATAGTTTTAAGCTATTCTATAATAGTGTGGAGAGAAAACAGGACTTCTTTCAGATAAGTTGCAGATTTCAGGTAAAGAATTTAAACAGAAATAAAAATAAATGTGTATACTTTTCTAAATATTTGAATCTGATTTGATGGAATTTGTTGATGTTCTTTCAAGAGCGAGGCTTGTTATTTTGTTTTAATTTGCAAGTACAGAATAATCATGTCACCATATGTTTTCTATCTCAGGTAGTTTATAGATTTAGTACTCATAATTATTTTCGGCACTCTGAAGAACCTAATAATGAGACAGTTCCCTGAATAGAAAGTTGGCGCTCATCCCAACACCATATCAGAGTTGCCGTGTAGTACGACTGTCGAGATTTTACGCCTAGGATAAATTTCAGAGCCCACAACAACATTTCCCTTTTCCTACTGTGATAATTTGTAAAAGGCTGTATTTGTCATTTGAGAATACTTGACCGAAATAGGCTGGTCGTTACGTATTTTAGTTTTAAGGGTGCGCGTACTTATTCCAAAAGTTTAAAATTAGACCATTTTATAAATTTTGTTTTCCGGTCCCATAAGCCCTGACTTAATGGAATTCAATGTGCCTTATTTTTTAGACTTGCTCTTCAGTATAGAGGATATGGATTATCATATTTCTAAAATACTTTATTATTAAATTTTAAGTTTATCGCGTAAAACTTGCACTAAACCATCGTTATGAAAGTTATTTCCAAGATATTTTTACATTTTGAAGTAATTTATTTCCAATCCTTAAGTCAATATCCAGAGATCGTCCGTCATCGCTGGTGAGGTGTAGAAGTCTAGGTCAATTTCACTTTTCTTCCTTTCCCTGATGTGCAACACACAGCGCCACGTGATAACAGGACTCTCCATACATGGGTTTCACCACAAGATATGCGTAAACCAGAAGTTCCATGAGCCAGACGAAGATTGTAAGTCCACTTTGTGTGGGCAGAAGTGTAGTAGATACCACATCATAACTTGCACGAAAAGAACCAGGACAATTACAGACTATAGCAAAGACTGAAATGTGAAATTTATTTAATGCTCGAACTTGAGTGTACATTTCTCTATTAAATTAATATCCAGAGATCAACAACCTGAACCTCATTGGCTATGGTATTTATACCGTAAGAGGAAGAAACAAAATTCGTGATAAATAAGGTTACCGTATGATATACTTTAGCAGAAAATGTTTTATAACAAACTATACGATAAAGATAGGCTCAGATTATAGACAGCAACATGGAGCGCAGCCATGCCAAATTTCATGCAATTGTCTTGAAAATAGTACATTTCATTATGTAAATTGTTTTAAAAATACAGTTTCGAGAAAACCAGAGATAAACTACCGGAAATACTGTCTCCGTATTATCTACCATATCTGATGACATAGAAGTACATTTCAGTTCATAACTTGGTCAACTTTTTAGATATCTAGAATTTTTTCACAGATGGGGAGGTGGAAGTTTGTTTCATGTTAGCATGCTGAAAATGAGGAATTGATTTTGTTTACACTGGGAAGTTCATGTCCCCACTGTTAACTTATACTGGAGAAAATGGCATAATATGTTTCCTGTATTACCACGTTCAGGAGTGGGAAAATCAGAACACTCACCTCCAACTGCCGAACCTTGTTCACATACGCGCTTCCCTGTTACATGCATTGGTTGGTTCGATTCATTCAATGGAACTGCAGTCGAAGCAGTACTGTAGTTGGTGAATTAAAATCTGGCCTGCTGAATATACAAATACTCCACCGAGCAAATTACATGGCTTGGTAAATTATTCAGCAATTCGTTAACTGTCTTGCAGCCAGAGGGAATACTATGTGACACCGTATTGTTATTTATCAACTGTATAACACCAAACCTACAAATTGGTGTAAAACGTCTTTATCGAAAATTGCGTGATTTATGTCTTCGGCCTAAATCATGTAAAGTAATGGAGCTCGAAGTCATGGTGGATTTCGAAATAAGAAATCTTAAGGGCAGTTAGTCGCATAAAATGAAATACCTCTATTCTATTAACGAAATCGCACATTCGCCATTATGACGTATCTACGCACCAACTGTATATCTATCGGCATGAGATCGAAGTGCTTATAACCTGGTTTCTGTTGCCTTCCACAGATATGTTTGAGAGTCTTAAACTGGTACCAGTTATAAGAACAGTGCAATGATGACAATCTTACCTGAACTGTTCAGTGAAAAACACTATTTCAGTGAAATGAATAAAACGTTTTTCATTTTAGGGTGTACCCCTTTCTATAATATTTGTATGTTTAGTCATCAGCCTGAAGGCTGGTTGGATCCTCAACAGTTCCGCCATGAGCTGTTATAGATGGCCTAGGCATCACTGAAGAGGCGTACTAGGGAAATGAGGAGTGAGGTAGTTTCCCGTTGCTTTCCTCACCGAGCCAGAAGTTGCTATTACATATCAGTCTGCCAAGCCCACTGAAATGCATGCACCAACCGACCCCATGAGCAATATTTTCACACCATTCATAGCAGGGACTGGCTGCGTAAGGAATGGCATTACTAGCATCGCTCATACCTCAGTCACTTTCATTTTGTCAAAGCCAAGGATAAGACAGAGACAGATGTATGAAAGTAACAAAATTGCTCTAGCCCATACCAGAAGACTTAGTGCACTGTAAACACTAGGTCCCGCCAGCAAAGGCATTTTCTATAATAATAATAATAATAATAATAATAATAATAATAATAATAACAATAATAATAATAATAATAATAATTTTTGAAGTGTTTAGCAACTTCCTGAATACATGAATAAAATATTTATTGAATGTGTTAGATAATCGGCTGAAAGAAGCGCGCGCCGAGCTGCTGGCTGTGGAACCGCCTGTTGATATGCGAGGGGAAACCAGCCTGAGCGAAGGAGGGTCTAGCAAAATTAGCACAGTAATTGACTTTGAAATCCATTATTGCGGGATATAATGGAGGTACAGCTTTTAAAACATTTGTTAATTAAATGCATGTTTAGGCAGTTTAGACATGTTTTTACCGTGCGGGAATATTCCATTTCAGCGTATCCGCTACCTGCACACCATAAAACTGGCAGTAAAGTCACAATTACTTAATAAATAAAAACCTAATTTGTATAACTTGAAAGAGTTATTGCGATGATTTTCACACTCCGAGAAATGAACTAGTAGATCCAAAATGGGCTGTAAAAACTAACACTTTGTGATATATTAAGAGCCTTGGCCCACCAAGACGACTGCTGGCCAGTGACATGAGTGCCTAAAGACTCCCTCAGCTTCCTTGACAGATCTGCCTCACATACCACCTGGCTTCTCAGCACAACGCTACTGAGCTATCTACTATCCTTTCAGATCCCACGTATTAGCCTACGAACCTCAAGATCGGGAGCAGGCAAAGTCCATTCGGCACATCATGCCGTACGATGTCGGCATGTAAAACATCTCTGAAGACATATTGGAGAAGACTTAAAACTCATTTTAGGTCGCCCAGCAGAGTTTGGTTTCTCTAGCACCTGATACAGTAGAACGGAACTTAGAAATTGATACGAAAGCAGTCTGAATAGCCTCAAATCAAAACATCAGCAACCGGATAATTGAAGCCATGCGATTATTATTATTATTATTATTATTATTATTATTATTATTATTATTATTTCTTTCTTTCTTTCTTTCTTTCTTTCTATCTCTTTTTTCTTAATTCGTATACGCCCCAGGGTTGATTTTTTCCTCGGACTCAGCGAGGCATCTCACCTCTAACGCCCCAGGACCAATGTCCGGGAGCGCGACACATTGGGTACAGGGATACAACTAGGAAGGAGGGCCAGTACCTCTCCCAGGGGATGGGAAGATTGGAAGTTATAGACAAGCAAGATGGAAGGAAGCGGCCGCGGCCTTAAGTTAGGTACCATCCCGGTATTTGCCTACAGGAGAAGTGGGAAAACA
Organism: Anabrus simplex; assembly: GCF_040414725.1. NCBI lineage: Eukaryota > Metazoa > Arthropoda > Insecta > Orthoptera > Tettigoniidae > Anabrus > Anabrus simplex. Next base: position 50,190,918 of record NC_090266.1, read on the forward strand.
CATAAAACCATTTCGAAGATGCCTAAAGTGGGAATCGAACCACCTCTACTCAGTTGACCTCCCGCGGGTGAGTGGACCCCGTTCCAAGTCTCGTACCACTTTTCAAATTTCGTGGCAGAGCTGGAAATCGAATCCGGGCCTCCGGGGTGGCAGCTAATCACACTAACCACTACACCACAAAAGCGGACATTATTATTATTATTATTATTATTATTATTATTATTATTATTATTATTATTATTATTATTATTATTATTATTATTATTTCGCCAGTACGTCATATTTAGCTGCATTAACTGCAGTCATTAAAATATAATGAATATACGAATTAATGAACCTGAATAAGCGGACTTCTAATTATTGCGCATGAGATAAACATACACACATACGTCATCATTATAGACCGTTATGACTTTCAGCGTTCAGTCTGCAAGCATCTGTGAATTTACTAAACGTCGCCACAATCCTCTATTTGCAACTAGTGCTTTATCCTCATTTATTCCTATAACTCTTATCTTTAAATCGTTAGAAACTGAATCAAAACATCGTCGTCCAGGTCTCCCTCTTCTTATCTTACCCTCCATAACAGAGTGCATTATTCTCCTACGTAACCTATCCTCCTTGCTTCGCCTCAATCACCCCACCACCGAAGCCCGTTTTTGCGTACATCTTCATCCATCGAGTTCATTCGTAACTTACCCTATATATCCTCATTCGGAGTACCATCCTGCCATTGTGCATACCTAATTCTACCAGCAATCATTTTCGCTACGTTCATGCATGTTTGCCCACCCAGCTTTCGCTCCCGTAAAGAAAAGTTAGTCCGAAAGCACACCGATGAAAAGATTGTTTCGTATGGGAGCTGACTTCCTTCTTACAGAATACTGTTGATCGCAACTGTGAACTCACTGCATTACCTTTACTGCACCTTGATTCAATCTCACTTACTATATTGCCATCCTGGGAGAACACAAATTCTAAATACATCAAATTATCTACTTGTTCCAGCATTGTATCACCAATCTGACATTCATTAATGTTGAATTTATTACTTACTGACATCAAGTTAGTCTTCAAAATGCTGATTTTCATACCGTACTCGTTGCACATATTTTCAAGTTCCAAGATATTAGACGTCAGGATTTCGCCACTATCTGCCATTAAGACCAAGTCGTCAGCATAGGCCAGACTGATTACGACATTTCCACTACAATCCCTCCCTGCAACTTTATGCCTTTCAGCAGATGATCCATGTAAACTATGTACAACATAGGTGAAAGATTATAGCCTTGTCTAAACCCTGTAAGTACCCTGAACCAAGAACTCATTCTACCATCAACACTCACTGCAGCCCAATAGTCAACATAAATGCCTTTGATTGATTTTAATAATCTACCCTTGATCACGTAGTCCCCTACTATAGTGAACAGCTTTTCCCTCGGTACCTTGGCATATGCTTTCTTTAGATCTACGAAACATAAACACAACTATCTATGTCTCCCGTAGAGTTACCTAGCGCATACTGAAAATCTAGTCCTCACAGCCCCTTTGTAGTCTTAATCCACACTGGTTTTCATCCAACTTCCTCTTAACCACTGATCGCACCCTCCATTCCAAGATGCCAGTGAATACCTTGCCTGGCATACTTTTTTTTTTTGCTATTTGCTTTACGTCGCACCGACACAGATAGGTCTTATGGCGACAATGGGACAGGAAATGCCAAGGAGTAAGAAGGAATCGGCCGTGGCCTTAATTAAGGTACAGCCCCAGCATTTGCCTGGTGTGAAAATGGGAAACCACGAAAAACCATCTTCAGGGCTGCCGACAGTGGGGTTCGAACCCACTATCTCCCGTATACTGAATACTGGCCGCACTTAAGCGACTGCAGCTATCGAGCTCGGTGCCTGGTGTACTAATCAATGAGATACCTCCATAGTTGTTGCAATCGTTCCTGATCCCTTGCTTATAGATAGGTGCAATTACTGCTTTTGTCCAATCTGAAGGTCCTTTACCGACACTCCGTGTTAATCTTACTAATCTATGAAGCCATTTCATCCCTGCCTTCCCAATATACTTCACCATTTCAGGTCTAATTTCATCTCTTCGTGCTGCTTTATGACACTGGAGTTTATTTACCATCCTTTCCACTTCCTCAAGCGTAATTTCACCAACATCATTTTCCTCCTCCCTGTGAGCTCCGTTGTTCGCGACACCACCATGAAGATTTCCATTTAGGTTGAGAAGATTTTCAAAATATTCCCTCCACCTGCAGCGTATATTGTAGATTGCTGTTAACGTTTCTCTCATAATCTGTAGTTCATTTATATATCTTGAACATTTTTCCGTTATTGGTCATGCACTTTGCTGCTTGATGAACCGTAAAAACACAAACCATAAATTTACTTGTTACGAGTTCTCCATTGAAGGTAAAACACTTGCTGTCGTCGACATTTTGTAGACTTCTTTAAGAACTACAAATGCCATGCATATACTCTTGATGCTGATTATCTCTAACACTTTATTCACCACATCCACTTTTATAAGTACTGGATATGTAATTTTGTCGACTTGCTCGAGTTATATTTAAGCTGCTTGCTACCCAGATAAGTTTGCATTATTTCATGTAACCCGTAAAAATCGGCAAATTTAAGCTTTTTAAAGGTGAAGGAATTTCTGAAATCACTTGAGTGTTTCCCAGGATTGTCCTCCATATACTAACAAAGTGACAGATATTTACTGAGAAATTTAAGTTTCAGAGATCAGTGTGTGTATGTAAAGCAATATCTGTAGAAATCAGGATTTACAGCTTTCATAGAAATATGCTGAAGTTATAATGAATCTAAAGACAGAACTGAAATCGTTCTCGGCAATCATCCAGTCATATTGTTGCGTGCAAGAAATAAAAACAAATAAAAACAAAACATAGGTAACCTGAAAATTCTAAGAATTTTTAATTACTACTAAATGCATACAGACACACCGCACCAATTACACCAGTTCGTGTTCTTTCTACTCTCAGTCGCCAAAACAATTACATTACACACTCTTCCACTACTGTCGCTTATACTGTAAGTCAGCTCGACGATTTTTCTCGTTGTAAGGTATCTCAGTACCTGAAATCAAAGGTCGCACAAAATACAGTCTCAAAATCCTGTATGTCGTACAATGTCCTTACACTCACAACATATTTTCTTCATTGTCTCTCGCCAACCTATTTCAGGCTGCACCAAAGACACACGCGCTCACTCCACAGCAGCTGGACACGAGCGACTCAATACCTCGACGAAAGACAGATCGGAACGAGCACTCAATTCCAGGGGCAGACCACCCACAGATTGACTCCTCAACTCAAACTGAAACAAACTTAACCACTTCAGCTCGTCCGGCCCACCTTAAATAAGGACACCGAGTGATCTGGGTTAATTTTCTAGTTCATTCTCCAGTCAGATAATGGGGTGGTGATAGAGAGGACTGGCCTTGCGCGCCTGCGCGTTCCTTATCGGTTGCTGCCTAGCGAGGAGGCTGGGCCCGATCTTAGTGACGTCACACGCCGACGGGACCAGGCTAATATAGAACTCCCAAGGTCTTACAATAAAGCAGCGGGCACCGCCATAATGTGCACAGCTTTAACCATCGAACCATCGAGTTCATTTCTAACTTACCCTATAACATTTCATTTGAATACTCTACTTCCGTTGTCCTCACCTGTTTGTACTACAATCATTCTACCATATTTCAGCTCCCTTACTTCGAGTATATGAACGAGATATTATGATTCTTCGAGTTTTCACTCACGTGTAGCAGTGTCGGACAGAAAACAGACCTATAGGTAAAGATAATTTCATCCAAGAGCTCACTCCATTCAAATAGAATAATGTTGAACACAGTGGTGAGATCACTGCATTACCTTTGATTTGATTTCAGTTACTCTATAGCCATATTTGAGACGTGAATTTTAAATACTGGAAATGATATACTTGTTCCTGATTCATATTCCCTATCTGACGTCAAATTCGACGATTTTTCTCGCTGTAAGGTATCTCAGTACCTGAAATCAAAGGTCGCACAAAATACAGTCTCAAAATCCTGTATGTCGTTCACTGTCCATACACTCACAACATATTTTCTTCATTGTCTCTCGCCAACCTATTTCAGGCTGCACCAAAAACACACGCGCTCACTCCACAGCAGCTGGACACGAACGACTCAATACCTTGACGAAAGACAGATCGGAACGAACATAGTTCTTCCCCACTATAGTCTCGGAAATTCAAAATTTTATATTACAGTCTGTATTGCTTCTGCCTGGCTCATTGGCAGAATGGTCAGCGTATCTGCCGGCGGTTCAGAGGGACTCAGGTTTGATTCCAGGGCGAGTGGAGGATTTGAACTGCATTTCGTTCATGCTTCTGGCTCTGGGACTGGGTGTTTGTGTTAATCTTAGAACACTCCTCTTCATTTACAAACAGCACATTATACCACCAAACACCTCAAGAACACGTAATCTCCCCAAATACGGTTGGCGTCAGGAAAGGAAACCCACCGTAAAACTGGGTCAGAACCCCATCACCATCCTAGACCAGTAAATATGGAAAAAGAAAAAAGAAGATAAAATGGGTATGTTCCAGGTTTTAAGTTTCCAGCACGGTTTGTGATTAAAGGAGGTGCAGATTGGAAAGAAATACAGTTATAAATGGCTTTGGAAGTAAGGAGTAATTGAAGGAACTTACTCGGAAATTGAATCTAGCAAAGAAGCAGCTAAGGGTAACATGATGCCAAACATAATTGCAGTCATATAAATAATAGTGAGAAACGGAAAGGTATGTATAGGTATTTTAAGGCAGAAACAGGTTCCAAGAAGGACATTCCAGGAATAATTAATGAAAAAGAGGAATGTGTATGTGATGATCTTCAAAAGGCAGAAGAATTCAGTCAGCAATATGTAAAGATTGTTGGTTAAAGGGTAATGTCCAAATAGAGGAGGAGACTAATGCTAAAGAAGTATTAAATTTTACATATGATAACAATGACATTTACAATGAGATACAAAAGTTGAAAACTAGAAAAACGTCTGGAATTGATAAGATTTCTGGGGATATACTAAAGACAATGGGTTGGAATACAGTACCATATCTGAAATACTGTACTTATTTGACTATTGTTTGGTTGAATGAGCTATACCAAATGAATGGTGAGTTGCTATGGTAGGCCCTGTGTATAAAGGAAGGGGTGATAGACATAAAGCCGAAAATTGCAGCACATGCCAGTAAGTTTGGCATGCGTTGCATGTAAGCTTTGGGAAGGCATTCTTTCTGATTATATTAGACATGTTTGCGAAATTAATAACTGGTTCGATAGAAGGCAGTTCGGTTTTAGGAAAGGTTATTCCCCTGAAGATCAACTAGTAAGATTCCAGCAACATATAGCAGATCTCTTGGATTTAGGAGATCAAATAGACTGTATCGCGATTGCCTGTCTAGAGCATTTGATAGGATGGATCATGGAGAGTACTGGCAAAAATGAGTGTAACTGGACTAGACAAAAGAGTGACTGAATGGGTCGCTATATTTCTAGAAATTAGATCTCAGAGAATTAGAGCAGGCGAAGCTTTTTCTGACCCTGCAATAATTAAGAGGGGAATTCCTCAAGGCAGTATTATTTGACCTTTATATTTTCTTCTATTTATATCAACGATATGTGTGAAGAAGTGGACTCGGAGGTAAGGCATTTTGCAGATGATGTTATTCTGTACAGAGTAATAAATAAGTTACAAGATTGTGAGCAACTGCAACGTGACCTCGATAATGTTGTGAGATGGACAGCAGGCAATGGTATGTTGATAAACGGAGTTAAAAGTCAGGTTGTGAGTTTCACAAATAGGAAAAGTCCTCCCAGTTTTAATTACTCATTTTATGGGGTGAAAATTCCTTTTGGGGTTCATTGTAAGTATCTAGGTGTTAATATAAGTAAAGAACTTCACTGGGGTAAACACAGAAATGGGATTGTAAATAAAGGGTACAGATCTCTGCACATGGTTTTGAGGGTGTTTAAGGGTTGTAGTAAGGATGTAAAAGAGAGAGAATATAAGTCTCTGGTAATACCCCGACTAGAGGATGGTCCCAGTGTATGGGGCCCTCACCAGGATTACTTGATTCAAGAACTGGAAAAAATTCAGTGAAAAGCAGCTCGATTTTTTCTGGGTGATTTCCGACAAAAGAGTAGCGTTACAAAAATGTTACAAAGTTTGGGCTGGGAAAAATTGAAAAAAAGAAGACGAGCTGCTCGACTAAGTGGTATGTTCCGAGCTGTCAGCGGAGAGATGGCGCGGAATGACATTAGTAGACGAACAAGTTTGAGTGGCTTTTTTAAAAGTAGGAAAGATCACAATATGATGATAAAGTTGGAATTCAAGAGGACAAATTAGGGCCAATATTCATTTGTAGGAAAGGGAGTTAGGGATTGGAATAACTTACCAAGGGTGATGTTCAATAAATTTCCAATTTCTTTGAAATCATTTAAGATAAGTCCAAGAAAACAACAGATACGGAATCTGCCACCTGGGCGACTGCCCTAAATGCAGATCAGGATTGATTGATTGATTGATTGATTGATTGATTGATTGATTGATTGATTGATTGATTGATTGATTGATTGATTGATTGATTTGATTGATTGATTGATTGATTGATTGATTGATTGATTGATTGATTGATTGATTGATTGATTGATTGATTGATTGATTGATTGATTGATTGATTGATTGATTGATTGATTGATTGATTGATTGATTGATTGATTGATTGATTGATTGATTGATTGATTGATTGATTGATTGATTGATTGATTGATTGATTGATTGATTGATTGATTGATTGATTGATTGATTGATTGATTGATTGATTGATTGATTGATTGATTGATTGATTGATTGATTGATTGATTGATTGATTGATTGATTGATTGATTGATTGAAGTAATCTGCATAGACCAAAATCTAACCAAAGTACAGTTTCACACAAAGGAATCCCTCGTTACTATTTCATACCAGCCTGTGGATGATTAATGTAAACTACGTACAATAAGGATGAAAAATGACAGTCTCGTGTAACCATCGTAACTACTTTGAACTAAATATTAATTCTGCCATTAAATCTCACTGTGGCCAATTGTCAATATAAATGCATTTAATTGCCTGCAATAATATATCGTAATAGCCTGCAAAAGCCAGTTTAATATTAAAATTCCATGTGTTAAATGTGTAGAAATGGCTTTTGGGGGAAGCAGCCCAGCAAGTCCAAGATCATTGTGTTTGGCAAAATTATTGGACTAGTTTTAATTCTTAATTATTATTTGAGGGGTACTAAAACGTTTCGATGAATCTGTGGCAATATAGGAAGAACATTCCGCAATAACACAAATGGAAATTCTTAGCTTTAACATTAACTGTATGTAGCGAAGGTAGTTTCCGTGGTGTGGGGGTGGCGTGCCTGCCTCTTACCCTGAGTTCCCCGGTTCGATTCCCGGCCATGTCTGGGATTTTCACCTGGACGTGAGGGCTGTATTGATGTCCACTTAGCCTATGTTGGGTGTTGGGTGAATGGTCCGCGTCGAGGCGTAGGTTCGATTGCAGGCTGGTTCGAGGATTTCAACCTCGTCTAGTTAATTCCTCTGACTTGAAATCGGGGTATTTGTGTTTCACTCGACATTAGGAATCATTACAAAAACCCGCAATAGTGAATATATCCCTCCACATAAGGTCAGGAAGGACATCTGGCCGTAAAACAGGTCCAAGTTCATGTTTTCGAGACAGATCTCTCCCACGACCTCGACAAGGAGTGGGAAAAGTGGTGGAAGAAGAAAAATAAGAAGAAATTAGTTTCCATTCTAACATATGGTATTGAGAACTGAACTATTACGGGAACACATGAAACGAGTCCAACATCCTTTATCTTGTAATTAAGACAGAACAACAGCAAAATAATTTGAAGGAACATGCTTTTGGAATTATAAGAATCATGTATCGAAGTGGATTTTCACGAAGTAAAATTAGAATGAAAAAGAGACGTTGAACCCTTGAACTTACCATTCCATCGTTGGTCGGCCACGGCTGCTACAGTAGAACAATTTAGAACTCTTAAATCCTGGGTCGTTGCGGGAATAAATTCGGTCACGATCTTAACCAAACGATGGGGTTCAGAAGAGAGCCTAACTACTTGAAATGAGGAGCAAAAATATGCTTACGAACTTTTATTAAATTGAAAGAGCACGATAACATCATTAATTTAATATGCATTCTTGCAAAATAAAAAAAATATAAATTATTGATTTTTGAATGTTCCAAACACAGTCACATTACATACCGTCACTTTGTTTCTTACAATGTCGAAGAGTTGCTTCGGAGAAGCTAATATGTTAGTGGACAGCGAAACTGAAAAACTGAAAAAGGGAAGACCTGAAAACCGGGCACCTATTATTCCAAACGAGAACTGAGAGTTAATCCACACGATCCGTGGAAAATCTGACTTTCAACAAGTAGAACGCCTGATTTTCTCTCAATTAAGGTTATCCACCAGTCGAATACCCTTAACGGATACGGAACACCCGCCGAATGGACCCTTAATCGAACCAAACTGACTATCAGTTGCTTTGGATAGGTTGCGAAATATTATGGGAAAGCATGGTGTTCACTACAAGTTAACAGCATCATTCACAATTGAAATAAAATCCCACCATGTATTTGTCATTCATGACACCCTTAAGTGATAAGGTAATCCCGATGCTAAATGTGCATCACCCCAAACAGCTGTTCGGAAGGAACCAACAACAACAGGATCCGAGAGGATTTTACGTTATGTCGTTCTAAAGGAACAAAACTGCGAAATGCAGGAAACAATTACTAATCATGCATTTAGAAGAAATGCCAAACATTGAAGATAATTAAAAAGTGGAAAGTCACTTGAAAAATATTATTATCGAACCGATTTTCAGGTTAGAAATGGGTATGTTATGCTTAATAAAATTACCAGTCCACGCTAAAATTTACTACAATTTTAAGGAATTCTTTCCCTTGAAAAACAATGCTACCAGTACAGATCTCTCTATTTACTGTCTGTCCCAACACACTACTTGTAAAGTGATTACTTACTTACTTTAACTATGAATAAAATGAAAGTACGACAAGATTGAAAATAAAATAAAATACTGGCTGACGAATCGAAACCGCATTCGCAACTCAAGTCTCACACTAATACACTGAGTGTCAATATGCACACTATCAAACGAGAACGGACGTTAAAACGAGAAAACAATGAAGTCCGTAAAAATAAATCAACATCTCGAAGTCATTAAAGCTTAACACGCACGGAGAATCACAATAAAAATATTAAATCTCCATCAGGTCGATATCCAACACTTGGACAACCCTCACGCGTCAACAGCTGTCCCGTTATCTCAATGGAGAGCTACGCATTGACCCTCTTCATAAAATCATATCGTACTGTAACTGCTACCTTCATCCAGGCCGCTTCGACAAAAAAACAAAAGAAACATCTACACTGAGACTTGAGTGTGTACAGCTACCATCCCAGACCTATCGTCGGGCTCACTTGAAATCTGTACACCCTAACACTAATCATTATGTACATGATACCTTCCAAATTCTATTGTCGGGCGTGAACTAGGACGTCTCATCATCAGTGACTCCAAGAATAACATGTGACGTCCTAATTCTATCGTCGGGCGTCAAAGTGGGTCGTACTACGCCTCCCTTAACATATCAGGCGAACTAGCAATTTCAAACACCTCCGACATTTAATACAAAATCTGGTCAGACAAATACCACACGATCGGAACCACGTCTCTTACTATCAAATGAATGCAAGTCGAAAAAAAATACAGTAAGTCTCTACCATTACAATACGTGAGCTCAAAAATAAATATACGTGACGAACGATTCTCCACCTCGAACACAATCTCAGCCTGTGCACTGAAGTGTTAGGGAAGCAAATGAAAATTCCCAACACACGTTAACAATTTAGTGGATGCCTTCAAAATAATAATCATCACTACCGCATTCGAAATTCTCACGTCGGCTATCATCAATTCCAACTATTTTATCAATGACCTCTCCAGTGAACAAATTCAGTACAACCCAACCATGGGTCCAAAGTGCTCTTTAATCCTTGAGGTCGCTCATTATCTTATTATCCATACGGGCTTTACGTAACAAGAATTACTGGATGTTTACTACCAAGACTTTAACATTTACTAAAGTCGTTTTCACTTGGAATCTTTCTATAAATTTACGATGCTCCAAACCATAGTCGTCTCAAATTCGGATTGATTGCGGAAAACAATACAGCCTGCCTCAACACAGCCTGTTTCCTAAATACTTCCTCTTTAAAAATATAGCTTGTCTCAAACTCCTTCTCCTCGCTTTATTCCAGCGGTATCACTTCATCCATCTCTCTCCTCCACATACATATAAATCCGTCGCTCTCAATCCCTTTTCCTTCAAGACCCTTTTTCATACTTCGATCCCCTGGTGAAAACGACAACCATTATTAAACACATCTCTTACTTTACTATTATTACGACTTTCGAACCTCGAGAGTCCAAGAGCACCCAGCGACTTTTCGTATCATTGATATACACGATGTCTCAAAATTTCCTTCCCAATGACTGTGACTCTAACAAATTTCACCAAAATCATCTAAATATGCCTGCGATCCTTGTAAAAATATACTGGTTAAATGCACTTTAACATAGAAAATTTCCTTATCCCGCGGTAGACATTATTATTATTATTATTATTATTATTATTATTATTATTATTATTATTATTATTATTATTATTATTATTATTATCGACCAACATTTCTGAATTAAACTGACATCTGAGATTAAGATATTCGCCACGACTAATTTACACTTATAACGTTCCAACAATTCACGCTTTGGATGATATCTCATAGAACATTCAACACAAAATTTTAGGCGTCGCATTTTACCGTTCTTGACATGAACTTTACACACTGAAAATTTCACACGCTGACCAAAAATTACAACACTTTTCGCCTGATAATTACGAATATCAACCCGACAATCATCTGGAAAATTTGTTGGGACAGAACAATAACTAACTACAACATAATATAAAATAGACAGACCTGCACAATAGTGACATTCCCAGCATTCTGGTTACATCATCACCAGCTGACCTCGGGCTTAGCCGCTCATTTTCACAGATAACATTTTCATTTCCAAAATCTCACTCATACAAACACTACCCTTCACACACACGATATTAAAATTACCATATAAATCAGGCACTTTCTCTGTAATTTGCACCACGAACTTCCCTCGCTCTGCAGTCGACTACATCTGTCTGATGCGTTCCCAGCGTGGTTTCTCTCCGTTGCTTCAATAAAAACAGGTGTTCAGCAGATAAGGGAGCAGAACTACTCTGAATAGCTTCCCCCAAAAAAACCTCTTCACTTTCAAGCGTACATGAGATTATATAAATAAAACTTGCTGTGTATATTTCAACCAGCCTACACTTTCCTAGTTTGTCGGCAAACGTTCAGAACTTTCCAATCGCTTTCTCTTCTTAACCAAGTATATGGACCTTAGCCACGGACATGTATTTAATTATTTGTCGGTCAATCTGGCGCGAAATTCTAATGACGACGGACACAAGCTCCCGCGGCTTCAAGTTCCAGATCGACACTGAAAAATCTACGGTGGAGGGTTTCTTTTATAATCTCAGAAGGGACGCCATCCCCTCTATGAGGCTTGATTGTGTAATCTGCCAAATTTGCGTCTAATAGACGGATTTTGATGAGACTTGTCCCAGAACTCCGGACAGACTTGCACTTATGTCAGACGTTAATTTTATAAATTTTCTACACTCATAACCGGGGAAATAAATTATTTCTGCCCGTGCGTTTCGCGCGTTTTCTTCCTCTCCTGACCTTGGCACGTGTAGCTGGTTCGCTGATCTCACTCTAACCTGCACTTAGGCTTAACTACATGTATGTTTTTCCCTGGTGTCTCTGTCTTCACGGAGGGTGTACGAATAATTTTGCTTATTTATTTCTTCATTTACTATATTGCCAAAATCCCTCGTTGTATAGAATTCCATGAATTTAAAGAATTGTCGGGCACTCGAATTCCACCGAGGTGTCCCGGCAATTCACGAGCTTGCCGTGAGTGAGAACCTTCCCACGCGACATCGAGGCTCTTAGGAGCGCAACATGGCTACCTTCAAACATAAAAGTACATTCTTAATACCAAATAAATATTGGAGAAAAAAAATATTTTTCTCACCGTAGAATTATGGGTTCAACGTAGACCGCCTAATCCCTGGAGTGAAGGAGAGCACTCAAATGTATGATATGTGAAGAGAATATAATAGGTATGGGTAAGTCAAATATGATTTATAGTAGTCACACGTGGATGAGGAATGTAAGATACAAATACAGAGACAAAACTACTATCATATGAACCGAAATTCTCAAGATCAGTGAAAATTACATTTTATGAAGAACTAGGAAGCAATTGGCTAATGTACGTCCTGGCGACGAACCTTAACCTTTTAAATCGTGCGAATATATCTTCATACAGTCATTGGTATCTTTCTCGGCTTAGAAGGGAGAGAGCGAGAGCATATTCTTTGGATGTTCCCCTCTTAGTAGCCTCTTGCGACATGCAGGGTACAGATAATTCATCCTTTGACTCCACACACAGGGAAGATGAAGGCTTCCGAAAAATTGAAAGAAAATGAGTGTATCCAACCAAGGCTCATGAATTGTGAGAAGCTGAAAGACATTCCAGACATCATAAATATAATAATATTCTTCTTTCTTTCTTCATTAGGGTCTCCTAGGGACCACGTGATAATTTCAATACTTCGTCCTCTGTTGTTCCTTCCTTTTCATCCGATACTCCTTCACCTCCTTTTCCTCTCCACTTCGAGCCTTGCGACATTGTCCTCGTTGGCGCGACACGCGAACAAACTACGAAACATCAACGAGCATTGAACTCTGGTCCTTTTATTTTTTTTTTTTTTATTTTTTTTTGCTTGTTCCTTTACGTCGCACCGACACAGATAGGTTTTATGGCGACGATGGGAGAGGAAAGGCCTAGCAATGGGAAGGAAACGGCCGTGGCTTTAATTAAGCTATAGCCCCAGCATTTGCCTGGTGTGAAAATGGGAAACCACGGAAAACCATCTTCAGCGCTGCGGACAGTGGGGTTCGAACCCACTATCTTCCGGATGCGAGCTCAAAGCAGCGCGCTCCCAACCGCACGGCCAACTGGTCTACCATTTGCTTTTAACTTGAGTGATGATGCTCACATAAACCCTAGCAACACAGCTGAAACTAGAAAGGCGACTGAAATTTCACATACTTACGTTAATTTATCGAACGTTAATAACCGTTTGCCGGAATTGATTTGCATATCAAAAGATAGCTCTGACCTTCTATATCCTACTGATAGAATATTATTCCTGTAGGATCGTAGGTTTAATCATAATCATCAAAGCGTCACCTAACACTTATCCAATAGTTGAAACTACGCCTCAGCAAAATACAACATAGGCTCGCCTGGCCAGACTCATGACGACTTCTCGTAATTCGCCGCACCCATACACATCGCGTAATTGATGTTATGTTAAGTAATTGGAATATGTTTTGCTGTCATAATTAACTAAAATATTATCTTATTATGACGAGCTCTTACTTAATATTATTATTCTCACCGTTGAAAATGTTGAAACAAGTGAATGTTTTTGGCTGGCATCACTGAATACAGCAACAAATATTTAGGGAATTACGTTTCTCTAGGTTAACCCGACTTAATTCAGTACAGCCCACTGGCTGTCACGAGATATTTGCCTCTTCTAACTCACTCCCACAAGAGGGAGAAAGTTCAAAATTGCTGGCTAGCGTATGACTCACTTTCGTCATTACGCGCAAAGAGACTTTCGTCTCTTGAAACAGTGGCCAGCCGTTCGTGTCGCGTGTAGTGCTAGAATCTGCTAGTTATGCGACTAATCATCATAGAATGACGCTGAAAACGGCATATTATGTTACAGGGTGTCCCAATATGTTATCTACAGTATCGTGAACGGTCACCATATATATATATAATAAATAAAAAACAATCAAGCAAGCGATAATTAATTAATAAATAGCGAAATCAGATTACAGAATTGAGTCAAACAATAATAATAGTTACAATGTAGTAATAATAATAATACACATAAAATAATAATAATAATGATAATAATAATAATAATAATAATAATAATAATAATAATAATAATAATAATACAGATAAAATAATAATACAAATAATCATAATAATCATACAAATAACGATAATAGTAATACAAATAATAATAATAATAATTATTATTATATATATATATATATAAAAACTTGTCCTGACTGACAGACTGACTGACTGACTGACTGAATGACTGACTGACTGACTGACTGACTGACTGACTGACTGACTGACTGACTGACTGACTGACTGACTGACTGACTGACTGACTGACTCATAATCGCCGAGCCAAAACTACTGGACATAAAGAAATTAAATTTTGGGGATACATTCATATTAAGATGTAGGTGCACGCTAAGAGAGGATTTTTGGATATTCCGTCGCTAAGGGGGTGAAAAGGAGGGTGAAATTTTAAAATGAGCGTATCTGTATCTCAAAACTTTAAAAGTTTGCAGATATAAAATTGGTATTTAGAATCTTCTTTAATAATAAGGAAACATGTATTTTTTGTTTTCAGAAAATCCCAATAGGAGAGGTGAAAAAGTTTGAAAAAGGGGTTGAATGCCTTTAATCAGGATCCCGGTACTTATATCTCAGAAACTGAAGATATTACAGACCTGAAAATTGGTTTCTTTGATCTATTTTAAAAATAAAGAAACACGTACTTTGTGTTTTTGGAAAATCTAATTAATGGGAGGGTGAAAAGGGGGGTGAATTTTTAAAATGAGTGTATCCATATCTCAAAACTTTAAAACTTCACAGATGTAAAAATCGGTACTTAGAATCTTCATTAATAATAAAGAAACTCTTATGTTTTTATTTTCACGAAATCCCAATAGGAGGGGTGAAAAGGGGTGAAAAATGGGTTGAATGCCTTCAATGAGGATACATATAATTCAGAAACGGAAGATACTACAGAACTGAAAATTTGTATATGGGATCTCCTTTAAAATTAAAGACACACGCATATTTCTTTTTGAAAATCCGATTAATGGCTGTTAAGCAGGAGTGAAAAATTGGGGTGAATTTCTTGAAAGTCCATATATAAAGAATATCTGAGAAACGTAAGATGTTACAGACGTAAAAAGTGGTATTTGGAATCTCCTGTAAATATAAAGAAACATAGGTGATTTATTTTTGGAAACTCTACATAAGGGGAACTAAAAGGGGGTGAAATTTTAAAATGAGAATTTCTACAGTATACCTCATAAACTTAACATGTTACAGAAGTGAAAAGTGGTGTTTTTATCTCTATTAAAAATAAAGAAACGTATATTTTTAGTTTTCAGAAATACCACTTGTGTGGAGGGTGGGGTAAAAGTGACTGAAAATGGTGTTGAATTCTTTTAATTAGGCTACTTATATCTCAAAAATGAAGGTGTTACAGACGTGAAATTTGATATTTGGAATCTACTTTAAAAGTAAAGAAACACGTATTCTCGGAAAATCCAATGAGGGGGGTGGAAGTGAAAGAATTGAAAAATTAATTGATTTAATTGTATGAGAATACTTCCATCTAATAAGAACTAAAGTTGTTACAGACGAGAAAATTGGTATTTGGATCTTCTTTAAAAACAAAGAAAAACGCGTTTTGGGGAGGGATCTTGGGGGACAGGAGTAAAATGGAGTTGAATTCCTTTCATGAGGACACATAAATTAAAAACTGAAGAAGATAGAGTCGTGATAATTGGTATTTAGAAGATCTTTTACTATTAAAAAACAAGTATTTTTGCCCAAAAACTCACTTGGGTGGGAGGAGTGTGCAAGGAACTGAAAAAAGTGAATTATTTTTATGGAGATACTTATATCTCAAAATTGAATGTAATAGACGTGAACATTGGTGTTTGGAATCTCCTTTAAACATAACTAAACACGCCTTCTTTAATTTTTTCGAGGGGGCTAAATAAACTTAACGATGGTGAGGTGTAAAAGGAGGCGAGACCAATTGACTTTACTGTTCCTAATGTACTTATAAGGAGCCTTCGTTGCTCAGGCGGCTGTCGAATGACTGGAAACAGGCTGTAGATTTTCGATGTACTTATTCTGATCATAAACCGATCATTTTTAATCTTTCCTGGGTTCGTTTTCAAGAGCCATCTTTCCCTTCGGAGAATGTTTTTAGATTACAGTAGATTCTCCTGGCATAAAAATAAAAATGTAAACACATTTGAAATAAACGATAGGAATGAGATTGACCGTCCAATTGTTCACCTCTATAATAAGGTCAATAATGCACGGAAGTATGTCATTCTTATTGCCAGAAATCCCACACACTTGCCCACGCGCGACAATGGTGCTGGTCACAGTGTCAACAATGACAATTGCAGCAAATGTAATTTACCGCCAAGTAGCGGTCTTGCATCTTGCTGTGGGGACCAGAACATATATAATATTAATAATAATAATAATAATAATAATAATAATAATAATAATAATAATAATAATAATAATAATAATAATAATGTTCTGGACCGTCGTCAAATGTGCGGACCACGCTGGAAAGGGGTCCTGGATGGGTAATCACTAAGAATGCAGTCCGGCCGCGTGTTCAGTACCGCCAAGGCACCCAAGACGACACCACACCGTATTTCCTGAAGGATTTGATCCATATTAAAAATGCTTAGAGAAAAAGATGGCAAAGATTTAGGGACCCGGGTGGAATACCTGGACCTAGCCCGGGAAGTACGAAATCGATTGCTGGAAAGAAAGTTTTAAAAATGGGGGGAAACTTGCGGTAATCTATTAGAAAACGAGTCAGATCGCGAATTTTGGCCGATTCTCTGAGAAAACGAGTCAGATCGCAAATTTCGGCGGATGATATATAAAACAATAAGCATTCAATTATAAATTTCAGTATCATACCGTAGCGAAGCACGGGTGTCTTGCTCGTAATACATATTGTGCCCTATAATGACTTACATCACATCAGGCGAACGCCGAAATCGAACCAAGTGCATCACAGTTACCGATACGTCCACCAAAGTGAGTATTTATGGCACATAGCTAACCTTGCGATGGGTATCCTCTCTCAGCAGCTCTGGAGAAACATGAATCAGGGGTAATGGGTAAAGAACAGGGTATCGATATTACATAACTAAAGAGGATGCCAAAAGTGCAAGGTAAGAGCAATCCTAATGAAATGACAACATTTTTAGCTGCATTCATATTTTTACAATAATGTTTATTACTATCAGATAGATAATGAAGATATACAAATATATAAGTCAAATCTGAGGTATAATACATGAGACTATTAAACATGGAGCCGTCGATAACCATCCTACATTTGGTCGCGAAAACACCTTCACATGACTTCCGTGCTGTAACAAGCATATCAACAACAATATGAGTAACGGGATATTTAAACATGCATCTGCACAAAATGCAAGGCTAGTAATTTCCTCCGGTTCCTCTCTATACAGCTCTATGCCACAGTACTCAGAACATCCTAACGGGCAAAACCTAAACATCCGAAATTACATTGCTCCGATGAGGCATCGAACAAAAGACCTACCAAGAGAGAGACACAAACATATAAGATAAACCATTAGGAATTCTAATATATCATCCAATAATCATATAATTGTGGGCTAGTTGCACAGAAATAATATTTACAAATAGAAATACAATCACAACTTGTTCCGTAACAGAAGGTCGTTGGTCTCCCTAAACATTCAACAGACATTCACTAGCATTTCCCTTCTGCGATCCTGTGTCGTGACGTCATACTACTCCCTTCCTCCCCTTACTACAGGCACTGACAAAGGTCGGCCATTCTTCTGTCTCTAAAAATAGCTTCCAGCTGGTGAACAGTAAACAAACTGCGGAACTCTTTCGCTCTCACCGCAGCTTCAGAAATCTGGCTATCTTCTCGTCCTCATTACTATGCATGGGCTACTTGTCATCATGTTTATATCATTACCAATTCAACAACACATCGCGGCTGCCTACAACGGGCTTGTCTATTACTATTCTCTGGCGCAATCTCCAGCGCAATTAATCCTTGGACAACACAGGGCATTTACATCTCATATGATACATTATAAATAAGCAATACGCCCTCCTTTACATCGATACACACTGTCAGCTGGTTACACAATACTCATATATCTCAAATGTTATGACCCGCGCACCTCTTGACACGTCAACCCGAGTAAGTTAAGGGATAAGTAACGTACTCCAATGAACTATATTAAACCAAAAAGTTACGTATATGACACATCCCTATCAACAATCGCCGTCGACCTAACTGTTGTGACCGTGCTGGTCCGACATGAAAATGTATACAACAAATACACAATCCTAATAATACCGAGTACCATGGTTATCACACTAAATAAAGAACACACCACCAGCAATCTACTATTAACCTAACTGAGTTCGAGTCCTGGGCATAGACACTAAATACATGACAGTTTCCTACGATATTTACATGTTGGCTGACGGCCAACCTTTCTCCTGTCAAATGGAATTATGACAGCATGCTTATTACAATTGGAAAGCTCTGACCTGTGATGGTGATCATTACGGAACGGCTCCTCAGTGGACAGCCTGATTTACTGCATCATGACGGGCTTAGACGGTGACGGCACACACAAGTTGGTAGCGGGAGACATCCTGGCTGGCGGTTGCATTTCCTGCAGCTTCCCTGGTGGTTGGATGGTCGCCACTTCGGTGTCGTGTTAAGTAGACATGCTGGGTGGTTCTGGGTCGACTCCTGATGCCGTGACGACACCTTGTCTGCTTCAGCTCCGGTTACCGCTCCCCCAACACAAATGAGCAGTATCTCGTTCCGGGATGATGTAGGGAAAACTGTAAAGAAATGTCCACTACACGCTGTCCGTAGTTTGATGCCCGTTTCCTCTACCACCGTATCTAATGTGGCTGATTAATCAAGTCACTTTCAGAGTGTAGACCTGCTCCTCAAATTGTTCATCTCTCAAGACATAATAGCAGTTTCATTACATGCTTTTCACACTGGCCGAACTTTCTAACCCAATCGATAACCTGAGCCTACACTAATATGTATCATTCGCTTGGTACAATTTGAACCTCAAGTAATGTGAAGTTACTAGCCAAACAGCATATAATTAGCAGCATATTTCCTCTAGGCAACAGATCAACGCTTGTAATTTCAATTGTACAGCTTAATTATCCATGTCAATTACTTACTTTACCCAAGGCTTGCTTGAACGTGGCGTACGCAGCTCGAAGATAAAGACGCTCTTCTGTATGCCGACTTGTAGCGTGATGACCTCGTTCTGGCAGCAGTACAGTCGATGAATGAAACTGACGCACTTGGCGGCCGTGTATATAATCAGGCTCGCGTCCGCGTTACCAAGCTCCCATGTGGGAGGTCTCTAATTTACGCGTGCCCGCGAATGGAAATTTCTACCGCACTAAGAGTGACAAGTATCTCACTTAACGTATGCATTTATAATTATAGCCGTGTCGCATATCAAAATTTACGGGAAATTATGCAGGTTGTAATTCTCCTATCAGATCCAGTGCATCTCGTATGTAGCTGGAGATATTAAATTAAATTCCTCTTCCCTCCAAGTTACAATCAACCCGCGAGATTCATGCAGTGTTTAGCGTCCAACGCCACTTATGAAGAGGCTTCGCCTGGGTAATAAATTCCTTTTATGAGTCTCTGGAATTTTCTTCACGCATCCGATGCTATTTTTCCACGAGAAACACTCAATCTCATATCCTCTTACATAATTAAATGCTATACACAGGGCTTCCATGGTGGTCTCATAAAATTCCGATATATTAGGCCAAAATCCATATTACTTGACCATGAACTGAATGGTTCAATATGAATGCTTCTAACGGGATTTGAACTCTTACAGTGTGTTCCCCCAGGGTGGTAATATAGTAGGTGAGACTGAATGAAGGGGCTATAAAGCTAATGCAGTGAGCTCGCTGGTGTGATCAACAGTATTCTGTAAGAAGGCAGTCAGCTCCCGGATGAAACTTTCTTTACATCGGTCTGTTTTCAGACCAACTTTATTTTACAGGAGCTAAATCTGGATGGACTCAGGATATCTTATTCTTAAGTTAGAAGTAACAGAGGATGATTGCTGGTAAAAATCGGTGGGAACGTTGGCTGGAGGGTACACGGAATGAGGTTATAAAGGCTAACTTAGGAATGAACTCGATGGATGAATCTGAGCGCATAAATCGGCTTCGGTGGTGGGGTCATGTGAGGCGAATGGAGGAGGATAGGTTTCCTAGGAATATAATGGACTCTGTTGTGGAGGTAAAAGAAGTAGAGGGATACCATGACGACGATGGTTAGACTAGTATGCAGTGCTACAGTCCGATATTGTGTGTCGTTCAAGGATCTGTATATATGTGTGCTACTGTGCGTAAACCCAGCATTAGTAATTGAAGAACATCAAAGCAAAACCGAAAAGTATAAAAACATCAAGCATTTCAGTAAGTGTTTGTTTTGAAGTACTAGTATAATTTAAATATATTTCTCGCCTAATATCTGACCAAAACCTCCTAACCCGGAAGATACAAGAATCTAGGTCTCAGCTAAAGGAGACACGAACTAGTGGTGATCCCGAGCAATTGAGAACAAGCCGTCAAAGGCCGACTATTTGTCACATGAGTTTCGCAAACATACGACTTGGATGTTCTAACTAAAACTGGTAGAATTATTCAAGCATTTTTAATATCGTAGGTTTTGATCATATAGATGAACGAAAATGCATAATTCTTGTACTTACTTGGTTACTAATTACTTTAATCATATTGTTATAAATTAAAATATTATTTTAACATACTGATTCGTTTCGGTGGTTATATTAACTATCCTTAAAAATATAGCAGTCTTTGTTCTTAAATACGCCTAAGCAGTCTGAACAGAAGGGGGCAAGTCCTATTAGCGTCAGAAATTGAAAAAACGCACATGTGTTTTGAGCGAAACCAAACCTGTGCATTTATAAATATGTAATTACTTCATTGTTATTGATGCCAATTATAGGGTGAGCTATTTTGTGGCAATAAAATATTTGAGAAGTAGCACATTCAAATCGTGTTGTCTGGATCTTAATGTACGTTTTCCTTTCCTTCTCAAATCCTGGATCTGGCGGCCATGTTTGTCTTTGCCTAAGTACTCCTCAATCGGAGCAAACAAACCCGTGGTATATGCGTCTCATTACGGGCCTTGGCCTGCCAGGAGGACTCTTTTCCAACCAGATAGCCTGCAGATGTTGGAGAATGACGACATACCCAACCTTACCAGGTGAATCTCCAGCACCGTACTTCCTACTGTCTCGCATGCACATCTTGTGATGAATGGGATGTCTAATAAGTGATTTTCCCAGGGGTACTATTGCCTGCATTTTAGTTACGTCAGAATACCGCTCCAAGTTCCTCAGAGCTACCCGCTAGTAAGCCTCGTGTTTGAACGCTCAGCAGTAGGCTGGTATGTGGTACAGTAGCACTAGAGTTGAAGACCACATATCGACAATGGCTGGTGTGTTTAGTAACGACGAATACACATTGGTATGTGCAGGAGTTCCCACATAGCCACCTGCCTCCTATACACGCATTTTGCCGAACAGAGTTGCAAATAAGAGCTAATGGATCGTTGAAGGCACATACAATCAACTGCTTGGCAGACTAGAATGATTGTATGTGTATTACTTAATGGGTTACTAAATGTTATTTTCTGCATATTTTGCATACTTACAAATGCAGCCTGTTAGGGGACATATGTGTTGAAAATGACTGTCATTTGTTTGACATCCGATGCATAGCACAGCTCCTTTATAAACCAGCGATTAGGAATCCCATTCATCACTAGTGCATGCGGAACACCTATAAGTACAAACTACGGGGCTGGAGGGGCAACTGTTTAGCCTGAACCTGGCCCCCTAACTCTCAAACCAACAGATCCATATTTTATATCGTCAGGCTGAGTGAACCTCGTGCCAACACTGAATTTGGGAACAAAAGACTTGGATGAGTCGGAAACCGAACCTGGGCAAGAGCGGGGCACAATACCCCTACATTAGGAGACCGCCTTCTTGAGCAACGTTCCCCAGAAAAAAATACATCTCTATTTGTGAGAATGTAGAAGGGGGAGAAATAAGTTATATTGTAGAGTACATCAGACTCAGTTCACAATTTTGAAAACCGTTATGCTCTGTGATCCTGCAGACAAAATGAATATTTAAATTAATGTAAAATCCAACTGCCTGGCTCCTAAATGAAGGGTTAACTCCCCCAGTTTGTAGGCCGGGTTCAACCAACAAGAGTTGCACTGAGAATTGCGTTCTGCATTATTAGGGGAGAGCTGTCTCCGTGCAGTGTGGAGGCTGGAGCTCCGCGAGTCCACTACCACAACACTGTGCTGGTACACACATATGTATGTTCTCACCTTTACAGAGGACATTGGGAATGTTAATAATGAATGCTTTTGGCTTTACATCCCACTACGGAATTTCGTCCCGCAGGAGTTCTATTACGTGCCAGCAAATTTACCGACACGAGGCTGACGTATTTAATCACCTTCAAATACCACCGGACTGAGGCATGGTCGAACCTGCGAAGTTTGGGTCAGAAGGCCAGCGCCTCAAGCGCACGAGCCACTCAGACCCGCATTGAAACTCTTCTCAAATGTTGTTGAATATTTGTGACCTATTTTTCATCAATCAAGAGCTACAATCATGATTGTAGTTCACGATTAAGACAATTGCACACAAAAACAGTGTGACAAATATCATAGGTCTATCATTTATACGGTAGTTACTGAGATACTAGACTTATATTTTTGACTTTGTATTGCTCTCCTGTAAAACTGCATTTAGAAGAATGTTAATTTACTATTTCTGTAACCATTAATCACTGATAAATGAAATTCAGCACGCTGTTTTGGTGTACCATTATCTCAAAAATGGACTATAATTAAAAATGTAGCTCTTCATTTATGAAAATGAGGGCAATAAAATTTGACAAAATTTATTAAAATTTTAATAACAATATTTTTAACTTTTCTTGACAAAGAACTATTTTACCAAATGACATGATTTTTGTAGCAACATGTTGTGCGTAGGAGCTTTAAAAATATAATTTATGTCACATGATTAGTTTCCGAGTTCACCCTTCCGACAACTTGGAGTGAATTTGCAGCCTTAAAAAATCACAATGTATAAGCTGTCGTAAAAATATTACCATGAAGTACAACTAATAAGCTAATATCCTTAGTGTTCATTCATTGCTCTTCTTATGTTTGTCCACCTGGAATAACTATTCCTGCCCAAATTATGATGGCAAAAGTAATGATTTCCCACTACTTGACCGTGGTCTTCACAGACTTGTGCCGTTAAAGCTTGTAAAGTAGTAGAAGCGGAAACACCTTCCCTACGACTGAATTACAGCCTTCAGGAGTGCCAACACGGCTCATTCCTTATTCTGACGGGGTACGACAGGCCTCCTAGCGAGTGGCGCCTTTTCGCAGGTCACGAAATGATGCGGTGATTTGGGGTGCGGAGAAGGCTTTGGTCTCTAAAAGTAAGTGTCCCGGCATTAGGCTTAGTTACTTATGACGCATGTCAAAAGAATTCACTGTTACTATACAGTAGTACAAATATGTGGATCTCTGAAAGAAAAAAAACCATTTCTAGTTCTAATCATTTTCCTCATTTTGGAGTATCCTATAATTGATGGGATATCCATAAAGTAAAGCTTTAGGTCCAGCACCCAATGTGGTTGCTATCTTGGCACCAACCACGGGCGACGTGTAGGGCAATTTAACGTTATACCTACGGACATGGAGCAACGGCAACCCCGACAAGGCAATAGATATACAGTATATTGCCCGTTCGACAATGGCTTCCTTAAGTAGGGCACCAAGAAGAACTAGTGCAGTGGAAATCTACATAACGGTTTCCATTATATCAACCGAGAAAATTCAATATGTTGACAGGGCAACATTTCAAAACAATAAATAACCCTCTTAGCCCTTTATATGAAATGTAATG
Source organism: Anabrus simplex (assembly GCF_040414725.1). Classification (NCBI taxonomy): domain Eukaryota; kingdom Metazoa; phylum Arthropoda; class Insecta; order Orthoptera; family Tettigoniidae; genus Anabrus; species Anabrus simplex. The sequence goes on from NC_090266.1 coordinate 50,215,211, forward strand.
CGGACGAACTTAGGGGAATATACTTAAACCAATTTACAAACAACAAGGAACAAAAAGGCCATAGATTACGAAGATAATACTAGAAAACCACGGGAAACCATTCTCAGGACAGTCATTAGTGTGACCAGTCCGCCACCTCCCGAATGCAGAGCTCCTGTTCAAGGTATAGATGCTCAGTCCGTACGGTTCATATTCTCCGCCATTATAGAAAATACGGTTGTCAACACAGTACGGGGACCAAGGATATCAGACTGTATCACCTTATTCCATTGGACGTCGCAAGAATGGACAAGAAAACTGTTCATGTTCCATAACAGACACAAACGAACTGAATGATGCAGAAATTAGCTATAAGCAATTTAAGCAGCAACGACATCTGTGAGGTGAATGGTGTAACGTATTTTTAAATTGCACAAGTAAAAAGAATATGCCCTGGACGCAAATCGAAGTTGTGATGTTTGGATGCGATTATGCTTACCCATGCCTCAGCCGTCCCGATTTGCTGCGCATCCCACCACTCAATTTAGTACGATGAACCTATTACAAGTGACATGCGTATTTTTAATTTAACAGATTAATAAGAGCTAATGTGAACCAGAATTCCTTATATCCCCATCATTTCATTGCCCGGAGTGTCCGGCTGCATCGCCGAGTGGATGGCGTGGTGGCATTTGGTCACAGGAGTCCAGGAATCGATTCCCTCCAGGGTCGGGAGGTTTAACCATAATTGTCTATTTGCGCTGACACGGGGATTGGGTGTATGTGCCATCCTGATCACGACGCGCAGGTCGCTTACGGGCTTCAAATTAAAACTCCTGCATCTGATAAGCCGAACTTGTCCTCGGACACTCTCGGCACAAAAGCCATACGCCATTCCATTTTTTCATTGTCCAAAGTAATCGAATAACGTAAGCCATACAGCCAAACTGTTTTCAGGAGTATGTGAGCGTACTCGATAAATTTACGTTCAGAGGTGTTGAGTTCCAGCTTCACCGTCGACAACCCTAAGAATGGTTTCCAATTTCTACTACGGGTAGCTGCCAAGATTGTACCGTAGTTGAGCCCATGATTCCAGCATTAGCGTGTTACGGTGACGATAAAATGCAACACCTAGAAGAAAATCTATGTGCATTTTCTAATGTCACTGTGAATAATTGTGTATTGTTTGATTTTTTGTTGTCTCTGCCTCTGGGTCGGTATTTTCCGTCAGCGAGTTTTGGGCCTGCAATTTTTCTTATGATTTTGCATTCCTTTTCCTTAATGTTTTCAATGCCTGCTTTCCTGCTCAAAATTAGTGTCTCTGATCCAGGAAGACATTCTGGTTTAATGACTATTGTAATGTCCCAGTTCTGTGTGCTTGGAGAAACATTCTTTGTCACAGATATTTTGGGTTAGTTGATATGCAGTTTCCATCTTTTGGCATCCAGTTTCATTGGCTTTTGTTTCGATCCATTTCCTGAATTGTTTATCCAAGATACTTAAGTTGTGATACTCGTTTACTTTTACCATATTTTGTCTCCATTATTATTATTATTATTATTATTATTATTATTATTATTATTATTATTATTATTATTATTATTATTATTATTATTATTATTATTAACGGGGACTAAGTGGTTAGAAGAAAGCAAACAGGCACACAGTGAAAGAATGAAACCAATATGGTCTGTTAGAAAGGCGAGTCGTAAATGTAATGCGTGACCCAACAGGGTCCATACGCAAATATTTAATTACTTAATTAATTAATTTGTATTATTATTTCTTGGACTACCAGTGCACATAACTGCCTGGGTAAAATCCTTTCCACGAAAAGAGGATGATTTCCAAGAAATCTTGTGTTTCAAAGCGGTGGCATAACTCGTCATCATTTGAACATTATTTTTGTTAATATTCTTGGCTCCTGGCCGGTTACGAATACTTAGTGAGACGAAATTAATATTGATGATATATGCAGGTTGAGTACCAGCTGTGTTCGGCCTGCGACTGTACAGAGCCGAGGTCCTGACCACTAGCAGGAAGAAGGCTGTTGGAGAGGATTAGATCTCCACAATTAGCCTGCCCACGCAGAACTGGTCTGCCGGCCTGAACCAGCCATCAGCAGGTATATTCGTTAGCATTGAAGTTCCCGGTAGCCAAAGCACAGATATCAGACCAAGAAAACAACAGATTACATTTTTGTTAAGTGCTATCATAAATATCTCCATCCACAATACTAGGTGTGATTATGACCGAACAAATATTTACATATCCAACTATTTTCAACAATATATTCAGGTCTCGTTGTGTACGTCTTGAATGTGGGCCGCTACACGGGCAGACGCCCCTCTGTCATAGATGGGATCTCTGTCTTGAGGGCAACACCCTGGACCCGATTAAAACTCGCTGAGCACCTCTTCACAAACATCTGTCTGTCCAAATGGTAATGCGAAATCGTGCTGCAACACAATGGGCATCTTAGCCATTCCGAAAGGTATCATCTGTATTGTGTCTTTCACACGTGCTCTTGGCATTTAGCTCCATCTGCCATTCGAGCTCAAAGTGTTTAATGTTTCTCAGTTCCGTAACACCTGCAATTATCTCTAGTACGCTGTTTTATTAATGATCATTTCCCGACATGACGCTTTATTTACACGCTAGATACATGAGTGCTTCTTTATCTTTGTGAGATCTGGGGCCTGCAGTAGGTGCTTGACACCTGAGTAACAATGTCACTGACCTCTCGCTATGTTGTCTACGGTTCGAATTCCAGCTTATGCGTACGACAGTTTTATAACAGAAAAAATCACGTCATTGTGGTACGTGTTCCTTTTGAAACTGAAGGTCCCACGGCTCAAAGATCACGCAGGTTAGCTTTCTTGTTATTTTCTTGAGTCTGCTTTACTTCACACCGACAGACAGGTCTTACAGCAACGATGAAATAAGAAAGGGCTAGGGGTGCGAAGGAAGCGATCATGGCCTTAGGGTACATGGGAAACAATGGTAAACTATATTCAGGGCTGCCGACAGGGGGGTTCGAACCCACTAATTCCCAAAGGCAAGCTGATAGCTATGTGACCCAAATCGCACGGCCACTTCCCCGTTCCCTTCTTGTTTGAAGAAGGAGTATACCGTATATTCGCGTTTGGGTTACAGATCTGAAGTAGGCCCTCTTCTAAGTATAGGGAGTCCCTAAAGTTCGGCTGTTATTGTTGTTGTTTTAGAGTCATCGGTCCATAGACTGGTTTGATGCAGCTCGTCATGCCACCCTATCCTGTGCTAAATTTTTCATTTCTACATAACTGCTGCGTCCTACATCTGCTCTAATCTGCTTGTTATGTTCACACCTTGGTCCACCCATACCGTTCTTACCCACTACGCTTCCCTCAAAAACTAACTGCGCATCTTAAGATGTGTCCTATCATTCTACTTTTCGTCAAATTTAGCCACAAAGATCTCCTCTCACCAACTCGATTCAGTATCTCTTCATTCGTGATTCGATCTATCCATTTCACCTTCAACATTCTTTTGTAACACCACATTTCAAAAGCTTCGATTCACTTTATTTCTGAGCTAGTTATCGTCCATCTTGCACTTCCATACAATGCCACGCTCCAAACGAAAGCCTTCAAACACATTTTTTTCCAATTCCTATATCAATGTTCGAAGTGAGCTAATTTCATTTCTTAAGAAGGGCTTCCCTTGCTTGTGCCAGCTTGCATTTCATGTCCTCCTTACTTCTGCCATGGTTAGTTGTTTTACTACCCAAGTAACAATATTCAACCACTTCCTTTAAGACTTCATTTACTAATTTAACATTTCCTGTATCACCTTACTTCGTTTGACTGCACTCCATTAATTTTATTTTGGACTAATTTACGTTCATCTTGTATTCCTCATCCAAGACTCCGTCCATAGCATTCAGCAACTTCTCCAGAGTGTCTGCAGTCTCATATAATATAACAATACCATCAGCAAATCTCAGGGTTTTGATTTCCTCTTCTTGGATTGTGGTTCTCTTTCCAAATTATTCTTTGATTTCCTTTACTGCCAGTTCTATATAAACATTGAAAAGGAGGTGGGGGGGGACTGTAGCCTTGCCTCACCCCTTTCTGGATTGCTGCTTCCTTTTCGTAGCCCTCGATTGTTATCACTGCAGACTGATTTTTATATAGATTGTAGATAATTCTTCTATCTCGGTACCTGATCCCCATCACGTTCAGAATCACAAATAGCTTGGACCAATCAACATTAACGAATGCCTTTTCTAGATCTACGAACGCCATGTATGTGAGCTTGCCCTTCTTAATTCGATCCTCTAAGATCAGACGTAAAGTCAGGATTGCTTCACGTGTTCCTACATTTGTTCTGAAGCCAAATGATCTTCTCAGAAACTCAGTTTCAAATTGTCTTTCCATTCTTCTGTAAATAATACGTGTTCGAATTTTGCAAGCGTGAGAGAGTAAACTAAGGGTGCGGTAGTTTTCACACCTGTAAACACCGTCTTTCTTGGAAATAGGTATAGCAACATTCTGCCGAAAATCGGATGGCACTTCTCCTGTCTCATACCTGTAACGCTTTCATTAATTTATTGCACGAAAACTACAAATGATACAGTTTTTCTGTGTATGTCATATTAAATAGGAACTCAAGTGGTTTTCTTTGAATTTTACAGCCAAATCTCACAAGCTTGTAGTTCCCGCATTCACCGCAGTTGGCGTTCTGTAAAGATGGCGACTTCTGGCTAACGTAGGAGTGCTAGAGATGTGCAACGGAAGTTCAGGACTACGTACAGCGAAGAATCACCAAGCAGGAAGGCAGGAAGCCAAATTTGTGAGTACTGGTTGCTTGTGGAAGTGGCAGACCACAGTGGGTGAAGAAAATTTGATTGTACTTTAAAAAATTTATGCATTAAAGCTTATTAGATATTACGTGAGAATAGTAGGCTGTATTATATTCTTCGACGCGAAGTTAAATACTCGCAATACAATGGACAGAAAATAATCATCTTAACTAACATCTGACGGGTTATATAATTGAAAATTACCGCGCCCTAAATCAATTGCAATTCAGTTGGTGGCTCCGGCTGTCGCCCAGGTGGCAGATTCCCTCTCAGTTCTTCGCCTATCGTTTTCTTAAACGTTTTTAAAGAACTTGGAAATTTATCGAACATTGAACACTGGGGTAAATCTCGCTCGAGTCGGCAAGGTGCAGCTTGAGACGCAACACAGTGCATGTTCAATAATAATGTTACAAGTTTTAGGTCCCGCTAACTGCTTTTGCGGTTTTCAGACACCCCGAGGTGACAGAAATGTGGAGTTGTTTTAACGTGCCAATAAATCTACCTACACGTGGATGACGCACTTGAGCACCTTCAAATACCACCGGACTGAGTCGGGATTGAACCTGCCAACTTGAGCTCAAAAGGCCAGCGCTTACCGCCTGAGCTACCCAGCCCGGCACGGAGCCACCGACTGAATTGCAATTGATTTTGAGCGCGGTAATTTTCAATTATATAACCCGTCAGATGTTAGTTAAAATGGTTATTTTCTGTTACGAGTAATTTAACTTCGCATCAAAGAATATAATACAGCTTACTATTTTCACATGTCTAATAAGCTTTAAGGCATAAATTGTATAAGGTACAATGTCCAACTCGTTGGCTGAATGGTCAGCGTACTGGCTTTCGGTTCAGAGGGTCCCGGGTTCGATTCCCGGCCGGGTCGGGGATTTTAACCTTCATTGGTTAATTCCAATGGCGCGGGGGCTGAGTGTTTGTGCTGTCCCCAACATTCCTGCAACTCACTCACCACAGATAACAGTATCCTCCACCACAATAACACGCAGTTACCTACACATGGCAGATGCCGCCCACCCTTATCAGAGGGTCTGCCTTACAAGGGCTGCACTCGACTAGAAATAGCCACACAAATATATAAAATAAGGAACAATCAAATTTTCTGAAAATAGAAGAATTGTTTGTTGTTGTTTTCATGTTATTTCCTCCGTTCACGGTTTTAAATGAACTGTCCTGATTCTGATGTTTTTATTCGCATAAATACAAATGCATGCATTTCGACCTACCAGGGTTACATTTATAACTATTTGTTTTACGTCGCACCGACACAGATAAATCTTATGGAGGCGATCGGATAGGAGAGGCCTAGGAGTGGGAAGGATGCGACCGTGGCCTTGATTAAGGCACATCCCCGGCATTTTCCTGGTGTGAAAATGGCAAACCGCTCAAACCATCTTAAGCGCTGCAGACAGTGGGGTTCGAACCCACTATCTCCCGAATGCAAGTTGGTAGCTATGTGACCAAATCCCGCAGCCACTTACTCAGTGTTACATTTATAAAGACAAATTTGAATATGACTTCAAATTCAGCTTACGAATAAATCATTTTTATTGAATTTAATCAAGGATCTCCCATTAGGCGTCACACAGTAATAATTGACTATCAGTGACCTGGCTATTTTCCTCACAGCGGGTCTTCAGCTGGCAGTCTTTACCTGTAACGGACGATTCTTCGTAATGCTGACTGACATGTTGCCACTATCACTTTCGCCTGGCTCCCCGCGGACCACAGTCACATTATATCGCAATTCCATGTAGTCAGGTTCCATTGGCTATCACTTTCACTTGGCTTCCCACTTCACACAACATTTCCGTGCAGTCAGGTTCCACTAGCTACCACTTCTCTATACTTGGCTTGACTCCAGACAAGACCGATAACCCGCACACACTGAACTCTCAGCTCGTCATTGACTACTCAACAACACTAAACTACAACCTCCTTTTTAAAGCAAATCTGGTGATGAAGTGCTAGTACAGTCGGTGTACGACCAGAATGAGAGTGTTCTAGTTCAGCCTTCCAGAAAATTCACGGAGGCACCAGATGAAAGGGAAAAGCGAAAAGTCTGATACATGCCCGCAGCATGGCAGGCAGCTCCCCAGTCCAAGGCACTCACCCCTTTCAAAGGCGACTTCAAGAGGACTGACAGTAGCACTTCGACGTTACATTACTCGTCAGATATTCGGATATTCATCATCAAATTATATTTATTTTCACGGAATAATACAATGTTTTGCTCACATACAATAGTTCAGATTTGCTCACAGTATTATAGTGCCTAAATTTTGTGAGTGCTGACATGCACTTTTAATAATAAAGATAATAATAATAATAATAATAATAATAATAATAATAATAATAATAATAATAATAATAATAATAATAATAATAATAATAATAACTCCTCCATTGCCGGTCCCAAGCCCGGGGCCCCATCTTGCAAGTGATGGGGAAGGAGGAGGGGGAGGAGTAACAACCTCGTAAAAAAACCTGGGTCCATCTGGCTCCGGATGGTAGCACCCTGTAAGGGCCCCTGCCTAGGGTTACAGGTGAAACCTGGTCAACGGTCTCGAAGGCGGATGAGGAATTTAATATCCCAACGGCGGAGAGAGCGGAAGAACCTAGTGGAGTAAAGCACGAATAAAAAATCATTTCGGACTAACAATCCGATCTTATCTTGGAATTGATTTCCTACCTTGTACAATGTACAATTTCAATTGCAGAATGGAAAGTCCGCTGAATGAAAGCACTACCCCAAGTGGTAGCTCGGAAGAGAAATCCACCATTGCGTTATGCAATGCATCGGGACCTAGGGTTCTGGGGAGTCCCAACATCTGCAATAAGGGTGAGTCGGAGCATCCTTGGAATCCTTTCAGACTTAAATTTAAGAGGAAATTCTTTGCAGGCACTCTTAATGTAAATTCCTTGCTAAAAACCGGCAAACAGAAAGAACTGGAAATTTTCTTAGATAGACATGAAATCCATATCTTAGCAGCTCAAGAGACACGGTTTATAGATGAGAATGTAACAGAAACCAAAAATTATAGAATCTTTAAAGGTAAACCAGCAATCAAAATTATGAAAGGAATGCCACTACTAGGTACCGCCTTTTATGTCCATAAAGCAATAGTTGATAATGTTATGGAATTCAAATCTAGTTCAGAAAGGTTATCTCTTCTCACACTTAAATGCAAGAACAAAAAGTATACATTTGTTAACTGTCATGCACCAATAAATGAAGATAATAGCAAGAACCCAAGTAAAACTGAAGAATTCTGGAGTCTTCTAGATGATGAAATGTCAAAAATTCCAAAATCAAATATTATTCTACTCGGTGATTTTAATGCACAGGTAGGCAAAGATAAAGTTTTCAGCAAAACAGTAGGGGCATATCCGGCACATAAAAGAACAAACAAAAATGGCATGAGACTAATTAATCTCTGTAAATCCTTTCACCTAAAATTAATGTCGACCTTCTTTAAGAAACTTCCAAGAAAGGCTAAAACATGGGTGTCCCCAAATCCGATGTTAGGTGAGTTTCAGTTGGACCATGTAGCTCTTTCTCAAGAAAGTATTAAGGAAATTATGAATGTTAAAGTAATAAGAAGTGGGGAGTTTGACTCCGATCATTACCTCTCTAAAATTAAGCTAAAGCTTCTACCTCGCAGGAATCAAAGAAGGCCGAGTAAATTAATGAAATACAACATAGATAGGCTCAACATTGCACAAGTAACTATAGAAAACTTTCAGGAAGAAATTAAAATACCTCAGCATGGCAAATGGCCAGAATTATCTAAACAGATTAATAGTGCAGCGAAGAAAGTATTTGGATCAGTTAAAACTAAAAAGAAAGTATGATGGAATAACGTATGTGAGGAAGCACTTATGGAAAGAGTGAAAAAGTGGAAAAAATGGAAATGTTCCGGAAAGAATGAACACTATGAGCTATTTAAACAACAAAGAAATGAAACAACAAGAATAATAAGGCATGTTAAAAGATCTTTTGAAAAATCGCAGCTAGTAGATATTGAGAATAATTTTGTAAGAAATAACTCCCGAAATTTCTATCAGACCTTTAAGAATAACCTGAAAGGTTATCAATCCCGGAGCATTTGCTTCAGAGATGCAAATAGTAATATTGGCCTTAACAATGCCGAGAATTGTGAGATTCTGGCAAAACACTTCGAACACCTGCTGAACTGCCCTGAACCAAATCATAAATTAGAATTTTCAGAAATTCAGGATAATCTAGAAGCTGATTCACCTCCAACAACGGAAAAAATAAAGGAAGCAATAAAAAATCTTAAAAATAACAAAGCTAGTGGGGAAGACTCCATAACAGCTGAACTTTTAAAATGGGCTGAACCAAAAATTATAGAAGATCTACAAATAATCTTTGAAGAAATTTGGGAAACAGAAAAGATCCCAGAGGATTGGAAAGTGGCTCTAATACACCCATTACACAAGAAGGGTAACAAGCAGGATGTCAACAACTACAGAGTTATATCTCTCTTGCCAGTTGCTTACAAGATATTCTCAACAATACTACTAAATAGAGTAAATTCGACACTGGATAGTCAATTGGGTGAATATCAAGGTGGATTTAGAGAAGGAAGATCTTGCTCCGAACAGATTTTCAACCTGAAATCTATAATTCGACACAGATTAATAAACTCCAAAGACATAGTTGTAACATTTATTGACTTTAAAAAAGCCTTTGACTCTGTTGATAGGGAAACGCTAGATAAAGTAATCCGTGAATTTGGAGTTAAAACTAAATTGGCAAACCTAATTCGTGAAACACTTACAGACACTATCTCGAAAGTAAAATTTATGGGTGAAGTATCTCGACCTTTCAAAATAAATACAGGTGTCAGGCAGGGCGATGGTCTATCTCCACTCCTTTTCAATTGTGTCATGGAGAAAATTGTAAGAATTTGGAATGAAAAACTGAGAGAATCTAAAATATTGCCACTCATGCTGGGGAAGAAGAACAAAGGTGTTGCAATAAATTGCCTAGCATTTGCAGATGACTTTGCCATACTTTCAGAAAGCCTTACAGATGCAGCAATGCAAGTCAATCTCCTTGAAAAGACAGCCAACATGACAGGCTTGAGAATCTCTGCCGAGAAAACAAAATTTTTGACGAATAAAAATGGTGCCCCAAAGTTTTTAGCAACGGATATTGGTCGAATAGAAAAGGTAAAGAAATTCAAATATTTGGGTGAGACAATTCAAAAAAATGGTTTAGAAAAATCTGCTATAGAGGAGAGGATACAAAAGATGGAAAGAGCATACGGTATAACTAAGAATACTTACAACAAAAAGTGCTTATCAAGAAAACTTAAAATAAAGCACTACAACACAGTAGTGAAACCAGAATGCCTTTATGCCAGCGAATGTCTAGCACTGAACTACAAGCTTGATAAATTAGAAATATTAGAAAGAAGAATTATATTAGGTCCTCCAAGAATTGCAGAGTTTTGGAAATTAAGAAGTAACAATGAAATTTACCAGAACGTAGAAAACATATCAAAAACAATAAGAAAAAGGAGATTGCTATTTCTTGGACACATTTACAGAATGGATGACAATAGACTAACTAAACGAATCTTCAAGTACCTTTGGGAAAAGAAATCAACTACCACCTGGATTCAAGAAGTCAAGAAAGACCTGGAAAGGAACAACATACGAGAAGAAAAATTATTGGAAAGAAAGATTTTTAGGAAGAAAGTCTTACAAATGGAAGGATTCCAAGGGAGGAAGGAAAAGAAAACAGGCACAAAGTGGACTGAAGACAGGAAAAAGAAACACAGTGAAACAATGAAAGAATACTGGAGGAAAAGGAAAGAACAACTAAGGAGGAACAATTGAAATTGTAACGTGGTCCTTAGAAGGCCGGAACGCAAGAATAATAATAATAATAATAAAAAACTTACATCTTACCAAACTACTTCTTTAGCTGTTTTCTCTGGTGGCCTGGGGCCGAAATTTTGTACCTCAGGAATGATTTCAATGCCAGTAAACCTACAGTCATACGGCTGGCATATCCGAGCACCTTCAAATTCCTTCGGACTGAGATGGGATGAAACCTGGTATTATTATTGTTATTATTATGAACATGCGAATAAGGCCATTAGGACAACGCCAAATACTTATAGGCGTGCATTTGCCTTCCTTTGTACCCATATTTCTGTCATTTTTTTACTGTGGAGTTTCTTTCTGTCTTCAGACCATGGTGTTCCAGTCTTCATATTTGGTCTTTCCTCTTGGTGAACTTGCCATTTGTGAATTTTGTATTTGAAGATTACCCTGTATTGGACGTCTTCTGGTGTAATTCCTGCCTGTTTCAGATGAGTTTTGATTTTCATGAATCCATTTCATTGTGTCTTTACGTAGAGCTCAACTATTTGTTTTGTAAGTCTCTCTGGATGCATTCTTTTAATATATCTATAGAACCTTAGTCTGTGTTTCCTAATGTCACTGGAAATACTTGTGTATTGATTATTATTATTATTATTATTATTATTATTATTATTATTATTATTATTATTATTATTATACCGGAGTTAAACCTTCTCCGTGCATTTGAACTGAGCGCCTGTTAGAAGGCCATCTGGGATGTGAACCCAAAATTGTGTTTTGGAAGATGTTTTGAACTTTAATCTTCAGATGTCTCTACTGTCGACGTGTGTGCCCCCTCTGATGGGAGGACGGACAATTCATTTTCAAAGAAATTTGTATTTTCTAAGTATAACCTGGAGTGTTTGTAAATTTTCCTTTGTGTGCTGAAGTTGTCAGCACTACATAGCCTCCTTCTTCATGATAGTATTAGTCAATCAGAAATGTTAATATTTATTCGGTTAGCCAATCAAAATTAAGGGTGTGTAGAGGCCATTGGCCTAGAGAGTTCTGGAACTTTCCCCTCTGATGAAAAGCTGGGAGCATTTGGGCAATGTTGTCTTCTTCATCGCTCCGGTCTAGAGTGCATAAGTAGTAGAGGCAGGGGAAAGCCTTGCTCACCGTCGGAAGGCCCACCAGCTCAAGGTAATGGCAGACATCTTTCAATTATGTGATAGCTCTAGACAGCTGATTTGAGGGGAAGGTTTGAAAATTCATTCTTAATGCTAATTTCTATGTTTAACATCTTCTTTTAAATGTAAATTTCCAAGCAAATCTGAGGACTATATTCAAATCCCTGCCGGGAAAAATGTAACTTAGGGAGTAAAGAGTGTTCAGCCTGTTTTAATTCCCATTTTACTCAGTTTTGGGATGACTATGATTTTGTAAAACTGAATAGTTTCATCCTCTGTAGTATCGACTTAGCCTTGTAACTTCGGGCTGTAAGCTCAGATAGGATCTTTAGTATTTTAAAAGGAGTGCAAGTGTTCGCCTCCTAGCATTTTTTACGGCCGATATCTGAAACCTTTTCTTTGGACCACTAAGGCCATTTAGTATAGGAACTTACTTCACTGGATTTCGAAAACGAACGCAATTCTTACTCGACATTACTGTTAAATACATGATTTAACATAGGAAACTTTTCGTGGTATTATTATTATTATTATTATTATTATTATTATTATTATTATTATTATTATTATTATTATTATTATTATTTGAACTCATACGATATTCGAATTTATCACGTTCACCATGACTATATTATCGTTATCACATTCCTAACTTTCATCAGCCTTAACAATATTACTTCGATTTTTAGCACGATATTTAAACTTCGCATTTTACATTGTCTTAACGTGACTTTTACCGCACTGAAGAGTTTCGCACACCGACAAGAAATATAAACACTTCACCTGAACATTTTAAACTACTAATTCGACACTCGCACTGGAAAATTTTATTGGGACACACAAATTCTATCTACAACATTAATACAAAATAGACAGACCTGTAATGGAATCATCTTGGAGTTCTGGTTACATATTAGCCAGCTGACCTCAGATTTAGCCGCACAAGGCTGGATAAGATATTTTCTTCTTATAAATTACTTATGACTACTCTTTATTAATAAAAAACACACAAATGATGTACTCTTCTCGACTGTAAGCACGCGAACGTATCTTCTCTCTCTGCTGACGACAGCAAACTGTCTCCGGGAGCTATGTTCTGATCCACCCAGTTAGGCCAGGTGTTCAAAAGATAACAAAGTCATACCTGTCTCTGACTAGCCTTCAAACCTCCTTTGACAATTTTTAACGCACAATGGAATAAATGAAATCAGCTACGTATTTTCAGTAGATATCTATACCTTCACGGTTTTCGTCGGCGGAAGTTCAGGATATTTTATATCAGTTGAATTAAATATTCTAACGGGAGCCACCTACATGAATGTATAACACAATTTATTCTGAGGAAACAGATACCGCACTTTTCTCGGAGACGAGCGTCGTGGGCTCCTCCGTCCAAACTTCCAGATCGAGTGTGAGAATACTGCTGGGGGGGGAGGGAGCTATTTAATGATGATCTGAAGTGACGCTGCCCCGGTCGTGAAGTCTTGTGGTGCAATCCTCTAACCTCACAACCGCTGGACCAATCTTCCTGAAATTTACTCCACAAATTCAGATAGAATTACAATTCACTATGGCGTTATTTTTATATTTTTCTCATATTTGCAACGGGCGTAATAAATTTATTTCTGACATATAACTTCGCGCGCTTTCTTAGGGATTGACCTTCGCACGTGCCGCAAATCCGCTACCACAGTCGCCAACTTCTCTCCAGGCTTAATTACATTTAAATTCACCCTGCGGATTCTGTCTTCATTTAATGTTTATTAATAATTTCAATCCTTTATTCCCGGATTAACTATGTTGCCAAAATCTCCCGTTATAAAGGTTTTCTATAAATTGTTAAATTAGTCAGTACTCAAAATCAGCTGAAGCGTTCCGGCATTTCGCGAGCGGGTGACTCGCTCGCCGGGGTAAGTTCGGTTCCCACGGAGGGTGAGAGAATCTCGCAATAAAACATGGTTGCACCAAAAACAGTTATTTGGAGCTGAAATATTTATCTGCAATTATTTATCATCGTAGAATCATGGGTTCAATATAATGTAAAAGTTGGATTCGAAACTTGTGCTTTTGAGAGGCTAGAAAGTTGTAAGTTTTTGAGCTCAATCTCCCAGAGTGGAACAAAGGTGCTCCTTGGAATTGTGTAACTTTGGAGCTACAAGCTCATTCTGCAAGTTATTGTGTACCTAAAATTTGAGCATTCCTGTTATCTGAGCCGACGAGCTCCTGAATTATTGTTGTTGTTGTTGTTGTTGTTTATCAAAGTTTAAAATAAAAGAAAGGGAAAGGAAAAAATAAAATTTAAAATTTTAGTGTTTAAAATTATACTTTGATCTTTTCTCTGTCCACCCATTGACCTTCTTACACCTCTGCGATCCACGGTAACCCCGTAACAATTATTAATATTATTATTATTATTATTATTATTATTATTATTATTATTATTATTATTATTATTATTATTATTATTCATCTCTTTACCCTCCAGGTTCGGTTTTTCCCTCGGACTTAGCGAGGGATCCCGCCTCTACCGCCTCAAGGGCAGTGTCCTGGAGCTTCAGACTCTTGGTCGGTGGATACAACTGGGGAGTATGACCAGTACCACGCCCAGGCGGCCTCACCTGCTATGCTGAACAGGGGCCTTGTGGAGGGATGGGAAGATTGGAAGGGATAGGCAAGGAAGAGGGAAGGAAGCGGCCGTGGCCTTAAGTTAGGTACCATCCCGGCATTTGCCTGGAGGAGAAGTGGGAAACCACGGAAAACCACTTCCAGGATGGCTGAGATGGGAATCGAACCCACCGCTACTCAGTTGACCTCCCGAGGCTGAGTGGACCCCGTTCCAGCCCTCGTACCACTTTTCAAATTTCGTGGCAGAGCCGGGAATCGAACCCGGACCTCCGGGGGTGGCAGCGAATCACGCTAATCACTACACCACAGAGGCGGACATTATTATTATTATTATTATTATTATTATTATTTATCAATAGAGCCACCTGTGGGCCACGTTTACACAATCTTCCTCCTATCACGCAGACTGATACCCTTCTCTTTACACTCTCGCCAAAGATTCTTGAGTCTTTGACTTCTTTTTGCTCGTTCTTCCACCGAGATGTTCCGTGGCTTCGCATGTTGCTCTTCAGACGCATCCCTCAATCCCGCAACTTTCTTCCTAAATGATGTCCTTTCTTTTATATCCTCCTCCTTGATGCCTATTTCTGCCAAGTCATTGTGCACCTGTGTAAGCAGTCCCGGTTGTTTTTTCCAACTTTCCTGCAGAAGAAGTATCCTGTTGACCAATCTCGCAGGGTTCATTCTTTTGATATGTCCATCACAGTCGTGATTCTTTCTACTGTCTTGTAGAGCTCCAAATTCGATCTTAACCGGAATGTGTTTGGGTCACTCGTCGACTTTCTAGGGCCTAAGATTTTTCGCAAGGATCTTCTTTCTCTTTTTTCAAGGAGTGGGTCAGCCATCCTCGTCAAGGTTTCTGCTCCATAAAGGCACTCTGTTCTAACCACTGTGCAGTAATGTTTTAATTTGGCCTGAATTGAGAGAGACTTGGACTTATAGGTGTCATGGCAGTCTGAATGCCAACTCCATCCTTCTCACCCTCTCCTTTAATCTCTCCTTTTCATCTCCATTGGGGGTGAGTATTTCTCCCAGGTATTTAAATTTTTGCAAACGCTGGATATCCCCATACAATGTAACAAGTCTGTCCGTGTCGCCTTTTTTTTATAGAATCCATTAATGCTGTTTCTTCGAAGGAGATTCTTAACTCTGTTTTGACTGCAACATTTTATTATTATTATTATTATTATTATTATTATTATTATTATTATTATTATTATTATTATTATTATTATTATTATTATTTCAGTAGTTGAGGCTGCCTTGTCGACATGGTAGAGATGTGTTCGATTCACCCGAAAGGACGCTGTTTTAAATTCCCACTAGGAAACTGTGAAATTATAAACGAAACTTCCACTTCTGGATGAATACATAGAACTATTTATGCTTCAGTCATCATTTACAAGGAACGAGTAGTCCCACTAAGTTCATTCCTAGAGGAAAATGCCATAGGGTTAACCAGCCTGCCCCACTCAGTGACGAAGTGACGGATAGCGGAAACCTTTAATTTCCACACCTCCAATAGCTCTATTGCCTGCATGGAGATGGTTTTAAAAGATATATGAATAAATAAATTATGTGTAAGCATTAATGCAATTGCTTGTCATTTGAGTAGCAGAACTCTTGTACTAAAAATGAAATGGCGTATGGCTTTTAGTGCCGGGAGGGTCCGAGGAAAAGTTCGACTCGATGCAGGTCTTTTGATTTAATTCCCTCTGGCGACCTGCGCGTCGTGATGAGGATGAAATGATGATGAAGACGACACATACACCCAACCCTCGTGCCAGCGAAATTAAGCAATTATGGTTAAAATTCCCGCCCCTGCCGGGAATAGAACCCGGGACCCCTGTGACCAAAGGCCAGCACGCTAACCATTTAGCCATGGAGCCAGACAACTCTAGTACTGATCGACTGTTAGTTGTAGATGTTGATGTAGCGGTGTGGCTATCCCTCACATTTCCTCCTTGTCCCTCCCATTTACAACGCCCACGCTCCGTCTTCATGTTCATCCATAAACCATCACATAATTACCACTTGCGACGCGTGCCCGTGATCGTTTAGAGACTTGACTGAAAGATTGTCGTCAATATTCTCTGCGTTTGATTGTTCCCTTACAGAGAAATGTTGCTAAGATATTTTCTCCAAGAACATGAGTATCTCTAACTCCAGGATGACTGTGGGACGAGGATGGATAGATGCTCGTCGTCTGGGCACAAGAACAGTGGGATATGGATTCGTGTAAACTTACCGTGTTGAAATTCTGTCTTCGCGGGGCGGATTGCCGAGGGGCAACATCACTGGCTTCTGGTCAAGGTGGCTCGAATTCCGAGCAACGCATATCGGATTTATGAAATTAAAAGTAACGTCCCTGTGGTTAAGATTTCACGTGAAATAGGAAGACGCGTGGCTATTTCCTTAAATCCCCGTATATTTCCAATAATCTTATTCCATAGAACAATAATAGGATTACAAACTGAAACTGAAATTCTTGTCTTGCATCTTCTTGGCGTTTTTCAGATATATTTACAACAATAATAATAATAATAATAATAATAATAATAATAATAATAATAATAATAATAATAATAATAATAGAATTCATAGTAGTGATTAATAACAATAATAAATTAATTCTCTTTCCTAAGCAGTAATGATATGTCTTATTATTTCGTCTTATTAATTCATCACAGGTCTTCCGTTTTTTTTTTTTTTTTCAGATTTTTCCCTATTGCTTTGCATGATCACATCGTTTTGTGGCTATGATCACGATATCAACAGTCACTATCTTGGCTTCTTTGTACACTTCAGGCCAAAATTTTGGCACTTAATCATTCATAATAGGCCTACATATAAAGATCCTGAAATATATCTCTCAATAGTTAAAAATACGCCTAAATGGTGTCCAAATTGTCTGCTATAAAGCTTGTATGGACGTCGAGTTTCCAGTGATGCGTGCCTTAGTTATTTCATTTGGCTACAGAAAATATTTCTTTTTCTCTGAGATGGAAAATTGTTAGGGTAAGACGGAAGTAGCAACAACGTCGAGTACTCTCCTTCATTGTTCCCACCTCGTTTTACCACCAATCATTCCGATATGTCGAATAAAGCTTGTTCCTTCATTTTATTGCATTCCCAAATGTATGCCACTTCAGTTAAGAGGTCATTGAATTACAGTACGAATTTAAGCGATCTCACCGACGTTTAAAGGTGGCTCCTCAAATATTAAGTTCTTTGACATTATTGGGTTCTGCTTTAGTAGCACAGAGGTATCCTTGGTCCGCCCAACGTTCACTCCCTTACAACTAAGTCAGGCTGAAAAATATCGTGTAAAGATAATTTCGTACGAGTTCTCTTACAGAATTTCATTGATCATTTTGCTACACCATGATTTGATTTCACTTAAAACTGCCACCATAGCAGAACGCACATCCTAAGTACCTGGAACGACTGTCATTTTCCAGTTTTACATTTCATAATAGACATTCAGTTCTCTTAGCTTACACCACAACTGGCAACATTTTAATCTTCGAAATGTAAATTTTCACATCATACCTGCTGTACAATTTTCCATAAATCCAACATTTTAGACTGCAGGCTCTCAGCACACTCTGCCTTAAGAACCACGTCGTCGGTGTCCAAGTTGCGCACTATATCTCTACTCAATTGAATCTCCGTCTACCGAGCGAGTTGGCCGTGCCGTTAGGGGCCCGCAGCTGTGAGATTGCATTCAGGAGGTAGTGAGTTCGAACCCCAGCTGTCGGCAGTCCTGAAGATGGTTTTCCGTTGTTTTCCATTTTCACCCCAGTCAAATGCTGGAGCTGTACTTTAATTAAGGCCACGGCCCCTTCGTTCCAATTCCTAGCCCTTTCCTATCCCATAGTTTTCACTAGACTTCAACAATCAATCATTCAATCACTACTAACCTGTACTTAGGGCAGTCGCCCAGGTGGCAGATTCCATATCTGTTTTTCTAGCCTCTTCTTAAATGATTGCAAAGAAATTGGAAATTTATTGAACATCTCCCTTAGTAAGTTATTCCAACCCTTACTCCCCTTCCTATAAAAGAATATTTGCCCCAATTTGCCCTCTTGAATTTCAACTTTATCTTCATATTGTACCCGACAGGGGCCACAATATGACCGTAGCTAGTTTACATCTGCTCTAGGTCATCACATTGTGATCTTTCCTACTTTTAAAGACACCGCTCAAACTTATTCGTCTGCTGATGTCATCCCACGCCATCTCTCCACTGACAGCTCGGAACATACCACGTAATCGAGCAGCTCGTCTCCTTTCTCCCAAGTCTTCCCAGCATAAACTTTGCAACATTTTTGTAACACTACTCATTTGTCGGTAATCACCCAGAACAAATCGAGCTGTTTTCTTTGGATTTTTTCCAGTTCTTGAATCATGTAATCCTGGAATCAATTTCTAGTTGGGGTATTACCAGAGACTTATACTGTATGCACCCTCCTTTACATTCTTACTAAAACCCCTAAATACCCTCGTAAGCACGTGCAGAGATCTCTACCCTTTATTTACAATCATATGTGTGTGATTACCCCAGTGAAAATCTTTCCTTATGTGTGGCGGTGCAACATTTTTTTACAAATTGCTTTAAGTCGCACCGACAGAGATAGCTCCTATGGCGACGATAGGATACGAAAGACCTAGGAGTGGGAAACAAGCGACCGTGACCTTAATTAAGGTACGGCACCAGCATTTGGCTGATGTGAAAATGGGAAATCACGGAAAACCAACTTCATGGCTGCCGTCAGTAGGGTTCGAACCCATTATCTCCAGGATGCTAGCTCACAGCTGCGTGCCCCTAACCGCACGGCTAACTGGCCCGGTCAAAGCAACCTTTAAAAGAGGAATCTCCGTCTTCCATCTTATACTTTACAGTAAGTGGTCTATGTGAACAATTATCATTATTTCACCTCTGTAGCAGCCTTGTACGAAGAGCTCGCTCAGTATGGCTCGAATAAATGCATTTCATTGTCTATTTGCTAACAAGAGCGGCAAGAACATGAAACAATGCATTGACTAACGCGAAGGCTATTCGATCCTGTAGCGGAGCAGATGCTAAAAGAGCGATGCGGGGGTCATGTAACACTACTACAGAGTTAGATGTTGAGTGGGTGGCAAGGGACAGCTGGTTTCAGATGAGTCATCCTCAGCCTGTGTCGATTCACGGAAAGGAATACTTCCGACCTTGAAGGACGCACATTAGCTCTCACAAGTACAGGTGTGAAGTTACTTCGTACTCAAGGAGTAAACGTCGACAGCATTATGAACTGGATGCTCTTGTGGTCAACTGAATCAAATGATATTAAAGTAATGGAGTTAATGACTCCGAACGACAGCTTAAAGGACGGGCTTCCTTACGCTCGTCAGAACCACATTTGTATAGTACGCGATACCAAGTTTTACGAGGGTGAGGAGCAAGGAGGGAGCTCTCCCAGTTCCGGTTATTCTGCCAACTGAATGGAAATGAAAACTGAATTGAATCGATAATATGATTAATCGATATGAATTTTCTAAACTTTTATTATCTTAAACCTGTCCTGACCTACCTGTCCTGTGAGACGTTTTAGTTGGTCGGTCACCAGGCCGTTGGAGTTGGCGTATTACCTGTCCTGCCGAGCGGAAAAGTAGGGAGGTAAATAGTAGGTTCGAACTCTGTCCCGCAACTCCCGAAATAAAATATATATTAACTTCACTGTCCTTTATTACCCAGGACGACTATATACACTATTTAAGAATTGATTTACAGGTTTTGAATAAGTCGGTCTGACGAGAGCTTGCTTCACGAGCCTATCCTACGGCTACGCGCCAAGTCCAAATTCTTGCCCTGCGGCACATAAGTACAACTTTGCTGACACGACTGACTGCTCGAAAGAGTCTGGTCCTAAGAATACGAATTACTGGTCTAGAGCGAGCCCCGCGCCATCTTGGCTTAGAGTTATATATACTCTCCTAGAAGCAACGGTCGGTCCCTTCCAACTACCTTAGGGGTTGGGTCCATGGGCGTTACCTAGCTGCTCGCCTTGTAGGTGGCGCCCTCAATTACTATTCTGAACTAATTGTCTCAGTAGGTGCTGCCCTCTCGGCACTATTGTCTCTGTCCTACACTTGCACTCTTGTTTCCTTGTCTCTACAAGAGTGCAACTGTACTGGCTTTGTGCTCTTCGTCGGCGAGCCACCGGCTCCTATACCAACTATTAGACTCTGCTTGTCAATACACAAACAAGCAAACATCCGCTGTTGTAAACATATTTTCGTCGGCGCATTCCGCAAGCCCTCTGCCTGACTAATGCTCTCCACTACTTGTAACTTCGCTGAAAAGCTTCTTCATCCTTCTAATTATTAAATCTGAGTATAATTACCATACAAATGTTCTGACACTACAAGGTGCCCCGTATTACTGGTTATTACCCTGACACTGATTTATTTCCCTTGATATCTAAGATTGAATCTCGGCTGCGAATCCCGGCTGCCCTTCATCTGACAGTCCGCCGGTTCGAGCCCTTGGGAGGTCGGTACACGACAAGCCAACAACTATGTCACACACATTATATAACATTTCTAAATTCTAACCTTGTTCCTAGCATGAATTCTACAGTTTGGCTTTGCTGTGTAAACTACAACAGTACTAGTACTTAAAGTGTACGCCAGATGTCCCACGGCGATGCATACGCGGTTCATACTTTGTGTTTCAAAGTTTGCCTATTCGAATCTCGAAAATAACAGAGGTCTACCCATTCAGCACTAGGGAGCTCAGGTATCAAGGAAATGTTCGCGTACAATATTTACTCCAACAGAAGGAAGTGAAATTTAATTACTATCGCTCGGAAGTTGAGGAGAAATCCTTTTTTTTTTTCGAGTGTCCTAAGACGATACCCGACATAATATACAGTATGTACATTCTGGATCATTGTAGGCTAGAAAATGGTGGGTTTTATGTGTCCTTTCTTGCCTTTTACGGCGTATTTTGGATGAATAGTCCTTTCTTTGGATTTCTTTACGTCATAACGGCTTTTTACTTGCAATTTTACCTTCTTTCGACAACATTTTTATTGACCATTCTAATTTGAATCATCATTAGCTCACCTCTTAAACATTTTCTCTTGTGAAAAAATCATACAACCTGTTTTCCAGTCAATGACTGGGTCGGGGATGGAAGGAATGAAGCACCATCTTGCGGCGAGGATAGGAACTGTGCCGGCTGCCGAAGCCTGTCGTACTCCGCTGGAGAAATATTAATGACTGACGGATGAAATGAAAGGATCGTGGAAAGTGTTGCTGATATGAAAGATGACAGGGAAAACTGGAGTACCCGGAGAAAAACGTGTCCCCCCTCCGCTTTGTCCAGCACAAATCTCACATGGAGTGACCGGGATTTGAACCATGAAACCGAAGGGTGAGAGACCGACGCGCTTACAAAACATTATCTCTAGTAAATATGTATATTAAGACCATCTCAAAAGAGAAAACGTGAATTGAAATGAAATGAAATGAAACTAGGCTTGAAATAAACCAGGTGTATCAAAGTATGTGCAAGATAAGTGAAATATTCAAAGGAGAATATTTTTATGTGACTGTTTTTAAGAGAAATATCTCATTTGCTTCAAGTATGAATGAACCCTTAACATCCGTCGATGTGGAGAGAAATGTCTCGATATTTCGCAACGTGCTGTCTGAAAAACACCTAAGAACCAAGAGATGACTACATTGTGATATACTGCAAAACCAACTGAGGTAAGGTTTCCGAATTCAAGTTTCTGTAACCTTAGTGTAGTTAAACCAAATATGATTCCAGTTATGCTAATTTCAATTTGTTTCTCCAGGATATCCATTGCCGGTTCGCTGAATACCTTCTAGGTGGAAAAAGTGTTTCATTCTTAATTTTGCAAGTACTTCTTTTTTAAACAAATACGGAATTCCTTTTTTAAATTGTGTTAATCCAAAAATATATACACTGTCTGAAAGAAGAAGTATTTCACTCATATACTTTTGCACTGCACGTTGCATACCATCAGATTTTTGCATTTTTGATACTTCTACATTAAACACATAATTAAAACTAATATAATGGATTAATTTGCATCTCATTTTTACGTCCGTTTATTAGTTTTACGACATTTTTCGGATATATTGATGTCTTTTGATAGGTCATATTATGGATATTTTACTTCTAGACAACTGACCATGAACAAATGTCGGCGAATTGTGGTTCTGATATGGTTTTCCCGGAGCTCAACTTTGCATACTTTCACACTTTCTTAGTAACATTACATATTTGTACATATTATGTGACGAATGTAACATTTTTGTATATATTGTAAGGGTTCAAATCCCGTTATAAGATTATATCTGTATTATTATTATTATTATTATTATTATTATTATTATTATTATTATTATTATTATTATTATTATTATTATTATTATTATAATTATTATTTAATTCAATTCTGTAATCTGATTTCTCTATGTAGTAATTGATTATCGGTTGCGTGATTGTAGTTAATTTGTTATGTATATATGTGTGTGTAGATTAACATTCATGACATGTAAAGTGAGGCTTGCTACGTAATATCATATATGGATATGCTTTGTGAAATCTCTTGACATTACAACACATGGTGCAATTCTGCTACGGTAACTGACGAGTCATCGCTCTGTCATTGTGTGCATTTAGCTATGACATCATTTTTATGAAACACCTAGAGTGCCCCGGGCAATTTCACAACAACCTGCAACACTTTGAGCGTGAGATCATTGATATTTTGGAGATTACGTGTGGGTGTCAACTAATGCCTATATAAGCTGACCGCATATTATAGCGTCAGTCATTTGGATGGAGAAGCGTCAGTTGGTCAGTCATTCAGATGGATGGAGCCTTAGTTGGTCAGTCGTTTGGATGGAGAGGCCTCAATCGGTCAGTCACTTGGAGAGTTCAGTTAGTGGGAAGCAGTTGAGTGGAAGAAGCTGAATGGAGAGACTTGCCATGAAGTCAGTTGGATACCGAAC
Source organism: Anabrus simplex (assembly GCF_040414725.1). NCBI lineage: Eukaryota > Metazoa > Arthropoda > Insecta > Orthoptera > Tettigoniidae > Anabrus > Anabrus simplex. Next base: position 50,238,740 of record NC_090266.1, read on the forward strand.
CTTGTCATACGGAGTACTACTGAGCTGGTAGTAGTCAGTCCCTGAGACGAAGAAGAAGCAGCAGTCACATGGATACTTAGTCGTCAGTCACCATTTGGATTAAATGTTTGAAGTGTGTTTCGTGTATCTGTTCGGTCGAGTTTTTTTGTCAGTTTTGGTGACAGCCGAATATTGAGTCGTCGTAATTCAGACTAACAGTTATCAGTGAATTACTTGCAAAGTTGATTGTCAAGCGTGAATCTAATTTCAAGTCATGCTATATCTCGTCAGTGAAACAAAAAGGATGCTTCACCAAATTAGGCTTGATATACCTACAGATAACACCAACTCAAAGGAATACTTCGAAATTACACTCAAAGTGTTCAAGGTACTGTGATGTGAGCCAGTGAAGGATACATTTCTTGTAAAACTTTTAAATGTCCGGTCAAGAGGAATTCAAATTTAATGCCTAGTTTCTTTCAGTTGTAATGTCATAATTTTGTATTCTCATCTGTTATTTCGCAGCAAGTCTTACCATTTTTAGACAAAATTTAAAGAATATATTTTGTGCAATATCAATTAATTTATCGTTTTATTTCAATGGTAGAATTGGATAACCTCAAATTTAATGGGGAAACAAAACGACAATCTCCTTTTCCTACAACCTATATGTTATGCTGCTTAAGTAAGCTTATTACCCCACACCCTAGAGATATTCAAGACTCGCATTCTATTATTGCTGCATTGAGTTGTAGCTGGCGGCCATCAAATATTGTATGTATAAGTAATCAGGTAACAACAAAGTGTGAGTACATAGTCCGACGAAAGAATATATTATTTCGTTAATATTTTAATACCTTTTCCTTTTAATTCAGTTTCAATTTATATGTGAGTGGAGTAGTCAGAAAATTTAGGTAATTTATAAAAAAATACAAATGTGTCAGCTAGTTTAATTTTCTGATTATAGCAAACTAATTGACGAATTTCATCTCATAAAGAATATATTTCAATTGCTAAAGCCCAAATCTCTTTTAAAATTGATATTTCCTACCCTTTCAAATACAGTGGGTTCGAGGGCATCAACTGCATACAACAGTACTAATCCTTTCTCAGAATCTGGGATGGCTGAGTGCCTTTCGGTGGTCAGTTTCCAACAGACTCCATGCAGTCTTGACGCGAAGAATAAGTTCTTCATGTTCTCTATCTGTCTGCAAGATCATTAGTGGCGAACAAGAAGACCCCGCAGAAGCTAGTTTTATCTCTTAAAATTTGCACCGGTGACTTCCTGAGATGTTGAACGCTACTTCTCATGCTACAAGAGAATTTTATCGGATAAGCGTCAAAAGTGCACACTGGAAAACGGAGAAGTACTTGGTGACACAGTGCGCATTGCGATAAAGAAAAAGTTACCGTACTATTTGTGTTACATAAAAGAGTTTTTAAAATCAGGTTCGGTGTTAACTTCATTTACAGTAGTGACATTTTATCTGTTTCATTTTCAGGGCATGAAGGTAACGGAAATTAGCTACAACAATACATTAAACAATATACTCGGCTATTTACACTTCATAACATTATTTTTGAGTATGTCAATTATGCCTTTAATGCGATTATTATACTGCCAAAATAAGAAAACTGTACTCTGTAAGTTATCTAAAGCAACAATGATAATTTTGTCATAAAATGTGGAGGACTTTAAAACAATTTGTTTTAAAAGTCGGAAAGATCACAATACGAAGGTAAATTTGGAGTTAAAAAGACAAATTGGGGCAAATATTCGTTTATAGGAAGAGGAGTTAGGGATGGGAATAATTTACTACAAGTGATGTTCAATAAATTTCACAAATCCTTTGCAATTATTTAAGGAAGTACGTTGAAAACAACAGATAGGGAATCTGCCACCTGGGCGACTGCCCTAAATGCAGAACAGAGTTGATTGATTGATTGATTGATTGATTGATTGATTGATTGATTGATTGATTGATTGATTGATTGATTGATTGATTGATTGATTGATTGATTGATTGATTGATTGATTGATTGATTGATTGATTGATTGATTGATTGATTGATTGATTGATTGATTGATTGATTGATGGATTGATTGATTGATTGATTGATTTAATTTTTGTCTAATATCATAATCATAAATTTAGTGCTCTAATATTATTACATATTTTTTGAATATTGTATATTTCACTAATATTTACTACATTATACTGTATATATATGTTTTGCACTTTGTTATTACATAAAATCCGGGCACTCAATGATGACCATCCTATGAATCAGTGACGGAAGAAAATTTACATTACTGAGATCAGTGACGTCAGGGGGTCGTGACGAAACTGGCCCCCGCCAACGGCGCACGCACAGAGGGGGCTCAAAAACGACCATAAAACCGAGAAGGAAACAAGGTTTAAGAGTTGGATTGGTACGATCTCTTACGTAAACGAATTCAAGAATCAGCCTTTTGTGTCTGTTTAAAAATATTAAACTGACGGGATTAGTTAGCTGTTAACGTCGAGTGTGGGTGAAAGTAGTTACTCTGGACTGACTTGCTCAGGCGCTTGAGGCGCTAGCCTTCTCACCCCAACTTGGCCGGTTCGAAACTGGCCCAGTCCGGTGGTATTTGTAAGTGCTCAAATACGTTAGCCTCGTGTCGGTAGATTTACTGGCACGTAAAAGAACTCCTGTGGGACTGTATTCCGGCACCTCAGCGTCTCCGAAAACCGTAAATGTAGTTAGTGGGATGTAAAGCTAATAACATTGTTATTATAAATTTAGCTACCTTATCGACAGAGTAAGAAAAAGCATCAAAGCTTCACATAACCAATGTTCGCTTCGCCTAAAACAAGGAAATGAAAAGTAAAATTGTAGTTAAACGAAATTCCTGGGAAAGGATATTTTCCACTAACCCTCACAACAAACTACCTGTAGTTTTTCAACTAAATGTTACTGTTAATTCAAAATTTTAAATTTTGTTTCATTTAAAGATTAGAGGATATATTTTGATATTAATAAAATTTGAACTCATAATTACAGGAATATTTTTCTTTTATTTCTAATTAATGATTTATAAACTATGCCTAGTACAGCAGATAAAATCTGTTCTTTATTATACATTAAAAACTCCATCTTCAGTAACTGCCATAAACAATCTATACATATAAAATAACATGTACTGACTGACTGACTGACTGACTGACTGACTGACTGACTGACTGACTGACTGACTGACTGACTGACTGACTGACTGACTGACTGACTGACTGACTGACTGACTGACTGACTGACTGACTGACTGACTGACTGACTGATTCATCATCGCCGAGCCAAAAGTACTGGATATTAAGAAATGAAACTTTGAGGATACTTTTATATTAGGGTGTAGGTGCTCACTAACGGATAAGGTTTGGATATTCCGGCGCTAAGGGGGTGAAAAGGGGGGGGGGTGAATTGTTAAAATGACGATATATATATTTCAAAAATTTAAAAGTTTACGGACGTAAAAATTGGTATTTGGAATCTCCTTTAAAAATAAGGAAAATAGTATTTTTTTAAAGTCTACTTAAGGCGGGAGAAGCGTGGAAAGAAGTGAAGAAGAAGAAGTTGAGTTATTTTTATCAGTATACATTTATCTCAAAAACTGAAGGTATTACAGACGTACAGACATGAAAACTGGTATTTGGAATCTCCTTTAAAAATAATGAAACGCGTATGTTTTTGTTTTCGGAAAATTAATTCAGGGGCTAAAAGGAATTGGAAAAGCGGGTGAATTTTTAAAATGAGTATCGGTATATCTACATTATATGTCAAAAACTTAACATGTTAGAGACAATAAACTTGGCATTTGTAAAGTCCTTTAAAAATACAGGAACATGTACATTTTTGTTTTCGGAGAAGGCACTTAACGGGGGTGAAAAGAAGTGAAAAACAGTTTAAATATTTTTATGAGGATACTTATATCTTAAAAACTGAAGATGTTACAGACGTGAAAATTGTGTTTGGAATCTGCTTTAAAAATAAAGAAACTTGTATTTTTGTTTTCGGAATATACACTTAAATGGGGGTGGTGTTGGGGGATGGACTGACAAAGGGGTTGAATTACTTTTATGGGGATACATAGATATATCTCAAAAACTGAAGACGTTACAGATGTGGGAATAGGTATTTGGAATCTCCTTTAAAAATTAAGAAACCTGTGTTTATTTTTTCGGCTTTAGAGAAGACTGTTTCTCACATGTACAGTTCTATGTTGCATGGTCATCTTAGCCCCAAAAGGTAATACCAAAAAAATTGTTTACAGAGAATTTCTGTGGTAAATGAAACTCAATTTTGGGGTGAATTTATAAACTTTAGGAATTTTCAGATAATGTCTTAGTATAAGGCCGAGGAACGATTACTTTGATCAAATTACGAAATCCACGCGAGCGAAGCCGCGGGTAATTGCTAGTAAAATACATTTATTTACGAATTTATTCATTTATTTATTTATTTATTTATTTATTTATTTATTTATTTATTATCAGCAACAATATAAGACCGATTTACAAATATCCGTAATATGTACAATAGTTATTAATCTAAAATGAAAAATATGCAAACATTTACAAGAGGCACAAATATACACAAAAACTGTACACTTTAAGGCCACGGCCGGTTCCTTCCCACTCCTAGCCCTTTTTTTATCCCATCGTCGCCATAATAAGACCTATCTGTGTCGGTGCAAAGTAACGCAAGTTGTAAAAGAAAACAAAAACAGTACAGTCCTATTATCTTACATATTTACATATACAACGACATGAACAAGGGAGAAATCACTTCAATACAAGAGAAGAGACAGGAAAGAACCATAAGTAAAATTAATTAAAGTTACATGAGGAATATCACGACAGAAGGAAGGATACTGTATGAAGATATTTAGGTTCCCGCAGATAGTTTTTTGTTTTCTTTAGAATAGTTTAGAAAAATTTTACAAGAAGAAATTTAGTTACTGCAGTTATACATTTAATCTGTCGTGTATAATATTTTTCATCAATATTGCCTTCTTCATTAAAGTATTATTTTTCAAGAACAGGTCAGTTTTATTAATAGCGCTTACAAAATGATAATACGTGCTAAATCTTTGTAAAAAACAGTTGCAGGAAGGTAGTTTTCCGGCTGGCGGGTCAGTGATAGAGGGATGAAATATCAACAAAATTGTAGCGCGTAGTTGAGGGGGGGGGGAGGGGGTACGCCTTTGGCCCTTCTCTATACGACTCTGAGTGACGTTACAATTATTAGAAATGTTTTAATTTCGTGTTGTATGATCAGTGATTATTTGCATTATTCTTTGTATTCTTTGAAGTAAAGTATCGTTACTTAACTCGTACAATAGCGGTAAATATTGATATTTTGGTGCATATCATCTACTCAGAATTGGTGTACAGTCTCTCAAGAACTACTAAACGGTTCCTCGAAAGTACAGTCTCCCAGAAACAACTGAACCTAGAGATAAAATATTTTGCAGGTACCGGCAGCACCTTAATTTAAGTCGAAGCTGAATAATTTCAGTAAACTCATGTCCTCATCCAGAGATGATGCAGCTCTTTTTAGGTACACCCCTAACGGAGGTGATCTGCATGTACCAGCCCTCCTGTCATTCTTAAATCTCTGGCGTTATTATTATTATTATTATTATTATTATTATTATTATTATTATTATTATTATTATTATTATTATTATTATGTTATATGCGAATAAGCCCATTAAGACTACGCAACGTACTTAGCGGCGTGCATTTGCCTTCCTTTGCACCCATAGTTTTTTTCACTCTTTTACTGTGTGCTTCCCTTCTGTCTTCAGACCAGGTTGTTCCAGTCTTCTTCTTTGGACTTTCCTCTCGGTCAACTTGGCATTTGTGAAGTTTGGATCCCGAGATTGCTTTGGACACCTGCTGGTGTACTTCCTGCCTGTTTGAAATGGGTTTAGATTTCGCCAATCCATTTCATTGTGTCTGTATTAGCTTTACTCCTGCTTTCATGGAATTCAACTATTCGTTTGGTAATTCTGTCTGGATACATTCTTTTAATATACCCATAGAATCTTAGCATGCATTTTCTAATGTCACTCCGAATATGTCCATATTGTTTGTTTTCCTGCTTGCCTCGAAGTTGGTATTGTCCGTCGGTGAGTTTTGGGTCTAGAATTTTTCTTATGACGTTGCAGTCCCTTGTTCTCACTGTTTCCAATGTGTGTTTTCCTTTTCAAAATTAGTGTCTCTGATCCATAAAGACATTCTGGTTTAATGACCGTCTTGTAATGTCTTAGTTCTGTGTGCTTGGAGATACATTCTTTGCTATAGATAGTTTGGGTTAGTCGATATGCAGTTTCCATCTTTTGGCCCCTAATTTAATTGGCTTTTGTTTCGAGTCCGTTTTCTGGAATTGTATCACCAACATACTTAAATTGCAATACTCGTTTAATTTTGACAAATTTTTATTTCCATGAATGTTGGTGTTTGTTTGTTTGTTTGTTTGTTTGTTGCAGGTCATGTATTCTGTTTGTTTTTTTGTTTTTGTTTTTTTAAGATAACGATCTGGAGACCGACTTTCTCCGCAATTTGCTTCAGGAGTTCAATCTGATTTTGGGCTGTCTCGGGTTAACATTTCTAGGTCGTCCGCAAGCGCTGGGCAATCTATCGTTAGTTTTCCTCTGCCTAAAGTAATTGGTTGGTGAAATATTAGGACTAATTTCTGTTTGGGCCATTCTTGTACCACTTTCCATGGACGCAGTTGAAGAGTAAAGGTGAGGGTCCGTCTCCTTGTCTTACTCCCGTTTTGATTTCAAAGGGATTATTATTATTATTATTATTATTATTATTATTATTATTATTATTATTATTATTATTATTATTATTATTGTTTTATTCTTCCTTCCTTATGCAAGTTTAAAGAGCGCTTTGGAACTTGTTAGCATTATGATCGTTTTCCTTTCTTCTTCTCCTCCCAAAATCTCTTCATGAACTCGCTATGCTGTCTCTTGCATTCTTCCGTCCATTGTTTCCCTGTGGTTCTTTTATCCTTTTCCGTGAACGTGTGCTTTACAACCAGATTCCCAAAACCCTTGCAATCCCTGATGGTATTTTCTGTGATATAAATTACTTTCAAGTCCTGCTTTATTTTCTCTAACCAGCTTATTTTGACCTTCTTTGAATTAATTATACCAAGCAATTTTTTGCCTATCTAGTGTCGTCCATTCTACAGATGTGGCCATAGAATTTCAATCGTCTCCTGCGCACGGTATCGCTGAACTTGTCGATTGCTTTGTACAAATCTACAGTTTTCGTTTTGATCCATATACCATTTACATGAACGGGGCCATATACTTTCCTGAGAATTTTTTCGTTCTTGCTTTCAATTTCATCAATTTTATAGTGGCCTCCTAGATATGTCGTTTCTGAGGCATACAAGGCTTCCGGAAAAATAATAGTCTTGTAATGCCGAAGTTTTGCATTTCGTGACATTACTCTTTCATTGTAGTGGTTCCATGTTATTCGGTATGCTTTCAGGAGTTTGGTGGCTCTTTCTAAATTACCTTTCCTGTCCAAACCGGATGGTACAATGATTTCTCCTAGATATTTGAAGGAAGAAACCTGGGTGATTATTCCATAATTTGTCTGTAGTGGGGATCTTTGGATATTCTGGTGTCCATTAGCCATGATATGAGTCTTCTCATGCGATATTTGTAGGCCTGTCTTGATGCTATCTCAAGTAGCTTCTCTATGGCATACCTGGTTTTTTCACTAGTCTTGGTAAATATAGCTAGATCATCAGCAAAAGCTAGGCACTTCACGTTAATTCTTTGTCCCCGAGTACCAATGTTTATACCTTTGATTTCTTTTCCCCATTCCCTGATGACTTTGGGGAGAGGCCATCTCCTTGTCGATCTTCTGTATGCACTTTAAAAGGCTCTGATAGTTCACCTAGAAACTTCACTTGAGATGTTGTGTCTATGAAAGTCTGGCAGATTAATTATGTGGTCTTCTTGTCCACTCTGAGTTCTCCTAGGATATCCACAACAGTTTGTCTGTCGATAGAGTCATACGCTTCTTAAAGTCCACAAAGGTGGCAAATGTGGTGGTGCTGCGGCGTGTCCTTAATATCGTCTTCACACTCCAAATTTGCTCAGAAGACGATCTACCTTTTCTGAAGCCTGCTTGGCATTCACCAATCAAATGATCTGTTTGTTGTTCTACACTACTTAATAGCGCTTTAGATAGAACCTTGTATAGAACTGGTAAAAGGGATATGCCTCTGTAGTTGTTGGGGACTTCTCGATCGCCTTTTTTATGTAACGGATGGATAATGGCATTCTTCCAGTCCTTGTTTCTCCAATGTTTCTGTTAAGAGTGTATGAATTCTTCTAGTGAGTTCATCTCCTCCTATTTTCAACATTTCTGCAGTTATGCCATCGTTCCCAAGGGCTTTATTGTTTTTCAGCGATTGGATTATCCCTTTTATTTCTTGAGTTGTTGAGGGCTGTGAGTCTCGGTTTGGTGGAGGTTTTCAAACTGTAGTCTTTCAATTGGTGGATCGTAGTTCAGTAGATTTTGGAAATAGTTAGCCAGTATCTTGCTGTTCTCTTTACTGTTTGTTTCTAGTGATCCGTTAGGTCGACGAAAACTTAATGTTGGTGGTTTGTACCCTGATAAGTCCTCTCGAAATGTCTTGTAGAAAATCCGAGTGTTGTTTTTCTGGAAATCCTGTACTATCCCTGCGAGTCTGTTTTTCTCGTATGCACGTTTATCGCGGCGGATTGTTTTGGAGGTCAGTTTTTGAGTCTTAGGGAAATTCTGCCATCTGTCGACTGTTCTGCGCCCATTCTATTAATTCCATGCTTTGATTCTGTCATTGATAGCTTCATCACAGGTTGTGTTCCACCATCTGTGTTTACGTTTCCTGGGTGGCTGTCCGAATTTCATTGCTGATGATTGAAATGTGTTGCGAATGTCTGGCCACACATTATGATTTTGATCGTGTATGTCACGTACGAAAACATCAGCATTCTTCCTCAGGCAGTCCGGATCACTCTTGGAAATCGGTTGCCTTTAGGTCTGGATCTGTTTGGTTGGAACCTAACCATCATTTGCGTAAGGTAGTGATCCGAATCGACAACTCCCTTCTGTACTTTAACATTCTGAATCTCAAGCATATTATTTACGGAAATAGCAACATGGTCAATCTGGAATTCCTCTAGTATTGGGTTAGCTGATCTCCAAGTTTTCTTTTTATGTAAAGGTCTCATAAACTGCGTGGATAAGAGTCTCAGCATGAATGATGTACAAAAGCTTATTAGACGTTCTCCATTCTTATTAGTCCGCCGATGTGCAGGATGAAGTCCTACGGTTGATCCGTATTTCTTCTCTCTGCAAACCTGTACATTGGAATCCCCTAATATGATTTTAACGTGATGTTTAGGGATCTTGCTGGTAGTTTCTTCAAGCAGTTTCCAAAAGTCTTATACTTTCTGAGGATTTTTCTTATTGTCTATGTTAGTGGGGAGATGGGCATTTTTCAAGGCATGTGCTTTGTTGCTTGATTTCACTGTAAGCACTGAGATTCTTTCATATGGTGATGTAAAGTCGATGACTGAATCTAAGATGGTTTTCCTTACTGCAAAGGCCGTCTCAAGTATTGATAAGCTCTCTTTGAAATTTATGGCTGGTTTACCCTTATATATCCTGAAGTTTTCAGAGTCAAAGTGGTTCTCATCTTGGAATCTGTTTTGTTGGACCGCTAGGAATTGAATGTCAAATTTGTCCAGGGCGTCAGTCAGTTGTTTAAGCTTTCCAGTTTTCAGCAGTGTATTGATGTTAATAGTACCAAGGAAGTTCCTTTTGTTGGGGCGAAGAGATTTTGAGAAGCTCCGATCCTTCTCTGAAGCATGTTGTTCCTTATCCCCCAGAATCCGACGATCTGGAGAAACCGGACCTGGGTCCGGGGCCTGGGGTAGTTGCATTGGTAGAGTGTGTTCCATCATGCTAAGGTTACAAGTTGAAAATACAACTAGTGGTGATCTTTTGGGAAAGATCGCGAAAATACAGCTCGATTGTTGAGATCGAGTGGTGCCTCGAGATGTTCGTGGCTGTGGGTAGGCATTTCCTCCTAACCCAAAAGGTTATGGTTTTCCCGCCAATAGTCGGGTGGCTGATTGCAGTGGTTGCCACAATCCTACGCCCATTATTATTATTGTTATTATTATTATTATTATTATTATTATTATTATTATTATTATTATTATTGTTATTATTATTATTATTATTATTATTATTATTATTATTATTATTATTATTATTTGGTCCAGTGGGTCGGGAATTTTCAACTTCATTGGTTAACTGCCGATGTTAATTGGTCTAGATCTGTGTGCCGCCTTCGTCATTAGAATCCATCATAGGTAAGGCCCCATCCTCATAGACGCGCAAGTCACCAACATGGCGTCAACTCGAAAGATTTGAACCAGGCCTCTAACTAGGCCACATGCCGTTGTTATTACTATCCCTGTGAGCTCTGCTGACACACCGCCAGTCAGTTCCATTTTATCTTCAACACCCCACATTCTTTAATTCACTCAATAATAGTTCATGAACAGCAGAGTCGGGAATGAATCCAGGACAGACTGAGCGAGAAGCTAATAGTGAATTAACGATATTCATCAGCCCCAAAATTACTCTGAATATCTGAATATTTTACACATTTCTTGAATTTAAAATTAAATCATTAGTGCGTACTGTTCTGCGAGGCGTCGAATACCTGTATATTGAGTCACTGGTGATATTGGCCTAGGTAATTTTAAATTCTAGGAAACTAACTTAAATTCCAAAAAGAGAGTAAACAATATAGTGTAGAGCACACGTCATTAGCCGGTCCGGATGAAGCTAGATGCTGCCCCGCCGGTCGACTCCTCTGCCATTGCCGGCCAGATTGCAGCTCTCCCCTCCCTTTCGCCGTATCATCGCGACCGCCCGCCTCTCCCTTCCATCCCGCCCGCGTTCAATTTGTGTCCGTGTTTAGAAAGGTTGAGGTTTTGATATGTGAGCGGTAAAACGGTACAGTCTGGAGCATACTCAAAAGAGACACCTTGTCTATGGGTGAGTAATCACGCCTGGGGGCGTCTGGAACAGCAACCGTGCAGCTGGGATGCCCTCCCGCCTCCTGATGGGCTGAGCCTCTGAAGTACAGCTGCAACAGGAAAATGCTACAGTGTTATTCGAACGACAGCTTCAAACGTCACGTATTCTCCGTCATCTACTACCGATTAGCAGCCCCAACCCTTCATAGGTTCGTGCCAGAAATACATTACGATTTGCCGTGCGTTTAGGAGCGCGCAGCTGTGAGCTTGCAGTCGGGTGATAGTTGGTTCGAACCCCGCTGTCGGCAGTTCTGAAGATGGTTTTCCGTGCATCGTGCCGCATGCGACCCATCAATCACTTACAATAGATCTGCATTAAGGGCTGTCACCAAGTGGCAGATTGCTTATAAGTAGCTACTCGGTCTTTTCAAAAATAAAGGTCTGACACCGTGGTTAGCAAGTTCGAGTGCCGTTGGTCGAAAGAAAAATATAATAATGTTGCTGGCTTTACGTCCCAGTAACTACTTTTATGGTTTAAGGAGACTCCGAGGTGCCGGAATTTAGTCCCACAGGACTTATTTTACGTGCAAGTAAATCCACCGACACAAAGCTGACGTATTTGAGCACGTTCAAATACCACCGGACTGAGGCAGGTTAGAAGCTGCCAAGTTGGTGTCGGAAGACCAGCATCTCTACCGTCTGAACCGTCTGAACCACTTAGCCTGGATGAAAAAAAATCTCCATCAGAATGTTAGCCGGCAATGTAGGAAAGTTGGTGGTAGACAGTTTCTAATCACTAGATTGCATGCCAAAAGCCTGAATTCAAATCCAAACCTTTTTGCAGTGTTAAAATGGAGTGAGGGGATATAATGCTGTTGATGGTGATTCGGCCGTCGGATGGCGACGTAAAGCATTGAGCAGACCCCTTGGTATTATTCGAGAGGAGTAGGCTACGTGCCGAAACCGTGTTTCATCTCTCCCTGCTTCATTACCATAATCCCACATCCAGACGCGCAGGCCACCCACGGGTGTCAGGTAGAAAGACCTGCACCAGGCAAGCCGAACACATCCTCGGACACTCCTGGTAGTAATAGGACACGATAAGTAAGTAGGTAGGCCTAAGTCGTAAATAATAGCTCGATAGCTGCAGTCGCTTAAGTGCGGCCAGTATCCAGTAGTCGGGAGATAGTGGGTTCGAACCCCACTGTCGGCAGCCCTGAAGATGGTTTTCCGTGGTTTCCTATTTCCACACCAGGCAACTGTTGGGGCTGTACCTTAATTAAGGCCACGGCCGCTTCCTTCCCATTCCTAGGCCTTTCCTATTTCATCGTCGCCATAAGACATATCTGTATCGGTGCGACGTAAAGCAAATAGATAAAAAAATTCAGAGAATTATGATCTTTTTTTTGCTATTGGCATTACGTCGCACCGACACAGACAGGTCTTAAGGCGACGGTGAGATAGGAAAGGGCTAGGAATGGGACGGAAGCGGCCCTGGTCTTAATTAAAGTACAGCCCCAGCATTTGCCTGGTGAAAAAATGGGAAACCACGGAAAACCATCTTCAGGGCTGCCGACAGTGGGCTTCGAACCCACTATCTCCCGGATGCAAGCTCAGGGCCGCGCGCCTCTAACCGCATGGCCAACTCGCCCGGTGGGAAAAGACGTAAACGCATCACCATGTTTTGTGCTGTAAAACGAGTTTCCCTCAGAAGTGTTATGTAAAGTAGGGGCAGTAGCTGCTTATAGGACTTATTGAAATGGCATTGCACTTCGTTTAGCTTACCTTATCTTGGGTGGTGACACAACTTATCAAATGACAATTTACTTGTCAACGCCGGTCGCATACGGCACGGTTACAGATTATGCGGTCGCTAGTGGCACGAGTCGCATGCGGCACGGTCGCATCTGGCACGCCACCACTCAAACCGGCAAATCATTAAAACAACCGAGTCAACAGAGCGAGTTGGCTACGCGGTTCGAGGGATGTAGCTGTTAGCTTGTATTAGGGGGATAGTGTGTTCGAATCCCAGTGTCACCAGTCCTGAATGTGTTCTTCCGTGATTACCCAATTTCACAACACGCAAATGCTGGGGCTGTACCTTAGTGAAGGCCACAGTCGCTTCCTTCCCATTACTATCCCATCTCCACCATGAGAACTGTCCGTGTCGGTTCGCCGTAGGCAAAAACAAATAGCACAAGCTGACGGATCTAATCATCGTCACTTTGATCTCCCTCTAAGTTTCTTGCTCTCCATGGCCTAATCCATTATTCACCTTGGAAAGCTATTCTCATCCTTTCGCCTCGAATGACCCCACAACCAAAGCCGGTTTATACGCACTAACTTAGCATTTATCTCCTGATTTGGTATACCTCCTACCATTGTTCCCACTAGTTTCTGGCTACAGTAATTCCCTCGCTACGTTGACTTAGAAAGCTAAACCATTGCGTCGTGACTTCAGCATTCCATCATTTTTCTAACTATTGCCTTATGCAGAAGTTCACCATATCTGACTTTATTATAGGACATAGTTATTAATGAAGACTACTCCACAGATTTTTCAATTGAAATCTACTTCTTGTATTATAATGAGGATGGCGTAGTAAGCTGGTAGTCTTACGAATCACCGAGCTCGATAGCTGCAGTCGCTTAATTGCGGCCAGTATCCAGTATTCGGGAGATAGTAGGTTCGAACCCCACTATCGGCAGCCCTGAAAATGGTTTTCCGTGGTTTCCCATTTTCACACCAGGCAAATGCTGGGGCTGTACCTTAATTAAGGCCACGGCCGATTCCTTCCCACTCCTAGCCCTATCCTGTCCCATCGTCGCCATAAGACCTATCTGAGTCGGTGCGACGTAAAGCAACTAGCAAAAAAAAAGTCCTACGAATCGTCCATATCTTAAAAAACTCACCTTTTGGTATGCAAATTCAAAATCCCGCGTGGACTTGGGATTGAATTGAAGTGGCTTTTGCTTTATGTATGGTACAATCCCAGCATTTTTCTAGTTGTTAAAATGTGAAAGCAGGGAAAGCAACATTCAGGGCTGCCGATGGTGGGCTTCGAATGCTCCCTCCCCTGATTTCAAGTTTGTAGCAGCACCGCGAATACCACGCAGCCAACTCACACCGTGCCGCATGAATTCCTCTGGATTGTAACACCAATCGGGAAGATGATAACTGCTGCTATTATTATTGATTTACTATGAATTCTATGCATTCCAGGAGACAGGATAGGTCTTACCTGTGCGATCTCTTTAAATGTTGTTGGAACATTGTACACACCTGGGCATGCAGGCGGGACAACGGGAGTAATAATAGTTTTGAAAATACGCTACAAACATCAGACGATTAACTAGATTCTTCTGCTGTGACCAGCCATTATTATTGATTTAAGCCCACTAAGGAGCGCTGATGACTAGTTCTTTCTCGATGCTCTTCTTTGTTCCCAATATCTCTTGAGCCCTGCTGATAATTTCTCCTTTTTCTCCTGTGAAAGGGGCTTCCGACTTCTAGGAACTCTAGGTGGTGGGGACCAAGACTGTACCATAGCACAAAATTTGGAACGATTTCTATATCAATGTCTGAAATCCCAGCCGAATCCAAGTCCTCCTGTACTTCATTAAGCCACAAGCTTCCAGTCTCTTCCAGCTTTTAACCAAAGAGAAGATCTTCTTGGTAAGCCTGTTGCTGCCCATTCGTTGTAGGTGTCCGTAGAACTCAAGCCTCCTACGTCGCATGGTGGTATTGGCTGACTCCAACTGTCGATACAGCTCACAGTTCGATTTAAGTCTGTAGGTTCCATCTGGGAGCAATCTTGGTCCATGAATTTTCCTGAGGATACGTCTTTCGGCTTTCTCTAGACCACCCATGGTGCCTTTTTTGTTTATAAGGAGGGTCTCTGAGGCGTACAAAAACTGTGGTCTGACAACAGTTTTTTAATGACAGACCTTAGCATTTTTTGAAATGCACCTCTTATTTTAATGGTTGTGGGATAGTTGGTACGCTGCACTGAGTTTGTTACACCTTTCTAGGATGGATGTACCGTCTCTACCATTGGGATGGACCCATTCACCAAGATAGCGGAAGCGATTGACTCTCCCAATCGTTCCATGCATGGTCGTCAAAGGGGAGTTTCCGGGATGCCGAGTCTCAAAGTACTTAGTTTTGTCGTACGATATGTGTAATCCTGCCTTCACCGCTATCTCGAGCAGGGCTTCGATAGCAATGACAGCATCCTTAGAGTTGTTGGTTAGGATTACAATGTCATCTGCGAAAGCTAGGCACCTGATTTCAATCTTTCGGGTACCGGCTCCAATGGCAACTGGTTTGATTTCTAGATTCCTCAGTGTACATTCCCAGTTTTTTATGACTTTATCAAGCACTAGATTAAACAGAATGGGTGAGAGGCCATCACCCTGTCGTACTCCAGTTTTTATCTTGAAACTCCGAGATAGTTCTCCCCTGAACTTCACCTTAGATGTTGTATCCGTAAGAGTCTGTTGGATGAGGGTGCATGTGTTGTAATCAACACCTCGTTCTTGCAGTACGGAGAAGAGTGTCTGGCGGTCGATGGAATCATAAGCTTTTTTAAAGTCGACGTAAACCACAGCGATGTTCATACTCCTTACTTGTTTTAGTTGGAGAATGGTTTTTAGGTTGAAGATCTGCTCGGTACAGGACCGTCCCCGCCGAAATCTTCCTTGATATTGACCAATCGTTCGATCACATTGGCTTTCTACATTGTCCAGTAAAATCCTTGACAGCACTTTGTATGCTACTGACAGCAGAGATATCCCTCGGTAGTTGTTGACATCACTTCGGTCACCTTTTTTATGTAAAGGGTGTATGATAGCTGATTTCCAGTCATCAGGGATCCTGCCAGTCTCCCAGCAGTCGATCAAAATCTGGTGGATGGCCTCTGTGATCGTATTTCCACCTGGTTTTAGAGCTTCCGCTATGATGCCATCTTCCCCGGGTGCCTTGCAGTACTTAAGATGTCCGATGGCATTAGGAACTTGCTGCATATCTTTTTGCAAGATGTCTGTTGCGAAACGTTCTTTATTCTCCGACAGAAATTGGGGATCAATCCTTGGTGGAACTGTGGTAGAAGGTATCTTTCGTTTGGGCAGTAATATGGTCTTTATTTGTGTGAAGAAATGGTCAGAATTAACAGTTAAACCTTTAGGAACTATGACATTCATGATCTCTTTCCTGCATTTTACACTGATTGCAACATGATCGATTTGAAATGATCCTATAGCTGCGTTCAGTGATTGCCAGGTGGTCTTGTATTTTGCCTTTCTGGAGAAAACTGTGGACATGATCTTCAACTGATATAATCTACACAGTTCAATTAAGCGCTTTCCGTTGGTGTTTGTTCGTCTATGTGCTGTGTAAGACCCCAGTATATCTTGGCACTGTCGTTCTTTTCCCAGTTGAGCGTTGAAGTCACCTACGAGTATTTTGACATGGTGACCGGGGATCTTACCGATCTCGTCTTCTAGCATCTGCCAGAAACTTTGGACCTTTTCAGGGTTCTTCTTATTGTAATCATTAACTGGAGCGTGTGCATTTACAATCGAGTATCCCTTGTTGCCACATCTTAGAGATATCACGCAGATGCGTTCGCTAGCTGATGTAAATCCGATGACAGAATCCATTATATCACGTCGTACTAAAAAAGCTGTACCAAAAACGCTGGAGCCATGTCTGTTCTTAGACGCTGGTTTCCCCTTGATTACTCTATAATCTTCTGACTCAAAAGCCACATCATCAGTAAATCGGGTTTCTTGGACTGCTGTTATTGCAATGTTGCGCTTATGCAGCATGTCGGTCAATTGCTTGAGTTTTCCGGTCTTACAGAGGGTTTGAATATTGATGGTTCCAATGTGTGTGACAGTTTTGGGTCTCAATAGGTTGGTGATATTGGGAAACTCCAACTTTACCCGCACGATGAGGTCAGGCTCCCCAGAATCCGAAGGCCTGAATGCGCCACCACTGGTGACGGGAGATTGGATACTCCCTGGGGTAGTGACATCTGCGTCGTTGTTTATCATCGTATGCGAACTAGTGAAGAAATTTACTAGGGATGAAGACTAAACGCCTTCAGGGTTGGCCACTCCGAATCTTATTCATGAGCGTTGATTACAATGGGGTCGCCACTCCCAAAGGCATTTTAGAGCTACTGCCAGCAATTGTTTAGGCCGCCCCTTACATGGGGAACAGGCGCCCTTGCAGCCGCCCCTGACATGGGAAACAGACGCTGCTGATGCCAAGCGTACTTACATTATTCCCTAAGCACTGGGCTGCCTCTTCCGCAATCTCCACCATTCAGAAGTCCATCTTCTCTGCTGTAGATTCCGTTGAGGGCTTCACTCGTAGCCCTGAGCTGGGACCCTTACCAGATGCTACACACCAGGTCAGTGTGCTCTGGGACTCACATAGGCAGGGGCGCCAATCCCTGGGCAGGGCTACCTCCGAAGAGGGTCCCTACCTGCTACCTTAGTGACCAGCCATAATAATTAAGACGTCACTATTAAAATTTTAGCTGGGCTGAGTGGCTCAGAGGGTTCAGACCTGGCCTTCTGGACTAAACTTTGCAGGTTCGATCATGGCTCAGTTCGGTTGTATTTAAAGGTGTTCACATAATCAGCCTGGTTTCGGTAGATTTACTGGCACATAAAATAATTCTTGTGGGGCTAAATTCCGGCACCTCGGCGTCTCCGAAAACCGTAAAAGGTTAGTATTGGGACGTAAAAATTAATAACATTATTATTATTAAAATTGCATTAGCTCAGGATGAGTCCATGATTCTTCATTCGAATTTGATGATATGACACGCATCATGACGCCTATTAATTTTTATTTCGGGTGGGAAGTAATCTGGTGCCTTTCCTAAGGAATGCAAATAGAATATATATTTACATTTGTAATTTGCTGTACGTCCGCTCCAACACATATAAGTCTAACAGCGACGATAGGATAGTAAAGTGCTAGGAATGGGAAGGAAGCCTCAACATTTGACTGGTGTGAAAACAATCTTTAGGGCTGCCGACGGTGTGATTCGAACCCACCATCTCCCGAATGAAGGCTCACAGCTACGTGACCCATTCTGCATGGCCAGTTGGCTCAATTATTATTATTATTATTATTATTATTATTATTATTATTATGAGGATGTATTAAACTTACGTAGTCTCTGGACTGGAGAGATGGCAGGGGGGACATCAGTAGACGAATATTTTTGAGTGGTGTCTTTAAAAGTAGGAAAGATCACAATATGAAGATAAAGTTGGAATTCAAGAGGACAAATTGGGGTAAATATTCGTTTATGGTAAGGGGAGTTAGGGATTGGAATAACTTACCAGGGAGAAGCTCAATAAATTTCCATTTTCTTTGCAATCATTTAAGAAAAGTCTAGGAAAACAACAGATAGGGAATCTGCCACCTGGGCGACTGCCCTAAATGCAGATCAGTAGTGATTTAGTGATTTAGTGACTTCCGTACACGTAGATGAGGGAACTTCAAGAAAAACACCCAAGAACACGTAGAAACATGAAAACTAACTCGCTACAGAGATTTTGTCAGTTGCTCCAGTTACGAGATGATTTCTCTCCAACTTACATAATTATAAAGCGACATACGTTAAGGGATTAGAGCAAATTTATAGATAAAAATGGCAAAGATATATTTGAATGCTTATCCTCACAAAGTAACACAGAAAAAACTTATTAGACAATGAAATAGCCGCATTCTGCCACGCAGTCAACCAATTAATCGGTGTCCTAATTTTAATAGACACAATTTAAGCAAAAGTGATTTATTTTGAAAGAACACGATGCAAGGACTGTTTTTTATTTTCGAAACGAAAAAGCTGTTTTGCTTTTAAGTAATATTGTGAACTCGAAAATTCTGATATTTCCCTTGGCAAAATATTTGTAAAAATCAATCTCTAAAGCAGCCTATATTTGGGTATTACTGTGTTTAATAGACGTCTAATAACAATAAATTATGCATTCTGTACCTGAAACTGCAGGAAACAAAATTCATTCTTCGCGTTTATATACCTACATATCGTGCAAAGATACTTAGTTTTTCTTTCAACAACAACAACAACAACAACAACAAATTAACTTAGTTTATCAAATTGCAGGCGATACTTACAAAACTAATAATAATGAACAGTAATACATCAAACTTGTAATTGTTGTCCCAGTAATTGTTTACTCTGTCAACACCCCGCTGCTGTACACTGCAGTACGTCCGCTCGTATGTGTGTGCTAAACATCCCTGCTCAGCAGCAATGTTGCCAGATTGAGGGAAATTTCCCACGAACGAGGGAAAAATAGTCATGACAAAGAGAGGATAATATTTAGAAAGTCTAGAAAACGTCGGAATTTTAACATCGTCTCTCTCTAGTTACATAAAATATTTTTCTGTTTCTTTTCATGTTTGAAAAAATGAACTGTCCTGTCGGGTTTAGAAAATGTTATTCCACTGAATATTTGATTGGGTAATTTCCGACAAAAGAGCAGCGTTACAAAAATGTTGCATAGTTTGGGCTGGATTCAGGAGGTCGAATGGTTTTTATCGCGATTGATTTGTCTAAGGCATGGGAAACTACTGGGAAAATGAGTGCAATAAGACTAGGCAAAAGAGTGACTCAATGGGTGGCTATATTTCTAGAAAATAGATCTCAGAGAATTAGAGTAGGCGAAGAGCACCTAGGTGTTTACATAAGGAAAGATCTTCATTGAGGTAATCACATAAATGGGATTGTAAATAAAGGGTACAGATTTCTGCACATGGTTATTCGGTTGTTTAGGAGTTGCAGTAAGGATGTAAAGGAGAGGGCATATAAGTCTCTGATAAGACCCCAACTAGAGTAGGGTTCCAGTGTATGAGACCCTCACCAGGATTACTTGATTCGTGACTTGGAAAAATCCAAAGGAAAGCAGCTCGATTTGTTGTGGGTGATTTCCGACAAAAAAGTAGCGTTACAAAAATGTTGCATAGTTTGGGCTGGGAAGATTTTGGAGAGAGTAGAAGAGCTGCTCGGCTACATGGTATATTCCGAGCTGTCAGTGGAGAGTTGGCGTAGAACGATATTAGTAAATGAATAAATTTGAGTTGTGTCCTTAAAAGTAGGAAAGATCACAATATGAAGATACAGTTGGAATTCAAGAGGAGAAATTTGGACAAGTATTCGTTTGTAGGAAGAGGAGTTAGGGATTGGAATAACTTACCAAGGGTGATGTTCAATAAATTTCCAATTTCTTTCCAATCATTTAAGAAAAAGCTAGGAAAACAACAGATAGGGAATCTGCCACCTGGGCGACTACCCTAAATGCAGATCAGTAGTGATTGATTCAGGGTCTGTGTTAAGTGATAACAACGTCAATGTAAAAACTATCGTACTTGGAGATATTGGTTGCTTTACACATTGCCCTAACAAGGAACACCTCAAATGTTCTTAATAAGACAGTACAATTTATAAGAACACAGCCTGTTTTCGAGAAGGCCTTAAGCAGGATTCTCTAGCTAGCTCCTTCTGTCCACTTCGCCGTACTTGTCTAACAAGTTCCGGCATATAATCTTTATCACTTCATCACTCTAATGAATTACATTGCTTCAGTAATTAATAAACATATCTCAGTAAGTCAGTGACCGAGTGCAATGAGCTACACTTATGGAGACGCGTGATTTCGAACACCACCATCGGCTGTCCTGAGAATGGCTTTCTCGTATTTCCCATTTCCACACCTAGACAAATGCCATGCAGGGGCCACAGGCGATTCCTTCCATCTCTTCACTCAATTACATTCACCATCATTTATTTCTTCTTCATTAACTCCTCAACTGAGATTGACGTCAGGAAGGGCATCCGGCCTTAAAAACGTTCCATATAAATCAATCTCACGTCATCTCCGACTGCACTATTGGATAAAAACATGTCTCACTAAGCCAGTAAATAGTGAAAAGCGGCATGATTCATTTCCAGTAGGCCTATAGAACCCTAATGTGATTAGCTGCAACCTCCAGAAGACCTTGTTCGATTCCCAGCTCTGCCACAAAATTTGAAATAGTGGTATGAGGTCTGGAACGGAGTTCACTCAACCTCGGGAGATCAACTGAATAGAGGGGGTTCGAATCCCACTTCTTCTCCAGGCAAAATGCCGGGATGGTGCCTAACAATTAAGAGCACGGCCGCGTCCTTCCCTCTTCCTTACCTATGCCTTCCAACCTGTAAGACCTGTAAGATCTTTGCTCAACATAGCAGGTGAGGCTAACTGGGCGAGTTACTGGTCCTACTGTCCAGTTTTATCCCTGACCAAATGGCTCACGCTCCAGGAGAATGCTCTTGAGGCGATACAGGTGGGATCCTCATGAGTCCAGGGGAAACCAACCCTGGAGGGTAAACAGATTAAATAAATAATAACTAAGCGAGTAGGCTACGCTGTCTGGGTCAGCTTGCATTCAGGAGATAGGTTAGAACCCTACTGTCAGCAGCCTTGAAGATGGATTTCCGTGGTCAAAAGCTATCGCACTGTCACCATAAGACGTACCCCCTGCGGGTGGAAGACGCAGACAAAGAATACACGCACGTTATCACCTGGCTGTCGAAAGAGGCAACTAAAAGGGGCGACCAAGGAATGAATGAACTGGAACTATGAAACTACTTGTGATTAGTACCATCACACGAGGAAAGCCATGGGTCTCCTTTACTTGCGAGTAGTACCACTATGTTAGGTACACATGAGGTTTGTGATTAGTAGCAACAGAGAGCGGTTCACTGTGGGATTCCGGTACCTGTAATTAGTACCATTATTTGAGAAACACCACGGGTCTGGACGTTGCCTGTGATTAGTACCACTAATATATATGAGTGACTATGTTGGTCCGCATTACCTGTGACTTATACCCACTATGTGAGGAACACCAGGGATGGTACGAGTCCCTTGATTAGTACACCTATGTGAGGTGCACCATTTATTTGCGTCGCCTACGAGTGCTGCCATAATATGAGAAACACCATAGGTCTGCGTTACTTGTGCGATGTACAATACTTGTGAGTAGTACCATAATGTTTGGAACACCGTGAGTTTACGCTACCTTTGATTAGTACCGCAATACCATGGTTCTACATTACTAGCGTTATGTGCCATTAAGAGGCACCGTTCATCTTTAGACTACAAGCATCATCGATTCATGATTGTGCTTTCGAAGCAGTCCCTCGGTCAGTACTGTTGTTTCCGGGAAGGGGAGGCATTGCGGGTCGGATCCACTGATTGCTTTAAATACATTCATTCTTCATCATCACTGTTTTAATTCTGATCAGTGGATGAATTTTGTACTTTTAAATTGTCATTGCATGTCGTCTCAATTCTTACCATTAGGAGCCGGTGACCTAGATGTTAGGCCCCTTTAAAGAACGAGCATCATCACAATAAGGCGTGTGTCAGACGGTGGGACGTAAAATAAACAGAATGTATATTTTCGTGCAGTACACATAAAAGTACAAGTTTAGCCCAATAAAGAGCGTATTATTTATCATCCAGGAAAGAAACTATAAATCGTAGGACACACAAACAAATATAATTGTCTTCACTCCTTTGTGACGGCGTTTCAAAAGCATGAAATTCATCATTTGCCGCCAGCCGTAACTGACCAGAAAGGTGTTTGCCTGTCATTCGCGGACAAGATTTGGATTTCACTATTGTCGCTATTGAGTTATGAACTGGAATCACAGGTAAGGCTTTTTGCAAATGATGTTATTCTGTATAGGATAGTAAATAAGTTACAGGATTGTGAGTGGCTGTAAAATGACCTCGACAATGTTGTGAGATGGACAGCAGACAGTGGGATGAAGATACTGTTTGTAAGTTTCACCAAGCGGAAAAATCCTCTCAGTTTCAATTACTCTATAGAGAGTGTTGATGTAACTCAGGGGATCACTGTAAATACTTAAAGGGTAATATAAGGGAAGATCTCCGTTGGGGGTAATCATATAAACGGGATTGTAAACAAAGTGTACAGATCGCTTCACATGGTTATGAGAGTTTTCAGGGGTTGCAGTAAGGATGTAAAGGTAAAACCTCAATTACAGTATGGTACAAGATTATGAGACCAAATCAGGATTAGTTGATACGATTTCTTCAGTGTGATTTTCGAGAAAGAAGAAGTGTTACGAAACTGTTGCAAACTTCGGGCTGAGAAGAATTGGGAGTAAAGAGACAAGCTGCTCGACTAAGCGAGATGTTTCGAGCTGTCGGTGGAGAGATGGCAGGGAGTGAAATTGGTAGACGAATAAGCTTGAGTGAAGCGTTAAGTGGCAGAAGAGATCATAACATGAAGATAAATTTGGAATTCAAGAGGACAAATTGGGGCAAAAATTAATTTATAGGAAGAGTAATTAGGTATTGGAATAATTTACGAAGGAAATGTTCGGTAAATTTGCCACGTTCTATGACAACTTTTAAGCAAGGACTAGATAAACAGTTGATAAGGAATCTACCACCTGGGCGACAACAATAAATGTAGATCAATGAGGATTGATTATTCATGATTAGGCCCCGGATGTTCATGATTGTTATATTTTATTTCTTTATATTAATTCCATGGAAAATACAAGTGAAGCATGATTTTATCTATGGTGATAAATATTATGCAAATCTCACGGGTCATATAAAGTCATGTTAACTCGTTCAACGTTTCTTGCCATGTTGCGGTAATTTTTCATATTATGGTCACATTTCCCCGTGAATTTTCGTTTTTTGGCATATTTTTATTTTATTCCATTTTCGCATACCTACTTTCATTCGTCTCAAAGACGGATTTCTCACATCTCCTAATTGTTGCCCACAATTTCTTACAATTACCTTTCTCATAAATGTATACATATGTGAATTAGGAGGGTAAGAGACAGATGCATATAAAGCCACGGAACTGTGAGCCTCAATTGAACTCGAATTATTTGACTTATTTCAAATATGGTCCAATAACATCCTGCGATGCTGAGTGGTCTTTTTCCCGTTACGCGTCAATGTTGCATAATAATAGAAAATATATGTAATTTGCTATTGTAATTCTTTCTGATCGCCCATCAAAATGTGACATTTATTTCATTCTGTCCAGAGTCGAGAGTTACCGCTGGAATGAGTAAACAAATAAATTAAAAATATATTAATAAAACTAATATTGTTACATATTTATTATTAGTGAATGTTCTAGATTTTAAAAGTATGTTTTCAATATAATGCTAATTTAAACGAAAGCAAGATTTTGAAGCTTTCGAAAATGTGACCCAAAAAAGTTTAGTCATATTTATTGCCCAATTTTAATGCATTTCTAGATCATAAATGGTTGCATATTTCTAACATATTTAGGTCATAAACATCTGCGCCCTATTCATGATTATTCAAAATATGAAGAAAATACTAAACATTTTTCGTCTTCGCTGTTTCAGTGGGATCATTGATATCTCTTGGCAAGAAAGGTTTCAAAACAAAGCATTTCTTGAATGCACAGGCATACCCAGAATCAGTGCATTGCTCAGCCAAAGAAAATTCTGGTGATTATCTGATAGGTGAAGAATTAATAATAATCGTATCCACAAGGTTCTGTTGTACGAGGAACTGAGGGAACGATTTGAACCGCTCTGTGGATCTAAACAACAATTCATGTATGTCTGCAGAAAGGACCTGAGACAGGCTGCATTCGACAACAAAGATTGAGAAAGTACTGCTAGTGACAGGTATGTCTTGAAGACAGCACACATGGTGTCAAGATAGCAAAAAGAACTCGGCAGAATCTTAGAGCGGTTTTGGGTTGAGCTCCCTCCTCCTGTACGTGGCAAAATTATGCGAAGGACTGTCACTCAAAAACAGGACCTTTCAGTCATTCCCGATATTGTGAGTGAGTGCGACACCATCGTCCTACGTGAACGAGGAGCTGTCTGCCATTATTATTATTATTATTATTATTATTATTATTATTATTATTATTATTATTATTATTATTATTATTATTATTATTATTATTATTACAATAATAACACAGTGTAATAGCTAGGAAACACGAAAATAATGGCGTATTAATAAAGAAAGTTGTAGGAAGGATTGAACGCCAGGAAATGCCATCAGTCATAAATGATCTGCATTTAGGGTTACCGCCCAGGTGGCAGATTCCCTATCAGTTGTTTACCTATCCTTTTCTGAAATATTTTCAAGTAACTTGAACATTCATGGAACATTAACTTGATACTTGATTTCAGTCCCTTACTCTTCGTCTAATAAATGAATGAAATGGAAATCCTCAGCCTGTTTCCAGTCATTCGACCGGGTCAGGAATAGAATGAATGAAGACCCCATCTAGCGGCGAGGATATGGAATGTGCCGGCTGCCGGAGCAAGTCACACTTCTCTGTGACAATGATAAATGACTGAAAGATGAAATTAAATGTTGATGGAGAGTATTGCTGAAATGAAGGATGACATAGAAAACCGGAGTACCCAGAGAAAAACCTGTCCCGCCTCCGTTTTGTCCAGCACAAATCTCACACGAAGTGACCGGAATTTGAACCACGGTATCCAGCGGTTAGAGGCCGCCTGAGCCACGGAGGCTCTTAGAAATGAATATTTGCCCCAATTTGTCCTCTTGAATTCATATCTTTATTTTTTCCTTCATTTAAAAGCACCCATCAAGCTTATTCGTCTACTAATGTCATTTCACGCCATCTTTCCACTCACAGATCGAAACACACCACATAGACAAGCATATCGCCTCCTTACTCCCAAGTCTTGCCAGCAAAACTTTGCAGCATTTTCGTAACACTACTCCTTTATCGAAAATCACCCAGAACAAATCGTGCAGCTTTCCTTTGATTTTTCCCCACTGCTTGTATCAAGTAGTTCTGGTGAGGGTACCATACACTGGAACCATACACTAACTGCGGTCTTGCCAGAGCCTTGTATGCCCTTCCCTTTTCATCCCCAGTACAACCCCTAAATACTCTCATAACCACGTGCAGAGATCTGTAACCTTTCTTAACAACCTAGTTAATATTATCATCCCAAGTGGAGATCATTCCTTATATTAACACCTAGATACTTACAGTGTTCCCCATGAGGTTCCATCACCCCATCAACATAGTAATTAAAACTGAGAGAACATTCCCTCTTGGTGAAACATACAACTTGACTTTTTATCCCCTTTACCATCATACCATTATAAGCTGTCCATCTCATAACATTGTCTGGATCCCCCTGCAGATGTTCACACTCCTGTAACTCATTTAACATCATCCTACATACGTGCGTAGAAATGTCATTATAGACACTAGTGATGACCAGGATGGATTCATGATCTTGAAACCATGACGTGAAGAGACCATCACGCACCTGCCTGTAATCCGCTGTGTGTTCATATTCTACATGGGTGCTAACAATGACCGTTGGCCGGTGCAATATCGACCACGTGAGTAGACATCTTCCTCAAAACACATGAAACATGCAATCATTTTGTGTAGTGCTGTAGTCTGCAAAGCCAGTACGCTTCTAGTAAAAATGCAGTGGTGTATGGCTTTTAGTACCCGTAGTGTCCGAGGTGCAGGTCTTTTGATTTGACTCCCGTAGGTGACCTGCGCATCGTAATGAGGGTGAAATGATGATGATGACACATACACCCAGCCCCCGTGCAAGCGAAATTAACCAAACGAGGTTAAAATTCCCGACCCTGCCGAACTACACGAACTTCTTATTGACATTATATATTGTTGCCCAATAAATGTGTGAAAAAAGATAATAATAATAATAATAATAATAATAATAATAATAATAATAATAATAATAATAATAATAATAATAATTTTTCCGGGTTTACCCGTGGAGCAGAAAGAGGTGAAAGGAGGTGTGGGCTTGAATGGGTCTAACTACGACATCAAAATTAAATAAAAAATTTAAAAGGTTATATTTCCTTTCCGAAAACAAACTTACGGTAACCCATGGGTGAATTTTCGTGAAAATCGATGAAAAAATTGAAATTTTGATTTTGACGTTATAAGATACCCCAGGCCTTCTACTATCTAAATATTGCATCGCCGAACCGCAACCACCATTTTTAATGTCCCTGCAGCGATTTAAATGTCCCGCGGAGCCCACTTCTTCAATCCATGCATCACTTAGTTTTCATTTACATTTTACATTTACATTTTCGTTGCATTGTGTTTGAATGCAAGAAGCGACGTTCTACCAGTGGAAAGGACCAGAGAAAGAAGAAGAAGATTGCTAAAGCATCAGGAGAGCAGGAGAGAAAGAAATTTGAGGGCCCCACATACGTACCAGGAGGATTTTAGGGTGAGTAGTGCATGCAGATCTTTAATTGCTGTTTTCTCATACTTCAAATTTTCAGTACCTTCCTGCATATAAAATGTCCCTTGCGTTACAGTTTTTGAGATAGGCAGTTCAAACTTGCTACATTAGTTCACAGATGTATGATGAATTAAAATTGCGAACAGTTTTCTTCTGGGAAAAAATTACTATTATTCTTTTTCAAATTACTATTTTTTGCTGATATTTAAGGAAAAATTTATGAATGCTAAATTTTAAAAAAATCTAGTGGATTATCTATCATTAGCACACTAAAACCAAAAGCAATTTTGAAAAGTGCATGTTTGATGAACAGGTTGACAAAATATGGAGTTGAAAAAATCAATTTTGCAATACGAGGAACTTTTTCTATGGCATCCCATAAAAATGAAGTAATTTGACCATATCTTCTGAACCATTAAAGCTACAGAATTGAAAACTTATAAACAGTCCTCTGATATCATATTACATCTTTGGTATAAATTATAGCTTTGATAGTTTAGGACTTTTGAATTTCACTCATGGGTTACCTTAACAATCTTTTTCACTGAGCGAACATAACAACATGACAGGTACAAATAGCAATCTTGAAACAAGACAAGGAAAATTCAATATTAGTGAATTTTACAGATTCTGGGCTTCAAGCCTCTTGTTTACAAGTTTACAATTTGAAAGTGGCATAACTTAGGCAAGGGCAGAAATCCCTCAATTCAAGAACACTTTGCTCCAACAAATTTACAGCCTTCCAGAGGCACTTCTCAAAATTACAGCAAACTTAGAAAAGAGCTTACAGGCTCTCCAACATTCATCCAATTTTAACCGCCCGCTTAAAGCAACAATACACACAACTCTTACACTCCCTTGCCTCTCTAGGCACAATTTACCATTGAAATTACCTTTACAGGGGTATTTATTACCCAACCTACTGGGCCTTCGTGGAAAAAGAACAGGTTAGATAACTGGCCCAAACACAAAATGAATGAAGGCGTACACTCCTAGATAATGAAGAATAAAATCCTAACGGGGCCCTTGGCCCAGAGATACAGGGGCTAATCCCAAGCTACTGAGGTGACACGAATAAAAGTTAAATTAATGCATTACGGAAAGGAAGAAAAACAGTTACAAAACGTAGTCACCTCAAACCAACATGAAAGGGAGCTAGAGAGGGTACATCACTCTCTATCCCAGATTTACAGTTAAAGCTTTATGAAATTTTTACATTAGCCGAAAGAAGATTTACATTTTAGAGAAGTGTGTTACGTAACTAAAGATTCGGACCTTCCCCTCGGAATAATTTGCGGATAGAGCAAGAAAGATGGAATTATGTGGCCATTACCTTGTAGATGTTCTAGCTGCCGACGAAAGAGCCCACCCGCCTCCTGCTTAAACACACACACTCAGAAAGACGACGATCAATTGGCAAGGAAACGTGAAAAGCCGCAGTTTATAAACCATCAGGGAAGGTTCGAGAGCATTCAAGACTAATCAGGACACACCCTCTTAATTTTTATTGGTTAACACAAAGTGAGCAAGAAATTCGGGTTTGGTTGAAAATTAATTACAAAATTAGTGATTGGCTAGATTCAAAACTGGCGGAAAGAAAAGGAAGTACTGCCAACCCAAAAATAAATGAACATAGATCAGTTATGGAAAACCTGGGAATATGAAACTTCTTTATGTTATGTGTTCTTTCACCTTGCCAGGGTGCATGATCATAGTTTTTAGTAGTGTCATCTATAGAAAACTGTTCAAACTTCTTGATGTATAGCAGACAAAACAAGGAGAAATTCAGTCAGTTTAGGAAACTGCACAATAACAAAATTACTTAATATTTCAGTGGAGACATCTTCTGATTAAAGTTCCAACTTGTTCTTTTACTAGTTTCACTTTTTGATCGGTAGAGGAGTTCATTAAAGCGCTTATTTTGAATGCGCGGCGTTGAAGTGTAATAATAATAATAATAATAATAATAATAATAATAATAATAATAATAATAATAATAATAATAATAATAATAATAATAATTGTACAGGGGGTACACCTTCCCCGGCTATGTAAAATGCTCGCCTTCTTGCCGGCCATCTATGCCAATGTACTTGAACTTGTAAACTACCAAAGAATTTCCCCTTCTACTGTTAGATGGTTCGACCATCGATTTGCTTCCTCCCTCTACTGGACTAAAAACTAACTACTTGAGAGAGTAATTTTATTTTAGGAGTTGGTAAACCTTTTTCTGAGGATTGTTTATATCTTTTTCTAGTGTACCCTACCGAAGTTGTCAACACTTCAGCTGGTTCCTCATCGGCTGTAATCTATCTATCTATATATGTTCTCTAGCCAATTAAAACCGGGGGTGTGTACGGGAATCCAGCCAATCAGCAAAGTGTTTTGGAAGCTTCCCTTTACGGAACTTTAAAAGCAGGACATTTTAGGGCCGTCTTGTCCTAACTGCTGTAGTGCTTCGGAGTGGAACTTGACGGAAACCTAGGAGGGAAGAGCGAGGCCTGCTTGAAGAAGATCCAGCGACACAAGGTAATGGCAGAATTTATCTGGACATGTAATAGCGCCTGCGGGTAGTTTGAGGGGAAGTTTTCAGCCGCTTTTCTTTAAATGTAATTTTTTTAACTGGTGGTTTTAATGTAAGGTTTTCGGCGCAGTCTGAGGACACTGTTCTATTCCCTACTGGGAAATATGTACTGTAAGCAAACAAAGAGTGATGACCCTTTGTCGTTTCCCATTCAATCTTGCATTGCGTGACTAAAGATTTCACCCTCAAAATTTTGTAAATCTTGTCTCGGATTTAAACGTTCCTCCTTTAGCCACACCTTGTAGTATAGGATTAGCCCACTTAGGTTTTTATAAATTTCTGTAAGGAATGCAGGTGTTTCGCCTCCTTGCAACCCCTTTCTTTTTACTATTAAGGCCATGTAGTATGGGCAGTTATGTCCATGTTTATTATGTAATTGTTATTCATGCAGACTGCCTATCTCTTGATTTAAAAATGAAGGAAATAAAATGTCCAAATTCGTTGTGTTAAATGCTGCTCCATGTCCAGCCATTCAACCGAGGCGCTTCCTATTCCTCTGTAATCCACGGAAAACTCCATAACAATAATAGTAATAATAATGATCACACTTTCGAGTGATTCTACAAAACCGCCCTGATCATTTCCGTGCAAAGTGACATTAGACTAGATATACTGTATATTTACTTTTTTCGATGAATCTGTGGGGCACCTTAAAGGCCCGGGCCCGCCTGCACTGCAGACCGTGCAGGCCTTAACATTTCACCCCGGAACTAAGCTTTGTATTAATCACGACCCCACTAGAAGTAAAACCAGCAAGTTTTAAGGTACTATTTTTAGGTTCATGTGCAAGAAATGATTTTTTCGAAGACTGCTCACCTGTTAGTATCAACAAGGATAAAATACCTGCATATATCAACTATCTCCCTTAATTTACCAACAGCAATGCAAACAGAAACAAGCCACACTTAAACATTTCTATTTCTGCCACAACTTTACGTACCATTTCCATAGAGTATATTATTTTATGGGGCATAATTATTTTTATGCAAGTTAATAACACTAGTATCTGCAGTAGAGACTTTTAAATGTACCCAAAACGGGTATTACCTATTAAAATTAGGAGTCGGTTAGTGCGGTACTAAACCACTCATATTTTAGGGGAAAATATACACTTTGCAAATCTTCCTTGCAATTTTTAGTCAATTACAGAAATGTGCCGGAAAATGGGGTGAATCCGATCAAAAAATTGAATTTTTTTGAAATATTCCAATCTTTACAGTTGAATCGCACTCTAAATTTGATTTTTTATTATTCAACTTTGATGATAATTAATTTCAATTTTGTTCGTATTTACATGTAATTGTTGATCGGTTTCACCTCACAATATATCGTGAATCGAACACTAACTTACTTTCCATATAAGAACGGAATCGATCTACCAATGTCTTAATCCGATCACTATTTTGAGTTTTAAGAATCATGTTAAGTATTTATAACAATGTATCACAAATTTTACAGTCTTGGCTTGTAAAGATAGTAAAATACACTTAACTCCAACCGTAGTGCTATACAAGACATTTGAATTACAAACGAATGATTCACTAACAAATCTAGAATGCGCGATTTCGGAGTGGTAAATTGAAATATTTTGAACATCAAGGATGATTTACTCATAATCATAACACTAGACAACATGATTTTGCGGTAAAATAGAAAATATGTAATTCTTATGGAAATCGCTGCCCTGATTCCCAAAATGATGCTATTTTTTTCCTATCACGTCTAGTTTTGACGCAGTTCAGTGTTTAAGTATCTGCATGAATTCGTAAGATGTAATGTTGAGAGATGTTCTCGCGCAACTTTTTTTTAGAATACAATTATGTGATTTGATTTGTTATTGTTTGCATTTTATTATAGTTTTATTGCTGTCTAAATTGAAGATAAGACAGTTGAGCGTTTGTCTTTCGTTTAGACCACTTGAATAAACAGACGTGTTAAAAGCCCCAGCTCTTATGCAATGTTTATGATGGCCTGATAAAGCAGTTTCCTTGCAAAGATAACGGTCCGAAAGTATTATACTCACGAAGATGAACTTGTATTTTGTACGGATGTTTCAAATCTTCTACGTCAATTGGGAGAGAAAGAGTATGATCCTAGTAACTGGCGAGTTTTTATTGACTCTTCCAAAAGAAGTTTAAAGACTGTTTTGCTTCATAATCAAAATTCTCTGGCATCCCTACTACTTGCACACTCCACAAAAATGTTTCAAACATACGAGACCTTAAAGTCGGTGCTTGAAAAATTAAATATCACGAGAATGGGTGGCAAATTTGCGGTGATTTGAAGATCAGTGGATTGTTGCCGGGACAACAAAAAGGCCATACAAAATTTTCCTGTTTCCTATGCGAATGGGATAGCAGGGCATGGGATAAACATTGAGATACAGTGAATTGGCCAGAAAGGAAACAACTACAACCAGGATGCAAAAATGTCTTGAATGTAAGTCTTATTGACCGTGAAAAAATTCTACTTCCACCCATGCACATCAAATTAGGATTGATGAAACAGTATGTCAAGGCATTAGATAATTGTAGCCTATGCTTCCAATATTTATCCAATAAATTTCCCTCATTATCAGATTCAAAAATCAAAGAAGGCGTATTTGATGGACCACAGATTCGTAAACTGAAGAAGGAAAAAATTTCACGGACACGATGACCAAAATTAAGAAAGAGGCATGGAACGCATTCAGAGATGTAGTGACTAAATTCCTTGGCAACATTAAGGACCCTCAGTACAAAGAAATTGTAAGGAAAATGTTGCTAAAGTTTAAGGAACTCAGTTGTAATATGAGCCTTAAGCTTCATTTCTTAGCTTCGCATCTCGATTATTTCCCTCCAAATTTAGGAGCTGTCAGTGAAGAACAAGATGAACAGTTTCACCAGGATCTCAAAGATGCAGAACGACGCTATCAGGGACGTTGGGATGTGAATATGATGGCCGATTACTGTTGGTCGATTGCACGAGACGACCCTTCTAGAGATCATTCGGGAACTTCAAAAACCAGGAAATTCCACGGAAAACGGGAAAAGACGGAGGTGTGAACATAACCTGCACATAATGTAAGTAAAAAAACTATGCATGTTTAACCATGTAATTTTTATTCAAGGTACGGTTATATTAATGTAAAAGCAACTGTACAGCTTCAGTTTCACGAATTTCGATATACATTAAAAATATAATACAAACCATCTACTTGCTTACAAAGCAGCATTTATGTGTATTTAATGCATGCAAAATATGATTACGTTTTGCAAGCTGAAATTTACATTAATACATCAAATTGAATCAATATTAAATATCAACAATTTTACGTAGAACAAAATAACATTTTGTAAAATTGCCACTAAACCAGACGTGATACGCCAAAACTATTTTTTTCTCGAATTCTGCGTCAAGAAATTCATTAAACACACCTACTTTCGTTTTTACCGCACAATTATTTTTTTTGCAGGCTAGTGTAATAATTTTATAGCTTTAATACCATACACATATATACCACGCCTTCTACCTTGACATTACCTAACCGTTACGTACAGGGACATAAAGCAAAGCAAAGTCGTCTCCGTACAGGCCATGAAGGCCCTTGGAGGGGTGGAAGGTAAAGGCTTCCACTATCCGCAATAACGGCACTTGATGGGCTCTACGCCCGGCCGCCTTAGCCCCAGGAATTAACCTGGTACTCATTTTTGGTGTAGGCTGAGTGAACCTCAGGGCCATTTGCACCTCCGGAAGTGGAAATCTCATTTCTTAAATTTTACGACTTGCTGTCGGGGATTCGAACCCACGTCCTTCCGGGCGAACCGAGCACGCCTTTAACGCCTCGTTCAGGCAGCCCCTAATAACACAAGGCTGGCATATTTGAACACATTCAAATACCACCAGACTGAGCGCGAATCGAACCTGCCACGTTGGGGTCAGAAGGCGAGCGCTCAACCATCTGAGCCACTCAGCCCGGCACAGGAACATGAGGTAAATGGAAATAAAGGAGGAGGATAAAGCGAGTGCAGAATTTTCAAGTATACGATTTCCAAACCAAACACAAACCCATGGCGCAACAGCCCTTAAATGCCTTGGTCTACCAAGCGACCGCTTCTCAGCCTGCAAATGACGAGGGGTAGTATATGATTTCCCCAACGCAAAATTTCCTACAAAAGGAAGATGATTATTATTATTATTATTATTATTATTATTATTATTATTATTATTATTATTGGTAGTTGTAATATTGTTAATTAATTAAATGAGCAAAATATGAACAAGTGCATCATTCAAGTTGTTATATTTGCTACATTGGCTTGATTTAATGTTGAAAACATTTCACAGCGGACAAAATTAATCAATTTCCTCAATTGTGCCGAAAGCTGAAGGGCTAAATGGCCAGAAAAGGTTTCAAATTGTGAGTCTTGGATAGCTCTATCAAACTAAAA
Organism: Anabrus simplex; assembly: GCF_040414725.1. Classification (NCBI taxonomy): domain Eukaryota; kingdom Metazoa; phylum Arthropoda; class Insecta; order Orthoptera; family Tettigoniidae; genus Anabrus; species Anabrus simplex. The sequence continues at coordinate 50,273,213 of NC_090266.1, forward strand.
CGCAAATTTCGAAAATTTCTTTCGATCAAATTGCGAAAAAACTGCCCAAAAACTCGCTTGTTTCTGTACTCGTATTCTTTTTTAATCAAATCCTAGCCAAATTAACTTATTTACATAATTATTTCTAGAATGTGTTCCTTGGTTTTTGATTTTTTAGTTTTTTGAAAAATTTCCACACCAAATATACTGTAGTTATAAGTGTTAACTGAAACTCTGCATTGACTCACATCAGCACTCGTAGTGATTCCTAAGTGAAACAATGAATTGACTAACATTAATGCTCGTAGTGTTAGATTAAGGCAAACTGATAATGTAATCGACCGGATGACGATCGTTAAGAAATGTATTGTAATATTTAGGAATAAGTAAATAGCACATTCTCATACTTTATTATATTTAATTTACCTAAAATTCGAGGCTCATGTCTCCAGGATGCTTTCAGCATTGAGTTGTCTGTCTGAAGGGTGAGAATTGTGGATTTTTCGTCATTTGAGAATGAGCTATCTTGGACAGAAAAGGCCACATAGTTCACAGGTACATCCTGGGTCAGGTTGGTGGTACCCTTTCCCCTTGCAGATTTCATAGTGATAGCTACAGTGTTTACAACATGTCGTATCTCTTGATTCTTGCTCGTCAGAGATCGCCTGTGTTCAATGGAAATCCAGCCAAATATCCTTACGTTTTTCCTCTCGTTGTTGAAGTAGTCTCGTCCAGCAAAATGTAGCTGTCAGATCAAATTTCAGTCGCAGTCAATTAGGAGTGTCTCCTCAGAAAAAACGATTAGATTTTTTTATTTTGTTGGCAGCATTAATATACTGTATATGAACTATCATTTTTGAGAAAGGAAGTTGTTGTCTTTCTGGAAAACGAACATGCACAGGAGGCAGAAAAAGCACAAATTGTTCGAAAGTTTGTACTAGGATAGGCCCTAGTTATCTTCGAGTTCGTCCCAGAATCTTCTCATAAACTTGCATGATTGGATTAACCCGGCAAAATTGCATTATTGAAATTTAGATACGGATAGTGTCAAAACGTGGTTAACTATGGACATGAATGTAAAAGCTAGCATGTTCGTATGATAGCAAAATTACCACAGAGAAAGTTGCTGGGTGGTTTTGGGACAAGTAACGGTCCGCTTGTTTTAGGGGATACTGGGTTCGAACCCCGCTGCCGGCAATCCTGAAGATGGTTTTCCGTGGTTGCCCATTTCCACACTAGGCGAATGCTGGAGCTGTACCTTAATTAAGGCCACGTTCTCTTCCTTGCCACTCCTAGTCTTCTCCTACCACACCGTCACCCTAAAACCAGTCTGTGTGGGTCCGAAGTAAAGAAAATATCACAACCTAACAATTCTGCAATCGAGATTTTTGTCGGCAACGTAAGTTATTTGACTGATGTGCGGCACATGTGAGAAACGTCTAGTGACAAGGCCATTGTTGGTACCGTTCGCTACAATGTACCATTATTGTAGACCAGTTCATTTAGATCAGTGATCAGCTACGAGACTGTTGTTACGGTACTGCGTCAACATTTCCTATTGGTGAAAAATAGGCACATGATCCGATTCACACCATCTGATCGGAATCACCCCATTTTACGGTACACAACCTCCTATGGATCCACAGAAAAGTGACCCACAGAGCAAGTTGGCTACGCAATTCGATTCACGTAGCCATGATCTTGCATTTCGGAGATGGTGGGTTTGATCCCCACACCGGTAGCCCTGAAGACCATTTTCCGTCGTTTCCCATTTCCATTCCCGATTTACGTCCACGGGCACTCCCTTCCCACTCTTAGCCCTGCCATATCCCATCTTCGCCGTAAGATCTGTCTCTGTCGGTGCGACGTAAAACGAACGCAAGTAAGTGTACCTAAATATTAAAATACAGTAGAAAATATCGTGGGGTATTGTAGTAAGGCAAGTATGAAATAGCTTCATAGAGTAATAGGATATCTTTCCTTTTAGAATTTGCTTTGCGTCGCTCCAACACAGATACGTTTCATGGTGACGAAGGCATAGGAATAGCCTAGGAACAGGGAGAAACCGGCCATGGTCTTAACGAATCCCCAACAATTGCCTGGTGTGAAAGTGGGAAATCAAGTAGAACCATCTTCAAGTCTGCCGACAGTGGGGTTCGAAACCACTATCTCCCGGATGCAAGCTCACAGCTGCGCCCCTCTAACCACACGCCCAGCTCCCCGGTAGTAATATGATTAGCATGCAATTTGGGGAAGTTACCTTCTGATTGAACGAAAGGTATTCTTTTAGGGTGAGCAAATAAGAGTCGCAGGGGGAAAGCTATGCCCTTTTACTCATATGTTTCCGAGGAGTACCGACGAGTCAGAAACATCTCTTATTTTACACTGGGAGGGAATCGATGTAGCTGAGAGGCGATATTCAGCTTCCCGTTAGCGAAGAACCCCCTCATCGCTAAGCCATTTTATTAAAATTTTGAGACGGAGAGTTTTAGGGGATGTAGGGAAAGGCGTCTCTTCGTAACAAGCGGCCCCTTTCAGGGGTTTAATTGTTAGTTAAGTTAGTGAGTCAGAGGTTTAAATTTGGAAAAAGGCCAAAAGAATCTTCGATTTTCTATTAAAACAGGTTGTAAGTGAGCCAAGGGCCGCGGTGTTTGAAACTTATTTTCGGCTTCTTGGTCCTTACGACCCGTTTTAAGAGTGGGATGCCAGGGTCAGTTGAGTGGCTGAGGAGCTTTGTTTTGTTGACCGGAGTTCTAATACTCGGAATATGAAGTTCGGTTCGTATCTTTCTATTAGATTTCAGTCTAGATGCATTAGACACTATTCTTAGTGTCTTGTTCTGGAAAACTTGTGTCTGACATATCCTGGGTAAATATTTCTCTTGATATTTGAAGAGATATATTTATTCCACAACAGAGGTCTCAGCTCGTTGTATGGCCTGACCTACATTATGTCTCCAGGACAAACAACGGTCCATTATTTAGCCGACATATTTAATTATGATTGTCCGAGACAATGGGGCATTACTAATAGCAAGATGAATAATTTAGGCCGACGCTTGCTGAAAATAATAGCCTGCGTTTTTGTAGTATTTATTTTCACCTTTTTTCGGACGCACCGTTCCCTGAAAAAAGTTATACATTTTTGAAACGCGAAGACTGCATAGTCATTTCTCCCCTTTTTTGAGGTGTAAATGGCGATGTCATGTGCGTCCTGCTGGACTTCCACTCCTTGACGGGTTGGAGGATTGTTCACATATAGGCTTAGAGGGTTGGGGGAAAGAATCCTCCCTGCGGGAATCCGGCTTTCAGGCCCCTAGGGGTGAATTTCTCTCCCTCACAGGAAACATAGAATCACTGGATAATTTTGAATATATATTTTGAGACTTTATATGTCTCAATAAATTTAACAATGAGATTATCACGCCAGGCAGGGTCAAAACGTTCTCTACATGGAAAAGTATTGCTCGCACGCTACGGCGTACATTGTACGACCTTATGGAATACTGTATTAAATGTAGCGCAGCAATAGGGGCACCACGTTATGGACAGGAAGCCAAATAGTTCCTGTCTCACTATGTTTTGGGTACCCAGGTACCCATTGAGGCGGGTGAGAAGAAATATCCCGAATAGTGTGGATATGTTTCTAATTTTGTGGCAGAAATGTACCCTTCCCTGGTCTTGGAATGACTGTCATTTTACCAGTCTTCAAAACACCAGGAAAGTATCACACTTTTAAACATACCAAAAAAATTGCTGCCAAAAATACTACTGCCCTGTATGGTAGTGATTTAATTAACCTTGCGATGCTATGTAGGCTTGGTGTCAGGAATTTCATTGTCTGGGCTCCATTGTATTTTTGAAAGTCCATCGTTCGTCATCGTAATCGTCAGAATAACCGTCAGGTACCCATTTACTTTGAAGCCTCGCAATCTGAATATCAAGATAATTTACTTGTATTGTCATTACAGTGCACTCATGCATGCACGCACAACACGCACGCGCACCTTAATTATATTCTATCATCACTTTGTAAGTATAATCGGTCGATCATGGCTACGCTACTGGATAAAATGAAATATCGTCGTCAACACTTCCGATGACGGCATTCGCCATGACGTTTAGAGCTTCGCCGTGAACCGAACCGGCAAAACGTATTCGCTCTCTTCCTGCCCACGCGCTTCTATCGTATCTGTGTGCGTTTAGCAGAATTTGGGTAGAATTCAGTTCAGCAAAATGACAGCTACTGCAATATCCAAGAGCATTCATGATTTCAATTTCACTTTTTCCTTGTTGTCGCAAATACATTTTATTTTTACAATGATTCTCGTAAATTTTACGTTTACGCTGTTTACAAAATATTGGACTTGTGTGTACATTCACGTTAATATAAACTTACCACGAACACGAATCTTATTCATTCCATTGACCTACCTACTTTGTTTTACTATAATTTAAATAGACCTGGTATCGGTATACTGCAGCCTTTCCTTCGGCACCACTGCAGGTCTCTAGAAAATGGCCTTCTTAACAACTAAACGTTCCATTTCCTTCAACAGATCCATGAATGTATTTCGGCTCATTTCATTCCGTCATCGATCAAGTAAATAAAATTCCCTTTTAAATCTTGTGCGTTTCCATATTGGTTGAACCCACTGTTTCTTCATTTCTACCGCCCCTTCGTCCAAAATTGTAGCTGTTCTCGACAGTTTGCCAAGGAACACTTAACTGCCGAGTTTTTTGCACTGAACTGTGAGAACAGAAGGATGGATACGGAAGCGGAAAGCAACATCACGTCCCGGAATCGGCCTTTACCCTTCCATCAGCCGTTGACACTCCCCCCTAAAGGCTTTAGGCAATATTGCGATGAATTTGGTGCATTCTAAGATCCTTTTTTGCTGGCAAATGTATCTGGTACAGGAGACGAGCACGTGGGTGAGCAGCGGGACGGGAAGGGCTCCGTCCTGTAAGACTCAATTGGCCTGGACTAGCAGATTCGAGTAATGCACCTGACTTCGGATGAGTGAGTAATTTGGATCTCCAGGAAGTGCTCTACCTGGCGTCAGCCAGTGCAAGTGAAGTTTCTCTGGACTGTATACAGGCGACGATGGTACAGGTTTCCTACACTACCCACTACAATTCGCAAAAGTGCATAACAATTCATAGCCTTGTCTCCAAATGCTTTACCCTCTGCTCCGCTCTAGCAGTTTTGGTTCAACAAACTCTAAGGATCACTCTCATGGCACCGATATTTTGATTCTACCAGGAGACAACATGCTTGTGAGAGTTAACAATAGCTGTGGAAAGAGAGCTCAAATTGAAAACATAGTTTACATGATCGGAAACTTATATTTTCTTGAATGTTCTTTGCTTTAAAGTACGGTAAATGCCATGAATGATAACCAACTCTGGTGTACACTTAGAAGTATGCGAATAACCAGGAGCCGCCACTCGTCCGAACCCACTCTCTCCCAAACGGAAGCTCGCAGCTACGTGACCCAAACAGCGTACCGAACTCGCTCGATTAATAGCATTATTAGCACCCCTCATATCTCAGTCATTTCCATACTAACGAAGCTAAGAATGTGACACACGGCAACCTCTGCTCAGTGTACATCACCAGAGATGGAACAGGACAGTAATTATGGAACACGACTTTCATATTCACGTAACTCTTTGCAACGTTCACCATTCCTTTAGCAACCTGCTGAGATAGGCACTCAACTTGGTTAATCGTTGGTTGACACGCCAGCTAATCGTGCTTGGTGATTAACCGGTACCTGGTGCACTGATTCATGATGTAGAAACTGGCGTTCTGAATGTGTAACAGGGAGTGAACCCCATAGTTCTCGAAGATATCCCGTTCTGCACAGTCGTATTCTGCCCATGCTGTATTTACCGTTTGTACAAAACAGCCTTATGCAGTACTTCATGTACTTCAATATATAGATATCTTATTAATTCGAATATAATACTCCATTAAGTATAATAGGCACCAATTTTGAAATCCTAAAATGCAAAAAGGATAGGCGAATATAATACGCGCCTCTTCTATAAATGCATTCAGAAAAAGTCTAACATTGCACGTGCACCGTGAACTCTTCCAGCATCCCCATTATCGTGGTTCATTCTTAGAAAATATTATGCTTGCTTTATCGTTGTGGATCCTTGTGCGGTAGGGGAGAAATTATCTCTAGGAATGTAATTCTAACTGCATTACTATTGTTTTAGTTAACCTGTTGTACTCAAGATGGGCTTAAGTGTTGTTTAGAATGGCAGTGTACTTATTTTATTAGATAATATCTAGCTTGCTTTATTGTTTATTGTTGTGTTTTCCTGATGTAGTACTTTCGATGTAAGAATATTTAATGGCAGTTTTCGTTTCTGTTTGCAAGTAGCAACAATATTTATTATCTGTCTATGAATTTACGTATTAACTGGAACCGTTATTCCTATTATTTTATAACTAGGATACCCCTAAGTAAAATTGTAATGTAGTTAGAATCATGCTTGCTTTATGGTAGTGAAATCCTTGTGCAGTATAATCCATTTCTTTCCTCTGACATATATTCCTATTCACATTTATTTCTGTTGATATTTTCACATTACTTCATGTTTCTGTGAAGAAGATAAAAGAATGGATGAAAGTGGTGTAGAGAATATGGGTGTGAGTAGCCATTAAAGAGCATGAGGGAAAAGATAGTGAGTTTGAGGGAGACAATCGGGCTTTCAACGGTCGGCTATTAAATGGGATATTTTAAGGGGAAGGAAAAGCGGGGGGGGGGGGTGTTTCTCATCAGCTAATCAGCAAGAGAGTTCAGGAGAGATGATGATGAGGAATTGGTATGAATCACTTCAGGTAGAACAACAGTGGGAAGTGTTACAGTGCAGGGGTGAGGCAAGAGTAAACGGAACGGCAGGAAAGGGAAACGTAGAATAGAAGATAGGAAGAGCGAGGTGGAATAGATTTGTGAGAGGGAGAGAAGCGAGGAGGAAGTAGGAGGTTAAGGGTGACCAGGAGAGGAGAGAATCTATTGAGATGGGCGGAGTTGACGCGTGTGTGGAGGAAAGGGAGTGTTAACCAGGAATTAATTTAAGGAGCATGTTGAGGAAGGTAGAGGGGAAGGAGGAGAATAAGGACACGATGGTAATTTTCGATGTTTGTACCATCAAGGTAAGGCAAGCAAAAATAGGTACTAACAGAGTTGACGATGTGTGGGATCTAGCTATGATAGCGCGGGAGACGTTTAAGCGGGGGAGACTGTTATCAGTGAGGTACTGTTTAGGGGGGATACTGGCTGGAAGGTGATCGGGGATTTAAATGAGACTAGCTAGTGGACGTGTGAGGAACTGGGAGCGAGATTTGTACATTCTAATTAGTGGGTAGTGGATGGGGATTTACGGTCAGATGTGCATCACTTGAACAGCAATGGTACATAAAAGGTTGGGTGTTGGTTTAGAAGAGTTGTAGGGAGGTACATTCCTGGAAGCGGGGTGGAGTAAGAAGCAATGATGAGAGTATCGCGGCCGGGCTAAGTGGCTCAGACAGTTGAGGCGCTGGCCTTCTGACCCCTACTTGGCAGATTCAATCCTGGCTCTGTCCGGTGGTATTTAAAGGTGCACAAATACGCCGGCCTCGTGTCGGTAGATTTACTAGCACGTAAAAGAACACCTGTGGGACAACATTCCGGCACATCGGCGTGGCCAAAAACATTAAAAGTAGTTAGTGGGACGTAAAGTCAAAACATTACTATTATTATTATTATTATTATTATTATTATTATTATTATTATTATTATTATTATTATTATTATTATTATTATGTATCGGGAAGCCCGCCTAGTGGCGATTATCGTTAAGGCGTTGAAGTCTAAACGGTCTGACACCGTGGCTAGCTGGTTCGAGTTGGCTGAAAACATTTTCACCATCAGAATGTTGGCCGGCAGGGTAGGGGAGGTGGTGGTATATAATTTCTAATCACTGGATTGCGTGCCAAAAGCATGGATTAAATTCCAAAACTCTCCGCAGTGCTCATATGGAGTGAGGGCATATGACGCTGTTGATGGTGATTCGTCCGTCGGATGGAGACGTTAAGCCTTGAGCAGTAACCTTGGTGCTACTCGACAGGAGTAGGCTATAAAAACCCGCCACGGGAGGTTCATCTAACCTCATACCCGACCCCGTAGGGAAACGGGACAAACAAACAAAAAATTATTAGAGAATCGGGAGCTGGAAGTCAAGTAACGATGGCATAAATTTGATACTGCTATACCGAGGAACTATTGTAAAGAAAGGTATAGAATTCAGCAATTTTATATATACCAGATATTGTAAAAGGAGTTGAAACATAACTCGGAAGTTATATTATGGAAGCGGAACTTTCGTCGTGGGTAACGGCAGGAAAGGTGCATTCATAATGATGGAAGAAGAATTTGTAAACTACGAAAAACTTGATATTTTAGGGGTATACACACCTGGAAATGGTGGCGCTGACTCTGAGGGAAGATAATGCGGATGACAATGAGCATTACCACCAAATGGTAAATTAAAACATTTGGGGAGGACAGCTGAATCAGAAAGTGATGGAACCAACTAGAGGGGAAAATATTATTGCCGTGGTGCTGATAAGAGCAGATGAGTTCTATAATGAACCCTTGAACTTACCATTTCATTGGTGGTCGGCCACAGCTGCTGCTGCAGTAGAGCAATATCGAACTCTTAAATCTCGGGGTCGTAGCGGGAATATTTCGGTCACGATCTTAACCAAACGGTGGGGTTCAGAAGAGAGCCTAACTACTTGAAATGAGGAGCAAGTTTGTGCTTACTAACTTTTATTGACTTATCAAAATGCAAAAAAATATGTTATAAAATCATTCATCCAGAAAATTTTAATCATTTAACGTTTCAACCCAGTCACATTGCATTGCGTGAATTTTATCTATTACATTTATCGAAGAACTTTCTTCGGAGGAAAGTAGAAATATCACAAATTAATGGACAGCGAAAAGTAGAAAAATGAAAAGAAAACCTGAAAATCGGTCACCTATTGATCCAAACGATAACTGACAATTAATCCACACGATTCGTGGAAAATCTGACCTTCAACAAATAGAGTTCCAGATTTACATTTAATTAAGATTGTCCACCAGTCAAATACCCTGTCGGATATAGGAACACCCGCCGAATGGGCCCTTAATCGAACCAAATTGACTATCAGTTGCTTTGGATAGGTTGCGAAATACTACTGGAAAACATGATGTTCCCTACAAGTTAACAGCAACAGTTATAATTAAAAATAGAGTTCCACCATGTATTGTCATCTCGAGACACCTTAATTTATGGAATAATCCCGACATGCAACGTGCATCACCCAGCGAGCTGTTCAGAAGGAACAAACAACAACTTGATCCGAGAGCAGCTTACGTTACGTTGTTCTGAAAGAACAAAACTGCGAAATGCAGGAAACACTTATTCATCATGCATTCAGAAGAAATGCTAAGAAACTGCAGTTAAAGCAAGAGTGGTAAATCACTTGAAAAATATTCTTATAAAAAAAACTTTTAGGTCATAAGCGGTTACGTTAAGTTTAATAAACTTACAAGTCCACATGTTAAAATAAAATAAAAATACCAAAACTCTCTTGGGAATTATTTCCTTTACAACTATGCCTACCATTACAGATCCATCTACTTATTGTTTGTCCCAATAAACTAACTACAATTTATTGATAGACCACAGTCAACTATTATAAAAATGAAAGAACGAAAACTGAAAGCTGACGAATCGAAACCGCATTCGTAACTCGAGTTCACATAAATAAGCTAAGTGTCAACACGCACACTATAAAAGCGATCGGACGTCTGAACGACAAAATAATTAAGTCCGGAACTCAAATAAAATATCAAAGTTCAATGAACTCAAACGCGCGTGGCAAACAGCAGTAAATAATCGATCACCGTTAGCTCAGTATCCAATGCTGGACAACCCTCACGTTCATGCCACTAGTGGTTCCATAATCTTATGTAAACACCTTCCAGCTGGTAAGGGATGTGCCGAAACATGGCCTCAACATTACTTTGATAACACCCTTCGCATTACATACACTACTGCAGACACTGCGATCGTTCAAGTCACTTCGCAAAAACACCTAACCTAGGACTTGAATATATACAGACGACACCCTAAATCTACCATCACCGAGTTCGATAGCTGCAGTCGCTTAAGTGCGACCAGTATCCAGTAATCGGGAGATAGTGGATTCGAGCCCCACTGACGGCAGCTCTGAAGATGGTTTTCCGTGGTTTCCCAAATTTCACACCAGGCAAATGCCGGGGCTGTACCTTAATTAAGGCCACAGCCGCTTCCTTCGAATTCCTAGGCCTTTCCTATCCCATCGTCGCCATAAGACATATCTGTGTCGGTGCGACGTAAAGCAAATAGCAAAAAAAAAAAAATCTATCGTCGAGCCTACATAGTGTCTACACACCCTAACAATAACATCTATACACACACCTTCCTAAACCTATCGTCGAGCGTAAAAATGGATGTCTACTCATCAGTATACTCCTATGGTACGCGTAACGTACCAAATCTATTATCGAGCGGAAACTGGGATGTCTACTCATCCTCTAACATATCAGGCGAATTCGTAACTTCAAACACCCTCTTTGTTATTTAGCTGGAAACCTTGTCGAAACTATAGCACACAATGAAACGAATCCTTCCACTGAATGAACGCAGGTCGCGAAATGCAACTAAGTTCCTATCTTGACAATAAAACGCAAAATTTGAAAATAAATAACGCCCGGCTATACAATCCACGACTCACAATACGCAATGAAGTTTTGAAAAATAATAATGAATTTCAGCGCACGTCTAACTTAACGTGAATATCGTTAAACAGTAACCATCACCATCGCAAAAATCCACGCGATAATTCTAGGGTGAGACCCAAACATCGCCTACCATCTCACTATTCCAAACATTCATATCCACGAAATATCCAGTGAAGCGAAATTCAATGAATCTACACAGACAAGCTATCACTTTAATAACGTCCAATATCTCATCCCACAATGTTTCCGATTTAATGATAATTTATCGTCTCGTAATATATGAAATTTACTGAGTGGAAAATTGTTATAACAGTCAAATAACACCAACCATGTATTCAGAATGCCCTTCTATCCGTGAGATTGCGTACTATAACATTCATTATGCTGACTTTACATAAATCGTCATTTGGACTTAACTGCCAAGAGCTACAAACTTCTACAGAAATTGTTTTTCACGGGGAGTTCTTGAACTGAAATCATTATGTGCGTCACAAAGCACTCACTTCGAACCTACTTTCACCCGGTCAGCTGTTCCGGATTGCTAACGGAATCTCAATACAGCCTGCCTCAGAAATATCACATTTAATATACAGCCTGTCTCAAAAATTCATCTTCGTCGCCTATCACGGCGACATTACTCATGAAATACAGGCTTCCTATGCCTTCAACATCTACACAACTATTCTCTCAACATATCATTCCGGCACAATCCATTTCTTCCTGTTTCAAAACCTTTCCAAACTTCAATACTTTTTTTTGCTAGGGGCTTTACGTCGCACCGACACAGATAGGTCTTATGGCGACAATGGGATAGGAAAGGCCTAGGAGTTGGAAGGAAGCGGCCGTGGCCTTAATTAAGGTACAGCCCCAGCATTTGCCTGGTGCGAAAATGGGAAACCACGGAAAACCATTTTCAGGGCTGCCGATAGTGGGATTCGAACCTACTATCTCCCGGATGCAAGCTCACAGCCGCGCGCCTCTACGAGCACGGCCAACTCGCCCGGTAACTTCAATACTTCCGTGACGAACAATTTTATAAGGATCTTCTCATTAATTTTATTACAACTTTCGGACCACAAGAACACAATAACACACCGTGATTTCCTATATCACCGACATACACGGTGTCACAAAACTTAACTTTCCACGAATAAATATAACTTTATCAGACTTCACTGGATTTCGAGACGAACGCAAATCTTACTCAACATATCTGTTAAATACACATTTAACATAGAAAAATCTTATCCTGTTGTAAATATTATTATTGTTATTATTATTATTACTATTATTATCATCTCAACAAAAAGTTCTGAACTCATACGATATTCGAAATTATTGCATTCACCACGACTACATTATCGTTATCTCCCTCCTAACTTTACTCAGTTTGAACAATATCTCAAGGAATGTTAACACTTTATTTAAACTTCGCATTTTACAGTTTCTCGAGGTGAATTTTACTGCCTTGAAGAGTTTCACACGACGACCAGAAATATAACACTTTCGCCTGATCATTATTTAAATATTAATTCGACACACGCACTGGAAAATTTTATTGGGAGAAACAAATTCTATCTACAACATTAATACAAATATAGACACAGACCTGTAAAAGTGGTCATCTTGGAGATTCCGGCTACATTTAGCCAGCTGACCTCGTATTTAGCCGCTCATGGCTACAGGAAACATCATCTTCTTATATATATATATAACTTAAAAATACACAGATTGTACACCTGCTATTGATTAACACCGCAAATGACGCACTTTCTTCGTGTTTTAACATGCGACGAACCTCCTTCTCTACTGGCGACTGCGACTGTTTTCCCAGGACGCTGCTTTAGCTCACCCTAATAACCGACCATGTGTTTCAATAGATAACAAAAATCAGACCTCACTGGCTAGCCTCCAGACTCCCTTTTTGACAATATCAAACACACACAATATAATATATAGAGGAAATCATCTACGTATTTTAAACAGATATCTATGCTTTCACAGTTTTCGTTGGCGGAAGCTCAGGAAAATTTCTATCACCTTCCATTTAATACTCTACTTGAACCATTGACACGAATATATATAACTTAAGTTATTTTGAAAAATAAACCCCGCACTTTCTTGTAGACGAGCGACGTTAGTTCCACCATCCAGACCTTCAGATAGAGTGTGTAAATGTAGGTGGAGGGGATCTCTCTTATAGCCTCTGAGAGGACGCCACCCTCACCATGAAGCTTGGTGGTGCAATCTGCTAATTCCACATCCACCGGACCAACTTTCTTGAAATTTATTCCACAAATTCAGGCAAAATTATAATTCATTACGGTCTTAAATTTATATTTGTCCCATACCTGCAACGGGCAAAATGAATTTATTTCTGACATGTAATTTCGCGGTCTTTCTTCAGAGATGACCTCGACATGTGTCGCAAATCTGCGAGTATGACGCCAAAATTTCTCCAGGCTTAATTGCATTTAAATTCACCCTGTAGATTCTATCTTCATGTAATGTTCATCAATAATTTTCGATCTTTTATTCCTGGATTAACCATGTCGCCAAAATATCTCATTATGAAGGGTTTTCCAAAATTGATAAATTAGTCAGTACTCGATATCAACCGAAGTATCCCGGCATTTCACGAGATGATGGCTTGCTTGTCACGGTGAGTTCTGTTCCCACGGAAGAGCGAGACTCTTGAAGTAAAACATGGCTACTCTCAAAAAAGTTATTTGTAGCTGAAATAAATATGTGGAATTTTTTTCATCATGGAATTAAGGGTTCAATATATGGTATGAGAGATCATGAAGCTGTTATTATAGTACTTAAAAATAAATGCGATTAAAAGGAAGGTTTTAAATGTAGTACTAATAGGCAATAACATATAGTTGATAAGAGGGTCGTGGTGAAATTTTAAAGAGTAACTATGATCAGTGTAAAATAGTGAATAAAAATGTTAACCGCGAATGGGATAGGTTTAGTCAATCGTTACTGAATGTGAAACCAGTTATGTACCTTTAAAAGTGGTAAGGAATGGTAAAGATCAACAAATAAATGTTTTTGGAGGTTCTGAAGAAGGTGTGATCTTGTACTCGGGAGATAGAGGGTTCGAACGCCACTATCGGCAGCCCTGAAGATGATTTCCAGCGGTTTCGCATTTTAACGGAAGGCAATTGGTAGGGCTGTGCCTTAATTAAGGACACGGCCGCTTCCTTCCCACTCCTAGCTCTTTCCTGTCCGATTCCGTGTGGCGGGGCGACTTTACGCCCCTTCTGAAACACACCCTCCTGGTGAAATTTCTTGGGAACTTGTAGTTAAGAGCCTATTCACCCATATTCTAATCTGAATTAAAATATTCATTAAGGTCCGCCCATCTACGTAGGTCGAGTCATAAGACATGGCAACTTTTTTTCTAGCGAACAGGAGACAACACGGACGTTCTAAGATATGCATTTGGAAACGTACGTATGTACTTGCGTATGTTGCCATTAGATGGTGTATGTAAGCAACAGTGTGGGTCTAAGCTGCCCCCAAGTTCAGTGTGTGAGTGAGAGTGTCACAAAATGGAAGTCAAAAGCAGGAGCAACGATGGTATATTTAAATAGCAGCCCTCCGTGGCAGAAATGCAAGCCAATGCCATGCCGAGCTGCGGGAAGCATTAGATGTATATGGCATTCCCTATATAACAATAAGGTTATGGTAATCCTGCCATACGATGTTGAAGGTGTTCTTGTGCGTCATCCAGTGCGTGAGGGGCACACTGTCAATGCGGTTTATTACAATTTATTTTTGTTGTACCAATTGCGCGTACAGTGTAAACCAAACGTCCAGATCTTTTATAAAAAGCAATAATCCTACACGATAACGCGGCAGCTCACACAGAAGCCATCGTTCAGCGTCGCTTACAACGGTGGGGATGTGAGGTTCTGCCACACCCGCCTTATTTGCCTGATCTTAGCTCATGTGATTACGACCTTATCCCCAAAGTAAAGAAGCCATTACGTGGACAACGGTTTGCTAACAAAGAGGACATCGTAACAGCATTTCGGAGAGAAGTGTCACTGTTGGCGATTCACACTCAGCGAATGGTATTCAGCGCCTGCCCCACCGCTGGCTACACATAGTGGAAACCTTGGGTGATTATTTCGAAGGTCTGCAACCAGTGGAGACCTGTCCTTTGTACGTGGTCTTGTGCTTTTGGTGTCTATACCATAATACAACAACAATCAATCAATCAATCAATCAATCAATCAATCAATCAATCAATCAATCAATCAATCAATCAATCAATCAATACAGATCCGCATTTAGGGCAGTCGACAAGGTGGCAGATTCCCTATCTGTTGTTTTCCTAGCCTTTTCTTAAATGATTTCAATTACATTGGAACTTTATTGAACATGGCCCTTGGTAAGTTATTCCAATCCCTAACTCCCCTTCCTATAAACGAATATTCGCCCCAATTTGTCCTCTTGAATTCCAACATTACCTTCATATTGCGATCCTTCCAACTTTTAAAGATGCCACACAAACTCATTCGTCTACTAATGTCATTCCACACCATTTCTCCGTTGACAGCTCGGAACATACCACTTAGTCGAGCAGCTCGTCTTCTTTCTCCCAGTTCTTCCCAGCCCAAACTTTGCAACATTTTTGTAACGCTACTCTCTTGTCGAAAATCACACAGAATAAATCGAGCTGCTTTTCTTTGGAATTTTTCCAGTTCTTGAAACAAGTAATCCTGGTGAGGGTCCCATACAATGGAACCATACTCTAGTTGGGGTGTTACCAGAGACTATTATGCCTTCTCCTTTACATCCTTACTACATCCCGTAAACACCCTCATAACCATGTGCTGAGGTCTATATCCTTTATTTACAATCCCATTTATGCGATTACCCTAAGGAAGATCTTTCCTTATAGTAACAGCCACATACTTACAATGATACCCAAAAGGAACTTTCACCCCATCAACGCAGTAATGAAAACTGAGAGGAATTTTCCTATTTGTAAAACACACAACATGACTTTTAACCCCGTTTATCTTCATACACAGAAGAAAATGGAAATTGCAACACCCAGAAGGAGGGGAGCTACATTGCTGCAATTGAACATGCAGGACGAGTGTTCGGTTATGATTCGATCATTACACTTTCAGGTCCCTCTGACCGCAAGCTTGGACAACATTGAATACAGGATGTGCCCACCACGAGCTGCAATGCATTGATGTATTCGTCGAGGCATGGGGTCAATAAGGCCCTGGATCGCTTCCTGAGGAATTGTGGCCCATGCTTGCAGCACTGCACGGGTCAGTTGTTCCAGAGTTGTGGGTGGCTAAGGACGGTTGGCCAGTTGTCGACCCATCATGTCCCACACATGCTCAACAGGACTGAGGTCCGGGGATCTGGCGGGCCATTCTAAGGTTGTGATATCGTGGAGAGCTTCTCTGGAGATGTGTGCAGTGTGAACCCGGGCATTATCCTGCTGAAACATCCCATTAGCAATGTTCGCCATCATAGGGACAACCACTGAATTGAGTACCCTATCAACATACCGTCGAGCAGTCATAGTGCCCTCAACAAGGACTAATTGTGATTTCACATTAAAGCCAATAGCTTCCCAGATCATAATGCTTGGTGTTGGCCCTGTGTGCCTCTGGGCGGCCCCTCTCCCCGGTACGTCGGCGCACACGATTATGACGATCACTGCTGGCAAGACAGAAGCGCGATTCATCACTAAAGACGACCCAATGCCATTCGTCGACCCACGTCGATCTTTCTCAACACCAGGCCGGACTTACACGTCGCAGTTGTGGGGTCAATGGAACACCTTCTGCAGGGACACGGGCTCGTAAGCCAGTTGCACGCAGGCGATTACCAACTGTTTGTTGTGTAACGTGGGGTGACACAGCTCCTCGAATTTGCGCTGCTGTTGCATGGGATTCCATTCGGGCCATCAAAGTGATGCGGCGATCCTCTCTCACAGTTGTGCCAGGTCTACGAGTGTGGGTACCTTCATTTGACCACTGCTGCCATACACGTTCTACCGTAGATGCCTGTCGGCCAACACTTGCAGCGACAGTCCTCATACAGCCCAATTATCTGAGCCCTCTCAAACGGCGACAGTTGTTGATAGCGTGTTCTTCTCTGTCGTCAATGCATGTTTGACGGGGAACACTTCACTCTACAGACTGCAAGTCAACTACGCTACACCAGAGTCCGTATACTGGAGTTGATTCCTCCGCGACCAATCACGTGGGGAGACCTGTAGCAACAATCCTACGGGTCAGAAACTTTGATCGTTTACATATATACATGGCATCGTTCCGTTTCTTGAAAATCAACACAAACGACCAGTGCCTTCATGGTGTTGCAATTTCCATTTTCTTAAGTGTACAATTGCCTACTGTCCATCTCACAACATTATCGAAGTCATTTTGCAGTTGCTCACAATCTTGTAACTTATTTATTACTCTATATAGAATAACAACATCCGGAAAAAGCCTTACTTCTGATTCCACACCTTTACTCATATAATTCATATTTATAAAAAAAACATAAAGGTCCAATAATACCGCCTTGAGGAATTCTCCTCTTAATTATTACAGGGTCAGATAAAGCTTCACCTGCTCTAATTTTCTGAGATCTATTTTCTAGAAATATATCAACCAATTCAGTCAATCTTTTGTCTAGTCCAATTGCACTCATTTTCGCCAGTAGTCTCCCATGATCCACACTGTCAAATGCTTTAGACAGGTCAATCGCGACACAGTTCATTTGACCTCCTGAATCCAAAATACCTGCTATATCTTGCTGAAATCCTACAAGCTGAGCTTCATTGGAATAACCTTTCCTAAACCCAAACTGCCTTTTATCAAACCAGTTATTAATTTCGCAAACATGTCTAATATAATAAGAAAGAATGCCTTCCCGAAGCTTACATGCAACGCATATCAAACTTACTGGCCTGTAATATTCAGCTTTATGTCTGTCACCCTTTCCTTTATACACAGGGGCTACTATAGCAACTCTCCATTCATTTGGTATAGCTCCTTCAACCAAACAATAATCAAATAAATACTTCAGATATGGTACTGTATCCCAACCCATTGTCTTTAGTATATCCCCAGAAATCTCATCAATTCCAGCCGCTTGTCTAGTTTTTTCTAGTCTTATTGTAAATATAATTGTTATCATATGTAAATGTCAATACTTCTTTAGCATTAGTGACCTCCTCTATCTGGACATTTTCCTTGTAACCAACAATCTTTACATACTGCTGACTGAATACTTCGGCCGTTTGAAGATCCTCACATACACACTCTCCTTGTTCATTAATTATTCCTGGAATGTCCTTCTTGGAACCTGTTTCTGCCTTAAAATACCTATACATTCCCTTCCATTTTTCACTAATTTTTTTATGACTGCCAATTTGCTTGCCATCATATTACCCTTAGCTTCCTTCTTTGCTAGATTCAATATTTTAGTAAGTTTCTTCATTTTCTGCTTACTTCCACAGCCATTTCTAACTCTAATGGCCTGTGTTCTGTCACTTTCCTACGAGAATCTCCTGCAGTCAGAATTTGTCTTCAGGCACTATGCATAAATATATGACCCATATTTCCAAATGCATATCTTAGATTTTCCGTATTTTCTTCTGTTCGCGAGAAAAAATATAGTTGCCATGACTTATGACTCGACCCTCGTATTTTCTCGTGATGCTCGGCATACCTCATTGTAATGACGTCAGGATTCTTTTTTTTTTGCTAGGGGCTTTACGTCGCACCGACACAGATAGGTCTTATGGCGACGATAGGATAGGAAAGGCCTAGGAGTTGGAAGGAAGCGGCCGTGGCCTTAATTAAGGTACAGCCCCAGCATTTGCCTGGTGTGAAAATGGGAAACCACGGAAAACCATCTTCAGGGCTGCCGATAGTGGGATTCGAACCTACTATCTCCCGGATGCAAGCTCACAGCCGCGCGCCTCTACGCGCACGGCCAACTCGCCCGGTACCTCAGGATTCTTGTCAGAGTGTGGATAGTCGCATTAAAAGCAATCTTATCATATGAAATGCTTCATCAAATAAAAAACGGCACAGTTTCTCACTTTTCACGAAAAATACTACGCTGGCATTCTAATAGTGCGAAGTTTCTGAGCTGAAATGGCCTAACCAGAGAGAGCGGAGAAAACTTCTCTGCTATTTTCCAATAAGTATCCACACTCTTCATTCCTATCAGCACGTCAGAGCAGGGATCGAATAGCTGGAATACTAATGATGAAGCAGTGTGTTACGTTCCAGTATATCAGAAAATGTATGAAGCAGAGGAATGGCATGCTCTAAAATAAAGTTACTTCCAGCCAATATTCAGGTAGGCTGTTCTACTCGTGAAGCAGGAGTAATCCCATCTATCAGAGATGAGTGGTAGCAGGAAAGACAAAGCATATCACAACAAACAACAGATAAGTAATATTATTGTTGATCAATTTTATGAGCTTTCGATATTGTAGGCCTTCACATTTCAATTTCTTCCGACTCTGTTATATTAGGGCATCTAATGTGGAGGGAGTCCTGCCAGCTTTGATGATTTACTCTTGTTTCATTCTTCTAGCAATCGTTCTCTCACGATTTTTTCCTCATTTTGATAATCATCGTCACTTTGCTTGTCGATATGGACTGAAGACCACGTTCTTTATCACCTTGAGACAATCACCACCATCGCCAGTTAACACGATTGCTGGGCGTTGATATGGACTACGCAACAGGAGTCTAAACGCACGAATAACTCTCTTGTCATAATTGGTACGGTAAAACAGTATAAGATATAAATGATCGGAAATTGTATTCTCTATAACTTTTGTTGTGTAATATTTATCGATAAGACCATTAATAACAAATATATTTCAATTAAATTTAATGTTAGCCCTTCCCCTATACTATCATTTCACCGAGCGTGAAAAACATTATTTAGAGCTTCATATAGTGCCTTATTCTTCCAATTTACTAGTCGATTTTCAGTCAGTTCTGTTCAGTCATTTTCTCGTGATGCATGAGTAGACAGACAGACAGACAGACAGACAGACAGACAGACAGACAGACAGACAGAGATTACGGGAAATTAAAAATGGCATTTTCTTCTCACTGAGGACACGACCGATACAGATATAACACAATTTTTTTTTAAATTCTAAATTATGTACAGACAAAACTCTTATTCCATATCTATCTATATATATAAAGTAGCTTTTCCTGACTGACTGACTGACTGACTGACTGACTGACTGATTCATCATCGCCGAGCCAAAACTACTGGACATAAAGAAATGAAATTTTGGAGATATATTCATATTAAGATGTAGGTGCTCGCTAAGAGAGGATTTTTGGATATTCCGTCGCTAAGGGAGTGAAAAGGGGGGTGAAATTTTAAAATGAGTGTGTCTATATCTCAAAACTTTAAACGTTTACAGATGTGAAAATTGGTATTTAGAATCTTCCTTAAAAATAAGGAAACACGTATTTTTTTGTTTTGAGACAATCCCAATAGGAGGGGCGGAAAAGGGTGAAAAAGGGGTTGAATGCCTTTAATCGGGATACCGGTACTTATATCTCAGAAACTGAAGATATTACAGACATGAAAATTGGTACTTTTGATCTCTTTTAAAAATAAAGAAACACGTATTTTTTTGTTTGGGGGAAATCCAATTAATGGGAGGGTGAAAAGGGAGTGAATTTTTAAAATGGGTGCATCTATATCTCAAAACTCTTAAAGTTTACAGATGTAAAAATTGGTACTTAGAATCTTCATTAAAAACAAAGAAACACGTATTTTTTTGTTTTCGGAAAATCCCAATAGGAGGGGTGAAAAGGGGTGAAAACGTGGTTGAATGACTTTCATGAGGATACTTATATCTCAGAAACTGAAGATATTATAGACCTGAAAATTGGTGTTTGGGATCTCCTTTAAAAATAAAGAAACACGTATTTTTTTGTTTCTGGAAAACCCAATAAAGGGGGGGGTGAAAAGGGGATAATATTTTAAAATGAGTGTATCTATATCTCAAAACTTTTAAAGGTTAGAGATGTAAAAATTGGTATTTAGAATCTCCATTAAAAATAAAGAAACACGTATATTTTGTTTGTGGAAAATGCAATTGATGGGGGGGGGGGGGGTGAAAAGGGGGTGATTTTTTAAAATGAGTGTATCTATATCTCAAAACTTTTTAAGTTTATAGATGTAAAAATTGGTATTTAGAATCTCCTTTAAAAATAAAGAAACACGCATTCTTTTGTTTTCGGAAAATCCCAATAGGAAGGGTGTAAAAGGGTGAATAATTGGTTGAATGCCTTTCGTGAGGCTACTTATATTTCAGAACCTGAAGATATTACAGACCTGAAAATTGGTATTTTGGGTCTACTTTAAAAGTAAAGGAACACGTATTTTTTCGTTTTTGAAAAATCCAAATATTGGGGGGGTGAAAAGGGGGGTGTACTTTTTAAAATGAGTGTGTCTACATCTGAAAACTTTAAAATTTACAGATGTAAAAATTGGTAGTTAGAATCTCCTCTAAAAATAATGGAACACGTATTGTTTCTGTTTCCAGTAAATCCTAATAGGAGGGGTGTAAAAGGGTGAAAAATGGGTTGAATGCCTTTAATGAGGATACACATATCTCATAAACGAAAGATATTACAGAACTGATAATTCGCATATGGGATCTCCTTTAAAAATAAAGAAACACGTATTTTTTAGTTTTTGGAAAAGCCAATTAATGGCGGTTAAACAGGAGTGACAAATTGGGGTGAATTTTTTGAAAGACAATATCTACAGAATATCTTGGAAACGTAAAATGTTACAGACGTAAAAAGTGGGTGTAAATCTCCTGTAAATGTAAAGAAATATAGGTGATTTGTTTTTGGAAACTCCACTTAAGGGGAACTCAAAAGGGGTGAAATTTTAAAATGAGAATTTTTACAGTATATCTAAGAAAAACTTATCATGTTACAGAAGTGAAAAATGGTATTTTTTTATCTCTATTAAACATAAAGAAAAGTGTGTTTTTAGTTTTCGGAATTACCACTTGGGTGGAGGAGAGGGGTATGAGTGACTGAAAATGGTGATGAATTCTTTTAATTAGGCTACTGATATCTCAAAGTGAAGATGTTGCAGACGTGAAATTTGATATTTGCAATCTGTTTTAAAAGTAAAGAAACATGTATTCTGGGAAAATCCAATGAAGGTAGGGGGGGGGGGGGTGAAAGAATTGAGAAATTAATTGACTTAATCGTATGAGAATGCATACATCTAATAAAAACTAAAGTTGTTACTGACGTGAAAATTCGTTTTTCGATCTCCTTTAAAAACAAAGAAAAACGCGTTTTGGTGCGGAAACCATCTTGGAGGGCGGGAGTGTAAAGGAGTTGAATTCCTTTCATGAGGACACATAAATCAAAAACTGAAGAAGTTAGAGTCGTGATAATTGGTATTTAGAAGATCCTTTACTATTAAAGAAACAAGTATTTTTTGCGGGAAAATTCACTTAGGGGGGGGGGGGGGGGTTATTGTGAAATGAAGTGAAAAAAATTAAATTATTTTTATGGGGATACTTATATCTCAAAACTGAAGGTAATAGACGTGAACATTGGTGTTTGGAATCTCCCTTAAACATAAAGAAACAAGCATTCTTTTATTTTTTTTGGGGGGGTGGGATGGCGGTAAATAAACTTAACGGCGGTGGGGTGTAGAAGGAGGTGAGACCAATTGATTTTACTGTTATTAATGTACTTATAAGGATCCTCCGTTGCTCAGGCGGCAGCGCGCCGGCCTCTCACAGCTGGGTTCCGTGGTTCAAATCCCGGTCACTCCATGTGGCATTCGTGCTGGACAAAACGGATGCGGGACAGGTTTTTCTCCGGATACTCCGGTTTTCCCTGTCATCAGCCATTCCAGCAACACATAATAGTAATAATAATAATAATAATAATAATAATAATAATAATATTCCGGACCGTCGTCAAATGTGCGGACCGCTCTGGAAACAGCTCCTGGACGGGTAATGACTAAGAATGCAGTACGGCCGCGGGTTCAGTGCAGCCAAGGCACCCAATATGACAGCACGCCGGATCTCCTAAATTATTTTATCCATATTAAAAATATTATAGCAAAATATGGCAAAGATTTACGGGCCCAACTGACCGGGAGGAATACCTGAGCCTAGCCTGGGAAGTACGAAATCGATTGCTGGAAAGGAAGATTTAAAAATGGGAGGAAACGTGCCGTAAAATAATAGAAAACCAGTCAGATCGGGAATTTTGGCGGATTCTCGCAGAAAACGAGTCAGACCGTGAATTTCGGCGGATTATATATCTAAAACAATAAGCATTCAATTATAAATTTCTGTATAATACCGTAGCGAAGCACGGGTATCCTGCTAGTATATATATAAAATAGCTTGTCCTGACTGACTGACTGACTGATTCATCATCGCCGAGCCAAAACTACTCGACATAATGAAATGAAATTTTGGGGATATATTCATATTAAGATGTAGGTGCTCGCTAAGAGAGGATTTTTGGATATTCCGCTGTTAAGGGGGTGAAAGGGGGGTGTGAAATTTTAAAATGAGTGTATCAATATCTCAAAACTTTAAAAGTTTACAAATGTAAAAATTGGTATTTAGAATCTTCTTCGAAAATAAAGACACGCGTATTTTTTTGTTTTCAGAAAACCCCAATAGGACGGGTGAAAAAGGGTGAAAAAGCGTGAAGAATGGGTTGAATGCCTTTAATCAGGATACCGGTACTTATATCTCAGAAACTGAAGATATTACAGACCTGAAAATTGGTACTTTTGACCTCTTTTAAAAATTAAGAAACACGTATTTTTTGTTTTTGGAAAATCCAATTAATGGGAGGGGGAAAAGGGGGGGTGAATTTTTAAAATGAGCGTATCTATATCTCAAAACTTTGGAAGTTTACAGATGTAAAAATTGGTATTTAGAAACTTCATTAAAAATAAAGAAACACGTATTTTTTTGTTTTCGGAAAATCCCAATAGAACGGGTTAAAAAGGGTGAAAAAGGGGTTGAATGCCTTTAATCAGGATACCGGTACTTATATCTCAGAAAATGAAGACATTATAGACCTGAAAATCGGTGTTTTGGATCTACGATAAAATAAGGAAACACGTATATTTTTGTTTTTGGGAAATCCAATTGATGGGGGGGGGGTTGAAAAGGGGAGTGAATTTTTAAAATGAGTGTATCTATATCTCAAAACATTAAAAGTTTGCACATGTAGAAATTTATATTTAGAATCTCCTTTAAAAATAAAGGAACACGCATTTTTTGTTTTCTGTAAATCCCAATAGGAGAAGTGTAAAAGTGTGAATAATGGGTTGAATGCCTTTCATGAGGATACATATATCTCAGAAACTGAAGATTTCTATACGGGATCTCCTTTAAAAATAAAGAAACATGCATTTTTTTGTTTTTGGAAATTCCAATAATGGCGGTTAAACAGGAGTGACATATTGGGGTGAATTTTTTGAAAGACTATATCTGCAGAATATCTGAGAAACGTAGAATGTTACAGACGTAAAAAGTGGTATTTGGAGTCTCCTGTAAATGTAAAGAAACAGAGGTGATTTGTTTTGGAAACCCCTCTTAAGGGGAACTAAAAGATACAGTATATCTCAAAAAAATGAACATGTTACAAAATGGTATTTTTTATGCCTATTAAAAATAAAGGAACGTGTATTTTTAGTTTTCGGAAATACCACTTGGGTAGAGGGGGGTAAAAATGACTGAAAATGGTGTTGAATTATTTTAATTAGGCTACTGTTATCTCAAAAATGAACATGTTACAGACGTAAAATTGTTATTTGGAATCTGCCTTAAAAGTAAAGAAACACGTATTCTCGGAAAATCCAATGAAGGGGGTGGGGGGGAGGTGAAAGAATTGAAAAATTAATAGACTTAATTGTATGAAAATACTTACATCTATTAAAAACTAAAGTTGTTAGGGCCTACAGACGTGAAAATTGGTATTTGGATCTCCTTTAGAAACAAAGATAAACGCGTTTTGAGGGGCAAATAATCTTGGGGGTGGGAGTGAAAAGAACTTGAATTCCTTTCATGCTTTCATGAGGACACATGAATAAAAAACTGAAGAAGTTACAGAGTTACAGTCGTGATAATTGGTATTTAGGAGATCCTTCACTATTAAATAAACAAGTATTTTTTGCCGGAAAATTCACTAGGGAGGGGGGGGGGAGGAGTGTGAAAGTGAAAAAAGTTAATTATTTTAATCTCAAAACTGAAGGTAATAGACGTGAACATTAGTGTTTGGATTCTCCTTTAACATAAAGAAACACGCCTTCTTTTAGTTTGTTTTTTTTTGGGGGGGGGGGTAAATAAACTAAATGGTAGTGGGGTGTAAAAGGGGGGTGAGACCAATTGATTTTACTGTTCATAATGTATTTATAAGGAGCCTCCATTGCTCAGGCGGCAGCGCGCCTGCGTCTCACAGCTGGGTTCCGTGGTTCAAATCCCGGTCTCCCCATGTGACATTCGTGCTGGAGAAAACGGAGGCGGGCAGGTTTTTCTCCGGATACTCCGGTTTTCCCTGTCGTCATTCATTCCAGCAACACTGTCCAATATAATTTCATTTCATTTGTCACCAATTAATCATTGCCCCAGGGGAGTGCGACAGGTTTCGGCTGCCGGCACAATTCCTATTGTCACCGCTAGATGAGGGCTTTATTATTTCCATTCCTGACCCTGTCGAATGAATGGAAACAGGCTGTAGATTTTCGATGTACTTATTCTGATCATAAACCGTTCATTTTTAATCTTTCCTGGGTTCGTTTTCAAGAGCCATCTTTTCCTTCGGAGATCGTTCTTAGACTACAGTAGATTCTCCTCGCATATAAATAAAAATTTAAACACATTCGACATAAACGATAGGAATGAGATTGACCGTCCAATTTTTCACCTCCATAATAAGGTCAATAATGCACGGAAGTATGTTATTCGTATGGCCAGAAATCCCGCACACTTGCCTACGCGCGACAATGGTGCTGGTCACATTCTCAAGAATGACAATGGCAGCAGATGTAATTTACCGCCAAGTAGCGGTCTTGCATCTTGCTGTGGGGTCCAGAACATCTATAATAATAATAATAATAATAATAATAATAATAATAATAATAATAATAATAATAATAATAATAATAATAATAATAATAATAATAATAATAATAATAATAATAATAATGTTCTGGACCGTCGTCAAATGTGCGGACCGCGCTGGAAACGGGTCCTGGACGGGTAATGATTAAGAATGCAGTCCGGCCGCGGGTTCAGTATCGCCAAGGCACCCAGACGAAACCACGCCGGATCTCCTGAAGTATTTGATCCATATTAAAAATGCTTATAGGAAAAGATGGCAAAGATTTAGGGACTCAACTGACCGGGTAGAATACCTGGACTTAGCTCGGGAAGTACGAAATCGATTGCTGGATAGAAAGATTGAAAAATGGGGGGAAACTTGCCGTGATATATTAGAAAACGAGTCAGATCACGAATTTTGGCGGATTCTCTCAGAAAACGAGTCAGATCGCGGATTTCGGCGGATTATATTTAAAACAATAAGGATTCAATTCTAAATTTCAGTATAATACCGTAGCGAAGCACGGGTATCTTGCTAGTACTGTATATATGTATATACAGAGGGAGAGAGAGAGATTGAGAGAGAATGGACGCTGCTTGGCACTCGATACAACACTACAAGTTCCAGGTCAAATCTGCCACCCAGGATTTAGTATGGTAACGAACACGAAAGTAGAAGAATATTACATGGGTATGTAAGGGAAACGAAACACACGATGCTGTTTATCAGGTTTCCCGAGCATCAGTCAACAACCAAAAATTATATTCTGATGCGCTATTTCATGTTCTACATTTTTCCAGTCCAACGAACACAACTCAATCCTTATCATCACGTCTTATGGGAAGTAATTAATTGGTGACAACAATAGAACGTTTTTGAGCGCAACATAGCTCCAGGAAATTATAAACTGCTTCCTTGTGTTCTCAAGATATGTAATAAAGCCGACTATAATTGACCAGATTCAACTTCCGCAACCATTTAACTTATCATAAATCCTATTAGAGAAATCGAACAAGTCTAAACAAAAGAGAGATATCGATGTGGTCAAACTGCAAGACGGAGTTCTCCACGATCACCGTCACATCCCTCCGCCTCATTCTCAGGCATCCACTTTAATTTATTACATTCACTGAATCTTCTTCTGTTATGCACAATTAAAGAATTGTGTCCGTTCTCTTAGTCAACTTTCTCAACAGCGTATATTGCTCGAATACCGTTAGAATACCGTTAGTCCCTTTTCCCGCCTCCCTTCTTAACTCCCTTCTAACATTGTTCATTCCATCCTCCATTCATCAAGTCTTCCTCTCATCCACATTCAAGGTGGGCGCTTTTTTCAACCTTGGCATCTACAGTGAAAACATTTCAAATATCTGAACTACCTCTGATTCCCCCTTTTGTAAATAAAAAGTGCCTTTAAGCAGGTCAACAAGTTAATTATAAAGGTTTTATTGCTTTGTGTAATACAAAAACAATGATTAATAAATGCTCTAATAAAATAAAACGTGATAAATAACAGAGTTCTAACATATATATGAATATAATAAAGCAATTAAAAAGAGACTCAATATCTCTTCCTAATTCACGCAGTTCGAATGAGAATATCACAAAGAAAGAGTATTCAAAAGTATTTACTTTGATAAAGTCAGTATAGAAAGTGCAGGTAAATCGGTTTAATTATTAGTTACGGAACTCACATAAAGCTGTAGCATTTAATTATTAATGCTCATGGGCTACATGGGTTATTTACTGAAATATGTACAATTTAATTTGGGTTGAAATCTTGTATGGAGTTGAGTTCATACTGATGAGCTACTCTTCACTCTGTCGTCTCCTTGGCTGAATGGTCAGCGCAGTTTCCTTCGGTTCGGAGGGTGCCGGGTTCGATTCCCGGCCGGGTCTAAGATATTAACCTTAAAATGCTTCATTCCCCTGAGTCGGGGGATGGGTGTTCGTACTGTACCCGACATCCCTGCAACTCACACAGCACACATAACACTATTCTCCGTCACAATAACACGCAATTCCCTATACACGGCAGATGCCGCCCACGCTCGTCAGTGGGTCTGCCTTACAAGGGCTGCACCAGGCTAGCAACATCCACACGAAATGTAATTAATATTCTTCATCCGTGCATATCCAGCGTCCATTATAATATACAGGATGATCCATAAGTCCGTTAACGTTTCACCAAAATAAAGTACACAGAATGACCAACAAGTGGCACTGGACAGCAACACGTCAGGTAAAAATGGCCACAAATGCTTGAGATGACATGGGGCTTTATTGACACCGAAAACGAGAGCACAAATAGGCCAACAGGTGGCACTGGACAGCAACACGTCAGGTACAAATGGCCACAAATACCTGAGATGACATGGGGTTTTATTGACACCAAAAATGAGTGCACAAATAGGCCAACAGATGGCGCTGGACAGCAACACCTCAATGATGCCGAATGAGATCCGTGTACGGTGTCGTAAGGGAGGCCGTCAGATGCACCTGCAATCGCGACATGTTGACGTTACCAGAAAGACCACTCTTAGTGAAGCTTTATTTACCATATTTCTGGGTCAATAAAACCCAATGTTATGCCAACCATGTGTGTCAATTGTTACCTCTCTCTCCAATATTCCGTGAAATACTGCCTCGTCAAATGTTAACGGAATTTTGGGTCACCCTGCAAACAACCGTACGCATTTCTTGCTAACGTTTTGCCATCTTTTGAAATATCTTCATGGACTCCCTTGGTCCCGATATTGGTAAGACAGTGACACCTATCTGGACGTCAGAATTAAAATATCTAAATGCAAACACGACGATTTTGAGATGTTTATTTTATGTAACTTGTTTTGATCACGTCTTCTTATTGTATGTTTCGCAGGAATGAAGATAAGCTGTGTGATATTATCGTATGTGCCAGGAGAACCCAGCGATAAACAATGGCAAGTGATCATACAACAGCTCAGCACTATGCCGTCCGCTGTACTTCTTACGATAGTTTACCTCAGACGTCGAAAATTAGAAGAGGAAATGAAGAGCAGCTAGAGACATGACCGAACACATGCCGCGCATGTCAGTCACATTCCTTTATATTTAGCAAATAAATTTCACATAGGGAACGTCAGTCATCCGTAACGCTAAATATTCGAATCCCTATTTTCTTCGTTAACATTTTAGGGAATTCCTTTCTAACAAAAACTAAACGTTATACCGTGTAACAAGGAGAAAAGGTATGAGGTTATGCAACTTTCGATACATACATACATACATACAAACATTCATAGATTATCACCATAGACTGTTATGCCTTTCAGCGTTCAGTCTGCAAGCCTCTGTGAATTTACTAAACGTCGCCGCAATCCTCTATCTTCAACTAGTGTTTTGGCCTCATTTAGTTCAATACCTCTTATCTTTAAATAGTTAGAAACTGAGTCTAACCACAGTCGTCTTGGTCTACCTCTACTACTCTTACCTTCCATAACAGAGTCCATTATTCTCCTAGGTATCCTATCCTCCTCCATTCGCCACACATGACCCCACAACCGATGCCGGTTTGTGCGTACAGCTTCATCCATCGAATTCATTCTTAAATTAGACTTTATTTCCTCATTCCGAGTACCCTCCTGCGATTGTTCCCACTTGTTTCTACCAGCAATCATTCCCGCCACTTTCATGTCTGCTATTTCTAAATTATGAATAAGATATCCTGAGTCTACCCAGCTTTCGCTCCTGTAAAGCAAAGTTGGTCTGAAAACAGACCGATGTAAAGATGGTTTCGTCTGGGAGCAGACTTCCTTCTTACAGAATACTGTTGATCGCAACTGCGAGCTCACTGCATTAGCTTTACTGCACCTTGAATCAATCTCATTTACTATATTACCATCCTGGGAGAACACACAACCTAAATACTCGAAATTATCGACCTGTTCTAGCTTTGTATCACCAATCTGACATTCAATTCTGTTGAATTTCTTACCTAATGACATCAATTTAGTCTTCGAAAGGCTAATTTTCATACCGTACTCATTGCACCTATTTTCAAGTTCCAAGATATTAGACTGCAGGCTTTCGGCACAATCTGCCATTAAGACCAAGTCGTCAGCATAGGCCAGACTGTTTACTACATTTCCACCTAAGTGAATCCCTCCCTGCCATTTTATACCTTTCAGCAGATGATCCATGTAAACTACGAACAGCAAGGGTGAAAGATTACAGCCTTGTCTAACTCCTGTAAGTACCCTGAACCAAGAACTCATTCTACCATCAATTCTCACTGAAGCCCAATTGTCAACATAAATGCCTTTCATTGATTTTAATAATCTACCTTTAATTCCATAGTCCCCCACCTTGGCGAACATCTTTTCCCTTGGTACTCTGTCATATGCTTTATCTAGCTCTACGAAACATAAACACAACTGTCTATTCCTCTCGCAGCTTTTTTCAATTACCTGGCGCACACCGAAAATCTGATCCTGACAGCCCCTCTGTGGTCTGAAACCACACTGGTTTTCCTCTCAACCACAGATCGCACCCTCCCTTCCAAGATGCCAGTGAATACTTTGCCTGGTATATTAATCAATGAGATACCTCCATAGTTGTTGCAATCATTCCTGTTCCCTTGCTTTTAGATAGGTGCAATTATTGCTTTCGTCCAATCGGAAGGTACCTAATCAACACTGCATGCTAATCTTACTACTCTAAGAAGCCATTTTATCCCTGCCTTGCTACTATACTTCACCATTTCAGATCTAATTTCATCTATTCCTGCTGCTTTATGACAATGAAGTTTATTTACCATCCTTTCTACTTCCTCAAGAGTAATTTCACCAACATCATTTTCCTCCTCCCCATGAGCTTGGCTGTTCGCAATAGCACCGGTAAGATTTCCTTTTACGTTGAGAAGATATTTCAAAATATTCCGTCCACCTCTCCACTAATTCCCTGGGATCTATTATGAGTTCACCTGAATTACTCAAAACACTGTTCATTTCTTTTTTTGCCTCCCTTCCTAAGATTCTTTATTACTGTCCAGAAAGATTTCCCTGCTACTTAGCCCAGCCTTTCCAGGTTATTACCAAAATATTTCCATGGATTCTTTTTGGATTAGACAACTATCTTTTTCGCTCTGTTTCTTTCGTCTACGTACAAATCCATGTCTGCCTCGGCCCTTGTTTTTAGCCATTTCTGATAAGCCTCATTTTTTCGTTTACAAGCTGCTTTCACCAAGATGTTCGCCTTCTCCCATCTTTACACACAGTTGTTCCTAGGCATTCCCTTGCTGTTTATACTACAGCATCCCTGTATGCCACACATTCTCTTTCTATATTCTGAACCTGCTTACAGTCTCCTGTTCGAAGCTTATCAATAATCATATCCATGTACTTCTGTCTAATTTCCTTGTCCTGGAGATTTTCTACCCTTATTCGTTTGCAGACAGATTTCACTTTCTCTACCCTAGGTCTAGAGATACTTAGTTCACTACAGATCAGATAGTGATCTCTATCATCGAAAAATCCCCGGAAAACTCGTTCATTCCTAACAGATTTCCTGAATTCGAAGTCGGTTAAGATATAGTCTATTATGGATCTGGTACCCCTAGTCTCCCAACTGTAGCGGTGAATAGCCAGGCTTATGCTTGAAGAATGTATTCGTAACTGCTAAACCCATACTAGCACAGAAGTCCAGCAAACGCTTCCCATTCCCATTAGCTTCCATATCTTCCCCACATTTACCAATCACCCTTTCGTATCCTTCAGTTCTATTCCCAACTCTCGCATTGAAATCGCCCATTAGCACTATTCTATCCTTGCTGTTGACCCTGACCACGATGTCACTCAATGCTTCATAAAACTTGTCAACTTCATCCTCATCTGCACCCTCACATGGTGAATACACGGACACAATTCTTGTCCTAATTCCTCCAACTGACAAATCTACCCGCATCATTCGCTCATTTACGTGCCTAACAGAAACTAAGTTGCGTGCAATGGTATTCCTGATAAAGAGCCCTACCCCAGACTCTGCCCTTCCCTTTCTAACACCCGTCAAGTACACTTTATATTCGCCTATCTCTTCCTCCTTATCTCCCCTTACCCGAATATCACTTACCCCTTGCACATCCAGATGGATCCTCTTAGCTGACTCAGCCAGTTCTACTTTCTTTCTTCCATAAGCCCCATTGATATTAATAGCTCCCCATCGAATTCCATTTCGTTCGCCAAGTTGTTTCCAAGGAGTCCCTCGCCTGTCAAATGGGAGTGGGACTCCGTTACTCCCATAGGTCGGAGGCTTGCTCGGTAAATTCATGAAGCAGGATGCCATCCTACTTACATATAATCCAAGTGAGGATCTCTCCTCTAACGGGTTATGGACCACCGGTGGATTGTATAGTCCTAGCAACTGAGCACAAGGAGAACCACGACTCAGAATATGTCCGAGATGCCCACTCCCATTCTATAGCAACTGGTATCCCGACTCTCAGGACCACGTAGTAGGCCACTCAACCGTTGCCCATGGTTCACGAACTAGGACGTGACTACAGTAACCCACACAATGAATCATAGGCAAAATGACAGAGATTTTTAGATCATGTCACTATTTAAGGGACCGGTTTCAACGCAACCCATACGATGTATGTACAAGTGCTAAAATCTGTAGCGGCGATTAGGGGGGGGGGGGGGAAGGGGCCAGCAGTGTCCACCCCCTAGACTTTCTGGAGAAAACATTACATTTTTATTCCATTTTAGTCGGCTGAAACTAGGAATTATTTGAAAAGACGATTTTTACCTGCCCTTTTGTCTAATCAGCTAATTGTCTTCTTGATTTTCCTTAATTATCAAGAAAATTATTAGCGGAAATACGCAAAAAATTTCGTTCGTCCCGGCTAACCGATGTGTACAGCGCCACAGCAAGTTGTGGAGACTTTGCACTTGCAGTGAGGAAGGATAGCCGCGGTATATATACAGTATATTTAGCCAGCGTCATGGACGCTGAGGTGTGATTCAGCCGCTTGCATTCGTCAGTCGGGCAGTCCCTTCAGTGTCTGTTAGTTTCATAGTTTGTAATCAAATACTAAATCATTGTAAATGTAATTTTATAATCACGCCGTACTTCTATTTAATTGTAACAAATGTGTAATATTCTACCATTGATGAAAGTTTTATTGTATAGTACTGAATCAAAATCTTATAAAAACTATTATTACTGTACGGAAGTTGCTAAAATGTCAACCTTTACCTCTCTGTCGAAATTCACTCGTAGAGTATCAAAAACTTACCATTTTGTAGTTCTTTATTCAGTTTTGGAGTATATGCCTCCCCCCCCCCCCCACCTTCACGGGTACTGTTTGTCGTCTGAGCATTGTTTGCCAACCACACTTCTAATTTCGAATCGCCTCTACTGATTAAATTCTCTTCCGTATACATTATCAAAAACATAAAACACACCTTAAGATACATAACGACAATATGAAAGCTACTCAAGATATCAGATGTGAAATTCAAATAAAACCTTTCGTAAACTTGGACTTCGAGTCCAACTTGTTAACGAGTTCTGTTGCCGATGTTCAGAATTATTAGGCTAAGGACGACCTCTGGATTTAAACCGGCTCCTTAAGGGGACCGAGTACTGAAGTGTTTAACTTTTACAATTATGCAGACATCAGCGTGAAATTTTGTGAGCACGGTCATGAAGTAAATAGCACCGATTATACCAAGTTTCAAAGCTGTGGGTTGATTCAGTATTTTTCAGTTATTATTTTTTGATATTCAGTTATTAGATACTGAAAAAAGTTACCTGAGACACAATTTTGATTTCTATGACTTCAGAATTTGTTAGTTGTGTTTGCATACATACATAAATGTATTTCTCCTCAAATAGGCATCGACTGGGCATTTTTCAATTTCTGGTTTCATGAAATGAAATGGCGTATGACTCTTACTGCCGGGGTGTCCGAGGACATATTCGGCTCGCCAGGTACAAGGTCTTTTCAGTTGACACCCGTAAGCGACCTGCGCTTCGTGATGAGGATGAAATGAGGATGAAGACGAATCATACATCCAGCACCCGTACCAGTGAAATTAACCAGTGATGGTTAAAATTTCCAACCCTTTCGGGAATGGAACCCGGAACCCCTGTGACCAAAGGCCAGCACGCTAACCATTTAGGCATGGAGCCGAACTCTGGTTTGATAATGTTTATATAAATATAATATTCTGTCTCAATCAAATGCATGGAACGTTGCCTCCAATCAAAAAATAAAATGTTTTGAAAGCTTCGTATCAATCAGACAAGAACTGCAGCACAGGAAGCAAAGCATTGAAAAAAGAGAGTGACATCTGAAGATTAGAATACACCTGCTATTTTTTAAAGATTATGAGGTAAACTGTGGAACATCGCGAAGCGCTGACACCATACCACTGTCATTTTTCAAACGTCGGAGCAATACTTAAACGGAAGTGGCAGAATTCTGCCAAAATATACGATAAAGTGCCATCAGTGTGAGGTGGGCGTAACAGAGACACGCGCACGGCCTTGAAAATTGGTGACACATCAAACATTATGCCTTTCTCTGATAATATAAGGATTGGTAATAAATTTGACAATAATTCCAAAAATCCATTTTGTAAGGAAATCACGAAGTTTCAGTCATCGGTCTTTCTTAAATAGTGAAATTGTCTAAAAAATCTATTTGTCATTTTACCTGTAGTGTGTTGAAAGGTATCTATTCACCTGATAACATGTTAATACATGAAGTTCTGAACTTTCGATAGTACTGTGTAAGAATACTGTAACTGAAGACAACTTCAACTTAGTGTAATTTCCACGAGTGCCACTGCCTTGATTCAACCTACAGATCAATATGTAATTGAAAACCTGTAAATACTTCACAAGATAAACATTCTCTGGTTCGAACTAGCAGACAACGACTAACTGAGCCTTGTAGTGTATTCTAGAAAAGATAGATGTTAAGAACATTTGCTCCGTATTAGCTGAATCATAGGAATTGATTATTTATTTATTTAGCGTATGATGAGTAAAATACTATATACAATATGTACAACTACCATCTCAAGTTCATAACTAAAGTTCCATGTCAAAAGTTGAGAGCCAGAAAAGAGTTTCGCTTGAGACACGGTGTACGTCCTCTATAGAGCCTCTATAAGCACGCAAAGGACACTCAAATGCAATGCGATCCACTGTCTGCTCCTCTTCACCGCAGTCACATTGTGGTGATGTCTTCCATCCCCATTTGAAGAGAGTTGCTCCACATCTACCTTGGCCGGTCCTAATTCGGTTTAGCGTCCTCCACTGCCGTCTGGGAAGGGAAAAACAATCTGGGCACTTGGAGGGGTTCTCAATGATGTGATGATGAGGTGACGAGGATTGCTGTTTCCACTGTTCTTTCCAGGCGTCCGATACATTACAGGAGGTGTCCTGTAGAATCATTGCAGTACGCCAAGAAGGGTGTCTGGATTTCAGTCGTTTAGCTGGAGCAGCTGCTATGTCAGAATGAACAGGGAGGTGAGGATTCTTTTCTATTCCCTTCCATAAGTTAAGCAGTGACTGTAATCTCCTTAGGGATGGAAGTGGTATATGGCTTATGGTGGGAAGCCAGTGTGTGTTAGTTGGTCGGATGCATCCTGTAATGATACGCATTACTTGGTTCAGCTGGGTGTCTACTAATCCAATGTGAGCACTGTTAAGCCAGATAGAGCAGCAATATTCAGGGACGGAATAAGAAAGTGCAAGAGCAGTGGATCTCATGATTTGAGCATTAGCACCCCAGGATGTATCTGCAACCTTTTGAAGGATGTTATTCCTGGTCTTGATCTTGGATGACACATTATAGAGGTGATTCTTGTAAGTCAAGGACCTGTCCAGGGTAACTCCCAAGTATTTTGGGTTACTACAATACTGTAGATTCTCTCCTATGAATGGTATGGTTGGTTTGTACCCAGCACTTCTATTCCTCAAGTGGAAGGTAGACACAACAGTTTTCTGAGGGTTTGGTCTAAGGTTGATCTGATGAAAGTAACTGTGTAGAATCTTTAAATCTGATGTAAGCATCGACTCAGACTCATCGAAGTGTTGGTGTTGGGCGACCAATGCGATGTCACCTGTGCAGATGAGTTTTCTGGATTTGGTTACTGGAAGGTCATATGCGTACAGGTTGAATAGAAGAGGGGCCAATATAGAGCCCTGAGGGAGTCCATCATTTATCTTATGTACATTACTTCTGGAGTCTTCTGAAAAAATCTCAGGGCCCTCAAGTTCGTAACATTGGCCCTTCAATGAAAATATGCCAGCTTAACGTCGAGGACATAAGCAGAGCAAAGTGTGAACACCCAGCAAAGATTCTCAAAGAACACCAGATTCAAATCATCCTGCTTCAAGAAACCCACACGGAAGTGATGATGAGAGAAAATTTTTAAAATTTCGTAGAATAAACTCTGGTCGACAGAGAAAATCGAAATAAAAGGCTTTGAAAAGCAGCAGAACAATGTTTCAGTCAATTTGGAGATTTGAAGACTAGGTATAATTAGAAGGATGAAAATGAGTGGCAGCAAAATTGATGCTGATTCACGTTTGCAAATGTTAAATGAAGAGATTATTGTAAAGAGGCTACGGATTATGGAAGTATGATGGCGGTGACGATGATAATGATAAGAAGAACAAGATACGATACTGAAAGACTAACGACCGAGCTCGATAGCTGCAGTCGCTTAAGTGCGGCCAGTATCCAGTAATCGGGAGATAGTGGGTTCGAGCCCCACTGTCGGCAGCCCTGAAGATGGTTTTCCGTGGTTTCCCATTTTCACACCAGGCAAATGCCGGGGATGTACTTTAATTAAGGCCACGGCCGCTTCCTTCCAATTCCTAGGCCTTTCCTATCCCATCGCCGCCGTAAGACATATCTGTGTCGGTGTGACGTAAAGCAAATTGCAAAAAAAAAAAGAAACTAATGCATGAAGAAGGGCTCATTGTCTTAGAAACGGCGATGGTTTGGTATGAAAAACATTCTCAGTGTTGCTCTACCCAGCTTCTTGTGCTAACAGAATTCCACATCTGGTCGCTAGGAAACGGAAGTCTGCGTACAAATAACAAATTATCAGCGATTAATTCGTACAATACTGAACTGTGTCGTTTCTCCTACGTATTGTATTGTTTATATAATGTTCTCATTGCAATGGTAGCATTATCCTAGAGAAACATTTAAATGTATGCCCTCAGTGGATTTTGGGTTCGTATATCCGATCGGTAACTGGCTCCAGTGAATTCGGATAATGGATGCTCCACTGCATTTGTTATTATAGAATAGATATACATTTTGGATGTAATATGCATATCGTACTTCGTACATATCTTTAACACATTTTAGTGTAACTTATATGTGAAGGTGCACGTGACTTAAATGTGAATAATCACTTTTTTAATGTTTCAAGGGAAGCTTCTCATTTTGTGCCCAGTCAAGAACGCATATTTAACTAGAAATTGTTTCTAACTACGACTAATACTAAGGTGTGGAAGGTTAATGGAACATCATGTAGAAATATCATACTGAAGGGGAAAAGGCGGCACAGATTTGGCATATTTACACTTTGTTGTCTTCATCATGTACACAGGTCTTGCAGTAAAATACGGGAGGGGGGATTCAGTTGAGTGTAAACATAGGAATCAGTTTGGCTCTTACAGATGACTTGAATCTTAAGGACAGAATATAATTAATAATAATAATAAGAAGAAGAATGACATGTCTCTGAAGGAGCCTGGTGGAGGTCTTTTGTGTTGACGCCGTATAGGTGACCTGCGCGTCTATGACGAATTGTAATGATGAAGGCGGCACAAGCACCCAGCCCCCAAGCCATCTGGAATTAACCGGTGAAGATTAAACTCCCAGTCATCTGCTTTCTCATCTCGTCTCACAATCTATCCGCCATGAGTGGCATTCCACCCTGCCTTAGACCAACTGAAATAGCGATAATGGGAGATCGTCTTTATTGATGTTCCAGTGAGAATTGACAGTGTTGTAGGTGAGCTTGTCGACGTAGAGTACACATAATTATTTCTGCCGTCAGAATAATGTAATAGGCTCCACAAAGGCAATCTCCGTCTAAGCCTACAGTTTATGACCTCACAGAAGACCATATATCATGGATGTCAGTTTAGAGACCTTATGTGCCATCTTGTAACACTGGAGGTAAACAGAAACTAATCACTTCTGAATAAAATAGGATAATACATTTGCTTATGTTGCTCATCGAACATCTCCTAAGAAGACACGGCAATCTTCTTTAGTGTATTACAAGTAGTTTACCAGGATAAGGTTCACAAAAGGAATATTCATTTTTTGATCAACTTGAAATTCTATCCCTATTTTCAGAGCTTATTTCTGACACAGAACATTCAAACACTGCACGCATAATAAACCACCTGTTCTAAATAAGTTAGAAAAAATCCATTATATATCTGATACTTTCTTAGATATATTGATTAATACGGAAAGCGGCGCTTTCCAGTTGATTCATATTTCTCGGTCCCCTTAAGGGATGAAGTATCCATAGAAATTTGCCATCACTAACTCGTTATAATAGCTGGTATCTAACAACGCATTTTGATATTCTCACTGTGTTAATAAATAACTTCCTTTTCTTCCACTGCTTCTCTCTGGCCTTTTCCCCAATTTTTTGCTGTCGATGCTCGGTGTGAATTTAGCTGTGTTTTACGGCAGGATGACCTTCCTGAGGCCAACATTATGAGGAGGAACGTATTCACTACAATGTTACTAATGTGGTCGGTAATGCGATGTGCTGTTTGTAAATCAAGGGAAACGTATTATTACGTGCCAGCCCTGTCGTAGCCAATTTCGGTACTTTCTGGAGGGATGACTAAACAAGGCCGATGACCTCGCAATCTATTGTGTCTTCGTCTAGTTTCCCCGTGAACCTTCTCGAAGAAGAAAGGGGAAGTTCCTTCTCTAGCCGCAGCCCGGAGATTCTAGTACAACTTCACCGGCGATATAAAAGGAGGCTAGCCACGAACAGTCAGAACTAATGGGAATGGGGCTGTCGTACTGCTGACTGTGGTCAGTGTTCCATCGGATTCCGAGTATGTTTGTGTACTGAGCGGAGTACTGTGTGTGTACTGCCTTGGACAAACTGTACGTGTACCGATGTGTTGTCAGTATGTGTGTGTGTGTTGAACAGCTGGTGTGACTACAGTTGGAGCAGTGTCATTGTCATTGTTCTTGGAGTATCGTAGTGATTATAGTTGCTGTTATGTGACCACTGTTTAATTTCCAGTGTTGAGTAGTTCACTGTGTGGAGCGGTCACGTGAATTGACTCTGTTGACTGTGTGACTGACGGACTTCCTATGTTATCGAGACAAGGAACAGGCGTCCTGTGTTGTGATGATCAGCAGCTCTGTGTTCAAAACTGTCTGAGTGCAGTATGAAGTGGCTAAGCGTGCGGAGAGAAAGTGAAAGGTGAAGCCTGCCGATGAGGATTGTAGCCCGTACCAGGTAAAGACTGCCCACCTGGCGTTCTGCTGTGAGATACTTTAAAACAGACAGCAATTAATGCGTGGTTGTCCATGGTTGAACATAATGGTGTGCACTAATTGGGAGGTACTGAACTAAGTTAAATCGATTCTACAGGCAGTGATATTTTTGTAACCGTATTAAGACGAACAAAAAACACAGTCCAGAAGCCAGGGGAATTATACGCAGTTGTTATCGTTAGTGTTGTTGAAACGATTATAGGACAAAGAAACGAATTGCCTGAAGGTACTGGTTTGACACACGTAGAAAGGACCGAACATAAAGAACATTTTTTGCTAGGGGCTTTACGTCGCACCGACACAGATAGATCTTATGGCGACGATGGGATAGGAAAGGCCTAGGAGTTGGAAGGAAGCGGCCGTGGCCTTAATTAAGGTACAGCCCCAGCATTTGCCTGGTGTGAAAATTGGAAAACACGGAAAACCATCTTCAGTTCTGCCGATAGTGGGATTCGAACCTACTATCTCCCGGATGCAAGCTCACAGCCGCGCGCCTCTACGCACACGGCCAACTCGCCCGGTGAACATAAAGAACTCGGCCGGAGTTTTCGTACTCGATTGTAGCATACAACAATGCTTCACAGAAACGCTTGTTGGTTTGCCGATATAGCTAGGAGTCGGACAATTTCATTCAAACTCCGTCATGCAGGGTTGTAATCCAGACAGAGGCTACAAAGTCAAGCAACAGGCTGACGTAGATCATCCGGCTGGGCAGCAGTCGTGTTGTCAATTCAATGACCGTAATTGGGTGCACGTGTCACATAGTACAACGCGGGACAATTAGATAATACTGATACTGTTATATATTTCATGGAACATATCGAAAAAGAACAAGAATAACAGTGCAAATCTCTCAGAACACCCAAGAGAATGGTAGAAATACAAATTAAAACAAGAAATGTAAACCAAAAACATTGTTAATCACATAAAAAGAAGTTCCGGCCAAAGAGGGAAATAGCACAATATTCAACAGATCACATTTATAAATTTCTTCAGCTAATCGCAGGCAATTCTGGAGTAGCTGGAGCCTCCTAGCTCATTTTGGATTGCCTGGGGTTTAGAGCTGAATACCCTTCCCTACACCATGGAATTATTCAGGTGAATATTCTAACAAGAAATCAACCGGTGATCGAACTTCAGCCTTCCGGAAGGAAAGCAGCAGGTAAGCCTCTATGCTAATTACGCTCCCCCCCCCCCCCCAATCCTCAGATAAAGTTAGTAAAAATAAATGATTTCTTGAAAATTTGCACATGAAATTCTATATCTTCGTGTTTTCTAATTGTAAACTTCTCGCAGTAAGATAGTAGGAAGGTTAGCCAAGCCACACTTTATGTTATTTCAATTAACAGTTGAATAATTTGAAGAAGTCCACTTCATCAGGCGAAACATGTCACTTCGCTGTTAACAACATGTTATAATTTAAGTTTATTCCCGAATTGTATTTGGTCCATTGCAAAGATATGGCTGTTTCAATGTTGGCAAGATGAAACATAAAACAATGTTGCCGGAACGTCTGAAAGAGAGAAGGCAGTCTGCACAAGGGTATTTTAGGAACACTTAGAATCGCATCGCTGCATTCCTTAAAAAGCAGAACTTTCAAATTATCTCACGGACATTTTGTTCACATTCCTTCAGCAGACAATGTAACTTATCTAAATGAGTTACAAAGAACGAGAGCTCGTGGTGAAAATGAGTTTTCATTGAACAACTTTATAAGCGGGGCCAGCGGGATCTTCTTTCTGGTTCGGTGGGCAGCCGTCTACATGGAAGTGATTACACTATTTAGTACTCTATAGAGAGGCCAGCAGGACTTCTGACGTCATCATCATCATTGTCGGCTGGATGGGGCTGGAGGGCGTGTCAGACTATGACCAATTGGCAATGGGCTCTCATCTTTATAGAATAACGAAATAGCGACGTCGATATTGTCGACA
The DNA here is from genome assembly GCF_040414725.1 of Anabrus simplex. Classification (NCBI taxonomy): domain Eukaryota; kingdom Metazoa; phylum Arthropoda; class Insecta; order Orthoptera; family Tettigoniidae; genus Anabrus; species Anabrus simplex. The sequence goes on from NC_090266.1 coordinate 50,314,679, forward strand.
ACGATCTCTCCTTCAGAACCACCCACATGCTAGCTAAATTCCCTAAACTTATCCTAAAATATAGCCTTGATGTGTGAAATGCGTACTTTCGCTCCTGTAGCAAGGAATCTTCACATGACTAGGGGTAACTGTTATCACGTACGGCTCGGAAGTTGAAGACCTATACATTGTGAAAAATGACCTATAAAAATACCTAAAAATATCCACAGAAAGGACCAAAACTGGCAAAACAAACGTAAAAATGTGATCGAAATTCACTAATAATTTTAGTTTTTATTAAATATTTAATGAAGGAAGATAAATGTTTGAAAATGGAAAACTCTAGTGTATGCAACATACAGTGCAAAAATATATGAGTGAAATACTTCACCTTTCATATAGTGTATATTTCTGGATTAACACAATTTTAAAAAGGAATTCCGTGGTTTTTTTAAATATACTTGCAGAATTTAGAATGATTTTTTCCACCTAGAATGAATTCAACGAACCGCAATGGACATCCTGTAGGAAGAAATTGAAATCATTGTAACTCTAGTCATGTTTGGATAAACCACACTAGGGTTACAGAAATTGGAATTCGGAATCGTTACCTCAGTTGGCAGTGTATCACAATAGTCATCTCCAGGTTCTTAGGTGTAAGGATCGTCGGTTTTCAGACAGCGCGTTGCAAAACATGGAGAAACTTCTCCCCACATCAACGGGTGTTGAGAGTTGATACTTGAAGCAAGTGAGATCTTCCTCATCAAAATCACTCACATCAAAATTTTCTCCTTTCAACATTTCACTTATCTGCATATAACTTGATACCCCTGTTTTCGTTCAAGCACTGTTTCATTTATTTTAATTTCACTTCATTTTTTCTCTTGTTAGATATGTTTCAAATATTTACTAGAGAAAAGTTGTTTGAGAGGTGATGGTTGAACTAATGATGATTCGAACTGAGAATGGGCAGTAAACATTTAGTCAAAATAAGGTGAAGTTGAAAAAATCCTAAAAATACTATAAAAGGAAAAATAACCTAAAAACTACCGAAAATAGGCAAGAAGGGACGAATAAAACCCACCATTTTCTGGCCTACAAAGACCAAGGATGAACATGCACTCGAGTCCTAGTTATCAGCTTTGCATAAAAATTGTTCTGAATATGTAAGAAATAAACTACTAACTTCGTTTATGTTGGATTAGCAATACAATTCTCAAGTATTCATTCTCCAAATATATACATTTTCATTATTTCCGTAGATACGTACACACATCTTCATTGTCGACAGTTATACCTTTCGGCATTGAGTCTGCAAGCCTTTGTGAATGAATAAAATGCCCCACGTTCCTGTATTTCCAACTCGTGCTATTGTATGTTTAGTTCCCCATCTCTTATTGAAGTTCTTCCCGGAATAAGGATGTAACCAACAAATCAGTTATCTTTGGGGTTTATTTCATGGTATACATTGCTTGAAACTACTACATATGCAAGTGTATAAACGAGTTCATCCATTAACAACTATGTTTTAATGTTATAACTTAAGACTTTAACAATAATATAAGAACTGGAAATGATACAATGGAAAATAGTCTGCAAGTACGAGGGCAAGTCAATAAGTATCTGCAACAAAAGGAGCACAGACTTTTTATCGATATCATTTTTCAATACATTCACCCTGTTTTTCAATGCACATCGTCCACCGTTTCACAAGCTTTGTGATACCTCTTACATAAAAGCGTTTTGGTTGCGCAGCGAGCCACTTATTCACCGCGTTCTTCATCTGTTCATCGGAGCTGATTCGATGGCCTCTTAGAGCATACCTAATGTGCACATGGTTTGCCACGTCACCAACTGACACTCGTCTGTTATTCAGGATCATGTCACACACTTGTTCCATATTGGCATCAGTTACGGCTGCAGATGGACGCACGGATTTTTCCTCATCCTTCACGCATGTGGCACCTTTTGAACGGTTCAGTCCACCGGTAAACACTTCGCTGTGGCAAATCATTGTTCTCGTATTGTGCTGAAAGTCTGTTAATAATTTCCGCTCCTGGTAAACCCTCAGACCACAAGAAACTGATTACGGAACGCTCTTCTTCCTTGGTGCAAACAGAAAGTGGAGGGACCATTTTACGTCGCAACAGCACACGCTGATCTGATAACACTGAAACCTACCACAGACGTAGACAACGGTGCCGTCTAGCGGCTAGTGAGCATACAACGCCATAGAGCCAACTTAAAGAGAATTCGAGCAAGAGTTCAGATACTTATTGACTTGCCTCCGTATGTCTTACGTTTGTATATAACAGATAAGACACCCAGCGCATGCACTTGAAAAAATAGCAAATTATATGACTGTAATATTAAAATAACAACTACAACAAATAATTGTCAGGGAAATATTTCAAAATATATAAGAGATTTCGTCTATGGCATTTTTAAATGATCTAGTACGCCTGGTATGTACCAACACAAGCACTGTCCACGTTCCATCCTTACACCAAGCAGGACAAAGTTCTGTAAAACAGCTTGAAGTTCAAATGTAAGACATAAGCTGACACCACGGCATAGAGGCATGATGATACACACTACTTCCACTGAAATCTCATTTTTCAAAAATGTGTTGGTTACATCCTTCTTCCGGGAAATCCGTAATTAAAGAAAGAGTCAAAACATAATCGTCTTGGTTTCCCTCTGGTCCTTTTCCCTCCATTGCCGAGCACATTAATCTCTCCTAGTTTATCTATCCTCCTCTATTTGGCTCGCCGGACATCACCATCCAGGCTGGTTTAAAGGCCTACACACAACTTCAACCATCGAGTTCACATTTAGTATTACCGGGCGAGTTTTCGAGTGGATAGGGGCGCTCAGCTATGAGCTTTCATCCGGGAGATAGTGGGTTCGAACCCCACTGTCGGTAGCCCTGAAGTTGTTTTTCCGTAGTTTCCCATTTTCACACCAGGCAAATGCTGGGACTATACCTTACTAAAGTCCACGGCCGCTTCCTTCCCACTCCTAGCCGTTTCCTATCCCATCGTCGCCATAAGACCTCTCTGTGTCGGTGCGACGTAAAGCAAATTAAAAAAGAAACATTTAGCCTTAATTTCGAGCACTCCCCTGCCTTCGATCCGACCTGTGTGTACCTGCAATTATTCTCGCTGTTTCCATATCTGTTACTTACAGTTTATGAATAGCATATCCGGAGTCCACTCAGCTTGCAACATCACACTGCAATGCCGGCCTGAAACCAGAGCAATGGATGGAATAGAGTTGATTTCTTTTTTACAGAATACCTTTCGTCTCAACTGCGAACTTATTCCAACGTTAATGAAGATCGTTAAAACAGAGATCCTATTATATTATATTATATTATATTATATTATATTATATTATATTATATTATATTATATTATATTATGTTATAACTTGTCCTGACTGACTGACTGACTGACTGACTGACTGACTGACTGACTGACTGACTGACTGACTGACTGACTGACTGACTGACTGACTGACTGACTGACTGACTGACTGACTGACTGATTCATCATCGCCGAGCCAAAACTACTGGACATAAAAAAATGAAATTTTGGGGATATATTCATATTAAGATGTAGGTGGTCGCTAGGAGAGGATTTTTGGATATTCCGTCGATAAGGGGGTGAAAAGGGGGGGTGAAAATTTAAAATGAGTGTGCTTATATCTCAAAACTTTAAAAGTTTACAGATGTAAAAATTGGTATTTAGAATCTTCTTTAAAAATAAGGAAACACGTATTTTTTTGCTTTCAGAAAATCCCAATAGGAAGGGTGAAAAAGGGTGAAAAAGGGTGAAAAAGCGTTTGAATCCCTTTAATCAGGATACCGGTCCTTATATCTCACAAACTGAAGATATTACAGACCTGAAAATTGGTACTTTTGATCTCTTTTAAAAATAAAGAAACACGTACTTTTTTGTTTTGGGAAAATCCAATTAATGGGAGGGTGAAAAGGAGTGAATTTTTAAAATGAGTGTATCTATATCTCAAAACTTCTAATGTTTATGGATGTAAAAATTGGTATTTAGAATCTCCTTTAAAAATAAAGACACACGTATTTTTTGTTTTCGGAAAATCCCAATAGGAAGCGTGGAAAAGGGTGAAAAACGGGTTGAATGCCTTTAATGAGGCTACTTATATTTCAGAACCTGAGGATATTACAGACCTGAAAATTGGTGTTTGGGATCTCCTTTAAAAATAATGAAACATATACTTTTTGTTCTTGGAAAATCCAATTAATGGGGGTGAAAAGGGTCTGAATTTTTAAAATGAGTGTATCTATATCTCAAAACTTTTAAAGTTTACAGATTTAGAAATTGGTGTTTAGAATCTTCATTAAAAATAAAGAAACACGTATTATTTTGTTTACGGAAAATCCCAATAGTTGGGGTGAAAAGGGGTTAAAATGGGTTGAATGCCTTTAATGAGGATACTTATATCTCAGAAACTGAAGATATTACAGACCTGAAAATTGGTGTTTGGGATCTCCTTTAAAAATAAAGAAACACATATGTTTTGTTTTTTTGGAAAATCCAATTAAATGGGGGGCGGGGTGAAGAGGAGTGAATTTTTAAAATGAGTGTATCTATATCTCAAAACTTCTAATGTTTATAGATGTAAAAACTGGTATTTAGAATCTCCTTTAAAAATAAAGAAACGCAAATTTTTTGTTTTCGGAAAATCCCAATAAGAAGGGTGGAAAAGGGTGAATAATGGGTTGAATGCCTTTAATGAGGATACATATATTTCAGAACCTAAAGATATTACAGACCTGAAAATTGGTATTTGGGATCTACTTTAAAAATAAAGAAACAGGTACTTTTTCTTTTTTGGAAAATCCAGATAATGGGGGGTGAAAAGGGGGGTTAATTTTTAAAATGAGTGTGTCTACTTCTGAAAACTGTAAAAGTTTACAGATGTAAGAATTGGTATTTAGAATCTCCTTTAAAACTAAAGGAACACGTTTTTTTTTTCTGTAAATCCCAATAGGAGGGATGTAAAAGGGTGAATAATAGGTTGAATGCCTTTAATGAGGATACATATATCTCAGAAACGGAAGATATTACAGAACTGAAAATTTGTATATGGGATCTCCTTTAACAACAAAGAAACACGTATTTTTTTGTTTTTGGAAACTCCTCTTAAGGGGAACTAAAAAGGGAGAGATTTTAAAATGAGAATTTATACAGTATATCTAAAAAAAACATAACATGTTACAGAAGTGAAAAATGATACCTTTCATCTCTATTAAAAATAAAGGAACGTGTATTTTTAGTTTTCCGAAATACCATTTGGGTGGAGGGGGTACAAGTGACTGAAAATGGTGTTGAATTATTTTAATTAGGCTAATGATATCTCAAAAATGAAGTTGTTACAGACGTGAAAATTAGTATTCGGATCCCCTTTAAAAACAAAGAAAAACGCGTTTGGGGTGGGGGCTCTCTTCGGGGCCGGAAGTGAAAAGGAATTGAATTCCTTTCAAGAGGACACATAAATCAAAAACTGAAGATGTTAGAGTCGTGATAATTGGTATTTAGAAGATCCTTTACTATTAAAGGAACAAGTATTTTTTGCTGGAAAATTCACTTGGGGGGGGGGGGGAAGGAGCGTGAAAGGAAGCGAAAGAAGTGAATTATTTTTATGGGGATATTTATATCTCAAAACTGAAGGTAATAGACGTGAACTTCGGTGTTTGGAATCTCCTTTAAACATAAAGAAACACGCCTTCTTTTCATTTTTTTTAGGTGGTTGGTAAATAAACATAACGGTGGTCAAAGGAGGTGAGACCAGTTGATTTTACTGTTCATAATGTACATATAAGGAGCCTCCGTTGCTCAGGCGGCAGCGCGCTGGCCTCCCACAGCTGGGTTCCGTGGTTCAAATCCCGGTCACTCCATGTGATATTCGTGCTGGACAGAACGGAGGCGGGACAGGTTTTCTCCGGATACTCCGGTTTTCCCTGTCATCATTCATTCCAGCAACACTTTCCAATATTTCATTTCAATTGTCATTCATCGATCATTGCCCCAGAGGAGTGCTTCGGCAGCCGGCACAATTCCTATTGTTGCCGCTAGATGGGGCTTTATTCATTCCATTCCTGACCCTGTCGAATGACTGGAAACAGGCTGTTGATTTTCGATGTACTAATTCTTATCATAAACCGATCATTTATAATCTTTCCTGGGTTCGATTTTAACAGCCATCTTTTCCTTTGGAGAACGTTCTTAGATTACAGTAGACTCTCCTGGCATATAAATAAAAATTTAAACACATTTGAAATAAACGATAGGAATGAGATTGACCGTCCAATTGTTCACTTCTATAATAAGGTCAATGATGCATGGAAGTATGTCATTCGTATAGCCAGAAATCCCGCACACTTGCCTACGCGCGATAATGGTGCACTTCACATTGTCAACAATGACAGTGGCAGCAGAGGTAATTTACCGCCAAGTAGCGGTCTTGCTTCTTGCTGTGGGGTCCAGAACATCTAGTAATAATAATAATAATAATAATAATAATAATAATAATAATAATAATAATAATAATAATAATAATAATAATAATAATAATAACAATGTTCTGGACTGTCGTCAAATTGTGCGGACCGCGCTGGAAACGGGTCCTGGCCTGGTAATGACTACGAATACAGTCCGGGTTTAGTACCGCCAAGGCACCCAAGACGACACCACGCCGGAGCTCCTTCAGGATTTGATCCATATTAAAAATGCTTATAGGAAAAGATGGCAAAGATTTAGGGACCCAACTGACCGCGTGGAATACCTGGACCTAGCCCGGGAAGTACGAAATCGATTGCTGGAAAGAAAGTTTGAAGAATGTGAGGAATTTCGGAGGATCATATATAAAACGTAAATCATTCAATTATAAATTTCAGTATAATGCCGTAGCGAAGCACGGGTATCTTGCTAGTTATATTATATTATATTATATTATATTATATTATATTATATTATATTATATTATATTATATTATATTATATTATATTATATTATATTATATTATATTATATTATATTATGATTCAGTCTGCCAAAGCCTTTTGAGAAATCTGTATAGATCACAACTATCTGTCTTTGACTGTCCAATGCATTACAAATATCTTAAGTAAAATTTGTAAGGTTATTTACAGTGGACCTTCCTGGTTAATGCTGATGGGAAATTTAGTTTTTAACCTATCCCAAAATCCTACAGAATATAAGTTGCTCAAAGAAACCTTTACTGGAGTGTTAATTGTAGAAATTGCTCTATAATTCTCCACTGTGATATCTCCTGACTTAAGGACCGAACAAACCATGTTTAGTTGTAAAGTGTACCGAAATGTTTGAGTATTTAGTATTAAATTAGTTATAGATGAGATATAAGGGTTTCCTTAGTACTTCAGCACAACATTTCAATACACACGGTGGTATACCGTCTGGGCCACTTAATTTACTAGGCTTTAATTTCTTTATAAATCGTCGCCATAAGACCTATCTGTGTCGGTGCGACGTAAAGCAACTAGCAAAAAAATAGTCTTTATTGCTTTTGAATATTCAGTTTGCTCCCTGCCACTTAATACCTTTCAGCAGGTGATTCATACGAACTATGCACAACACAGTGTGACTTTCTTGGAGATAGAACGAGAATATTCCTTGTCTGGCCACATCGCGAATATTCTGGTGCACATCGCCTGAGGCTAGCCTCGGACAGTCAGTTGGTGCTGGGGTCGGAGTCAGTGTTGCACTCGGGGTCAGTGTTGGATTCCGTGGTGGAGTCAATGTTTTGGTGTTCGGTGACTGGGCTGAGTCGCTAGTGTCCCACCGAGGTCTGAACGAGGAGCTGTGGTTGTGGTTTCGGAGTGCTTAGTTGTTCACTGCATGTGACTGTGTGAATTACTGGACTGTCTCTGGGGTCCAACCAAAGAATAGTCATCTTGTATTGTATAGCCAGTAGCACTGGGTTCAAATCCAGCGGTCTGCACACAGATGCTGTATGGGGCGAATCGACTTGGACATCTCTCAGGACACGAGTCAGAACGCGACTTTTGGCGTATCACTCGCAGTCTGACTCGAACCCATGAACCCGCCGTGCTACTCATGGCTGGAATGGCTTGGTCTTCTCCCCCTATGATAAAGCTGAGGCTTTCGCTGATGCTATTGAAAGCCAATGCTTAACTCACAATCTATCTGACGATGACGATGACGATAATAATAATTTCGTGTGGCTATTTCTAGCCGAGTGCAGCCCTTGTAAGGCAGACCCTCCGATGTGGGTGGGTGGCATCTGCCATTTGTAGGTAACTGCGTGTTATTGTGGTGGAGGATAGTGTTATGTGTGGTGTGTGAGTTGCAGGGATGTTGGGGACAGCCCAAACACCCAGTCTCCGGACCATTGGAATTTACCAATTAAGATTAAAATCCCCGACCCGGCCGGGAATCGAACCCGAGACCCCTCTGAACCGAAGGCCAGTACGCTGACCATTCGGCCAACGAGTCGGACACGATGACGATAACGAACTACGGACTCGTGAGATACGCAGAATAGCCTTGGCTTTTAAAAGACAATGGACACCGGACAGATTGCATTCCCCATTATTAATCACAAGACAAATTCTTAATATTCTCAAATGACTAAGTTATACACATAGCTGTCGCTTTCTTGCTTCTTTAATTCTATATCGCCAGCCTTATCTACAGAAAGATATGCGTACTTTTTCCTCGTTTTATTCTTCTCGCCTGAGCAAATATCACTTTCTTGTAGGCAGTCCAGCTGTGTTTATGTATATCGGTTCACATGTGGTGAATCCAATGCTGTTGGTATTTAAAGTTCTCTTACCTTGCGTTTCTGTATGAAACTGTATTTGCCAAATCCTCTTACATACACTGACTGACAGTGAAAATGCAACACCAAGGAGAAGTGGTTCGAAAGGGATGAAAGTTGGGGAAAAAACAGAGAAGGCACGGATGAATAATTGATGTTTATTTCAAACTGATATGCAGGTTACACAATGCGCACGGCATCGACTCAGTAGGATGTAGGACCACCGCGAGCGGCGATGCACGCAGAAACACGTCGAGGTATAGAGTCAATAAGAGTGCGGATGGTGTCCTGAGGGATGGTTCTCCATTCTCTGTCAACCATTTGCCACAGTTGGTCGTCCGTACGAGGCTGGGGCAGAGTTTGCAAACGGCGTCCAATGAGATCCCACACGTGTTCGATTGGTGAGAGATCCGGAGAGTACGCTGGCCACGGAAGCATCTGTACACCTCGTAGAGCCTGTTGGGAGATGCGAGCAGTGTGTGGGCGGGCATTATCCTGCTGAAACAGAGCATTGGGCAGCCCCTGAAGGTACGGGAGTGCCACCGGCCGCAGCACATGCTGCACGTAGCAGTGGGCATTTAACGTGCCTTGAATACGCACTAGAGGTGACGTGGAATCATACGCAATAGCGCCCTAAACCATGATGCTGCATTGTCTAGCGGTAGGGCGCTCCACAGTTACTGCCGGATTTGACCTTTCTCCACGCCGACGCCACACTCGTCTGCGGTGACTATCACTGACAGAACAGAATCGTGACTCATCGGAGAACACGACGTTCCGCCATTCCCTCATCCAAGTCGCTCTAGCCCGGCACCATGCCAGGCGTGCCAGGCGTGCACGTCTATGCTGTGGAGTCAATGGTAGTCTTCTGAGCGGACGCCGGGAGTGCAGGCCTCCTTCAACCAATCGACGGGAAATTGTTCTGGTCGATATTGGAACAGCCAGGGTGTCTTGCACATGCTGAAGAATGGCGGTTGACGTGGCGTGCGGGGCTGCCACCGCTTGGCGGCGGATGCGCCGATCCTCGCGTGCTGACGTCACTCGGGCTGCGCCTGGACCCCTCGCACGTGCCACATGTCCCTGCGCCAACCATCTTCGCCACAGGCGCTGCACCGTGGACACATCCCTATGGGTATCGGCTGCGATTTGACGAAGCGACCAACCTGCCCTTCTCAGCCCGATCACCATACCCCTCGTAAAGTCGTCTATCTGCTGGAAATGCCTCCGTTGACGGCGGCCTGGCATTCTTAGCTATACACGTGTTTTGTGGCACACGACAACACGTTCTACAATGACTGTCGGCTGAGAAATCACGGTACGAAGTGGGCCATTCGCCAACGCCGTGTCCCATTTATCGTTCGCTAGGTGCGCAGCACAGCGGCGTATTTCACATCATGAGCATACCTCAGTGACGTCAGTCTACCCTGCAATTGGCATAAAGTTCTGACCACTCCTTCTTGGTGTTGCATTTGCTCTGTCAGTCAGTGTATTTAACAATAAAAATAACTGCACTTGCCCTGTTTACGGGTTTCAGTAGCCTATGGCATAAATCTGTTAACAATGTCATTGGCTGTTCGTCCCACTAACTACTTTTAAGGTTCTCAGAGCCGCCGAGGTGCCTGAATTTAGTCCAGCAGGAGTTCTTGTACGTGCCAGTAAATCTACCGACACTAGGCTGACGTATTTGAGCACCTTCAAATACCACCGGAATGAGCCAGGATCGAACCTGCCAAGTTGGAGTCAAAAGGCCACACAACCCTGTTCTGTCATCTCTGAAGTTATTTGCAGATCTGACTATTTCTGGTGTTGAACATCTTGTGCTCCATATATCTCCTACCGCACTGTTCTAAACCATTTGTCTGCAATTTCATGTTGAAAACATTTCTTAGGAAGATAATGTAGGGGCCTCCCTGCTGCGAAAATCGTAAAATCTAGCATTTTCCTCAATTGTACCAAATGTTAAAGGGCTTAGGGACCCTGAAAGGTTTCAGATTGTGAGTCTTGGAAAGCTCTATCAAACTAAACCCGCCTCCGTAGCGTAACGGTTAGTGCTATTAGCTGTCGTCATCGGAGGCCCGAGTTCGTCTCCCGGTACTGTCAGAAATTGATGAATGGCAGGAGGGCTGGCATGTGGTTAAAATGGCACATGGAGCTCACCTCCATTGGAGGTGCACAACCTCGGGACGAGGGCACGAATTTCCTTTATCAATCTAAAAAGCAAATTTCGAAAACTCACTTCCGGCCCAAATGCAGTTCCGCAAAAACTGCCTAAAATCGCTTATTTCCTTACTGGTTTTCTTTTTTATTCAAAACCTAGCCAAATTAACTTATTTGTATAATTATTTCTATAATTTGTTCCTTCACTCAATACCCTCAGGCGTTTTTGATTTTTGAGAATGCCCACACCGAATGTAGTTTTAAGCGCTTAAGTGAAACTCTGCATTGACTCACATTAGCGCTCGTAGTGGTAGTGGTAGAAAAGGACCAACTGCTAATCTAATCCACCGGATAACGATGATTAAGAAAAGTATTGTAATTTTTAGGAATAAATATAGGATATATTATCATACTTTATTATTACCTAAAATTCGCTGCTCATATTCCTAGGATGTTTTCAACATTGAGTGGCTTGCCCAAAGGGCTACAACTGTGGATTTTTCTCAAAATTCTTCTTTAACAAAACATTTTCAGTTCTGAGAATATCAATTGTTTCCTTATACTTCTTTAGGTTACCTGCCTGAAGCTTCAGTAGTGAAGAATCCTCGTCCAACTTCTCATGTACAAAATTAAAAGACTTGTAAAGTTCTTCCTGAGTAGTTTCATAAGATTTGGAGACAGCTTTTAACCTGTTCCTGAACTGAGAGTAATATATAATTATTTCTTTGGGTGTTGGACACCCAGCTGTGCCTCCAGAAGTTGTTCGATGGACACCACTCCCCATACTTTCACACCTTTACACTTATCACATTTCCATAGTGTGGCTGAACTTTTCCAGAACTTGATATCTTCATCCTTTAGATTGACACAAGGAGCGTGAAACCGGATAATGCATACAGCACATTCGATCCCTGGATGTATGTCTGCCCGCGAGACTCACTTCTCTCTCTCTCTCTCATTGTAGCGCTCTCCTCAGATGTGTTCTTATAATAATGGGTCGCCACTATTTAGAGGTTATCGGTCTTTGAAATATGAAATATTTAAAATTAGCAGCAATGTTAGTTTCGAAGCTACTCATATGACGTGAATAAAATTACTTATTTCATCGAATTTAGGTTACTTTCAGTTATTCATATGCATAATGTAGACGACGGGTGCTAAAGCTTGCCCGCGTTGCTGACCCGGGGCTGTGCACCCCTAGTGGTGAGAAGCTCCAGTTACGTGTTTTCGTCCACAATTAAAGATTGAAACATTCCGCTGCACAGGCTGTGACATAAGGATTGAGACAGGAATTTGTTAGTGTGTGTTTATATTTGTGTACTTTTGCATCAACATGGTTGCTTGAAAAGATGGTACTTTTATCATAGCCTATTTTCTGTTGTGTAAGTTCACAAGAACATGCCGTTTTGCTATGAAAGCTACGTACTAACAGCACAATATTCGGTATTGTTCTGCTCCATTATTGTTCAAAGGAGAGTTGCGCATGTTAAGCCCTTGATATATTAAATGCCTGTTAATTTGTACTTCATCGCTTATAGCAACCTTTACAGGATTTTTACTTTTTTTATTTTTTGGTAACGGAGATAATACAGTATTGTTCGACACATTTCATAGAAACGCCCTGTTGAACAGACTGAATAATGTACGTCCTTGAAAGAATATAATTATACATGTACTGCACGCAATACCGCATTTATGAGGGTGTAATGTACACCCCTCCAGCCTTGTTCTATCTGATACCGTCGTGTGCTAGCGCTCGTGACAGCTGTTTCTCGTGCACGTATAACTGTCAGTCACCATGCCTGTTGTAGACAGTCCTCAGCCTGAATTCACCGACCAATTCACTAAATATAACTTGATAACACCACATTTGACACAAAATTTGGGAGCACATCACAAACCGCCTGTTTAGCACACCATTGCCAACCTTTAGGATGTGTATTATCCCATGATAGAAGTATAGTAAATGAGAGACTCAAGGTACATAAAGGCTGATGCAGTGAATGTGCAGTTGCGATAACGGTTTTCTGTGAGAAGGAAGTCGCCTCCCGACGAAACTATCTTTGTTTTAGACCAACTTTGCTTTACGGGAGTGAAAGAAGAGTGGACTCAGGATATCCAATTCATAACTTAGAAGTAACAGACATGAAAGTAGCGAGAATGGTTCCCGCTACAAACAGGTGGGAACAGTGGCAAGAGGGTACTCAGAATGAGGAGATAACGGCTAAGGTAGGAATTTACTCGATCGATGAAGCCGTACGCATAAACCGGTTTCGGTGGTGGGAACATGTGCAGCGAATGGTGAAGGATAGGATACCTAGGTGAATAATGGGCTCAATCATAGAGGGTCAGAGAAGTAGAGGTAGACGAAGACGACAATGGTTAGACTTAATCTGTGATGATTTAAAGATAAGAGGTATAAAACTAAACGTGGCCACAGAACTAGTTACAAACAGAGGATTGTGGCGGCGTTTAGTAAATTCACAGAGGGGTGAAGTCTGAAAGCTCAAAGGCATAACAGTATATAATGAAGATTTATTTATTTATTTATTTATTTATTTATTTATTTATTTATTTATTTATTTATTTATTTATTTTGCAGTGATGAAGCTAGGACTCGGCAACCTGTCTTACAATTAAACCCGTAAATTATAGAAGAAATATACTAATGTACTATTCGATCGCAAAATGAAAGAAAACTATATAACATATCTATATGAATGATTTAGAGAACATACAGTGAATAAAAAAGTATAATAATATACACACAAAAAACTCGAAGCATAAAAGTGAAAAATAAAAAATAGCAATTAAATGCAAGTAAAATAAAACCTGAAAATATAAGTCAGTGCATAAACAGAACACAACACGTAATAAAGTAAAGGGAAAAACAAGTATGGCAACAAAACAGTGATATTACTTAAACTCTGTGCACATTAGGTAAAAGCGAAAAACATTCTACATTTGCACTATAACAATACAATAATTATAATAACCTAATATTACTTATATGAAGTAACGGTATGCTTCAGATGTACAATAAATATGACTATGCTACTAGCCTACTTACCACAATCACAACCTATTATACGCCACCAGTTACACGAAACCGTTGGTGGTGTTCAGAAGATTCAGTTATAGATTCTGAGATTTTTTAGAGTTCCTGATTGCCCTGAAGGTGAATTCCAAAATCGTAACCCAGCCACAACGAAGGATCCATTGTAGATAGAAGAGTGATGGTGGGAATATCGATGGAACTGCCGGATCTAGTGTTTCAATTATGTAACGAAGACAAGAAATGAAGAAATATACTTGGGGATATTTTATTTTGAGTTCGATATATCAACCGAAAGTACATTCAGCGTCGGTCACCTTTCGGATTACAGTCAGGAAAGAGGTTGCGTGAGGATCGTAACTCAAGTTCAAAGCAAATCGAAGACCAAAGTTCATTGTTCTTTGCAGTTTCTTGGTTAATTCACGAGTCGCATCAACAAGGACAACGTGGCAACAGTCAAGTATTGGTAGTATTAAAGTTCGGAGAAGTTTTTATCTTTACGCCATGTGGCAAAATATCCTTACCCCGTTCGAGTAAAAGCGTACACCTTTTTTTTTTCATATATTTCGTATAATAATGTTACTTTTTACGTCACACTAACTACTTTTTTCAGAGACGCCGAGGTGGCAGAATATTATCCGTCAGTTCTTTTACGTGCCACAATATCTACTGACACGAGGCTGACGTATTTGTCCACCTTGAAACACCAGCGTACTGAGCCAGTATCGAAACTGCCAAGCTGGAGTCTGAAAGCCGGCGCCCGAACCGTCTGAGCCACTCAGCCCGTCCGACTTCATTTGGTTTGCAGACCAGTAAAGAGGGTCATACCTAGGTTCTTCAATTCTTTAGTGAACGGAATTACGGTTGCATGTAATGCCACCGAAAGATTGGTATGAATTTTACACGTGGCATTTAATCATTTCTGAAACCGGTTATAAATATTTCAGTTACTTTACATGTGAGGAGGGGAACGTTTTCTTTGGCGTTCGCATTGCATTTTTGAATGTCGGTGTTAATATCTCTTATTGCGTTTCCAATATTTCTTATATAGGCCCTAAACGTCAGTTTGGAGTTAATAGGCATAAAGGTAATATTCATTATATAGGAGGTATCACTGCTATAGAGGGCAAACTGTAGAGAGCCAAGACAGAACCCTGTGGAGTTCCTGCCTTCCTACGCCGCTCCTATAGAGTATTATCCTGATCTGTTACACATTACTTGCGATCTGTAAGATACCCGGTAGGTATTTATAGTGTCAAAAGCACTGCAGACGTCAAGGAGTGTGAGTGTATTCACTTGCATTTCGTACATTCCTTGTCTGATGTCCCCAGTCAATTTGGGTAAGCATTTGCTGTGCTATGGCCCTTCTTGAAGCCACACTCAGACCGCAGATGATCTATTACGTTTATGTCTGGTGAATGGGGTGGTGTTTCTAACACCGCAAAAAAGCCGGATATGTGTTTTCGGGTCCCTGCGTTCAGGATCAAAGCCCTGATTAAATATGAATGTGTTATTTATCTCTTCTTTCAGTTCACAAGGTTTAATATACTGTTGTTATAATGCTTAAGTGTACATTATGGTCCATGGTACCCTCATTGAACTCCAAATGTCAGACCTCACTGGGAGCTATACAACCCCATATCATAGCTCATGCTGCACCGTGTTTAATAGAAGGTCTCAGATTTTTAGAGTTCCGTATTTGGCTTACGCTACATACAACATTTCCCACATAAACCAGTGGGGTACATCCTGCGCTGGTAAGTGAAGAGAACCGATTTCCAAAATTGAATGTCTGTGCTCCACAGCAAACTCTGTTCTCCCCCTTCCTGTTAACCTCACTAATTAAATGTTTCCTAGCCACTCGGCCGTGGCGGTTCGGTTTTCTCAGCACATTTCTCATTGTTTCAGGATTACATTTTTAGCTTCACTTTCAACCATGCTGAGTAACCACCGTTCATCCCTAATAATAAAGATTTTCGTGGAGCTCATTTTTGGCTTTGTTACTGTACTGGAAGTTCATCTAAATCCCGTGCATTTAAATGAAGCGCCTTCAAGAACGCTATCTATCAAATTAAAATTGAAACAACTAGTGCAAGAAGTTGGAACGTTGATCAACAGATGTCACTACTAAAGTGATAGAGTAATGTGTTATGTTAAGGTTTCCGAAACTGATTGCATGTCTTTTGATTTTTGTTTTTTTGGTATATCACAGTTTACAACAACTTCAAAAAGTTGGGACTTTTCTCCATAGAAGTCTCTATTTAAGAACTGATGTCAAGCACTCTAGAAATTTAAGGAAATTTTGTGTTTATAGGTTTTCTGAACTGTGTTGACTTTCTGTGTTATTGATACTTCAAGGTTTGCAAAACTTTTTACTGATCCCGCCAACTTTGTATTCGAGCCAGTCACACATTTTGTGTATTTAATTTTCAGCCAATCATAGGCTTCTTGTAACTTTTCGACTGTCCAATAAGAATGATAGGGTGTTTCTGGGTTTAGTCCAGAGCCTTCTCGAACCTTCCTCTAGGGTATAAAAGCTGACGCCTTTTCGAACTTGTCTTATTGATCGTCGCGTTACTGAGTGTGTGTGTTAAGAGAGGAGGTGAGGGCTTCATTCTTCGTCAGGTAGAGCATCAGCTAAGGTAAGGGCCACCAGTTTTATATCTCTAGTTATCTCCGAAAGCTGATTCGAGGGGAAGGTTCCTATCTTTAAGTATGTAACAGTCAATTCTCTAAAATGTAATCTTTCCTTTTTTCTCATGTAAAAGTTCAAGTATGTCAAAAGTACTTAACTAAAATCCGGGATAGAGGAGGCGTTACCCTCTCGAATTCCCCTTCAATTAATCTTGAGGTGACTATGATCTTGTAACAGTCTTCGCTTGTAAATTGTAACTTAACTTGTCCATGTGTCACCGCAGTAGTTTAGGATTAGCCACAAGCCCCAGTAGGGTTTTAACCTCTTGATTTCCAGAAGCGCAAGTGTCCGCCTCGATACATTTTGCTTTTGGGGCCAGTAATTGTACCTCTTGATTTCCATAAAGGCGCAGTAGAATGGGTGCTAGATACCCCTGTAAAAATTTAAAAAGTACCTGATGTGATATTGTAAATTGTAGGTTGTGCCCAGAGAGTCCTGAAAGTGTAATTTTATTGAGCAAAGACGCTCTAACCGGGCGAGTTGGCCGTGCGCTTAGAGGCGCTCGGCTATGAGCTTGCATCCGGGAGATAGTAGGTTCGAATCCCACTATCGGCAGCCCTGAAGATGGTTTTCCGTGGTTTTCCGTGGTTTTCCATTTTCACACCAGGCAAATGCTGGGGCTGTACCTTAATTAAGGCCACGGCCGCTTCCTTCCAACTCCTAGGCCTTTCCCATCCCATCGTCGCCATAAGACCTATCTGTGTCGGTTCGACGTAAAGCGCCTCGCAAAAAAAAAGGACGCTCTAATCTCTAGTGTAAAAGGTAAAAGGTTAGGGTTTGGGAGCGCTGTCTCGTTGGTTGAATTATAGAGCACCGAGGCTCCTTTGTAAGGTGTGTGATATTGAAGGGTGCCTTTGGAAGGCCATATCTTGTAACCTTTGGAGCAAAATACTCTTCAAAATTGTGATTTATAAGTTTCTGTGAAAGAAATTGGGAGATTCGTCTCCTTGCCTATCTAACTAAACGCAACATTAGAGATGTTGGAACCTTCGTAAATTATATATTATTTGTATTATTTGTATATTATAAATTCTTAGTTTTTCTGTTTTTCTATTTTGTACAAAACTACCTCTGTACCTGAAATCTTGTTGTTTGTTAAATTTAATATCTGGAATGAAATAAAACTTTATTTTAAAGTTTTAAATTAATCATTGACTATCGTGGATAGACCCATTCCCACCAGCACCTTCTTTCACCTCTGCGTTCCCCAGAATACCCCGGAACAGTTACAACTGTTACGCATTCTTTAAAACATTTTGTGACAAAGCAGTTCCACCTCGGAGTTTAGCACGACTTCAAGCACAAATGGGAAGCTAATCTGCATTTGTTCGCATTAAAAAAGCCTTATATGAAATACATTACATATTTTATGTCTAGCTAGCAAGATACCCGTGCTTCGCTACGGTATTATACTGAAATTTATAATTGAATGTTGTTTTAGATATATAATCAGCCGAAATTCGCGATCTGAATCGTTTTCTGCGAGAATCCGCCAAAATTCGCGATCAGACTCGTTTTCTAATAGATTATGGCAAGTTTCCTCCCATTTTTCAATCTTTATTTCCAGCAATCGATTTCGTACTTCCCAGGCTAGGTCCAGGTATTCCAACCTGTCAGTTGGATCCCTAAATCTTTGCCATCTTTCCTTATAAGCATTTTTAATACGGAACAAATACTTCAGGAGATCCGGCGTGGTGTCGTCTTGGGTGCCTTGGCGGTACTGAACCCGCGGCCAGACTGCATTCTTAGTCATTACCCGTCCAGGACCCGTTTCCACCGCGCTCCGCACATTTGAGGACGGTCCAGAACATTATTATTATTATTATTATTATTATTATTATTATTATTATTATTATTATTATTATTATTATTATTGTACCGGGAGGTACACCTCCACTCCGCTAATTTAAAATGTGCGCCTGTTGAAACTCCTCTGCTGGAGGAAGTCTGAACTTTATCTACGCTATTAATTCTTTACCTTCTCAGAAGATGTCACCACGTGGAAAATTTTGAGTTTTTGAACTGTGTCATTTCTGATGTGTTTTTGTTTCGCTTGAAGTAAGGAGTGTGAACTTTCTCTTCTAGAGGACACTACTGAAGATCAACAATAGTGCACCCTAGTGCGGAGTCAAAGAACTATTTTGTTGGAGAAATTTTTATTTCAAATGTTTGTTTCTTGCTAAATTTCTTTCTGTTATTGTTTAAGTTGGCTGTATACCCCTCTTTTCCCCCTTGTTTTAGATTTATCCAATCCCGAATTTCTTTTAGTAATTTCCGACCAATCCGATGTATCTTCCCCCATCTTGGATATGTTTCTGTACCCTAGCCAATAAAAAGTTTGTGGGAGGGTGTTTTCATTCCCCTAACGCCTAGAACCTTCCGCGAGAGGATATAAACTGCTGATTTTAGGGTCTCCGGGCCACTTCTGTTCCATCTTTCAGTGTATAAAGTACATAGCAGGAGGCGGGAAGCGCCTCTTTCCTCGGCAGCGGTCATCAATAAGGTAATGGCCGATTAATAAATTCTTTCTTTGCTAGCTCAGCAGTTTAACTCTCGGGGCGGGTGCGAAGCGTTCCACCATGTAACCTTTTCCTAAAATGTAACAATCTTTCTTCTATTCTCTTTCAAGCTACCTTCTGGGATAGAGAGTGCTAACCCTCTCGAGCTCCCACTCTTATTGTTTTGAGGTGAACTTATTTTCTCAACCTATTCTTCGTTAATATAAAACAAATTGCTCTTTTCTAAAGTCACCTCGGTAGTATGGGATTAGCCCTTGCATTAGTGGCCTAGAGCCAGATTAGGTTTTTTTAAAAACAAGTGTATTAGGAGTGCAGATTGCCTCCTCTCAAATTGTTATTTTAGAGGTCATGTAATTGCCCCTTTTCATTTAATAGACCTCAGTAGGTTGGGCATTGTACCCCTGTGTCTATGTCCAGTGAGGACAACTTGAAGGTGGAGTTTGGTGTGGCCTGGGAGAGGCTTAAATTTTGAGAGCGAGTGGCTCTTTTGAAAATTAAGTGTTGTATGCCTCGTGGAGGCTTTTCTGTGTAATTTGGAGCAAGGGCTCCTAGGTATGAATGGGGTTTTCTGCCCCTCTGTTTAAACTCGTGTTTGGGGTAAAACTGAGCTGATTGCCCAAGCTGTGTAAAATCAGGGCGCGAAGCCCAATTCCTGTAAATATTGTAACTACCCTTTTTGACTTGCTACTTTGTACCTGCCATGCTTGTTATTTCTTGTTTTTGAAAAGAAAATATAACCTTGTTAAATTTTAAATTAATTTTGCTTTCGTAGCTGGAGACCTATTCACACCCGCACCTTCTTTCACCTCTACCTACCACGGAAAAACTCCGTAACAATTATTATTATTATTATTATTATTATTATTATTATTATTATTATTATTATTATTATTATTATTATTATTATTATTATTATTATTATTATAGATGTTCTGGACCCCACAGCAAGATGCAAGACCGCTACTTGGCGGTAAATTACATCTGCTGCAATTGTTATTGTTGAGAATGTGACCAGCACCAATGTCGCGCGTAGGCAAGTGTGCGGGATTTCTGGCTATACGAATGACATACTTCCGTGCATTATTGACCTTATTATAGAGTAGAACAATTGGACGGTCAATCTCGTTCCTAACGTTTATTTCAAATGTGTTTAAATTTTTATTCATATGCCAGGAGAATCTACTGTAATATAAGAACGTTCTCCGAAGGAAAAGTTGGCTGTTGAAAACGAATCCAGGAAAGATTAAAAAGATCGGTTTATGATCAGAATAAGTACATCGAAAATATACAGCCTGTTTCCAGTCATTCGACAGGGTCAGGAATGGAATGAATAAAGCCCCATTTAGCGGCGACAGTAGGAATTGTGCCGGCTGCCGAAGGACTCCTCTGGGACAATGATCGATGTATGACAAATGAAATGAAATATTGGACAGTGTTGCTGGAATGAATGATGACAAGGAAAAGCGAAGTATCCGGAGAAAAACCTGTCCCGCCTCCGTTTTGTCCAGCACGAATGTCACGTGGAGTGACCGGGATTTGAACCACGGGACCCAGTTCTGAGAGGCCGGCGCGTTGCCGCCTGAGCAACGGAGGCTCCTTATAAGTACATTATGAACAGCAAAATCAATTGGTCTCACCTCCTTTTACACCCCACCGCCGTTAAGTTTATTTACCCCCCCAAAAAAAATTAAAAGAAGGAGTGTTTCTTTATATTTAAAGGAGATTCCAAACCCCAATGTTCACGTCTATTACCTTGAGTTTTGAGATATATGTATCCCCATAAAAATAATTCGCTTTTTTTTACTTCCTTTCACACTTCTCCCCCCCCCCCACCCTTAAGTGAATTTTCCGGAAAAAAATACTTGTTTCTTTAATAGTAAAGGATCTTCTAAATAGCAATTATCACGACTCTAACTTCTTCAGTTTTTGATTTATGTGTCCCCATGAAAGGAATTCAACTCCTTTCCACTCCCGCCCCCCAAGATGGTTTCCCCCACTAAAAGCGTATTTCTTTGTTTTTAAAGGAGATCAAAATACCAATTTTCACGTCCGTAACAACTTTAGTTTTTATTAGATGTATGTATTCTCATACAATTAAGTCAATTAATTTTAGAATTCTTAACCCCCCCCCCCCATTTCATTGGATTTTCCGAGAATACGCGTTTCTTTATTTTTAAAGGAGATCCCATATACAAATTCTTAGTTCTGTAATATATTTAGTTTCTGAGATATATGTGTCCTCATTAAAGGCATTCAACCCACTATTCACCCTTTTACACCCCTCCTATTGGGATTTACAGAAAACGAATAAATACTTATTCCTTTACTTTTAAAGGAGATTCTAAATACCAATTTTTACATCTGTAAACTTTTAAAGTTTTAAGATATAGACCCATTCATTTTAAAAATTCACCCCCCTTTTCACCCCCCATTATCCGGACTTTTCAAAAACGAAAATATACGTGTTTCTTTATTTTTAAAGTGGATCCCCAATACCAATTTTCAGGTCTGTAATATCTTCAGGTTCTGAAATATAAGTAGCCTCGTTAAAGGCATTCAACCTCTTTTTCACCCTTTTCCATCCTTCCTATCGGGATTTTCCGAAAACAAAAAAAACGTGTTTCTTAATTTTTAAAGGAGATTCTAAATACCATATTTTACATCTATAAACTTTAAAAGTTTTGAGATATAGATACACTCATTTTAAAATTCACCCCCCTTTTCACCCCCATTATTTGGATTTTGCAAAAACAAAAAAATACGAGTATCTTTATTTTTAAAAGAGATCAAAGGTACCAATTTTCAGGTCTGTAATATCTTCAGTTTCTGAGATATAAGTATCCTCATTAAAGGCATTCAATCCATTTTCACCCCTTTTCACCCCTCCTATTGGGATTTTCCGAAAACAAAAAAATACGTGTTTCTTTATTTTTAATGAAGATTCTAAATACCTATTTTTACATCTGTAAACTTTAAAAGTTTTGAGATATAGATGCACTGTTTTTAAAAATTCACCCCCCTTTTCACCCTCCCATTAATTGGATTTTTCAAAAACAAAAAATACGTGTTTTTTATTTTTAAAAGATATCAAAAGTACCAATTTTCAGGTCTGTAATATCTTCAGTTTCTGAGATATAAGTACCGGTATTCTGATTAAAGGCATTTAACCTCCTTTTTTACCGTTTTTCACCCCTCCTATTGGGATTTTCTGAAAACAAAGAAGTACGTATTTCCTTATTTTTAAAAGAGATTCTAAATACCAATTTTTACATCTGTAAACTTTCAAAGTTTTGAGATATAGATACACTCATTTTAAAATTCCAACCCCCTTTTCACCCCCTTAGCGAAGGAATATCCAAAAATCCTTTCTTAGCGAGCACCTACATCTTAATATGAATCTATGCCCAAAATTTCATTTCTTTATGTTCAGTAGTCTTGGCTCGGCGATGATGAATCAGTCAGTCAGTCAGTCAGTCAGTCAGTCAGTCAGTCAGTCAGTCAGTCAGTCAGTCAGTCAGTCAGTCAGGACAAGTTATTTTATATATATAGATGTGGTCTTGTAAAAAACTGGAATTCAAATATTCTATCCATTGTATTGCTGGCATTAGAACATACAGATTACAGTTGAGTGAAACAACAAATGTATTGCCTACCTCACTGGATACTCTTCGAATTTCATTTTGAGCGACTGTATCGTTTTTGTAGAAAAATTAATGCAATTACGATAATACCTGCCAATAAATTAAACAGAATATTTTAAGCACAAAATATAATTAAATTCTTTAAATTTTATTTATCAACAAAGTACAGGGTAACGTGGTTTAAATAATTTATCATTCTTTACAATACAGCCCCTTATCAACAGCAGGTTTGGAAAGAATGTAATATTTTAGTATTGAAGATCTCCCCGGAACAAGTATGTAACCAAACAATTTTTGAAAATTGGGATTTCAAAGGAAATAGGATGTATCATCATGACTCTATTCTGTAGTGTCATCTTATGTCTTACATTTGAACTTCAATCAGGTGTACAGCCAGCAGAACTTTGTCCTGCGTGATGTGAGGATGGAACATCAGTCAAGATGGTGGACAGTGCTTATGTTGGTTCATCATCAGGTGTTATAGATCCTTTAAATTAAGGCCATGGACGAAATCCTATGTATGTTTTAAATTATTTTCTTGAGATTTTTATTTCTATTGTTATTTTTTATTAATACACTAATATTATTTGCTATAATTTGTGTTCTAAGTGCATGTGCACGATTTCTCTTCCTATATTTACGTATGTATGACATACTTGCCGGTTATTTTTCGCTGGATCACTTCCAATTCATTTTTTAAAACCATGAATAATAATAATATTATATTGTTTTTAATGAATTAAATTTCTGTACATATGCAGTTGATTCAAGTAGTGTATACCATGAAATAAACCCTAACATAATTTTCCTCTTTCGTGAAAAATTAGATTTGTTGGTACATCCTTATTCCGGGAGGTCTTCAGTTAATTGATTGATTGATTGATTGATTGATTGATTGATTGATTGATTGATTGATTGATTGATTGATTGATTGATTGATTGATTGATTGATTAATTGATTAATTGATTGATTGATTGATTGATTGATTGATTGATTGATTGATTGATTGATTGATTGATTGATTGATTGATTGATTGATTGATTGATTGATTGATTGATTGATTGATTGATTGATATCAAGTCTTGAAACGGCTGCACGTATACATCTGCTATTAAAGGGGAAGACAAGTATACTTTATGTTATTCCTAATGTTTTAAACAAACTCCACAGATGATGAGAGCACATTTAGCCTTCTCTGAGGCGATTACTTTCTTAAGGAGTCCAACAAGTGATTATCATCAAAGTGATAATAGCTGGTGCACAACGTATGGTAATGAGCCTGCCTGGTTACACGCTCGAAACAAGGAGAGAGATAGCGCTGCGACAGGCTAGTAATTAAAGTGCGAACAGTAAATAGATGAAGGAAGAATCGCAAATGGCTGGAGGCTTCGTACATTGCGACATGAGCCGCTTCAAAGCTGAATTATTAAGTTCGGTGTGTTTCATTTAAACATCAGGCTGACGTTAAATTAGAAGAACACAGTAACACACTTCTGGAAGATCTTTATCGTCAGTGAACGTCGCTGTAGACAGACAAAGAAGATGTTCCACACATTTAGGTTCATTGTTTTGGTAATCTGTAATAATAAAAGGAAGTGTCTGTCTGTCTGTCTGTCTGTCTGTCTGTCTGTCTGTCTGTCTGTCTGTCTGTCTGTCTGTCTGTCTGTCTGTCTGTCTGTCTGTCTGTCTGTCTGTCTGTCTGTCTGTCTGCCCAGATCTACGGCACGCAGAGACCTGAAATTGTTAACATAGGTAGAGGGAAGGGGGTCTAAATGCACCGCGAAGCCGGTTTTTTAATGTTCGGCGGAAAAAGTGTGTTGGGATATGAAAATCCAACGTGTTGTCACCAGGAGCAAATGCATAGATTCACTGTCGCTAGGCAACGTATGTAAGATAGGTAATACAAGTCAAGGAGCCATTTTATGTCCATGGCATAAGAAGCCATTTTCGTTCCCCGACGTGAGGATCCATATTCAGTCCATATCCTCTATTAAAATTAATCAGAGTGAAAAACTGGAAGGGGCCCGAGACTTCGGTAAATGAAGGTATCGGCTAAAGAAAAACAATTGCCACGAAGGGCGTGAAAATCAAAGACTCCCTAGGCCTCGTGACCTATACTGTGATGTTCTGAAATGAGCAGGTGTTGTCCGAGGGAAATAGGAATCAGGGCGAAATAGGGTACATGAAAGTGAGGAGCCAGCACAAATAAGTGGAAGCAATGCCAGGTCTCAACTAAGGGCCCCGTAGTCGCTGAACCACACTCCCCAGTTAATAGCAGCTGGGGCCCCTTTTAGTCACATCTTACGAGAGGCAGGGGATAAGGTGGGTGCTATTCTACCGCCCCCCACAGGAGGTGTGTACGATGCCCAGACAAATCTACGACATGCAAAGATCTGAATTGTTTTTACGTAGGCGTATTCTTAAACACATAATGATTGAATTAATACACGTGGATGAAGACGCGTGTACGTGCTAATTCTCAATATTTAGCGTAGTTTAATAATATTCAGGAATCTCATTGTTCGGAACTTGCCAGTATAACGCGCCCGTTCGGCATGGGATCATCAGCTGGATACCACACCTCTCCAGGAAACTGGCCGGCTAGCCCGCACCTACAAGCTATCCCGTGATAAGTGACGAGCACAAATTTCAGTGCCGACGTTCTAGGGAAGAATTACATCTCCACTTCCTACATATGCACTTCCGAGCTTATATGACCAAAAATATGACTTCCAGCACTGGGGCGATACACTGGTCATTTCTGACGACTGAGTTTCCTGAATATTATGTAGTTACCTCCCCAGGCATTTGCTGGGGCTGTACCTTAATTAAGGCACGATCGCTAACCATTAGTAGCCCTTTCTTATTCTTGCGTAGCTCAAACCGTGCTATAGATAATCGACAAATTTCCAACTTCTTTGAAATTAATAAATGAAGGACTTGATAAACAACTGATAAGGAATCTGCCACCTGGGTGACTGCCTTAAATATAGATCAGGGATGATGAATTGATTTGTTTACACATTTAGTTTGGTCGCACCGACACAGTTAGGTTTTATGGCGACGATTGGATAGGAAAGGGGTGGGAGTAAGCAGGAATCGGCAATGGCTTTGATTAAGGCACAGCCCAAGAAATTGCCTGGTGTGAAAAAGGGAAAGTATTGTACCGTACCCAGGGGTAAATACCCTCTAGGACGATGCCTCCATTGTCGTCAATTGGGTCAGGCTTAAAGTCGAAGTTCTACACTTAAATATAAGTAAATGACAGGAAAATGGAGGTATAACTCGAATGAGAAACAATAATATGGGGTAGGATGATTTTATTCATAAATATCCCCGAATCATACTACTCAAAAATCAAATAAATCAAATAATTAAATGGCATTATAAAAATCTCAAAATTAAAGAAATAACTGGACATTAACAACGTTAATTATTCAAAGAAACAAAAGTGAAATGAAGTATCAAGCACAACATTGAATACTTGCATACTTTCAGAAATAATCTTCTTCTGTTCGTCCATTGTTCATGATATATGGTAACATATGTACGCATACACTGATACGTAGTTATTTCGAATGGAGTCACCCTTAAAATCATCACAACGATACGGGTTACGAATTTAATTTACAGTGAGAGCCGTCACAAAATTAAACGTTAAAAGGAAAAATTACAATATAAAGAAAAGTTACGACGAAGAGAAGAACTAAGACGCAATGGGACATGATATGAATTATGAAAAATACTAGCGACATTCACCTACGCTATATTTACAATGAACAAAATGAGCAAAATAACACATCTATTTACATCGGATAAAGAGAAAGTGTCTTACATACTACACAGATTCTACGTGAATCGCGGTTCACCACAAAGGATCTAGTGAGAACTAGATTGACCATCAATATAACTCAGCACTCGGGCTGTTCCCCATTAACAACGAGACAAGATATTCAAACAACAAGAAACATCATAAAACATCCTGTAAGGGAAAAACATATAATTCTCCATCAATATCATGTAGAAAGCAGTGGGCAACATTGCCTCCTTCTGCTACATTTGCGCGCTCAACAGTGCGGTCATCCGTCAAGTATTTTCTGGTGGGCTGTGAGCTGAAAGGAAATGTTGAACTCAACACTGTACTAAG
Source organism: Anabrus simplex (assembly GCF_040414725.1). Taxonomy (NCBI): domain Eukaryota; kingdom Metazoa; phylum Arthropoda; class Insecta; order Orthoptera; family Tettigoniidae; genus Anabrus; species Anabrus simplex. The sequence goes on from NC_090266.1 coordinate 50,341,736, forward strand.
GCTTGGATTCTGTCTCCCAAGATTGCAACACGGAAATACCATCTCATTCGCGCCGTCTAAGAAACATCAGATATCATCTCTCGTCAGCGACACGGAAACTCACGTATAATCGTATTCCTTCCTAGCATGCTTTGACAATTTAACACACATCAGACTCATTGGTCTGGATTCAATTCCGTCAATTCTGATAATAATATTCTCTCAGAGGACAATAGCATGTACATCTCCACTGCACATTATTCTTTCACATATCAGGCATGCAATCGGCCTGCATAACCACTTTGTAACTCCGCATGCATCATAACTTCTCATATCTCTCACAAATCACATCAGCCTTTTACATTATGTGACCCGGTTCGTTTACTGTGCAAATCATTGGACAAAAACAGATTCCAACCTAAATTCAAAGATCCTATTCTTTCAACGTCGTTATGCAACTCCTTACGTACAGCTTCTGAAATACCATGCGTCATGCAATTAACTATTACTGTCTCTCTAAATGACCAAAATAAAATAACGTAGCAAGTATTTAACTTTGAAAATTGGATGAACTTGTCAATCCAATCCTCCTAGCACTAATATACAAGGAAAAATCGGAATAATATACACTAAATTATCATGCATAAATGAACAACAATAATCCTACCAAATCCCTCATTATCCCAATTATCTAGTCATAAATCAAAATAAAAATATAGAGAACATGCATTTCTCCCTTCTCCGTATATACAACAAGATCAAAGTGAAATAAACACATACCGTCATGCTTACTTTACGTTAAATAAAATCCCTATTCTAAACTGCACTAGTATTTTAACATAACTCATATAACATTCCATAATTAACACCTGCGTCTTATCTTAACTTGGATGACTCTCTGGATACATGGCAGCAGCTCTTATGTCTGCCTTATTGGGTTTCTACTCCATGTCGATCACTGCTTCAACACGTAGAAATACACTTCCTTCTTTCATAGGCGAAGCCATCTTCTTGCTGAAAGTTATTTAACACTGCAACACAGAAGGCTTTGGATGAATATCTCTTCACCACTCAATTCTGCACGTGCCGAACAACCCTTGCTTGGCTACACACTCAGCCAACACACTGACATAAATACATACACTACAAAAATTTTTTTGCTAGTTGTTTTACGTCGCACCGACACAGATAGGTCTTACCGGCGACGATGGGACAGGAAAGGGCTAGGAGTGGGAAGGAAGCGGCCGTGGCCTTAATTAAGGTACAGCCCCAGCATTTGCCTGGTGTCAAATTGGGAAACCACGGAAAACCATTTTCAGGGCTGCCGACAGTGGGGTTCGAACCTACTATCTCCCGCATACTGGATACTGGCCGCACTTAAGCGACTGCAGCTATCGATCTCGGTACTACAAATTTTACACTTAAGGGTTTATGTACACAGTTATTGAGAGCGGCACGCTGTACGGATCGAGAGTTCCTCGCGAAACGCGACCGACACGAAAATATGAGACAATGACACGTCTCCTGTACTTTCTACACTGCGGCTAATTTTCACCGTCTATATATTGGTAGTGAACTTTGCGATAATATGATCTGCAATTAACTCTGCATCAATTACTTTATCCAACTGCACGACTGAAACACTGTTTAAAACCATATACTGTTACTGATATATACTCGTGGCAACTCTTAAGTATAATTTTCAGAGCACACCGAACAACTTCACATCACCTCGGCTACCGCGATCAGAATGATGCTCTCCAGAGCTTGGGGTGCTCAGGACGCTTAGGTAACGCCGATTCAACTATGGGATTCCCGCTTGTCTAGACAAACCACCAATCAGAATGCTTGCCGTTGATAATGACACAATATTAATTATAACACAGTAATAAAACACAGTTCAAATCATATCAAATCTCTTCCTATAATTCTTATATCGTATTCCTGATTATATTTAACTTATAGACCTGTGGAAATCCGACAAATGACAGAATTTAACTCAAGCAACTGTACACGTTGGTCAACCTGGGATTATTGACTTGGCGCGATGTAGACTCCATGTTTGCCATATCCTCACGTTCTCATTGGCGGAATATTTAGCTTGGTCAGCACCTAGTACACGTGCCGATCTGTGCCAACGCTTGGTGACGATAAGCTATTCTCAGGGTCCCGAGGAAGTGTTGGGCAATATCCAGCGACTTGATGGCTCCATAGATTTCCGGTCTCAGCTATCTTGGAATTAATTAATCTACCATATATGACTGATATTTATATTAATAAAATTTATATATTATGTCAAATAATAATCTGAATATCTCTTTTGGGCCGGCATGATACGGCTCAGTATGGAAAACCACCTTCAGGTCTGCTGACAGTGGGGTTCGAACACACTATCTCCCGAATTCTGGATACTGGCCGAAAATTAAGCGACTGCAGCTATCAAGCTCGGGGATTGATTGATTGATTGATTGACTGATTGATTGATTGATTGATTGATTGATTGATTGATTGATTGATTGATTGATTGATTGATTGATTGATTGATTATTTTGTGCTTAAAATATTCTGTTTTATTTATTGGCAGGTATTATAGTAAATGCATTAACTTTTCTATAAAACGATACAGTCGCTCAAAATGAAATTCGTAGAGTATTCAGTAGGTAGGCAATACATTTGTTCTTTCACTCAACTGAAATCTGTATGTTCTAATGCCAGCAATACAATGGATAGAATATTTCAATTCCAGTTTTTTACAAGACCACATCTATCTATATATATATATAATAACTTGTCCTGACTGACTGACTGATTCATCATCGCCGAGCCAAAACTACTGGACATAAAGAAATGAAATTTTGGGTATATATTCATATTAAGATGTAGGTGCTCGCTAAGAGAGGATTTTTGGATATTTCGTCGCTAAGGGGGTGAAAAGGGGGGTGAAATTTTAAAAAGAGTGTATCTATATCTCAAAACTTTCAAAGTTTACAGATGTAAAAATTGGTATTTAGAATCTTCTTTTAAAATAAGGATACACATATTTTTTTGTTTTCTGAAAACCCCAATAGGAGGGATGAAAAAGGGTGAAAATGGGGAAAAATGGGTTGAATGCCTTTAATCAGGATACCGGTACTTATATCTCAGAAACTGAAGATATTACAGACCTGAAAATTGGTACTTTTGATCTCTTTTAAAAATAAAGAAACATGTATTTTTTTGTTTTTGGAAAATCCAATTAATGGGAGGGAGAAAAGGGGGTGAATTTTTAAAATGAGTGAATCTATATCTCCAAACTTTTAAAGTTTGCAGATGTAAAAACTGGTATTTAGAATCTTCATTAAAAATAAAGAAACACGAATTTTTTGTTTTCGGAAAATCGCAATAGGAGGAGTGAAAAGGGGTGGAAAATGAGTTGAATGCCGTTAATGAGACTACTTATATCTCAGAAACTGAAGATATCACAGACCTGAAAATCAGTGTTTGGGATCTCCTTTAAAAAAAAGGAACACGTATATTTTGTTTTCGGAAAATCCTAATAGGAAGGGTGGAAAAGGTTGAAGAAAGGGTCGAATGCCTTTCATGAGTCTACTTATATTTCAGAACCTGAAGATATTACCGACCTGAAAATTGGTGTTTGGGATCTCCTTTAGAAAAGAAACACATATTTTTTTTTGTTTTTGGAAAATCCAATTAATGGGGGGGGGGGGTGAAATGGGGGTGATTTTTTGAAATTTGTGTATCTATATCTCAAAACTTTTAAAGTTTATAGATGTAAAAATTGGTATTTAGAATCTCCATTAAAAATAAAGAAACATGTATTCTTTTGTTTTCGGAAAATCCCAATAGGAAGGGTGTAAAAGGGTGAATAATGGGTTGAATGCCTTTAACGAGGCTACTTATATTTCAGAACCTGAAGAGATTACAGACCTGAAAATTGGTGTTTGGGATCTACTTTAAAAGTAAAGAAGCACGTATTTTTTCGTTTTTGGAAAATCCAATTAATGGCGGTTAAACAGGAGTGACAAATTGGGGTGAATTTTTTGAAAGACTATATCTACAGAATATCTTGGAAACGGATAATGTTACAGACGTAAAAAGTGGGTGTTTGGAATCTCCTGTAAATGTAAAGAAATATAGGTGATTTGTTTTTGGAAACTCCACTTAAGGGGAACACAAAAGAGGTGAAATTTTAAAATGAGAATTTTTACAGTATATCTAAAAAAACTTAACATGTTACAGAAGTGAAAAATGGTATTTTTTTTCTCTATTAAACATAAAGAACGTGTATTTTTAGTTTTCGGAAATATCACTTGGGTGGAGGGGAGGGGGGGTAAAAGTGGCTGAAAATGGTGTTGAATTCTTTTAATTAGGCTACTGATATATCAAAAATGAAGATGTTAAGACGTGAAATTTGATATTTTCAATCTGCTTTAAAAGTAAATAAACACGTATTCTCGGAAAATCCAATGAATGGGGGGGGGGGTGAAAGAATTGAAAAATTAATTGGCTTAATTGTATGAGAATACATACATCTAATAAAAACTAAAGTTGTTACAGACGTGAAAATTCGTATTTTTATCTCCTTTAAAAACAAAAAACAAAAAAAAGCGTTTTGGGCGGGAAACCATCTTGGAGGGCGGGAGTGTAAAGGAGTTGAATTCCTTTCATGAGGACACATAAATCAAAAACTGAAGAAGTTAGAGTCGTGCTAATTGGTATTTAGAAGATCCTTTACTATTAAAGAAACAAGTATTTTTTGCGTGAAAGTTCACTTAGGGGGGGGGGGGAGTAGTGTGAAATGAAGTGAAAAAAGTAAATTACTTTTATGGGGATACTTATATCTCAAAACTGAAGGTAATAGACGTGAACATTGGTGTTTGGAATCTCCCTTAAACATAAAGAAACGAGCCTTCTTTTAATTATTTTTTGGGGGGGTGGTGGCGGTAAATAAACATAACGGCGGTGGGGTGCAGAAGGAGGTGAGACCAATTGATTTTACTGTTATTATTGTACTTATAAGGATCCTCCGTTGCTCAGGCGGCAGCGCGCCGGCCTCTCACAGCTGGGTTCCGTGGTTCAAATCCCGGTCACTCCATGTGACATTCGTTGTGGACTAAACGGAGGCGGGACAGGTTTTCTCCGGATACTCGGGTTTTCCCTGTCATCAGCCATTCCAGCAACACATAATAATAATAATAATAATAATAATAATAATAATAATAATAATAATAATAATGTTCCGGACCGTCGTCAAATGTGCGGATCGCGCTGGTAACGGCTCCTGGACGGGTAATGACTAAGAATGCAGTCCGGCCGCGGGTTCAGTGCCGCCAAGGCACCCAATATGACACCACGCCGGATCCCCTGAAGGATTTTATCCATATTAAAAATGATTAAAGGAAAGGATAGCAAAGATTTACGGACCCAACTGACCAGGAGGAATACCTGAGCCTAGCCCGGGAAGTACGAAATCGATTGCTGGAAAGGAAGATTGAAAAATGGGAGGAGACATGCTGTAAAATAATAGAAAACGAGTCAGATCGGGAATTTTGGTGGATTCTCGCAGAAAACGAGTCCGATCGCGAATTTCGGCGGATTATATATCTAAAACAATAAGCATTCAATTATAAATTTCAGTATAATACCGTAGCGAAGCACGGGTATCTTGCTAGTTAGAAATAAAATGTGTCATGTATTTCATAGTAAAGCACTTTTAAAGCGAACAAATGCAAGCAAATACAGATTGATTGATTGATTGATTGATTGATTGATTGATTGATTGATTGATTGATTGATTGATTGATTGATTGATTGATTGATTGATTGATTGATTTATACCCCCCAGGGTTGGTTTTTCCCTCCGACTCCGCCAGGGATCTCACCTCAACTGCCTCAAGAGCAATGACCTGGTGAGTCAGACTTTTGGTCGGGGATACGACTGGGGAGGAGGACCAGTACCTCGCCTAGGCGGCCTCACCTGCTATGCTAAACAGGAAGATGGGAAGATTGGAAGGGATAGACAAGGAAGAGAGAAGGAAGCGGCCGTGGCCTTGAGTTAGGTACCACCATGGCATTTGCCTGGAGGAGAAGGGAGAAACCACGGAAAACTATTTCGAGGACGGCTGAGATGGCGATCGGCACCCCCTCCCCCCTCTACTCAGATGACCTCCAGAGGCTGAGTGGACCCCGTTCCAGTCCTCGTACAACATTTCAAGTTTCGTGACAGAGCCAGGAATCGAGCCCGGACCTCCGGGGGTGTATAAATATTATACATAAGTAAGAAAACTTCTGGGGGCAGGTTCTATGTTACTTCAGTTATCGTAACGATTAACACATCCACATTCTTTATATGCACTTACTTTTCCCAAAATATCTTTTCTCACCTCTTCGTTAGTAAAATTGGTGAAATGTATCAAATAGTTTATTTCAGCTCCCTATACACCCAATGTGATTAACTCAGTGGCTTAGCTGCTGATATTCCAACCACAAGGCTGAGGTTCGAATCATGGCTTGAGATATCACGTGGCGTCAAGAGGACCGTCCAGCTTTAAACTCTCGTCAAAACCAAAATAAACCTGGCTGGACCCAGCGACCCCAGAAATAACTGGGATAGGCTGAAAAATGTTTTGTTATTCCTTCTCCATCTCCTTGGCTGTATGATCAGCATCGTGGCGTTCGGTTCAGACGGTCCTGTGTTTGACTCCCGGCCGGACTGAGGATTCTAACTGCGTACAATTAAGTACTTTGGGTTTGGGACTCTGTGTTCGTGTTTGTCTTAATACATTTATTTTCATGTATATACACAAGATCGCACTACTAACCATCTCAGTCCCTCCAAATTGGCGTCAGGAAGGGCAAACGGCCGTAAAAATGGGACAAATCCACATCAGGTGCCGACCCCAATAAATAGGTAGCAGGCCAAGAAAAATTACAATAAGGAGAAGATATCCAAACTTCAATTTTCACACATGATCGGTATTTTATCAGAGATAACGCCGCACTGCAAGACAAGACTTCGGGTAATTACTAGGGTTGGGGGTGGGGGGTGGGGCATGATTATCATGAACACAGGCATGTGATATGAGGAATGACTATTAATGCAAACATTGCTATATAATAACAATGTTTGCAAACAAACAGAGCAATAATAGAGCACTTTTCTCAAATGTTTATTTGAACGAAACTTATGTGCGGAGTCTTCAATAACATTCACAAGTAAACAGAAAAATAAAACTTAATTCATAAATAAATTCTTTGTGGGAATGTTTTATGCACGAAGCTATCAAAAATAATCACAAGTAAAAAATCTAGAACTTGCTTCATAAATACATTTACTTAATTAGTATCCTATTACCACCCTTATTCATTTCATGATACGGAATGTGGAAAGCTGTACCGCCTGAACAGTCTCCATTGGGAAGTGTAGTTCTCTGAAGGAATGCCCGCTTTCTAATCTTATTTCTTGATATAAAACCATCTACCACCATCTCCAAAATGAACGCCTTAGCAGCCTCCGAAGACACCAGAGACCATGTTTATTGGGGGACAAAATGGCACTCGTCCCCCCTAAGATCATTTTTGCTGGGGCAGAAAAGGCCTTACCCCCCAAAGTCGGTGCCATTGCTACAAGATGTGTCTTCAACCCTCCGTTAAAATATCACAAACGTGTTGATAGATCGATATTACGTTAATAAAGAAGATTAATATGAAAGTAGTTTCCTTCTACAGAAAGCCTCAGTTTTGTGCAAAGGAGCGCTGGCAGGATCGCGAGTCAGCCCGAATGACGGAAGAAAGAAATTGTCATAAAAGTTTGAAGGAGCCCTGATCTGGTTATTGAGGGCATGTAAGATCGCGATGTCGACTACAGCAGTAGGGCGAGATTTGATTGTTTCAAGTCACCGAGCAGAGGGTATAAATCTCGTGAAGGAACGTCTAACGTAGGACACTACATCATTTTAAGCGAAGACAACCTTCGAATGGAAACTGAAGAAAATTGTCGGCCGCTGTTCTGTAATACTGTATTTTAAGTAGGCTACTAACTTCACGTTCAGTAGCGCCGGTTTGAATCCCACAAATTAAACACTGTTTAGAGGGATCAAGGCGTGATAATCTGCAATTCTGAGACAACGCCCATAAAGAGAAACCGATTAAAGGGAATTGAGAAGCAAAAATTCAAAAATATTGTCTTCTGTAGATATTTATCCAATGAAAGGGTGAGACTTTAGGTCGGGAGGATACAACTGGAAAGGAGGACCAATCCTCGCCCAGGCGGCCTCACCTGCTATGCTGAACAGGGGTCTTCTAGGGGGGATGGAAAGATCGGAAGGGACAGACAAGGAAGAGGGAGGGAAGCGGTCGTGGGCTTACGTTAGGTACCATCCCCGCATTTGCCTGGAGAAGTGGAAAACCACGAAAAACTACTTCGAGGATGGATGAGTTGGCAATCGAAATCCTCCCGAGGCTGAGTAGACCCCGTTCCATCCCTCGTACCACTTTTCAATTTTCGTGGCAGAACCGGAAATCGAACCAGGGCCTCCGGGGGTAGCAGCTAATCACTCTAACCACTATCCCACAGAGGCGGACACGTAATTTACCTACTACAATAATACATATATTTTTTTAAGTTTTCAAGTAAATGGAAATGAAATCACAATATCCCAATGAGGAATAGACAGAAGCAGTTTAGCTCAATACCAACTAGAACTACCCATATTTCACTTAACATTTTGTACCAATACGTGTCAGGTGGTGAGCTAACTGCCACTATGAGGTCCGTACCCTTTTCCGCCTTGTACTAAAGCGAAAGGAATACAAATTATTGCGAATTTTTTTTTTCCGCATTTTGGGGTAAAATGCCCCTCTGTACGTTGGTTTTAAAATAGTGTTTCTCCAAAAGTGGAACACCGCAGACTGAATTTATACAGTAATCATTTGCTTCCCCACTACATCTGAGAATTATAACAAGAATGAGAATGACATCTGCGGTGATCTTCACTCCCAGCTTACCATTCTGGGGTTAATGACGCGAGAAATGGCACTTCGACCCTTCTTATAAAATCCCGCACTATGGCGCCCTGCAAGTGGTACTCTTTAGCTTTGACTCCAGGGTCTAACATTCTACCATTTTTGTTGGAAACACTCTATTAAAGACGCCACAGTTACGGAGGTTACTAGGCAGGCTTTGCAGACAAAGAGTAGTTTTTTTTGTTTTTTGTTTTTTGCTAGGGGCTTTACGTCGCACCGACACAGATAGGTCTTATGGCGACGATGGGATAGAAAAGGCCTAGGAGTTGGAAGGAAGCGGCCGTGGTCTTAATTAAGGTACAGCCCCAGCATTTGCCTGGTATGAAAATGGTAAACCACGGAAAACCATCATCATGGCTGCCGATAGTGGGATTCGAACCTACTATCTCCCGGATGCAAGCTCACAGCCGCGCGCCTCTACGCGCACAGCCAACTCGCCCGGTACAAAGAGTAGTTGCCCAGGATAACCCCAGCAACAAAAGGGGGCGTTTCTCGAAAAATGGGCCACCCGGTACGTCCATAAAAATATCTGCGCTTTTTGAAAAATAATGTATCTAGAAAATAATAAAATAAGTGTATTGTATTAACTGGAGGAATGCAACTTTAACACAGAATGAGGCTGTCGATTGTATTACATGTTGATTTTATGTTCAAATTACAATTCAAGCTTAAGAATATTAGGGTGTCCGATGATTGAAAGGATTTTTAAGACAGTATAGGAAATATGTTTTCAAAGTAAATTCACTCATTTTAAATTTTCTCGGAAATTCCTAAGTTCCTTTAGGCACAGTTCCTTTAGCTCAAGACAAAATACCAGCTATTTGTATTTATACTCTAAATATCAATATCATGGTTCATCAATAGTTTCATTCTCAATGTCCCCCTCTGGTGTTTGTTGCCCGTGGAGCTCAAAAAGAACTGCGAATCTCTTATAAGGCCAGCACACATTCTATGCTCTATATATTGAGCTGATATCACCCTAATATTATTGCGATCTCTATTTGTGTAATTATTTATTTCTATATAGTTGCCTTCACACACATACTTCCCGTAAGTTCTACCCCACACCCTAAGAGAAATGTATATATTCTTTGCCGACTGGCCCCAATTCATTGCAAAAGTGATTTATTTTGGTAGCTTACAATACGTAAAATATATTTCCTGTTTGGTAGTTGGGAGGTTTTCAGGTTAATTTTAGGAGTGCGTTATTAATCCTAAATCAGCTGACAGCTACGTTACTGCCACACACTCCCAGCAAAATATCGAGAACTATTCTTTCCTCAATTGATTTCTTCAGTTTTCACGACCTAGAGCTATCCGGGGAAGAAACAAATTCTAAGTTCGCAGAGAACTTTCCTTTCCCAGAAAAGAAACAAAATCAGGGAAAGCAACGGGCTTGGATGTTATTTATCCTGAATTTCTGGAATGGCTTAATATATTCTTCAGTGACAACCTAAGGAAAGAAGACTCTCGCCTCCTGTTAAAAGAACTAAAATTGTTGCCGAAGTAAAGCCTGAGAAAAGCGGTTGTAATGCGGATGATTTTTGACCTATTGCTCTGCTGAATATCTGCTACAAACTGCTAGAGAGATTGATATACAACATAATACCAGGTGCAGTACTTCAGCGCATCCCAGTCGACTAGCCATAATGACAAGCACATTCAAGGAGAAATGGAAACCATTGCGGTGTTCGTGGACCTTTCATCAGGATATGACATAAACTGGCGAAAAAATGATCGTGTGTAACGGTTCAAATCCCGTTAAAAGATTGTATCTGTATTATTAATACTATTTTATCTGTGATTATTATTATTATTATTATTATTATTATTATTATTATTATTATTATTATTATTATTATTATCATTATTATTATTATTATTTAATTCAATTCTGTAATCTGATTTCGCTATGCAGTAACTGATTATCGCTTGCGTAATTGTAGTTAATTTGTTATGTATATATGTGTGTGTAGATTAACATTAAAGACATGTAAAGTAATAGCTGATGCACAATCTCAGTTATAGGTAAATTGTGTGAAATAACTTTTGACATTGCAACACATGTTGCAATACTGCTACAGTAACTGTCGAGTCATCGCTCCGTCATTGTACGCTTTTAGCGATGACATCACAGGGGCCGATGACCGGCGATGTTAGGCCCCTTAAAAGAACAAGCATCATCATCATCATCATCATCATCATCAAGCTTTTCCACAACAACCTGAAACACCTTGAGTTGGGTGGACGTAACATCATCGCTATTTTTGTAGATTACGTAGGTGTGACAGCTAATGCCTATATAACCTGATCGCATATTATAGCGTCAGTCATTTGGATGGAGAGGCCTCAGTCGGTCAGTTAGTTGGAAGCAGTTGGATGATGGAGTTAAAGTTAGAGTCTTGTCATGAAGTCAGATACAGAGCCTTGCCATACGGAGTACTATCGAGATGGTAGTAGTAGTCAGTCAGGGAGGTGGAGAAGCAGCAGTCATATGGATACTTAATCGTCAGTCACCATATGGATTAAATGTTCGGAGTGTTTTTCGTGTATCTGATCGGTGGAGTTTTTGTGTCCGCTGAATATTGAGTCGTCGCAATTCGGACTGACCGTTATCAGTGAATTACTTTTAAAGTTGATTGTGAAGTTTAAATGTAATTTCAAGCTATACTATATCTCATCAGTGAAACAAAAGGATACATCATCCAATTAGGCTTGATATACTTGTAGCTGATACCAACTCAAAGGAATACGTCGTAATAACACACTAAGTGTCTGAGTTAATGTAAAGTGAATCAGTGAGGGATAAATGTTTTGCACCACAATTTTTAAAAGTCAGGTCAATAGGATTTTAAATTTAATGCCTAGTTTCTTTCAGTTGTAATGTTATAGTTAATTATTATGATGTAAATTATCGCAGCAAATCTTGCTATTTAAAGTCAAAATTTAAAGAATATATTTTGTTCAATATCAAATTTATTTACTTATTTTATTTCAATGGTAGAATTAGATAACCTCAAATTTAATGGGGAAACAAAACGACAATATCCATTTCCTAGAACCTATATGTTATGCTGTCTAAGTAAGCTTATTACCTTACAGCCTAGATATAGTCAAGACTCTCATTCTATTATTGCTGCATTGAGTTGTAGCTGGCGCCCATCAAATATTGAATGTATAAGTAATCAGGTAAGAACAAAGTGTGAGTACATAGTCCGACCATTAAGTATTTTATTTCATGAATATGTTAATATTTTTCATTATAATTCAATATTATATTTATAAATCAATGCGGAGTAAGTTGCACTTGATGTTTCGGCAAATCGTCCTTTGCATGACCCTAGCTTCCTTGTTGAACAATATGCTATGTAACCAAATAACTGAAATATTTCTAAATGGAAACATAAGCAGATACTAAAATTAAACGATGGACTGCCACAAATCTCAGTTAATTTTCCACTTCTCTTCAGTATCTACAGTATACTGCAGATCTTAGATCTACTGCTTGCAGAAAGTTTATATATACTGATGAAATGAAATGGGGTATGGCTTTTAGTGCCGGCATATCCCAGAACGGGTTCGGCTCGCCAGGTGCAGGTCTTTTGATTTGACTCTCGTAGGCGACTTGCGCGTCGTGATGGGGATGAAATGATGATGAATACTACACATACACCCAGTCCCCGTGCCAGGGAAATTAACCAATGATGGTTACAATTCCTGACCCTGCCGGGAATAAACCCGTGACCCCTGTGACCAAAGGCCAACACTCTAACCATTTAGCCATGTAGCCGGACATATATACTGATGATACAGCCCTAAGAGGTCAGCCCACAGACTTCGACACCGCTGAAGCCACTGTCACACAAAGTATCCTAAAAGTGGAAATACCGGGCGAGTTGGCCGTTCGGTTAGGAGCGCGCAGCTGTGAGCTTGCATCCGGGATATAGTGGGTTCGAACCCCACTGTCGGCAGTCCTGAAGATGGTTTTCCGTGGTTTCCCATTTTCACACCAAGCAAAGGGTGGGATTGTACCTTAGTTAAGACCACGGCCGCTTCCTTCCCCTTCCTAGGCCTTTCCTATTCTATCGTCGCCATAAGACCTATCTGTGTCGGTGCGACGTAAAAAAATAGCAAAAAAAGTGGATAGATACTTCAACATCTGACGATTCAAACCAAATGCAAACAAAACAGAGGCTAATAACTTTCATTTAGGCAACGTATTCCGTAAGTTCACTTCAGAGGCCAACAGCTGAAGTACTGCGATCATCCAACATACTCGGGTATTGTGCTGGATAGCTCTTTTTGACGAACAGTTCAAAGAAAATCTCTGCAGAACAGCAACAAAGGTTAGAACACGCAACAACTTTCTACACAAGTTGGGGAATAAATGCTATTGTCTTCCAAATAACATACATGTTATAATAGCTTCAAAGGTGAGAAAATAAAAATATCACTCGTGGATTTATCAGAACGTTTCCTTCTACAACTATTCATAATATATATGCTGAAAAACATGTCCCTGATGGTGCAGGCAGTGCTGAACACGTCTCGCAGTGTCTGCATGGACACGCCTCATAATTTCAGGTGTCACTGCTGCACATTCCTCACGAATTCGTTGTTTTAATTGTTCAGCATTTTGTGGCTCAGTTTCGTATACTTTCGATTTTATATTTCCCATAAGAAAAAGTCCAGAGGGGTAAGATCAGGTGATCATCGTGGCCACTGCCAGAGTCCACCACGACCTATCCACCGTTCTGGATATCGTTCATCCAGATGTTCCCTCACGGCTCGAAAGTAGTGAGGTGGTGCACCATCGTGCTGAAACCAATGCTGCAGTACTAGCTGCAGTGGAATATATTCTAGAAGGATTTCTGGAGACAATTCGGTCTCTAGAAATTCAATACAACGCCTACCAGTGAGCCTAGGGGCTATATAAATAGGCCCAGATTACCGCACCACACATTAACCACCCACTGGAGTTGCATATGCTGCGCTGCAACCCAGTAGGTGTTTGCTGGAGCACATTAGTGGAGATTGTGATTGTTGATAATGGAATCTTGCGAAAAGTAACATTCATCACTCCACAGGATATGCCTGATAAAATGTTGGTCTTGTTGCGATGCCGCGGCCATTTTTCTGCAATATGTTACCCTGCGATCAAAATCATCTCCATATAGTTGCCGATGTAATGGCACCTTGTATGGGTGCCATTTTCTCTCCTTCAGATCCGTTGTATTGATGCTCGGGATGCTCTTAACTCATCCGCAGCTCGTCTTTGCCCTAAGTAACATTGTTATTATTATTATTATTATTATTATTATTATTATTATTATTATTATTATTATTGTACCATGAATTACTCTCCCTCGCCGTTCATTACCTTTTTACCTTTATCTATTAGGCCAGATCGATCTGTGTGTATTCTTATATTTATATGTGTTATTTTTCCTTGTTCCTTAATAAATTATATTTTGCCTCTTTCCTCTTATGACCCCAGGGAAAAGGGAAATTACTTCCGCACTGGTGGATTTCCCCATCTTTATGTTGGCAAGCCTGCTTCCCGTCTTCACACCCGTTTCGTCGCTCTTCGCCTCGCCCTGCTTCTCCCGAGAGGGGGGAAGTGGCCCGGATGTACTGACGTCAGTGCCTCTTGTGTAGAGTTCCACAGATCGCTCGGTGCGAGCAAGCTGTCTGGCCGAAAACCAGACTTCTTCTACGGGTGTGGAGGTAGGGAGAATTTTCGTCAACTTTCTTGGGGATGACGAATATCTTCGAGTATAAGATAGAGGTTACGGATTCTGTTCCCGTCAGGTTTCCACCTTACCGCTTATCTCCTCCTAAAGTTCAGGCGTTAAAGGAGATCATTAACAAAATGCTTGAGGAAAGGATAATAAACCCATTCTTGATGAGGAGCCCTGCTTCTCTGAGTCCTTACACTCATTACCTTTGGTTGGAGTGATTTTATCTGATACCCGTCTCTTGTATCACGGCATAGGTAAATTCCAATTGGAATATCCGGCCTTGGCACCCATCATGCAAAACTTGAAGGATGGGAAAATCGTTGATTCTTACGTATTGAGGAACGGAGTTCGTTGTTGCCCCTCCCGCCATGATCTTAAAATGAAGGTCGTAATTCCATCAGTATTGGTACGAATGATCTTTAAGTATTTACATGAAACTCCCCTTGCAGATCTTCAGGGAGTATTTAAAACCAGGGAGAAGATCATAGAAAATTTTATTTGGAAGGGAATGGACGGGGAAGTTCGTGAACTTGTGAAGGCGTGTATGATTTGTAGGATTAGTAAGCCATCTATTAATTCCCGGGTTGGGTTGTTGTCTTCCACGCAAGCTATCTGTCCCATGGAACGTCTATATATCGATTTCGAAGGTCCTCTCCCGAGATCGAAGGCTGAATCGAATAGGTATATTTTGGCAAGCGTTGATGGCTGCACTCGTTTTTCGTGGTTATTTCTGACGAGGACGGCCAACGCTGAGACAACTATTAGGTGTTTGAAGACTATATTTTCATCATTTGGTTCTAGTCAGTATTTGGTTTCGGTCAATGCTAGAGCTTTCACCTCTAATCCATTCAAGAAGTTCTGTTTTAGCCTTTCGATTTCTCACGTCACGACTTCCCCTTATTATACTCAGACTTCGTACGCAGGAATTTACGCTCTGCCCTCATCGCCTTCCATCATCACGATGTTCAGAGGTGGGACACCTCCTCGCCGTGGCTCGCTTATGCATTCAACTCCACTGTGCATGAGGCGCACCAGTTTTCCTCTTTTTCGCTCATGTTTTCGTTTGTTGGAAACTCCCCGCTTTCAAATTTGTAGCATACTAATGACTTGTTGCCCGAAAGGGTGGGATCCCCTTAACATTCGGGCTAATTGGAAGAAAGCTAAAGGGAACCTAAAGGCTTCTTATCAAAGAAAACAGGAGCGCTACTATAATCAAAATTGTTGGGCAGATTTGGCAGTCTGTATTATTTTTCCCTCATTGAAGTTAATTTGTATGTGGGCAAATGCCTCTAAAATTGTTAAATATTTGAGAATTGTTTTGTGATACTCGAACGAGAATGTATTCGAGAAACACCCCACTCATGTTATGAAAAGAACAGTGGAGACTTTGTATAGTGTAAGGGCAGGACCCCATTTGAAGCAATGTTTTTCTTGTTGGAATGCATTGTAGTAATAAATATCTAGCATAGCAGATGGCCTCGGTTTCTGATAACTTTGCTATTGCCCTTATTGCATAACTGGTAAATGGCTCTGATCTTAAAGCCCGCACCTTCCTTATTTCCACTTCAGCTGTCATCTTAGTGCAATTATTACTATTAGATGCGAAAAAGACCAGAAAACTGACCACGCAAAGCTCACTTAGAAGTTGTGCATTTCCTTCTTTGCCAGGCACCCTTCAATTATTCTCTCATCGTGGTTCTCTCTTCTTCTGTCCACTTAGCTCCTGTCTTCTCCTTGTGGTTTCTCTCTGACTCTACTTCCCACTTGTTGATTTTCGTTCTGTAGCAGGTTCGGTCAGCGATGTCGGCCACTTTGATTCCTGATTTTTCCAGGTCTTGGCGGATTTCCGTTGTCCACCTCTTTGTTTTGATTTCTGTTGCCTCAAGTAAGATTCTTTATTATTATTATTATTTCTTTTTTTGCTATTTGCTTTAGGTCGCACCGACACAGATAGGTCTTATGGCGACGATGGGATAGGAAAGACCTAGGAGTTGGAAGGAAGCGGCCGTGGCCTTAATTAAGGTACAGCCCCAGCATTTGCCTGGTGTGAAAATGGGAAACCACGGAAAACCATCTTAAGGGCTGCCGATAGTGGGATTCGAACCTACTATCTCCCGGATGCAAGCTCACAGCCGCGCGCCTCTACGCGCACGGCCAACTCGCCCGGTATTATTATTATTATTATTATTATTATTATTATTATTATTATTATTATTATTATTATTATATCAGCAGAGTAAGGTAAGGTGAAGTTAAACTTACCGTGTGAAGTACTGCGTTCAATGTATTGTAGTACATTCCGCAAAACGTCAGCATTGTCGCAGACGAGTCTGTCCCTTCTCATGTATACCTTGAACGATCCATTAATTCTTAACTGCAGCTCCGTTCGGAAAAATACATGTATAGAAGGCAGACGTCTGTTTTTAGAACTGGTGTGCATATTATCTGCGAGCTTCGGCAGCATTTCGAACGAATTCCCCGTGGATCAAAATAATGTCTGGGTATTCGTCGCTGCTGAACACACTAGCCCTTGCTGAAATGCAGTCAGCAAATATAGTGCGGCTGTACCAAACACCAGCCTGGAACTATGCGGTGGAAAAAGAGGTTTATTAATGCAAGGGGTGCATTAGACCTGTAGCGTTGAATAACATATTACAAGCGACAGGCCGGTTCTTATCTCTTCATATTCTGGCGTAATCTGCCCGCTGGCAGTAGTACCCCTGTGAGAATTAGTTGGTAGACATCCCATTCATCATTTATGCATGCGGGACATTTATAAGTAGAAAGTACGGCGTTCGGGAGCTACCTGGTATATATTTCTCAGTGATATTGTTCCTTATTCATTACTGGACGCTGACTTTTCTTTCGCGGGACCGCTGCATGCGTAACGGTCGGTCCATTGGCTACCGCGGTGAATGGTAATCAGAAAGTCCGCAGCCGCGATTGTCTCGTAAGTTCTTATTATAATGTATACTTGTGTTTTATACATGTTTGTATATTTTTCATTGTATTATAATTTTTGTAAATGTTTGTATAACAATAATAATCAACTATGAAACATATAAAGATAAACTTACTAACGGTTTTAAGCAAGAAGGTGCAGGAATTACCTCCCTCTCTATCTTTGTATCCGTTCGAACAGTGGAATAGGAAATTCTTGATTGCTGAGAAAGACGAAGTGAATTTGTAGGGGAACGTTCCGGAGGGTAGCCAAAGTTATCTACAGTCTTTCTATGAGTACTGTTTTTCGCTGTGTAGGCCTACACTTCATATAACAAATACCTTCCGCTTCGAGAAATGTAGTTACCAATCTATGAACTGAACTTCGACTTGGAAGCTTAAAATCAGGGAATCTCTCTTGAAGCTATCTCCGTACAACGCGAGCCGATTGGTGCTCTATTTGTAAAAGAGCAGACTACTTAGTAAGCTCTTACCCATGGGTCCATCTCTGTATGAGTTCCAGCCAGGTTTAAAACCTTAACTATGAACAGGAACTTAGAAATCTTCCAAAATTATCCTTCATTCTGACATGATATTTCTCATGTAAGTTCATTTTTCTTTTAGTTCTTTCCTATCTCTTCTCTTGCATTTAAGTGATTTTTCCTTTATTAATGTAGGTGTTTATGTAAATATGTAAAATATAAGATTGTACAGGTTTTATTGTGTATATTTGTGCAAATTGTAATTGTTTGTATTTTTTCTTTTTAAATTAATTACTATTGAACGTATAGTTTGTAATTCGGTGTAATACTGTTGCTGATCCTAAATAAATAAAAAATAATATCCTAAAAGTTGGAGTAGTGTAAAAGGTGTGAAATACGTCACGACTGCTACAGGGTATCATTAAAATATTCGTTCTCTTAGTGGAACTGATATCCTTCTACTAGAGTGCCCCGTATGGACTATACTTTGGATCTCACCTCCTGGTGCATGTATGAAACGAAGAATTAGAAGAACTAACTCGAAAGCATTGTACTGTACTGTACTGTACTGTACAATAAGCCATACGGGAAACATCATGAATTTCTAAGCTCATCCCGAGTGGTAGCGAACGTTTGGTCTGCTAGAAATTAGAAGGTAATATGTGGTGTATATAGTTTGCCTCATTCTAGTACCTGTTAAAATAACATCGAGCTCAATTGAAGACATGCTCGCAAAAACGGTATAGCCCTCACTTTGCTTCAAAGGAGAAAATTTAAGTTTTGCAAACGGAACAAAAAAATATACTACATTAATTTTACCTGGTGTATTGCACATCAAATCAAAGTATACATTCAGGAAAATCTTTTCATAGCAATTTTAAGTTATTTTATTGCAGACTAGCGCTGCAGTAGCTAAACGAACTTAAGGGAAGTTGTATACTCAATGTACATGTGTTAGTTTTGTAACATACCTACCTGACTTTGTGATAAATGGAAGGGAAATACAAATAATTCTGGCAATAAATTATATAATATAGATAAGGAAAGTGTTGTTACAAACAAATAATACATAACATATCAACAAATGCAATAATGAGGTTGGTCTACAGGTACTTAATCCTGTACCTTAACCTAATCATAATCAGGAATATCAAAAAGTGGATCGTCTTCTTCTTCTTGAACGGGACTACATGCATTGGAAGCAAGATTTCTGTAGTATGCATGATACAGAGGGGGTATGTAATCCAACAAGTCTAAAATATCCTTGATTTTGGGTGGAAGTACAGGCCTAGGTCTGTTGTTCTTGCATGGTAGGTGTTCAATACCGAATGATGGTCTACCAGGTACTTTTTTTCTGAGATCTACAGAATCATACTCTTCAATAGAAGAGTATGAGTACTTGAAAAGTAACCTAAATGGATCGTCTTTACTGATTTTACAACATGTAATCTTGCTTAATAATACCTTTTGCTTCGAATCAGAGACTGTTGTTTTCGTTATCTTATCCAGTAAAGGCGAAGCACTGATAAACATGTCACGTGTCATCTTTACCACTGCAAACGGCTTCTTAACAATAGTCTTCCTAATAAGTTCCATCCATTGATCTGGAATGTAAATTGATGACGCTTGCCTCTTTTTCTTCTCTATAAGGCCAAAGTCTCTGTCACATGGCAAATGCGTGTGACCTGGCACTAAATATTTATGCTCTATTATATTAAATCTTCCAGTCTGGGCTAAAAACATCCAAAAGCTAACTAAAGAAAAGTTCTTGTTTTGACCAAAACAAGAATCAGAATATAGGTACTATCAGGTGGTTAACATTATCAGGCACGGAAGTCATAACATAATGCCGAAGGCATGAGATTATATCATCGGCCCCCCTTCCCGCTACATCCTCACACCACATAAACATTGTTGCCAAAATTCAAAGTCCAAAGCTGTCGTTTATAAAATATTATCCCTACACTCAAGTGGGGAGTGGGGAGACATTGCTGCATGTCAAAAGCAATCACATGAACAGTGCTGTCTTCCTTAGCTGGTTGTGTGTCTGCTTTTAACTGCTCATAGGCCGACTCTGATTTTCGTTTATGCATCTCTAACTTACATTCCAGATCTTTTTCTTCAGAGGATCATTCTCTGTTGAAATTTGAATGTTTAAACTGTCACATATTCTACATGTATCACTACGAGGTGGTTGGAACGACAAATTATAATATTTATAGAAAATCTTTCTGTAAATGGCAAGGCTAACTGGTGTCCTATTTTCCTGGGTGCACTTGTACATATAAAGGTTATACAAAACACTAATATTGAGTTCTCCACTTAAGTACTTCATGTTAGGATTCTATTTCCGAGAATAATGACTCGACCGCGTGGGGAAACTGTCAATGTGCTCCCTTACGTAGTTTATATCTGCCTCTTCTGTTTTGTTGGGACGGTTTCCATGCTGATCCCTCTGATCCAACTAAAACAGAATAATCCATGTTCTCTTACAACCTTGTTTTATTATCTTGAAGCACAACCTAACTTAAGTAGAGAACTGCACGTGAAAAGTGATTAGAATCACAGTGATTGCTTACCTTGAAGGTGCCTGAAGTTTTCTTCTCTTCAATTATTCGAGAAAGTCGTCCATTACTCAATCCAAATATAGACAATAGAGCCTTTTTACAGATTACAACCTCTGTTACATCTACATGAACATTGTCTTCTACTGCTACGAGAATCGTTCACATATCTTCGTTTCACTGGGCAAATCTGTACACAGCCAGAAATGTACGCATTTTGTAAGTCATGGTCACCCAAATTTCAGAAATTGAGAAAAAATCTTTCACGATAATCTTCTGTCACCTTTTCAAAACACTTACGCGAACAGCGGCAGTTTGCACCAATACCCTTCTTCTCTATTACAACACCTTTGTAATTAACATATACCTCACCACTATTCCTTTTCTTTTTCTGAATTTCCCGACACCATTTTGCAGGATTACTTTTCCTTTTACGATAATTTCCGTACATTCCTTCAGCTCGCTCAGCAAATTCCCTCTCTGTGTCCCCCATGTTTGTTGTTTACAAGCAGTAGCCAGGGTCACCAACATTGATACAATGAACATTCTGGAGTAGATACATATTCATATATAATCAGGGACATTGTATTCTCAGTAATGATTTTTTAAATGATAAGTTACATTAAAATTCTTACGTAATGTTCATAATGTTAGCCGCTCTCGGCAAACTCGTTGTTTCAATCATTGGTTCACCACCACACTACACCACAATGTTAGTGCTAAGCCTGCAATGTTGCGTACACTTATTTAATTTCTGCTCTATAGGGGTTAGCCCATTTTTGCATTCTGACAAAGGCCCTCAGGTTAAACACTCAAAATTTCACCTACTGTATTCCTCTAAATGATCCCTCCTGATATTAGCGTATGTAGGAATAGTTACTATTCATGTTGCTCAATAGATAGCAGCAATTAACTCACTTTTTTTCAATTTTGAGGGTTAGACCGTTTTTGCGAGCATGTCTTCAATTATATTCCTAAGAAACGTCGTTGCGTTCAGGCGAGTACGTTGCACAGTTACGATGGGTTTAGGTTTATCAAGAGTATTATAGGCACTCCGGTTTTAACGCAGTTCAATGTGCTGCAGAAGTAGAATTGAGGAACTCAACTGGAAAATTAACCACATCGTCGCTGTTCACGACCGAGTTAATTGACATGTAATTTCTTTCTTCATCGGGAATTCTCACCATGATTTTCCCATTTATTTCTATAATCTGTTCAATTTTTGTAACCAAAATAGCTGGCCCAAAAAGCCACACATTGCGAGCATCATTGATATTGTGAATGCCTTGGGAAACACTGTCAGTTAACGCATCGCCGGTCAATGACTCAGGAATGGTAATATTATCAACAAGATCCCCGTAATATTCATATTCTCTCCGACTGCCAAGTTGTATACGCTTGTTGGTTATGAGGAAGAGCCTCTCAATCGACGGACATCAGTACCACTCGATGCAGGGCTCGAGACGCCTGGAAGGAATGCAGGAAAATGTTGCAAGGATGTGTTACTGGTCCTGACAAAGAGGTGACAGTTCCAGTACTGCTGTTATAGCACTATTCATTAAAAACAATGTAATTACCCTACTTCAGTAGTTGAGTGTCCGCCACCGTAGCGGTTAACGTCATCAGCTGTCATCCTTTGAGGTACGGATTAAATTCTCGGTACTAGTAGAGATTTGCGAATAACAGGAGGGGCGGTATGTAGTTAAAATTGTGCCTGCAGCTCATCTCCATCGGGATCTGCCTGAAAAGATCTGCTTCACCTCAGCACTTTTCTTTACCGTAAAAGTCGTGAACTGGGAATTGGACAATAGGATGTATTCCGTGCACATCATCCGCCCTCGTACCAGCTGCTACAACTGTCAGTGTCTGCCGGAAATCTCTTGCATGTCATGCAGACGTCCGCTCACGGCCTGCTTAGGGTTAGACAATACAAATGAAGTGTCGGGAACGGTTAACCTTTCTCCTCCGATAAAAATGTTCAAGGCATGAAAGATTAGAAATTTCTTTTCCTGCCTCAGACTACCAAGCAAGAATCTCACTGGTATTTTGGAAGGGAGGATGCGATCAGTGGTTTAAAATAAGTTGGATGCCGGGCTGAGTGGCTCAGACGGTTAAGACGCTCGCCTTCTAACCCCAACTTGGCAGGTTCGATCCTGGCTCAGTCCGGTGGTATTTGAAGGTGCTCAAATACGTCAGCCTCGTGTCGGTAGATTTACTGGCACATAAAAGAACTCCTGCGGGACTAAATTCCGGCACCTCCGCGTCTCCGAAAACCGTAAAAGAATAGTTAGTGGGACGTAAAGCAAATAACATTATTTATTATTATTATTATTATTAATAAGTTGGGTGAAAATCAGCTCACACAAGGGCTGTCACTGTCAGAATTTTTTTATACGCGCTAGGTAATTAAAAACTGCTACGAAGTGATTAGACAGTTATGTCTATGTCTCGCAGATCTAGAGAAGGCATAAGACAAAGTGACGAGGGAAAAGATGTTAGCCGTTGTGAGGGATAACGGGATTAAGGTTACTTTAGTAAAAGCAATCAAAGGCGTGTATGCTGAAAATTGGGCTACAATGAGAATTGATGGTAGAATGAGTTCTTGGTTTATGATACTTACAGAGGCTGTAATCTTTCAAGTTTGTTGTTCATAGTTTGATGATGATGATGATGATGATGATGATGATGATGATGATGATGATGATGATGATGATGATGTTTAAAGGGACCTAACATCGAAGGTCATCGGCCCCTATGTTCATAGTTTACATGGATCATCTGCTGGAAGGAATAAAATGGCAGATAGAGATTCCGTAAGGCCTATGCCGACGACGTGGTCTTAATGGAAGATTGTGCCGAAAGCCTGCTGTCTAATATCATGGAACTTGAAAATAGCTGCAATGAGTAAGATATGAAAATGAGTCCTTCCAAGAGTAGTATGTAAAAGACCTATGAGAACTCAATGTCGGGTTAGGAATGCAAAGCTGGAACTGGTAGATAATTTCAAGTATTCAGGATGTGTGTTCTCCCAGGATGGTAGTAGCCTATATTAAGTGAAATTGAATCAATGTGCAGTGAACGTAATACAGAGAGTTGGCAGTTGCGATCAACAGTATTCTGTAACAAGGAAGTCAGCTCCCGGACGAAACTATCTTTACACCGATCTGTTTCCAGACCAACTTTTCTGTACGGTAGTGAACCCGTACAGTGTCCTGTACAGCTCAATGGAATTATAGGTGCCTTTCTACTTCATTAAAATCACTCCTAAAGGTCGCGTCATTGGTAGCAGTATGGGCGATTCATATTTTAAAGTGATCATTATTTTCTTTGCCTCCCTTATGCGGAGAGTTCATTGTATAGAGCTGTATCAATTTCTTTAACATGTCATATTTGAATAAATTAGTATTCGTAACCCCTATTTTATGATTCTTGTCATTTGTAGCAGTGCTAAGCAGTATCCAGTAGGCATTTGAACCCAGAGATCCTACTTTCATATTATATACATAGGGCTCCATCTTAAGTATTTGTTTCTTTTTTCTTTCTTTCGAACGTACCACTCCCCAAGTGCTCAGGCTGCCGGGCCAGCACAGAAAGTAGGAAGGGGAGCGGTTCGAAGCTCGTTAAGCAATTCGACCCGCTCTTCAATCCAATCTCATCCGTAGGTGTTTACCCCGTTACGTGGAGGCATTCTTATGCGTGGGTCATCCATTCGAGGCCCGGAAGGGTGTATACTTGGCGCCCTCCGTGGCATGCCATTGTTTATAGTTTACGCTGGAGCATTTTTAGTAAGAGATAGGCCGCCCACAGGGAGGATAGTGTGCTATGATGGAGTCAAATTGCCAGGTTCGTGCCAAAATCTGATTACATTTGGTATAGAACGGTTTGGCAGTTATTTGAAATGGAGTACCAGCCACGTAACCGAACGGATGGAGACGTTAAGCACATGTCCGAAGTGCTGATTCATAATTATAGATTGGATACTGCAATGGTTGTTCAGAGTGTGTGATACTCAGCAGGACTGTCATGGTTATCGTACGGATGTGCGTAAGTCACAACTCGTGATGATAACTCACACAAGATGAGCCATGAAAGGGAGCGACGTGAATAATAAATAGGACAGGAAAATGACAAGTCCAGTTTCAGTGGAAATCCGCATGAGTGTCGCTCATAAATTAAAATTGGTACCCGGGACAGACTATGAAGTTGTCAGTTCGTTGGGAGACAATGTTATGGTTCTCTCAGTGTGAGGTTAAAACGGCCGGCAAAATTCTTCAAATTTCGCTAGTTACGGGTATCAGCCGAAGATTGTGCGCTGAGGTAACGAAATTTGGCAGATATAAATATTTTTTCGAGAGGGCTTTAGACGCCGCGGATGAGAGCAAGGTACCTCAACCCATGCTCTAATTTTGCGCAGTGACGGATGCGATGTTGCCAGTTTGAGTAGGGTAATTGACTGCTAACGTTATCTTATCAATCTCAAGGTGATAACATCCATTTGTGACTGGGGTATTCCATGTTTCCGGCATACGTAAAATCGAGCCCACGGTAGGCCGCGCGCGAGACTGGAAAACTTATTCCAGGTTAAGGGCTAACGTAGAGTTATTATTATTGTTATTATTATTGTCGAGTGATATGATGAAATTTCCTATACAATGAATTGTGACCTTAATATGGTAGGGGGCGTGACATAAGCCGTTTGTAGGCTCAGTTTGGATTGATTGTTGGAATCTCGAGTAAAGATAGGTCACGCTGAAATTTATATTTAAAAAAAAAATTGAATGTATCTATGCTTTCTGTCGATCACCGGTGGTCAATTTTCTGCCCACGGGAGATCCGCTTTCTCCAAGATAGAATCTAATATGGACGTGCAGGTCATTAGGGAAATGATGTGCCAATTATTGGCAGAACACACGGATTTTTTTAAAGAACAATTAGAACGGCAGGCAGCGGATGTTAAAGCGCAGTTGGCGGAACAGGAGAAAATTTTAAAGGAACATTTCGAAGAACAACTAGGTAAGCAGGCAGCAGGCTTTAAGGCGCAGTTTGACAGGCAGTCAGATCTTTGCCAGGCTCAGGCGGCTACGAATAAGGCTTCGTTAGACGAGCTCGCAGAGGATATGAGATTAGGTCGTGAACGTAGCGACGAGAACGCCGCGAGGCTGGAGGCAAAGATGACTGAGGCGTTAGAGGGGAAGTTAGAGGACGTCATCCAGCAATTAAAGCAAGTGGAGATTAGGGTGACAAATAGGATCGACCTGACGGACACCAGGGTAAGCGCGTGCGAGGAAGAGATGGAGAAGGTGAGCACCCGCGTAGAGGAGGTTGCAAGAGACATGCAGGAGGCCACGGCGGAAGTCCGAGAACTAAGGACACAGACGACGGAGGCCCTCGACAAGGTGGCGAAGGAGATCAGTGACCGCCTGACCCAAGTGCAGGATATTGCGACCGCCAAGCTCAAGGAAGTCCAGTCTCAGGCCCATGGAGAAGTCATGGAGCTTCGGAAGGAGGTGACCGAAGAGATGGAAGCGGAACAAGAAGAAGTCCGAGGGAGAATCCAAGGCCTGAACCGACAGGTGGAAGAGTGGGGCAACAAGACTCACAAGGCTGCCGTCCAAGTAGAGGTCCACACGGAGCTTATTAAGGAGATCCGGGAGGAGGTCGAGTTGTTAAAGTTCCAAGAGGCGAGTGGTGAGATCGTGATGCTATCGATCCTCAAGAAGCAGGATAGCGTTGACAGAGTGAGTCCGCCCAGTAGTATTGGTCACGAGGCCAACGTTGACATTTCGCAGGGAAATGAAAATGCACAATTGCATAATGCACCTCGGGGACAATCGACCCCGCAAGAGAGTGGAGCAATTCCAGTATATAATCTCCTCCGGATGACGAATGAGGAGCCGAAGAAATTCGGGTCAAACACCCATCTTACCCCGAAAGGTTTCCTTGCTGAGGTAGACCAATACTTCATTGATCATCGAGTTCCAGCGGACCGGAAACTCAGAGTAGTCGAACGGTACCTAACGGATCAGCCTTTGGTCTGGTACCGGGCGTTCAAATATTGTTTCGTTGGGTACGAGGAGTTCCGGCGGCGCTTTCTCGAGAAGTATTGGGGGATCGAGACGCAACAAAATTTGAGACTGGAATTGTATTCGCGAAGGTATTCTGGCGCAGGGCAGACCCGTTTCTGCGAGTACTTCGTGGGCCAGTTGTTGAAGTTTAAAGAATTGGATAGTCCTCCCACAGAGTTAGATTTGATTTCCGCCATCGGTAAACAGCTCCCACCGGAAGTGCAGAATGTGCTCATAGCGGCGAATGTCCGAAATGCGGTCGATGCTGAACAAATATTGAGGCAGCTCGATCAAACGAGTCGACTGCAGGCTCGACATCGCCATAGCGAGGCGGTCCATGTTGTCGACTTAGCTCAAGATGAAAGCCCACCTAAAAGGAAGAGCCAGGGGACTAGTACGAATGAAGTTCGGGAGATGTATCCCTCGAGAATCAGGAGTGATTGGGGATCCCAGACATGGAATGGACCGAAACGGGAATAACAGGATGGCTGGAACACCCGCGATCCAGGACGTCGGGAGAGGATGCATCAGGGGCCAAGACTCCGGTATCGCCAGCATGGACAGCGGAGGAGGCCGCACCAGAACTGGGGACCGAGCGGACAGCGGTCGACAGGACAACGACCAGGAAGGAGGGAAGAGTACCTACGAGATCGCAGGAATGAATCACGACAGTATGTGGAACAACTGCGAAACACGCCGCCCGGTATTGACAAGTGGCAGAGACCCATACAGGGTATGGCCGCCGCGGGAATGTGCGAAGGGGCAGAAAGCCTGCAACTGCAAGCCCACAGGAAGGAAGGGCGTGGAAGAGAATTGAACACCCAGGCTCCGGAGTATGCCAGTAGCTCCGGAGCGCAAAAAAATTCACATAACCAGTGAGGAGATAGCCTGCAGTTCGGGGAGCAGCCATTCTTTCGATTAGCAGTGGACGTCAGTTACCATAGCTGCGTGGGTGATCCAACCCGAGGATTTGATCGAAGACGCACGCCGACAGAATAAGAGGATTATCAGGGAATTACCAGTGGTGTACATCAGAGCTAATGGATTGCGCGTGCGTTCTCTTGTAGACACGGGAGCCAGCGTAAGCGTCGTATCTAGAACTCTCATACAGGAAATCCAATCGAAGGAGCAGATCCCATTATTACAGGTCTCTAACATGAAGGTACGAGGAATCATCCCAGATCGCACCACAGTGTGCAAGGCTCAGGTTTATTTAGATTTGCAGATCGGAGAGGCCATTACTTCACACCCATTTATCATCCTCGAGAAGATGGAATACAACATTATATTAGGCGCCGACTTCTGGAGGGACTATAAGGCAGTTATCGACATGCACCGCAATGAGATCAGGCTAGAGATCAACATGCATTCCGAAGGGGTGAAACTAAATGAAAGTGGAGACTGCGTAGTCGATGTGAGGATTTGGACTACTCAAGTGACCTACGACGAGGAAGTCCGTCCTGAGCAGATTCTGGATGGGAAACATCAGGAAGAAGAGATAATAATCGGACTCGAAAGAATGGTTGCAGACTTGGAACAGGAAGAGGAAGAACCGACATTTGAGGAGGCAGTGCTGTCAAAAATTAATAAAGCAATGATAGGTGAAGAGGGAAGAGCTAGACTGAAGGAAATCTTGGAGCGCCACCGCGATGCATTTGGGTCACAACCGGGAAAAATTTCTAATTTCAAATACAATTTCGTCGTCACAAGTTGGGAACCTTTTCGACGGAATCCGTACCTGATTCCCGAGAAACATGATGCCAAGGTACGACCTATCATCAAGGATATGGAAGAAAACCAGTCAATTTCCAAAGCTCCGACGCCATTTCAAACCCTTTAGTCATCGTGGAGAAGACGAACGGTTCGTTGAGCGTGTGCCTAGACACATGTGCAATTAACGAGCGCTTGGTACCAGAGTACGATAGGGCACCAAACATTAAGGATATTTTGAAGAAGTTTAGTCACAAAAATTATTTTTCTGGGGTCGACTTGAGATCGTCCTACCACCACAATGAGTTGTCTGGGGAATCCAAGGTACTGACGGGATTCATGTTTGACGGACAGACGTACGTCTGCAGTCGTTGCCGTTCGGCATCAAGAACGCAGGAGCGGCCTTGATAAGGGCACTTGATAGGAA
Source organism: Anabrus simplex (assembly GCF_040414725.1). Lineage (NCBI taxonomy): Eukaryota > Metazoa > Arthropoda > Insecta > Orthoptera > Tettigoniidae > Anabrus > Anabrus simplex. The sequence goes on from NC_090266.1 coordinate 50,370,668, forward strand.
TTTGAGCGAGCAGGTGAAGAACTTTACGGTGCGTTATGTGAACGACATTCTGATTGCGAGCGAGACTCTGGAGGAGCATTTGGAACACTTGAACCTGTTATTAGCAGAATTGAATAAAAACAACTTCAAAATTAATTTGGATAAGTCGAACTTTTGCCAGAAAAGCGTTTTGTTCCTGGGACAAGTCATAGATTCGGAGGGTGTCGCTCCGAAACCCGTTAAGATTCAAGCTATTCAAAATTTCCCCAAACCAACACGAGTCAAACACACTGTATCGCGATTGACATGTCTAAAGCATTTGATAGGGTGGATCATGGGAGACTACTGGCAAAAATGAGTGCAATTGGACTAGACAAAAGAGTGACTGAATGGGTTGCTATATTTCTAGAAAATAGATCTCAGAGAGTTAGAGTAGGTGAAGCTTTGTCTGACCCTGTAATAGTTGAGAGGGGTGTTCCTCAGGGCAGTGTTATCGGACTTTATGTTTTCTTATATATATAAATGTTATGAGTAAAGGAGTGGAATCGGAGGAAATGCTTTTTGCGGATGATGTTATTCTCTATCGAGTGATAAATAAGTTACAAGATTGTGAGCAACTGCAACGTGACCTCGGAAATGTTGTGAGATGGACAGCAGGCAATGGTATGTGGATAAACGGGGTTAAAAGCCAGGTTGTGAGTTTCACAAATAGGAAAAGTCCTCTCAGTTTTAATTACTGCGTTGATGGGGTGAAAGTTCCTTTTGGGGATCATTGTAAGTATCTAGGTGTTAACATATGGAAAGCTCTTCACTGGGGTAATCACATAAATGGGATTGTAAATAAAGGGTACAGATCTCTGCACATGGTTATGAGGGTGTTTAGGGGTTGTAGTAAGGATGTAAAGGAGAGGGCATATAAGTCTCTGGTAAGACCCCAACTAGAGTATGGTTCCAGTGTATGGGACCCTCACCAGGATTACCTGATTCAAGAACTGGAAAAAATCCAAAGAAAAGCAGCTCGATTTGTTCTGGGTGATTTCCGACAAAAGAGTAGCGTTACAAAAATATTGCAATGTTTGGGTTGGGAAGAACTGAGAGAAAGAAGAAGAGCTGCTCGACTAAGTGGTATGTTCCGAGCTGTGAGCGGAGAGATGGCGTGGAATGACATTAGTAGACGAATAGGTTTGAATGGCGTCTATAAAAGTAGGAAAGAGCACAATATGAAGATAAAGTTGGAATTCAAGAGGACAAACTGGGGCAAATATTCATTTATAGGAAGGGGAGTTAGGGATTGGAATAACTTACCAAGGGAGATGTTCAATAAATTTCCAATTTCTTTGAAATCATTTCGGAAAAGGCTAGGAAAGCAACAGATAGGGAATCTGCCACCTGGGCGACTGCCCTGAATGCAGATCAGTATTGATTGAAGATTATCAGGCAGTTTTCGGGAATCTGCGGGTTTTTCGCCGATCATTGCCCCAGTTACACAGAGGCGGTAGCTCCTCTTCAGGACCTCCTGAAGAAGAATAATAGATGGAAATGGGATTCGACCTGTGACGAAGCTTTCCAAAGGACAAAAGAATTACTTGCCAACAGCATCAAGCTTGGGTACCCCGACTTTTCGAGCAAATTCGTGGTCCAAACCGATGCATCCATGATAGGTGTAGGGGCGGTATTGTACCTGGAGACGCCGGATCAGGAAAAACGCAGAAACTACATCGCGTTCATGAGTCGTAGACTTCGGGCTCATGAGTGCCAATATACCGTCACGGAATTAGAGATGTTGGCAATTGTTACAGCCCTCAGTCACTGGAGGAAGTATATATACGGATTCCCGGTCGTGCTGCGGACAGACCATAAAGCTTTAACCTTCGCTTTGAAGTCGACGATGGCATCCAAGAGAGTAAACCGCTGGACGTTATTCATCCAACAATTCTACTTAGAGATCCAACACTGTGCAGGAAAGGACAACGTGATTGCTGACGCATTAAGTCGAAACCCCGAACCGGAAGCCCAAGTTATTCATCGCATAGAGTTGAGCGGGGGTGACCGTGAGACGCTGGACAGGCTGCAAATCATCGGAGAAGAGCAAGAGAATTGGCCCGCGACCAGACGATTGAACGATTTCTTCAGGAAGAGGATACCAGCAGGAACGCCTGAATACCAGGAGATTGAGAGACAGGCATCCAAATATAACTATTTCAACGGGATCCTTCACCAGTTCATAGATGAAGACCATACGAAGTACCGTATTGTTGTCCCGCCCGTGCTGCAAGTGGAACTGATTTGGCTCGCACATCATTCCATCCGTCATGCGGGAATCGATAAAGTTACCTCGACACTACAGGAGACCTTTGTCTGGCCGAGAATGCGGCGGATGATTAGGACCGTGTTGACAACCTGTGATACTTGTCAACGAATCAAACCAAATACTTATCTCCTCCTGCAACCACCTAAACCGCTGTTGCCAGAGAAGCCACGAGAGCTATTTGCGATAGACTTTTACGGGCCCTTACCCAAGGCAATTAGAGGGTTACAATTAATTTTGGTCTGCGTAGATGTTTTCTCGAAGTATGTGATTATGTGCCCAGTAACGAAGGCGAACTCCAGGTCGGTACTGACACAGATCCGAAATAAGATCATTCCATCTATGGGGAAGCCAGACATGATATTGAGTGACCATGGGTCTCAGTTTACGTCCGCCATGTTCAAACGCGAGATCGAGCAACTCCAAATCCAGCATATCTTCAGTTCTATTAGGCATCCCGAGTCCAACCCATCAGAAAGGATCATGCGCGAAATAGCAAAATTTTGCAGAGTTTATTGCGCCAGACAGCATTGGCGATGGGTTGGAGTTCTTCCAATCATCATGGAATGCATCAACGGTACGATTCATGAATCTACGGGGCAGATCCCGATAGTGGTACATTTTGATCAGAAACCAAAGAGACCGTGGCACCGCGTGCTACAGTGCCCAGAGGATCCCAGGCCTTCGGCTGAACTTCGTGTGAGGATAGCTTTGGACCATCTGAAAGCCCAGGCAGAGAAGAGGCTCAGACGTCATCGAAACCGGAGATTTCACCGGTCACTTCGTGTGGGAGAACTAGTTTTAGTCAAACGACCAGCTATGTCCTACCCTCCGAGGAAGTACTACCACAAGTTTGCAGAACTTTACATCGGGCCATATAGGATAATCCAGAACCTAGAGAATAATGCCTACAAAGTACAGTCAATGGATGGAAGAACAGAGGCCACTTACAATGCTGCGAATCTCAAACTCTACCACGCCCCAGGACAACACCCTGAAGAAGGTCCGGTGGAAGAAGAACCAGGAGAAGCTGAGGATGACGAGGACAACCCGGATCCAATGGAAGAAATGGAAGCCGATGAAGAAGATGATGCCGTGAATCATATTGGTTTGGAAGAAGGGAGCGAGTCCGAGGCATCAGCCTGTGAAGATTGTCCAGAATGCTCTGAGAGGACCGGTCTTAGGAACGCTTTAATAAATCTGTGCTACCAGATACAACTGGAGAACACAGAGTTGACTGAGAAGGTCTACAAGTTACGCGAACATCACCAGTGACTACTTTCCGAGACAGTTGAAAAGGAAAGAAAAATCCCGAGTTCGTGATTTTTCTTGGATGAAGCAGGGGGAGAATGAAACCGTACAGTGTCCTGTACAGCTCATTGGAATTATAGGTGCCTTTCTACTTCATTAAAATCACTCCTAAAGGTCGCGTCATTGGTAGCAATATGGGCGATTCATATTTTAAAGTGATCATTATTTTCTTTGCCTCCCATATGCGGAGAGTTCATTGTATAGAGCTGTATCAATTTCTTTAACATGTCATATTTGAATAAATTAGTATTCGTAACCCCTATTTTATGATTCTTGTCATTTGTAGCAGTGCTAAGCAGTATCCAGTAGGCATTTGAACCCAGAGATCCTACTTTCATATTATATACATAAGGCTCCATCTTAAGTATTTGTTTCTTTTTTCTTTCTTTCGAACGTACCACTCCCCAAGTGCTCAGGCTGCCGGGCCAGCACAGAAAGTAGGAAGGGGAGCGGTTCGAAGCTCGTTAAGCAATTCGACCCGCTCTTTAATCCAATCTCATCCGTAGGTGTCTACCCCGTTACGTGGAGGCATTCTTATGCGTGGGTCATCCATTCGAGGCCCGGAAGGGTGTAGTAGGGAAAGCTGGGAGGATTCAGGATGAGTTATTCATAAGTTAGAAGTAACAGACTTGAATGCAGCAGGAACAATCGCTGGTAAAACAGATGGGAACAATGGCAGGACGGTGCGTGGAATGAGGAGATAAAATGTAAGTTAGGAATAAATTCCTAGGATGAAGCGGAACGCATAAATCGGCATCGGCGGTGGGTCATATGAGGCGAATGGAGGATGATAGGTTACCTGAAAGAATAATGGACTCGGCTATGAATTGTATGAGAAGTTATGGGTGACCAAGACGACGATTGTTAGACTTAGTTTCTAATGATTCAAAGTCAAGAGGTACGGAACTAAGTGCTAGTTACATATGTGGAGGTGTTAGTAGGTCCACAGGGGCTTACGGCCACGAAACTGGACGGCAGAAGAGTTTATAATGAAGGTTTATGTATGCTCTTTTACATTACAAAGTGTTCTTCGGTAAGAACTCAATGTCAGTTTAGGAATACAAAAATAGAACAGGTAGATAATTTCATGTATTTAAGATGTGTGCCATAAATACAAGGCACAGGAAATACGTAAAAAGTCTTAAATATTTATCTTATTTTTGTCGAAGGAATCAATATGTACCCCGAATTACGTCAGAAAATTTTAATTTCTGCAACGTTTGCTTGATATATTCATGTTCATAAAAAACAGAACACCTTGAAAGACTAGAGATAGAAAGTTCATTTTCACAGGACATGTTCTTTAGTATGTTCTGCAGAAACGATCAACATTTCAGTCACCTAGGTTCAGCATGTGTCCTGGTGCCTAGTAGGCACTGGGTCGTCCATGGGCAATGAAAACTTGTTCCATGCGTGATGTCATTGACGAGTATAAGGTATAGCCTGGGGTGTAGCCATCCATGCTGCATTCGCCTGGTTCCACAGTTCATCTTGGAATTGAGTCACAGTGCCGCACCCGTCGCTTCAACATATCCCATACATTTTCGAATGGTGACAAGTCAGGTGATCGAGAGGGCCAGGGCAACAATCTGACATCCTGTGACAACAAGAAGGCGCGGTTTGTGCAACAACAAACATGTGGGCGCGCATTGTCCTGCTGAAATGTGGCGTCTGGGGTGTCGTGCAGAAAGGGTATGGCTACGGGGTGCAGAATGTCATTCACGTAGGTCAGTCTGATCACAGTGCCCTGGATATGCACTAACTGTGGTTTGTGGTTGTACCCAGTAACACCCCACAACATAAGGCCTTGAGTTGGCGCTGTATGTCTTGTGCGAATGCAGTCAATGTGATGCCTCTCCCCCTGTATGCGGCGAACCAAAATTGGGCCATCATTTTCTAACAAACTGAAACTGGTTTCGTCCGAAAACACTATTTCCTGCCATTCATGTCCCCAGTGACGTCGTTCCATACACCATTGCAGTCTAGCATGTTTATGCACATTAGAAAAATGTAGGCGGAGAAGTGGACGACGGGCCGGTAACCCAGACTGTAATAAACGGCGATGGACTGTCAGTGCTGGTAGTGTACGATGTGTTACACTGTTCCAATGTTGCACCAGAGCCGGGGAGGACGCAGATCTGTCCTGCAATGCCATTCGGATGTGGTGTCGATCTTCTCGGGGGAAGTGGTCTGGGTGGTGCGAGCAGACACACCTTGTCGTGTTCTACGGCCTTCTGTGAACCATTCTGTACACACCCGTTGCACTGCCGACACACTTCGTCCCACACGAACAAAACTTCGCAGATGGATGCATCACGTTCTTTCATGTCAATAATGCGCCCTCTTTCCTTTGACTGTACAGCTCTCGCATACGTCTGCGACGCATTTTGCACGTCTGCTCATGTCACACTGATCCATTACCTTCGGTTTATAGAGACAACGAGAGCCGGAGGCACATTATACTAGTCGGTGGTGGTGCGCCGAGATATCGATGTGGACTTTGAACCCGAGGGCCGACATGGTTTAAATGCTAATCATTTCTTCAAAACATACTAATGCACATGTCCTGTGAATTGTACTTCATATATCTAGCTTTTCAAGGTGTTCTGGTTTCTATGAACATAAGTATAGTTTTTATCCATAGGCTCAACATCAACGGTGGCATCTGAGAATTGATTTTAGAAGTTCCCGAAACAAATATTTCACCTCGTATGAATAACAATGCTTACAGCCTGAATGGTACTGCCTTCTCTCGTGAACTTTAATATACATGAGAACCTATTTTCACTAAATTCCCTTCAGCCATTTTCTCGTGACACGCGACCATGCAGGCAGACAATTAGATGTGATGGTAATTTAAAAATTGCAGTTCCTTCTTATTCTGGCCACGACCGTATCATAATTACCGATTTTGACAAATTGTGACCAAAGTACATACAAGACTCTTATTTTACACATATGTATTGAACCCTTTAAGGTTCATAAAGGATACCTACCTTCCTTACCTATTAGCAATCGGCATTATATCTGTCTCTTGGGTCGTTTACGGGTTCTTCGTCACTTGCTTAGGTATTAGGTGGGTTTCTGTAAATGTAATCCATTTACTAACAAGGAATCAAAACTATAATAGTCGTGGTTTATTCAAGAAATAATTTGATTGTGAACTTTAAACAAGATATTATAACTCGAACTCTTACTTGTTCGACCAACACAATCAACACCGATAATTATAATGCAGAAGAGAGATGTACCGATTTTAGAAGTTTTAACTCAACTACCTGATAGGCATCCTTATTAGAAACCACTGTCACAAGTTAAGAGTGAAGAAAAGAAAATCTGGAAATCCTTAAATTCGGATTCCATGTGAGACTTCATGTACCATCATATTGATTCCTGATGATCCAGCCCTCGTAACACGAACTCTGGACTCTTGGTATAATTAAGGCAGTTCAATCGGTATGTGCCACTCAGTGGTTGTACGGCATGGACCCTTAATTGAATCCATGTGACCTGCGACTATGTCATGGACCGACATCTAAATTTGCAATTTTACGTTAAAGTCATTGTGGATGATGACCGCAAGGAAAATGATGCTATAATGGCAGATGGCCTTAATCTAAGTTACTGAGGTTTATGACCCCATGACCATCCAACTTTCTAAGCTGAAGGCTAAACACAATTAAGTTACAGTGGTTGATGAACAAGCTTTCCACTTTACTAACCCCAGCACATTTAATGCTCAATCAATCAAAGTCAAAAATACAACAACAACAACAATACTCACAACACTTTGTGGCAGTAAAATCCTTTACATTCGGACACGTCCCCTTAGGTTAACAATTGAATTTTCCCACCAAAATAAACTAAGATTTCCAGAATACATTTTCAAGTTAACCACTTGGTTTAAGTTATTTCTCTAATACGGTTTCCACTGAGTTTAATAATTTAATAAAATGAAATGATTTTTATAAATCCTAATTAACAACAAAGTTTATCTCCCCGGACGAATGGTTTCTTTAACATATCTCTACTTAAATTTACTGATGTAATTTGATTATATCGTTCATTGTCACTCGCATCGTGGAGACTGGAAAATGTACATTTATTTCCAGTATTATATATTTCATTACGTCACATCATAAAATCTACTTTTAATACTAACATTTATTACACTCGCTTGGGTAACCCTAATTATTAAGTACTCAAATCTGCACAAGTGAACTCAACGTAAATAAGCCAACACTATGTCACCTCCCAACATGACATTTAAAATAAGGCCTTGTGCATCCGTCAAAAATAAAATCAATAACTACCATCAATAGTCTATTTTGGACATCCCCGGTAATTCTTAAATCCGCTCATTATTGTCTCATTTCCCTCGTTTCAAATATACGTTCAAATGTCGGTTAAACAAGGTAATATTAAAGAATGCGATTTAATAACATACACATTACACAATGATAAGAATTTCAATTAGTTTCTTTCAGAATTACGGGCTCCATTCTAAAGAATGCAATCTGATTTTCAACACGTTGACCATAAAAAAACTCAAATTAATGTTATCTTCCAAGGAACGGTCTACCTGATCAGCTGTCCAGCGGAGCTAGCCACCCCTCCTGTCTTCGCCTGACAAGAACCATATGTTCTATTCTCGTTTGAACTAGTCTTTAAAGAATGATATATACGATCTCACTGATAAAATTACAAATATGACATTCCTGGCTCAAACAGATTATAAGCAGCGCACAGATTTACTTTAAGATGCCACTCAATATTCATACATATCACGAATCTACACATTTACGTGTAATCCATCACAATTTCCATCTCAAAACAGTAGACAAATAAATCCCTCGTGTTGACACAGAAATTCCCGGCATCATTTAAAGGCTACCAACCACATGACTCACAAAATCCTACCTCAACTCACATTTTCGCAACATTTGACCACTTGCTTAAAGACAAAATTCTCGACGACAATAAAATGGAATATAACTATCAGGATCCACAACGTTGTACACACACAAATACTCTGATAATAAAACATCTCCTCATAACCTGACCTCGTATTTATGAACTAGATTTCACAAAATTTACTGTTATCTTCATCGTCAGTTATACACAGTTTAAAAAGGACGTAGAAACAGCAATCCCTTCGTAACAGATATTTATTGATCTCGCCTCGTAACTTTCCTTAATAAAAATTTTATCTTGCTCCACACGACTTCGTGCCTTCATTCGACTGAAAATGAGTAACCACGGATTTCTAATACAATTTTCGTCATAATTTCAAGCAGAAAAATTTCACTTCAGAATAAACATCTTAACTGGACACCAGAAATACAGAAAAATAAACGCACGGAAGTGACAATCTACTTCAGACATTATATCGTTTCATAACCATCAATTGACTATTTTACAGCACTTCACACGGTACTTCGCAAAAATTCATAATTTTATCCAAGCGTAAGAAAAACCATGACCTTTCGTCATATTTTTGACACTTCACGAAAGTAAATGGGTGACCAAACTACGTCACAAATACACATACAAAATAAATGGTGACATCATGAAAGAAATAAGCAGGTGGTCACGATGATCATTCATCTACCTTGGACGTACGCCACCTTTCTTCATGTGAGTTCACCAGTAACATGGTCAACTTCCGAAAAATGGCCGCGAACCTCCTCCGCGTCTTTGTGTAACGCGTAGGCCAAACAAGATAAATGCACCATTTATAGTAGAGAGCAGGAAGCGAATTCGCAGCCTTGGCTATGTAGGGCGCTGCACTCGCTACTAAGAGCAACGCATTGCCAAGCGATTATTCGTCTCTGGGCTGAGGATTCTTACTGCGTTCGAGGACTGTGTGACTGTTCCTCTTAACGCCCTTCTCTTCATACATACACAGCACACCACAATACTAACCACAATAGAAACATGCTATAGCGAATACATCTCTCCACATAGGAAGGGAACCCCGTCGTAAAACAGGGCCAAATTCATATCAAGTGTTGGCCCAATTTAATTCGCATTAAAGCCAGGGAGAAGAGAAATTATCGGAAATAGAATACAATTCAACATCTTCGAAAAATTGCTTTTTTCCAACAGTGATGAACGTTTCCTGCACGGCTGTTGGTTTATTCGTTTCCAATCAAATGCACAGTCGATATTCAACAATTGGTTGATGAAAGATGGAACCGCCGACCTTCTAATGTATATCTAATGAAAATGGAGGGGATTTGGCTTGGTTCGATTGTTTTCATAAATATCAATACAGTATTTACTTCAATATTTTAGTTTTGACTTAGCTACTTGCGTTGGGTCTCTTATTTCCAGTGCTTCCGTGGTAAATGTGGAAGCAATAACTGGAGAGCGTAGTTCTGGAGAAGATTGGTGTGATCAGGGTCTGGAGAAGTTGATGTGACCTTTAGTCTTGGGCGAGGTTTCAGGGGAGTTACTAGTGCCGAGGCTCACGAGGGAGGGGGATGTGTTGTCAGTTAAGGGCATGCGAGTATTTCGGGAGGCATGTCTGGGCTGTCAGGGTCCCGATTACTCAATTCACCGAGGTGATATTGACTTTTGGAATGGTTAGTGTCGTGGGTTCGTGTTTGGTAGGGGAGTGGTGGGGGGCAAGTTCGCGGCTGATCGGTAAGCCAAGGTGATCCGTGGTAGAGGGAGTAGGGGCAGGGTTTCGGCTAGTCGGTAAACCAAGGTGGTCCTGGGGAGGTGGGGCGGGGATGGTAGTGGCAGGGTCTCGGCTTGTCTGTAAGCCAAGGTGGTCCTGGGTAGGGGGGATGGCAGAGTTTTAGCTAGTCGGTAAGCCAAGGTGGTTATGGGTAGGGGGGATGGCAGAGTCTCAGCTAGTCGGTAAGCCAAGGTGGTCCTGGGTAGGGGTGGGTGGCTAGGTCTCTTCTAGCATGTTCACCGAGGATAGCCTGATTTCACTGGGCTGTTAGGGTTTCGGCTACCAGGTTCATCGAGGATAGCCTGACTTCACTGGGCTGCCAGGGTCTCGGCTAGTCGGTAAGCCAAGGTGATCCTGGGTAGGGTATTAGGGGCAGGGTCTCTGCTAGTCGGTAAACCAAGGTGGTCGTGGATAGGTGGTGAGGGGGGGTGGCAGGGTCTCGGCTAGTCGGTAAGCCAAGGTGGCCCTGGGTAGGGGGGATGGCAGAGTCTCATTAAATCGGTGAGCCAAGGTGGTCCTGGGTAGAGGGAGAAGGGGCAGGGTCTCGGCTAGTAGGTAAACCAAGGTGGTCCTGTGTAGGTGGGTGTGGAGAAGGTGGCAGGGTCTCGGCTACCAGGTTCACCGAGGATAGCCTGACTTTACTGGGCTGTCAGGGTCTAGGCTACCGTATTCACTGAGAAGTCTAGTCGGCAAACCAAGGTGGCCCTGCGTAATAGGGTGGGCAGGGCCTCGGTTGCCGGGTTCGGTAAGGAAAGGTGGTCCTTGGTAGGTGGTGGTGGGTCCAGGGTCTCGGCTACCGGTTTCACCGGTAATGTTAGTCGGTTAACCGTGACCGTCCTGTCCGAGTTGGGAAAGACGGGTGAAGGGTTATTAACTGAGGAAGGGCTGACTTTATCGGGCTGTCAGTGTCTCATCTAGTCGGTACAGCAAGGCAGTCCTGGCTCCTGGACTTGGTTAGTTACATGGGTATAAGCCGAAGAGTTTCCAGGGGGCGGGGGGAGTTAAAACAGTAGAAGTGTCAAACGCACAAGCAGACCGGGTTGTGTGGGACAATTTGATGCCCGAGCCGAGTCGTAACAGTTCTAGTTTCTAGAGTAGTTGGTGCTACAAACAAGCCGCGAACTCAGGTCAGCAAGCCGTGATGACAAATTACTGGGTTCTGCCCCGGAGTGGCAGTCTGAAGACCGGGAAGCTGAATAGTTAGCGACGGGTGAGCCAGTTTTCTAGGCTTCTGTCTCATGCCGTTCGGAGCCTGACCACCGCGAAGCTGCTACTTGGCTGGGTGGTCGGCGGGTGTCTGCGTCTTGTGACGTAATTATCCCACTCGGACTCTAGAACTATTTTAATTTTTTAGCTTAAAATCGTTTTAAAATACCGACCGTGACAGTTCAGGTCATCTAAGCACAGGTCATGGTTGCCACTATGTATACAAATAATTGCGTATGGCCTCCGGAAAGGCCTCGAGCAGGCCTACAGTCAACCTGGATGTCTGTGAGCATGGAGTATTACCTAAGATTATTTCTAATGTTGAAGACGGCACGCACACACACACACAGAAACAGAGCGAGACGAATTAACCAATTAAGGTTAATATCCCCGATTCGGCCAGGACACCCTGGACCAAGGACCAGCATGCTAACCATTTAGCCACGGAGCCGGGCTCCACTATCTATCGACCGACGAGACAGACAAAAGTTCCCTCTGGTTGTATATGGCTTAGCCTTCCACGTTTCAACCGTTACGAGTCTTTGATGATGGGAGAGGGGTTATCTCCCGTCACTAAAAAGGACACGTGTAAGATCTTACATAACTGTGTATTTCTTCAAAATAATGTTTTTTAATGTCCTATGATACTAAAAGTAACTGTGACTAAATCTCTGAAAATGATCGATATTGACACGTACAGTTTTTATGTTATCAATAAAATACTCGTATGTGCATTTCATTTACTCGAAACATGGGGAGGTCACCGATTCACCTTTGCCTCATAATTGCGTAATTTGATTACTGTTGTATCAAACTGATTCATTTTGATTTCCATATCTCATGTTTGTGGGTTACTGTAGTTACGTCCTAGTTCGTGAACCATGGGCAACGGCTGAGTGGCCTAGTAAGTGGTCCTGATAGTCGGGATACCAGTTGCTATGGAATGGGAGTGGGCATCTCGGACATATTCTGAGTCGTGGCCCTCCTTGTGCTCAGGCGGCTAGGACTATACAATTCACCGGTGGTCCATAACCCGTTAGAGGAGAGATCCTCACTTGGACTATGTGCAAGTAGGGCAGCATCCTGCTTCATGAATTTACCGAGCTCAGAACACTTTAAGCAAGCCTCGGACCTATGGGAGTAATGGAGTCCCACTCCCATTTGACAGGCGAGGGACTCCTTGGAAACAACTTGGCGAACGAAATGGAATTCGATGGGGAGCTATCAATATTAATGGGGCTTATGGAAGAAAGAAGGTAGAACTGGCTGAGTCAGCAAAGAGGATGCATCTGGATGTGCTAGGAGTAAGTGATATTCGGGTAAGGGGAGATAATGAGGAAGAGATATTAGATTAGAAAGTGTACTTGACGGGTGTTAGAAAGGGAAGGGCAGAGTCTGGGGTAGGGCTCTTTATCAGGAATACCATTGCACGCAACATAGTTTCTGTAAGGCACGTAAATGAGCGAATGATGTGGGTAGATTTGTCAGTGGGAGGAATTAGGACAAGAATTGTGTCCGTGTATTCACCAAGTGAGGGTGCAGATGAGGATGAAGTTGACAAGTTTTATGAAGCATTGAGTGACATCGTGGTCAGGGTCAACAGCAAGGATAGAATAGTGCTAATGGGCGATTTCAATGCGAGAGTTGGGAATAGAACTGAAGGATACGAAAGGGTGATTGGTAAATGTGGGGAAGATATGGAAGCTAATGGGAATGGGAAGCGTTTGCTGGACTTCTGTGCTAGTATGGGTTTAGCTGTTACGAATACATTCTTCAAGCATAAGGCTATTCACCGCTACACATGGGAGGCTAGGGGTACCAGATCCATAATAGACTATATCTTAACAGACTTTGAATTCATGAAATCTGTTAGGAATGTACGAGTTTTTCGCGGATTTTTCGATGATACAGACCACTATCACATCTGTAGTGAACTAAGTATCTCTAGGCCTAGGGTAGAGAAAGTGAAATATGTCTGCGAACGAATAAGGGTAGAAAATCTCCAGGACGAGGAAATTAGACAGAAGTACATGGATATGATTAGTGAGAAGTTTCGAAGAGTAGACAGTAAGCAGGTTCAGGATATAGAAAGTGAATGGGTGGCATACAGGGATACTGTAGTAGAAACAGCATGGGAATGCCTAGGAGCAACTGTGCGTAAAGATGGGAAAAGGCGAACATCTTGGTGGAATGATGAAGTGAGAACAGCATGTAAACGTAAAAAGAAGGCTTATCAGAAATGGCTCCAAACAAGGGCCGAAGCTGACAGGGATTGGTACGTAGATGAAAGAAACAGAGCGAAACAAATAGTTGTTGAATCCAAAAAGAAGTCATGGTAAGATTTTGCTAATAACCTGGAAAGGCTAGGTCAAATATCAGGGAAATCTTTCTGGACAATAATAAAGAATCTTAGGAAGGGAGGGAAAAAGGAAATGAACAGTGTTTTGAGTAATTCAGGTGAACTCATAATAGATCCCAGGGAATCATTGGAGAGGTGGAGGGAATATTTTGAACATCTTCTCAATGTAAAAGGAAATCATCATGGTGGTGTTGCAAACAGCCAAGCTCATGGGGAGGAGGAAAATGATGTTGGTTAAATTATGCTTGAGGAAGTGGAAAGGATTGTAAATAAACTCCATTGCCATAAAGCAGCAGGAATAGATGAAATTACACCTGAAATGGTGAAGTATAGTGGGAAGGCAGGGATGAAATGGCTTCATAGAGTAGTCAAATTAGCGTGGAGTGTTGGTAAGGTACCTTCAGATTGGACAAAAGCAGTAATTGCACCTATCTATAAGCAAGGGAACAGGAAGGATTGCAACAACTATCGAGGTATCTCATTGATTAGTATACCAGGCAAAGTATTCACTGGCATTTTGGAAGGGAGGGTGCGATCAGTCGTTGAGAGGAAGTTGGATGAAAACCAGTGTGGTTTCAGACCACAGAGAGGCTATCAGGATCAGATTTTCAGTGTGCGCCAGGCAATTGAAAAATGCTACGAGAGGAATAGGCAGTTGTGTTTTGTTTCGTAGTTCTAGAGAAAGCATATGACAGGGTACCGAGGGAAAAGATGTTCGCCATACTGGGGGACTATGGAATTAAAGGTAGATTATTAAAATCAATCAAAGGCATTTATGTTGACAGTTGGGCTTCAGTGAGAATTGATGGTAGAATGAGTTATTTGTTCAGGGTACTTACAGGAGTTAGACAAGGCTGTAATCTTTCACCTTTGCTGTTCGTAGTTTACATGGATCATCTGCTGAAAGGTATAAAATGGTAGGGAGGGATTCAGTTAGGTGGAAATGTAGTAAGCAGATTTGGCTTATGCTGACGACTTGGTCTTAATGGCAGACTGTGCCGAAAACCTGCAGTCTAATATCTTGGAACTTGAAAATAGGTGCAAAGAGTATGGTATGAAAATTAGCCCCTCGAAGACTAAATTGATGTCAGTAGGTAAGAAATTCAACAGAATTGAATGTCAGATTGGTGATACAAAGCTAGAACAGGTCAATAATTTCAAGTATTTAGGTTGTGTGTTCTCCCAAGATGGTAATATAGTAGGTGAGATTGAATCAAGGTGTCGTAAAGCTAATGCAGTGAGCTCGCAGTTGCGATCAGCAGTATTCTGTAAGAAGGAAGTCAGCTCCCAGACGAAACTATCTTTATATCGGTCTATTTTCAGACCAACATTGCTTTACGGGAGCGAAAGCTGGGTGGACTCAGGGTATCTTATTCATAAGTTAGAAGTAACAGACATGAAAGTAGCAAGAATGATTGTTGGTACAAACAGGTGGGAACAATGGCAGGAGGGTACTCGGAATGAGGAGATAAAGGCTAATTTAGGAATGAACTCGATGGATGAAGCTGTACGCATAAACCGGCTTCGGTGGTGGGGTCATGTGAGGCGAATGGAGGAAGATAGGTTACCTAAGAGAATAATGGACTCTGTTATGGAGGGTAAGAGAAGTATAGGGAGACCAAGACGACGATGGTTAGACTCGGTTTCTAACGATTTAATGATAAGAGGTATAGAACTAAATGAGGCCACAACACTAGTTGCAAATCGAGGATTGAGGCGACGTTTAGTAAATTCTCAGAGGCTTGCAGGCTGAACGCTGAAAGGCATAATAGTCTATAATGATAATGTATGTATGTATGTATCATTACAAGAAAATAGCATTATAGGTTTCTGTCCAAGGATAAGAATATGAAATCTCTAAATGACACATAGTAACATCGTAGCCTGTCACCAGTATATCTTCCTCCCTCTCCCTGCAACAGCGAGCTTCAAACGTCCTCTGTGAGACCTCAGATATTTAGTCATTCGACCGTGTGGGGTTGCTGATGGGGAAATCGTCGTATATATGAACTTCGCCCTGTTTTATTGCAGGATACCCTTTCTGACGTAACCACATTTTGAGGGCTGCATTTCACTATTGTGCTTATTTTGTGGTTAGTAGTGTGGTGTATGGCAAGTGTATAGAGAGGATTGTATACAACTACTCCCTGGACCAGAGCAATAGGGCAAAATTCTTTCATATTCTCGATGAGACCGGGAGTGGAGTTATGGCCACGACACCGACAAGGAACTGGGCTCAGCACAAATTGTGATTTTTATGATTAAACCTGTCCGCCTCTGTGGTGTAGTGGTAAGTGTGATTAGCTGCCACATCCGAAGGCCCAGGTTCGATTCCCGGCACTTCCACGAAATTTGAAAAGTTATACTTTTTACGAAGGCTGGAACGGGGCCCACTCAGCCTCGGGAGGTTTGATGCCAACTTCAACCATACCTGAATTGGTTTTCCGTGGTTTCCCACTTCTTCTCAAGGCAAATACCAGAATAGTACCTAACTTTAGACCACGGCAGCTTCCTTCCCTCTTCCTTGTCTTTTCTTCCATTGTTCCCATCCCCCCACAAGTCCCCTGTTCAGCATAGAAGGTGAGGCCGCCTCGAGGAAGTATCGGTCCTCCTCACGCTCCAGGACACTGCCCCTGAGGGATAAGAGTTGGGATCGCTCGCTGAGTCCAAAGGAAAGAACAACCTTGTACGGTAAACGGATGAAATAAATAATGAAATAATCAAATCCAAATAAAATGATTGCTGTTTAACAGCTCTACGTTTAAAATACTGTCGTGGTCCATATGGTCTTAAAAGCGTCGTACTGCTACTACTACTAGCACTAGTAATAATGATGATAATAATTGTTACGGGGATACCGTGGCTTACAGGGGTGAAATAAGGTGCGGGTATGAGACAACCAGAAGATGAATTTAAAACTTTTAAATTAGAGGTATATTTCTTTCTCTTCTTTTTGTTGTTTCTTTTCGAAAGTTAGACTTTACAAACCAGGCTCAGAACTAGCACCTTACAATGTTAGAAAATCAGAATAATCAACAAATCACCAATTAACAATCTGAAATTGAAGCTCCTAAAAACAATTTTACCTGAGCACAGCTGCCCCACTAGAGACAGATCTCATCAACAGGGAGAGCGTTATTGCCCTATCAATTCACACTCAGGGATCTACTTTCCAAAGTTTCACAATGTCCAGGCCTAACAAAGGCACAATTTACATTTAACAAAATCAAGCAGTAATCACTGTCTTAAACGCTCAACAGTCTGATATCGTTATCATGAAAAGAATTATATAGAGTTTAACGAGTACCCATTCTACAGGGCCTTCCGTAAAAACAAAGGTTAAATTACTGGCCCAAAAACCAAAATGGAAAGGAGGCAAACCCTTGCACTCCTAGAAATATACACTGACTGACAGAGCAAATGCAACACCAAGAAGGAGTGGTCAGAACTTTATGCCAATTGCAGGGTAGACTGACGTCACTGAGGTATGCTCATGATGTGAAATGCGCCGCCGTGCTGCGCACGTAACGAACGATAAATGGGACACGGCGTTGGCGAATGGCCCACTTCGTACCGTGATTTCTCAGCCGACAGTCATTGTAGAACGTGTTGTCGTGTGCCACAAGACACGTGTATAGCTAAGAATGCCAGGCCGCCGTCAACGGAGGCATTTCCAGCAGACAGACGACTTTACGAGGGGTATGGTGATCGGGCTGAGAAGGGCAGGTTGGTCGCTTCGTCAAATCGCAGCCGATACCCATAGGGATGTGTCCACGGTGCAGCGCCTGTGGCGAAGCTGGTTGGCGCAGGGACATGTGGCACGTGCGAGGGGTCCAGGCGCAGCCCGAGTGACGTCAGCACGCGAGGATCGGCGCATCCGTCGCCAAGCGGTGGCAGCCCCGCACGCCACGTCAACCGCCATTCTTCAGCATGTGCAAGACACCCTGGCTGTTCCAATATCGACCAGGACAATTTCCCGTCGATTGGTTGGAGGAGGCCTGCACTCCCGGCGTCCGCGCAGAAGACTACCATTGACTCCATAGCATAGACGTGCACGCCTGGCATGGTGCCGGGCTAGAGCGACTTGGATGAGGGAATGGCGGAACGTCGTGTTCTCCGATGAGTCACGCTTCTGTTCTGTCAGTGATAGTCACCGCAGACGAGTGTGGCGTCGGCGTGGAGAAAGGTCAAATCCGGCAGTAACTGTGGAGCGCCCTACCGCTAGACAACGCGGCATCATGGTTTGGGGCGCTATTGCGTATGATTCCACGTCACCTCTAGTGCGTATTCAAGGCACGTTAAATGCCCACCGCTACGTGCAGCATGTGCTGCGGCCGGTGGCACTCCCGTACCTTCAGAGGCTGCCCAATGCTCTGTTTCAGCAGGATAATGCCCGCCCACACACTGCTCGCATCTCCCAACAGGCTCTACGAGGTGTACAGATGCTTCCGTGGCCAGCGTACTCTCCGGATCTCTCACCAATCGAACACGTGTGGGATCTCATTGGACGCCGTTTGCAAACTCTGCCCCAGCCTCGTACAGACGACCAACTGTGGCAAATGGTTGACAGAGAATGGAGAACCATCCCTCAGGACACCATCCGCACTCTTATTGACTCTGTACCTCGACGTGTTTCTGCGTGCATCGCCGCTCGCGGTGGTCCGACATCCTACTGAGTCGATGCCGTGCGCATTGTGTAACCTGCATATCGGTTTGAAATAAACATCAATTATTCATCCGTGCCGTCTCTGTTTTTTCCCCAACTTTCATCCCTTTCGAACCACTCCTCCTTGGTGTTGCATTGTCAATGTCAGCCAGTGTACATTACATGCATAAAACACTATTTGGGCTTATGGCCCGATGTTACAAAGGCTAAGCCTATGCTACTGAGGTCACTAGATGGAGAAAAATATATAAATTACAGAAATTACGAGATAGATTTTAAAGGTTACAAAATCACAGTCTCCTAAAGAACAAGTTGAGACGGAACACGAGAGGGTACCTCACTCTCTATTCCCTAATTTCGGTTAAGTTCTTTCGGCTTGTTTTAAATTTACATTTAATTTTGTAATTTACATTCTAGAAACTAAAGTTACATTACCAAAAATGTGAAACCTTCCCCTCGAGCTGGCTTTCAAAGACTATCACATAGTTCAGCTGGAACTGCCATTACCTTGAGCTGGTGGACCTCTCGAAGATCGACGAGGTCTCCTCGCCTCCTTTGCGCGCACACACACACACTAGACTGGAGCGATTAATAAGACAACTGTGCCAGCTTTTATACCCAAGGGGAAAGTTCCAGAAAACTCTGGGCTAAGGCCCCACACACACCCAATTCTTATTGGATAATGAATTAAATACCAGAAAATTTTGATTGGATGAAAAATAAATATACAAAATTTTCTGTTGGCCAACATCTTAAGTTGGCGGGAAGAGACAGAAGTGTTGTAAAGTTTAACACCTCCCCCCCCCCAAAAAAAAAAAAATTCAGTTTAGGAAACCTTAACATACAAAATAACTCTAAAATTTTAATAGTTCATCCTCACGCCACAGGGCATAACATGAGTTTATAGTAGCGAGAACTGTTGAGAAATGTTAAAACTTCTTGCGCTAGTTGTTGCGAGTTTTAGACTTTAGATGGCATTCTCCAATGTCCTTCTTTAAATGCACGGGGTGGGTGTACCTCCGGTACAATAATAATAATAATAATAATAATAATAATAATAATAATAATAATAATAATAATAATAATAATAATAATAATAATAATAATAATTGCCTTTGCTGGCAAGATGTAGTGTTGACAGTGCACTATGTCTTCTGGTATGGGCTAGAATAAATTTGTTACTTTCATTGACCTCTCTCAGTCTCATCCTTGGCTTTGACAAATGAAAGTGACCGAGGTATGAGCGATGCTAGTAATACCATTCCTTATGCAGCCAGTCCCTGTTATGAATGGTGTGAAAATATCACTCATAGGGTCGGTTGGTGCATGCATTTCAGTGGGCTTGGCAGACTGATATGTAATAGCAACTTCTGGCTCGGTGAGGAAAGCAACCGGGAACTACCTCACTCCTCATTTCCCTAGTATGCCTCTTCAGTGACGCCTACGCATTTTATGACAGCTGTTGGCGGAACTGTGGAGGATCAAACCAGCCTTCGGGCTGAATACCCAACATAAACATAATAATAATAATAATAATAATAATAATAATAATAATAATAATAATAATAATAATAATATTTTTACGTTCCCGTAAGTACATTTTGACAGTTTTCGGAGATGCCGAGTTGCCGGAATTCCAACTGGGGTTCTTTTACGTGTCAGTAAGTCTTTTTTTTTTTTGCTAGGGGCTTTACGTCGCACCGACACAGATAGGTCTTATGGCGACGATGGGATACCAAAGGCCTAGGAGTTGGAAGGAAGCGGCCGTGGCCTTAATTAAGGTACAGCCCCAGCATTTGCCTGGTGTGAAAATGGGAAACCACGGAAAACCATCTTCAGGGCTGCCGATAGTGGGATTCGAACCTACTATCTCCCGGATGCAAGCTCACAGCCGCGCGCCTCTACGCGCACGGCCAACCCGCCCGGTTCAGTAAGTCTACCGACACGAGACTGACGTATTTGAAGCAAACCAAACCCCATGGCACTACAGCCCTTGAAGGGCCTTGGCCTACAAAGCGACAGCTGCTCAGCCCGAAGGCCTGCAGATTACGAGGTGTCGTGTGGTCAGCACGACGAATCCTCTCGGCCGTTATTCTAGGCTTTCTAGACCGGGGCCGCTATCTCACCGCGTAGGCTGAGTGTAACTCGAACCAGCCCTCAGGTCCTAGCCGGGAATCGACCCCGGGCCCTCCGCGTAAGAGGCAGGCACGCTACCCCTACACCACGGGGCCGGCTGACGTATTTGAAGACCTTCAAATACCACCTGACTGAGCCAGGATCGTATCAGCCAAGTGTGAGCCACTCGGCTCGGCAAATTCATCGTACTAATAAATAAGTATCTACCGTTTACTATCATCTCCTCCTATAGCACCTAAAATAGCCTTCCGGAGTAAAATCTGTTTTGTATTATCACAGAGATTTTGTTTTCGCAAATTGCAGAGAATTAAAGCGATAAGGCCAGTTTAAAGCGAAATTCACAATAAGTGCGAAATTCCAGCGGAATTCATGGAAAATAGCGTTGAAAGTGTGTTCAAATATGGCGTGTGTGGAGGGAAATAGAAAAGAGGATAAGGTTGTCTCAATTCGACAGAAAAATCTCTTCGTTTTAATATTCTAGGACATCCCTTAGTAGTCTGGCCATATGCGGCCATGTAGGGTGAAAGGGAAAGTTGTTATGCAATCTTGATTAGGGATATATTATAGTACCAAACAAGGAATAATGAGGGGTTATCAATGTTGTTTCTCTTTATTTATCTATCCTTCACATAAATTATTCACAAATCTCATCATTAAACTTTTTATGAATAATTTTAGGAAATGATTAAAGTGAAATTAAAGCGATGTGTTCAGCCCTATTTCGCAAAACAACGCGCGAAATTGTTTCCTTTTCGTGAAATCCAACATAGATTAATGCGAAAAATTCACGCCCCTGATTTTATCAACAATAACCAGATGTCCAATTCGACTATTATATTCGGCAGGGCTTCTCAAGACAACAACATCACGAATGCTGGAAAAAGCAGTTACTCTCGCTTCGAATAATCACTTAAACAATCGAGAAGATCGAGATTAGTTAAGTATGTGGTTTGTCTCTTGAAATCAATTAGTGTTAGCTTTGGCAAGTTCTCTAACACTAAGTCTGGCACCAGCCTTATTGAACGTAAATGTGCGGGTTGAAAGGAACTTCTTGTTTTTTGATAGGAGTGTCCTCCCAGTGCAAAATAACGATTGTTTCTCGCATACAAATCACAATCTGAAAAGGGAATGACTCCTCGGACCTACCCTGACTACTTTATGACTGCGTGGTCCAGTAATCCCAACTCGGAGAACAATATCCCAGCCTTAACTTTCCCCACATTGTTCTGTCAAATTTGAAAAATAGCCCTCCTCTGGCAGGTATTCCACACAAAACAGTTGTTTCCTTTGTCAGTTGCCTTAATTGAAACAACGCACAACAAGAAGCAATCGAAAAGGCAAGCCCTTTATTATTATTATTCATATTATTAATAATATTTGCAATACAGTGGCGATGTCTCATTACAGTATTATAGCAATTTATTTGAAATATAGAATCATTTACACATAAAGTTGTAATTTGGTGACAGGAATGATATTCAGCCGTAAAACCGGGCGTAATCCACATACGGTGCGGACTCCAAGTAATTGGGAAAAGTACAGAGTTAGGAAGGATAAGAAATAATTACAGTATATACCAACTGTAATGGTTGGAATGATTAGCTGCCTCCCCCCCCCCCCTTAGGTCGGCGTTGCCATGAAAGTTGAAAAGTAGTACGAGGGGTGGAACGGAGTCCACTCAGCCTCGGGAGGTTAGCTGAGTAGAGGGTGGTTCGATTCCCATCTCTGCCATCCTCGAAGTGTTTTTCCGTTGTTTCCCACTTCACCTCCAGGCATGTGCCGGGATGGTATCTTACTTAAGGCCACGGTCGCTTCTTTCCCTCTTCCTTGCCTATCCCTTCTGATATTTCCGTCCCCCACACAGGGCCCCTGTTCAGCATAGCAGGTGCGATGGCCTGGGCGAAGTACTGGTCCTCCTTCCCAGCTGTATCCCACCGACCTAAAGTCTCCCGTTCCAGGACACTGCCTTTGAGACTGTAGAGGCGGGATCCTTCGCTGTGTCCGAGAGAAAACATACTCTGGAGGTTAAAAGAATGAAGAAAGAAAGAAAGAAAACATACCAATAAAATCTACATGTTAACGAAAGGAAAGTAATATTCAAAATATGGTAGCTATTTATTTGTTCTCTAGTTACTGTACATTGTACCTTAAGAGATGCTGAGATACGGAAAGTTTGTCTCGCAGAAAATTCTAAACGTGCCGGAACTCAACAACACGGGCTTGCTCATTTTAAACTCATTTAAATGTTACTGACCCCATTCCGGATCCAATCCACTATCTTGGGTAAGAAGGCCAATGAGTAAACGGAAACTCATACAAATCAAACAGGTAATTTACTGGTGGGGCAGTTGTAGAAAATGTACAGTTGTGGTGTAGCGTTAAGAGAATTTATTATATACGTAGCCTGAACCACATGCTGCTGAACTTCATGTAATGAACCTTACCTCATACCTTAGGTGCATGCTTCAGCCAAGATCCGAAGCAGACGACACAGAAATGGACGATAGTGAAGCTGAAATTATTGGCTGATGAATATAAAGGTGTAGGAGTTAGAATGCTTGCATGATCTCATTAAAGTACTACAGAGATTAAGTGGAAAATTCTGCTTCAGAAGAAAAACAGTAACTTTCCCATGCACAGTTTTCCATGTCTTTCAATTTTCAGACGAGGCAAGTGCCGTGCATTAATTGATGTCACTGCAGCAACCTTTGCAGGCCTATCTGTTTCTCATCTCAGTATTGTATACAACATTCACTAACACACTGTGTGATATTGAGAGAAATGTTTCACTTTCCTTCCATACAGCTGTGGAATTACCGCACGACACTTCACTGAGGGCCTGCACCGCTTGGGACGTAAGCCGTGGACACTTATTTCTTTCTGGTTAATCTTGAACATATTTCTTTGCAGACAAAGTAGGAGTTTCCATACTACGACAAACGTTAAATTAAGCATTTTTCTCAATTATGCCAAAATTTGAAGAGCTAAAGGGCCTGGAAAGGTTTCAAATTATGAGTCTTCGATAGCTCTATCAAAGAAGAAAAAATCGCAAATCACTTCCTGCCTAAATGCAGTTCGCTTGTTTCTTTACTCGTTTCCTGTTTTGCTCAAATCCCAGCCAAACTAACATATTTACACAATTATTTCTGTAATGTGTTCCCTGGTTAAGTACGGTCAGGCATTTTTAGATTCCTTGAAAAATGTCCACATAAGGGCTTAAGTGAAACTTTGCATTGACTCACATTAGCACTCGTAGTGGTGCTTAAGTAAAACAATGCATTGATTCATATCAGCGCTCGTAGTGATAGCAAAAGGCAAATCGTTAATCTAATCGACCGGATGACGATGATTAAGAAAAGGATTGTAATATTTAGGAATAAGTAAAGAACATATTCCTACACTTTATTATAATTTATTTACCTAAAATTCGTAGCTCATATCCCAAGGATGTTTTTAACATTGAGTTGCTTGCCTGAAGGGAATTTTTTCCCGCACGGATACGGAATCTACCTGATACATGCGGGAGTGTGGGAGCAAATTGAGGAGTAGCTTTACCTGCTGTAGGATATAAAGTGAGGAAAGTGTCAACCATGACATTCAGGTGTTACATAATATTTTGTTTCAGAGAGTGCAGTTACCTTTAGCGTAAACTCTCAAATTAGTCCCCTAAATTACACATTGCCAACTATGCAGGAGACTTGGATACCAGTCGCCTCATTATGTGTGAATTTTGCAGTGTCATGCTTCACGGCGTTGGTAATGTCCTCTCCTGTCCCAATCCGTCTCCCACGGAATGGTTCTTTCACTTTGAGGATGAAGTTAAAATCACACGGAGACAAGTCCGGTAAGTATGGCGGGTGTTTCAGTACTTCCCACCCACAGCCTCAGTGTCATCCTGTGGATGATTCGTTTCTCAATGCCTGTTTCTGCTTGTAACTAAAGTAGTGTCTGGTACCATATTCTGTCCACATCCATGCAATGGGTAATTACTGCACGTAACACATCCGTCCAGACACTAGCAGGTCGTGGAGAACTTTGCACGCCCTGCTTGTCTCACGTCAGTGCTGAAATGGTCGTGCCTTGATTGCGAACAGTCCAAATTGCGAACAAGGCAAAAACCGTCCAGATTCCGAACAATTAAATATACCCCGTCCAGATTGCGAACAAGAGATTACTGTTGACGTGAGATACATAAAACAGATACAATTTTCAAAACAGTCTCATATATAATCTTTGTTCTAGTAGTATTAACATAAACCTGTACATTGGGACGTTTTAGATAACCTGGCCATATTTTAAAAATATTTTTCTTATTAAAATTGTCCAATAATTTATTTTGAGGTAATCTTACGATTTAGAAGATTATATTTTTTATTGTATAACATAACTAGAGGGGTAGTTGTTTATAGTGGATTAGTGAGAGTTGTATAAATAAAAGATTATTATTATTATTATTATTATTATTATTATTATTATTATTATTATTATTATTATTATTATTATTATTATTATTATTATTGAAAATGAAAACCTACAACCTGTTTTCCAGTCATTGAGCGGGTCAGGGATGAAATGAATGAAGCAGATATAGGCTATTAGTACGATGGGGTACCCACTCCCGAAGTGATTTATTAATAACTGATAGATGCTATGAAATGAGAATGGAAAGTGTTGCTGGAATGATAGATGACAGGGAAAACCGGAGTACCCGCAAAAAACCTGTCCCGCCTCCGCTTTGTCCAGCACAAAACTTACACGGAATGACCGTGATTTGAACCACGGTATCCAGTGGTGAGAGGCCGACGCGCTGCCGTCTGAGCCACGAAGGCTCCTATTATTATTATTATTATTGTTATTCCTTTTTTACTACTGGCTTTACGTCGCACTGACACAGATAGGTCGTATGGCGACGATGGAATAGGAAAGGGCTAGGAGTTGGAAGGAAGTGGCCGTCGCCTTAATTAAGGTACAGCCCCAGCATTTCCCTGGTGTGAAAATGGGAAACCACTGAAAACCATCTTCAGGGCTGCCGACAGTGGGATTCGAACCCACTATCTCTCGGATGC
This sequence comes from Anabrus simplex, assembly GCF_040414725.1. Classification (NCBI taxonomy): domain Eukaryota; kingdom Metazoa; phylum Arthropoda; class Insecta; order Orthoptera; family Tettigoniidae; genus Anabrus; species Anabrus simplex. The sequence continues at coordinate 50,396,384 of NC_090266.1, forward strand.
AAGCTCACAGCCGCGCTCCCCTAACCGCACGACCAACTCGCTCGGTATTGTTATTACGCCAATGAAAGAAGTGAGTGGTTGCTTCGACAAGGCATTAGCCTTTAGAATAATGATGATTATTATTATTATTATTATTATTATTATTATTATTATTATTATTATTATTATTGTTGTTGTTGTTGTTGTTGTTGTACCCCTGTCCCGCGCATTCTAATTGTGGGCCTAATAGTACTCTCCTACTGATAAAAATGTGCAACTGATAATGTAATAAATTTGAAGTTTTGTCTCAAGGTATCGCTACTAAAACCTAATATCCTGCACCCTGGTGCGAAGTGAAAGAACTTTTCTGAAGAAGTTTTGTATCTCTAGGTTTCTGGTAACTAAGTGATGTTCATTTATTTCTGGGTTGGGAATATTTCCCTCCTTTTCGTCAGTTTTGAATTTAGCCAATCCCGAATTTTTGTAATTAATTTCTAACCTATTCTCTGTTTCTTCTCTGTTTTGTATCAGCCAATAAAATTTTTGTGGGTATGTCTTAATGATTCATGAAAGATCTCGAATCTTCCCTGAGGGTTTAAATACCGTGGCATTTCACGCCTCTTGGCCACTTCATCGTCGTATTTATGAGAGTGCGGGTGTAAAGCAGGAGGCGGGTAGGCGGCTTTTTCACCAGGCAGCAGTTCTCCGTCAAGGTAATGGCCACATAACATCTTTCTTTATTACTTTCTTCGCCAGTTTAGCCCAAGGGGAAGGTCCGAATCTTTAAACATGTAAGTTTAGTTTCTGAATGTAACCTTCTTCTGTCTAATGTAAAAAACTTCATAAGTCTTTAACTGTAAATCGGGGATAGAGAGTGTTTACCCTCTCGAGTTCCCCTTCATTTTTGATTGGAGGTGACTACGTTTTCATAACCGATTTTTTATTCTCAATGTATTAACATTTTCTTATACGAGTCACCTCCCTAGTGTGGGAATAGCCCCTGTATCATCAGCCTAGTGCCCCTTGGGTTTTATAAAGTTTCATGTAGGAGTGCAAGCACGCCTCCATTCATCTTGTTATTTGGGGCCATTTTATTAATCTGTTCTTTCTCCACGAAGGCCCTTGTAGGTTGGGTACGAGATACCCCTGTTTCAAATTGTAAAATCGGGCCATAGAAGGCCAGAGTGTTGTAATTTTTTTATTTTGAGAATTTGAGAGCCTGATAGCTCTTTCCTTAAAATTTTGTACTTACAAGGTGTGCCTCTTAGAGGCCAGGTATATTGTTGGTGGGAGCAAGTGCTCCATGAACTTGGGGTTTTCTGCCCCTGAACCTTTGTACCTTTTTGTAACTGGGAGCCGTGAGCTCAAGAAATGCAAAGCGAGGGGCTGGAAGCCCGGATTACTAAATTTTGGATGTACTGGCCTTGTAAAAACCTTGTCATGGTACCTGATATGTTATTGCGATCGCATCTAATGAAAGACTGTTAATGTTTTGGTGTTGTTAATTGTTAAAATTCAAAAATATAACCTTTGTTAAAGTTTTAAGGTAACTTTAATTTCGTAGTTAGACCCATTCAAGCCCGCACCTTCTTTTCACCTCTGCTGGTCCACGGGTATCCCCGTAACAAGTGGTAGCAGAGCGTGGTTGAATGGGTCTCAATTAAGCCCCTTTTGACGGCTAAATAGTGTATCGAACTCTAAGTATTTTCTCAGTTGCTGGAATTTTTTTTCTAAATTTGTAAAATCTTTTCTATCATGTCTGGTCCTCGCGAAGTCCTCCATCCCGGCCACTTGCGCAAGGAGGAATGTTTCTATGAACTCCCCATCACGAAGTTCGAATCTAGTGGCATGCTTGTTCAAGGAATTGTGAAACTTAAGGTTCCGTCTGGTTGCCCCTTTCAAGTGGGTTCTTTTGAGTGATAATCATTATTTTGGTCGTGTGACATCAACCTTGTCATTCGTTTCGAGTGCTTCTTAACTGCACTTTTCCTATCGGTTGCCACTTTAAGATGTAGTTTTTGGGCGAGGTCGTTGGTTATGTTCATGGGCTAAATTACTTTCGGTAGACCTACTCGCATTGTATAGGCACTATGCCCTCAGGCCAACCTCTCCTTATCTCTACTATTAAGCCTTGCTGGATGTCACCTCTTATGGTTGTCTGCTATGATAAAATGTGTATATTTTATCTGCACGTCTTATTTTTTTACCTGGGTCGGGCATTTCTCTGCCCAATTCTTCCGGTGTATCCAATGAGCTTTGCGGCGTTCAGGTGTCGCTTACGTCCTAGTTCTCTGTAATGGAACGAAATTCCTCCTGCAGAAGTTGTTGGGTGACACGAGCACTGTGAGGGCGTGCGTTGTCATGAATGAAGAAGATTCCAGACGTCAGCATGCCCCGTCATTTGTTCTGTATGCCCCTTAGCAGTCGTCGTAAAGTCTGGCAATAAACAGCTGCATTGATCGTAGCCACCATCTTCCTTTCGTTGAAGGTTTGCTTAAACTTCTTCGGTTTGTTTGGTGAGTGCGTGCCCATCCATTGACGTGATTGTTGTTTTGTTTCGGTGGTGACGTACGAAACCCAAGTCTCGTCGTCGGTCACAATTTTCTTCAACAAATCGCCACCTTCAGCCTCATAACGGGTAAGAAACGTCAACGCTGCTGCCATCCAGCGACTTTTGTGAACATCAGACAACATCTTCGGAATCCATCGGGCGCTCAATTTCCTGTAGCGCAGGTGTTCTGTTAGGATCTTTTAAACATATGACCTTGAAACTGCAGGAAATTCCTCACACAACTCGCTTACGGTAAACTTTCAATTCTTGCGAACCTCTTGGTCAATTTCGTGAGCAATGTCATCTGTAGCGACAGACTTGCGTCCTTGCCCCCCTTCATCGTGAACATCGGTCCGGCCTTCTTTGAGCTTCCTGCACCATTCACGCACAACACCATCACTCATAACGTTTGGACCGTATACTCGACTCATTCGTCGATGAATGTCAGCTGCACTATTCCCTTCTGCTTGAAGGAAACGTATCACACTACGCACCTCACATGTTTCCGTGCCAATACCTCTGCTCACACTGGTGTGAGGAAGTTGGCTGTGACCCCGGGTAGGGGGTAGAACTTACGCAGTCACCTTCCTTGCGCGAACAGTTCCCACATCTTGTGTGGTTCTTTACCTGCATGATAGGAGCTTGAAAAAACACACATTCGTACATGGATATGATTAGTGAGAATTTCCGAACAGTGGACATTAAGCACGTTTAGGATATAGAAAGAGAATGGGTAGCATACAGGGATGCTGTAGTATAAACAGCAAGGGAATGCCTAGGAACAACCGTGTGTAAAGATTGGAAAAACGAACATCTTGGTGGAATGATGAAGTGAGAGCAGCTTGTAAACGTAAAAAGGAAGGCTTATCAGAAATGGCTCCTAACAAGGGCTGATGCAGACAGGGAATTGTACGTAGATGAAAGAAACAGAGCGAAACAAATCGTTATTGAATCCAAAAAAGTCGTGGGAATATTTTGGAAGTAACCTTGAAAGGCTAGGTCAAGCGGCAGGGAACCTTTAAGGACAGTAATAAAGAATCTTAGGAAGGGAGGCAAAAGGAAATGAACAGTGTTTTTGGTAACTCAGGTGAACTCATAATAGATCCAAGGGAGTCACTGGAGAGGTGGACGGAATGTTTTAATATCTTCACAACGTAAAAGGAAATTTTCCTGTTGGTGTCGCGAACAACCAAGCTCATTGGGAGGAGAAAAGTGATGCTGGTAAAATTACGCTTGAGGAAGTGGTAAGGACGGTAAATAAACTCCATTTTCATAAAGCAGCAGGAATGGTGAAGTATAGTGGAAAGGCAGGGATGAAATGGCTTCATATAGTAGTAAGATTAGCATGGAGGTTTGTAAGGTAACTTCAGATTGGACAAATAAAATATTGGCACGTATCCATAAGCAAGGGAACAAGAGGTACTGCAACAGCTATCGAGGTATCTCATTGATTAGTATACCAGGCAAAGTATTCACAGGCATCTTGGAAGGGAGGATGCGATCAGTGGCTGAGAGGAAGTTGGATGAAAACCAGTGTGGTTTCAGACCACAGAGGGTCTCTCAGGATCGCATTAGTTGTGTTTATGTTTCGTAGATCTAGAGAAAGCATATGACAAGTTACCGAGAGAAAAGTTGTTCACCATACTGGGGGACTATGGTATTAACGGTGGATTAATAAAATCAATCAAACGCATTTGTGCTGACACTTCGGCTTCAGTGAGAATTGATGGTAGAATGAGTTCATGGTTCAGGGTACTTACAGGGGTTAGACAGGGCTGCAATCTTCCACGTTTGTTGTTCGTAGTTTACAAGGATCATCTGCTGAAAAGTATAAAGGGGCAGTAAGGGATTCAGATAGGTGGAAATGTAGTAAGCAGTCTGGCCTATGCTGACGAATTGGTCTGGATGGCAGATTGTGCCGTAAGCCCGCATTCTAATATGTTCGATGTTGAAAATAGGTGCAATGAGTATGGTATGAAAAATAGCCTTTCGAAGATTATATTGATGTCAATAAGTAAGAAATTCAACAGAATTGAATGTCAGATCGGTGATACAAAACTGGAACAGGTAGATAATTTCATGTATTTAGGATGCGTGTTCTCACAGAATGTTAATATAGTTAGTGAGATTGAATCAAGGTACAGTAAAGCTAATGAAGTGAGCTCGCAGTTGCTATCAACAGTGTTCTGTTAGAACGAAGTCAGCTCCCGGAAGAAACGAACTTTCAATCGGTCTATTTGGAGAAAAATTTTACTTTACGAAATCTATGTGGACTCAGGATATCGTATTCATAACTTAGAAGTAACAGACATGAAAGTAGCAAGAATGATTGCTGGTACAGAAAGGTGGGGAAAAAGGCAGGAGGGTACTCGGAATGAGGAGATAAAGGCTAAGTTTGGAGTGAACTTGACGGATGAAGCTGTACGCATAAACCGGCTTCGGTGGTGGGGTCATGTGTGGCGAATGGAGGAAGATAGGTCACCTAGGAGAATAATGGACTCTGTTATGGAGAATAAGAGAAGTTGATGGAGACCAAGACGACGATGTTTAAACTCAGTTTCTAACGATTTAAAGGTAAGAGGTTTAGAATTGAATGAGTCCATAGCAGTCGTGTAGTTGGAAATAGAGGATTGTGGTGAGGTTTAGTAATTCCACAGATGCTTGCAGACTGAACGGTGAAAGGCATAACGGTCTGTTATGATATATGTATGTATGTATTGAACCCGACAGGGGCATGATCCAAGGACATTAGGTTGATATCGATATCCGTAATTACGCACGCAATGCTATTAAAGGGAAAGAACGCTGAAAATGGTTAATATTCATATCATTAATAGAGGTCATACCGAAACTAATTAATATTCATACCATTGAGATAGATAAATTGTGTGTTTTAAAATTATTTTACGAGATTTCTTTGTCTGCGACTTATTGCGCAGTATTATCCTTTGTGTAGCGGGGGCCCCGTAGATGAAGCCAAGCCAACTTAGACCCGGGAGGGGTTACGAATGGGGATTCCCTGTGACATCACTCGAGAGAAGACATCCCTCCTCAAGACTCACAGAATGAGGGGAAACTAACTTTTTCGAAACGGAATATAGAAGCCATCTTGGAATCGGACTGGCCAACTTAATTATTACGAGGTAGAAAATTAATAAAACTCGAATTAGGGGCTCATCTCCCGATTTAAAAGGGATGAATGTTATTGGGACATTTATTTAGAGTGTTTAATGTCCTCTTCCGTGATAACTTTCAGCAGAAGAAAGAATACTGTGTTGTTTCTGCGTGGAAAAGTACTGGGGCCATCTGGTTAGTCTCATGACACGTCCTCGACGGAGGGAATTCACCCCGTGTGGTAGGGGAAGCAGAACATATTTTAATTAATTTAAAGAGATTCACCGAAGGATAATTGGGTGGTTATGTCTCAATCGCACCAACTAGATACTGGTCACCGGTCACCCGCACTATTTTACCTCGAGTACGCCGGGAATAGGCGCTACGCAAATTAGTGGAAGGGGTATCGCTCCCTAGTAAAAACTACTGCAGGAAGGGAGAAGAGTCAGTCTGGACTGGTGGCTTACAGACGGCGAAGCTATGTGCATTCGAGCTTCCAGCGATCTTTTGTTTGAGTGAATTTAAATTTAATTTACAAGTGAAATCGCGTACTGTGCGTAAATATTGCAGAGATTGGATAGACGCGATGCTAGTGTCTAAACTTTAAAGATCAGGGACGTGTCGCGAACATTAAATATAATTTGTAATAATATTATTATTATTACTACGGCGCTACTGTGTCGAGTAGTAACAAAGGTACGCGGAATCCGATACTGAACCGCGGATTGCGGAGTGAGGTCCGATATCGTGGCTGGACGTTCACACTGAATGTAACTAAACAAATCTTGGAATAAATAGTGACGTGTTGTGTGCCTCAGGAATACTGCCAGCGGTTTCGTCAACCTAGAACAATGGACGCCCGGTTGGAAAGAAGAATGGTGCCTCCAGTAACTGATTTGGTGCCTATGGGTCAGCACTAAACCAGCAATGGGCTCCCTGAGCTGACAACGGGTCATCGAGATGGAGATGAGTATCAATCATATTTAATATGACGTAATCAGATTGGGCGGGGAACAGTTATCATTACCTGACGCTATAATGTTAAAGATTGTAACTTCAGTAATGTAGATGTGCTACCATGATACACGTAGCTTCTATTTACTTTATTTAGTTAGTAACACGTCTGAGCAATCAATTGTAAATAAAGGGGTAATACGATAAGTTTGCATGCAGTAGTATTTTGACTTAATCATTTTATTTGGGGAAACTTGTGATTATTGATGCGTCAGGAGACCATTTTTTTTAGTAATTCAGAGTAATTCAAGTTAGGCTGTAGTTAGTCCAGCGATGATAATGCATGGCTGGTAAATAGTGTAATTTTATTCCGTGAGCACCCAGAACTACGAGATATGACTTCGGAACTGACACCCAGGCCTCCACTGACATATATTTAGATAGGAAGTGTACAATTTTAATTGGCAGGCTTATCACAATTTAAGTGCAAATTGAGGAATATTTAATTCATAATTGTATTACCGTGTGACGATTTTATCAGAAATCACAATTTAGATATGGATTAATTACACCGTTATTACGAGGAAGTTAATTATGATCACGCAGTATGGTCTAATTTCCAGGTAAGTCGTGTAGGGAGATAGTGTAATGATGAACCCAATAATAATAATAATAATAATAATAATAATAATAATAATAATAATAATAATAATAATAATAATAATAAATTGTAGTTATGGTAATCATGCAAGTATTGGTATCAGAGAAACCGGTGTCGCGTCGCGGGATCATGATATTGTAAACGAATGTGTGTGTTGAATTGAAGTGAAGTATTGACAGCCGATGTAATTTTGTTTAATGAACAATGAAGTTCAGTTTATTGGTGAACGATCCCCGAGATGGGGTGTTTTGTTAAGAAAGGGCGTTATGCCTGTGAAGGCCGAGGCCATTGACCACCCGCCGTGCAAGGGGCTGGGGCAGTTGACCTAGTGAGGAGAAGTGTTGGTTTTTTTTGTATGCTCGTCCGCTCGTAAAAGGGGGAGCCTTGAGTTAAATAGAACGAGGGCGGAAGAATCGCCGAATAATGGAATATTCAACACGCCAGAATGATGTAGTCGCTAATAAATGACACGGCGATTGTTACCAGTACTTGTTAGTTTACTGTCGTTACACACTTGACTATAATGTAGCTTAGGGTTTTCAGAGTCCCACTTCCATCCCAAGGGGTGTCAGTTCAGTTCCCGACAGCGGCATTGGTACCCCAATGCTCAACCGAAGGCTGGATGTCTCACGTGTTTACTGTATATAATTTGTGTTCTCTGAGTGTTTATGTATCTTGTTGTAATTATAATTGAGTTGCCGATGGTGCAGACCATCGGGGTGGTGAATTTTTACAAGTGAGGGTCGGTTCAAACCCGGGCGTTTGTTCCACATTTTATGAGTTCCTTCTTGGTACTTCGTTGGGGAATAGTTGTGTGTTTAGTATAGGGATTGCTCAGATTCGTTGCATGCATGTTAATCCTGTTGGTCAATGAGATCACATAGCCTCAGTGTCTATGATAAGTGTTTTCCCGTTCGAATCTCGTCATAATGGATCGCTCTGCGATAGATAATACTCGGATCCATCACATGCGACTAAAAGTCGATAACAAACAACAACAATTGATAATAATCCATGTAATTCATTTGTATATAAATGCGTCATTACCATCATCATCATTAAGGCCTAATAAACCACTTGTATTAATCTAAACTTTAACCCGAATGTGTTCTCATTGTAATTAGGTATGCTCCGTCTCCTACCCTGTATGCCTTTAAGATAGGTCTAGTTAAGCGCCTATTTGTTTTATTCCAACCCGTTAACGCCCTGTAGATATCATGCCGGAGCCATTATGTGTAGGGACGGGTGCAGTATGTATGTATGTATGTATGTATGTATGTATGTATGTATGTATGTATTGCACCCATAAGCGAATTTGCCTAATTTAATTCATAATAAAATTGAATATTTTCACATATGAGATACCACAGTAAGGCTGTGAAACTAGTAGGCACAAAGGAACTTTCTGGCGCCAGCCTGACGGCGAGAGAATCCATGAAACTCTTCTCCAGACACGACCAGATTGTAAACCACCCGTCCAATAAATTTTATGACACCGCCAGGGAGTGGGCACTTGCTGTTCGTTCTCATGAGAAAAGCACGCGGTGAAGCCTGACCTATTTAGCTAGGACAATAGAGGACCAACGACTGTAACCGCCAATTCGTGGGAGGAAGCGGAGGCACTACGTTTTGGAAGAGCGCGAAAGTCTCAACCAATCAGAATATTCTAAATTTGAATGAGTTGTCATACCGGGAGATCTACTATGAGTATCTCGCGATCTGAAGCCCGAGGTGGTAGTGAAAAACAGTGTCCTAACTTCGTTGTAATATTTGGTGAATTATCAGTGCCAATCTGTGGTTAATCAGTGCCTAATTAATAGAATTCAACTTCAAACGGAGGAGTAAGTGAACCCAGAATAAGGAGCCATGATGGCTGAATGAGACCATCCACCGGAAGAAAATAACACCAGTGACGCGCATCATCGTGTGGATTATTCTATGATCATTTCCCGCGGCGCAATATCACATGTGAGTCGGACAGAATTTAGGAAGTTTTGTGTATAAAATTTGAAGACCATAACCTACGGATGTACGAGAAAGCGCTCCCAAGGACTAGATTATTACGCCGCATCCCTTCCACGGAACTATTTTCCTGGTGGTGGGGGAAAATTTTATAAAAACCCAGCGACCAGAGGGTCGAACTCTCAGTGTGTTTTGAGTTATTCTCAGTTATTCTCAGTTATTCTCAGTTTTGAATATCGCTCAGTTATTTCGCAGTGTGTTTTCAGAACTCTCAGTCATTCCAAGTTATCAGTGTTTTGAATCGTGTATTCTAGAATTCTCTGTGTTTGAGTCACTCTCAAGTGTTTCTAAAGTTCTCAGTTCACAGTTGTTTTGAATACTCTCAGTTATTGTCTTGAGTACTTTTAGTGTTACTTCAGTATTCTCAGTGAATCTACGTTTTGACAGAGTGACAGACTGTTCAGCAAAAATGCATTTAGTCAGTTTTATTTTGGCTGGTACGAAAGCGATTAGACACTTGTAGGCATTTAGAAAGCCTTGTTGTATTTACGTGAGAGAATAGCATTTCAGGATATGAACACTTTCACAGACTTTTACTGGAAATGCAGGGAGTGTAGGGAAGAATTACACTTTCAACTTAAATGATATTATGTCCAGCAGGTTTACATAAAAAACATTTCTAACCAGTGGGGAGTGTTACATGTGAGATCAGTATAAGATTTTCTCCACAACATAAATTGCATTTTTAGCTTGTTTCTACCATTCTACAAACTGTTTGGCAAGCGAGATGTTTATGGGCAGAGACTAGTAATACAGACGGGAAGGTGATTGACTTTATTCAATGGATGCCGCAATGGCAAACCTTGAGGGGAAAGTTATGTCCCAGTAAGGTCAACGTACTATAAGCTGAAGGTAAATAGAGCTGAGGGAGCGAAGGAAGGCCAGCAGGTGTTTGCAGGTAGGAAGCGAGGCGACCTTCATCTACACAGCAAGCAGGAGGCTGCAGCGGCATCTTCTAAACTTTCACGGGAGTGAGAGAAATGCGAGTGTTTTTATGCTAATATAATCGTGTGTCACGGCATGGCAAGAATGTGTCAAATTTGCGTGTGTAATAAAAATCTGGAATACCACATCAACCTGAAGATGGAATTCTAATTTCCACCATGACGGGGGCTGGTGGGTGACCTGACCTGCTTCCACCATACAGGTATGAGCATAATTAAATCATGTAAATAATATGTAGTACCGTGGCAAAATCGATGATCAGTGTAGTTTAGAGTACTAGGTAGAGTTGTAAATAATTCACAGTTTAAATACTACTAGGAATAATAATAATAATAATAATAATAATAATAATAATAATAATAATAATAATAATAATAATAATAATAATTATGTTTATGTTGCACTTTAAGATAGGCTTATTTTTTTGTGTTCTTTGTTTTAAGTAGATGTTTGTCTGCGTGTTTATGGTTGATTTTCTGTAGGATGTCATTTTGACAGGTAGGCAGCTATTGTTTTGATCTACGAGTGTAATGCCAGTTGATTTTTTTTTATTGTTCATCATGATTTTAGATCGATGGTTCTTTTTTGAGTCATATTTTTCTTTGTTGGAGTTTTTGATGTTATGGACACCGCCGCGATGTTTTTTTTCAATGTTTATTTTGCTATTTTGCGCATTTCAGTTTGTTTTATGTGGCGGAATCATCCTTTAGATGACCGGTTTCGATTTGTATTTATCCCGCGTATTTTTGCGACGATTTTTGGGTAGACGCGAATTTTTCTTATTTCTGTAGTTGCGGTTGCGCACGTTTCAACATTTGTGTTTTGAGAGGCAATCTCGTCACTTGTTTTTTTTTAATATAGTAACAATGAGCGCCATTGATGAGTCAGCTCTGTGATTTTTGTGATGTGTTAACAGTGAATGATCGAGAGATTTTGAGCTAGATTTAATATCCCTGATGATCTACGTTGATGATGGAAATATGATATTTGAACCATGTCTTGAATTTACATGAGAAGTCGTAATGTGCACGACAGATATTTTTGCCCGCCGGGTACGAGCGAGGCCGTACTGTGAGAATATGAATAATAATGACGTCGCGAATAAATGAATAAATAAGAAGTGTGAAATGAAGAATTTAACCACGTGCGTTAAATGTGTTACGACATGGGTTACGATACTACAGGCAGGAGCCTGCATTTGTTAAATAATTCCAGGGAGAATAGATGCTCGATAAATAATGCTAGCCAGTGTACATTGTGAACGGAGCGACGAGTCAATGTGTTTTGAATATTTATGCAGTCACGGATGACGTGAAATTACAGTAAAATTTTTCCATCAAGGTTAAATAATATTATGTCCAGACATTTGTCGTCTGAAATTTTGAGATTGCCGTCAAATTCGCAATATTTTGCTACTCGCAGCGGGGTATATTTTTCTGGTAACGCCGAGTTTGTTTTGCGCATTTCTATCCTTGTTAATTTCCAGTAGGCCGCGATGGTGGGATCCAGTTTTGTTTATTTGTCTTCTTTTCTGTTTGTAACTTTTACCGTATTTGTAGGACGCAAGCGCATGTGAATTATTTATATTTGATTTGTTGTAAATAGATAAGTGTAGCTAGCCTAGTTGTTTGTTTGATTTCTGTATTTTGATCGGAGCAGTGTTTCTCCGTTAATTAATGTAATGATGTAAATAAGATGTTAGATGTTAGATCTAGAGGTCATCGATTATGTCACAGTCGAAATAGTAGTGGTATGCTCATACCAGGCAGCCAAGTAATTACCAAACTTTCTTTTAAAATCCACTACATTTTTTTTTATTATTTTGAAATGAAGCGATCTTTAATAAACCAATTGTATAAAACTGCCGCAAGAAATGGTAAATAAGATGGTATCTGCCTCCATCTAGTGGGTATACCACAAATATGAATTAATGATGAAATGCAGTTGGCGGCAAAGTCAATAGAAATTTTAATGTACAAAGATCGCTGTCATTCGATAATGTTAACATCAGGCACTTGGCCTAATTTTGTTATTTTTAGAAGTCCAGTTTATCACAGTCAAGCAAGTGAAGTCTAACATGTAGATGAGTGGTTGGATACACTCAGAGTAATGTTGCGATAATTAATTTTGTTTAATCATGAGGTATTTGAATGAGACGACGGTTATGTAGGAAATGAAGAGATGTTCATGGTTGTTTTGTTCTGTTTTTCCTAAGAACTATTTCCTTAAGTGATACACTTGTTTAGTGCAGTCCATGTTTATTTAAAGTTGGGTATTTTTCCCAAATGAGCAACCTGTTATAAACATTTTTATAACTCTTACAAGTCAGTGGAGTGATCGACGTAACAGAATTTATTTTACTTTTTGTGAGTCAACTATTCATTAATTTATTTTGAGAGATGGTTTCTCTATTATATTTTTGTATCTCAAGAAGGTGGTCGTTCTGACCAGAATTTTATACAGTGTCATTTTATTTCAACTTGAAGACAATGTCAAGATAGTCTGGAATATTTAAGTAAGGTGTTTGACCTTCAGTCAGTTTATTCAAGCAGTCATGATTGTTTTGGAAGGCAGACCTTCAATCTTTAATATTTTATTAGTCATTTATTTTCCTTTGTTTACACTTTTTCTCTAGTTCAATTGACGTTCATTTCAGCACTTTGCATTTTATTTGAATAAATTAGTCTTTTATTTACACTTGAATTCAGTCTTGGGTACCGTCATTTTAGTTAGTTTACCCCTTCTTTTCATTCCCTCACTCCTCAATCAGCGGATGGCCTCTCCGGGGATATCGAACGGGCACAACTGAGAAAGAAGAGTCTACATGCAGCGGTGAGTATGATTTTATATGTCATTTATTACAGGAGCAGCCGGCGCATAGAAGAGAGAAGAGATCACCGCATTTGGTGCCTTAAAAGGGCACAGGGGCCGGAGTGAGGAGTGAAAAGCGTGGCGCCCACCTTTAGGGGCTAGATTTGCTTATCCCCGGGACTGTGCGTTTTACATTTTATTTATTTTGTACCCAGACTAACAGCCATGAACATAGATGTACTGAGTGTTGATAAATATGAATGCTGTGATAAACTGTTTGACAAGTAGTGGTATTAATTATAAATGATATGTTTGTATAATTTTATCCAAGTTTAGGATAAAATTGTTTTGTATTGGTGATTACTGTGTCTTGCATGTATTGGAAGTATGTTGGGGATCCTGATGGTCTCAGTCGTATTCTCTCAGCATATAAAATGTCGATTAGCCAGGAGCAGTGGGACAGGTTGATTAAAACCATTAACGATTTAAGTGTAACAACTAGTGAGTTGAAATCAAGTCAGGCCGAACTATCGAATAAGATCGAAAGTAGCCAAACAGAATTATCTAGGGAACTTAAAACAAGTCAAGATGAATTGAAATCCAGTCAGGCTGAACTTGTAAACAAGGTAGAAAGCAGCCAGGCAGAATTAGCTATTGAAATTGTGAATAAGGTAGAAAGTAGCCAAGCTGAATTAGCTAACGAGTTAAAAAACACACAAGGCGAATTAAAATCCAGCCAGGTAGAGTTAGCCAATGAGTTAAAGGCCACACAAGGCGAGTTGAAATCCAGCCAGGTAGAACTTGTAAATAAGATTGAGAGTAGCCAAGCCGAACTTGCGAATAAAGTAGAGGCAGTACACGGGCAGGTCTTGGAAGAATTTAAACAGTATGAGATAAAACTCGAGGAGAAGTTCATAAAAAGCCAGGTCGAACTGAAAAAAGAGTTACGGGAAAACCAGGATAAACTCATGCAGGCGTGTAATGCAAACAGGCAGGAGACGATGGAAGAAATAAAGAAGTTAGCCGATGCACAAGCACAGATACAAGAGCAGTTAGACAGCCACAGCGCGACTGTTGAGGAAAGCATGAGGGAAACTAGGGTAATGGTGCAAGATCAAGGCAAGGACTTAGCTCGAGGTTTGATACTCTTGGAGGAACGGATAGATAAAATTGAGGACGAGACTAGAAAAGAGATGAATAAAGCATGCGTACAGATTGGAGAGACCCAGGAGAAAACGAGCCACGAAATCATGACCTTAAAGTCGGAGACCGAGGATATTACAAAGAGGTTAACCGAACTGACAGAAAAGATAGCAGAGACTGAGGGTGCGATTACGCTCAGTGAGCAGTCAGTAAGACAGGAAGTTAACGAGGTCATAGAGGGAAAAATCCAGGCAATTAAGACCCAGAGCGAAAACTTGTCGACCTTGGTCAAGATGTTAGTCGACAAACAGGCCGAATCCCAAGTAGCCAGAGAAATTAGGATACAGCCGCACGAGCCGACACAGAGCGAGCCTATAACCCAAATATTTAACATGGAAAGGACAATGCCCGAAAGTACGCAAAGAACTGAAGCTTCCACGCAAATCATAAACATCGTGCGCACGAGTGACGATCAGCCGAAGAAATTCAGTGGAACGTCACAAATAACACCAAAAGTCTATCTTAGGGAATTGAAGCAATATTTCCAAGACATTAAAGCCCCTGAAGAAAAGAAACTACGCATAGTAGAGAAATATCTCGAAGGACAGGCAAAGACCTGGTACTACGGTTTCGTAGATACTTTTAAGACGTTCGCAGATTTCGAGAAGGCTTTCCTCGAAAGGTACTGGTCCTTATCCACACAACAAGCACTCAGGATGGACTTGTACACTCGCAAGTACATGTCGACACAGCCCACACGATACTTAGACTTCTTCCTAACGCAGCTCGTCAAACTTAGGCAATTAGATTCTCCAGTGTCAGACGCAGAGATCGTTCAGACGATAATCAAACAATTTCCGTCGGACGTGCAGAGAATGCTCATTACAGCGAGGGTCGAAGATCCAGCCCAAGTTGAGGCTATTTTAAGGGAGCTAGACGCTACATCCAGTAATAACGTACCGCAGAGAGTGACCAGGCAAACGCAGGAACATAGGGCGTACCTAGCTAATGCCACCAGCGAAAATGCACGAGGCAATGTGCAGGTAAACGGCCCGAATTCAGGCGCTGTACCGCGGCGAGATACGAACACGAGACGCCAGGAGGAAGAAATCCAACGTCCGTGGTTTAGAAAACCTAACTACCCAGACAGGCGACCGCGCTACCAAGACAGGCAGCCATACCAAAGGAGGTACCTCTCACGTGACAGGAGGCGATGGGAAAATGCAGGAAGAGATAGGCCTTACTATCGCGATCCTGAAAGGAGATGGAATGAGAGAAGGAATTACCAGCGAGATAGGAACTCGGACCCGAGGTATCAAGAGGGGCGCCGATACATCAATGACCTGAGTAACAAACAGCAGCGCGATCCGTGGAAGCAGGCGATCGAATCCCAAGACATGAACCCGGATATCATGGGGGCCGAAAGCCTTGAGTTCCAGCAAACAAGAAGGAGAGGAAGCGAGGACCGCAGACCGCTCAATCCGAATGCACCGACTTACGAGGGGACCGGTGCTGGGAAAAAAAAAACTTCAATTTCGAATTAGTAGCTCCATTAGACACTGACTCAGCCACAAATTTTTCCATTGAGAATGAAGAGTGGGAAGTAGCGAAGGTAGATTCATGGATAGCGCAGCCTGAGGACTTATTAAGTGATGAATTCAAGCAGGAGAGCCCACAAATTTTACCTCTACCTGTGATTAAAGTCAAAATTAATGAAACAAGCATTTTAGGACTTTTAGATACTGGTGCGAGTATCAGCATTATTTCGAGGAATCTGTTTAATGATTTGAAAGAGAGAATGAGCCTACCTGAGATCCCGGTCTCGACAGTAAAAATAAAAGGGATTGTGCCAGACAGGGTGACTACCTGTAAGTCCCAGACATACCTGGAGATGACAATAGGGAGCTCAACCTACAGTCATACATTTACCATAATGGCCAGAGTTAATTACAACGTAATTCTTGGAGCTGATTTTCTAAGGGATACACATGCCGTCATTGACCTTGCAGGGGGCGTGGTGAGATTCCGAAGGAATGGAGGTCACGACAAGGTGGCAATAAATCCGGAAACTGATGAGGACGAAGCAGTTAATAGTACTGACGGAGACTTCCACGATATCTTAAGAGCCGAGCATGCGGATGAACAGTTAAATATTTTGGACCATGAGGGGATTTTTACCGACATTTTTATGGTTGATACTGCAGAAGATATTGAAAATTTAATCAATGACAAGGTTGCAGAGTTTAAAGGAACGAAAGAACAGAAAGATCAATTAAGAGCCTTCTTAATTGAACATCAGGCCGTGTTCGATTCCAAAGTAGGCCTTATCCCTAATTTTACATATGCTTTCAATGTTTTGGACTGGGAACCATACAAACGTAAGCCGTATCCAGTGCCAGAGAAATACCACGAGGAGGTCAAACAAATTATCAAACAAATGGAAGAAAACGGGATCATCTCGAAGCGACCTACCCCGTACGTGAACAGCCTTGTCATAGTAAAGAAAGCCGACAATTCCCTGAGGCTGTGCCTCGATGCTCGTCAATTAAACTCCAAATTAATCCCGGAGAATGATCAAGCCATGCCTATTAAGGACGCAATTCGTCGATTTAGAGACATGGAAGTTTTCACAGGTGTAGACCTGACCAGTTCTTTTCACCATATCCTTCTGCATGATAAGTCGAAGTTACTAACAGGGTTTATGTTTGATCAGCAGACCTATGTCTTTGAAAGACTTCCGTTCGGGACACGCAACTCTTCCAGCGCTCTCATACGGGCACTTGACAGGAACCTAACAGACGAAGTCAAAGCAGTTACTACTTTGTACATCGATGACATGATAATTGGAACTAAAACCTTTGAAGAAAACCTCCAAAATTTAAGTAAACTGTTTAAAAACCTTATAGAAACTGGATTCAAGGTGAATATCAAGAAATCACACTTCTGTCAGCCGGAAATCCTATTCCTAGGACACGTGATAGACGGCAAGGGAATCCGACCAAATCCGGTAAAGTTAGAAGCGATAAGTAACTTCCCTAGACCTACCAAGGTGAAACATATCCGACAATTCCTTGGTATGTGTCAATTCTTTAGAGAACACTGTAAAAATTTCACCGAAGTCGTAGCACCACTACAAGACCTGCTATGTAAGAATAACAGATGGAAATGGACACAGGAAGCAGAGACAGCGTTCTCAAGTACTAAAGAACTGTTAGCCAGGAGCATACGATTAGCGTATCCTGATTTTAACAGACCATTTATCCTTCAGACAGACGCATCTAAAGTGGGCATAGGTGCAGTCTTATTCCAGGAACAGGACAATGAATGTAAAACCAAGGACTATTTAGGCTTTTATAGTAGAAAATTGAGGTCGCACGAACGGAACTACACAACTACAGAGCTGGAAATGCTAGCCATAGTCCAAGCCCTACAGCACTGGCGGAAAGTTATTTATGGATTTCCAATTGTCATAAGAACTGACCACAAAGCTTTAACGTTCATGTTAAAATCAGCTGTTTCATCTGACAGAATTACTAGATGGTCACTGTTCGTGCAGCAATTTAATTTTACCATTGAACACTGTACCGGCAAGGCAAACATTCTAGCAGACGCTTTAAGCAGGAACCCAAATAAACGTGAAGAGCAGGTAAATTATGTGGACTTAACCCAGGAAGACCGAAATGTACTACTCCGACTGAGCCAGTTACCAACTTTTCAACAGGCTGATCCAATCTTACAGCCGGTTATCCAGTATTTCCAAGGAGCAATTCAACAAGGAGACCCTCGTTATGACGAAATTCACAAGGCTGCACAAGAATACAGACTGTTAAATAATCAATTGTTAAAATATGCAGATAAGGATCATACTAAATTAAAGATTGTCGTCCCGAAAGAATTACAGGAAGAGCTAATATGGCATGTACACCGTGTTATTGGGCATGGAGGTATTGATAAGACCGTTGCCACAATTCAGGAAACTTTCACCTGGAAAGACCTAAGGAAGACTGTCAGGGATGCAATAGTTACGTGCGACACTTGCCAGCGTGTCAAGGCGAACTCCTACCTTTTAAAACAGAAACCAATTCCCATTCTACCGTCAAAGCCCCGTGAGTTATTCGCGATGGATATTTATGGAAAAATCCCGAAATCACGGAGAGGAAATCAGTTCATATTAGTCACCATGGATGTATTTTCCAAATTTACAAACCTTTCTCCAATGCAAAAGGCCAATACTAGGTCAGTTTTAAGATGCATTAATAGGGAAATAATTCCGGCCATGGGAAAACCGGAAAAATTACTGACAGATCACGGAACACAGTTCACCTCCGCTGAGTTCAAAACAGGTTTAAGGCAATTAGGAATACAGCATGTTCTGAGTTCAACACGTCACCCAGAGTCGAACCCGGCAGAGAGAGTAATGAAAGTCATCGCAAAATTCAGCAGAATTTATATCCCAGAACAACATTGGCGATGGGTCGATATTCTCCCATTGATCACTGACTGCATAAATAATACTGTCCATGAAGCAACAGCGAAAATTCCAGCCACAGTGCATAATGGCTTACAACCAGCCAGGACGTGGAGCCCAGTCGTGAATTGTCCGCCTGAACCCCAATTATCTCCGGAGCTATGTATACAGCAGGTACGAGACCACTTAAGAGAGCAAGCTGACCGCAGGCTAAGGAGAGTTCGTAGAAAAAAATTCCACAAGCCATTAAGGGAAGGTGAAATGGTATTGATCCGTAGACCAGCCATCTCCGATCCTGAAAGGAAGTATTATGCAAAATTCGCACCATTGTACATCGGTCCTTACCGCATTGTCCAGGATATGCAAAACAATGCATATAAAATTAGTAGTTTAGATGGGGAGAATGAAGTGATTATGAATGCAGCAAATCTTCGAACATATAATATAGCACCAGGCGCAGCTCAAGTAAATCTCGTGGAGAAACCAAGGAGCTCAAACGCAGGAGAAGACACAAGTTCCGGCACGGAAGAAGAAGATGATGATGATGACCCGTGTACCGAAGCAGAAGAAGAAGATGACGATGATGACCCGTGTACCGAAGCAGAAGAAGAAGATGACCAGGAAACCCTATCAACGCACCCAGGAGACGACAGTCATTTCGAGACTGAGACAGGTCAACAGACAGAAGAGAATTGTCCGCAATGCGAACAGAACTCAGCCGAGATACTAGCAGTCATGAAACAGATTGCAGATGACCTCGAGAAAGAGAACAAACTTTTAGAGAGAGAAATCAGAGAAAAACTCAGACATAAGCAGAGGTATACTTTATAGTCAGAAGTATACATTCGCTTATGGCTGCAAGTATGTCTAGAATATCATTGGTTGAATTGAGAAATCTTCCACTATCGCGTAAGATTTCTAACGGCGTAAGGGGGCATTGCACCCATAAGCGAATTTGCCTAATTTAATTCATAATAAAATTGAATATTTTCACATATGAGATACCACAGTAAGGCTGTGAAACTAGTAGGCACAAAGGAACTTTCTGGCGCCAGCCTGACGGCGAGAGAATCCATGAAACTCTTCTCCAGACACGACCAGATTGTAAACCACCCGTCCAATAAATTTTATGACACCGCCAGGGAGTGGGCACTTGCTGTTCGTTCTCATGAGAAAAGCACGCGGTGAAGCCTGACCTATTTAGCTAGGACAATAGAGGACCAACGACTGTAACCGCCAATTCGTGGGAGGAAGCGGAGGCACTACGTTTTGGAAGAGCGCGAAAGTCTCAACCAATCAGAATATTCTAAATTTGAATGAGTTGTCATACCGGGAGATCTACTATGAGTATCTCGCGATCTGAAGCCCGAGGTGGTAGTGAAAAACAGTGTCCTAACTTCGTTGTAATATTTGGTGAATTATCAGTGCCAATCTGTGGTTAATCAGTGCCTAATTAATAGAATTCAACTTCAAACGGAGGAGTAAGTGAACCCAGAATAAGGAGCCATGATGGCTGAATGAGACCATCCACCGGAAGAAAATAACACCAGTGACGCGCATCATCGTGTGGATTATTCTATGATCATTTCCCGCGGCGCAATATCACATGTGAGTCGGACAGAATTTAGGAAGTTTTGTGTATAAAATTTGAAGACCATAACCTACGGATGTACGAGAAAGCGCTCCCAAGGACTAGATTATTACGCCGCATCCCTTCCACGGAACTATTTTCCTGGTGGTGGGGGAAAATTTTATAAAAACCCAGCGACCAGAGGGTCGAACTCTCAGTGTGTTTTGAGTTATTCTCAGTTATTCTCAGTTATTCTCAGTTTTGAATATCGCTCAGTTATTTCGCAGTGTGTTTTCAGAACTCTCAGTCATTCCAAGTTATCAGTGTTTTGAATCGTGTATTCTAGAATTCTCTGTGTTTGAGTCACTCTCAAGTGTTTCTAAAGTTCTCAGTTCACAGTTGTTTTGAATACTCTCAGTTATTGTCTTGAGTACTTTTAGTGTTACTTCAGTATTCTCAGTGAATCTACGTTTTGACAGAGTGACAGACTGTTCAGCAAAAATGCATTTAGTCAGTTTTATTTTGGCTGGTACGAAAGCGATTAGACACTTGTAGGCATTTAGAAAGCCTTGTTGTATTTACGTGAGAGAATAGCATTTCAGGATATGAACACTTTCACAGACTTTTACTGGAAATGCAGGGAGTGTAGGGAAGAATTACACTTTCAACTTAAATGATATTATGTCCAGCAGGTTTACATAAAAACATTTCTAACCAGTGGGGAGTGTTACATGTGAGATCAGTATAAGATTTTCTCCACAACATAAATTGCATTTTTAGCTTGTTTCTACCATTCTACAAACTGTTTGGCAAGCGAGATGTTTATGGGCAGAGACTAGTAATACAGACGGGAAGGTGATTGACTTTATTCAATGGATGCCGCAATGGCAAACCTTGAGGGGAAAGTTATGTCCCAGTAAGGTCAACGTACTATAAGCTGAAGGTAAATAGAGCTGAGGGAGCGAAGGAAGGCCAGCAGGTGTTTGCAGGTAGGAAGCGAGGCGACCTTCATCTACACAGCAAGCAGGAGGCTGCAGCGGCATCTTCTAAACTTTCACGGGAGTGAGAGAAATGCGAGTGTTTTTATGCTAATATAATCGTGTGTCACGGCATGGCAAGAATGTGTCAAATTTGCGTGTGTAATAAAAATCTGGAATACCACATCAACCTGAAGATGGAATTCTAATTTCCACCATGACGGGGGCTGGTGGGTGACCTGACCTGCTTCCACCATACAGGTATGAGCATAATTAAATCATGTAAATAATATGTAGTACCGTGGCAAAATCGATGATCAGTGTAGTTTAGAGTACTAGGTAGAGTTGTAAATAATTCACAGTTTAAATACTACTAGGAATAATAATAATAATAATAATAATAATAATAATAATAATAATAATAATAATAATAATAATAATAATTATGTTTATGTTGCACTTTAAGATAGGCTTATTTTTTTGTGTTCTTTGTTTTAAGTAGATGTTTGTCTGCGTGTTTATGGTTGATTTTCTGTAGGATGTCATTTTGACAGGTAGGCAGCTATTGTTTTGATCTACGAGTGTAATGCCAGTTGATTTTTTTTTATTGTTCATCATGATTTTAGATCGATGGTTCTTTTTTGAGTCATATTTTTCTTTGTTGGAGTTTTTGATGTTATGGACACCGCCGCGATGTTTTTTTTCAATGTTTATTTTGCTATTTTGCGCATTTCAGTTTGTTTTATGTGGCGGAATCATCCTTTAGATGACCGGTTTCGATTTGTATTTATCCCGCGTATTTTTGCGACGATTTTTGGGTAGACGCGAATTTTTCTTATTTCTGTAGTTGCGGTTGCGCACGTTTCAACATTTGTGTTTTGAGAGGCAATCTCGTCACTTGTTTTTTTTTAATATAGTAACAATGAGCGCCATTGATGAGTCAGCTCTGTGATTTTTGTGATGTGTTAACAGTGAATGATCGAGAGATTTTGAGCTAGATTTAATATCCCTGATGATCTACGTTGATGATGGAAATATGATATTTGAACCATGTCTTGAATTTACATGAGAAGTCGTAATGTGCACGACAGATATTTTTGCCCGCCGGGTACGAGCGAGGCCGTACTGTGAGAATATGAATAATAATGACGTCGCGAATAAATGAATAAATAAGAAGTGTGAAATGAAGAATTTAACCACGTGCGTTAAATGTGTTACGACATGGGTTACGATACTACAGGCAGGAGCCTGCATTTGTTAAATAATTCCAGGGAGAATAGATGCTCGATAAATAATGCTAGCCAGTGTACATTGTGAACGGAGCGACGAGTCAATGTGTTTTGAATATTTATGCAGTCACGGATGACGTGAAATTACAGTAAAATTTTTCCATCAAGGTTAAATAATATTATGTCCAGACATTTGTCGTCTGAAATTTTGAGATTGCCGTCAAATTCGCAATATTTTGCTACTCGCAGCGGGGTATATTTTTCTGGTAACGCCGAGTTTGTTTTGCGCATTTCTATCCTTGTTAATTTCCAGTAGGCCGCGATGGTGGGATCCAGTTTTGTTTATTTGTCTTCTTTTCTGTTTGTAACTTTTACCGTATTTGTAGGACGCAAGCGCATGTGAATTATTTATATTTGATTTGTTGTAAATAGATAAGTGTAGCTAGCCTAGTTGTTTGTTTGATTTCTGTATTTTGATCGGAGCAGTGTTTCTCCGTTAATTAATGTAATGATGTAAATAAGATGTTAGATGTTAGATCTAGAGGTCATCGATTATGTCACAGTCGAAATAGTAGTGGTATGCTCATACCAGGCAGCCAAGTAATTACCAAACTTTCTTTTAAAATCCACTACATTTTTTTTTTATTATTTTGAAATGAAGCGATCTTTAATAAACCAATTGTATAAAACTGCCGCAAGAAATGGTAAATAAGATGGTATCTGCCTCCATCTAGTGGGTATACCACAAATATGAATTAATGATGAAATGCAGTTGGCGGCAAAGTCAATAGAAATTTTAATGTACAAAGATCGCTGTCATTCGATAATGTTAACATCAGGCACTTGGCCTAATTTTGTTATTTTTAGAAGTCCAGTTTATCACAGTCAAGCAAGTGAAGTCTAACATGTAGATGAGTGGTTGGATACACTCAGAGTAATGTTGCGATAATTAATTTTGTTTAATCATGAGGTATTTGAATGAGACGACGGTTATGTAGGAAATGAAGAGATGTTCATGGTTGTTTTGTTCTGTTTTTCCTAAGAACTATTTCCTTAAGTGATACACTTGTTTAGTGCAGTCCATGTTTATTTAAAGTTGGGTATTTTTCCCAAATGAGCAACCTGTTATAAACATTTTTATAACTCTTACAAGTCAGTGGAGTGATCGACGTAACAGAATTTATTTTACTTTTTGTGAGTCAACTATTCATTAATTTATTTTGAGAGATGGTTTCTCTATTATATTTTTGTATCTCAAGAAGGTGGTCGTTCTGACCAGAATTTTATACAGTGTCATTTTATTTCAACTTGAAGACAATGTCAAGATAGTCTGGAATATTTAATTAAGGTGTTTGACCTTCAGTCAGTTTATTCAAGCAGTCATGATTGTTTTGGAAGGCAGACCTTCAATCTTTAATATTTTATTAGTCATTTATTTTCCTTTGTTTACACTTTTTCTCTAGTTCAATTGACGTTCATTTCAGCACTTTGCATTTTATTTGAATAAATTAGTCTTTTATTTACACTTGAATTCAGTCTTGGGTACCGTCATTTTAGTTAGTTTACCCCTTCTTTTCATTCCCTCACTCCTCAATCAGCGGATGGCCTCTCCGGGGATATCGAACGGGCACAACTGAGAAAGAAGAGTCTACATGCAGCGGTGAGTATGATTTTATATGTCATTTATTACAGGAGCAGCCGGCGCATAGAAGAGAGAAGAGATCACCGCATTTGGTGCCTTAAAAGGGCACAGTATGTATGTATGTATGTATGTATGTATGTAATTTTCATCCTTGGTAATATCATAGCATGCCGCCATGTTTGATTACTACCTGTCATGCCAGAGAGTATACACTTCCCTGAAAACAGAAGAATACTATTCCTGCTTGACTCTCTTTGATTCCCTAACTTTTCCAGCTTCCAAATATATTCAACGAATGGCAGGGCGTTCCTAATTACTTACATGCTGCTAACAGAAAATAATCTACGTACAAACAGACCCCATCGTAACATATGCCTTACACAGTATCTGGGAACACTTATCGAAGGATAACCTGGCTTCATTAGAAAGAATGAAGGCCGTGTATCTTTAAAAAAGTTATCTGCCTGGCAAAATTTGCTCCATCGAGACTAATCTATGAGCTTAGAAGACAACCGTTCTTTATAGAAGAACCGCGATTAAAAATACCATTGCCTTCAACGACATAATAGCAAGCTTTACAACATGAACTGCAGTACAAAGCGATAGAGTTTTCCCAATGATACGACACGATGACTTCAGGATGGATGAATTCTGATTACGAACTGCGTCATACCACAACGCGCTTCATAAAACCTTTGAAAATGGGAGGCAAAGCAATATGACTACGACAGGCATATCAAGACGTGTTATCTGGGGAGCACGACGGGTCCTCTAGTATGGGCGTTTGAAAAGTCCGTGCAAAAATCAAAACTACTTACGTGTTTGGGGTAAACCTTTTTTTTATTTTTCGACATAGTCTCCTTTTATGCTTATACACTTCGTCCAACGATGTTCTAGTTTGTTGATCCCTTCCGAATAATAGGATTTGCCCAAGTCTGCAAAATATCCATTAGTGTTTACAATCACCTCCTCGTTTGAATAAAATCTTTGTCCCGCCAGCCATTTCTTCAAATTGGGGAACAAATAGTAGTCCGAGGGAGCCAAGTCTGGAGAATAGGGGGGCGGTGAAACGTCGATAGTGGATGAGGATCATCCCTTGTGAATCCCAAAAGACAGTCGCCAGAACCTTTCCACCCAAAGGAACGGTCTTCGCCTTTCTCGGTGCAGATTCCCCCTTGGTAACCCATTGTTTAGATTGTTGTTTGGTCTCAAGAGTATAGTAATGTATCCATGTTTCATCCACAGTGACGAAACGACGCTTAAAGTCTTCCGGATTCTTCTGGAACAGCTGCAAACACTCCTTGCAATACTTCACACGATTCCGTTTTTGGTCAAGTGTGAGCAATCGCGGCACCCATCTTGCGGATAGCTTTCTCATGTCCAAATATTTATGCAAAATATTATGTACCCGTTCAGTCGACATGGCCACAACACTAGTAATCTCAAGCACCTTAACTCTTCTATCATCCATCACCATATCATGAATTTGATCAATGATTTCTGGATTGGTAACCTCCACAGGCCGTCCAGAAAGTTCAGCGTCACTTGTGCCCATATGGCCAGTCCGAAAATTTTGAAACCACTTATAAACTGTTCTAATCGAAGGTGCAGAGTCACCACAATGTTTTTTTGCTATTTTTTACGTCGCACCGACATAGATATGTCGTATGGTGACGATGGGATAGGAAAGACCTAGGAAGTGGAAGGAAGTGGCCGTGGCCTCAATTAAGGTACAGTCCCGGGTCTTGCCTGGTGTGAAAATGGGAAACCACGGAAAACCATCTTCAGGGCTGCCGACAGTGTGGCTGGAACCCACTATCTCCCGAATACTGGATACTGGGCGCACTTAAGCGACTGCAGCTATCGAGCTCGGTACCATAATGTTCATCAAGCTTCCCTTTAGTCTCCTGAGGCATTTTGCCTTTCATAAAGTAATGTTTAATCACCACACGAAATTCTTTTTCGTCCATTTCTTGAAAATCACTCGACTTCCTTGATTCACACGAATGCCAAACACAAAGAAATAGACCAATATGGCTCAAACTTGGTGTGCGTTCTTTCAAGAGACGCTACTAACAAAACATGAACCCGATACGCTCCGGTGGTGCCATCTCTCGGACTTTGCACGGACTATTCAAACCACCCGTACATTTTCATTTTTTCAGATTTATTCTGAATAAATTTCATGTTTTTGTACAATTGCATTCATACTGTGCCTTCATAATGCAGCACCAGGCAAATGAGAGGGGAAATAACTGTTGCCATAACTTATGCTCCAGCCCTTCTTTAATTTACTTAGTAAGTTCAATTCAAATACACTTGGAATTTTAACATTGAGAGGTAGTCAGTAGTATAAGTCAGGGATTAGGCGGCCTCCTCCTCCTCGGGCCCTCCTCAGAGGCCTCCTCCTCCGCAGGCCCCTCCGCAGAGGCTTCCTCCACACGGGCGGATTATTTGAATTTTGGCGGGAAATTTGAATTTAGGCGGGATATTTGAATTTTGGCGCGAGATTTGAATTTGTAAACAAAGCCGCCACGTGCTTTTTTGTGACAACCACGTGCTTTTTGGACAACCACGTGCATTTTTGACAGTTGTCATCGGCCATCGTGCATCCCTAACATCAGTGCCGCCATCTTGATGGGCTAAACGTTATAGTTACCAACTTAGACACGTGGTGGCGGGCAATTAGAAAAATTCCACGTGCTGATTAAAGCCTCGTGCTTTTTTACAGCCGTCATCTTTAATCAACAAAGCATCCTGCTGCCCTCTTTCCTATGAACTCAGAGTCAAAGCAAGCATCCTCTCTCCTACTAACTGAAGTGACTTAACAAAAATATACATTACTGTAAAATCCCCAGTCCAAGCGTTAAGAAGGGCATTCAGCTGTAAAACAGATTCTTGCGATTTAAAACCGCAGTTCTTGCGTCAATGGCATCCGGCTGTAAAACAGATTCTTGTGATTTAAAATCCCGACCCTTAGACATTTGGCGTTAAGAAGGGCATCCGGCTGTAAAACAGACTTTTTGTGACTTAAAATCCCGGTGCTGTTAGGTCAGCAAGGGTATCCAGCCGTAAAACAGATTCTTAAGATGAAAGGGCTAGGAGCGGGGAAGCGACCAGCCGCCTGCTAGCATTTACAGTAGTTCGAACCGCGCTATTTAGGCGTTACGCCTTGGGGATAGGCTACGTGCTAGCACCGGGTTTCGAATGAGGACTTGTGCAGAGCCACCGGGTTAGAGATGTGTAAGTCCCCGGGGCAAGAAAAATATCGTGGGTTTGTGTTTTACAGATACGTTGTGTTAGAGTAAGCTTCAAGCTGTCGGCCAGCGCGAGCGCACACTCACTGGAATGTAGTGCATCAGCGAGTTTCACCCAGTGCAAAGTTCATCCCACGCTTACAGCCTGTGCCATAAGTAACAGCAGCAGACTTTAGGCCTGCTCTCTCTTGCCGGGTCGGGCTGAGTAGCTCGGTTAGTTCAGGCGCTGGCTTACTAACATAGCAGGTTCGATCCTGGCTTAGTCCGGTAGTTCAGCCTCGTGTCGGTAGAACTCTTGAGTTAATAAAGTCTTGCACCTCGGCGTCTTCGAAAACAGCAGGTTAGATCCTAGCTCAGTCTGAAAGTGCTCGGAAGAACTTCTGACGGAATAAATTCCAGCACCTCGGGGTCGCGTGTTAACATAGCAAGTTTGATCCTAGCTCAGTCTGAAGGTGCTTAGTATATTTACAAAGAAATTCTGAGAGACAAAATTCCGGCACTTCGGCGTCTCCACGTTCGATCCTAGCTCAGCCCGATAGTGCTCGAAAGAACTCTTGAGGAACTAAATTCCGGCACCTCGCCGTCTCCAGGTTCGATCCCGGCTCAGTCTAAGGTGCTTAGTAGATTTACAAAGAACTCCTGAGGGACAAAATTCCAGCACCTCGGGTCTCCAGGTTCGATCCTATCTCAATCCGGTAGTGCTCGGAGGAACTTCCAAGGAACTGAATTCCGGCACCTCGCCGTCTCTGGGTTCGATCCTAGCTCAGTCTAAAGGTGCCCGGTAGAACTCTTGAGGGACAATATTCTGGCACGGTATCGTCTTGGAAAACTGCAGGTTCGATCATGTGGCTCAGTCTGAAGGTGCTTGGTTAATTTACAAAGAACTCTTGAGGGACTAAATTCTTGAGCCTCGGCGTCTCCGAAAACAGCAGGTTCGATCCTGTGGCTCAGTCCGGTGGTATTTAAAGGTGCTTGGTAAATTTGTAAAGAACTCTTGAGAGACTAAATTCCTGCACCTCGGCGTATTTTGTTGTTAACAAAGCAGGTTCGATCCGGTAGGGGATACCGTAGACGATTCCCCCTTTCTTCATGGCCCGTTGTTGTTAACTTAGAGTCGCTTCTTGTTAACAGTATTTCTTGGGATACTAACACAGGAAGGAAGAAGGGCTTTAGTCTACTGCATACTGCCTGTGTTTTCCCCCGACCGCTCAGAAAGTCAGTGCATAAACTTTTGTTACAACTGTAGTGCAGACGTATGCAGTTTGCTTCGCTGCCTGGCAACATGTCGCAGTCCACCGGCTATAGTGACGCATGACAGTTGCAGTTCCCCAAGTGTTTTAAGTGTGTGCACATAAGGAATTTACTCAATTCCTGTACTTTGATTCAATCTCATTTTCTTCCGCCGTCCGGTAGTAAATGAAAAGGGAAGATTAATTCTTCTTTTTGGTAGGGACTTTACGTCACACCGACAGAGATAGGTCTTATGGCGACGATGGGATAGGAAAGGCCTAGGAGTTGGAAGGAAGCGGCCGTGGCCTTAATTAAGGTACAGCCCCAGAATTAGCCTGGTGTGAAAATGGGAAACCACGGAAAACCATTTTCAGGGCAGCCGATAGTGGGATTCGAACCTACTATCTCCCTGATGCAAGCTCACAGCCGCGCGCCTCTACACGCACGGCCAAATCGCCCGGTAAGATTAATTCTTTGAATATTATATTATTATTATTATTATTATTATTATTATTATTATTATTATTATTATTATTATTATTATTATTCCTGGGTATCAGTGGAACGCAGAGGTGAAAGAAGGTGAGAGCTTGAATGGGTCTAACTACAATGTCAAGAATTGAATTAAAACTTTAACAAAGGTTATATTTCTTTCATTATAAAAAACAACTTAACAAATTTCCACAAGGGAAAAATAACAATCAGGTACAATGCCAATCTCGAAACCAGATTAGGAAAAATCAAAGATTCAGAACCTTAACACTTTGGGCTTTAAGCCCCTAGTTTTACAAGTTTACAAATGGAAGAAGAATTATTTAGTTAAGGGCAGAAATTCCCTAATTCCAGGGCAGTTGCTCCCTAAATCATAATATCAAGCCTCCCAGAGGCACACATTACAATTACAAAACTTGAAAAGAGCTAACAGACTCTCAGGTCTCCAGGCCTACTCAAGGCAACATCAACATAAAATTACTGGCCTCTCAAGGCACAATTTACAATTTGAAAATATTTATACAGGGGCATTTAATACCCAACCTACGGGTTAAATAACTCTCCCAAAAACAAAATGAATGGAGGCGAACTGCGCTCCAAGATAATGAAAACTTAAAAACCTACAGGGCTCTAGGCCGATGAAACAGGGGCTATTCCCAAACTACTGAGGTGATTCATATAGGAATTAATTTAACACCTTACAGAAGAAAAGTTACAAAACGTAGACACCTCAATCCAAGACGAAGGGGAGCTCGAGGGGGTAATTCACCCTCTACCGCCGATTTACAGTTAAAGAGTTTACGAAGTTTTAACATTAGCCGAAAGAAGATATACATATTAGAAAAGTAGGTTACATAGTTAAAGATTCGGACCTTTCCTTCGGAATAAACTGCGGAGGTAGCAAGAAAGAATAAAGTTATATGGCCATTACCATGTAGCTGTTCTAGCTGCCGACGAACGAGGCCGCCCGCCTCCTGCTTAACACACACACTCAGAAAGATGATCAATGGCCAAGAAACGTGAACGCAGTTTATAAACCCTCAGGGAAGGTTCGACATCATTCAAGACTAAACTATCCACACCCTCTCAATTTCATTGGTTTAGTTCAAAAGTAACACTCAAAATCGAACATGAAGCCTGTGATAGGTTGAAAATTAATTACGGAAAACTTTCATTGGCCAAATTCAAAACTGGCGGAAGGAAAAGGAAGTGTTGCCAACCCAAAAATAAATGAACATCAATCAGTTACAAAAAACTAGAAATACGAATCTTCTTTAAATTGTAATTTCTTTCAAGTTTGCACCAGGGTGCATGGTCATAGTTTTTGGTAGTGTCATCTGTGGAGAAATGTCCAAACTTCTTGATGTATAGCAAACAAAACTAGGAAAAATTCAGTCAGTTTAGGAAACTTCACAATAACAAAATTACTCAATGTTTTAGTGGTGACATCTTCTGATTAAAGTTCCAAGTTGGTGTAGTTTCAGATTCACCGTTTTACCAATAGAGGAGTTCATTTAGGCGCTAATTTTGAATGCCCGGCGTTGATGTGTACCTCCCGGTACAATTATTATTATTATTATTATTATTATTATTATTATTATTATTATTATTATTATTATTATTATTATTATTATTATTATTATTATTATTACTACTACTATTATTATTATTTACGATTTCTTTTTCTTTGTTTTTAGAAAAATCATCGTCTGCTGTTAACATTATTCCAGTGACCATTCTTCATCTGCACAGCCTAAACTGTTGGTTAGTGTTTGCATTTTTTCGAAAGCAACGTCTACGCTAGCTAATACAGATCTGCGAGCTGCATATATTTTAGCTCAGTAAAGATAGCTAGGCTCGCTGTTGACGATCTAACTTTCGTAGGCCTTTCATATCCTATCATCACAATGTACGACACAAGTGCTTCTACGCTATGTGATGATGATCTTCGAGTTGCATGTATTTTAACTCAATAAAAAAGGTTAGGCTACCTGTTGCCGAACCGACTTGCCATTTCCTATCCTGTCATCACTATGTGCGATTCAAGTGCTGTATGTAAACATGAGAAAGTGCTAACGCTACCTTCAGACATACGATATTTATAACATTTATAACAGCTTAGCTTTTGACAAACCAAGTAATTAATGTAGACCTTTCCTATCCTATCATCACTATGTGGGACGTATGTGCTGTGTGTAAACATAAGTATGTGCTAACACTACTTTCAGGCAGTTAGATAATATTCAAAACAGGCTAGCTGTTGACGATCCGACTTGCCCTTTCATATCCTATTATCACTATGTGCGATTCAAGTGCTAACGCTACATTCAAGCTAAAGACATGCATTGGTATATTTTTTCTAGGTACATCAAGAATTATCGTCGACATTTATTCGAGTCTCAGTTCGAAAGGCTTCAACTTGCGCATTTTAAGAATTATCGTAATTCATCCGAGTAACAGTTTGCAGTCTGCAAGGTGTACATTTTAAGGTATGTTTCGATCTTTATTATCCATCTCATATCTTTACATTGTTTTTTAAATATCTAAAAAATAGTATTCCACGTTGTGTAGAAAAACCATGGAGAAGATTAATCGCACAGGTCATTTTGCAACTCCAACCACCAAGCCGCTGACGAGTCTGCCGACAAATCAGCAATTTAAAGTGATTTCGCTACGAAGATTAAAAACAAAATGTGATGAATGATTTTTATGCGTCTGTAAGGAATTTCAAGTTTTTCTACCCAATAGATTTAGTGTGCTAACTGATTTAGAAATAGAAGAACTAAATCAAGGTTCTATTTGCATTATATATCGCTCAATAGACAACAAATCTTGTGTTATTAGTTTTGTTGATGCGTAATAAATTAGGAAACTATGCATACATGGTTTTTTCCGTGTATTGTGTTAGATCGAAATTATTTGCTATAATGTTTTTGTAAAAAAAATGCTGTTTATCCATATAGCGCTCAATCTAAACCCCAGTCTTGCAACAAATAACAACTTAGTCGTTTTTTGTGTGCAGCTTCAAAGTAAGTTTCTTACCGATTGGTTTCTTCGATATGGCTTTGTTAACTGCATAGAAACAAAAAATTTGATGAAAGAATTTTGTGTGTCTGTCAGGACTTCTAAGTATTTCCATCCAATGTGTTATACGAAATTCAGGGTTTCTTGTTAGTCAGCTCGAAACGACCGGATGCCCTTGTTGACGGTCCCCATCCGACAGACCTAGTCATCAGCAAGTGATGTTCTTCAATATTCACTATCAAACATTATAAGTTTTGTTCTTTTATCGGTCGGCTTTTGGATATGACATTGTTCGCTGTAGCATGTATTGTACTGCCGGAATGTTGTCCTGCAAGTGTTGTTTTTTATATTCACTGTCAAACATTCTAAGTTTTGTTTTTTTCTT
Organism: Anabrus simplex; assembly: GCF_040414725.1. NCBI lineage: Eukaryota > Metazoa > Arthropoda > Insecta > Orthoptera > Tettigoniidae > Anabrus > Anabrus simplex. The sequence goes on from NC_090266.1 coordinate 50,428,838, forward strand.
TTCGGTCGGTTTTCTGGATATGCATTGTTCGCTGCAGCATGTATTGTACTGCCGGAATTTTGTCATGCAAATGCTGGAAAAAAACATTAAGTACGTGTCCTAGAGTTTATAATATTCGCAATAAAATATTCTGCAGCTTGAACCTTCTTCTGAGAAAGCATGCGTTTTGTTGCTCTTCTTATGTTTTATGTTAGCACGTTCTGCTTAGTCGGTTTCTTGACTATTGCATCTCTATAACACTCAAAAAAGCAAAAGGCGTACGTTAGCCGTTTACACCTCGCGATGTACTTACCTCTAGAAATGCTGCAAAAGAAAGAGTCAATCACGTAAACATTATATGTATATGATAGATCAAAATATATGTTTATTGCTTCCTCAAATGTGTATAGGATAGCGATTCCCTTACTAGTGTTCTATGGGATACAGCATCAACTAAAACTCGTGCATACATGAATTACATTTTAATTGTAAGATAAAACATGTGCATACAAGAATTGCATCGAGAAAGGAGAAGTACGCAAACATCACTACGGCAAAATGATTCAAGATAAAACTTGTACATAGAAGATGTAAATAAATAATGTAGAAATGGCATATTCTTTTATTTGAGATTAGGTATTACCTTCTCTTCCTACTCCTCCTCCTTCCGCTCCATCTTCTTACATACTCCGAGAAGAAGAGTAAGTATGTCAAGAAAGAAGGTGTTTAGCAGATTCGAATGTTATCGTCTTAGAAGAGAAGCTCAGTAAGTATATTGAGAAGAGAATTTTTTTTGAACAGTGTTCGATTCTAGTCTTGCAATGCAGTGTTCTGAACATCGAACTATAGTATGTGATTCTAGTTCCAATATGTTTTGAACAGCAGTATGTGTTCAAGTCTAAACATGCACAATGACGTCATCGCTGCAGTACGTGCACACTCTGCCTTCGCGATGCGTTTACTGAGCGAGATAGCTACGCGATGTGTGCACAGTATGTTTCCATAGTTTTTGATTTTCGTACTAGGCAAATCACTGAAGTTGTACTTTTGCTGTATACATATTATCGTTTACTGAGCGAGTTGGCTACGCGATATGTGCACTGCCTTATGCATAAGATCGCTTTGTATGTTCGATAGAGATATGCCTTGACAGAGCAGGTAAAGGAGAAGAAGGTTTTATTATCTTTTTCTCTTAGAACAAAGGTATCCCTGACATATTCTAAACACATGTTGTATCGTGTATCGTGTTCTGAACACATCAATCAATGTTCTGATCACATGTTGAATTTAACGAAATCGAGTACAGTGTTCGATTCTAGTCTTGTTTTGTTTTGTTTTAATCACTTCTTATGTAATCTGATCTTAAAACAAAGGTATCCTCATACATGTTCTAAACACATGTTGTATCGTGTATCCTGTTCTATTCTAGTCTTGTTATTTTTCAATCACTTATTTAGTGTCCTGAAAACATCAATCATTGTTCCGATCACATGTTGCAGTTAACGACATCGAGTACAGTGTTCGATTCTAGTCTTAATCACTTATTTAATGTTCTAAACACATCAGTCAATGTTCTGATCACAGGTTGAAGTTAACGTCATCAAGTACAGTGTTCGATTCTAGTCTTGTTATGTTTCAGTCACTTCTTTTATGATCTGAACTTCTTAGAACAAAGATATTCCCTGACATATTCTAAAGACATGTTGTGTACTGTTCGATTCTAGTCTTGTTATGTTTTAATCACTTATTTAGAGACCTGACCTTCTTGGAACAAAGGTATCCCCTAACATGTTCTAAACACATCTTGTATCGAGTACTGTTCGATTCTAGTCTTGTTATTTTTCAATCGCTTATTTAGTGATCTGAACACATCAAACAATGTTCTGAACGCATGTTGAAGTTAACGACATCGAGTACAGTGTTCGATTCTAGTTTTGTTATGTTTCTTTTGTAATCTGCAAATCTAAACATGCACAATTACGCCATCGCTGCAGCACGTGCTCACTCTTGGCTTCGCGATGCATGTTTAAACTTGTTCGATAGAGAATAATAGTATGTTGAGAAGGGCAACTCGGTAAGTATGTTGATAAGGGCAGCTTGCTTTATAACTAAGCCATAAGTAAGCCTTATGCATGTAGTTAAAGAAGGCAGCTGTCAAAACGCACGTGGAATTTACCGCCACCACATTTCAAAGATAGTAGCTAAAGATGGCAGCATGGTGCCCTGTTGATTAAAGATGGCAGCTGTCCAGAAAAGCACGTAGAAATTAAAATTGTTGCCACCACATTTCAAAGGCAGTAGCTAAAGATAGCCGCACGATTAAAGATGGCCGCTGTCAAAAGAGCATGTGAAATTTCAAATTGCCCTCCACCGCATGCATAACAGGAGCCGCCATCTTGTGCTGTAGCTTCTAAACTATTTCTTCATAAGAGCAGCCGCCATCCTGCCCAAGCATCCCTAGGATGTCTCATAAGAGCACCAGCCATAAGCACCCCCAGACCGTCTCATAGAAACTATGTATAGTCACCATCTTGCGCAAGCGTCCCTAGGGCATCTCATAAGAGCCTATGTATAACAGCCATCTTGAGGCCACCATCTTGCGCAAGCAAGCATCCCTAGGGTGTCTCATAAGGAGCTATGTATAGTCGCCATCTTGTAGCCGCCATCTTGCGCAAGCATCCTTAGGGAGTCTCATAAGAGCCTATGTATAGCAGCCATCTTGCGCAAGCACCCTTAAGCCGTCTCATAAGGAGCTGTGTATAGCCCCCATCTTGTAGCCGCCATCTTGTGCAAGCATCCCTAATTAGTCTCATAAGAGACTATGTATAGCAGCCATCTTGCAGCCACTTCTTGCGCAAGCACCCTTAAGGTATCTTATAAGGAGCCGTGCATAGCCACCATCTTGCAGTCGCCATCTTGCGCAAGCATCCCTAGGGAGTCTCATAAGAGCCTATGTACAGCAGCAATCTTTCGACCGCCATCTTGCGCAAGCGTCCCTAGAGTGTCTCATAAGGAGCCATGTATAGCCGCAATCTTGTGGCCGCCATCTTGCGCAAGCATCCCTATTACGTCTCATAATAATCTATGTATATCAGCCATCTTGCAGCCACCATCTTGCGCAAGCACCCTTATGACGTCTCATAAGGAGCGTGTATAGCCGCCATCTTGTGCAATTGGCGTAGGGAAGGGCATCCGGCCGTAAAACTGAGGTTAGGCTCCTCCATGAGGTTAGGCTGTCTGCCTTATGCGTCAAAAGTTAGGTCAGGCCCCTCCATGATGGCAGATGTGAGGTTAGGCTCGCTCTTTTGGGCGTCAGGAAGGGCATCCGGCTGTAAAACTGAGGTTAAGCCCCTCCAAGATGGCGGATATGAGGTTAGGCTCGCGTTCTTAGCCAGCGCAGTCAGTGTGGAGGAGGCCTCTGCGGAGGGGCCTGTGAAGGAGGAGGAGGAGGCCTCTCCCGAGAGCCCGTGGAGGAGGAGGAGGAAGAGGCCTCTGAGGAGGGCCCGAGGAGGAGGAGGTCGCCGAATCCCTGACTTACACTACTGTGGTCAATATCAGCACTGAGACGTGGACAAAATCTAAAATCTCAGATTTATTCTCCGAACTCCGTCTGAACGTCAGTGAACACGCGCGGCCATAAAGGCAATTTCCTCTGGTATTCATCATTTCATATCGAGAAAATCATCTTCTCCTTCAACTTCTCTAATCCTGGAAGTATGTACACAACTGCTTCTCACTCAGAGCATTAATGTCGCTAAGCCGACATTTGATTTTCTAGTGAAAGCCGTGATGGAGATATTTTACAGGGGTTGTTGACTCTGCACCGCTGGCGGCCTGTTTTGTTTCTAATAACGAGAAGCCACAGTTTCAATATGGGAATAGAATTTACAATATAACACAAACTAAATTGGTCAAATTCCATTTATTCAATAAAGCAACGGACATGAATATTGTTATTATACATGTTCCATCCCTGGCTAGTTGCAAGTAATGTGGCTAAAAAGGTACTTGCACGCGGATAATGTTCTGCACATCTCATGACCTGCCATTTCTCTTATCTCACGGATTAGCTACGAACTGTTATGAACAAAACACGATGCAAAGAACATTGTTCAAAAACTATTCAAACACTTTGTTTCAGAGAAAAAATGACAGCGAGCAGGCGGAGATGCAGCTACAATTTTTCTTTAAGTCACATAAACAAAAGTAGATCTTATGGCGACGATGGGATAGCAAAGGGCTGGGAAAGGAAAGTAAGCGATCATGACCTTATTTGAGGTACAGCACTTGCCTGGTGTGATTATGGGAAAGCACGGAAATCCATGTGGGACAGGCGGAGATACTAAGGTCGGTATTAACCAACGTCAGTTGGTTTTCAAGACTCGGATGACCAAGAGTCAAGAATCTTTATTTGCCATTGTCCATATACAATGAAATAGGCTTCGTCAACTGATAATAATGTAGTAATTCATATTACTAAGGCTAAATGAATATACACCTTTTATTAAAACTCAATACTAACATTATGCATTTCTAAGAATTCAGAGGTATTATAAAATGGATTTTCTATTAACCAGTCATACATTTCCTTTTAAAATTACTTAAAGGAGTGTACCGTGCAGAATGTGGCAATTCATTAAATAATCATAAACAACTGATTTTATGTGAGTGGGCAATTTTTGACAGCCTGTGAATTGGGATGTCAATGTCTGCTTTGTCCCGAGTATCACGAAGGTGAATGTTGTCCCTAGTACTGAATTCATTTATGTTGTTTTTAACATATGTCAAAAATATATAAATATACAAATTTATAATTGTCAGTATTTTAAGCTTAATGGAGAGAGGTCGATAATGGTCAAATGCACCATCCCTACACATAGTTCGGACAATCTTTTTCTGTATTAGAAGTATATTATATACTTAAGAAGAATGCCCCCATAATAATAGTCCAAAAGTAATGTGTTACTGGAAGAGACCAAAGTAAGCCATCATTAGGTAGTCACTGCTAACTAAATCCCTCAATTTTCATATCAAATAGGCCACTCGTGATATGTTTTTACAAACATGATCAGTGTGTGCTTCCCCATTCAATTTGGCATCAATATGAACACCCAAAAGTTTGACTGACTGACTTTCAATATCTTTGGATAATCCTAGTGTGAGAAATGGAGTTTATTTTGATTGCACGATCCTATTGGATGAAAACCAATGCATTGCAGTTGCAAGAGCTTCATGTGACATCTGATGCAAACCTGAGATTCTCTGGTGTCTTTTAATTAACGTTGTATCGTCCACGTACGATATAAGAGCATGACATTTGAAATTTTGCGGTAAATCAGTGACTACAAGAATGAATAAGAATGAACCGAGGAAAGAGCCCAGTGGCACACCAGTTGTAACTTTCTTCAAAGTGGAATATCTATTTTTAATTGAGCCAAACTGATATCTGTTATTTAAGTATGACTTAATTATGTTCAGTGAGGGATACTCGACACCATACATATCAAGCTTTGCAAGTAAAATTTCATGATTAACACAATCGAGGGCTTTACGTAGATCACATGACACCAAAGAGGTCGCCTGCTTGTTTTCAAAAGGTGTTAATATCTGATTAAAATTTTCAAGAACAGCAGTAGTAGTACATTTACCTGGTTGAAACCCAAACTGACTGCCGGATAGGAGATTGTAAGTTTCAAAATAGTTGCTATGGTGATTGTACAGAAGTGATTCAAATTTTTAGAAATTATTGGAACAATTGAGACTGCACGATAGTTCTGAAAAAAATTCTTTGTCCCCACTTTTAAATACTGGAATAACTTAAGAAATTTTAAGTAAATCGGGAAAAACTCCAAACTCTAAACACTTATCAAAAATAAAAGCTGGAGGTTCAGAAATCAAATGTATTATTCTTTTGATGATGTAATTAGATAACCAATAATAATCCATACCCTTAGAGTTTGATAATTTTAAGCTAACTTTAATTACTTCATCAGATGTGATTTCAACCCAATGGAAAGTGGTTCGGCACGGGGGTTGATTGTGAAGAAAGTCACTCGCAGCTGTACCTGTTGCCTTAATTTGATTTCCGATTTCTTTGAGTTTAAGAAATAATTATTCAGTTCTTCCGGATCGAGAAATATGTCTTGAGTACGAGTAGAGATGTTTTCTTGTACTGTAACATCCCATGCCGCCTTGCATTTGTTGCGTGCATTCTCAATACATTTTTCACAAGCTAAAGTTTTGGCATTGATAAGTTTTCTTTTATATAACTTTTTACAATTAAGATAAGCTTTATACACGCCATTCTGCTCGGTTCCTCCTTGACAAGAGTTTTTATAAGTTCTGTACAGCAAAAGCATTCGTTCTCTATACTGAGTCAATTCATCAGTATACCAGTTCAACTTCTTGCTTTTAAGTTTACCATTACGACTAATTTTAACCAGTGGTAAACATAAATGCCACAAGTCAACCAATTTATCTAAAAAGTCTCCAAATACAGTTTAAATATCATTTTCTCCCATTTGAAATTCAAATACAAAGCCACAGTTAATTTGTTTCAGATTTTTAATGAATTTGTTAATATAACCATCACCCTAACGTTTCACCCACATCGCAGCAGGTTCGTCATTGTAAATTATGTCAGTCTGGTTAAGATATAATGATATAAGCAAGGGGTCATGATCTGCAAAACCCCCACCAACAAGTCTAAGTTTATACAAATCTCTCGAAAAATGTACAATAATATTATCCAAGCATGCATTACTACGTGTAGGTAGCTTGTTTGTGCAAGTTAAATTTAGAGTTCTTAGCAAATTCAGAAAATTTCTAGAAATCTTCCCATCTGAATATGCAATCCCTATGTTAAAATCCCCACAAACAGCAAATTTGGCCTTAAACTTCAAATTTTTCCATTACTAATTCAAAATTCTTAATAAATGCATAAGCATCGGCATTTAGAGATCTGTACAAACTAACAGTAATCAAATTCTGATCAACCAGCGTCACACAACTAAATTCTCCCTGTAATTCCCCACAATATTGACTTAAATCAATGTTTACAAATTTAACACATTCTCTAATTAAAATCCCAGCTCCCCCATTTTTCTTTTTACTCCTACAAAATATATCTGCAGCAGTATATCCACGGGGCACAAAATATTCTACTTGATTTTCAGAAAGCCAATGCTCCGATACACAAATCATATCAACTTTCTCGGTTTGACAAAAGTGTTCTAATTGTAACAACTTATTTCTAATGCACTGGTTGAGCAGTAAATTGAGAGATTTACCCTTGCTATCCTTCTTTTGGATGTCATTTACCTCTCGACAACTACGTTTTGTATCACTCATTAATAGTGAGGATTACCGGGCGAGTTGGCCGTGCGCGTAGAGGCGCGCGGCTGTGAGCTTGCATCCGGGAGATAGTAGGTTCGAATCCCACTATCGGCAGCCCTGAAAATGGTTTTCCGTGGTTTCCCATTTTCACACCAGGCAAATGCTGGGGCTGTACCTTAATTAAGGCCACGGCCGCTTCCTTCCAACTCCTAGGCATTTCCTATCCCATCGTCGCCATAAGACCTATCTGTGTCGGTGCGACGTAAAGCCCCTAGCAAAAAAAAATAGTGAGGATTTCTGACTTGATTTTATGAATAGGAAAATAGCATACCTGAGTTTGGATATTTACTAAACTATCTTTGATAATGGTTTGATTTGTTAACTGATCTGATTCGGTCACAGATGCTAGTTTTGGTTTACATGGCCTCTTATAGGAACAGCTGGCTCTTTCTACTAGTTTTTCAAAGTACATATCTTATGATTAATAAAATCGCAATCTTTCGTTTACCTGAATTGTTTAGCGTCTCTCGAAACTGCTGCATTCAATAACATGAGTATTACGAAAACTTTTACAAATTTTAACAATATCTGTATTGACCTTGTCCACTTCAATGTTCACACATGAATCTCTACTCAAATCATGTCTGTGGGGCACGTTCACTACAAAGACGTTAGTGTGAGTCAGCTTCCCTAGTGTATATTTAAGTTGTGACCGTATATTCTTGGCGTCATCGTGAGCTACGTCGTTCGTCCCACCGATGATAAGCACTGCATCGCCGCTCCCCAAGTTCCTAGTTGTTTCTTCTTTTCCAGGACATTGCTGATAGAAGCTCCTGGATATATTTCTCCGGTTGCTGCTATATTCTCGTCGTTTATCACTCCCGCAATTCCCCTTCCTTGGCTATCACCAAACAGAGCTACCTTTCCTGATTCTGCAATCTAGGATTGAAAATCAGGGAAGTTGAAACCATGTCTCATATGTTCGATGGAGCGTGCTCACCATATTTTTCTCCCAGCAAACGATGACTTTCCACAGCCTTTTCCTTTTGATTAAATAAGAGAAGCAATACGTGCCGCAAATGTTGTTTTACAGGCACAAACGTCGACATGACCACTGAACGATACAACACAGACGCTAGTGTTTGGCGGACTCAACTTGTGTGTGTCGATAGGTTGTCATACGAACAAACTGACGTATGTGTCAAATTCATACGCAACGTACTGTTCGCTGGCGCCATATCTTAGTGAAACGGGAAAATACTTATGCATACACCTGGCATTTCGGCGAACAGAGAGGCAACAAAAAGCTAATTGATTCGAAAACTGGAAAAAATCCAAAGGAAAGTAGCTCGATTTGTTCTGGATGTTTTCCGACAAAAGAGTAGCGTTAACAAACTGTTTCAAAATTTGGGCTGGGAAGACTTGGGAGGAAGGAGACGAGCTGTTCGACTAAGCGGTATGTTTCGAGCTGTCAGTGGAGAGATGGCGTGGAATGTAATTAGTAGACGAATAATTTGAGTGGTGCCTTCAAAAGTAGGAAAGATCACAATACGAAGATGAAGTTGGAATTCAAGAAGACAAATTAAGGCAAATATTCGTTTATAGGTAGGGGATTTAGGAATTGGAATAACTTTCCAAGGGAGATGTTCAAAAAATTTCCAATTTCTTTGCAATCATTTAAGTAAAGGCTAGGAAAACAACAGATAGGGAATCTGCCACCTGGGCGACTGAACTAAATGCGGATCTGTAGTAAGTGAAATTGTAATTGTGATAAGGAACGTTTTGGCAGAGTGGAATATCTGTACGTGCATAAATTAATGAGTTACTAAAGTTTATTTTCGGCGTTTTTGGCGTGTTTGCAAATGCACCCTCTTACAGAACGTGAGTAGTAAAGTGAGAGCTAGGGCCTATTTCTTCCACATCCGAAATACAGCACGTTGTAGAGCTCCTTTGTAAACTAGCGACTAGGCATCCCATTCATCACTGCTGCACGCGGGATACTTATAGGTAAAATGTAGGGGGCTAAAGGGCCAGTTGGTATATATGCAGTACATCTGGTGAGATAAAGTAATCTTCTGGTATAGGCTAGATTCAGTTTGTTACTTTCATTAACCTCATCCCTTAACAATATGGGTTAGGCAGAATGACCTTCTATTTTGTCGTGGAATGCAACGGTGTAACTACCTCATTCTAGTCCGCCTCTTCATTGACGCTTAGGCTACCTATGCCGCCGTTGGTGGATTTGTTGACGATCCAAGCAATCTTCAGAGTGAGGAATGAGATATATATATCTTTGGCTCATAAGTCATTGGATAACTTTTAGCTTGATACTACTTAACCTGCTTTTCTTTCCCAGCAATGAAATAAATTTATATTTCCTAAGTATACCTGTTTGTAACAATTTTACTATTTTCCATTGTAATTTTCGTCTGTGTTGTGATTTAAGTATTCCGATTATCTCCATTTCATTGGACGAAACATGTCGTTCTATGTCTAATGACGATTTCACCGTCTGTACCCCTACATAAATGTTTCACTTATATCGTAAACAGTGTTCAAATGATTGGAAATGTTGCAGATTCCCATTGTTAATAGGTCGATATTTAAAAGTACAGGGTGTACCAGAGGTCCAATTACCCCCACCAAGCTGCATACTATACGCCTTTTCTTGTTGCAGGTGATAACGTTTCTTGAAAAGAATGGCCGGAGAATCTAATTACACCATGGAGCAACGAATCGACATTACTTCCTGGCCTCAAGAGTGACTTCACACTGGGAAAGCATTGAGAGCTACCAAAAATAATCTCAACATTAGATTCAATACGGCTGCAGCACCGAAGCTAACAAAAATTTGTTGGATGAAGGAGGTGTTTGATACTGGTTCCATGAATGACAGGTCACGCTCAGGAAACCCAACAACAAGAGCAGGCACGTTGCGGAATTTGCAGGCGGAAATTTTACTACTCAAGTGACCAGATGAGCTGGAAATCCCATAAACAATATTACAGTTGCGCATGTGCAAAGACTTAGGCCTAACACCGTTAGGAATGACTTGAATGATCAAGACTTGTAGAATCGACGTGACGCCTGTGCGCTGCTACTGGAGGTGTTCGACACAATTCCCAAACGTCGATAAGTGATGTTCTCAGTCAAACGCACGCAACTGCCGTACTGAAATGTTAACTTGTGGAGTAAGGATAATACGCATTTCTTTGTGGAATTGGAAATGAACCAACCTCGTGTGATGGTTTGGGGTGAAATGTCTGCCACACATTTGATTGGACCACACTCTCTTTAAGACCCTAAGACTCAGGTTGCCGGACAATTGCGGTCACGGACATTTGCGGTTACCGGACATTTGCGGTCACTGAGATAAACTTGTGCCCACTCACAGAAATTCCCCAGTTGTCACAGGAAACTTGCGGTCACTGCAGCAGGGGGTGGGTCTCAACTTGGGGTTATCCCCACTAACCTGCCTGAGCACCTTGCAGATCAATATTTTCTCCCTCGGGCATTAATTAGAGATTGATACCTTCAGCCACAAACACCATTCTATACCGAAACTTCCTGGTGTGAGTGCTGTATTTACTATTCTGTGCTGTAATGGAGTTGACAGCTACTAATCAGGCAAATCGTTGTGCACTTTACAAACGTTATATGTACAGAAAGTATAGGGAGAGTCAACCTGTTAACGTCACCTGTTTGTGTCTGAAGGAGAAGAACAAGTGTAAAGGATGGCCGAGGACAAGAGGCGAATAAATGCTTCATACCGTCGTTCATCAGCGTGGACCACCTGAAGATGTGGTCTTCAGAGTGAAAAAGGAGGTTCAAGAGGGAAAGAAGAGAGCAAGAGAAGAAGTGGCTACACTGTCACAGATTTACGTGCAGGTGTTGGGTGATCTGCATAACAGGGGCTACGACTTTGTCACAGACATGCCAGCTGAAGAAACTTTAAAAAGAACATTGCGTCGGCAACAAAATCATGCACACGGACTTCAAGTAGAGCCAAAAACAGGTGCTCAGATAATTCTTAATGAAGAGGCGTTAAGCATGAATAATGGCAGCCCGCTTCGTTTAGCTGACGACGGCATAAGAGAAAGAATTATAATTTTAGTGCCGAAAAAGGTAGAGAAAATCTTAGGCATTATGCGCATTTTTATGGATGGCACGTTCGAGAGTTGCAGCAAACAGTTCCCCCAGATAAACACCATTCACGCCGACCTCCAGTCGTCTTTGCGTTCCTGCCTAACAAAAAGAAAGAAATTTATATTCATTTCTTTCACCTTATCTTGGAAGCGGTTCCCCAATGGAATCCCACGAAAATCACAATTGACTTCGAAGCAGCTACGATATCAACCCTACGAGAAGTATTTCCGTCAGCAGAGTTAAGTGGCTGTTTTTTTTTTTTTTTTACATGAAGCAATGTCTGTGGAGAAAAGTACAGGTACTTGGCCTGACGAGCGACTACAAGGAGAACGGAGATATACGTTTCCACATCCGAATGTGCACAGCTCTGGCGTTTTTGAAGCCAGATGACGTCATTGTGGGATGGTAGTTGATACATTCTCATGCTCCTTCTACAGAAATACTTACTCGCTTCTTCGACTATTTTGTACACGTATGGCTTCAAAACACCGAGAAACCAATCACTATGTGGAGCTGTTACTAAAAGCGACATCGAACAACAAATGCTGTAGAGGGATGGCATCAAAAGATCTACTCTTTAGTTGGCAATCCACATCCTTGATTCGACGATTTGGTGGTTTGTCTAAAGAAGGAAGCAGAAGAGACGAATTGCATGTACCTGAAACTGGAGCTCAATCCTGAAGGTAACAGGAGGAAGACGAAATATGTGAAGAAAGATGACAGGATTGAAAAAACTCTTAAGAAATATGAAGAAACTAGCGACATCAGGTCCTGCTTAAAGGCAATTTCTTACATAGAAAATCTTGCGTAAACGTCTTGCTGCTTCAGGTATTCGTAATGTAAATAGGTATGTACAAAAAAAGAAAATTATAACGACGCTTACCTAGAGCTGACAAAAATAATTGGCGAAGCTTAGTTACAGCTGATTTTAAACACGCCAAAATGGTTGTAATACAATCATTATGCCAGTCCAAAGCCTGGACAATGTGTGATGCTAATCAGCATCTTAAAACATATAATTTACTGTCGACCAAATTATTGTATGTACTCGAGCTTGGAGGTTGTGATCCCTTGTGGGCGAGGGACACAGGCGAAGAATATATGCACGGTATCCCCTGCCTGTAGTAAGAGGCGACTACATGGCAGCCTGGAGGCTCACAACTTGGGAGCATGGGATGGCAGGCTCGAACCTGCCAAGTTGGGACCAGAAGGCAAGCGCCTCAACCGTGTGAGCCACTGAGTCCGGCATTTCTAATTCTTTCCGATCCCATTTTCTCCGAAAAAATCTGTTAAAATGACGTTAGACTCCCGTATATAAATAAATAAATAAATAAATAAATAAATAAATTTTAATTAATTAACGATGGATTCACTTTAGTTTTTCTAAAAATGAAGGACTTGTGCGGAATAAAACAGTGTCCTTTACCCTGGCCTACCTATAATTATTCGACGATAAATAAATTGGAACTTATTTTTTGAATTAGCCTCTGATGTTTGTATATAAAAATTCACTTTGTGTTGTATTAGAGTTTAAATGTAAAATATACGAGCTTGTATATCTGCAGGAATGTTTGTATCGTGGTAGCTACGGGACCTTTTCGTGATAGTGATGATTACTGTTTTTGTGAGAAATTAGAACGGTGCCACCATCCTCCCTTAAAATTAACCAGAAAAAAAGTCGAATAGATCCGACTCTCTTTTAGGGAAAACGAAGGGAAAAGCCACGAAGGACGTGAAAATATGAGACTGCCTGGGCTTGGCAAACATCGTACCGTGGGGGTTGGAAGAGAACAAGAGTTGACCAAGAGAGGCCGGATAGAATATAGAATAGAATATATTTATTTATCATCTACAGAATTGTATGTCAGCAAAAACATGACATGACTTGTTCTTCTCCTTCAGACACACCCAGGTGACTATTTCATGTTGACTTTCCCTATACTTTCTCTCCATATAACCATTTGCCTTATTAGTAACTGTCAAATCCATTACAGCACACAGCAGTAAATAATTACACCAGGAAGTTTAGATATAGAATTGTGCTTGTGTCTGAAGGTATCAATCTGTAAATAATGCCCGCGAGAAAAAAGTTTATCTGCAAGGAGCGAGCAGGAGATCCGGCAGGTTAGCGGGGATATTCCGAGATCAAACTAATGAGGCCCACCCCGTGCTGCAGTGACCGCAAACGTCCTGTGACAAGTGAGGAACTTCTGTGAGTGGGCACAAGTTTATCTCATTGAATGAAAACGTCCGTGAATTTGTGATGACCGCAAATGTCCGGACACCAAGACTCATGCCAGCGTGCTAGTGAATTAGAAATCTTATCTCGCCATACTACGCGACCGGTTTTTACAGCGATTGGAACGTTTGAGACTTCTTGCTTGAATCTGATTCTAAAAGGCTGGGTACCAGCGTATTTCGCAACTCGTTTAAAGAAATAACCCAACGATTGGTTCAGAAACATGTTGATTGGAAGATGATTGCTAACGTTACCGACACCTCTGAAATGTCCACCATGGGAACACATTAAACAGAAAGTTGCCCGCAATCGTTATCAGACAATAGACGCTGTTCGGAATGCATTTGCTTCCATCACGCCAACAGACGGTGTGCAAGCAGATCGCCTCAAGTAAATAGTGGTTACCTGTCGTAATTACCAGTAACAATCATAATTTTATTGGCTTTATGTCCCACTAACTACCGTATCTTTACAGTTTTCGGAGACGCCGATGTGTCTAAATTTAGTCCCGCAGGAGTACTTTTACGTGCCAATAAATCTTCTGAGACCCGGCTGACGTATTTGAGCACCTTCAAATATCACTGGACTGAGCCAGGATCGAAACTGCCGAGTTAGGGTCATTCAGGGCCTCAGCCAGGCTATTTACCCTTACACCCTCCTATGCTGTTGATAGAACACATCCCACAATGCAGAGGGGACCAAAGGGACTTTTGGCACACTGCATAGCTTCTAACCAATCAGGTCATGTCTAGGAAAAACATGGCATTAACCACGCAAAACATGGTAAAATAACTACAGTTCCTACCAGAGTAATCCTTTAGTTATTTGGGATGTATAACTCTAACAATGTGAGGTTTTTAATATTCCACATGAAATTCGATCAATGTGAGGTCAGTCATTGTTTTTCCGCTCTCTGGACGTAAGCATTGTTCTGATACGTGTAAACACCGAAGTGTCTCGTCACTGAAAAAATGACCGAGCTCGATAGCTGCAGTCGCTTAAGTGGGGCCAGTGTCCAGTATTCGGGAGATAGTAGGTTCGACCCCCACTGTCGGCAGCCCTGAAAATGGTTTCCCGTGGTTTCCCATTTTGACACCAGGCAAAGACTGGGGTTGTGCCTTAATTAAGGCCACGGCCGCTTCCTTCCCACTCCTAGCTCTTCCTTGTCCCATCGTCGCCAAAAGACGTATCTGTGTCGGTGCGACGTAAAGCAACTAGCAAAAAAAACTGAAAAAAACGTGAAACTCACTTGGGGCTAGATCAGAACTGTAGGTAGGACTTTTCTTTTTTTCCAGCGGCTTAACGTCACACAACTTCAATGAAGATTTTCGGCGACGCAACGGTTGGATTTGGAAGGAAGCAGCCGTAGCCTTAATTAAGGTACATCCCCAGCATTTACCTCGTGCAGGTAGGATATTCGAAACACTTCTATCTAATATGATTCAAGAAACAGCGAAAAACAGCGGGGATGTGTGACCGAGTCTTAAATGTACAAGTAACATTTCTTTCATCCACATTCTCCGATTCGGAATTGAGAGATGTCACATGGTTCCTATTTGGATCATTCACGCCTGTGATTTCGACTAAACCTGATTCTGAGTGGTCAGCGTGGGGGCCCTTGGTTCGTGGAGAAGCGAGTACGATTCCCTGCTCGGTCTTGAAGTTTAGCCGTGTCTGGTTAATTTTTCTTGCACCGGAACTCGATGTTTGTGTTTCTATCACTACACACACTATGGAATGTGGGTTAAGATATTCCTATATCTATGAATTTACGCAGCATTTTTCGCCACTCGAGATGGTTTGTTTTTGGGGGGTTTTATTTGTCACTAAAAATGTCTTCAGAGATACTCTTTAATTAAATCATACTTTTATTTAATCAAAATAATTAACTTGCATTTACTCCCGAATACACAAAAACACATTATAACATGAAGACGCAACATACCTCTCCCCACCCCCACCCCAACCCCTCCACCCCCAATGGACAGAATCATTGCCTACAACACTCCCCTACTTTCCCTTCTTCTCCACGGTACAGAGTTGCCCACGTAATTTTCCGCTCACCCCTCTGCTTAGCTACCAAGACACGACAGCAGTCCGGAAGCGGTTGCCGAAGATGACGGACAGTTGATTAGTAGCTTAGATAAGTACAGGAATATTTCTATAAGTGAGTATGATGACGGCTGAGTACTACTGCGATCATTGTTTGTTAGTATTTGTTCATAATATCAAACACTCACAAGTTTATGCGTGATACGCGTGATTTAAAGTGATTTGATAGAATCTGAAGATGTACTTGTAGTACGAGACATGCCGTTCTTTATTTAATGCTGTGCATTTGTTTACAGGTGTTACATGTGTTAGTGCTGCCTTTGTGTGCGAGATCTAGTGTGTGCGGTGCACTACGTCTTCTGCTGTGGGTTAGAATAAATTCGTTCCTTTCAATGATCTGTCTCAATCTCATCCTTGGCTTTGACAATATGAAAGTGACATATGTACGAGTGATGCTAGTAATACCATTCCTTATACAGCAAATCCCTACTATGAATAGTGTGAAATGTCGCTCATAGGGTCGGTTGGTGCATGCATATCAGTGGGCTTGGCAGAATGATATGTAGCCTAATAGCACTTTCTGGCTCAGTGAGGAAAGCAAAGGGAAACTACATCACTCATCATTTCCCTAGTATGCCACGTCAGTGATGCCTAGGCTACCTTTGACTGCTGTTGGTTGAACTGTTTAGGATCCAACCAACCTTCGGGTGAAATACCCAAAACACACAGACGCACACGCGTGTTAGTGTTTTCTACATAAAAGTTAATTTTTTATTGTTAGGGTTTCCAGTCCCTCGAAACTAATTTTGATTAAATAGATGTATAAACTACCTGAAATACATGCTAATAGAATTGTACCTGAAAAATGAACAACTTGATTCTGTTACCATATGTTTCCATTTCAGGTAATTTATACATGTATTGATTGAAAATAGGTTTTGGCAGGCTGAAAAGCACAATTACCATCAACTAACTGAGTCGGCTTCAGATATCACACATCATAGTTACGCACAGTTCATTTGCACATAGAACACCACACTTCGCACCACTACGTAATAGTGAATACGTTTCTCCAGACAGGAATGGCGTCAGCAAGGGCATCCGGCACTAAAAGTGCGACAATACTTACACCTGCGAAGCCATCAATGTGTGGGAAATGAGGCAAAAGGAGAACATTGCCGCTACAGCTATTAGGCATGATGTAATCGACTGTCATCAAAGTACAAACAGACGTAATAAAATGTAGCATGATCGTACTGAACAATATAGAGAGGGTAGCAATAAGGAATGGCTAAACATTCAGGACACATTCCTCACACGTACAGGAAGAAAGTATGTTATGTGGATATGGGAACGCTTCCTTGGCCTCCGCTCTCTCCGGACTTAAACCCACCAGACTTTTATTTCTGGCAGCATTTGAAAGTTGGTTTGAATCTAACCCCGGATGAAGATGCAGAGAGTCTTGATGTCCGTGTTCTGGAAGGCTGCGAAACCATACACAATATTCTGCAGATAACCGAGCACATCCGGGATTCAATGCTACGGCGGGTTGTTACATGTACTGTATCAGTGCTAACGGAGGGCGTTTTCAACATATTTCTTGTAAGAAAGAGTTGCATGTGGTATGTTGGTACGTTCCGTTCCTTTGGGTTTATCATAATTATTGTACTGCCTTCATTCAGCTGACACCTCCCCATACGGATATTTTTCCACGGAACCGATTTTATTTTACATAACACAAGTGTTAAGCGGGTCTCATTTATGTGGCCACCTCGATTTTCGGACAACGGACAATACCATTAGTCTCGTCCACTTGTTTTAATCGACACTTCACGCATTCAAGGACACTTTCTTTACACAGGGCTAGGTCATTCTTCCTCTTAATATTATTCTGCAGGCATACCGGAATTCCTTTTGAATAGTCGTACTATCCCGACTCCAAGGAAGAGAAAGATAAAACGTACATAGGATTCTTCTGAAGAGGGCTCTTTCCAAACGTTTCGTTAGGATCGCCTTGTGTTCTAATTAGTGTACATTCTGAGAATTCTAGTTGCCCGGGAATGATACCAGTGTCTACTTACAAGTTACCTAGCAATTTTCTAGCATATCTTGCATCATACTATTCATAACTTTGACTGTCGCTGATAAAGTCGAGGTTAAGCAGTTCCGTTAAACTTGACATTCGTGTGCTGATTGTAGAGGGAGAAATACCATAGCATTTCAATCGCCAAGTAACATGAGTACGGGGGACGAGCGTGTTTAGATCTCTAGAAAAGGAGAAAATGTAGGCGAAAGGATTTTCAGTGACAAAGCATCCTGTGAGAAACTCCCTGAAATATTTAACTGAGGGAAAAACAATTGTGATGAATAAAATCCACAATTCTAGCAGGTCATAGGCAAGCAACTCAGCGTTCAAAACATCCTTGGGATATGAGTTACGAATTTTAGGTAAATAAAATATAATAAAGCATGGGAATATTTTCTTTATTTATTCCAAAAATAGCAATCCTTTTCTTAATCATCATTATTCGGTCGATTAGATTATCAGTTTGCCCTTTTCTACCACTACGAGTTTAAGGGAGTCAATGCAGAGTTTCACTTAAGTCCTTATAACTGCATTCGGTGTGGATATTTTTAAAAATATCAAACATTGTCGGAGGGTATTGAACCAAGGAACATATCACAGAGAGAGTTATGTAAATAAGCTAATTTCGCTAGGATTTGAATCAAAAAGAAAACGAGTAATGAAACAAGCGATTAGGCTGTAAGCAAAGGAAAAATTCCAAAAGCTTCACATTCTTAATTTTTACCCCCACCCCACCCCCAACCACAAATGGCGCACGCAAACTTCCAGATGCACTAGAAAATTTAAATTTGGCAATATTATAGCTTTTAGCCTTTAACCGATGGAGAAATTACAAAACGTTCCAATGCTAAACTTTTCACCTCCGGAAAATATCGAAATATTGAGGCAATTTTCATGACGCTGCAGACCATCGTTTCGAGGTATTTTGTGACTAAACAGTAAGTCGTATCACAAAACGGACAACACATTCACCACCATCATGAATAGATCTACAACTTTCCTCCTATGACTTTTAGTCGTATCTCGATCCTTTATGCCTTAGATAGAGTTGCATTTCCCGATTTTATGTCAATTTCGTATATTTGCCATAATTAATGTTACTGTTTGACACACTTATATGACTGATAGTATCATAATATTCGGCAGGCTCATTTGGCAGTTCCGTGAACTATATGCAAGCCAAATTGCATGATTCTGGCTGCAGTTCAGGTATGAAAAACGAATGGAATATATGGAAATTAATCTAAACCAATATAATGAACCCTTTGGTCCACTCTGAAGGATACCTACCTTCCTTACCTATCAGCAAAATTTCATGAGATCTGTCTCTTGGGTCGTATCGGGTTCTTCGTCACTTACTGAGGTAAAGGTAGGGTTCAGTAATCCTAATCTATCTACTCAAATGAAAGGTCTTATTCATGAAATATCTGTATTTTTATTTAGGAAAAATTTTACTGAAGAAACTAATAATTTGAAATCCATCTATAATTCGGACTCTCTCTTGTCCACTCTTCCACAATCATTTTTACAATTAGAGGCCGAAAGCTGGTTTGAGCCGTTGACTTAATTGCCTGATGGGCATCCTTACTAGAAACCATTGTCTCAATTATTAAATAGAGAAAGAAAGTCTGGAAATACTTCAGTTCGGCTTCCATGTGAGACTACATGTACCATCATAATGATTCTTGATGGTCCAGCTCTCGTAACACGAACTCTGGACTCTGGGTATAATTTAGGCAGTCCAATCGGTGTGTGCCACACAGTGGTTATACGGCATGGCCTCTTAATTGAATCGATGTGACCTGCGACTATGTCATATACTGACCTCTAAACCTTTAAGTTACTTTAAAGTGATTGTGGATGATGACCGTAAGGAAAATGATGCTACAGTGGCATATGGCCCTAAACTAAGTCCCTGAGGTTGATGACCCCATGACCATCCAAGTTTCTAAGCTGAAGCTTAAACACAATTAAGTTACATCGGTTGATGACCAAAGTTTCCACTTTACTAACCCCAGCACATTTACTACTCAATCAATCAAAGTCAAATAATGCAACCACAACAACGCTCACAATAATTTGTGGCAGTAAAATCCATTACCTTCGGATATGTCCCCTTAATCGTTACGTTAATATTTAAATATTCCCAGAAAAACAAAGTAAGTTTTCCAGAATGCATCTCCAAGTTATTCGCTTGCTTTAAATTTATTTCACAAATACGGTTCTACTGAATTTGATAATTAAATAAATAAAAACTGATTTAATGAAACCTTAATGAACAACAAATTATGTCTCCACGGACGAATGTTTTCTTTCTCAAGTCCCTACTTAACGTCTTGACGCAATTATATTCAATTCATGTTTAATATTTATCATTGGCATTATGTGGCTGGAAAAAAATTTCCAGTATTTATCTTGTTTCATTACATCACACTTTAAATCTAACCTAACCCTAGCCATTATTAACACTTGGATAACCCTAATAATTAGGTACAAACCCAAAGCAACTCGCCGTATAATGTAAGCCGATTACGATGTCATATCTTGTCATAATATTTCCGTGAAGCTTTGTGCGCCCCTCACAAACAAAACAATCATCATTACCATCGCTCTATATTTTGGACAACCCTGAAATTGGCTAACCTCGCTCATTATGCTCTAACTTTAGGGTTTCAGATATACATTACAAGCTCAATTAAACAAATTCACAGTATCTAATAACCTACACGTTATACACGGATGAAAATTTCAACTAGATCCAACAGGTAATGTTATCCACTGCCAAGAAATGCAATCTCGTTTCAATACGTAACACACTCTACACGTTCCGTTATACAGCTGGCCGTATCGCAACACACGACCCTTCCCTGTCTATCAGTTTTGGCATGGAACACATGTCATCCTCATACATGACTCGCTTCAAAGAATGAACCCCTTTGACTTCGCAAAGTAGAACAAAATACGATATTGTGACCAAATAAATATGCACATAGATTTACTTTTAAATGTCCCACAATAATTCTACACGTCGCAAATTAATACCGGCGCGGATTCTCGTACTCTACTTTCCACCCCAAACATTACACAAAATCTTCCTCGGGCTTAAACATATCCCGGCACATTTACAGGCTTCCAATCACCTGATTCACAAATACTATCTCAACTCATACGACAACTCTAATCTCTGTTTCTCAAACTCGACGACTCTCACTAACAAAAGAAATGGAATAAAAATCTTTACTACAATCCCTGACGCCTAATAACGCACAATGCTTTAATAATGGACAACTTCGCATAAAATGACCTCGTATTTTAAAACTGGATTTCCACGAAAGTGACTGACAAATTTACTGTTATTTTTTCACTCAGACACGGTTTAAACGGACATAGAATACGCTACACTTCATGACAAATTCACCGACATACATTACTCAACACTACGTACAACGCTTCCGTCCGACTGAAAATGGGTAACCACGGATCCCTTTTGCACCAATTCAATCAAAATCCCAACTGAAAAGTTTACGTCGAATAAACATCTTAATTTGACATCACAAAATATAGGCAATAAACACACGGAAAATGACGATCTACTTTGGACGTGATATCACTTCGAAACCCTCATTAATAACTTTTACAACATTACACGGCACTCGCAAGACTTCAAAAATTTATCCAAGCAGAAAATAAAACAGATGACCCTTTCGTCACATTTCTGACATTTACAAAAATATATATGGGTGACCAACTGCGTCGTAAATACCGACTTCAAATACGTACATGTTAGACATCATGAAACAAGATATAGTAGGTGTTAAGATGGCATATCACCTACCTTAAGTCACGCCAGCATTCATCTTTGGGCTCACCGGCGACCCCTTTTCATTTATTTAGCCATTTTTACATTTTTTGCTGTACATTGCTTTTTTCTTCCTTTTTCCTGAAAATAAAGCAAAAAGAAAAGAAATGCCCTTCACTTGATTTTGTTGATCGCACTTGACTGATAGTATTTATATCCCGCACACGAATTACTTTCCTTACCATACACAAATATATAAAAACTTCTGCGGTATCTTGACCGTCCTTTTTATACAATTACTTCTGCTCAACGAAAAACTATCTCCACATGGAGTCAAGATCCCAGCCACATCGGCTAAAATCTGTTGGTTGGACTTAGTCTACTTTTGTCGATAGATTTACAGAGCAGTTCAACTCTCTGTCTTCAGCCTCACGATACAAAATGCAGGGGTTTCAACATGGCGTCCCTTCTATATTTATAGACAGTACCCCCTCTCTCCAGGCATTTTCCCTTTGCCGCCAAGACATTTTGCGTAACTTTTTCGACCTAAATGAACTGTATTTAAAAGAGTTTGGGATGTAACCACATACTTGCTACATCGCTAGCGGTAGTGTTCCTGGACATTTAAAATTAATACTTATTGATTTAACTGGTTAAATGACCTCATTTTATAGGCACTACTTTTTGTCAACTTCGCTTGGGTAAGCTAGACACGCGCATCCATCTGAAATAATCCCCAGAAATGGCTTAGCTGTCTCAAATCCGTCTTACTGAAGACCAATTATCTTAAAGATAAATACAGGACCCTCATTATATTGCGTTCACTACTAATTCTTTTATTTAATTATATTTAATCAACATAAAATTTATTCGGTATCCTTCCACTGCCGACACGTGCGGATGACGTCACGTATCCCAGCGTGGGAATGAAGGTAGCCACCCCCTTGCCACGTGATGCTTCCGTGATATCAAGACTATGCTCAAGCTCCTCATCACCATTAACATGGGGCCTCGTGAAGTAACTTTTCATACTTAAAATTCTTAGGGCACAAAAATCATGTGTTCAATAAGGTGTACCGATAGAGATACGACAAAATGTCAAAGAAGCAAAATTGCAGATCGTTTCATCCTCAACACGCCTCAAAAGTTTTCAGGTGGTAGCTGTCCATTACGTCAGGAAAATAAGTTCTCAACTTACGAAAAACGTACGAAATTTGCCCCAGATCAAAATATTTAGATCTATCTATGTTATGATTCGCCAAAATACTAGAAAATGTCATAGCACCATACTGAAGGCGACCAAAAGGGCCGTCTTGTATCACAATTCGTTTGCCGATACCACCTACCGTTTCACCGCGGTAATTTTTCCAAATGAACACTTGTAATGAAGTGCAACTGGGAGCTTGGGGGCGGAGCCCCCAATGATCAAAAGTGAGTAATTTTATAAAATGCGGTGAATGGCATAGAGCGTGGCGGAGTGTGGGACGTTTAGTGTCGTTGTTTACGACGTAAATATGCAGAAAGTGTAGATTCCTGGATAAAGGTGCTAGTAATTACGTACGTTCCCGTTGCCTTGAGCTGATTGTCACAGTAGCAGCGTGGTCCATGGATAACAACACTATTAATTACTTCTTTCTGTTCCCAGCGTAATTACACGTACACGGAGTTTAAAACGTCATTACCAAGCCAATTGTTTCAGAAAAATAACTTCGTTGTCATAGTCTATTAAATTTGAGGCCGAACAGTTGAACTAGCTCATTAAGTTTTTCTGCAGGTTGGCTTGTTTTAATAAGGCGTCTCGTTTAACGTCGTCTGTATTACGGTTTGTCCATTAAAGGAGCCACCAAAATGGATCGCAAGTACTGAACTCTGAAACCATTAGCGCAAGTTTCTTCCACATATGTCTTGCGAAGTTTCTGATTTACTGTCACTGTAAAGGAAATATAGAATAGGCATTGGGTAGCAGAGAGGGATACATCCAGACAAATCCTAAATTAAAACTAAAACTGTGGCGGTATTGTAACAGCCGCAGTGTTTTGAGGTGTTCGTAGACTTACTTACTCAAGTGTTTTCGCTGTTTCAGTTTCTCACAATTGCGCTCTTTTCATCTCATTCCTTTTATTCCTTCATCATTCTCTTTTCTCGTTTCAACACTTACTTTTACACGTTTTTGCGGAATTCTAACCAAATATTTCTTTTTATTGCAAGTTATAAATCTCGTAATTGGGTCCGTACTGAAGAATTTATATTTTCATGAAAGAATGTCTTGAGAGTCCGCCTTTTCGCTTCCTTTCCACACCTAGGCGTTTCCTATTCCATCGCCGCCATAAGACCTATCTGTGTCGGTGCGACGTAAAGCAAATTGTGAATAATATTAATAATAACAACAAGAATAATAACCTTGTTTGCAATTTGCTTTACGTCGCACCGACACAGATAGTTCTTATTGCGACGATGGGATAGGAAAGGCCTAGGAATGGGAAGACAGCGACTGTGCACTGTATTAAGGTACAGCCCCAGCATTATCCTGGTTTGAAAATGGGAAACCACGGAATAACATATTCAGGGCTGCCGACAGTGAATAATAATAATAATAATAATAATAATAATAATAATAATAATAATAATAATAATAATAATAATAATAATAATAATAGTAATAATAATAATAATAATAATAATAATAATAATAATAATAATAATAATAATAATAATAATAATAATAATAATAATAATAATTGTTTGACAATCGTTCTGACTGATAAGGTTCATTTGATGTTGAAATTCTCTGTCACAGGAATTCTATAACGTGGCGAACGCTGGCAGAGAATTTTTGCATTTAAACACCCCGGAATGCCATCAACTTCAGATAGGTTCGAGCCTGTTATTTTTGGGAACAAAACGCTGAAGACTAACCACGTGGTTGCTTTAAGAAGCAGTTTGACATCTGTGAAGCTCCACAATACAGAATTAATTTTAAAAGGTTCAGATTCTAATGTAATTTCTAGGATATTGGCATCCAAATTGTCGTTATATGAAAATCATCTCTTTCTGAAGAGAATTTGAGAAGTGTCTGTACGCTAGCCCGCATTCCCGTCTACGTTATGTGTTTGAGGTCTGCTGTTGTGATCCAGACGTGAGGCAATCTGAAGAACTTCGGCATAGTTAACTGACCGGAGTGCAGTACTGTACCTCAAGTAATTGAGTCACCCAGATTTGCTGTAGCGAGAACTAGTTCTTCGCTTATTTGAAGTATGCGGGAGATATTCTCTTGCCTTTTTGCATGTATACATACATACATACATACATACATACATACATACATACATACATACATACATACATACATACATACATACATCTTCATTATAGACTATTATGCCTTTCTCTACAAGCCTCTGTGAATTTACTAATCGCCACCATAATCATGTATTTGTAGTTAATTCTATGGCCTCGTTTATTTCTATAATTGTTATCTTTAAATTGTTAGAAACTGAATGTAACTAGAGTTATCTTGATCTCCCTCAACTTTTCTTACCCTCCATGACCGAGTCCGTTATTCTCCTAGGTCATTGGACTCACATGACGCCACCACCGACGCCGGTTTATGCGTACAGCTTTATCCATCGAGTTCATTCCTAACTTAGCCTTTATCTCCTCAGTCCAAGTACCCTCCTGCCGTTGTTCCCACCTGCTTGTACCAGCAATCATTCTCGATACATTTATGTCTGTTATTTCTAACTTATGAATAAGATATCATGAGTCCACCCAGCTTTCATTCACGTAAAGCAAAGTTGGTCTGAGAACAGACCGATGTAAAGATAGTTTTGTCCGGGAGCTGACTTCCTTCCTACAAAGTACTGTATATGGCAAGTGGGATCTGACTGCATTAGCTTCACTGCACCTTGGTTCAATCTTACTTACTGTACTACGATTCTGGGAGAACATTAAAATGTATTAATATTTCTCGTGTGCTGTGATAAAAGGCACAAATTCGTCCACCTTCAAGTTGTACACATTCATTGATTATGTGTGTTAATGGGTCATTCATCGTCTTTAAGATAACGATATCTTCAAATCGAGGAAGGACAACCAGCTTTTAAATCAAGCCACAGCTATATTGAAATTATTTGCATTATCTTCACGAATTCTTCATAATCGTTTGGGACTAGCAGGGCTATGTTCACTTAAATTAAATTGTCATCCACTCTGTATTTCGTAAATGTTCTTATTCGGTCACAAGTACCCTAGTGGTGTTTTAAATAATTTAATCAATGAATTGTGTATTAATATATACTGTTATTTTTTAATATAAATTTTGGATTATAAACAAGTTAGATGCACATTTTCACATATGGGTGGGTTAACGCCTATCATCGGAATTGAACATAACCTGAGATCTATGAACTTGAATTAAAGCAGACTTACATTCCTCGACAACGGGTACATGGAAATAAATACTGTATTTTAAG
Source organism: Anabrus simplex (assembly GCF_040414725.1). Classification (NCBI taxonomy): domain Eukaryota; kingdom Metazoa; phylum Arthropoda; class Insecta; order Orthoptera; family Tettigoniidae; genus Anabrus; species Anabrus simplex. Next base: position 50,454,946 of record NC_090266.1, read on the forward strand.
ATGCTTGTAGTGTTTGGGTAGAGCGCGTACATCGCCACTAGCGACTTAAAACCTTGGTTTGGCACTGAACCCTCTTCCGTTGTTGTCCTGGAATTTCCTACCCAAACTCTCACTCACCACACGTCTTAGCAATCATTATCTGTCTGTAGTCATCGCACTGACAAGTAGTTGCAGGAGCTAGAGATAGGTTGAACAAAGCGATCGGTGGAAATCCTTATTTCGAATTCGTCAAGATGATAAAAGACGCATTGTGATGAAAATGCAAGATACGTACTATTTTACCTCAGTTTGTACCAAATGTCTTCATTTAAGTATGCACCTGTCACTTCTTGTGACTGAGAATGTGGGGACAGATAAACGGATGAGCTTAAATCAAGATAATTTGGAGAAATTGCGGTATTTTTTGTACAAAGTTTCAAAAGGAATTGAATTGTTGTAGGGCATATTTTCAATTTATTATGCATGTTTTTCCATATGATAGTGCATGTATGCGCGCATATTTTGAGATTTGATAGTCCATGGAATTCCGGGCTCTAGACATAGGACTAGAGGACATAATGGAGAGGACTATCTTTAGGAAGAATGTTTCGGTGTTGATGGATGATCTAGAGAAGGAATCTGTTAAACCACGGAACATTCAGTATATTGAATGGTTCACTCGGAACAAATTTCCTTGAATTCAAAATGTGTGGTGAAAAATACCATTTATATTAGGCTATGATCATTCTTTTAAACACAGGGTTCTTCCGAATTAAGTACATTTAATGGATAACAGATTTATACTAGGAGACATATTAACCCTCCGGTGATCGCGCTTGAAAATATCACGCCAGTAGTCGCGTGGATAACAACCGTAGTCTCATTTTCAATGGGTATTTTATTAACTGTTATTTTCTTTCCAATGTCGATTTTCGAATTTAAAAGAAGGATGGAGTCTTACAGATATATAATAATCAGAGACAAGTACACGAAATATAAAATATTTTGAGACAGCATGGAAAAAGAATTTCATTTGAAATATTTAAAGACATTTGGTAACATTTCCCGTACCGAATAAACACATAGTAGGTGAACATTTTTCCAGAATTAATTGTTTATAATATATTCAGTATCCCAATCCTATGCAATGCTATACCTATACAATTAAACCAAGGCGGTTGAAGCGTTCTAATCTGAACCAGAAGCACAATATTCTTCAGCACTCGAACATTTCACACAAATATTCTTCATGTGCTCTGGACACACTCAATTCATGAACTTACTGCAGTGCTGCCCGGTGGTCTTGTTGCTGTGTCGACAGCAAAGAAAACATCGTCCTGTATGTCCTTTAGGAGGTTGCACTGCCGTTGCAGTCTCTTCCTGGATGCCGAGTACCAGCTTTCGACGTACACTTATCGCCCTTGATACTGCTTTGCAAATTAATTCTCCTCACCAATTCTCGTTTCACAAGTTCCAAGGCGAGATCTTGTAGGAATGATCTCCTCGTTATCTTCTCACAATAATTGTTTTTGGGATTTACAGTACGTTCAGTGCATTCATGGCAGCGGTGAACCTAACAAAACCACACTACAACGCCCGTTTTCATCATCGTGGTCTTCTAATAACCACTGATCGCTAGAGAACACTAATTTTTCCGTCACAGAACGCACAAAACAATCTATCTCAGCACAGTGACTGCCACTTCACAAGTAGTTCCCTAAATAGTCACGTGGACTACATTTGTAATCCGAGTTAACACTTTGGAATGCCATTGGCCCGCTAGTGGTCAGTGATGTAGTATTTCACGGTGATTCTAGGAAAGGTACACAACAACGTGTACCAAAAATAGGTATATTATATCCCTTAAAAACAAAACAAATAAGCCTGGATTTAATAACAATCCACGCGACCACTGGAGGGTTAAACATAGAGAAACCGAGCAGGTGGCTGCCTGGTTTGTGTCACATAGTTATCAGCTTGCAACGAGTGATAGTCTGTTCAAACCCCACTACCTGTATCCCAGAACGTGGTTTTCCATTGTTTCCCATTTTCACACTAGTAAAATGCTGGGGAGTGTGCCTTAATTAAGGCCACGGTGGCTTCCTTCCCACTCCTAGCCCTTTCATATCCCATCGTCGCCAAAAGACCTATCTGTGTCGATGCGACGTAAAGTAAATTAATTTTAAAATGTTGAAAATTGTCCCTCTATGAGTCATGTTGTTAACACGACCGGTTGAAGATGTCCTAATTTTTGAAGAAGAGTTTCCCAGCACGATGAATTGGCAGCACGTTCACCCGATCTCACACCACTCTATTTTTAATCGTGGACATACACGATGGCGTTGGTGTATGAAAACCACATACCCAATCATGAAGCACGATTTGCTGCAGGTGAGATCATCGATCAAGCACGACGTGTTCCTAAACGTCCAGCAGATCATGGTCCGATAAGAGCAGTTTTGTCAACAATGTAGTGGCAGACATTTTTAAAACTTCCTGTGATATACTCACGGGTAAATATTCAAGAAACTAATTTTCACTCTCTACCATTTTCTCTATTTTCCTGTACACACTCACGCCATGACATATTTTGTTCAATGATACTGCACAGCTGTTCCCTTCTGCATCCCGTGTTCCGAAATCGCAGTATCACCGACAACTTAACCTCCCAGTTACCCATTGACAATATTGGCGTCATCTAGCATAAAATGGTTCACTCCGAGCACCATGTTCCTCTAAATCGTGATCTATCATCTCTTACAAATACGGTACTTACTTCAGTCCCATACAACTGTCACGGTTTTCTTCTCTGGTTCCGCTGTGATCTAAAGGTCCTTTGAAGGAAGAATGAGGTGAACTCAATCCTTGGTAACGTAAGCGAAGAGAGATGTGGGTTGAAATACTACGCTCTCTGATTTGAGAGTCAAATAGTTAACATAGAGAATACAAAAATCATTTTCCAAAAACAATCGAGGCATTGACATGGGAATGGTAAGTCATAAAATGTGATTTTACAGGAGGAGAAAAAAAGTAGTTTTTCCAACATTCTGAAGCATATGTTACGGAAAATACATCACGAAAAATCAAGGGGTAATTCATTTTTCAGTTTAATAAGCAAATGAATGCTAATTATGATTCAGACACAAATTGTGCTATAAAATACGTTGTAAAAATCACTGTGTAATCAGTTTGTCTGCTGAAGTGCATGTTTCAAGCGGAAATTTCGCGATAAAACAAATTATAATTTCCAGCGAAAAAATCCAGTATTGCCAATAAGTGCTTTTTTGGTTCCCTAATGGTTAGTGTTCTTCCAAGTGGTTGTAAGGTCTGCACAGTTCTAACTCGTTGTCTTGTCTTGACTGATGGAAGTTCGGTTCTTGAAATCCTTACCCAGTACACAGTGCTAATATTAAGGCATTGAGTAGTTACATATCTCTTGCCTTCCATGGCGAAGTCATGGAAATTTCCAGGCGTCATCATGATTACATGAAATGGTCCAAAATGTTTACCCTGTTTGATTATTTCCGCATCTTCTTCCGGAACCATTGTAGTAGGAAAGTCATGTCAAGGTGCTGGCAATAACGACTTATTTTTGAATGGAATAGGTTTCGAAAGGCATTCTGACAACTGTGACGAACTATAATAGCTATAAACAAGGTTTACACACAGTTGACTTTCAACAAATGGCAAAGGTTATAGCTAATTTTACCAGAGGCACTACCTTCTCCATGCCAAACACAGGCTCCGTCATAGAAACTAATCTACTGCACCAGTTGAGTTGCCAGTGGCATGAGCGTTTATTACGTTCTCCATGATTAACTGTATTTCGATTTCTTTGGACTTACCACCTTTCCCATTCAACGCCTCAATTGCATTTGTAAATAAATTATAAGTTAGAACAAAAGAATAAGAAAATTAATGAGCACAGGATATCATGTTTCGTCCAATAAAGTGATATAATATCCTGGGCGTTTCAGTTGGTCTTGCCGGGCTGAGTAGCTTAGACGGTAGAGCGATGGCTTCGTGATGCTAATCCTATGTGGAGGGACGTTGGTAGTGTAATGTGTTGTTTGTAGATGAAGAGCACTAACACCTAGTCCTCGGGCCAGAAGAAGTAACCATATGCAGTAAACATCCTCGGTAGGCCGGGTTATGAGATAATTTAGGGCTTTTAGTAATGATGTAAGGGAGAGGGCGTGTGCGTCTCTGGTATGACCGCAGTTAGAGAATGTCTCCAATGTATAGGACCCTCGCCAGGACTACTTGATACGGAAACTGCGAAAACATCAATGGAAAACAAAACGACAAAGGAGTAGTGTCACTAAAATATTGCAAACTTTGGGTTGGGAAGACTTGGGATAAAGGAGACGAGATGCTCGACTATGTGGTATGTTTCGAGCTGTCAGTGGTGAGGAGGCGTGGAATGACATAAGCGTGAGTGGGACTTTTAAAAGTAGGAAAGATCATAGTTTGAAGATGAAGTTGGAATTCAAGATTGGGGCAAATATTCATTTGGAGGACGAGGAGTGAGCGACTGGAATAAATGACGAAGGCAAACGTTCGATACATTTCCAAATTCGTTGAAAATATTTAAGAAAAAAACAAACGTAAATAAATGCAAATATGAGGTAAACAATTGGTAAAGAATCTGCCACCTGGGCGACAGGCCTAAATGCAGATGATTGATTGATTGATTGATTGATTGATTGATTGATTGATTGATTGATTGATTGATTGATTGATTGATTGATTGATTGATTGATTGATTGATTGATTGATTGATTGATTGATTGATTGATTGATTGATTGATTGATTGATTGATTGATTGATTGATTGATTGATTGAATGCAGCATATCCGGTGTTCTCTGAGCATAAGGCCAGTACGGTGACCACTCAGCAAAGTGGCAGGACCTAAGTATTATTTTCACTCTTTACTTTACTTTCTCACGTCAATCACAAGACTCCGTCGACTAACATATTGGCACCGCAAAATCCAGATTGCCTTTAAAAACATGCTGTAAACTTTCTGAAGGACCAAAAGTATTCGATTTGTCCCGTTTGTTTTCGCTATAAAGACTGTCTTCGTACATGTAAGACGCGAAGTGGACTGCAGAAAATAAGACTCAGAAGAATGCTCTCAAATAAGAATAAAAGGAGAGATTTGAAAACATGCATAAGAGTTGCAATCGTCACTTTGTGCTGAACTAATGCGCCTTACGAATCATCTCAGATCCAGTCGGCGATGATGCCAAGATGTTCAACAAACTGCTGGCTAATGACCAGAGACACTTGTTCGGTTGCTTCAGCATTTATTTCAAAACAAATTATTCGTTCGTGTGCCTTGTTCTGTCAGCAGTCCCAGGTCGTGGTCTGGTGACATGTACTAGTAAGGGGAGAACAATGCGCAGCTCTTTCCCCAGTCCCTGCTCACGAAAGTGTGGTATATACGCCTCGGCTACCTCACGTTACTTTATAAATATGGCTTAATTGGAATGTTCAGCGAGCTGATGTAGGCCCTGCAACACCAGGTCTCTTCTGCAAAGGTACCTGGAAGCTGCTAACTCTAGATAAGTGTTTGCCTTTGCCCAACTTACAGCCTTCTGTTTCCAAAATAACAGGCTCGAACCTGCTTGAAGTTGACGGCATTCCAGGGTGTTAAAATGCAAAAATTCCGTACCAGCTTTCGCCACGTTATAGAATTCCTTTGACACAGAATTTCAATACCATATGGACCTTGGACCTTATCAGTCAGAACGATCGTCTAACAATTATTATTATTATTATTATTATTATTATTATTATTATTATTATTATTATTATTATTATTATTATTATTATTATTATTATTATTATTATTATTCATTCCTTGCAACTGCTAATTTTTTATAGAATTCAGTACTGTATTTTTGTGCTAAACAATGTTTATGCTACTTAATATTTAACTGCAATGTAACCTAAAAACTGTTCAGTGTTCTGAACACACTAGCTCAAAACATAGTATATAACGCTATAATATACCTGTAAAAAATCCCCCTTATTAAAAGAATGAACAACAAGAATATCCCCAGATTCTACCAAATCACTTTAAATCATGCACTGCTACAGGGTGTTCAGAAACAACGTGAACAGGGTATATGAGCGTTAGAGGGTTGGTCATACTGATAAGTAATATGACAAAAATTCGTCGATACCTCTCACCGTGGTCATTTTATCAGCTGCTGAAGTTAGCCAATCAGATCAGCTTTGCGAGGCGGTGTTGCTAAATCAGCACGTGGCTTGAGAGTGCCAATAGAAGAAATAAACTCTCCACGGGAGGGACTTGAACAAGCAAACACGCTACTGTGGCACTGGCTGAAACCCCCACGGTGTGTTAGTTTTTGATGCTCATTTCTCGGCATTTTTTAAGGATCAATGCGTTTCGTTTGTGATGTTAATTTTCAGCTAAAATGTAATGGCGTATTTGTTTTAGTGCCGGGAGGTGTCCGAGGACTTTGCTCGCCAGGTGCAGGTCTATTGATGTGACACCCGTAGGCGATCTGCGCGTCGTGCAGAGGATGACATGATAATGAAGACGACACATACACCCAGCCCCTGTGCTAGCGGAATAAACCAATGATGGTTAAAATTCCCTACCCTGCCGGGAATCGAATCAGGGAACCCTGTGACCTAAGGCCAGCACGATAACCATTTTAGCCATGGAGCCGGACAATTTTCAGTTTAATGGTTTAAACAAAAAACTCAAATCGTCGTGTACGACTAATAATAATATTCCAAACTTTTAACTTTGATCTTAGACTCAGTATGGATGGATTTTTGGGTTCGTCGGCATCTGATACAGGGAATTAGAAAGAAGACTACTTCACTGGTAAGGATTTTTTTATTTTATTCTGCTTATTTTTGCACATTGTTGTTTGGTCACTTGCATAGTACCTTAAATGATATAGCGTGATTTGTTAGTATATTGATGAAATTGTTGAATCGTCAACAACTTCTGAAAATGTTCAATAAATTTCCAATTTCTTTGAAATCCTTTAAGAAAAGGCCAGGAAAACAACAGATAAGGAATCTGCCACCTGGGCGACTGCCCTAATTCATTGATTGATATTCGTCATTTCCGAAAGACTTAGGGGTTGCAGCCCGAGAGGGAAAAAAGGAAATGTGTTACCAACTTAGCTCCTTTATCTTTATATCTATCATTTTCAAAGCATAAACAATGGCGGGATTTTGGGTTAACGACAAGTGAGAAATCTGGCGTCTTCAGCATTTCATATATCGTGGAAAATAGATCGAGATATTTTACAGTTTTAGTGTTACAGAAGTATTTTTCTACTAATATTCTTGTGATTAATTGTGACATGGGTCTGTTTAGCCTTATGAGTGTGGTAAACCTAAACTTCGCAACATGCTGGGCATTAATTCCAATAATAATGGCGTGTAAACTCGCGTGTTCACCCCGAGGTGTTGCAGCTCTTTTCAGGCTGAGATGAGCGTACCATTTCATACACATACTATCCCTCCTGCTATTCCCAAATCTCTGTACCAGGAATCGAACCAGGCCCTCCGAGGACGCGACAATGTTGCGAGATGTACAGCAGGCAATGGTATGGTAATAAGCGGGGTTAAAAGTCAGGCTGTGAGTTTCAGTAATAGGAGAATTCCTCTCTGTTTTAGTTACTGAGTTGATGGGACTATAGTTCCTTATGGGAATCATTTCACGTACCGAGGTGTCAATATAAGGAAAGATTTTCATTGAAGTAATCACATAAATGGAATTGTAAATAAAGGGTACATGGTTATGAGGGTATTTAGGGGTTGTAATAAGGATGTAAAATAGAGGGCATACAAGTCTCTGGTAAGACACCAACTAGAGTATGGTTCCAGTGTATGGGACCCTCACGAGGATTACTCGATTCGAGAACTGGAGAGAATCTAAAGAAAAGCAGGCAGATTTGTTCTGGGTGATTTCCGACAAAAGAGTAGCGTTATGAAAATGTTTCCAAGCATGTGCTGGGAAGACTTGGGAGAAAGGAGACGAGCTGCTCTACTAAGTGGTATGTTCCGAGCTGTCAGTGGAGAGACGGCGTGGAATGACATCAGTAGACGAAGAAACTTGAGCCGATCTTTTAAAAGTTGACAATATGAAGATAGCATCGGTGCATTTTTTTTATTATTTTTTTTTTCCGGAAGAGGACTTGGGGATTGTAATAATTTACCAAAGTGGAGGTTCAATAAATTTTCAAATTGTTTGCAATTATTTGAGAAAGGACTAGGTAAGGAAGAGATAGGGAATCTGCCACCTGGGCGACTGCCCTAAATGCAGATCAGTGGTGATTGATGACGGCAGCGGAGGCGTACATTAATTCCAGTGTAAGGAGCCGTATAAAATGTTTCTGGAAATCGTACTCCTCTTACTGTATATGATTCCACCTAAAGTAGGGAGAGAAATAAAACCTATGCTATATAGTCCCTTAAGAGAGACGCAGCATTACAGACTACTACAGCAGTCTACTGGGACCGGGGAGAGCCAGGGGAAGTAGATGGCAATGATTTCCTGTTAGTCAGCGATTATGTAAGTACATATTTTGATTATTAATACATGTGTATCATATTTTTTCATGTTAATTTATTTGAATGCATATAAATTTAGAATTGGCACAGACTGCCGTAAGCGACCTGCGCGTCATGATTAGGATGAAATGATGATGAAGATGACACATACACCCAGGCCCCCTGCCAGCGAAATTAACCAATGATGATTAAAATTCCCGACCCTGTCGGGAATCGAACCTGGGACCCTTGTGACCAAAGGCCAGCACGCTAACCATAAGCCATGGAGCCGGACGGTACATAAATTATTGTTTAAATACAACGAGTTACACATTTGAAATACGGCGAAAACGCTTCCAGATGTACTTCAAGCGACTTCCGACCAATCATCTAGAAATAAACTCTGTTTAATGTTGGCATCTCTAATAGAAAACCGGGACTGTATCTATTTACATCTTCCCGCTCTAGAGATGTGTTAATAACAGAGACACTAGAATGCTTGTTTACCCCTTGTAACGAGCTAAGCAAAGAACAGCAGGAACTGTTGTCAAATGCTTTGTGGTGTTAGTGGAAACAAAACGAGAAAGCGCTGAGGCATGAAGGAGTGGTTCCGCGCCACTGATCACTTATGATTCCATCAACAAATCGCTCCAGCTCCTATTACCGTGCCGGGCGATGACTTCTTCCTCCACGCTTAAGGTTCACTGGAAAGCGCATCGTCCACGAGAGGAACAGTATATAACAATCAATACGTGAGTGATATGAACAGTTAATACGCACACACGACAATAAACATTTAAATGAAAATTATATGCTAACAGCCGCAGCCCCGCCTCTAGAACTGATTGATCTGTCCCTCGCCCTTATGTTATAATCATAATGTATCAACTAATGAGGGGCTATCCCTCGTTGACGAGTATGATTGTCTTCCCGAAAAACTAAAGGGACTGTAGCGATCAATCCTAGAACCGCAGATGTTTCCACATTTTGACACACATATGTTCTGTTAGGCACTGGCTGTAGTTTGGTTCTTTTTCATGAGCCCCTGGTGTTTTCTTGCATTGCGCTTGTCAGTTTCTGTTCCCCGCCTTTCTTGCTCGAAGCGCTGAGCTCCTTCCCAGACACTACGACGCCAGACTGTGCGGTTACGCGCAGTAGCTTCCCAGTTGTTAGTTTTGATTTGACACGTTTTCAGGTTGGTTTTTAGAGCGTCTTTGTAACGCTTATGTGGTCTTGCAAGTTTTCTATGACCATCCTATAGCTGGGAAGACATAATTTGTTTTAGGAGGCGGGATTCAGGCATGCGAACGATGTGGCCTGTCCAACGGAGTTGGTGCCTGATAATCATGGCCTCGCTTTTTCCAGAACACTGATGTTAGTGCGTCCATCTTGCCATTTCACCCTCAGGATCCTTCTCAGGCAACGTCGATAGTATTTTTCCAGGCATCGTATGTGGCTTCTGTAGTCCACGTTTCGCATCCATATGTAAGAGATGGTATAACGGTAGCTTTGTGCACATAAGGCCAACGGCCGTAGCCGTGTTGAAACACCGGATCCCGTGAGATCTCCGAAGTTAAGCAACATTGGGCGTGATCAAGATTTGGATGGGTTGCCTCGCGCTGTTGGTGGGGGGTAAGGGAATGGAGGAGCGGAAAGGAACTGGCCACCCTACCGTACGTAAACTCCGGCTCAGGCACACCTCTGCCGAGGTTCGGACCTGCCTTCGGGCAGAATACACGCCTTGTACACATAAAGCTTGGTGTGAGTGCTGATGTTATGATTATCAAAGACCCTTGCCCGAAGACAACCAAAAGCCATACTAGCACATTTGAGGCGGTGTTCAACCTCATCATTAATATTTGCATTTGCTGAAAGATGGCTGCCAAGCTATGGGAAACGTTCTTCAGAACTTTGGCTTGGACTGTGATTGTAGGACATACGGAGGTGGAGTTGAGTGCAGGCTGGTGAAGTATTTGCGTCTTCTGGATATTAGGGCTCATAGGGAAAGCTAATATAAGTTAGATTTCGGTACTAAATTTACGAAATTCCATATTCAAGTTCTGTAGTTACCGTTAGATATCAGTTCAGTACGTTTCCGTTTGCTAGTGGCGGAACGTCGTAATAACACATCAATGTTTTCGCTGACACAAGGATGGGAAAGGGGATTGGGAAGATAGTGGCCGTAGCCTTATTTAAGGTAGAGCCTCAGCATTTGCCTGGTGTGAAATTGGGAGACCATGGCTGCCGACGGTGGGATTCAAACTCACAATCCCCCGAATGCGAGCTCACAGCAACGCGACCCTAACTACACGGTCAAATTTCTCGGTGTATGGCAGCGCCTTATGAATGTTATTCACGGGCATCTCGATAGCAAATTTTACTCTACAAGCTTGGTAATCCGTGCCGTGCGCAAACATTACCCCTACCCATGAGACAGCAGCCCTGATGGGCCTTGGTATACCAAGTGGCCCCTGCTTAGCCCGAAGACCAGCAGATTACAAGGTGCAGTGTGATCAGCGCTACGAATCATCTCGGCCGTTATTCTCGGCTTTCTATACCAAGGCCGCTATCTCACAGTTAGATAGCTCTTCAGGAAAAATCGCGTAGGATGAGTGACCTCGAACCAACGCTGAGATCCAGATAAAAATTCCTGACCTGGGCAGGAACTGAACCCTGGCACACAGCATCGTATGAGGTATGTTCGGAGCCGGTAAATGCTTATTTCGATCACAGAATCTATAAGTATATTAGTGGAGCAATTTATTGTCAGGTTGTTAGCAACCAACCTCATATTTACATTGAACAATTTTTTCATCGAAGTCCTATTTTTCCGAAGATCAAACATGAAAGAAGGTGGCTCCCACTTTAATAACAGCGCAGAACATTTAAGGACGTCGAAAAGATTAGTTTCTCTAATGACAGGGATATTTGAGAATGCAAATATGAGTATGGTTGCTAATAGAATTATTGCTGAACGAATGATGTTAATGAACTGTCCGTACACAAAAACTATCAATGTAGTTGTAAGTGCTACAAAATGTATAAGGTAAGAAACGTTAGGTATTTGAAATAATTAACTGATGCAAACATGAAATGGAAAAATCACATAATCAATATAGGAAATCAATTGGAAGGAACTGTTTCACAATTTAAAATACATGGACAGTATGAATTTCATTTTTTTTTTTTTGCTAGGGGCTTTACTTCGCACCGACACAGATAGGTCTTATGGCGACGATGGGATAGGAAAGGTCTAGGAGTTGGAAGGAAGCGGCCGTGGCCGTAATTAAGGTACAGCCCCAGCATTTGCCTGGTGTGAAAATGGGGAAACCACGGAAAACCATTTTCAGGGCTGCCGATAGTGGGATTCGAAACTACTATCTCCCGGATGGAAGCTCACAGCGGCGCGCCTCTACACGCACGGCCAACTCGCCCGGTCAGTATGAAATTAAGAGAGGTTCATTACGCTTTGTTTCGGTCTAGTCTTACCTATTGAATATTGGCATGGGGAGTGGCTTACTTAAACGTAATCAATGAACTATAAATTGTTCAAAACTTTTTATTACAGATAATGTACCAGAAAGAAATATTATTAGTCAAGCAGTCAGTTATATGCTGAAGCATATACTATTTAATTTAGAGCAGGTGTATGCACTTGAAATATACTTCGTAAATGAATAAGACCAAAAATATTATTGAGAACATAAACCATAAATATTCAATACGCAGTAAGATGTTCTAGAAACCCAAACTTAGCATAGAAAAACGCAATGTCTAGCACTTCATTCCAAAGTGCTTTAATGTCCTCACAGATTCCTTACAAACTGCTTCATTAAACCAAAGAATTGTCCGAACCGTCTTAAACCTCTTGTCATGGATTGTAAAACTGTTATTCCAGAAATAACTGAATGAAAATATCACGTCATCATAATCAGTTTCTATTCGATTCTCCACCATGTGCTGTTGCTCATACCCATCACACACTCACATCCATACTCGTACTTCAGACATCATTGTTAGCCTAAATATAATTTCTTCTTGACAATTAACATTTTAATTTATCCCACACAAGGTTTCGCCTTACTTGGGATAGTAATATTCTGACTTGCCTCTCGGAGTTGGTATGATTATCTTATGTATAAATAATAATAATAATAATAATAATAATAATAATAATAATAATAATAATAATAATAATAATAATGCGTGAAAGAGATAGTTACGATCTTAATTTATTTTAAGTAAAATATGGTAACAGTACTACTATTGCAAAATAGGTAAGAATTAGTTACGGGATTAATTTCTTTTAAGTATTGATGTTACTAGAAAGTTATGTACCAAGGAAACAGTCCTGTAAATATCTAAAATGCGTAATGAGTGAATAAATGAATAAATACTACTGCTTCTACTAATTGGAGGTATTTAAAATTACGAAAACGCATGTTTTGGAAATATAAATTCTAATCTTCGATTACATCTACCAAATTAAATACACTAAATAAGTATTCAAAATATGAACACCCTCAACCAAAATAAAAACAAATAAAAATTCAGTGAGAACGGTAGATAAACTTTTCGTGCTATGTACATCATACCGAAACCGTGGTAAAGTTCCAAAAACTCAAATAAAAACAAAAGCTAATTAAGTTAACTCAAAATATAAATTGCCCAAACATCTCCTCCTAACAAAATTGTACAAAATAACATTCTTATAAACAGGATTCTGGTACACTTTGTACAAAAGTTAAAGTAAACACCCTCTTCCGTATTGTGCATTAAATCACGAAGTCTATTCTGATTCGCTTTCTGCAAAATCTAAGAGTGTTCTATTAGACTCTGCTACACAGAAAAAAGTCATCCCAACATAAGTGGGACAGTCAAAAACAAAAAATAAACATAGCCTTGAAAACTCGTAAATCTCTTACCACAATACTTGTGAAACAAATATATATATATATTGCCCCCTTCTTACTGGGCATAGCTCAGCCGGAGAACGAGAGTCCCGAGGGTGGACCGTTCGTTGTCTGGCTTTACTTATTTTCGAAGGCAGGGGAAGAGACAAGGACTGGCGACAATAACATAAAAATATAAAACAACAGGTTTTGACATTTATTGTGAACTAACACATTTGACAACAACAAAATGTAATTAATAATCTTGATAAAATAAAAATTTATTCTTCTCCGCCAGTTTCCTTTTTTTCTGCACCAAATCTCCTTTATGTTGGTTGACATTATTCTGAAAAATGTACACATAGATTAGCCTACTTCTGGCTCAGTGAAATAATAACAAAATAAAAATTATTTTGTAGGAGGACCTCCTCTCAATAATGAGTTATTCTTGACAAGTTAAATGAAAGTGAAATAAATCTGATTTCCCTTTATCTCGAATGTCAAATAATCCCATGCATTCATCTAAACATCTATCACAAATAAATTATTCCTTCCTTAAGATGTTGAATAAAGCGTCAATTAAATTGAAAAATTAATTAAACCATAATCTTATCAAAATATTATTCAAAAATGTCTCCATTGGACTTAAATTTTAGCACCATCGTGCCTGTACAATAATTATTCCTCTCAATCTTCCTTTAATATTTCGTCTGACAAACGAAAAGTTACCCTTTAATACTTGACACTTCCAAGGAATTTTAGCATCGTTGGCTTTACAAATTTAAATGGTGAACCGAGTCCACGGAAATGATCCTTCCTTATTCATTACCGTGTGATACTCTGAACTTTTCTTTACTTAAATAACCAATAAAATTCATTAAAGGTTTAAATTTCAAAAAGTTATGCCATCACAAACAACGACGCTGATAATCAAGACTCAACGTAGCGAACACGTGGTCTGGCCAAAAATCATGGTCAAAGAAAATATTACAATGCACTGAAATAATATCATTCACATACACAGCATTCCCACCACGGCACATGAGAATTATTTACACTATTTACAGCGAATTCTAGCCTTTGAATATTAATTTTAATTTTTAATCCTAAATATTGGAAATCTCTCGATGACAGTATCGGGCAAAGAAACTTTATTTTACGTCCCTCAGAAATGTGATGAAGTCTAGATAATCACTTAATAAAGAATATGAAATCAACAACGTTGTTCATGGTAATATCGGCGGTTGATGCCCGAAGAAATTGTCGACTACGAAATGCACATAGAACAGGTCAAATACAAGCATTCGCCTTAATGGTTCTTGAGTCATGACATTATTATTACTCAACGACACATCTACCGATTAACACGTGCTCCACTTGAAGAAATTACGTTACACAAACGTATTCTCCAAATAAGACTCAATAAGTGGATTCACAAGTCACAAACATACAGTAATAATCCATCCACAAGTCAATAAATATAATAAAAGATCTGACGAGAATCTGCCATATACCAGGCTCATATTCATCCTAATTGAGCACACATTAACATTATACACACACGATCAAGCAATATTTAAACTCATGACCCTTATTCATTCATTTAACCCGAGATGAAAAAAAAATCATTATTATTATTATTATTATTATTATTATTATTATTATTATTATTATTATTATTATTATTATTATTATTATTATTATTATTAGATGTGCGAGATCTAAAATTCGTGGAAACTGGAATTCGACAATACGTCAGATTGCACTAACACGCCTTAAATCACACATGAAGAAAATTTTACATAGAAATCCGGCGTAACACAACATGCCGTAAATCTGTCCCACACGACTTCCAAAAAATATTTTTCAAAAATTAAATTGTTAATTATCGGTGAGGACAATGATTTTTAAACACTCTAGACTATTAAATGGGACAGCTAGAATAATCGTAGAAGACACACACACGTTCTAGCTAAACTATTAGAGACCAAAATCATACACACATGAATGACGAAAACTACCATCTCCCATCGGAATGAAGAGTGAAAATATTCAAATCTACTGCAAGACTAGAAGAAATATTACCACTAATGAATAAGAAAGCATTATTTCTACGAAGATGAACAGATAAACATTATTAAAGAGTACTTAAATGCATGATGTAACTGGATCTTCGCCGATGGTCTGGAACATGTGGTCAGTTATCTGCCCGGGGTCGCTATCTCCCCATGACGAAGGTTGCCTACATTTTTAGCAGGTCATCGTAGCACTGGTATTCCAAATAAAGTTGTTGCAGGCTTTCATCTTCGCAATATGACAGCATCTTGATACACTCGTTCCAACACGTGGCGATTTCTTCTCTCTTCTCGTAGAGTAGAGTCTGAAACTAACAAACAGTTTTAAAATATGCTCCAGACACACACGCGATGAAATTAATGATAGAAAAATACGTAACATGCGGCGAAGAAAATCTTCCGAGCTCGTTGATTCAACTATAAACGAGGGACGGCTGGTTTTACTGTTAGGTAATAGCTTTAAGAAATAAGCATCTTGAAGTAGACAGTAGATATCACTTCGAAGTTCACAGCACGCCTAAGTCCGCAACAGAGAAACGAACAGCAGAGTATCAGAGTACAGAACGGCCGAGTATCAGAACAGCAGAGAGCGATTTTTCCGGAAACACGGGTTTTTATGCATATCCAGGGAAAGGGGTGTGGCACTATAATTGTCCGTAATTGGTCGACGTCTAGCGTTCATTTCTAGAAATTACTTCTGCTTGTATCTCACATGTGTAGGCCGCGTGTCTTGGTGACCTTGGCTCGCTCCCTTCACTGTGTCACGTGTTCAGCTGATCGCTCCGCCGAGAAAAATCAATACATTTCTCCCCTGCCAATACGACCGGTGTTTTTTGACCTGCTAGGAGCTGTCTCTGTTATACAAGGCTGGAGAATATCGTCCGCGCTGATGAAATAAAGTCTTACACACGCAAATACAATATATGCTTATTGTAGGCCAAATTTGAAGGGGACAATATATATGTATCAATAAAATCGGTTTGTGCTGCAGCACGAAGGCCTCCTAATAAGGTATATTTTGAAGTAGAAAATCTATCATCATCAATCAATCAATCAATCACTACTGGTCTGCATTAAGGGCAGTCGCCCAGGTGGCAGATTCCCTATCTGTTGATTTCCTAGCCATTTCTTGAACGAATTCAAAGAAAATGGAACTTTAGAGAACATCTCCCTTGGTAAGTTATTCCAGTCCTTAACTCCCCTTCTTATAAACGAATATTTACTCCAATTTGTCCTCTTGATTTACAACTTTTTCTTCTTTTGATCTTTCCCAATTTTAAAAACAACACACAAGCTGATATGTCTACTAATGTCATTCCACGCCATCTCTCCACTGACAGCTAGGAAAATACAACTCAGTAAAGCAGCTCGTCTCATTTCCCCCACGACTTCCCAGCCCAAATTTTGCAAAATTTGTGTAACGCTACTCTTTTGTCGGAAATCACCCGGAACAAATTGACCTGCCTTTTTGGGTTTGGATTCTTTTCAAGTTCTTGAATCAAGTAATCCTGGTGAAGGGTCGCATACACTGCAACCATCCTCTAGTTGGGGTCTTACCGGAGACTTACATGCCCTCTGATTTAGGTCCTTACTACAACCCCTAAACACCCTCATAACTATGTGCAGAGATCTGTACCCTTTATTTACAATCCAATTTATGTGTTTACCCCAATGAAGATCTTTCTTTATATTTACACCAAGGTACTTACAATCATATCAAAAAGAAACTTTCGCCCCATCAACGCAATAATTAAAACTGAGAGGACTTTTCCTATTTGTGAAACTCACAACGTGATTTTTATCCCCGTTTATCATCATACCATTGCCTACTGTCCATCTCACAACATTATCGAGGTCATTTTGCAGTAGATCACGACCTTTAACTTATGTATTACTCTATACAGAATAACAGCATCCGCAAACTGCCTTATATCTGATTTTACTTCATTACTCATATTCTTTATATATATAAGGAAACATAAAGGTCCAATAATACTGCCTTATTTATTACAGTGTCAGATAAATCTCCGCCTACTCTAATTCTCTGAGTTCTATTTCATAGAAATATAGCCACTATTCACTTACTCTTTCGTCTAGTGCAGTTTCACTCACTTTTGGCAGTAGTCCAGCATGATCTAACGTATCAAATGCCATAGATAGGTCAGTCGTGTTACAGTCCATTTGACCTCCTGAATTCAAGATATGCGCTATATGTCGCTGGAATCCTACAAATTGTGCTTCAGCGGAATAATCTTTCCTAAAACCGAACTGCCTTCTATCGAACCAGTTATTAATTTCGAAAACAAGTCTAATATAATCAAAAAGAGTGCTTTCCCAAAGCTTACAGGCAATGCATGTCATACTGAATGGCCTATAATTTTCAGCTTTATGTCTGTCACCCTTTCCTTTATACACAAGGGCTACTATAGCAACTGGTCATTAATTCGGTATAGCTCCTTCCAGCAAACAATAGCAATAAGTATTTCAGATACGCTACTATGTCCGAACCCACTGTCTTTAGTATATCCCCCGAAATCTTATACATTCCAGCCGCTTTTCCAGCTTTCAACCTTTGTTTCTTATTGTAAATGTCATTGTTATCATATGTAAATTTTAATACTTCTTTCGCGTTAGTCTCCTCCTCTATCTGGACATTATCCCTGTAACCAAACATCTTTACACACTGCTGACTGAATCATTCTGACTTCTGAAGATCCTCCTTTTTCAACAATGATTCCTGGAATGTCATTCTTGGAACCTGCTTCTGCGTTCAAGTACCTATATATAGCCTTCCATTTTTCACTAAAATGTGCATGCCTGCCAATTATGCTTGTCATCGTGTTATCCTTAGCTGACTTGTTTGCTAGATTCAATTTCCTAGTAACTTCCTTCAATTTATCCTAACTGTAACAGCCATTTCTAACTCCAATCCTTTCCGACCTGCGCCTCCTTCTTAGTCTCACCCTACAATTCACAGTAAAAAACCTGTGTTTAAACCGAACACATAATTCTACCCTGTTATATATTGCAACTACAAGATGCAACTACGAGTACAACCCTAATTATTTATTCCAAGCTCATATCACATTCCGTGGCCTGGCAACTCGATGTGGGAAGCGAACCATCCATTCGAACGAGGTCGGAACACTTCGGCAGACCTCGGGTAATTAATAATGAACTTCTAGATAATAACCCTCATTGCGAGAGATTTCGTCACTACCTTTAACAAAGAAATAAGTCATTAAGAATTTTAAGAAATATTTAATGAATCTAAAGTCCACAGGGTGGAAATGTATTTAATTAGGCCTGGAGAGAAGTTGGCATCGAATTGGCCATGAGGGAAGCAGTGTCAATCGCATGCAATCGGAATGCGCCCGAAATCGCCTGCACAAAATTAATTAATTAATTACGCCCGTTAAAGGTACGGATAAATCAGGAAACAACACCATCATGACTTGAAAATTAGGTGGAATTTTTGGGGTGAGTCTCGAAGAAATTGGTCCGCTGGTTATCAAATAGTATGATTGCACCTCAGTACATCATGACAAGTAAAATGTCCCTAGAAAGGCTTTAAATACCCCACCTCCGACAGCAGCTTCACTTACTTTTTCATGGTACGTCGGGCAACATCATGTAAAGATGATCAAGTGTTCCTTCAGTGAACTTTTGAAATTTATTAAGTTAGTTTGCTCGAGATAAAATATTTTTACCAAGTGGCAAATGGCAAATGAAGACTAAATTAGCTGTTGATACAGTGCAGTTACGGCATCTATCATAATTAGTAAAGAAAATCATTAGTTGAATTATTATACGATTCCTGAACTTCTCAAATGGAAACAGTGAATTCATCAATAGCTTTCGTGAATTACTGTGACACGGTGCAATTTTGTAATCGGTAAAAGGAACTGTAGACTGGCGGAGATAAGCTTCGGGTTTCACGGTCAGTCATATCGTTAAAACACCTGGCCTAGGGGGAGCTGGAGATTCCCACAAATGACAGTTGAGACCGCGGCAAGAAGCGGAGTGGTTGTAAATATTATGTGTCTAGAATAATTTATTATTTACGTGTGTTGAATCAATTAACGTGTATTATCTTTGTAATTATAAATAATGTATAAGAGAAGAATGTGCTCTCCAATTATGAGTAGCTAAGTTTGAGATGGGCTGGCACAAGATGGAGCCGTTATAATGCCACGCCAAAAACGACGCAGTTAGAGGTCTCTCTAATTTAAATACTATGTTTTGTAGTTAGAAATGTATATGCTTGTCCCGTTAAATTAATATGTGGCGTGTGTAAAAGTTAAGTGTTTTGCAATGTTCTATTGCAATTATCTATTAGTTATGTCAGTGCGAGAGACTTTAAAAATGTGTTTAATTTCTTTAGAAAAAATATAAAAGGTGAAGATTTAAATATTGTAATGAAAATCAATGAAATTATATTCAGGAAGGTGAAAGTTACAATAATAATAATAATAATGATAAGTAGCCGTTGTGAGCGTGATAAAGTCAAATATCAAATTATACATAATAATAATAATAATAATAATAATAATAATAATAATAATAATAATAATAATAATAATCACGGCAGGATAAATTTGAGATGATAAAATATATGTTCAGCAGTAATGTCAAGAGAGATTTGCGATTTATACCGAAATCAAGTGAAGTATGATAACGTTGGCATTTATTTTTGGGAACTTAAAGTTTCTGACACCGTGTATTTGTGATACAGAAAATCACGGTATGATAATTTCCTCTTGAGGTCAGGAAAATTTAGAGAAGTTAATTGTGAGATCATTATAAAGTTGTTTGCTCATGGAATTGCTTGTATTTGAAAAAGTTTCAAACAAGAAGAAATGCATTGTAATTGAAATGAAATATTATTAGATTAGTTAGGAAGATGTTAAAAGCAGAGTACGCCTGTATTTTATGCGTGATGTTTAATGAACAGGAGGTTGAGAATAAGAGGCCCTGTTTTACGACGGAGAGGACGTTTTGTGACAGGGTGGATGTTAAGATGTAATATTTCTGAGGCAGGCTGTGTAAGATGATGATGTCCTGTAAGCAATCCATGACACATGACGAATTTAAAGGTGGTCAGATACAAGTGAGTGCGTTGTAACCCCTATTTTAAGTACAAGCTGATGTTTTCTCATGGTTACTATGTTATGTGAGACCGTAGGTCTCGGCAATTAAGTCTAAGTGACGGTTCTATTTGGTAAAAGCAAAGTGCATTTTGTGATAGCTGACCTCACAAACAAAATACATTCTGAAGCGCGGTCAAGGTAATATTTGATTATTGTAAATTGAATTCTATTCTGTATCTTTAAGAGACGAAATTATCGCTGACTAGAAACATAGCGGGTGTGATAAATGAATTTTATTAGAATGACAGTTTAGCTTGAGCAGATTGATGAAAACTTACTTTATGGGACAGTTCACGGTGATACATATTTGACCGTAGTGATGAAAGGCCATTTGGAACCTCATACTCGGGTTATGCCATGGTATCGTGATGGTAGTGATTACTGTTTTAAGCGATATTACGTAAAATTGAACGAGAGTTGAGTTTGTTTTTATTTAGCGAACTTCACTGCATGTTTTGAGATTGTAATGAGGAACAGATTAAACTATTCGGACTTGTTGTTTAACTTCGATTTCACGCTTTTTTTAGGGAATGGACACAGTTATATTTCCATGTTCGAGTTCATTCTGTGGCGAAATTCCATTGTATTAGAGCTTCAACGAGTATTAGATTTAAATATCCGGGATTGTGTTTAAGTTTCGATTGCGCCTGACAGTATAAATGATGTGTAGATACCATAACGTTACCTCAACGATAGATGTATAATGCTGCGTGTATTATATAATTTAAGTATGAGTAGACACTGCAACGTAGGCTCAACGACGAAATTAGGGCGCCGTCTGCATATAGTCAAGTCTTAGGTTAGTCAGTGTTGCGAATCGACTTGAACGATGGTAGTGTTTGCAGTAGTGGATATGAATGTGAAAGGTACTATTCAGGCCATGTTTCGGCACAATTCTTACTAGCCAGTAAGTGCTCCCATAACAGCGTTGCATCAGTGGAGGCATGAACGTAAGAGTTGCTCCACGTGGAAACCTAGCTAATGGAGACTGATCCTTACTGCTTAGCAGCGCGTGTTCAAGTTCGAGGAACTTTCGTTTTCTATTTACTTTTTCTTTACTTTTAGATTTATTGTTCGGATGTCCGGTGTATTATGATAATGCCGTGTGTTGACCCTTAGTTGATTTATGCAGGATGTACACTACGAATGCGGTTTCGATTCGTCAGCTGTTAATGTATATTTTATTTTCATTTTTCGTTATTCACTTTATTTTATGTGAGACGTTGATCTACCGATCACTTAGAGTTTAGTTTAATGGGACAATTATAGGTAGACAGATTTGTACTGGTAGTCGTAGTTATAGAATATTGGAAAGATTTCCTTTTATGCGTTTTATATTGTGGACTAGTATGTTAACAAACTTAACGACATAATTATTTTATTTTATTTTATTTTATTTTATTTTATTTTATTTTATTTTATTTTATTTTATTTTATTTTATTTTATAACCTGGAAGTTAGTTTAGTAAGAACATTTTCAATTGACTTATCACTTTCCTGTAACTTCAGTGTTTGGCATTTCTTCTAAATGCATAATGAATTAATGTTTTCCTGCATTTCGCAGTTTTGTTCCTTCACGACCACGTAACATAAAATCCCCTCGGATCAAGTGTTGTTGGTTCCTTCTGAACATCTGTTTGGGTTGATGCATGTTTCAGAATCAGGATTCTTCCGTAACTTGAGGTATCACGAGATGACAATACAATGTGGAATTTTATTTTTTGATTGTGACAATGGCTGTCAACTTGTAATGAACACCATGCTTTCTAGAAATAATTAGCGACCTAACCAAAGCAACTGATAGTCGATTTGGTTCGATTAAGGGTCCATTCAAGGGATGTTCCAATATCCGGTAGGATATTAATTAAATGTAAATCTAGAATTCTACTTGTTGAAGGTCAGATTTTCCACGGATCGTATGGATTAACTCTCAGTTATCGTTTGGATCAATGGTGCCCGATTTTCAGGTTTCATTCTCGTTTTCTGATTTTCTGCTGTCCACGAATTTTATACTACTTTATCATTCTCTGAATATAATGTTAAACAATAATAAAAAGATCTCACGATATGGATTGTGACGGCGTCAAAAAAACATGTTGTAAAAATTTTAAGTGATTTTTCTGGCTAATTTATTACATACTTTTATCGTGATTTACTTTGAATAAATATTGTAGTAAGCACATTTTTGCTCCTCATTTAAACCCTTGCGTTTGGTCGATGAAGTGACAGAAAAAACTCGCAACGACCCCAAGATCTAAGAGTACGATATTGCTCTACTGAAGCAGCCGAGACAGACGACCTACGATAGAACGGGAAGCTTAAGTGTTCAATACTAAAAATACCCAGAAGAAAAGTACAGAAGATCGTCTACTTTTGAGGATAGTGATCTCATTAAATAAAACTATAATATCTGCCTTTGGGAGGAAATAAAATTAGCCTAACCGTTTGAAACAATGTCTTATTCCCTGTGACTAAGTGGAAAATTCAATGGAAATATAAATTATGTCTCAGCTAAATCTGTAAGACATTATGCACAAATGTGAATTTTAACCTCTAGCGCTAGATGAAACCATAGATTTTGTAAGTTATTCCAGTAACTTACCATATGCAGATCATTCTGAAATTGTTGTTGGTTGGTTGGTTGGTTGGTTGGTTGGTTGGTTGGTTGGTTGGTTGGTTGGTTGGTTGGTTGGTTGGTTGGTTGGTTGGTTGGTTGGTTGGTTGGTTGGTTGGTTGGTTGGTTGGTTGGTTGGTTGGTTGGTTGGTTGGTTGGTTGGTTGGTTGGTTGGTTGGTTGGTTGGTTGGTTGGTTGGTTGGTTGGTTGGTTGGTTGGTTGGTTGGTTGGTTGGTTGGTTGGTTGGTTGGTTGGTTGGTTGGTTGGTTGGTTGGTTGGTTGGTTGGTTGGTTGGTTGGTTGGTTGGTTGGTTGGTTGGTTGGTTGGTTGGTTGGTTGGTTGGTTGGTTGGTTGGTTGGTTGGTTGGTTGGTTGGTTGGTTGGTTGGTTGGTTGGTTGGTTGGTTGGTTGGTTGGTTGGTTGGTTGGTTGGTTGGTTGGTTGGTTGGTTGGTTGGTTGGTTGGTTGGTTGGTTGGTTGGTTGGTTGGTTGGTTGGTTGGTTGGTTGGTTGGTTGGTTGGTTGGTTGGTTGGTTGGTTGGTTGGTTGGTTGGTTGGTTGGTTGGTTGGTTGGTTGGTTGGTTGGTTGGTTGGTTGGTTGGTTGGTTGGTTGGTTGGTTGGTTGGTTGGTTGGTTGGTTGGTTGGTTGGTTGGTTGGTTGGTTGGTTGGTTGGTTGGTTGGTTGGTTGGTTGGTTGGTTGGTTGGTTGGTTGGTTGGTTGGTTGGTTGGTTGGTTGGTTGGTTGGTTGGTTGGTTGGTTGGTTGGTTGGTTGGTTGGTTGGTTGGTTGGTTGGTTGGTTGGTTGGTTGGTTGGTTGGTTGGTTGGTTGGTTGGTTGGTTGGTTGGTTGGTTGGTTGGTTGGTTGGTTGGTTGGTTGGTTGGTTGGTTGGTTGGTTGGTTGGTTGGTTGGTTGGTTGGTTGGTTGGTTGGTTGGTTGGTTGGTTGGTTGGTTGGTTGGTTGGTTGGTTGGTTGGTTGGTTGGTTGGTTGGTTGGTTGGTTGGTTGGTTGGTTGGTTGGTTGGTTGGTTGGTTGGTTGGTTGGTTGGTTGGTTGGTTGGTTGGTTGGTTGGTTGGTTGGTTGGTTGGTTGGTTGGTTGGTTGGTTGGTTGGTTGGTTGGTTGGTTGGTTGGTTGGTTGGTTGGTTGGTTGGTTGGTTGGTTGGTTGGTTGGTTGGTTGGTTGGTTGGTTGGTTGGTTGGTTGGTTGGTTGGTTGGTTGGTTGGTTGGTTGGTTGGTTGGTTGGTTGGTTGGTTGGTTGGTTGGTTGGTTGGTTGGTTGGTTGGTTGGTTGGTTGGTTGGTTGGTTGGTTGGTTGGTTGGTTGGTTGGTTGGTTGGTTGGTTGGTTGGTTGGTTGGTTGGTTGGTTGGTTGGTTGGTTGGTTGGTTGGTTGGTTGGTTGGTTGGTTGGTTGGTTGGTTGGTTGGTTGGTTGGTTGGTTGGTTGGTTGGTTGGTTGGTTGGTTGGTTGGTTGGTTGGTTGGTTGGTTGGTTGGTTGGTTGGTTGGTTGGTTGGTTGGTTGGTTGGTTGGTTGGTTGGTTGCACCTCTTCATAACACCCTACCCTGTGCTAAATGTTTCATTTCCCTATAACTACTCTATCCTACATCTGCACTAATCTGTTTGTCATATTTATACCGTGATCCACCCCTATCCTTCTTACCTCCTACACTTCCCTAAAAACCAGCTCAATGAGTCCTGGTGTCTGAAGATGCGCCCTATAATTCTGCCTCTTTCCGTGGTCAAATATAGCCAAATCGATCTCCTCTCACCATTTCGATTCAGTATCCCTTCATTCGTGATTCTATCTATCTACCTTCAGCATTCTTCCGTGTAACACCGCATTTCAAAAGCTCCTTTTTCTTTCCTTCTTTGTGAGCTAGTCATCATCCATGTTCCACTTCCGTACAATGCCATGTTCCGGAAGAAAGACTTATAATTCTTATATCAGTGTTTGAAGTAAGGAGATTTATTTTCTTAGGAAAGGCCAAACTTGGTTGCGCTTGTCTGTATTTAATGTCCTCCTAACTCCTGCCATCGTTAGTTATTTTAACTTCCTAATCTAATATATCCTGTATCACCAGACTTCGGTCGACTCCACTCCATTTATTTCTTTTCTAATTATTTGTTTTCATCTTGTACTCCTTCTCCAAGAGTGTGTCCATACCATTCAGTAATTTCTCCTCATCTTCTGCTGATTCAGATTAAATAATAATATCATCGACTCTGGTTTGTTGTTCCTCTTATTTTGAACAGATTCCAGATAATTCTTCTTTCCCGGTATCTGAACCCGATCACCTTCAAATCCCAAATAGCTTAGTCGAATGAAAATTATCGAATGCTTCTTTATAGAAAAGCAGCAGGAAGTGATCAAATTACTGGGGAGGTGTTAAAGACAATGGGGTGGTACATAGTACCTTATTTAAAATTTCTCTTTGACTATGTCATAAATAATAGTGTAATACCAAAGGAATGGAAGGAATCTATAATAATACCAATTTATAAAGGAAAGGGTGATAAAAGGAAACCAGAGAACTACAGACCAATCAGCCTGACCAGTATAGTTTGTAAAATACTGGAGAATTTAATATCAAAGTACATCAGAGGGATATGTGATGATAAAAATTGGTTCTTGAGGAGCCAGTATGGATTTAGAAAGAAATTTTCTTGTGAGGCACAACTGGTGGGATTTCAGCAGGACATATCAGACCAATTGGATTCAGGAGGCCAGTTAGATTGCATAGTCACAGATCTTTCCAAAGCCTTTGATAGAGTGGATCATGGAATATTATTAAAGAAATTGGAGGGAATAGGATTGGACATAAGGGTTACACGTTGGGTAAAAACATTTCTAAATTCAAGGGTTCAGAAAGTCAAAGTAGGAAATAACGTATCGCAGGAAGAGAAAGTTTGGAAGGGAATTGCACAGGGTAGTGTAATCGGTCCGTTACTTTTCTTAATATACGTAAATGATTTAGGGAATAATATAACATAAAAAATAAGATTGTATGCAGATGACATAATTGTTTATAGGGAAATAAATACCATTGAGGATTGTTCAGTATTACAAAGGGATCTTGAGAGTATCCAACAATGGGTTGAAGAGAATAATATGAAGGTTAATAGAGGCAAATCAACTGTAACAACATTTACAAACAAGAGTTTTAAAACTGAATTTGAATATACTTTGGATGGGGTAGTTATCCCAAAAGATGGCAAGTGCAAATACTTAGGTGTGAGATTTGAAAGTAATTTGCACTGGAAGGGTCATGTGGATGACATTGTTTGGAAAGCATACAGATCGTTACATGTCATAATGAGGCTACTTAAAGGTTGCAACAAAGAATTAAAAGAGAAAAGTTACCTAAGTATGGTTCGTCCATTATTGGAATACGCAAACCGTGTTTGGGATCCTCACCAAGAATACCTAATAAAAGAAATAGATAGTGTGCAGAGGAAAGCAGCAAGATTTGTAACAGGGGATTTCAGGAAAAAGAGTAGTGTATCAGAAATGTTAAAGGAACTAGGGTGGGAAACTTTAAGTAAGAGAAGGGAGAAAACTAGACTTATAGGATTATATAGAGCCTATACAGGAGAAGCAGCATGGGGAGATATCCGTGAGAGGCTTCAGTTGGAAAATAATTATATCGGCAGGACTGACCACAAATATAAAATTAGAAGGAATTTTAGCAGAAGCGATTTGGGTAAATTTTCATTCATTGGGAAGGGTGTGAAGGAGTGGAACAGTTTACCGCGGGTAGTGTTTGATCCTTTTCCAAAATCTGTACAGATATTCAAGAAGAGAATAAACAGCAACAGAGAAAATAAATGAAATGTTAGAGGGCATTCGAGCAGTGGAGGTTAATATAAATAAAAAATGTGTGTGAATAAATTAATTCCATCCCCTGGTCTAAGGAGTTGGACAGCCAAAGTAGGGGACTGCCTGTAGGGGTGAAGTACAGTGGGGACTTCGAGGGCCCTGGGACCGCTACGGTAGCTGCGAAGGCCCTTCAGGAACTCTGAAAAGTGGTGGCAAAAGGGGCTCTGGTTGACGCAGCAGGTCGTTATGCTACTTAGGTTCCAGAATGGGTAAAGAAAAAAAAGTATATAAATGCAATGTAAATTTTAATCTTATACCAGTTGTACAGTATCATTTGAAGAAATTCCACATACTGCATATCAGTTGACTATATTTGTAAGTAGTACAGGAGATATTATAAGTAGAATTTTGTGAACAATATAAATTTATTAAGGATGAGCTGTGTGTTTAATAGAAAAAATTGTTAGCGTAAATTGTATAATATTGTATTATAGGAAAATTTACTTCTCTTGTTAATTTAATAGTAAGTGCTTGACAATAATGTATTTTAGTGTACCATTTGCCACCGAAGTAGACAGATCTACGAATGTCATGTACGTCGGATTGTCATATTTAATTCAATCCTCTAAGATTATACGTAAAGTCAGGATTGCTTCACGTGTTCTATATTCTTTCTGAAGCCAAATTGATCTTCTTCCAGTTCATTTTTTATTTTTTATTTTTTATTGCTATTTGCTTTACGTCGCACCGACACAGATAGGTCTTATGGCGACGATGGGATAGGAAAGGCCTAGGAAGTGGAAGGAAGCGGCCATGGCCTTAATTAAGGTACAGCCCCGGCATTTGCCTGGTTTGAAAATAGGACACCACGGTAAACCATCTTCAGGGCTGCCGGCAGTGGGGCTCGAACCCACTATCTCCCGATTACTGCATACTGGCCGCACTTAAGCGACTGCAGCTATCGAGCTCGGTCTTCTTCCAGTTCAGCTTCAAATTACCTTTCCATTCTTTTTTGAACAATGCACGTGAAAATTTTGTAGGCGTGAGATGCTAAGTTAATGGTGCAGTAGTTTTGACACATGTGAGCACCTGCTCTCTTGGGAGCAGGTATAACAACAATCTATCCAAAATCGGATGGCACTTCCCCTGTATCTTACGCCTTACACACTAAATGGAATAACCTCACCATGTTGTTTCTCCTAAGGCAGCCACCAATTCTGACATCATCGATTCCAGGTGCCCGGTACCCACATAGGTCTCTGGAAGTTCTGTCGAATTCTGGTCTCAAAAGTGGTCCTGGCATTATATCAGCATCAACAGCCTCTTCTTGTTCCAGAACCTTATCATCTACATCTTTACCGTGATAGAACTGATGCATATGTTCTTGCCATCCTTCTTCCTTGTCTTATTTTCCTATAAAGTGGTTTTCCTTCCGAGCTCTTAATATTCATACACGTAATTTCCATTTCTCTAAAAATTTCCTTTGTGTTCTTGTATGCAGCGTTTACCTTTACCACCACCATGCAATCTTCAACATCGTTGCACATCTCTCTCAGCTATTATTCCTTACTTTTCGTGCACTTTCTATCTAATTAATTTTGTAATCAACTATATTCTGTTCTGCCTTCTCATTTTTGTATTCCTGTTATTTCGCAGCTCGTCAGTCAGGTCTAGTATCTACTGAGTTATCCTCTGATTCGTTCTCGATCTTTCCTTTCTTCCCAACTTGCCTTGAACAGCTCTATTGATCTCATCCTTCACGACTGCCCGATCTTCACCTCTTGTGTTTCGTTCAGCCTTTCAAAACCTGGTTGCGTAATCTCTGCCTAATCATACTGAAGTCTGTTTTATG
This sequence comes from Anabrus simplex, assembly GCF_040414725.1. NCBI lineage: Eukaryota > Metazoa > Arthropoda > Insecta > Orthoptera > Tettigoniidae > Anabrus > Anabrus simplex. Next base: position 50,483,868 of record NC_090266.1, read on the forward strand.
CCTTCCAGTGTCCCAAGGTCTCGTCCACCAATACAGCCGTCGTTTGTATTGTCTGAACCATGTATTAGCAATGACTAAATTTAAGATCGCTGCAGAATTCAACCAGCCGGTTTCCTCACTTCATTCCTTCGTCCCAGTCCGAAATCTTCCAATTAATTACTTTCTCTTCCTTGGCCTACCACTGCATTCCGGTCTTCCATCACAATTAGATTATCGTCACCTTTTACATTTTTCTATTAAATCTTCTATCTCTTCATATACTACTCCTTCTTTATCAAGCGCTGGGGACTATTTTACCCCCTGAATATTTTAGCCGGGAGGAAGCCATCATCAGTACCTCATTCATACAGAGGGAGCTGCATGTCCTCGGGAGTTAGTTACGGCTGTAGTTTCCCGTTGCTTTCTGCAGTGAAGCAGTGTCAACATAGCTAAGCCATGTAAAATATTTTACAATGCCATATCAGTCAATCTTCCAGTCTGCCACCATTGCAATTTCCGAAAGACTGTTACTTCCCTTTCCAAGAACCATTCGTTAGTCTGGTCTCTGGACAGACATTCATCCGATATGTTTGCAACTTCGGCTCGGCTATCTGCTTCACTGTGACTCAGAAGCCAGCCCACCGCGGCAGGGTCTCGTTGTTCGCATGGAAGCATAATAATAATAATAATAATAATAATAATAATAATAATAATAATAATAATAATAATAATAATAATAATAATAATAAACGGAGTTTCGCTTTTGGTCATATGTGTGTACGAATAATATTAAAAGTTGCAAGACCAATCGTTGTGCCTCAAATTTATAGTTAGTGCTAACTTATTTTTAAGTCGCACCGACACATATAGTTTTATGGCGACGAAGGGACAGGGAAGCTGTACGAATGGGAAGGAATCAACCTTGGCCTTGATTAATATGCAGGTCCAGAAAATTGGAAAATGGGAAATCACGGAAGAACATATTCGGAGCTGTCGACAACGTTAGTGCTATTAACTCGCTATAAACAAAATTTGAAGGCCTATATTGATTTGTGAATTCAAGCCCCAAATTTTCACAGTCAAAAAGTGTCAACCCTGCTCCGAAGGCAAGCGTGATCGATGTTGCAGCGATTTTCTATAGCATCAGTCTCGTTTATAACATTACTGTCAGTTATCTTTGACTTAAATTGGAAGGACAAAGTATGGTACGAAATTATTTCCGTGGTTTCAAGAAGTTCTGCGAGTTATTTTATGAAATCTTTTCAGCGGTAGACGGACTAATAACAACTCCATAACACAACATCCTCTTCCACTTCGGGGTTGCTGTCACAGTTATAGGAAATAATTTACCTGTTTATTTGATGATATTGATCATGATTATTGAAAATCCACAGTGTGTTTCCAGGTATTCGACCGGGTCTGGAATGGTATGAATGAATGAAGCCTCCATCTAGCGGTGAGGATAGGAATTGTGCCGGCTGCCGAAGCCTGTCGCACTACTCTGGGGCAATGATTAATGAGTGGCAGATGAAATGAAATGGTGTTGGAGAGTGTCGCTGGAATGAAAGATGACAGGGAAAACAGGGGTACCCGGAGAAAAACCTGTCCCGCCTCCACCTTGTCCAGCATAAATCTCACATGAAGTGACGGGGCTTTGAACCACGGAACCCAGCGGTGAAAGGCCGGTGCGCTGTCGGATGAGCCACGTAGGCTCCATTTTTAACATTATTATTATTATTATTATTATTATTATTATTATTATTAATCCCGCCTATTTATTTCTTAGACAAGGAACTCGTTTCATTGTTAATTCAACCTTCCGCCGTTCAGTATTCCCTGCTAATTGTGAATCCTTCTTGGTATTTCTCTGCTGTTCTATGTCACTATCGTCATTTCCCTCGCCCTCTTATCTGTTTCACCCCCTTATAATGTCGATATCACTCTCTTAGTCTCATTCCCCTCGCCAATTTCCACGCCTTCGTTTACTTGAATATCATGAACTTCTGCGGCGCAAGTAATGTTACTTTCCTGAACTTAATTGCTACACTTTATGATCCGCACCCTTTGATCGTCAACATTTTCAGAAACAGTCTATTCTTCGGTATAACTATCTTCTACAAGCTCTGAATGCTGATTTCTACTTTATCTTGACCACCAGTTGTTTCCTCTGCTAACTCTACTTTCGGAATCTCTATTAATGCATGAATGTCGGTGTTTTGTACGTTTGCCTTCCTGACCATAAATCTGATCGTCACCAGTTTTGGAAGTACAGTATATTCAAATTGTGGCTTTCTCCCAAAGCTAAGATGAATTTACCCATATTAAGGATATTTGCCATTATCATTACAGTGAACTTTTCCGATTCCAGAGCTGAAAGGTCACCATAGTGACTGCCGATTCTGAAGACGCGGAGTTCGAATCTCGGCCGTGTCAGGAATTTTAGCCTCATCTGGTCAATACTTCTGGCTTAGGATCCGGGTGTTCGTATTCGTCTTAATACACACGATCATACCAAGCCCGTTGTTTCCCATGTTCACACCAGGCAAATGATGGATTTGTACTTTAATTATGACCACGGTCCCTTCCTTCCCACCCTAAGAGCCATCTGTGTTGATGCGACTTAAAGAAAATTGTAAAAAAAATTCACCTCCATTTATACGTAACTCGTGACATAACCAACCTCTACTGAACACATCCCTATAGCCCCCTCAATAAATATTAATACACGTTAGAATGTTTTAAAGAAATTAAATAATTAAAAACTGTCATCGACACACACTGAATATAAGAATTGTAGTAGAGGGCTACATCACTAGAAAGAAACCAAGAGTAAAGCCAAGGAAAATGTTTATAAAAGGGATCATGAATGACAGGGACACAAATATTCGTATCGTTGCCACTGGTTTCACGTCGCACTAACACACTGAAGATTGACTCGTTGGCTGAACGGTCAGCGTCCTGGCCTTCGGTTCAGAGGGTCCCGGGTTCGATTCCCGGCCGGGTCGGGGATTCTAACCTTAATTGGTTAATTCCAATGGCACGGGGCTGGGTTACTGGAAGGTTATGACTTGGTTCTTTTTGCAAGTTGCTTTACGTCGGTCGGACATAGATAGGTCTTATGGCGACGATGGAATAGGAAGGCCTAGGAATGGGAAGGAAGCGGCCATGGCCTTAATTAACGTACAGCTCCAGCATTTGCTTGGTGTGAAAATGGGAAATCATGGAAAATCATCTTCAGGGCTGCCGTAAGTAACGCTATAAAAGGGCACTGCAAATCTGCAAAAACCTACAGGATCCGAAGAACTTGGTCTTATTGTGCAAGTGATGTGACATAACTTAACGTTCAACGAGGGATTCTCCCTGCACAATACATTCAATATACAACAAAGTTACCTTATCCAGTTGTTTTCTTGGGTCAGTGGAGCCATATTAGCTCGTTTTCGGTTTCAGACGAGGTTTTAAGGCGATGTGCTCTTCTTGATACCACGTGATTATTGAAGTGAAAATTCCAACACGCGATCCACAGAACTTGGGCTGTACGAGTGAAAACCAGCAGAACAGTCACTAAGCTAATCATACCCACGCCTTCGTGTTTATATGTGTTTGGGTCATCAGTCCATAGACTGGTTTGATGCATCCTTCCAAACCACCTTACCCTGTGCTAAGTTACTACATCCTACATCTCCTCTAATCTGTTTGTCATATTCACAAGTTGATGTATCCCTGATGCCTACACTTTCCTCATTTCCTGGGTATCTTAAGACGTGCCTTATCATTGTATCTCTTCTTCTGGTCGAATTTCGCCAAATAGTTTTCCTCTCACCTGTTCGATTCTCTATCTCTTCATCTGTGATTCGATCTACCCATCTCACCTTCAGCATTCTTCTGTAACGCCACATTTCAAAAGCTTCTGTTCTCTTCTTTTTATGCTAATTGTCGTCCATGTTTCACTTCCATACTAGTTCATGCGCTCATGAACGTTCGATTTTGTTGGTAATTTTCACTGTTTTCGATAGCTCTCCTACTTGTCTAAATTTATGTTATAGATGTTGCTCTTACCGCAATTGTTTTCGGTTTGGTTACTTTACGTTGATTTATTATGAGTTCCCTTGGACGTGCAATCATGTCACAGGTTATACGAATACTGTTTGCCTATTTATTTCTCTTGCTCCGCTGACTTACGTAATTTTTTCTTGCCTGTTGATTGGTTACATTACCTTGACATGACTGTTTGCATCACCGGCAACTTCATTTCCAGTTGGTACCGAAAATGTTTTCTTCCGCGTCTTTCTACTTTTTCATTGGTCATTTCTGTTATTTGCTTTTTGACTTTGTTATACTATTAAATAATTGGAAATTATTAACATTCTTTCTGGACTTCCTTTCTATCGTTATTTTGTATTTTTGATAAGGTTTCTTATGTACTTTTGAGTAATTGCTACCGTTAGTCTTACAGCACTACTTTATGTCGGATCTGGAACCTTCTGCAGTGCTGTTTAAGGACTGCCCCTCATCATGTTCTCCAGGATTCGGAAGGACGAGCTGACTGTCGTAGCGGAAGGACGTACGTGCCTCTCGCTCCGCTTTCTCTGTCCTTGCCAGGCGCTCTGAACTTTTTAAGTGCTAGTCAGGCAGCTGTACTTATTAGTACAACTTCGAAAGAGCTTTTGTCAGAGCTGAGCACTTCTCAGTGCTCGCTTTTCTCTTTCAGGATTTTATTTCAGGAGGACCAGGATGACTACGGCGGACAACGACACGGACTGGGACGCCTACAGGGAGAGGTGCGACCCCCCCTGACGGCTTCGTGTTCCGAGAGAGCTCCGCCACCCCGGTGGACCCGTCTCTCCTCGTGTACTACAGGCCGGGGAAGGACGCAGCCACTGAGCGGGACATGGTCCTGCACAAGATGCGCCAACCCGTGTCCAAGGAGGCCAGGATCTCCCCTACGCAGCACGTCGAGAGCTTCCTCCCTGGAGTCTTAATCAACAGGGACCACAGGCAGGAGCGCCTGGATAATATCGAGAGGGATCTCTCTCAGGTATACCAGGTCATCCGGCTACCAGGCAGAGACGACGCTCCAGGGATGTTCGACGCCTACATATGGAGGCGTTTTACCAGCACGGCCGCTACCTAGACGGACAGGAAGGACAGATGGTGAGGAATAAGGCGGTTAATACCGAATTAGTCCTCCCGTCCACGCCGGAGACCAACGACGCCACCACGGAGGTGGAGCATGCCGCCCCCTTGCGCCGCGACTGTGCGACCCAGGCTGAGCGGCTCGGCACTGCGAAGTGGACGCAGACCGCTCCTCCAAGGACCAACTCTGCGAGATGGACGCAGACCAAGGCCTACCAGGAAGGGCCTGTCACCCGGGAGCAATCAAGGAGGGCGCCCGCGACGGCGGATGCCAGCACGCAGTGGAGAAGGACGCCCCCTGGCGTTCTGAGGCTGCTGTTCAGGTCCAGCCTGACTGCATGTCCGTCGAGCTGCAGACCTTGACGTGCGCCCCACAAGACAGGGAACGCAGTCGAGAGTTAGCATCGATCGACGCCGCCGCCACCAGCCAGGAGAAGGAAGACGGCGACGCAGCGGAGCAACCAGCTACCCCAGGATCACCAGGCCGGGAGGAGGGCCACCAGGACGAGGCCTCTTTCCCCTGCCGAGAAGCGACCCCCGAGAAGAAGGCGCCGCCCGCGGATCAGGAAGAAGAAGACGCCGGCCCACCAGGAGAGGGCCGCTCAGCCGCAACCCAGGACTGCTCCCAGGACAGCAGTCTACCGAGGAGCCGATCAGGAGAGGACCCCAGCGGGTGGCGGCAGTCAGGCCCATCAGGAGAGGGCCGCCCAGACGCAACACAGGACGGCTCCCAGGTCAGCAGTCTACCGAGGAGCCAATCAGGAGAGGGCCTCAGCGGGTAGCGGCAGTCAGGTGCGATCAAACCGTCCCCCTCAACAGCTCTTGCAGTGTTTCCGCTGTTTGAGGTGGGGCCACCGGCAGGAGAGGTGTGGGCTCCAAGTGAAGTGCAACCGTTGTGGTGGTGATCACCACTACACGGCCTGCGCAGCACTTAAGCAGGCGCCGTGTGCGCCAACTGCGCGGGGGGCCACCCGGCCACCCATCGCAGTTGCCCCGTTTACCGGGCCATGGCACGGGCAGAAAGAAAGGAGGCCCGGCGTCATGACCCACCTCCATCCAGAAGGCCACCGCCTCGGCGGGCTTGGCCTCATTCTCCGCGATCGGAGACTGGGTACGGGGGACCCCAAGGAGGTGGCGCTGTGCGACGGGCCGTAGTGGCACTCGACACATGGCTCCGCTGCCGGCAAGGCCCGCGCTAGTCACGGCAGTGCCCAGATGGACTGATTCCCTGGCAGATGGAATGGCGAGGAATAGGCTTATGACTTGTGCATGATACCTGTTCCCAACTAACACTACTAACACTACCACTGGACTATTCCAGCCCACATCCTTACATGTGCTATCACAAGACGTCACGTTTTACATGTAGGCTATTTCTCTTTTCTGCCTATGTGATTTTTCCCTGACCCTTCAATACCATACTTTAACACTATCCAACCAACACAACCTCGCCTGGCTACGTGTCTGACATGGAAACAGGCAGATACTCCTTGTATCATCTCCCACTCTTCCCTGCTATCTCCTTCTTCTAAGAAATAATAGCATGTCGGAGGCCGTGCAGATTGAGTCGATGGTCACGCGGGGGGAGCGATCTTCGCCCCCCTCCGAAAAAAATCCAGGATTCGACTCCTCACTCTCAACGAGCAGCTCACCCTAATTGCCGCTCCACGGCAGCTTGTATACTGACTTATCGTCCAGGCAGATATTTCGCCGCGATCTGGAGGCGGCACTTGATGACATGCATTTCACTTCGCCTTGCCTGAGACCGTTGATTTGAGCCTTGCTCACCTGTTTGAACTAAGCCATGTCAAGTCGAGCACTTTCGACACTTCTGCAGCTGGCCTGTCCGGCACTTCTCTTACTGAATTCTACTAATGCCAGCCTGGACATTGCATTCTGCATGAACTTGTGCATTAATCTTATGAATATTGTAATCTACATTTTTGTCAGCATGTCTGTTTCTGGAAGACGACATTTTTACTCAACTGGTTTGCCTTCGAAGATTTGTCTATAGCACTGCAGTGTTGGACTATTTATTTTCCAGTTTAATGTTTAGCAACCATTTCCTTCTCCCCGGTGGAGAGTTTAGTGCTGCAAGTCTTGCTTCGAGTTTTGTCATTAAATTTCGAGTCTATTGGTCACGGAGACAACTTGTATATTCAATTTTGTCATTTTTTATGTTTTTAATATCTAGTTACGCTGTTAAATTCCAATATTGGTCTGGCTTGGACCAGCCTTCAAGTTAATATATTTTTTTCAGATATTCTGAATTTTGTCAGCTTTAGTTTATATTTATATTTATGTGCACAGCCGGTGGCCGTTTTTCGCTCACGGACATGTGTAAGTTACCTGATTTTTGCCATTGTTTAAATAATTCAAATTATTTATTAATTGTTTTTTCTTAAGGATTATAATAAATGCTGTGACTGCTGATCCCTTACTTTTCTCATTACCCGTAAAATTTGGAAACCCTCTCTGGCTTTTCCTTGTTTTCTCCACATACAATACCACATCCCAGACGAAAGTCTTCAAAAACGTCTTTCTAATTCCTGTATCAATGCGCGATATGAGCGAATGCCTATTATTAAGGAAGGCTTTCCTTGCTTGTGATAGTCTGCATTTTGTATCCTACTTTATTCTGCCATCATTAGTTATTCTATAATCCAAGTAAAAACATTCATCTACTTCCTATAAGATTTCATTTCCTAATCCAACATGCCCTGCATCACTTAACTTCAACGACTGCACTCCATTACTTTTGTTTTGGATTTATTTATTTTTCATCTTGTACTCCTTCTCCAAGACCATTCAGCAACTCCTCCAGATCTTCTGAAGACTTAGATTAAGTAATAATATCATCGGCAAATCTCAGAATTTGATTTCCTCTCCTTGGATTTTGAGTTCCTCTCTTTGGATTTTGATTCATTTTCAGAATTCCACTTGTATTTCCTTTACCGCCTGTTCTATATAAATATTTATAAGGAGAGGGACAAATTGTAGCCTTGCCTCGCTCCTTTCTGTTTTGCTGCTTGTTTTTCATAGCCTTCGATTCTTATTACTGAAGACTGATTTTTGTACAGATCGTAGATAATTCTTCTTCCTTGGTATCTGTTCACATTCACCTCCACAATCGCAAATAGCTTGCTCCAATTAACATTATGGAATGCTTTTCCTGGCGTAATTATACAGTGCGACGAATTCAGGAATGTATTGAAGTTCAGGGCACTTCTACTGTAATCACCGAGTAAACTGAATGCTGTTTGAGTATAAAGAGGCAGAGAGAGAAGAAAAAGGGTGAGAAGTAGATTTAGGGTCACTTTCTCTGCAGTTTTATCGTATTGTCGTGGTCACATCTTTGAATTATTTGGTTGCTGATGCGTAGCATAATAAACCAGCCAATTTTACTGTACGTTTTCAAACATATTAAAATACGAAATGTTGAAGAATGAATAATGAAGAGTTATTTGTACTTCGACAGAATTAAATTCCTAGATATTTTGGAGTTCACTGAAGCCTATGTACCGGTCTTGCACTCAGCGGTGAATTGCCCGCTCTATGACGACGACTTTCTTAGGCACACCGCTTGGAGGATATTGAGACTCAACCAGAGGACCCACTCTGCTCTGCAGTATTTGTTATATGCCTGTCATAGTCATATTGCTTTGCCTGCCCTCTTCAGCAGTTTTATGAACGTTTAATACCGGTACATAACAACTGATTCATTCATAATGGAGTTTATGACACTTCTTTCCACACAATATTCACTGTGCTTCCACCATTCGGGCGTATCTGGAGCTTAATATTTTCAAACGATCTTACCCAGGATAGTGCAGCATTCAATGGGCCGAGACTGAACACTGGTTCGGAAAAGTACATATCCACTTTTTCAAGTGTTTGTCCTGCGCCTAATCAAAGGTCACACTAAAGTCCAGTCGACTTGATACTTCCTCATGTGTGCGTACGTCGTCCGCTTTCTCTCAGCAGCATGTAAGAATGTTCTGCCATCTGTTGAGTATGTTTACAAACTGGGGAAGGTCAGGGAATCGAAGAGTATCTAGCTGAGAATAGTATTCCTACATGATCAGAGGAAGTGTATACTCTCTGACATGACAGGTGGTATGCAATCATATTATAAAGGATGAAAACCACACATACCAGAATATTAATGAAAGTGTTAATCGCTTAGCAACCCGCACGTTGCAATTTTTTCATCGGAGGCTCTTTGTTGTTAGTACGGCTACATAATTATTTTGGGCTTGAGATGTCGTCATCATCATTCCAGCGTCTTTGTAGTGTAGTTAAGGCCACCGCCCCATCCTTCCCATTCCTAGGCCTTTCCTATCCCATCGTCGCCATAAGACATATCTGTGTCGGGGCGATGTAAAGCAAATAGCAAACAAAAACAAAAACCTTGTTTATGTGTCATGTTCACGTACTGATGGTATCTAGTACTTCAACAATAGTATTATAGTAGCATTGCCCTACAGTAAGTGTGAAGAAATTCTTTGAGAATACCTGTATTGAGGATGGCCTTTATAAAATCACAGACCTGCAATGCAGAATGTGTTTCACGCCTTGCTACTTAAGAGGCAATGAGAGAGCCCCGTCCCTTGAGCTAATGGCATGAGCGCGGGAAGAGCCGCGAACAGCTCACTTCTAATACAGGGACTTTCATATAAACTAAGACTGAACGCACGGTGTTTGTACACTGCGCAACGGCAGCTGCCTTAGCCGAACTTACGACGCACCCGGCCGCCCTGCTTTAAGCGTTTATACAGTCTTATATGAAATTTGACCTTATAAAATATGCCGGAAGTGTCGTCGTTCCTTGTTTATACTGGCGTTGTACCTGATAACCAAATTCTGGCCGAAGCGAGTGAGCTTTGCCACTGTAATGTTTTTGATTTAATTTGTAATATTTGCTTTCAGTTTCTCCAATGCGTAAGGATTTGTCCTCGGGTTCACTAGGATAGTTGGTGACAGTCCCAATAACAGTTGGATTCCTGTAGTGGTGGTGGTGGTGGTGGTGGTGGTGGTGGTTATTGTTTTAAGAGGAAGTACAACTAGGCAACCATCCTCCATATAACACTAATCTCAGAGGAAAAATGGAAGAGATCCGACACTTAGAAAAATAAAGATATCGGCCACAGAAAGACAAGGGCCTAAAGGGCGTGAAAGGAAAAGACTCCCTAGACCTCGAGTGCTCTAAAACCGTCGGTGTCAGAGAAAACAAGAGTTGACCAAAGGAGGTGGGATAGGATAGATGAAAGTGAGGTGCTTGTCACAAGTAAGTGGAAGCAATGCCAGGACTCAGCTAAGGGCCCGGTGGTCGCGAACCCACGCTCTAGTGTTCAGAGCCCATGGAGCCCTTTCAGTCCCCTCTTACGACAGACAGGCAGGGGATACCGTGTACGTTATTCTACCGCCCCACACCCACACGGGGTCTGGAATTGTGTACACCACATCAATTACGCGACGCGTAGACACATACAACCATCACTTAAGTTATTTTTACAAGGGGGATCAAATATAAACGGGATTTTATTTTTTATTTAAATTCATTTATTGAAAAACACAAGTCAATTACAATTTATTTTTCCACATAGTTTCCTGCTTTGGAAATGCATTTGTCCCAGCGTATGGGCAGCGTTTTGATACCCTCATCGTAAAATGAACAGGGGCATGTCACCAGCCAGTTGCGCTCTAAGTCCTGCACATTCTCGTCATCTTCAAATCGTTGCCCTCCTAGGACTTCTTTAAGCGGTCCGGACAAATGGAAATCACAGACGATAAGTCTGGGCTGTAAGGAGGATGATCAATGTAGTCCAGAGCATTTCCTGTAGCTTGGAGACAGAGTTGTAGTATGGGGCCGCGCATTGTCGTGGGGGAGGATGACTTGTCGAATCCATTGATGTCATCTTTTGCTGTGATATGCAACGTTCGCCTTGTTCAACAGCTCGCAGTAGTAAGCAGCATTGATCTTGCGCCGCTCGTGCAACAAGTCAATCAGCTATAATGTCTTTAACCGCATGAATGTTTTCGTCTAGAATGCTGGTCCGAGGACGGCGATCGTGTTGTTGATATTCCGCACAGTCTCGTCCTTCTTTGGACTTTTTATGCGAGGCAAACACACACATCCTTGACAACGTTTGATCACCCAACAGTGCGGTCAACCTCTGGCAAATTTCCCCCACTGCAACTCCTTCACGAGCAAGAAATGTTATAATTATTCGTTGCGCAGTGGAGTGGTGCAACTTTTGCCCCGACATCGTGAGAGTTACTGACGAAACGGCGGGAAATATCTAACAGCACACTCTTCCCACTCCTAACGGTCCCGCCTAAGCATAGCCTAAGGGAGGGGCCAGTCTTGCCAACTGCTGATGTTCAGGAACAAGAAACCCGTTTATATTTGATCGACCTTCGTATTATATCTCTCAAAGGATCATCTAATTCGCAGAGAATATGGGCTGCAACAAGCACAATCTTACATCCGAAACAATCTAAAATTTCAAGAACGTAAAAAGTAAATAAAACTTTGAATTATACGCACAACCATAATTGTTAAAGTACAAAGCGTTCGTAAAATATCAATCAGTGTCACAATAAACATCTACAAAAATTCACTTGACACATTAAGAGGTGATATCAATCTTAAAAGAAACTTTAAAAAAGTACCAGGGCAACGCATGGAGCAATTTCATTTCAGGGCACGTTATTTGATATATTTGTAATGAATGCTGTGGAGGATCACTGGGCCTCCAGCAGAAAACCCCACTTGTTGTGCTAATTTTGTGAGTGATTTTTTCGGACCGTGCAAGATTCGCACCAATGTCATCTAGCATTCCCTCTGCTAAAACTGTTCATGTGCACGTATGTTTTTTATTGAGCACTGAGCCAGCAGTTTCAAATGTACTTAAAATTAACTTATGTGAATCTGTCCTCATGAAGGTGGCACTTCACCAGGAAATTGCTGTACAAATGCATCGCGTACCCGTCGAGCCGACTCGTACTTAAAGTAATTTTCACATACGAAAATACAGTGTTGTAATGATAACTGTCCCACCATATTAACAGCTGATATTCAGACTGGCGACTGATGCTTGCGCGGTCGAATATGTGCAAGGTCAAGAACTATGCGCGCGCTTCCAATAGTACCGCTTACGTATCCGAGAGTAAAAACGCCGCTTGGACGGTCTTAGTTTATATGAGAGACCCTGTAGTTAGTGCTGTAAAAACCAGATGGCCACATGCGGAGTCAAGGCACAAGCAAAGCCACAGCAATGTACCTGGTAGACTATATTATATTTACGCGATACAATCATACAGCTCGTTAATCGTTCACAGTTCATACCGTATACATAAAGAAGCTTTATGCTGGCCTACAGCGATTCTGTGAGCAGAGGTAGTAGTCAAAGGAGTATTTTGTTATCACATGCCGTATATAATATTGTTTCCTATACGAAAACTAATGAAGTGAAGGTAAAGAAAGCTGTTTATATAGCACAAGGCGTTTCTGTACAAAATAACTTACTTTGTTTCCTTCCCATAATGTAATGCAATAAAATATTTAAAAGCTAAAATCTATTTTGATTCGAGCACGTTCGCTAGTTTTAACTGACAGCCGTGCAAGCAGCTGCTGGGCTGTATTCTGCTCCTTCTCTAGTTGTAACTGGAAGCCGTGCAAGCAGCTGCTAGGCTGCGCTCGGCTCCTTCTCTAGTTGTAACTGAGAGACGTGCAAGCAGCTGCTAGGCTGCACTCTGCTCCTTCTCTAGTTGTAACTGAGAGCCGTGCAAGCTGCTGCTAGGCTGCACTCTGCTCCTTCTCTAGTTGTAACTGAGAGCCGTGCAAGCAGCTTCTATGTTGTACTCTGCTCCTTCACTAGTCGTAACTGAGAGCCTTGCAGCAGCTTCTAGGTTGTACTTTGCTTCTTCACTATTCGTAACAGAGAGTCGTGCAAGCAGCTACTAGATTGTACTCTGCTCCTTCAGTACTCATAACTGAGAGTCGTGCAAGCAGCTACTAGGTTGTACTCTGCTCCTTCAGTACTCATAACTGAGAGTCGTGCAAGCAGTTGCTAGGCTGTACTCTGCTCCTTCAATAGTCGTGACAGAGAGTCCTGCAAGCAGCTGCTAGGCTGTACTCTGCTCCTTCAATAGTCGTGACAGAGAGTCCTGCAAGCAGCTTCTAGGTTGTACTTTGCTTCTTCAGTACTCGTAACTGAGAGTCGTGCAAGCAGTTGTTAGGCTGTACGCTGCTCCTTCAATAGTCGTGACAGAGAGTCCTGCAAGCAGCTGCTAGGCTGTACTCTGCTTCTTCACTACTCGTAAGAGAGAGTCGTGCAAGCAGCTTCTAGGCTGTACTCTGCTCCATCAGTAGTCGCTACTGAGAGCCGGGCAAGCAGCCGCTAGGTTGTACTGTGCTCCTTCTCTTGTTGTAACTGAGAGCCGTGCAAGCTGCTGCTAGGCTGTACTCTGCTCCTTCACTAGTCGTAAGAGAGAGTCGTGCAAGCAGCTTCTAGGCTCTAATGTGCTCCTTCTCTAGTTGTAACTGAGAGCCGTGCAAGCAGCTGCTAGGCTGTACTCTGCTTCTTCACTTGTTGTAACTGAGAGTCATGCAAGCAGGTGCTAGGCTATACCTTGCTCCTTCACTAGTTGTAACTGAGAGCCGTGAAAGCAGCTGCTAGGCTGTAGTCTGCTCCTTGTCTAGTTGTAAGTGAGTGTCATGCATGCAGCTGCTATTCTGTACTGTGCTCCTTCTCTATTTGTAACTGGGAGTCGTGCAAGCAGCTGCTCTTCTGTACTGTGCTCCTTCACTAGTTGTAACTGAGAGCCGTGCAAGCAGCTGCTAGGCTGTACTCCGCTCCTTCACTAGTTGTAACCCAGAGCCGTGCAAGCAAGTACTAGGCTGTACTATGCTCCCTTACCTGCCTGTGCTTGAGCTCTGCTCATTGAAAAACAATCAAATCTATCAATCAATACTGATCTGCATTTAGGGCAGTCGCCCAGGTGGCAGATTCCCTATCTGTTGCTTTCCTAACCTTTTCCTAAATGATTTCTGAGAAATTGGAAATTTATTGAACGTCTCCCTTCGTAAGTTATTCCAATCCCTAACTCCCCTTCCTATAAATGAATATTTGCCCCAGTTTGTCCTCTTGAATTCCAACTTCATCTTCATATTGTGATCTTTCCTACTTTTATAAACGCCACTCAAACTTATTCGTCTACTAATGTCACTCCACGCCATCTCTCCAGTGACAGCTCGGAACATACCACTTAGTCGAGCAGCTCTTCTTCTTTCTCTCAGTTCTTCCCAACCCAAACTTTGCAACATTTTTGTAACGCTACTCTTTTGTCGGAAATCACCCAGAACAAATCGAGCTGCTTTTCTTTGGATTTTTTCCAGTTCTTGAATCATGTAATCCTGGTGAGGGTCCCATACACTGGGACCATACTCTAGTTGGGGTCTTACCAGAGACTTATATGCCCTCTCCTTTACATCCTTACTACAACCCCTAAACACCCTCGTAACCATGTGCAGAGTTCTGTACCCTTTACTTACAATCCCATTTATGTGATTACCCCAATGAAGATCTTCCTTTATATTAACCCCTAGATATTTACAATGATCCCCAAAAGGAACTTTCACCCCATCAACGCAGCAATTAAAACTAGAGGACTTTTCCTATTTGTGAATCTCACAACCTGACTTTTAACCCCGTTTATCAACATACAATTGCCTGCTGTCCATCTCACAACATTTTCGAGGTCACGTTGCAGTTGCTCACAATCTTGTAACTTATTTATCACTCTATAGAGAATAACATCATCCGCAAAAAGCCTTAGATCCGATTCCACTCCTTTACTCATATCATTTATATATATAAGAAAACATAAAGGTCTGATAATACTGCCTTGAAGAATTCCCCTCTTAATTATTACAGGGTCAGATAAAGCTTCACCTACTCTAATTATCTGAGATCTATTTTCTAGAAATATAGCAACCCATTCAGTCACTCTTTTGTCTAGTCCAATTGCACTCATTTTTGCCAGCAGTCTCCCATGATCCACCCTATCAAATGCTTTAGACAGGTCAATCGCGATACAGTCCATTCGACCTCCAGAATCAAAGATATCTGCTATACCTTGCTGGAATCCTACAAGTTGAGCTTCAGTGGAATAACCTTTCCTAAAACCTAACTGCCTTCTATCGAAACAATTATTAATTTTACGAACATGTCTAATAAAGTCAGAAAGAATGCCTTCCCAAAGCTTACATACAATGCATGTCAAACTTACTGGCCTGTAATTTTCAGCTTTGTGTCTATCACCCTTGCTTTATACACAGGGGCTACAATAGCAACTCTCCATTCATCTGGTATAGCTCCTCCGACCAAACAATAATCAAATAAGTACTTCAGATATGGTACTATATCCCAACCCATTGTCTTTAGTATATCCCCAGAAATCTGATCAATTCCAGCCGCTTTTCTAGTTTTCAACTTTTGTATCTTATTGTAAATGTCATTGTTATCATATGTAAATTTTATTACTTCTTTGGCCTTAGTCTCCTCCTCTATCTCGACATTATCCTTGTAACCAACAATCCTTACACACTGCTGACTGAATACTTCTGCATTTTGAAGATCCTCACATACACACTCCCCTTGTTCATTAATTATTCTTGGAATGTCCTTCTTGGAACCTGTTTCTGCCTTAAAATACCTAAACATACCCTTCCATTTTTCACTAAAATTTTGTATGACTGCCAATTATGCTTACCATCATCTTATCCTTAGCTGCCTTCTTTGCTAGATTCAATTTCCTAATAAGTTCCTTCAGTTTCTCCTTACTTCCACAGCCATTTCCATTTCTATTTCTTTCCAGTCTGCACCTCCTTCTTAGTCTCTTTATTTCTCTGTTATAATAAGGTGAGTCTTTACCATTCCTTACCACCCTTAAAGGTACAAACCTGCTTTCGCATTCCTCAACAATTTCCTTAAACCCATCCCAGAGTCTGTTTACATTTTTATTTACCGTTTTCCACCGATCATAGTTACTTTTTAGAAACTGCCTCATGCCTGCTTTACCAGCCATATGGTACTGCCTAATAGTCCTACTTTTAAGACCTTCCTCTCTATCACATTTAGTTTTAACTACCACAAAAACAGCTTCATGATCACTAATAACATCTATTACTTCAGTTTCCCTGTAGAGCTCATCTGATTTTACCAGCACCACATTAGGCTATTTTTCCCTCTGGTTGGTTCCATCACTTTCTGAATCAGCTGTCCTTCCCATATTAACTTATTTGCCATTTGTTGGTCATGCTTCCTGTCGTTCGCATTTCCTTCCCAATTGACATCTGGCAAATTCAGATCTCCCGCCACAATCACATTTCTTTCCATGTCGTTTCCCACATAGTCGACTAACCTATCAAATAATTCCGAATCCGCGTCAGTGCTACCCTTTCCTGATCTGTACTCTCCAAATATATCAAGTTGCCTATTATCTTTAGAAATGAGCCTTACACATAGAATTTCATGTGTCTCATCTTTAACATTTTCGTAGCTCACGAATTCTTCTTTCACCAGAATGAACACTCCCCCTCCCACCCTTCCTATCCTATCTCTACGATACACACTCCAGTGCCGTGAGAAAATTTCTGCATCCATTATATCATTTCTCAGCCATGATTCAACTCCTATTACTATATCTGGTAAATATATATCTATTAAATTTCTTAATTCTATTCCTTTCTTTACAATACTTCTACAGTTCAACACTAACAATTTTATGTCATCCCTACTTGATTTCCAGTTCCCTGTTCCCTTATCACCGCTCCCTAGGCCATCCCATTTCCCTGAATGTACCTCCCTATTACCCTTCCAAACAAATTTCCTAACTTATTGAGCCCAATTGTGTCCGCTCTTGGCCTTCCTATGAAGCTGAGGCCCTGTGTAATGCCATTACCCATATTAGCAACCGTTTCCTTCTTCAGAAGAGTTCTTCCTCGTTGTGAACCTCTGATTTCCTTCGTAAGATAAGTGCTTGTTTGCAGCAAACCGGAACTAGTCTGCTCACAGCATTGCTACACAAACAGATAATTTTAAATTGGAGTACGTAGCTTTCTTACTTAACCGCAATTATGCGCCGTGATAAGGCTATAAGAAATTTATTGGCGTAGTTAATGATAAAGTACGTAACAATGCTTTTCCATCTCAAGCAGATGATCCGTACATCGTAAACTTGTGATAAGAACCATTTTGTGAAGCGTTGTGAATCCCATGAACACCTATTGAAGTGACTGTACCATTATGCTTATTTTTAATGTATTTTAACTAACCTGATGAACAATGCATATTAACTGTTAACAACTTCTGAAGCAATTTGCTGCAGATTAATCAATACCACTGGGCTCTAAAAGGAAAATACAATTCCGTTTTGGAAGGCCTTCCCCACTGTCCATAAGTATTATGTCTGTCAGTTATATTGGTTCGATTCCTGGCCAGCTCAGGTATTTTTATCTGGATGTGAGGGCTGGTACGAGGTCCACTCAGCCCACGTGATTACAATAAACTGAGAAGCTATCTGACGGTGAGGTAGTGGCCCCGGTCTAGAAATTCATGAATAAGGAGCGTGAGGTTCGTTAGCCCTGAATATTCAGGGCTGTAGGCTGAACAATGGTCGCTTCGTCTTCCATGGTTGAACAGCGCTGTCACGCCATAAGATTTGAGAGGCTACGTGTGAAGCCGAGACAATAGCAAGATAGCTGCGGAACAAGTTGGAAGATCTTCTCGTGGCTGATCAGCTAATGTCAGTGTCCTATGTGGAAACGGATAATGTTTGTTGAAGACTGTCCCATAAACAAGAGCCGGAGGAAGAGAGAGACAAGGCATTATCTCACCACTTTCTTGGCCGGAGAATTTAGCTACGCATGGTTAGATCTTCTGGCTCGCGGACTGCGGGTTTTTGATCGTCTGAACACACATCACTTTTTATACATATAATACGCCACACTAAGCTTCCGTGGCTCAGGCGGCAGCGGTTTGGCCTCTCACAGCTGATTTCCGTGGTTCAAATCCCGGTCACTCCATGTGACATTTGTGCTGGACAAAGCGGAGGCGGGACAGGTTTCTCTCCGTCTATTCCGATTTTCCCTGTCATCTTTCATTCTAGCAACACTCTCCAATATCAATTCATTTCATCTCTCAGTCATTAATCATTGCCACAGAGGAGTGCCACAGGCTTCGGCATCCGGCACAATTCCTATCCTCACCGCTAGATGGGGGCTTCATTCATTCCATCCCTGATCCGGTCATTGACTGGAAACAGGCTGTGCATCTTTCTTTTCAATACGCCACTCTACCAACCACCAGAGAAATAATACAAATGAATCCCATAGCGTCATAGCCCTGATGAACCTTGCCTTAAAAAGCGACCGCTCCTCAACCCGAAGGCTTACAGATTACGAGGTGATGCGTGGTCACTCTCGGTGGTTATTCTTGGTTTTCTAGACCGGAGCCGCTATCCTGCAGTCAGATAGCTCTCTTCAATTGTGTGGGAATTGAACCCGGGCAGTCCGGATAAGAGGCAGGCACTCTATCGTTAGACCATGGGACCGTCACAGAAACGAGCAATAATAAATACATCCCTCTATACTAATGGTGTTCGAAGACGCCGAAATGCTGGAAACTTGGTCCCGCAGGAGTCGCTTTTCAGAGCTTGCAAACCTACCGACAACGAGGATGGCGTATTTGAGCACCCTCAAACACATCTGGACTGAGCCGGGAGAAAACAAGGCAACTTGGTCCCCAAAATTAAGCGCTGTATCACCTAAACCATTTCGTCTGTCACAGGGACATATTAAAAATACCAAGAAATATACATCAGAGAAATAAAATAATCGTTCTGGGCGGTTAGAGGGGCACAGCTCTGAGCTTGCATCCTGTAGGTAGTTGGTCCGAATCCCACTGCCGGCAGCCCGAAGATGGTTTTCCATAGTTTCCCTTTTTTCGCACCAGGCAAATGCTGGGCTGTACCTTAATTAATGCCATGTACGCTGCCTTCCCACTCTTCTATGCATTTCCTATCCCATCGTCGCCATAAGACCCATCTGTGTCGGAGTGACGTAAAGCAAACTGTGATAAATAAAATAATAAGATAATTGTTGGGTGAACCATTTGAATTTTAACCGTGACCCATCGAGGCTATGCTTGAGTCGGTTTCTTACTATCTCCAAAAAACATCGCTAAAAATAAAATAAAATAAAAGTAAAACATTACATTTCAGGCGAAGCTGAGAAATTGCATTCGGGAGATGGGGAGTTCGAAACCCACGCTCAGCACCGCTGGAGATAATCTTGCGTGGTTTGCCATTTTGCACTAGGAGAATGCGCGTACCTGAATTAAGGCCAGATATAGCTCTTCCCCACCACTTCGCCAACAAAAAGCCTATCGCTGCAGGTGCGACGTTAAAACATAAGTTCATCTTCTGCCTCTCAGCGTACAGTCTGCAAGCTTCTGTGAATGAAGTAAGTGGCTACACAATCCTTTATTTGCAGACAGAACTGTGGCCTTGTTTAGTTCCATAGTAATCAAGGACCACGTCTAACCATCGCCACCTCAGTCTTCTTCTACATCCCTTAACCTTCACGGTCGAGCCCACCTCTTAGCGAGGTAGAGGTCCCGATACTATGAGAAACGTAATATTGAGCAATCTCCTCAATTGTGCCAAACATTGAAGTGCTAAAGGGCCTGGAAAGATTTTAAATTCTGAGTCTTGAATAGCTCTATCAAACCAAAAAAATCCAGAAATAGCTTCCGGCCTAAGTCCAGTTCCGGAAAAAAAACTAAAATAGCTTGTTTCTTTACTAGTTTTCTTTTTGATTATAAGTCTGTCCAAATGAACGTATTTACATAATTCTTTATGTAATGTGTTCCTTAGTTCAACATACTCAGGCACTTCTAGATTCACACCGAATTCAGTTATAAGGGCTTAGGTGAACTCTGCATTGACTCACATTAGCACTCGTAGTCTTGGAAAAAGTAAACTGCTAATCTAATCGACCGGATAACGATGATTAAGAAAAAGGATTGTAAATTTTAGGAATAAATGAGGAATATATTCTTACAATTTTTATATTTTATTTACCTAAAATTCGCAGCTCATATCCCTAGGATGTTTTCAACATTGAGTTGTTTGCCTGAAGGATTAGAACTGTGGATTTATTTCTAAGAAACCCATGACCCTCCATTTTTTAATTTGTGTTTGCTCCTTGAGTGTTTGATTATTCATTTCCCGGTAACATGTAAGGAAGAACCAAGTCTCTAAGTACTTGCGTGTGGTAAGCTCATGATGAACTCCTTCCTTGTGTCAGGTCAGTGTAAAAGTTGTCAAGGAAGTTGAATAATTAACAAGTCACAAGTGGATAAACCGGTCTTAATGAACGGGGCAGTGATTAACTGGATAACACATTAATTAATAGTAACAAGGAAACGAGTAGCTGCTGGTTTCCCAATCCGATTGTCCGCGATCAAAATGCCGTGGCTATGTGATGGAACTTCATATAAGAAGATCAGTTGGGGACAGGATGGACATCCGTCCTTGAAACTTGATGTAAAGTGGACCCGCGATTCTACAAATTTGGTAAAACCTGGACATAATAATAATAATAATAATAATAATAATAATAATAATAATAATTGTTCCGGGGTATCTGTGGAACGCAGATGTGATGAAAGAAGGTGCGGGCTTGAATGGGTCTAACTACAATACCAAAAATAATTTAAAACTTAAACTGAAGGTCATATTTTCAGAACTTCAAACTTAACAATATTTTTATGACAATATTACAGGTACAATCAGCAATCATTAAACACGATTGGGAAAAATCCAAGATTCAGAACCCTGAACACTTTGGGCCTTAAGCCCCCAGTTTTACAATTCCGGAGATACTGGATTCAGTTCACACAATTCAAGTTAAAAGTTGGGAACCATTAAGTCAAGGGCAGAAATCCCTCAAATCAAGAGCACTTGCTCCCAAAATTACAATATCTAGCCTTCCAGAAGCACTCTTTACAATTACAAAGCTAGAAGAAGACCTCACCGGCTCTCCGTTTCTTTCAGCCTCCTTGAGGCACCCTCAAAAATCTTACACTCTCTAGCCTTCCATGGCCCAACTTACAATCTGAAACAGGGGTATCTCGTACCCAACCTATAGGGCCTTTGCGGAAAAGAACAGGTTAACTAAATGGCCCGAAACACTAACTGAATGGAGGCGTATACTTGCACTCCTAGATATGAACACTAAAACATCCTAAGGGGCTCTAGACCGATGAAACAGGGGCTATTCCCAAATTACTGAGGTGACTCGTATAGAAATTACTTTAACACATTACAGTAGGAAAAACAGTTAGAGAAAAACGCAGTCACCCCAAACCAAGATGAAGGGGAGCTCGAGAGGGCAATTCACTCTCTATCCACGATTTAAAGTCAAAGCTTTATGAAATTTTTACATTAGCCGAAGAAGATTTACATTTTAGAAAAGTTTCTTACATAACAAAAGATTCGGACCTTTCCCTCGGGTTAAAGTGCGGAGCTAGCAGGAAAGAAAGAAGTTATGTGGCCATTACCTTGTAGATGTTCTGTTGACCGATGAGAAAAGCCGCCCGCCTCCTCCTTTAACACACACACTCAGTAATATGACGATCAATCGACCAAGAAACGAGAAAAGCCGCAGTTTATAAAGCCTCAGGGAAGGTTCAAGATCATTCAAGAATAAACTAGCCACACCCTCTCAATTTTATTGGTAGATTTCAAAAGTAACACTCAGAATGGAACAAGAAGCCTGTGATAGGTTGAAAATTAAATACAGAAATTAGGGATTGGCTAGATTCAAAACTGGTGGAAATAAAAAGGAAATATTGCTAACCCAAAAATAAATGAGCATCAATCAGTTACAAAAACCTAGAAATACAAAACTTCTTTAAATTATAGGTTCCTTCACTTTGCACCAGAGGGCATGATCATAAAGTTTTTGTAGTGTCATCTATGGAAGAATGTCCAAACTTCTTGATGAATGGCAAACAAAACAAGAATAAATTCACTCAGTTTAGGAAACTGTACAATAACAAAATTACATCATATTTCGGTGGTGACATCTTCTGAGTAAAGTTCTAAGTTGGTGTATTTTTAGTTTCACTGTTTTACCAATAGGGGAGTTCTTTGAGGCGCTGAATTTGAAGGCGCGCCTTTGGGGTGTACCTCCCGGGATAATAATAATAATAATAATAATAATAATAATAATAATAATAATAATAATAATAATAATAATAATAAAGTCCGCGAAACTTTTAGTGATACTTCGTTTTACGGGGTGTGGAGTAAGGAGGGAGCTACCCCGGTTCTGGTAATACTGCCAACTGAATGGAAATGAAATCTGAATTGCATCGAAAGTATGATCGATCGATATGAATTGTCTAACCATCGTTTCCCTGTGAGAGTTCTAGGTTGTTCCTGTGATGTACCCTGATTTTCCTCACTCATGTTCAAGCTAAACCTATATGTTGACTTTGCTGTGTAAATAACAACAGTATTTAAAGTGTTGCAATTATACCGCCAGATGTCTCACGGCGATGGATAATGGTTTCATATATTTTGTGTCAGAGGTTGCCAATACGAATCTCGAAGATAACCGTGGTCTAACGATTATTCTGCACTAGGGAGCCGAAGTAACCCTAAAAGTTTCGCGTACTATAATATTAATAATAATATTAATAATAATATTAATAATAATATTAATAATAATAATAATTTTACGTCCGACTGACGACGTCTAAGGTTTACGGAGATGCCGACGCGCAGGACATTTTTTTCTGGCAGGAATTCTTTCAAATGCCAGTAAATCAATCTACACGAGTCTATTGGATTTGAACAGCCGCAATGCCCGCAGACTGAGTTGAAATCGAACCGGTCACCTTGGGTTCAGAAAGCCAGTGTTCTATCGTTTCGTTGAGGATGGAAATATTTACGCTGAACGAATTTGAAGTAGAGGGTACCCAGAGTAAGTATTTACATACCACAGCCAGAAACAGTCGGCTTGCTGGATGTCTCCTAAGCTTCTATCTCCATAAATGAAACAATCAAACCGAACAAGTGGCTGCACGTAACAATCAGCTTGCATTCGGGACGTAGTGGGTTCAAACGCCACTGCCGGCAGCCCTAAAGGTGGTTTTTTCGTGGTTTCCCATTTTCACTCCAGGCAGAAGCTGGAGCTGTACCTTAATTAAGGATACGGCTACTCCCTTCCCACTTCTGGCCCTTTCCTGTCTCTTCGTAGCTATAAGACCTATCTGTGTCGTGCGATGTAAAGCCAATTGTAAATAAATAAATAAAAATAATTCTGAAACTCAGAGGGGGCTTTGAATATAAAACTCGGTCAGTTTTGCAGGAAATATTGCTCGTGACAAAATCTATTAAAACATTTTATTCTATAACCGATAAAGTAAAATGTAACGTATGGTAAATATCAACTGTGTGGAAGTTTAAGTCCAAGAGGTGATGGTGGTGGTAAAAATTAAAAATGGCGTATGGCTTTTGGTGCCGGAAATCTCCGAGGACATATAAGGCTCGCCAGGTGCAGGTCTCTTGATTTGACTCCCGTAGGCGACGTGCGCGTCATGGTGATGATGAAATGATAATGAAGACGACACATCCACACAGCCCCCGCGCCAGCGGAATTAACCAATGATGGTTTAAATTCCCGACCCTGCTGTCAATCCAACTCGGAACCCCTGTGACCAAAGGCCAGTACGCTAACCATTTAGCCATGGATCCGCACATGATGGTGGTGATTATTGTTTTAAGAGGAAGTACTACTAGGGAACCTTCCTCCATATAACACTAATCAGAGTGAAAAAATGGAAGGGATCCGACATTTCGAAAAATGAAGATATCGGTCAAAGAATGACAAGGGCCAGGCATGGCGTGGAATGCTCTAATAGCGTCGGGGTTGGAAAAGAACAAGACTTGACCAAGGGAGGTTGGATAGGGTAGATGAAAGTGAGGAGCCTGTCACAAGTAATTGGAAGCAATGCCAGGACTCAGCTAATTGTCCCGTGATCGCCAACTATCGCTCCCAAGTTGGGACCCCGTGAGGCCCCTTTTAATCGCCTCTTACGACAGGCAGGCGATTCCGTGGTTGCTGTTCTATCGCCTCCCCACAGGAGGGTTGAGTCCAAGAGCCGATAACTGACTCAATCGTGCTATGGAGATACTCCTGACTATGTTCATCTGTCTGTAGTGTACTTGTTTTCAATATTAACTTGATAATTGGCTCCGGCCGTAAAAACACTTCATCTCACATCATCCCCGACCAGGGTTGTCAGATACCTGAAATCACAATACGGGACAGGTGTGCGATCGAGGAAGTCAACGGTCTCGTATTCTACAAGCACACTTCGTTTCAAAATGATGGTGTTGACATCATAGTGCAGTTTCCTAATGCATGCCTTAAAAGTTGTACATAGACTGAAGGTATGAGCTTGTATTCGGGAAACGATGGGTTCGAGCCTCACTGTTGGCAGTCCTAAAAATGGTTTCCCGTGATTTCCCATTTTACACCAGGCAAATGCTGGGGCTCTAGACTGTCTTAAAGCCACGGTCGATTTTCGTCCTAGCCCTTTTCTATCCCATCGTCACCGTAAGCCCTGCCTCTGTCAGTGCGACCAAAAGAAACAGGGAAAACTTAGTTTATTTAATTATTCATGGCAATTCTTTCTATTTATATTCATTTCTCTGAAGTGCTGTTGACAGTTTTTTGCCATTCGCAGCAATTTTATAAAAATCTGCGCAGGACTTTGAAGGAACATTTAAAGAAATGAACAGCTCAGACAAAATCAAGTCAACAGAACATAATATTTCTCACAGCTGACAATTTTACACGAACATGAGGTGGACTCGGTCTATCTCAGATAGCTGTCCGCTATTATGAGTCTTATTCGCCAGGACGGACAACCCGAGAACTGCAAACAATAAAATAGAAAACAATTTTAAAAGTCTACGAACTCACATCAGATAAAGAAACCAAGGAGTGAAGAAATCTTTCCTCTTTGAAAGAATGAAGAAAAACTCTTGGTACTTATCAAAGGTGGAAACACTGGCGTATTTCTCTCGGGGTTCAAAATACTGGACAATTGCCGTCCCAGACAGGAACTTTCCGGGACGCGGGGCATTTAACAGGAATACGGTACTGTCCCGTAAATTCCTGGACGTCTGGCAACCCCGTCCTCGACCCCGTATGAGGAAACGGGACTAAGAGGTTCACATACTGGATGGAAGAGTGCACATTACGACAATCCTTTGACAGGGAGAAATGTGTCCAACTAGTGCTCATAATCTCATGAACAACTTGAGGGGTCGACAAAAATGTAATCATGGACATGGTAAACGATTACTCTCAACAGATAGTACATATAAAAATCACACTTCTGTCTATATTTAATATTAACCTTACGTTTGTGTTTTGTACCGGACAAGACAAATAATAGTCAATGTCAGGTTTGTATTATGTCTGTCTGTCTGTCTGTCTGTCTGTCTGTCTGTCTGTCTGTCTGTCTGTCTGTCTGTCTGACACAGGATCCCGGGAAAACGGACGGGGAGATTTCCATGAAATTTGGTATTTACACTCAAGATAAGGGCAAGTAGGATGCTAGCTATACACTGTTCAAAATGACTTCGCAGCAGGGGGCTTCGGAGGGTCCAGAATATATAACTCTATGTGTCTGTCTTATCTACGGTGTTACAAGAAAATTGGTCATGAGAATATGTATTATTATATTTTTAAAAGTTTTACGGCCATTAGAGACCACAATAAGCGATATTTACACATTTTAGAAGCCTTCTCTGCAGCCCAGTATCATTGCATTCCCTCCCTTGCAGCCTGTCTCCTTTCAGCTGTCCACCCGCCGTTCTGCTGTTCCTCTTCACGAAAGCCCTTGAAGTAATTGATCTGATGTCGGTACCTGGTTCTGTTAACAATGTCTTCACGATTTAGTCCAATTTTTGTCAGATCCTTCCTGAACCGAGTGGGGTGAACATTTTTTACCATCCATTCTAAATAGGTGACCATAGAACTTCAATCGTCTTTCTTGACGGATTCCAATAGTCGTTCGGTTTTCTGATATAGGTCCTCTCGTCCTCACAACTTGAAATGTCCAGCTACGATCTATAGGCCCATTATCTTTCGGAGAATCGTCACTCAAACTTGTCATCTTCTCTCAGATCAGCCTTTCCAGGAACTCGCAGGCAGTCACTTCCATAGAGACATTCGGGTTTAATCACCGAGTTGTAATATCTGAATTCAGTTTGCATTGAAAATGCCTTTTTCGTGGTTTCTGCGAAACGCTGCGACTATCCTGTCTTGCCTACTGTTGTTAGCTTCTCCTTCATTAGATCCCAGCTGCACAATCTTACCAAGATATCTGAAGCTGCTAACTCTTTCAGTCCAACCATACATTGTCATTAGTTGTTGGGGAGCTGTCAGCATGTTAGTCAAGTGGTTAGCTTTTACAAAGGAGATCCTAAGTCCAGCCTCTTCTGCTTGTTGTTTCAAAATGCTTATTCTTATTACGCCTGGCATGACTCAAGCTATGGAGCCTGCTACTCTGCAAAACCTTGTTTTATAACAGTACAATATACGCAGAATTTAACAATATCATATACTATAATTTAAGAATTTCAAACTGGTTCCCTACTGAAAATATAATACAAGAAATTCAATTCTAATAACAGAATAAATAAAAATAAAAATAAAAATAAAAATAAAAATAAAAATAAGAATAAAAAGAATAAAGGAATTTAATAAAGGGTCCACGTACTCAATACTTGGCAGTTATTATAAAAATGCTAAAACATCATTACATATTTCTTCCCATCATTTGGCCACCTTCAGTTGTTACCCAAAAGTTATTCTAAACACTTGTTAAAAGTGAATTGTCAGTGCAAAGGTACAAGTTAGAAAACACAATAACGTTAAAACCACACATTAATTAACTTGATGAACCTTGCGTTGTTGATCTTAAGAAGGACAATATCTGTCAAATTGAGGCATCACTTCAGTGGAATGATGGCTTGTAGTTGTATGCCAGTAGTAATAGAGCCGGAAGGACCTCCACGAATATGTTACGGCGAGATATAAAAGTATATTGGCGATTCGGAACTTAATAGCATGTTGAAAGCACGGTTCTTCTTGTATATTTGCCAAAATGTCCCATATTAGAGCCCTCGAAGATGATGCTATCAAGTGAGGTGGTCGTTGAAGCGCTAGCCTTCTTACCGTGACTTGACAGGTTCGAACCTGGCTCAGTCCGGTGGTATTTGAAGGTGCTCGAATACGTCAGCGTCATGTCCCCAGTTATTTAAAGCTTAGACTAATACGAAAAAAAATTGTTAAGGCTTTGAGGTAAAAATAAAGCGGCTACAAGGTCGGCGTTCATACACAAGCTGTTCTTCTTCTTCTTCTTCTTCTTCTTATTATTATTATTATTATTATTATTATTATTATTATTATTATTATTATTATGATTATTATTATTATTATTATATATAATTCGCTGGGGCCATCAAGGACCACGTTAAGTCTTGTTGCATTTGACACTGAATTTGGCCTTCTTTAGACACCAAATTTCCCTCATTCTTTGTGAGTGGGCCTGCTTACGCTCCTCTGTCCAAGGGGCACCTTGTCTTCTCTTCGGTTGTTCGTCTCGGTTTAGCCCGTTCGTCAATATTTTCTTGCGGAAGAGATCTCTGTTAAAGGCGTCTTCAGCTGATATATGTAGCATTTGCAGGTCTTCTTTGGTATTTCTAAACCAGGGAATTGTGGTTTTGGGGTTTGAATCAAAAAAGTGATAGATTTCTTTAGTTAAATTTCTTCCTTTCATTCTTTTCAGATGACCGTAAAATCGTGCCCGTCTTTTTCTGATTGTGTCGCTAATTTTCTCTATTTTGCTGTAGACTTCCTTGTTGGATCTCTTTTGATGGATTCCATTTCTGTACTTTGATCACAAGTTTCCTCTCACAATTTTGCGTTCTCTTTTCTCCAGTTCTTCAAGGAGTCCTTTGTTGGCATTTAGAGACAGGGTTTCGGCTGCATATAGAACTACTGGCTTCACAACTGTTTCATAGTGACGTATCTTGGTGTTTTGGGAAAGGCATTTTTTGTTGTAGATTGTGCGGGATGTTTGGTAGGCTATTTCCAGTTTGCGTACTCGCTTCTGAAGTGCTTCTTTGTCCAGTCCATTTTTCATGATGATCTCACCCAAGTATTTGAATTTGTCTACTCGGGTGATATCCCCGTATTTTGTATGGAGTTTTGGTGGAGCCTCTTTGATGTTAGTCATTACTTCTGTTTTCTCAAACGATATCTGCAAACCAGTTTGTTCGGCAATTTCCTTTAAAATTTCAACTTGAGCTCTAGCGGTTTCTATGTCGGTTGAGAGAACAGCAAAATCATTGGCAAATGCTAAGCAGTCTGTTGCGATCCCCTTGGATTTGGTTCCTATTCTCAATGGACTGTAGTTGGTTTCCTGTAATCTCACCCGCCAGGTTCTGATGATCTTTTCAAGAACACAGTTGAAGAGTATCGGGGATAGCCCATCACCTTGTCGGACTCCTGTTTTGATGTCAAAGGAATGCGAGAGACATCCGTGGAACTTCACCTTGGATTTTGTATCGGTCAGGGTGGTTCTAATTAATGCCAGCAGTTTCAAATCAACTCCAAATTCATTTAAGATGTTTAGCAGGACTTCCCGGTCAATGGGGTCGTACGCTTTCTTAAAGTCCACAAAGACAGACACATACAGCTTGGACCTTAGTGTACAATATCTGATGATCGTTTTCGGATTTTGGATCTGTTCAGCTGTTGAGCGACCTTTTCTGAACCCTCCTTGGTATTCACCTATTTGATGTTCGACTTGTGCTTCCAAACGCTCCAGGATGGCAAGTGATAGAATTTTGTAAGTCACGGGTAGCAAAGATATTCCTCTGTAGTTGTTGATGTTCTTCATGCTGCCTTTTTTGTGTAATGGATGGATCAAAGCTGTTTTCCAATCTTCGGGTAGGGTCTCCTTGTTCCAAATTTCTTCTATTTGCTTTTGCAAGATACCAAGTGATTCCTCTGGGGCATATTTCCATAGTTCTGTTACTACTGAGTCTTCCTCCGGCGCTTTGTTATTTTTGAGACGGGCAATGTGGCGCTTGATTTCATCTCTGTCGGGTGGTCTGGAATCTGGGTACCTGAGTAAGGGTTCCTTGGTCTCAATGGCGCTTTGCGGTTTAGAGCAATTAAGTAAATTCTTGAAGTAATCTGCCAGAATGCTGCAATTTTCTTCATTTGACGTCGCCAGTGTGCCGTCCGTTCGCTCAAAGCATAGAGATGGTGGTTTATAGCCAGTGAGTTTGCGTTTGAAGGCTCTGTAGTACTCTCTGCTTTCATTCTTCCTAAAGTTTTGTTCTATCTTTTCAATGAGAGATTTTTCGTATTTACGATTCTCAGTTCTGAACACCCTAGCCGCTTGGGCACGTTGGGTTTTGTAGGTTTTCCAATCATTTTCGGATTTCATAGAGTTGTACTGCTTCCACGCATTGAGTCTTTCTTGGAAGACTGATTCGCAGGTACTATTCCACCAGGCATGCTTTCTGCAACGTCTTTGGCGGCCTCAACAAGGAGACTTTTGGTGTTGTTAAAGTCACAGTCATTTCGTCTAGCCTTCTCCTGGAACTCCTCGACCCTTTGCCGAAGTTTATCATTGTCGAAGCGTGTGATCTGTTTGGTTGTCTTCCTTGTGTTTGTGGGAATTGGTTTGAATTTGATAAGAGACATCTAATGATCTGAGGCCACACTGATGCCTTTCTTTACCTTGACATTCATAATCTCAGGGCTGTTTCTCCTGGAGATCGCAACATGATCAATTTGGAACTCTCCGAGAGCTTGGACGGGAGAACGCCAAGTCATTTGCTTTCTGGGTAGATGGCGAAAGTGGGTCGACATGACCTGCAGGTTGTGATTTTCGCAAATGGTCACCAGTCTTTTGCCGTTGGGATTGGTTCTTTTGTGAGCAGGGTAATTTCCTATAACTTTCTTGTACTTCTGCTCACGGCCTAGTTGGGCATTGAAGTCACCCAAAAGAAGCTTGACATGGTGTTTGGGGATTTTGTTCAATTTTTCATCCAGCAGGTCCCAGAAATTATCAACTTCGTCTGGATCAGACTTGTTCTTATCGTTTGTAGGAGCATGTGCGTTAACTAGGGCGTAGGTATTTTTCGCGCATTTAATTGTGAGTATAGACAATCTGTCATTCACAGGTTCGAAATTTGCAACCGATTTAAGGATCTTGGTTCTAACAGCAAACGCGGTTCCAAGCATCTCAGCTCCATTGAGGATTCCTCTTTGCGCTTTGCTCTTGAAAAATCGGTAGCCTTCAGATTCAAAAATCTCTTCATCTGGGTACCTTGTTTCCTGTAGGGCCACTATGGATATCTGATTTTCGTGAAGAGCATTGGTGAGGGTTTTCAGCTTGCCAGTTTGTGTATTATTATTAATATTATTATTATTATTAGTAGTAGTAGTAGTAGTAGTAAAAATACATCGCAATTTGGAAATATCCCCAATACCCACTTACAGTAGTGTGATAATAAAGTAAAGTTAAGACATAATTACCCAACGACAACAACAACAACAACAACAAAAGTACAACAAACAAAACCATGGAAAGAAAATATTACAAGAAATACTACTAGTTTAACATTCTAAATCCAGCATCGTCATCATATGAAAATTCACACACAACTTAAGTATTTCCAGTGTTTAACACTACGCCTAACACTGTGACACACTCGGGGGTAGAGCACGCACGTAAACAAAACACTTAGAGAGTTAATAATTAATGTCATTGTTTTTACGTCGCACTAAATACTTTTTGACGGTTTTCGGAGACGCCAAGCTGAGGCAATTTTGTCCCGCAGAAGTTAATTTACGTGCCAGTAAATCTGACGATATTATGCTGACGTCTCTTAGAGAGTTCATTGGGGAAACAGGCATAACTCACAGCAGTCCCCAATTATTGTGGCATGATCCGATCCAAGTCACAGTAAGGGTCTAGGCACCAGGTTATCAATATAATAGTCCGAACCTGACGTAAATTAAAGGCACGTTTTTGTGTCAAATGAAACATCACCACCCTGTAAAATACCCCACAAGTTCCATTTGAAGGAACACATTTGGCATATCTGACCTAGATAAAAAACTGAGCCAGTTTGAGTGAGCATAACAACGCCTCAAGTAGAACATCTCACAAAATAAGTAGCCGGCCAGCAGCGAGTCCGGGAATGACACAAGAATGTTGAACTATATGCACAGTTTATCAAGTCTTTTATAAGGCAGGCTCAGGGGCGGAACAAAACAGAGGCCCAATTGGGCCTCAATCCGAGCAGAAGAGGATGATGGGTTAGGCAGAACATTAATTTTCCACTTAGTTCTCGCCCACAATCGCACGTCATCGGACATAATAGTTCGGAGCACATGATTTTAACCACACTGCTCTATGCCTGCGAGCAAGGTGAGGTTGGAGAGTTACGTTCAATATAGTAGTCACCGGGGAGAAAGAACTGAAGGTTCCACAGATGGAGGAGAATGATGAAACCAGGTCCAGGCGATGACGATCCCAGGTAAGGCGAGTGGCCATTACAGAAGGGTAGCATCTAGAATATTGTTCAAACTTTATAACTAATACCATCACAGCCAGTAGCATGCGAGCTAATGAACAGTAAGGTTGCTCACTTGAGTGGGTGAGATATGAGAGAAATATAATCGTTCAGTGTTTGGTTTCTCATCACATTTAATTTAATTCAAATATTGTACATGACTTTGTTTTCCTATCATGCTCAGCCTTACCGGAAAGTATGTGCTAAGCTTCTCAATATTTATGCGATTAATTAGTTCACTGCTTTCAGCACCCTTACCTGGGACTGGTCTCCACAGCTCAGCTGTGTTGTTGGTATAATAAAAATTTCGTGTGGCTATTTCTAGCCGAGTACAGCCCTTGTAAGGCAAACCATCCGATGAGGGTGAGCGGCATCTGCTATGTGAAGGTAACTGCGTGTTATTGTGGTGGAGGATAGCGTTATGTGTGGTGTGTGAATTGCAGGGATGTTGGGGACAGCACAAACACCCAGCCCCCGGGCCAATGGAATTAACCAATGAAGATTAAAATCCCCGACCCGGCCAGGAATCGAACCCGGAAACCTCTGAAGCGAAGGACAGTACGCTGACCATTCAGCCAACGAGTCGTACGTGTTGTTGGTTTCTAGCTGAGAGTGGGCGAAGCGAACCTTAGCGTTACGAATTATTTGTGTTACATTGTTCCTTAATCTTATGTAAAACCAATAATTTACAGCTGAACTATACTTACGTTGGATTTTATAGGTCCTAACTCTATAAGAAGACTGTTAACGTAGGTCTTGGTCTAGACTGGATAGAGCAGTAAATAAGTTACAGGATAGTGAGTGACTGCAATAAATATCTATATGAGGCGGCCCGCGAACGCCGTACTTTCTACTTATAAATGTCCGTCATGCACTAATGATGAATGCGATATCTACTAACTGACTTTCACAGGGGCACTACTGCCAGCAGACAGGTTACATCAGAATATGGAGAGATAACAACCAGATGGTCACTCGCAGCATGTTCCTCAGCGCTACATGTCTAATGCAACCGTTTGCATTAGTAAACATCGTTTTCGACCGCATAGTACTAGGCTCGTATATGGTACAGCAGCACTACATTTGCTGTCTACATATCGGCAGTGGCTAGTATGTTCAGCAACGACGAATACGGACATCATTTTAATCCATGGAGAATCTGGTCGGAATGCAGCCGAAGCTCGCAGACGGTATGCACAGGAGTTTCCAAACAGACGCGAGCATTCTGTACATGCATTTCGCCGAACATAGCGACAATTATGAGCTAATGGATGGGTCAAGGCACATATGAGCAGTGACAGACCCGTCTGCGACAATGGTGAATTTGCGCAATCTTTCACACGGGAAGGTGAACTTCACCTTACTGTGGTGATAAAATAATAATAATAAAAAAACAACCATTGTTACAGCGTGCACATGTTTAATACTACTTAGGCCAAAGACGAGCTGCGGATGAGCTAGAAGTATCCCGAACGCCAATACAAACGATCCTGAAGGAGAAAATATGGCACACATATAAGACGCACCTATATCAGCAAATGTATGGAGATTATTTTGATCTCAGGGTAACTTACTGCCGAAGAAGAATGGCCGCGGCATTACAACATGATGCACATTTTATCAGGAATATCCTGTGGAGCGTTAAATATTACTTTTGGAATGAATCCATCGTCAACACTCATGATCTCCATTACTATCGTCCAGAAAACCCCCACTGTGTTCGAGCACAGCATATGCAACTCCAGTAGGGGGGATAATGTGAAGTTCGGTATTCTGAGAAACAACATCATCATCCCTGTTTTTATAGTCCCTGGACTCACCGGTAGGTTCTATCTGGAATTTTTAGAGACTGACTTTTCTCTAGAAAAAGTTCTAGAAGATATTCCACTGCAACTAGATCTGCAACATTGGTTTAGGCCTGATGGTACAAGATCTCATCACTTTCGAGCCGTTAGAGAACATCTTTATTCATGACATCTGAACGGTCGTGGTGGACCCTGGCAGTGGCCACGACGATCGCCTGATCTCACCCCACAGGGCATTTTTCTGTGGGGATATATCAAATCGAAATTGTGCGAAACTGAGCCAGGATATGTTGAACAATTGCAATAACGAATTCGTGAGGCCTGTACTGCAATGACACATGAAATGTTGAGACATGTCCATGCAAACTCTGCGAGACGTTTTCAGCACTACCTGCACATGTTTAGGAGCATATCTATTATGAGTAGTTGTAGAAGGAAACGCTCTGGTAGATCAAAGTGGGACATTTTAAATTTCTGAGCTTTGAAGCTATAATAATATGTATAAATTTGTATTTCATACAAACAAGTCGTTTATAGAGTGAAATGTCTACACGTGTATAAATTAGTTATTGAAATTTCTTTCCTGCGTCGTTGGCGTATTTACAAAGTAATGCACTCTGTTTTAGAACGTGTGCAGTAAAATGACTGCTATTTGTTTGACAACATCTGAAATACAGCGGGTTGTCGCTCCTTCGAAAACAAGTGATTAGGCGTCCCGTGCATCACTAGTGCATGCGGGACATTCGTAAGTAGGAAGTACAGTGTTCGCGGGCCACCTGGTGTATGGACGATGTTGTGAGATTAACAGCAGACTATCGTATTGTAGTAAACAGGTTGAAAAGTAATGTGATAAGTTTGATCGAGAAATAATGTACTCTCAGTTTTAATTACTGTGTTGATGGGGTGATAGAACCTCAGGTGAATCACTGTAAGTTATTAGGGATGAATATAAGGAAAGACATTCTTTAGGAAATTAACTTAAACGAGGTTGTAAATAAAAGTGACAGATCTATCCATATGATTACGAGAGTAATGAGGGGTTATAGTGAGGATAAGGTGTATATGTCTCTGCTAAGACCCCACTTAGAGTATGGTTCCAGTGTATGGGGCATATTTGGATTAAGCAATAATGTTTTTAAATTTCCGGAAGTGTTATAGTTACCTCATTCAAATTTTCTGGCCCTTTTGATGAAGTTATTTTCACAGAATAGTCAGAAGTTTCGATATAATCCTCTGATTTCTCCAACTGACTATGGTGTGCTTATTAGTCTCAGACTAATATATTCATATAATTTGCTTTTAAATACTTAAGCGATTTGAATGAAATTTCGTATCATTTATGTCAAATACTTTGTCTTATTTTCCTAAATCTGATAACTTTTTCAAAATGAATATTTTACATCATTGGGCCGACAGTGGGCGGGCACCGAGGGGGCACCTGGGCCAGCACGCACGTGGCCTGAACACAGAGACTAATAAGTACAGTAATATCTCCGAGTGTAATACCACTATGTGGTATTTGTGCCGATTATCCGAAAATTTGGATAAATAGAAATTTCTGAAAGACGTTTACCACTTACAGAGAATGTTCTGCAGTCATCAGATGGAAGATTACACGAGCTAACTACTGCAACGATCATAAACACTATAGACTATGTTTGTCATAATCTAATTAGATAGCGTTCTGTGTAGAATGTTCAATAAATTGTCCAAAAATGTAATCATACATATGTTATACGTGTATTTTATTTAACATTTCACTAGCACATCGAAGGTTTCCAGCGAGGGAAGGATGGAAAAGTCCTAGGACTGGGAAGGCAGTGGCCGTGGTCTTAATTAATATATACCGAGCAAGTGGCTCTGCGGTTTGCGTCACGTAGCTATCAGCTTGCATTGGGGGGATAGTCGGTTCGAACTCCACTGCCGGCAGCCCTGTAGATGGTTTTCCGTGGTTTTCCATTTTACACCATACCACTTCCTTCCCACTCCTAGCCCATCCTCGCCTATAGACTTATATGTGTCAGTAAGGCGTTGTGGAAGTGGGAAACCACTGATAATCCTCTTCTGGGCTGCCGATGGTCCGATTTGAACACACCATCTCCCGAATATTAGCTCACAACCACGCGACCCTAACCGCACGGCCAACTGTGTGTTGTATGGTTGTCCCGTCAACGATACACATACATGTATGACTATCCGCCACATTCATTATACTGTTATTTACAAGTTCACTACTGCTTGAGTTTGCGATTCAGCACAGATTTTTCCCCACAGGCACACAGCCTTTTGAGACGTCGATCTCCTGCTCTCCACATGGTCTTTCCCAGCGCAGAATCGTTCCTAGAGCAGTTCAGCTCACACCTAACAAGACGCACGGTGCTCCGCGTAGCCGACTGACGAACTCACTCCTCCCCGAAATGAGTCATCACGGACTCGCGACCGTCTCGTACCTGCATGTATCACATTTAACCAGCGCTCAGTTGTTGTTTTATCGCGGATCCCGCAGCAACACAAGCTACACTACCTCCGACATGCTGTAAATTTGAAGAAGAGAAGGAAACAGCTTGAAGGTTTGGAAGAGCGATACATAGGAAGTATCAGTCTGTCTCAATACTCAGCATCTACCAGGCAGTAAGGTATGGCGATGAAATCAGGAAGCAAGGACCAAGGAAATACTACATATACGAAAAGCTTCCTACACGTAAAATCTGGGATGTTGTTCATAGCTCATACAAGGACTTAGGCTGGATGGTCCAGAGGTTATGTCAGTAGGGGAATAGTGTACACTGCTCAAGTCATGTCCATGTTGCGTTCTGATGAGTTTTTTCACTGGAACAATCCGTTTCGGCACTGTTGTTATTAGTGCGGACCTTAGCGGCGACCAGTCCATGCCGCGAGAGATCTTACGACCTGCCCCACAGCTTGATATCCACAGGGTGTCTGGTACCGAGTCTGGCGCACACCGGCCACTCTCTAGGTGCCGATGAAACTGTGTGGAGGTGGTGGTCACCAGAACAGTGATTGTATCGAACCGAGATCCCACAAGATACCTGACGATATCTCCACGTCATTTAATGGAAACACTGCAAAAGCTGTTGGCTCCATGGCTAAATTGTTAGCGTGCTGGCCTTTGGTCCAGGTTGGGTCTCAGATTTTAACTTTCATTGGTTAATTCCTCTGACTCGGGGGCTGGGTGTTTGTGATGTCTTCATAACTAGAATTCATCTCAGGAAGGCCCTATTCTTACACATGCGCCGGTCGCCTATATGGCGTCTGCTCAAAAGACCTGGAGGCCACACGCCACTGAAATAGCTGCTGAGGGGAGAGCTTCATTGTCACCTGATTATTGCTTCCTGCCGGGGTCCTCTTCTGGTTGGTCCCTCGCTCGACTGCCTCCCTGTAAGGAGTTGCAGGGTGCGGCTCCATTTTTATCCTTGCGTGTGGGTGGTGTCGTCCTCATGGCGACGATCTCTCATCAGTGGGGGATAACGCCTTATCCCGAAAATGCCCTACACCGCGGACTAGGTGCTGCGACGGCACGGGCTCCCACACTGTAGCTCTGTCTTCTTCTACATCGTGGCTGGCGGCGGCTGTGGTTGACGCCGTTGTCTCAGTGTGGTGTCTGTCGTGCTGGGAACAGTCAGGTGTCTCCGTCGTGGAGGTAGTGCTGGCAGGCCACGAAACATTGGTAGCAGCCTCTCAATGCCAGGGAGAGTCCACGTCCACCTCCATCTCCATGCAGCCTTCCACTGTCCTGGAGGCCGTCTTGGAACACACACGGGTGGTAGGTCCTTCCTGGGTGGTCCGTGCTGGTGACTGTCGTTCCTGGCAGGCGGCCTTTGACGTCTGCTTCCACTTAGCGAATCACAGTTGAAGTGTCTTAGTTGCGCCGTCGTGACTCTAGGGTCCACCCCATCTATTCCGGTGCTTGCGTGTATGACTTACACGAAAGACCATCTCTTTTATCTGTGCCTCCTGGCGATCTGTGTGGCGACAGTGGATTATGGGAGTCGGTATCAGTGATTTATAGCCGACGCTGGGGATACGAACCGTGCGCCAGATCATGAACATGCGGGCCTCCTAGGTGTCCAGAACACTCTAGTCCCATGGTAGGATTAGCAGACCGTGGTGAGAAAAGCAGTCGATGTTCTGGCTTGGAGAGCTTCCTCCGTGGATGACGCTCCTGAAGTTGATGGGGTGACGATTTAGTGTGCCTCCTTCTCGGTCTTATATCCAGGCTTATAGTAAACAGCAGAGCTGGAAGCCCTGGGTCCGTGTTGCCCGAGAGAAACCGAACTGTAGCTCGGGCCGCACTCCCCGCCTGAGCTGTATCTTCTCGTCCGTCATCACCTTGGTCCTCTTGAAATAAACCCTGAAAGAGAATCACTGAGGAGTAGAGGACATAGCGTCCCGTATGTCTACTTAAAAGTACACTGGAAATTAGCTCCCAGTGAGGGGCCGGTCGATCTTCTCCCCTGTCTGGGTCCCCTCTTGTATCTGCACTCTTTCTGCTGCATTCTTTATATAGGCCCGTAGATAATTCCCGTAATTTCAATTTCCGGATCATTCTGGCCGCATTATTCGTCGCGGACCAGCATCTTCGAAGTAGCTTCCTTATCGCGAGTGTCAACAATTCGACGGCGGTGTTGATTCCACGCTGCTGTCGGTTCTCCCCCGGTTTTGTAGACTTGACCGCATTCATTGTTATAGTACTGTTACGTGCCAGAAGTGTGGTAGCCCCTTTTGGTACTTCCTGGAAGGGGCTAGTGAGTCAGACAACCAGGATCTTCCCACCGGCGAGTTTCTGGGAGAAGCAACAAAAATATTCCGTCTCTAGCCACGTCGCGAATACTGTGGTACACTACACACCACCCGAGCTAAAACAAAGTGGGGAGGCTAACCGCGAACAGTCTGTCAGTGTTGGTGCTGGACTCGGGGTCAGTGTTGGCCTCCTTGGTGGAGCCAGTGTTTGAGTCACTGTGGGACTCATTGTTGGAGTCAGTATGAGACACACTGTGTTGGGGTTCGATGGCTGGGCTGAGGGCAACAGAGGTGTTGGCTGTTGCTAGTGTCCCACATAAGTCTGAACGATGAGTTGTTGTTGTGTCCAGCTAGTAGCTGGACTGATGACGGCGTTATGGACGGAAGACTGTGTACTCTCTGTGGACTCAGAACCGAAGTGAATGAAGCAGCTATTGTGAGTGTAATTGGAACTGCGTTAATAATCGTTTTGTGAGTACTATCCCGTTGTTTAGCACTGTAGAACTGTTGCAGTTTATTTGTTCACTGTGTTTGACTGTGTGAATTACTAGACTGTCTCCGGAGTCGAACCAAAGAACAGTCATCGCTTGCTGTGCAGCCATTAGCACTGTGTCTGCACGCAGCTGCTATGTGGGTTGATTGGAATTAGAGAAGGGAAAGTGTGAAGAGCTTTGAATAGGATTAAAGCCCTGCCAGGTAATTCCAACGAGCTGATACTTCCCGCTGTGTGGAACGGAACGGAGACTTGTAAATAGACAAAAATTAGCAAATGTGCCTGTTGTTGGTTCAATAGAATTGTGTGTGTATGTATATCTGTGTGGGGACATTTATTGGGCGGTCCGGAAATAAATTCGAGTAATACCACAGACGCTGTTTTATTCGTAACAATGTGTATGGTTGAAAGCCGCACTGAAGTTCGCTACTTAAACTTGCCATGACCTGGATATACACCATCTCAGTTGCCTTTCAATGCACGTGCTGGCATGAGTCACAGATGCTACTACTAATATGTTTTCATTTCTCCCCTGAAGGGGGAGGCGGGCCTCTTAAACGGTGATGCCGTTTCTCATGTCGGGAGATTTGTTACGGTGAAAGAGATGCTCGGAGTTGAAGGGTTTTGCGGCCGTGGTCTATACTAATAACTGCCCCAGCATTCGCCTTAGTGCAGGAGAATGGAAAACCACGGAGAACCATTCTCAGGACAGCCGACGGTTGGAGCCAGCCGTGAAGTCCAGCCCTGTCCCGCCTTCCGAATGCAGAGGCGTAGCGCCACGGTGGAGCCGTCGCTACCCCTCATCTGCTCGGTTGGCAGGTCACAGTGCAGAGCTGTTGGACCACGCACCAGCCGTGGCCACTTGAGTGGCGAAACCCACTCTGCATCTGCCGACCGACCTAACAGATGGAGCTTTTCTGAATGTGCTTTACAATAATAACGAATCACCTGCGAGTAGTCCGACTCGTTGGCTGAACGGTCAGCGTACTGGTCTTCGGTTCAGAGGGTCCCGGGTTCGATTCCCGGCCGGGTCGGGGATTTTAACCTTAATTGGTTAATTCCACTGGCACGGGAGCTGGGTGTATGTGTTGTCTTCATCATCATTCCATCCTCCTCACGACGCGCAGGTCGCCTACGGGAGTCAAATAGAAAGACCTGCACCTGGCGATCCGAACCCGTCCTGGGATATCCCGGCACTAAAAGCCATACGACATTTCATTACCTGCGAGTATTTTCTTCAGTTGTACTCTGCAGGATGATATGTTTTGACAGAAAAGTTTCGTATTATCCGATCATGTTTCACTTGGCTCCCGCTTCACGTTTCGGATTACAATTACTGATAAGTAACAGACGAGGTAATTATCGTAATTAGACTGAGGACGACGTTCAGTAAAATGTGCCTGGCATCCAGTGAGTGCCAGGGGATCACGAAGAATTATCTCACCGCTGTAGCTTTAGTACAGCGGGGATAAATCCGGCTTATAGTAAATACTCGATTCTTAACCCGTAGCATATGGCCACACCAAAGACAGACACCACTAAAGGATAATACTGAGAGAATCGAAAGAGACGAACTTCCGAAAACTCTGAATTCCGATATGTAAATGCGAAAATTAGACTATTTATAGAAGAAGAAGAGTTCATTCGTATTTAATTATTATAAAACACATAACTAACACGGCACCAGTAGTGAGAATTAAACAACAAAGGACAAGACCTTTTTCAAAATCGATCTCCTATTCATTAAAGTTACAGCTAAACTCGGTGGCGCAATCTGTAAAAATTTTATGCGTAACACAACGAGTTAGGTTCAGGGATGTCATTTTCGAATGCTTAATGCAGCAACTCTGTGCTTTACCGGCTCATGGAACGTTAATAATAATAATAATAATAATAATAATAATAATAATAATAATAATAATAATAATAATAATAATAATAATGGGCCGATGACCTCAGATGTTAGGCCCCTTTAAACAACAAGTATAATCATCAATAATAATAATAATAATAATAATAATAATAATCATACCGAGCCATTTGGCCATGGTCTCCGAGGCCAGGGAATTAACCACTTAAGGGTAACATTTCCGTCCTGGCCGGGATTCGAACCCGGGACCCTCTCGAACAAAGGCCAGTACGCTAACCATTTAGCCATGGAGCCGGACAGCTTGCCAGTGTTTTCCTGACACTTGAATCCTTTAAAGGTTCAAAACACCGAGTGAGTTGGCCGTGCGGTTAGGGTCATCAGCTGTGAGCTTGCAGTCGGGAGACAGTGAGTTTGCACCGTACTTTCGGAAGCCCTGAAGATGGTTTTGCGCGGTATCCCATTTTCACAGCAGCAAAATGCTGGGACTATACCTTAATTAAGGCCGACTACTAGACCTTTACCACCGAGCTCGATAGCTGCAGTCGCTTTAGTGCGGCCAGTATCAAGTATTCGGGATATAGTGGGTTCGAGCCCCATTGCCGGCAGCCCTGAAGATGGTTTTCCGTGGTTTTCCATTTTCACCAGCAAATGCTGGCGCTGTACCAAAAATAAGGCCATGGCCGCTTCCTTCCCACTCCTAGCCCTTTCCTATCCCATCGTCGCCATAAGACCTATTTGCGTCGGTGCGAAGTAAAGCTATTTGCAAAAAAAAAGTACCTTTCCTATCCCATCGACGCCATAACAGCTATCTGTGCCGGTAAGGCAAAGCAAATTGTAAAAAAAAGATAAGCACTATTCGTATCGTGCCCGGCTCCTTGGCTGAGTAGTCAGCGCCACCACCTACTGTTCACTGGAGCAGGATCGTCTGGTTAATTCCTCTAGCTCGGTGGAGAAGTGTATGTGTTTGTTACACTTCACATACACACTACAGATCGCACGACCAACCACTATACAACACGCAGTAGTAAAATGCATCCATTTAAACAGAATTGGAAGCCGACCATTAAAGCCCCTTCAGGGTGGCAAAAGGAGTATTCTTGTTGTATTTCACCAGTTAGATACTGCATTATTTAAAGTGTTCTACCAGTGGTGGCCTGCCCATAAGATCACAGGGGCACGATCCCTCCCAATAAACATCAATATTATAATTTTGTCTTCTCAATACGTTATACACCGGACACAACTTTTATGTTTATAAGGAAGGCGGCTAATACTTCTAAACTACGAAATCTGATTCAGGGTACAACGTAAAATAGTGTAAAACAGCTCCCGGTCACAACCCCTATGTGACCGTAGAGTGGACGTTTAAAGTGCAGGGCATCAAAACGTTGCCGCTGACTATGTTTCATGGAGAAGCGAGAGAGCCTCGGTCACAAGCAAACTGTGGCCCAGAAGTGTAGCAGGTAGTTCTCTGGTTAAAGGCAAGCTACACAGGTCACTGAATTGTATTTCCTGGTATGCTATTTTTGAAAATACGAAATACTTTAAGCTTACCAATGACTATTGTGGGAAGAGAAAAAAAGGTGTTTGTCTACATTAAATGGAATTAGCGCATTCCTGAGAAGTGCAGTGGTAGCCGATAAGAAAAAATTCGTTGGCTATTATGGCCCTGTGGTTCACTCAGCTTGTACTCTACCAGGTTAATTCCTGGGGGCAAAGGCGGCCGAGCGTAGAGCTAACCACCCTACACAATCAAATGCCGAGGTTACAGATAGTGGAAGCCTTTACCTTGCAGCCCTCCAAGGGCCTTCATAGCCTACCCCTCCAAGGGCCTTCATAGCATGTACGGAGACAGCTTTGGTTTTATTATTGAGAGATTTGTTACAGTTAAGGAAGGAAGGGTGAATCTAACGTATTAATGATAAGGTAAGCCTAGGTGTTTTTTGACGTAAGTCGCTGGTAAGACCCCAGTTAGAGTAAGATTCCAATACTGTATAGGGGACCCACACCAGGACTACTTGAAACGAGAAATGCAAAAATTCCAAAGGAAAGCAGAACGATTTGTTCTGGAGTAGGATTACGAAAATGTTGCTGGGAAGACTTGGGAGTAAGGAGACTAGCTGCTCGACTATGTGGTATGTTTCGAGCTGTCAGTGGAGAAAGAAAGAAATGGCGTATGGCTTTCAGTGCCGGAAGTGCTCGAGGACAAGATCGGCTCGCCAGATTCGGGTCATTTTGATTTGATGCCCGTAAGCAAACTGCGCGTCGTGATGAGGATGAAATTATGATGATGACACATACACCCAGCCCCTGTGCCAGCGAAATTAACCAATTATTGTTAAAATTCACGACCCTGTCGGGAATCCAACCCGGGACCCCTGATGAGCAAAGGCCAGCACACTAACCACTTAGCCATGGATCCGAACTGTCAGTGGAGAGATGGTGTGGAATGGCATTTGAAGACGAATAAGCTTGAGTAGAGTTTTTAAAATTACCGGGCGAGTTGGCCGTGCAGTTAGGAGCCCGCAGGTGTGAGCTCGCATCCGGGAGATAGTGGGTTCGAACCCCACTGTCGGCAGCCCTGAAGATGGTTTTCCGTGATTTCCCATTTTCACACCAGGCAAATGCTGGGGCTGTGCCTTAATTAAGGCCACGGCCGCTTCCTTCCCATTCCTAGGCCTTTCCTGTCCCATCGTCGCTATAAGACCTATCTGTGTCGGTGCGACGTAAAGCAACTTGCAAGAAAAAGTTTTTAAAATTAGAAAAGATCAGCATATGGAGATAAATTTGGAATTCAAGAGGAACATTGGGGCAAACGTTCGTTTATAGGGCGAGGAGTAAGGGAAGGGAAATGTTCGATAAAGTACTTTCAAGACGTTTCAGGAAAAGCTATTGATAGGGAACCTGTCACCTGACCGACCGACAGCCTAAATGTAGATCGTTGATTGATTGATTGATTGATTGATTGATTGATTGATTGATTGATTGATTGATTGATTGATTGATTGATTGATTGATTGATTGATTGATTGATTGATTGATTGATTGATTGATTGATTGATTGATTGATTGATTGATTTCTTTCTTTCTTTCTTTCTTTTAAAGTTTATACCTGCTTGTTTCAGTATGTGTGGGTATTATATTATCCCTATCTGTATTTAAAGCATAATGTGACTCCTCGAGCCGCCCCTGTGTTTTACATGTAAACAGCGAGTGTCCAGAGACCCATTCCCCGCAGTTATTGTCGTCCTTTCGCTGACCTGACTATT
Organism: Anabrus simplex; assembly: GCF_040414725.1. Classification (NCBI taxonomy): domain Eukaryota; kingdom Metazoa; phylum Arthropoda; class Insecta; order Orthoptera; family Tettigoniidae; genus Anabrus; species Anabrus simplex. The sequence continues at coordinate 50,527,938 of NC_090266.1, forward strand.
GGTTGCTATTGATTTCTCTTATCGATTACCCATCAAAGTCGTGACTAGTCTGCAAACTGTGATGCGTTATTTACAATTACCTCTCCTGCTTTCAGCCTCATTTCTCCCGCACAATTCTGGGTATAGAACAATGGCTGCCGTCTCGTAAACGTGTCTACCTCCATAGCTGTGGCCGTATGAGGACTACCAAACAAAAATTGAGTGGAAAAAAATCCAGTTGCCAAAGAAAATCCGTGTACAACCTGAGTACTTTCGATTGCGATATACCACACACGACAAAGCAGCGCAAGAATCGAGCAAATTGGTTTCGCGCCTCGGGTCATGTAACTAACAAATTACGTTCGAGAGATGTCGGACAAGGAAATCACTGATTCAGTAGGTTCCTCTGTGACACATGTGTACTGAGGATGGAATTTCCACAGATATTACATGGCGTCTATTATTAGAATAACGTTTACTAACAAGAGCAAGTCTCATTTGGTGCAGTACCCTTAGTGACGGATAGTTGAGTCAGAGTGCCAATGCCCTACAAAGGAATACCGCCGCCTACTTAAGTAGCAAACGATCTGAAGTTCTAATGAAAGAAAGGCTAAGCGATTAAGATTGACAGAATATCTGTGTGGCACCGGGAGTGTAAAATTCGATGCAAGTGACACAAGAGATACAAGAATGAAATGTTTATGATACAAGAAAAATATGCGAAGCAGTCAACTGATCGCGATAACTAGAACTGCGTACCCCTTTTCCGTAAGCACCTCAATTATTATTTGGTGTGGGCCTGTGGTAAGGATTCGCCCAAGATTTGCATAGACCATACCCTCACGACAGATCAGAAGACGGTACTCGGCCTTAATTGTTAGGCCTAGTTACATCGGCTGCGTTTTGTCCCTATGTCATTTACATATATACAAATTTATTCGCCCCCAGCTTCGTCATTATATCTATATGGTATTTTCCACCACCTACTCAGTGACTTTTTATCAAATTGTCATTGATAATACACATTAAATTGATTCACCTCTAATTTCGTCTTATATTTACAATGTCTTTTCCTCTTCATATTCAATCCAACATTAGTATATACGATGTTAGTAGAAGGATAAGTTTGAATGGTGTCTTTAAAAGTAGGAAAGATCACAATATGAAGATAAAGTTGGAATTCAAGAGGACAAACTGGGGCAAATATTTATAGGAAGGAGAGTTAGGGACTGGAATATCTTACCTACGGAGATGTTCAATAAATTTGAAAATTCTTTGAAATCATTTAAGAAAAGGCTAGGAAAACAACAGATACGGAATCTACCACCTAAATGCAGATGAGGATTGATTGATTGATTGATTGATTGATTGATTGATTGATTGATTGACTGATTGATTGATTGATTGATTGATTGATTGATTGATTGATTGATTGATTGATTGATTGATTGATTGATTGATTGATTGATTGATTGATTGATTGATTGATTGATTGATTGATTGATTGATTGATTGATTGATTGATTGATTGATTGATTGATTGATTGATTGATTGATTGATTGAACCTCCAAAAACTGTGTAAAGTTACCGTCCTCTACGTATTTGTCGGTTGATCTTTCTATTCTTTCATCAGAATACTTCTTTTTGACACACAACCACATCACTAGTCCGTTTTTGTTTTGCCTTAGTCGCCTATTGCTATGTCCTTCATATGTATAAGGCAAGGTTTACTTCGTCATAGTTGAAATAAACTCAATGAACCGGACTGAACTAAAGTTTTTTTTTATCGTTTTCATTCCTCAACCTGAAGGGGTGCGGTGGGCCACTCAGAGGGCCAACGCCCTCTTTCTGGCCAGTAACCAAAGTTAGAGAGTGAATGACGAGTTATCAAACCAAATGTGTACCGGTACTTCATTCTCAAGCTGCAGTTTTCCAGGAAATTATCACAATTAGTCACTGAAGGGAAACTTAATGATCACTTCATGATCTGCCATTAATGGGAATCGTCGCGTATGGGAGGACACAGTCTCATATACCGTACTTATGTGGTGGAAACATTTATTGTACATACAATGGATCACCAATGCAAGATTTCAACCAAGTATTTTTCAATCTACACATTTTCATTCAAGACAGAAGTCAGTGATAACATCTCGTCTGCACCATCATCTGCAAAATTCTTCTAAAACATTAAGAACTATCTCTTCTTATTCCTCCCCTTCGCGAATGGGTCGCTTAGGACCACGCAGAATCAACACTTCCTGTTGACCCAGCATTCCTTGACGTGCAACGATTGTATCTGTTTTCGTTGCTCTGACCATGTGTGCTGTGTAGTCTTCTCTTCGTCCTCGAAACCCCGTGTGTAAATGATTTTCCTGATTTCATTCCGGTCAAGTGGGTCTGGTGATCATTATGCGTTCAAGTCTTTTTCTGTAAGCTTGTACCAATTCGGTCTAAGAACTATCTCAGAGAAACTGATCTTCATATTTTATTAAAATAATGTGTGTTTCATTCACAGAACGGAGTGGCTACGGCTATGGAATGAGCTCTGCATCCAGGGGACAGTGGGTTCGAAACCCACCGTTGCCCATCATGAGAATGTTTTTCTGAGGTGTCCCATTTTCACTCCCAGGCAAATGCTGGGACAGTTCCAATTCATAGAACACAGCCGATTCCTTCCATCTCCTTATCCAATTTAATTCACCATCATTCATTTCATCTTCATTAGCTCCTCAACAGAGGCTGGCGTCAGGAAGGGCATCGGGCCGTAAAACATGATATATGTCATTTCATCTCACTTAATCCGCGTCACAGTATCGAAAAAGGGGAGTAAGGGGTAGATATCAACTGTGTATTTAATTACTATGTAACATTCATTTTCATCCCCCGGCCTAGTAAACCAAAAATAACGCCCGAGGGAATTCGTCGCGCTCACCATGCGGAACCCCGTAATCTGCAAGCCTATATCAATCAATCAATCAATCAATCAATCAATCAATCAATCAATCAATCAATGATCTGCATTTAGGGCTGTCGCCCAGGTGGTAGATTCCCTATCAGTTGTTCACCTAAGCCTGTTTTTAATTTATTTCAAGGAACTTGGAAATTTATCGAACATTTCCCTTGATAAATTATTCCAGTCCCTAATTCCTCTTCCAGAAAATGACTATTTGTCCCAGTTCGTCCTCTTGAATACCAATTTCATTTTCATATGATCATCTTTTCAAACTTTAAAGTAATTATTCAAGCTTTTTCATCCACTAATGTCATTCCACGCCATCTCTCCGCTGACAACTGGGAGCATACCGCTTAGTCGTGCTGCTCGTTTGCTTACTCGCAAGTATACCCAGCCCAAAGTTTATAACATTTTCATAACGCTACTCTTGTGTTGGACATCATCCAGAACAAATCGTACTCCTTACTTTGGATGTATTTTTCCACTTGGATATTCAAGTAATCCTGGTGTGGATGCCATACACCGGAACCATTTTTGAATTGGAGTCATACCATCCTTACTACAAACCCTGAACAACCTCATAACCATATAAGGAGATATGTAAACTTTATTTACGGTCTCGTTAATGTGATCATCTCCAGGCTGAGCAGCGGCCGGCAGTACGTATGGATCGAGCTCAGTTTTGCGGTTGGATAACTTTCTCTACTCCAACCCTGTGTGAATGAAAGATATGTATTCCTGTGGTGGTTGATAGTGTAGTAGGTTGTGTGAAACTCAAGAGCTGTGAATTAAGACTACCACAAGCCAGACACGAACACAGGATCCTCTGAATCGAAGGTTGCTACTTTCATCATACAGCCAAGAAGCCACACTTTAATTACCATATAATATTTACGTATTTATTTTCGCGTTCGTTCATTTGACTAGCTGCTTCGCCTTCCTCGTACGCCGTACACAAAGAGCCCACCTGACCAACACGATCATGTCGATTAGCTAACGAAGCACCCGGATGGCATTCATATTGGGGGTCTCGTCGAGCGTGTTTCTATAGTTTTTGTTGCTAGGATTGGTAGAGAATTTGTCGATGCAAAATTAGAATCGAAACTCGCCGTGTAAAGTGTGATGGCTGCCTGTGTCTCATCAAGGAATAGAACTGTTTTAAAATGTTTCACGCACGTATGTCATGTTATGCAAGGGTCAGTCATAAATAAATTAAATGGAGCAGCAGACTAAATCTTTCTAGTAAAAACTGCTCCAGTTGTGTTAAAATTGTCAGCTGTATAATCTGTTGGCGTTATTTGGCATTATCTCCCCATATAATTACTCACGACCCACTTAAAATATTATAATTTATCATTCTTTTGTGGTCCGCCTCTGTGGTGTAGTGGTTAGTGTGATTAGCTGCCACCCCCGGAGGCCCGGGTTCAATTCCCGGCTCTGCCACGAAATTTTAAAAGTGGTACTAGGGCTGGAACGGGGTCCACTCAGCCTCGGGAGGTCAACTGAGGAGAGGTGGGATCGATTCCCACCTCAGCCATCCTGGAAGTGGTTTTTCCGTGGTTTCCCACTTCTCCTCCAGGCAAATGCCGGGATCGTACCCATCTTAAGGCCACGGCCGGTTCCTTCTCTCTTCCTTGCCGTTCCTTTCCAATATTCCCATCCCTTCACAAGGTCCCTGTTCAGCCTAGCAGGTGAGGCCGCCTTGGCGAGGTACTGGTCATTCTTCCCATTTGTATCCCCGGCCCAAAGTCTGAAGCTCCAAGACACTGCCCTTAAAGCGGTAGAGGTGGGATCCCTCGCTGAGTCCGAGAGAAAAACGGACCCTGGAGCGTAAACAGAGTAAGTAAGTAAGTAAGTATCATTCTTTTGTGTCTAGTAATGGGGAAATCTGCTTAATAAACATATTTCCAGGTCTCTTTTCGAAACCTTACAAACCAAATCATATGGTGCAACAACCCCGAAGAACCTTACACTACTAAACCACCCTGCTCAGCCCAAACGCCTGCAGATTACGAGGTGTCGCTTAGTCGACGCGACGAAGCCTCACGGCCGTTGTTCTTGGCGTTCTAGACCTGGGCCTACTTTCTCACCGTCAGATGGCTCCTCAATTGTAATCACGTAGGCTGAATAGTCCTCGAACCAGCCCTCAGATCTAGGTAAAAATCCCTGACCCGGCTGGGAATCGAACATACATATCCCTACATATCTCGCATCCCATCGTCGATATAAAACCAGTCTGGAAAAATAAGAGGTGCAGAACTAAACGAGGCCACAGGGCTAGTTACAGAGGATTGTGGCGACGTTTAGTAGATTCACAGCAGTTTGCAGACTGATCGCTGAAGGTCTATATAAATGAAGATGTATGTACGTATGTTCTTAAAACTTGTCCACCAGCCTATCTCCGTGATCGCATCGAACTCCTCTCCAGAGACCATAACAAGAGTACCCGACCCTGAAACAACATGTCTTTATCCCTTCATGTAGAGTACAGAGAACGACAATCCACGATAAATCATTCATCGTTATCGCAGTCCGACAATGGAAAATGCTACCAGTGGACGGCAGAGCTTTTAAACATGTCTGTTTCGAAATACAGGAAAACATGAATGAATCACCTTGCTGTGACATCAAAACAACTCCTGCCACTTCCTCTTCATTACTATTTCCCTCTTCTTTTCACATAATATTTTCTGCATCTTCTTCCTACTGTTCCTTCTCTTCACCTTTAAACTGAAGGCGATATTTCGGTATCTTCTTGAAATTTGTAATTATTTCACACGTTCTTCTATTTTGTATATCTAGTAATCTTAGACATTTATTTCGGCTCGACTATAATATTCATATTACTATTCTTCTTCTTCTGAATCTGTTTACCCTCCAGGGTAGGCCTTTCCCTCGGACTCAGCGAGGGATCCCACCTCTACCGCCTCAAGGGCAGTGTCCTGGAGCGTGAGACGTCGGGTCGGGGATACAACTGGGGAGAGTGACCAGTATATCGCCCAGGCGGCCTCACCTGCTATGCTGAACAGGGCCTTGTTGGGGGCTGGGAAGATTGGAAGGGATAGACAAGGAAGCAGCCGTGGCCTTAAGTTAGGTTCCATCCCGATATTTGCCTGGAGGAGAAGTGGGAAACCACGGAAACCCACTTCAAGGATGAATGAGTTGATCTCTTGAGGCTGAGGGGACCCCGTTCCAGTCCTCGTATCACCTTTCAAATGTCGTGGCATAGCCGGGAATCGAACCTGGGCATCCGGGGGTGGCAACTAATCACACTGAACATTACACCACAGAGGCGGACGTACAAACCAAGCCCCATGGCACAACAGATCAGAAGGGCCACGGCCTACCGAGCGACCGCTGCTCAGCTCGAAGGCCTGCAGATTATGAAGTGTCGTGTGGTCAGCACAGTGAATCTTCTCGGCCATTATTCTTCGCTTTCTAGACAGAAGCCACTATCTCACCATCAGATAGCTCCTCAGATGTAATCACGTAGGCTGAGTAGACCTCAAACCAGCCCTCTGGTCCAGTTAAAAAACCCTCACCTCGCCGGGAAACAAGCCCGTGGCCTGGGGATAAGAGACAGGCATGCTACCCTTACACCACGGGGCCGGCTTTTTCTGTACTGATCAATTAAAGAAATCCATTTTTCTAGACAATATTCAGGAAGTGGCCTTTCCTAAGATCGATTACCGTTGAAGTGGATTTAAGCATATTTCATTAACATTTCAGACAATGTTTTGTTGACTGAAGGAGAAAAAGTTTGCTCAGCGTGAACTAGGATCAAACCACTTGAATCTTCTCACTGAGCCTATATTAGAGTGCTAGACTCTGGGATGAGATAATAATAACATCATTTCCTTTACCTACGGAACTCAGACGGCAGAGTGCCGGCCTCTCACCGCTGGGTTCCGTGGTTCAAATCCCGGTCACTTCATGTGAGATTTGTGCTGGACAAAGCGGAGGCGGGACAGGTTTTTCTTCGAGTAGTCCGGTTTTCCCTGTCATCTTTCATTCCAGCAACACTCTCCAGTATCATTTCATTTCATTAATCGGTCATTAATCATTGTCCCAGAGGAGTGCGACAGGTATCGGCAGCCGGCACAATTCATATCCTCGCCGCTATATCGGGGCTTCATTCATTCCATTCCTGGCCCGGTCAACTGACTGGAAACAGGGTGAGGATTTTAAATGTTATTTGCTTTCCGTTCCACTAACAACGTGTACGGTTTTCGGGAACGCCGAGGTGCCGGAATCGTGTCCCTCGGGAGTTCTTTTACGTGCCAGTAAATCTACCGAGACGAGGCTGGCGTATTTCAGCACCACCGGACTGAGTGAGGATCGAACCTGCCAAGTTGGGTTCAGAGGGCCAGCGCTTTACTGTCTGAGCTACTCAGTCCGGCTGACGTAATATTTCCACCCCATTCAGGATAACTTCTAAGCACATCGCTAAAAAGCACTTTTTTGTTGTATAAAAGCAACTATAATACGTCCGCTCACTCAGCGGTAATCGAGTCAGCGAGATGTGATGTTTAGAATGAAGGAACTGATGGGCTGCTTACTGAAACTGCCAACGGCCGCAGCCGTGTTGAAGCACCGGATCCCGTGAGATCTCCGAAGTTAAGCAACATTGGGCGTGGTCGAGATTTGGATAGGTTGCTGCGCGCTGTTGGTGGGGGTAAGGGAATGGAGGAACGGAAAGGAACTGGCCAAACTACCGTACGTAAACTCCGACTCAGGCACACCTTTGCGGAGGTTCGGACCTGATTTCGGGCAGAATACACCCTTATCTTACGCTTCTCGACCTGCTACAGTATAATGTTTCGCAAGGCAGCAGTTTCTTGTGCCATTCAACAGCATACATTCTTTCATGCACCATATAACACAGTAGTTGTCTCGCCTCTACAGGTGTTCAATTGGATGGGTTGCTCCCCGTCTTACGGTCAGTTCCTTAGCTTCATCAGTTAACCGATATTTGAAGTATTCCCTTTAATAAGTGATCCATGCATGATTTCCAGCTGACATCACTCTTGACAAACCGAAGACTGGATGTATTAATACCAGAAGATTCCCGAAAACAACCTTGAATTCGACCAACCATTCCAACCCTGTACACATCCATCAGATACCAACTAAGTCCGGCTTGTCTCAAGACGTATCCTATCCATCTACGTTCTCTATTTGTCATATTTCACGGAACTGACATCTTCCAACAACAGGATTACTATCACTTACCTTGTGATCAGTCTAACAATCTGACCTTCAATACCCTTCTGTAATATCAGATTTTCAAGTATTATACTCTCATTCTGCATCAGATAGCCTACTTTCCAAGATTCACTCGCATAGAATATCAGGCTCGTCGCAAAATTCTTCAGCATTTAACAATAATATTACGCACATTTAAAAATGCCGTGTCGTGCAGGTCTTTGGACTTGACGCCCGTAGGCGACCAGCGCGTCGTGATGAGGATGAAATGATGATGAAGACGGGACATACACCCTGTCCCCCTGCCAGGGGAATTATCCAATTATTGTTAAAATTCCCGAACTTGCCGTGAATCGAACTCGGGACCCTTGTAACCACAGGCAGCACGGTAACCATTTAGCCACGAAGCCGGACATCATGCACATGAAAAGTAGCCTAATTATCTGGCCTATGGGCCTACGTGTTGCTCCGTTTTACGGCCAACGATACATCGGCTCTTTGTCCGACTCGTTGACTGAATAGTCGGCGAACTGGCCTTCGGTTCAGAGGGTCCCGGGTTCGATTCGCGGCCGGGTCGGGGATTTTAATCGCTTCTGATTAATCCTTCTGGCTCGGGACTGGGTGGTTGTGTCCGTCCCAACACTCTCATCTTCATATTCACACAGCACACTACCAACTACCACAGAAACACGCCTCCATATAGGGTTGGCATCAGGAAGGGTATCCTGGCGTAAAACAGGGCCAAATCCACATGTGCGACACAGTTTGTACCGGCGACCCCACATGTGTGGGAAAAGCGGTAAGGAAAGAAGAACAAGAAGAAGAAGAAGATACATAAACTCTTTGGCTGAATGAACAATGAAGTCAGAAAAAGTAGTTTTTCACGCGTGCTGGTTTGCATTTCATGCCCTCCATTTTATGTCATCGTCAGTTATTCTACTACTGAAAATGAAAATGAGAACCTACAACCTGTTTTCCAGTCATTGACCGGGTCAGGGATGTAATGAATGAAGCAGATATAGGCTATTAGTACGATGGGGTCGCCACTCCCAAAGTGATTTATTAATTAATGATAGATGCTATGAAATGAGAATGGAGAGTATGGCTGGAATGAAGGATGACAGGGAAAACCGGAGTACCCGGAGAAAACCTGTCCCGCCCCCGCTTTGTCCAGCACAAATCTCACATGGAGTGACCGGGATTTGAACCACGGTATCCAGCGGTGAGAGGCCGACGCGCTGCCGTCTGAGCCACGGGGGCTCTTTATTCTACTACTAAATAACAATATTCATCTAGTTCCTATAACTTTTCAGTTCCTAAATAAATATTTTCCGCATCAGTAATGTGACCATTTTCTCATATCACATATACGGCACGCAACAGTATCTAGTCAAAGGTAAGCTACACTATTATTATTATTATTATTATTATTATTATTATTATTATTATTATTATTATTATTATTATTATTATTATTATTATTATTATTATTTATTAATTAATTAATTAATTAATTAATTAATTAATAATAATAATAATAATAATAATAATAATAATCGTATGGCTTCAGCTACCGAGTGCTGACATTTCGATTTGACGCCATCTGGCTGTCTGCTCGTCAGTAGAGGAGCAGTGGGGCTCCCACGGCCCTCTAATCAGAGGCCGCGCAGCGGGTCACGTGACTGACCGTGGAAAATTTGAATTCCACTCGCGCGAAATTTGAATTCCACGTGCTCTTGAGGGGCCGAAACTCACTTTAACGGCTAGTTTCCCTTCCCGACGCCTAAAAGAGCAAGCCTAACCTCATGGATGGGTCTAACCTTAGTTTTACAGCTAAATGCCCTTTTCGACGTGGACAGCCGTTATCTTGGAGGGGCGTAACCTTAAAAGACGTAGTTTTACGCCAAGATGCCATTCCCGACGCCAATTGCACAAGATGGCGGCTATACACAACTCTTTATGAGACGGCTTCCTAACCTTACTTTAACGGCTAGTTGCCCTTCCCGACGCATAAGAGAGCGAGCCTAACCACACATCCGCCATCTTGAAGGGACTATCCTTAGTTTCATGGCAAGATGCCCTTCTCGACGCCAATTGCACAAGATGGCGGCTATACACAGCTCCTTATCAGACGGCCTAGGGGCTGCTTGCGCAAGATGGCGGCTGCTCTCTTGAGACGGCCTGGGGTGCTTGTACAAGGTGGCGGCTGCTCTTATAAGACCGCTTAAGGGCTGCCTACGCAAGAAGGCGGAAATTCACGGCTTCTTATGGAGAAAGATGCCGGCCATGGGCGATCGTACAAAATGGCGGCTATACATGGGTTCTTATGGAGAAAATGACGGCCGCAGGCGCATGCGCAGGAGGATATACAAAGCTTCTTATGGAGAAGGATGCCGGCCATGGGTGAATGCACAAGATGGTGGCTATACATGGGTTCTTATGGAGAATGATGAAGCCCATGGGCGCTTGGGCAAGATGGTGGCTGTAAATAGGCTCTTATGAGGCGCGGTAGGGCCGCTCACGTAAGATAGCGGCTGCTCTTATGAGGCAGCCTAGGGGCGCTTGCGCAAGATGATAGCTATGCATGGGCTCTTATAGAGAAGGATGCCGGTCATGGGCGATTGCGCAAGATGGCGGCTATACATAGGCTCTTATAGAGAAAGATGACGGCTATGGACGGTTGCAAGAGATGGCGGCTATACATGGGCTCTTATTTGAACGCCTAGTGCCATAAGAAATACATTGGTTACATTTAAGCCCCTAGCAGTCGAACAAATTATCGGATAAACATGTAACTTGAAATTTCGGTTCTGAAATATACTACCGGTATTTGAATCCTTTGACATGGGTTATAAGCATGTAGCTCATACGGAAAGTGAAATTAAACAGAACGCCTAGTACTATAAGAAATGCATTTGTTACATTTAAGCCCCTAGCAGTCGAACAAATTATCGGATAAACATGTAATTTGAAATTTCGGTTCAGAAAAATACTATTTGAATCTGTTGGCATGGGTCATAAGCTTGTAGCTCATGCAGGAGGTGAAATAAACAGTACGCATAGCACTATAAGAAATACATTGCTTACATTTAAGCCACAGCCTCACCCCTCATCCTCCTAATTATTCGTATAGCAAAAGGGCACGGGACACAACTGCCCTCCTCCTCCTCCTCCTCCTGCTCCTTATCGGTAGAGCAAAAGGCAAAAGGGCAAAAAGGCTCCTCGTTTTGGCTATACATAGGCTCTTATAGCCTCCTCCTCTTCCTCCTCCTCCACATCCTCCTCCTCCTCAGGACAAATGGGCACGGGACACAGCCGCCCTCCTCCTCCTCCTCTGACCGGACATAGCCGTGTTCCTTCTTCTCCACCTCACAGGTCAGCTACGTTCCTCCTCCTCGTCCTCCTCCTCCTCCTCCTCCGACAGACGTAAAGGTGCAAGAGAAAACAGGTTAACTATTGAACAGAAAACTTACAACGCAAAACACAGTAGTTACTGTGCTGTATGTGTCTATTCGACAAGTTCAATCCTGTTACAATTAGCACACACTAGAATTGATAGTAGAACAAGAGAAAACATGATGACAAGTAGTGTTGAGAACAGAAAATACTTATAACGCAAAACATTATGAGATTTGAAATCTGCATTATAAGATTAATCTCTCTGTTGATACAAACGCAATTCTATGCAATCAGCGCGCACACATTGAATTGCAAAAGATGTATGTCTCCATCGGACGTACTACTTCTTAATCACTGCAGATATAATGATTTTACAACTTATCAGGGGATACTATGAAAAATCTTTGGCCTAAGGAAAAGGAGTTTTGTGGGATTCGAACTCATGCAACAGAAAAAAATAGTATAGATTTAGAACTCAGATTTTGTTACAATAGAAAGAACAAAACATGGATTCAAACCCTGTTCTCGTGTCGTAAATAACATAGAGAAAGAAAAAAATTATAGGATGCGAACTTAGAACCCAGGGGGGAGAGGAACTGATCTACTTCCTCTTAAATCAAAAATCACTACTACTATGCAGACAAAATAACGCAAGACAATACGATTTTCTGCAACAATATCTTCTGTCGATATTCATATTAGAATTTAGAAACATCACAACAGCCTGTTCTTACTATCTTCTTGTAATCCTGGGAATCGAACACGTGATTACTTATTGTGCAACGATAACGCTGTAATCATTGACAGAAGGGCAACTCCAAGTCAGCGGAACGTTAGAAATAGAGGACAGACGTACTTCCTCATGAAACAAGAATCACTACTACTATTGATGTGATTAGCGCGCACAAGCTGTATGTAACTAGGAATCGAACCCCCAGCCACATAGTAGAACGGTATTGGCACTTACAACAGATGTTTAGAACACACAGTGCTTAAAATCGATCTACGAAATACAGAATTAAACGTTACATTTTTCTTAAAACAATAATCACCACCACCACGATTAACATTACAGTTTAAACCGACTATCTTACGATCCGGAGGCAAACATGTCGCCAACCTTACAATCTAAAGTTGATTACAGCTAGGATACAACTTATAATAATGAGAAACTAGGGAAACGCATCATCAGAGTGCGGTTTCAACCTGCCCGCTCCATGCTGATAGCTGCATGCAGTAGCATGTGAATAAACGGTAAAACAATAATCACTGCCTACTATTACTCTGCATCGTAAAACTACACACGCATACACAAGATGCATCCGGTTTTTGAAGGCGTTGACGTGTAAATTATTAACAATGCATAGTAGAAACGCACACACTTACCTGAGATTAACAATACTTACACATTGAAAGGGAAAAGAACAGATCTGCATTTAAAACACATTACATTCAAAGTAAATATTTGCATGCAGCGAGCTGGCTGGCTCGCGACCGGAAATAAGCGTTAAATTTCTAATGACAGCAGTGTGCGTCGACTGCATGTCGTGGCTTACAGAGGAATATTGTACCGAGTTAAGACATATTCGTCTACTAGTGACATTCGATGCAATCTCTCTACTGACAGCTCGGAACATACCACTCGTCTCCTTTCTCCCAAGTCTTCCGAGCCCAAACTTGTCAATATTTTCTTAATTCGTCGGAAATCAGCCAGAAGAAATCGAATTAATTTTTCTCTGGATTACTTCCAGTTCTCGAATCAAGTGATGATGGTGAGAGTCCCATACATTGGAAACATACTCTAGTCGGGATCTTACCGGAGACTTATATGCCCTCTTCTTTACATCCTTACTACAACCTCTACATAACCCTATAAACATGTGCAGAGATCCGTAACTTATATTCACAATGCCGTTCATGTGATCACTCCAGTGAATATCTTTCCTTATATTAACACCTAGTTATTTACAAGGATACCCATCACCCCATCAACGCAGTAATGAAAAGTGAAAAGACTTTCCATATTACTCAAAATCACAACCTTACTTTGAACCCCTTTTATCATTATAGCCTACCATTGCCTGCTGTCCATCTCATATTTTCGAGGTTCTCCTCGGAGATGGAATGGCGAAAGACTATAACTGAGAGCCTAATTGCGGTACAAAGCAAGCAAGTCCTTACAGGCCACAAAGGCTCGTGAAGGTAGGCTATTAATATCCGTAGCCTGGATACAAAGTGGAGTAGAGAGGTTAGAACTTTGCTCGGACATTTTTACGCTCCCCCCTCGCCATCCCCCACCCCGGAATTAACCTCGTACTCAAGTTTTGGTGTACGCTGATTGAAATTCAGAGCCATGTGCCATTCCAGAATTGGGAAACTCGTTTCTTGTATTTTTCGACTTTCTGAAAGGGAATCGGACTCATGTGTTTCCGGGTGAAGCGAGCATGTCGTTGCCACTTCGGTTAAGCAGCACCTTTAATTAATTTACAAGCCCATGATTTTCGGGCTTGAAAATCAGAAATAATGCAAGACTACCTGCAGCTCTACCAACGGTAAGGTTGTAACCCATTATATCCCGAATTCAAGCTTGTAGCTACAAGACGCGTACCGTGTAGTCTACGAACTCTGTTTTAAATAATAATTCATAAGTTAGAGAGGCCTGCTATTAACGATTGAAAACTGATTTAATAATATTGGTTTTCCTTCCCACTAACTGCTTTAAGGGTTTTTCGGAGACACCAAGGTGCCGAAATTTCGAGACATTTCAGAAACATTAAATCCACCAAAATCAAAAGCTGTCTCCCCGAATGTGGTGAATCAATCAGGACAATGATACGTATATAGCGTGCGGATGCAATTTTCATTGTTTAATGTAATTGTTTTCAACTTACACACCTGTTGATGCTGAATGGTACACCACACTGAAGGAGATAGCTTCTGAACTTTTGTTATCAACACGGTGACTCGTTCTTCATTTGTTACCCATCATTAAAAGTCTCTTCTGAACTCTGACGATGACCACTCCCGTGTTATTGTTTGAGTCATCGGTCCATAGACCGGTTTGTTGCAGTTCCCCGTGCCACCCTATCCTGTGCTAACTTCTTCATTTCTACGCAACTACTTCATCCTACATCTAATCTGATCTGTTGGTCATATTCATACCTTGGTGTACGCCTGGCGTTCTTACCACCAACAATCAATCAATCAACCAATCAATCAATCAATCAATCACTACTGATCTCCATTTAAGGCAGTCCCCCAGGTGGCAAATTCCATATCTGTTGTTTTCCAAGGCTTTTTGTGAATGATTTTAAAGAAATTGGAAATTTATTGAACACCTCCATTGGAAACTTATTCCAATCAATAACTCTTCTTCCTATAAACGAATATTTGTACCGATTTGTCCTCTTGAATTCCAACTTTATCTTCATATTGTGATCTTTCCTACGTTCAAAGACGCCACTCAAACTTAATCGTCTACAAATGTCATTCCACGCCACCTCTCCGCTGACAGCTCGGAACATACCACTTAGACGAGCAGCACGCCTTCTTTCTCCCAATTCTTCCCAGCCCATACTTTGCAACATTATTGTAACGCTACTCTTTTGTCGGAAATCACACAGAACAAATCGAGCTGTTTTCTTTGGATTTTTTCAGTTCATGAATCAAGTAATCCTGGTGAGGGTCCCATACACTGGAACCATACTCTAGTTGGGGTCTTAACAAAGACTTATATGCCCTCTCCATTACATCCTTACTACAACCCCTAAACACCCTCATATCCACGTGCAGAGATCTGTATCCTTTATTTACAATCCTATTTATGTGACTCCCCCAATGATGATCTTTCCTTATATTAACACCTACATACTTACAATGATCCCCAAAAGGAACTTTCACCCCATCAACACAGTAATTAAAACTGAGAGTACTTTTCGTATTTGTGAAACTCACAACCTGACTTTTAACCCCGTTTATCACAATAAAATTACCCACCGTCCATTTCACAACACTATGGATGTCACCCTGCAGCCGCTCACCACCTTGTAACTTATTTATTACTCTATACAGAATAACATCATCCGCAAAAAGCCTTACCTCTGATTCCACTTCTTTACACATATCATCTATATATATAAAATAACTTGTCCTGACTGACTGACTGACTGACTGACTGACTGACTGACTGACTGACTCATCATAGCCGAGCCAAAACTACTGGGCATAAAGAAATTAACTTTTGGGGATACATTCATATTAAGATGTAGGTGCTCGCTAAGAGAGGATTTTTGAATATTCCGTCGCTAAGGGGGTGAAAAGGGGGGGGGGTGAAATTTTAAAATGAGTGTATCTATATCTCAAAACTTTAAAAGTTTACAGATGTAAAAATTGGTATTAAGAATCTTCTTTAAAAAAAGAAACACGTATTTTTTTCAGAAAATCCCAATAAGAGGGTTGAAAAGAGTGAAAAGGGGGTTCAATGCCTTTAATGAGGGTACCGGTACTTATATCTCAGAAACTAAAGATATTACAGACCTGAAAATTGGTACGTTTGATCTATTTTAAAAATAAAGAGACATGTACTTTTTGTTTCTGGAAAATCCAATTAATGGGAGAGTGAAAAGGGGGGTGAATTTTTAAAATGAGTGTATCCATATCTCAAAACTTGAAAAGTTTACAGATGTAAAAATTGGTATTGAGAGACTCCTTTAAAAATAAAGAAACGCGTACTTTTTTGTTTTCAGAAAATCCCAATAGGAGGGGTGAAAAAGGGTGAAAAAGGGGTTGAATGACTTTAGTCAGGATACCGGTACTTATATCTCAGAATCTGAAGATATTACAGACCTAAAAATTGGTACGTTTGATCTATTTTAAAAATAAAGAGACATGTACTTTTTGTTCCTGGAAAATCCAATTAATGGGAGAGTGAAAAGGGGGGTGAATTTTTAAAATGAGCGTATCCATATCTCAAAACTTGAAAAGTTTACAGATGTAAAAATTGGTATTGAGGGACTCCTTTAAAAATAAAGAAACACGTACTTTTTTGTTTTCGGAAAATCCCAATAGGAGGGGTGAAAAAGGGTGAAAAGGGGGTTGAATGCCTTTAGTCAGGATACCGGTACTTATATCTCAGAATCTGAAGATATTACAGACCTGAAAATTGGTACTTTTGATCTCTTTTAAAAATAAAGAAACACGTATTCTTCAGTTTTTGGAAAATCCAATTAATGGGAGGGTGACAAGGGGAATGAATTTTTAAAATGAGTGTATCTATATCTCAAAACTTGTATAGTTTATAGGTGTAAAAATTGGTATTTAGAATCTCCTTTAAAAAATAAAGAAACACGTATTTTTTGTTTTCGGAAAATCCCAATAGGAAGGGTGGAAAAGCGTGAAAATGGGTTGAATGCCTTTAATGAGCGTACATATATCTCAAAACCTGAAGATTTTACAGACCTGAAAACTGGTATTTGGGGTCTACTTTAAAAATAAAGAAACAGGTATTTTTGTTTTTGGAAAATCCAAATAATGGGGGGTGAAAATGGGGGAGAATTTTTAAAATGAGTGTACCTACATCTTAAACTTAAAAAGTTTATACATGTAAAAATTGGTATTTAGAATCTCCTTTAAAAATAAAGAAAGATGTATTTTTTGTTTTCGGAAAATCCCAATAGCAGGGGTGAAAAAAGGGCTGAATGCCTTTAATGAGGATACTTATATCAGAAACTTAAGATATTACAGACCTGAAAATTGGTATTTGGGATCTACTTTAAAAATCGAGAAACATGTATTTTATTTTATTTTTTGTTTTTGAAAAATCCAATTAATGGCTGTTAAACAGGAGTGACAAGTTGGGGTGAATTTTTTGAAAGACTATATCTACAGAATATCTGAGAAACGTAAAATTTTACAGACGTAAAAGGTGGTATTTGGAATCACCTGTAAATGTAAATAAACATAGGTGATTTGTTTTTGGAAACTCCACTTGAGGGGAACTAAAAAGTGGGTGAAATATTAAAATGAGAATTTCTACAGCATATCTCAAAAAACGTAACATGTTACAAAAGTGAAAAACGGTATTTTCTATCTCTATTAAAAATAAAGAAACGTGTATTTTTAGTTTTCGGCAATACTACTTGGAGGGAGGGGGGAAGGGGTAAAAGTGACGGAAAATGGTATTGAATTCTTTTAATTAGGCTACTGATATCTCAAAATGAAGATGTTACAGACGTGGAATTTGATATTTGGAATCTGCTTTAAAAGTAAAGAAACACGTATTGTCGGAAAATCCAATGAAGAGGGGGAGGGGGGTTAGGTGAAAGAATTAAAAAATTAATTGACTTAATTGTTTGAGAATACTTACATCCAATAAAAACTAAAGTTGTTACAGACGTGAAAATTGGTATTTGGATCTCCTTTAAAAACAAAGAAAAACGCGTTTTGTTGGGGGGAGAAATCATCTTGGGGGGGGGCGGCGGGAGTGAAAATGAGTTGAATTCCTTTCATGAGGACACATAAATCATAAACTGAAGAAGTTAGAGTCGTGATAATTAGTGTTTAGAAGATCCTTTACTATTAAGGAAACAAGTATTTTTTGCCGGAAAATTCACTTGGGGGAGGGGGAAGAGTGTGAATGGAAGTGCAAAAAAGTGAATTATTTTCATGGGGATATTATATCTCAAATATGAAGGTAATAGATGTGAACATTGGTGTTTGGAATCTCCTTTAAACATAAAGAAACACCTTCTTTAAAAATTTTTTGGGAGAGGGTTAAATAAATTTAACGGCTGTGGGGTGTAAAAGGAGGTGAGACAACTGATGTTACTGTTCATAACGTACTTATAAGAAGCCTCCGTTGCTCAGGCGACAGCGCGCCGGCCTCTCACAGCTGGGTTCCGTGGTTCAAATCCCGGTCATTCCACGTGACATTTGTCCTGGACAAAACGAAGGCAGGACAGATATTTCTCCGCATACTTCGGTTTTCCCTGTCATCCTTCACTTCAGCAACACTGTCCAATATCATTTCATTTCATTTGTCATTCATTAATCATTGCCCCAGAGGAGTGCGACAAGTTTCGGCAGCCGGCACAATTCCTATTGTCCTATTGTCTTTCCATTCCTGACCCGGTCGATTGACTCGAAGCAGGCTGTAGATTTTCGATGTACTAATTCTGATCATAAACCGATCATTTTTAATCTTTCCTGGGTTCGTTTTCAACAGCCAAATTTTCCTTCGGAGAACGTTCTTAGATTACAGAAGATTCTCCTGGCATATAAATAAAAATGTAAACACATTTGAAATAAACGATAGGAATGAGATTGACCGTCCAATTGTTCACCTCTATAATAAGGTCAACAATGCACGGAAGTATGTCATTCGTATCGCCAGAAATCCCGCATACGTGCCTACGCGCGACAATGGTGCTGGTCACATTGTCAACTATCACAATGGCAGCAGATGTAATTTACCGCCAAGTAGCGGTCTTGCATCTTGCTGTGCGGTACAGAACATCTATAATAATAATAATAATAATAATAATAATAATAATAATAATAATAATAATAATAATAATAATAATAATAATAATAATAATAATAATAATAATAATAATAATAATAATAATAATGTTCTGGACCGTCGTCAAATGTGCGGACCGCGCAGGAAACGGGTCCTGGACGGGTAATGACTAAGAATGCAGCCCGGCCGCGGGCTCAGTACCGCCAAGGCACCCAAAACGACACCACGCCGGATCTCCTGAAGGATTTTATATATATTAAGAATACTTACAGGAAAAGATGGCAAAGATTTAGGGACCCAGCTGACCGGGTGGAATACCTGGACCTGGCCCGGGAAGAACGAAATCGATTGCTGGAAAGAAAGATTGAAAAATGGGAGGAAACGTGCCGTAATCTATTAGAAAACGAGTCAGATCTGGAATTTTGGCGGATTCTCGCAGTAAACGAGTCAGATCGCGAATTTCGGCGGATTATATATCTAAAACAATAAGCATTCAATTATAAATTTCAGTATAATACGGTAGCGAAGCATGGGTATCCTGCTAGTCTATATATATAAAATAACTTGACCTGACTGACTGACTGATGGACTGATTCATCATCGCCGAGCCAAAACTACTGGACATAAAGAAATGAAATTTTGTGGATATATTCATATTAAGATGTAAGTACTCGCTAAGGGAGGATTTTGGATATTCCGTTGCAAAGGGGGTGGAAGGTGGGGTGAAATTTTAAAAAGCGTGTATCTCTATCTCAAAACTTTAAAAGTTTACACATGTAAATTTGGTATTTAGAATGTCCTTTAAAAATGAGGAAACATGTATTTTTGTTTTCGGAAAATCCCATTAGAAGGGGTGAAAAGGGTGAAAAAAGTGTTGAAACCCTTCAATCAGGATCCCGGTACTTATGTCTCAGAAACTGAAGATATTACAGACCTGAAAACTGGTACTATTGATCTCCTTTAAAAATAAAGAAAAACGTATTTTTTTTTTGTTTTTGGAAAATCCAGTAAATGGGAGGGTAAAAATGGGGGTGAATTTTTAAAATGAGTGTATCTATATCTCAAAACTTGGAAAGTTTACACATGTAAATATCGGTATTTAGAATGTTCATTGAAAATAAGGAAAATCCCAATAGGAGGGGTGAAAAGGGGTTAAAATGCGGTTGAATGCCTTTAATGAGGATACTTATATCTCAAAAACTGAAGATATTACAGACCTAAAATTGGTGTTTGCGAACTCCTTTAAAAATTAACAAACATGCATTTTTTGTTTTTGGAAAATCCAATTAATGGGGGGTGAAAAGGGGGTGAAATTTTAAAATGAGTGTATCTATTGAACCCGACAGGGGCATGATCCAAGGACCTTAGGTTGATATCGATATCCGTAATTACGCACGCAATGCTATTAAAGGGAAAGAACGCTGAAAATGATTAATATTCATATCATTAATAGAGGTCATACCGGAACTAATTAATATTCATACCATTGAGATAGATAAATTGTGTATTTTAAAATTATTTTACGAGATTTCTTTGTCTGCGACTTATTGCGCAGTATTATCCTTTGTGTAGCGGGGGCCCCGCAGATGAAGCCAAGCCAACTTAGACCCGGGAGGGGTTACGAATGGGGATTCCCTGTGACATCACTCGAGAGAAGACATCCCTCCTCAAGGCTCACAGAATGAGGGGAAACTAACTTTTTCGAAACGGAATATAGGAGCCATCTTGGAATCGGACTGGCCAACTTAATTACCTACGAGGTAGAAAATTAATAAAACTCGAATTAGGGGCTCATCTCCCGATTTAAAAGGGATGAATGTTACTGGGACATTTATTTAGAGTGTTTAATGTCCTCTTCCGTGATAACTTTCAGCAGAAGAAAGAATACTGTGTTGTTTCTGCGTGGAAAAGTACTGGGGCCATCTGTTTAGTCTCACGACAGCTCCTCGAGATCGGGACTTCACCCCGTGTGGTAGGGGAAGCAGAACATATTTTAATTAATTTAAAGAGATTCACCGAAGGATAATTGAGTGGTTATGTCTCAATCGCACCAACTAGATACTGGTCACCGGTCACCCGCACTATTTTACCTCGACTACGCCGGGAATAGGCGCTACGCAAATTAGTGGAAGGGGTATCGCTCCCTAGTAAAAACTACTGCAGGAAGGGAGAAGAGTCAGTCGGGATTTGTGGCTTACAGACGGCGAAGCTACGTGCCGTCGAGCTTCCAGCGATCTTTTGTTTGAGTGAATTTCAATTTAATTTACAAGTGAAATCGCGTACTGTGCGTAAATATTGCAGAGATTGGATAGACGTGATGCTAGTGTCTAAACTTTAAAGATCAGGGACGTGTCGCGAACATTAAATATAATTTGTAATAATATTATTATTATTATTACTACGGCGCTACTGTGTCGAGTAGTAACATAGGTACGCGGAATCCGAAACTGAATCGCGGATTGCGGAGTGAGGTCCGATATCGTGGCTGGACGTTCACACTGAATGTAACTAAACAAATCTTGGAATAAATAGTGACGTGTTGTGTGCCTCAGGAATACTGCCAGCGGTTTCGTCAACCTAGAACAATGGACTCCCGGTTGGAAGGAAGAATGGTGCCTCCAGTAACTGCTTTGGTGCCTATGGGTCAGCACTAAACCAGCAATGGACTCCCTGAGCTGACAACGGGTCATCGAGATGGAGATGAGTATCAATCATAAATAATATGACGTAATCAGATTGGGCGGGGAACAGTTATAATTACCTGACGCTATAATGTTAAAGATTGTAACTTCAGTAATGTAGATGTGCTACCATGATACACGTAGCTTCTATTTACTTTATTTAATTAGTAACACGTCTGAGCAATCAATTGTAAATAAAGGGGTAATACGATAAGTTTGCATGCAGTAGTATTTTGACTTAATCATTTTATTTGGGGAAACTTGTAATTATTGATGCGTCAGGAGACCAATTTTTTTTGTAATTCAGAGTAATTCAAGTTAGGCTGTAGTTAGTCCAGCGATGATAATGCATGGCTGGTAAATAGTGTAATTTTATTCCGTGAGCACCCAGAACTACGAGATATGACTTCGGAACTGACACCCAGGCCTCCACTGACATATATTTAGATAGGAAGTGTACAATTTTAATTGGCAGGCTTATCACAATTTAAGTGCAAATTGAGGAATATTTAATTCATAATTGTATTACCGTGTGACGATTTTATCTGAAATCACAATTTAGATATGGATTAATTACACCATTATTACGAGGAAGTTAATTATGATCACGCAGTATGGTCTGATTTCCAGGTAAGTCGTGTAGGGAGATAGTGTAATGATGAACCCAATAATAATAATAATAATAATAATAATAATAATAATAATAATAATAATAATAATAATAAATTGTAGTTATGGTAATCATGCAAGTATTGGTATCATAGAAACCGGTGTCGCGTCGCGGGATCATGATATTGTAAACGAATGTGTGTGTTGAATTGAAGTGAAGTATTGAGAGCCGATGTAGTTTTGTTTAATGAACAATGAAGCTCAGTTTATTAGTGAACGATCTCCGAGATGGGGTGTTTTGTTAAGAAAGGGCGTTATGCCTGCGAAGGCCGAGGCCATTGACCACCCGCCGTGCAGGGGCTGGGGGCAGTTGACCTAGTGAGGAGAAGTGTTGGTTTTTTTTTTGTATGCTCGTCCGCTCGTGTAAGGGGGAGCCTAGAGTGGAAGAGAATGAGGGCGGAAGAATCGCCCAATAATGAAATATTCAACACGCCAGAATGATGTAGTCGCTAATAAATGACACAGCGATTGTTACCAGTACTTGTTAGCTTACTGTCATTACACACTTGAGTATAATGTAGCTTAGGGTTTTCAGAGTCCCACTTCCATCCCAAGGGGTGTCAGTTCAGTTCCCGACAGCGGCATTGGTACCCCAATGCTCAACCGAAGGCTGGATGTCTCACTTGTTTACTGTATATAATTTGTGTTCTTTAAGGGTTTATGTATCTTGTTGTGATTATAATTGAGTTGCCGATGGTGTCGACCATCGGGGTGGTGAATTTTTACAAGAGAGGGTCGGTTCAAACCCGGGCGTTTGTTCCACAATTTTATGAGTTCCTTCTTGGTACTTCGTTGGGGAATAGTTGTGTGTTTAGTATAGGGATTGCTCAGATTCGTTGCATGCATGTTAATCCTATGGGTCAATGATATCACATAGCCTCAGTGTCTATGATAAGTGTTTTCCGTTCGAATCTCGTCATAATGGATCGCTCTGCGATAGATAATACTCGGATCCATCACATACGACTAAAAGTCGATAACAAACAACAACAATTGATAATAATCCATGTAATTCATTTGTATATAAATGCGTCATTACCATCATCATCATTAAGGCCTAATAAACCACTTGTATTAATCTAAACTTTAACCCGAATGTGTTCTCATTGTAATTTAGTATGATCCGTCTCCTACCCTGTATGCCTTTAAGCTATGTCGAGTTAAGCGCCTATTTGTTTTATTCTAACCCGTTAACGCCCTGTAGATATCATGCCGGAGCCATTATGTGTAGGGACGGGTGCACTATATCTCAAAACTTTTAAAGTTTATAGATGTAAGAATTGGTATTTAGAATCTCCTTCAAAAATAAAGAAACACCTATTCTTTGTTTTCGGAAAATCCCAATAGGAAGGGTGGAAAAGGGTGAAAAAAGGGTTGAATGCCTTTAATGAGGATACTTCTATCTCAGAAACTGAAGATATTACGGACCTGAAAATTGTTATTTGGGATCGCCTTTGAAAATAAAGAAACACGTATTTTTTTGTTTTTGGAAAATCTAATTAATGGCGGTTAAACAGGAGTGACAAATTGGGGTGAATTTTTTGAAAGACTATATCTACAGTATATCTCAGAAACGTAAAATGTTACAGACGTAAAAATCGGTATTTGGAATCTCCTGTAAAAGTGAAGGAATATACTTGAATTGTTTTTGGAAACTCCACTTAAGGGGAACTAAAAAGGGGGTGAAATTTTAAAATGAGCATTTCTACAGCACATCTCAAAAACTTAACATGTTACCGAAGTGAAAAATGTTTTTTATCTCTATTGAAAATAAATAAACATGTATTTTTTGTTTTCTGAAAAACAACTTGGGTGGAGGGGTAAAAGTGACCGAAAATGGGGTTGAATTCTTTTAATTAGGGTACTGATATCTCAAAAGCTGAAGATGTTACGGACGTGAAATTTAGTATTTGGAATTTCCTTTAGAAATAAAGGAATACGTATTTTTTATTTTCGGAAATCCACCTAAAGGGGGTAGGGAAATTGAAAAATTTGTTGAATTATTTGTATGAGGATAGTATTATCTCAAAAACGAAAGATTTTGCAGACGTGAAACTTGGTAATAGGGATCTGCTTTAAGATTAAACAAACATGTATTCTCGGAAAATCCAATGAAGGCGGGGGAGGTGAAAAATTGAAAATTTAATTGAATTAATTGTATGAGGAGACTTACATCTAATAAAAAGTAAAGTTGTTACAGACGTAAAAATTGGTAATTGGATCCCCTTTATAAACAAAGAAAGAAGCGTTTTTGGGCGAAATCATTTTTTTGGGGGGGTGAAATGGAGTTGAATTCTTTTATTTGCACACATATATCAAAAACTGAAATGCTAGAGTCGTGATAATTGCTATTTAGAACATCCTTTACTATTAAAGAGACAAGTATATTTTGCTGGAAAATTCACTCAAGGGGAGTGGGGGAGTGTGGAAGGAAGTGAAAAAAAGTGAATTTTTTTATGGGGATAGATATATCTCAGAACTGAAGGTAATAGACCTAAATATTGGTCTTTGGAATCTCCTTTAAATATAAAGAAACACGCTTTCTTTCTTTTTTGGCGGGGGGAGGGGTGTAAATCAATTAACGACGGTGGGGTAAAAAAGGAATTGAGACCAATTGATTTTACTGTTCACAATGTACTTATTTTGATCATAAACTATCATTTTTAATGTTTTCTGGGTTCGTTTTCAAGAGCCATCTTTTTTTAATAGAGCATAAAGTTAGATTACAGTAGATTCTCCTGGCATATAAATACAAATTTAATCACATTTGAAATAAACGATAGGAATGATATTGACCGTGCAATTGTTCACCTCTATAATAAGGTCAATAATTCACGGAAGTATATAATTCGTGTCGCCAGAAGTCTCGCGCACTTGCCTACGCGCGACGATGGTGCTGGTCACATTGTAAGCTCTGACAATGGCAGAGGGTGTAATTTACCGCCAAGTAGCGGTCTTGCATCTTGCTGTGGGTTCCAAATTATCAATAATAATAATAATAATAATAATAATAATAATAATAATAATAATAATAATAATAATAATAATAATTTCGTGTGGCTATTTCTAGCCGAGTGCAGCCCTTGTAAGGCAGACCCTCCGATGAGGGTGGGCGGCATCTGCCTTGTATAGGTAACTGCGTGTTCTTGTGGTGGAGGATAGTGTTATGTGTGGTGTGTGAGTTGCAGGGATGTTGGGGACAGCACAAACACCCAGCCCCCGGGCCACTGGAATCAACCAGTGAACGTTAAAATCCCCGACCCGGCCGGGAATCGAACCCGGAACCCTCTGAACCGAAGGCCAGTACGCTGACCATTCAGCCAACGAGTCGGACATAATAATAATAATAATAATAATAATAATAATGTTCTGGACCGTCGTCAAAATGTGCGGACCGCGCTGGAAACGGGTCCTGGCCGGGTAATGACTACGATTGCAGTCCGGCCGCGGGTTCAGTACCGCCAATGCACCCAAGACGACACAACGCCGGATCTCCTCAAGGATTTGATCCACATTAAAATGCTTATAGGAAAAGATGGCAAAGATTTAGGTACCCAACTGGCCGGGTGGAATACCTGGACCTAGCCCGAGAAGTACCAAATCAATTTCTGGAAAGAAAGATTGAAATATGGGAGGAACGTTGCCGTAATCTCTCAGAAAATGAGTCAGATCACGAATTTGGGTGATTTCTCTCAGAAAACGAGTTAGATCGCGAATTTCGGCAGATTATATATAAAACGTTAAGCATTCGATTACAAATTTCATTATAATACCGTTGCGAAGCACGGGTATCTTGCTAGTTTATATATATATATAAGAAAACATAAAGGTCCAATAATACTGCCTTGAGGAATTCCCCTCTTAATTATTACAGGGTCAGATAAAGCTTCGCCTACTCTAATTCTCTGAGAAACATAGCCACCCATTCAGTCACTCTTTTGCCTAGTCCAATTGCACTCATTTTTTCCAGTAATCTCCCATGAACCACCCTATCAAATGTGTTAGACAGGTCAATCGCGATACAGTCCATTTGACTTCCTGAAGCCAGCATATCTGCTCTATCCTGCTGGAATCCTACAAGTTGACTTTCAATGGAATTGCCTATCCTAAAACCGAACTGCCCTCTATCGAACCAGTTGTTAATTTCGCATACATGTCTAATATAATCAGAAAGAATGCTTTCCCAAAGCTTACATGCAATGTATGTCAAACTTACTGCCCTGTAATTTTCACCTTTATGTCTATCACCCTTTCTTTTCTACACAGGGGCTACTATAGCAACCCATTATCTTTAGCACATCCCCAGAAATCTTATCAATTCCAGTCGCTCTTCTGGTATTAAACTTTTGTATCTTATGTAAACATCATTGTTATCACATGTAAATTTTAATACTCCTTTAGCATTAGTCGCCTCCTCTATCTGGACATTATCCTTGTAACCAACAATATTTACGTACTACCTAATGAATACTTCTGCCTTTTGAACATCCTCAAATACACACTCTCCTTGTTCTTAACGATTTCTGGAATGTCCTTCTTGGAACCTGTATCTGCCTGAAAGTACCTATACATACCCTTCCATTTTTCACTAAAGTTTGTATGACTGCCAATTATGCTTGCCATCAAGTTATCCTTAGCTGCCTTCTTTGCTAGATTCAATTTCTGAGTAAGTTCCTCCAATTTATCCTTACTTCCACAGCCATTTCTAACTCTATTTCCTTCCAACCTGCACCTCCTTCTTAGTCTCTTTACTTCTCTGTTATAATATGGTGCTTCTTTACCATTCCTTACCACCTTTAAAGGTAAAAACCTGTCTTCACATTCCTCAACAATTGCTTTAAACCCGTCCCAGAGTCTGTTTACATTTTTATTTACCGTTTTCCACCGATCATAGTTACATTTTTTAAAGTGCCTCATACCTGCTTTATGAGCCATATTGTACTTCCTAATAGTCCTACTTTTAGGACCTTCCTTTTTTATCACATCTTTGACTGCAACAAAAACAGCTTCATGATCACTAACACCATCTATTACTTCAGTTTCCCTATAGAGCTCATTTCGTTTTACCAGAACCACGTCTAGGATATTTTACCCTCTAGTTGGTTCCATTACTTTCTGAATCAGCTGTCCTTCCCTTATTAGCTTATTTGCCATTTGTTGGTCATGCTTCCTGTCGTTCTCATTTCCTTCCCAATTAACATTTGGAAAAACTCAGATCTCCCTCTACAATCACATTCCTTTCCGTGTCGTTTCCCTCATAGCTGATAATCTTATCAGATAATTCTGAATCCGTGTCAGCGCCACCCTTTCCCGGTCTGTTCACTCCAAAGGTATCAAGTTGCCTATTATCTTTAGAAATGAGCCTTACACCTAGAATTTCATGTTTGTTATCTCAAACTTTTTCGTAGCCTACAACACTTCTATAAAAAACGAACTGAACAATTCCTGGATGTCTTAAGATTGGTCCCATCATTCTCTCTCTTCTTCTCGTCAAATTTAGACAAATCCATCACCTCTCACCAATTCGATTCCGTACCTCTTCATTCATGGTTAGATCTACCCTCCTCAACTTCAGCATTCTTCCGTAACACCACATTTCAAAACCCTTTCTTCTCCTTTCAGAGTTAGTTATGGTTCACGTTTCACTTCCATACAATGCCACACTCCAGAAGAAAGTCTTCAGAAACATCTCTCTAATTCCTATATCAATGTTCTAAATGAGCAAATTCCTTTTCTTAAGAAAGGCTTTCCTTGCTTGTGCTAGTCTGCATTTTATGTACTCTTTACACCTGCCATCGTTTGTTAAATTACTATCCAAATAACAATAGTAATCTACGTTCTTTAAGACTTCATTTCCTTATCTAACATTTCCTGTATCACCTGACTTCCTTCGACTGCATTTCATTACTTTTGTTTTGAACATACATATTTTCATCTTGTACTCTTTCTACAAGACTCTGTCTATACCATTCAGCAATTTTTACTCTTCTTCTGCAGACTCAGATAAAATATCGATGTCATGGGTAAATCTCAGAGCTTTGATTTCCTGTCCTTCGATTGTTAATCCTTTTCCAAATTCCTCTTTGATTTCCTTTATTGAAATTTCTATATAAACATTGGAAAGGAGTGGGAACAAACTCCAGCCTTGCCTCACTCCTTTCGTGATTATTGCTACATTTTTCAAAGTTCTAGATTGTTATCAGTACAGACTGGTTTTTGTGCAGATTAGGATTGTTTTTCTTTCTCAGTATCTGATCCCGATCACCTGCAGAACCTCAAATTGCTGAGTCGAATCAACATTAGCGAGTGCCATTTCTAGATGTACGAACGCCATCTACTTGGGCTAGTCCTTCTTCGTTCGGTCCTCTAACATCAGACGTTAAGTCAGGATTGCTTCATGCATTTCTACATGCCTTCTGAAGACAAATTGATCTTCCCCCAACTCAGTTTCAGCTTGTCTTTCCATTCTTCTGAAATATAATACATGTTAAGATATTTCACCGAGCTCGATAGCTGCAGTCGCTTAAGTGCGGCCAGTATCCAGTATTCGGGATATAGTAGGTTGGAACCCCACTGTCGGCAGCCCTGAAAATGGTTTTCCGTTGTTTCCCATTTTCACACCAGGCAAATGGTGGGGCTGTACCTTAATTAAGGCCACGGACGCTTCCTTCCCTTTCCTAGCCCTTTCCTGTCCCATGGTCGCCATAAGATGTATCCGTGTCGGTGTGACGTAAAGCAAAATAGCAAAAAAATAAGATTTTTCAGGCTTAAGCTACTAAACTAATGAAGTGGTAGTTTTCACACCTGTCAGGACCCGATTCCTTGGGAATATGTGTAACAATATTTTGCCTAAAATCGGACGTTACTTCTCCTCCCATATACTATAAATCATCTTCCTACTCATTAGTAGATGCTTTTCGCATCACTCAACGTTCTCCTGCTGACAAGATCTTCTATTAGCGGCTAATACTTTGCGTGAGAATAAAAACGTTGTGTGGCGCATTTCAACGATGTCAAATATAATATTGTTGTTTCTCAATATCGATGTGGGAGGAGCTCCTTGTCAGAATTTCTTCCACAACCCAAAATTATCCGTTCACAGACGAATTCGATATTAACCGGATAAAAATATGTTTACTACTGCATTTTGTACAGACTACATTGGATCAGTTTGAATCACTTTTATGGACTAAACATGACAAAGAAAAAAATATAGACTCGTCGAAAGACTTCACACTGCATGAACAACAGTAAATACAGCTACTCGTTCTGGCCAAGAAAATACTGTACTTGATTGTATTTGATTTAATGAAGTTAATCTGCATGCTTCAGAATGAACAGTTTATTGCTTTTCTATTGCCGTGTGGTAATTATGTAATTAACTTCATTTAAACCGTTTGTGTTTTTATGTTTACCATAAATAATATCTCCGTTAACTGTTGTAAAGATCAGATTTTTCAACACAATATTATTTTATCTTCGTGGAATTAAAGAAATGTACAGTTATTGTTATATCCGTGTTATTGTTTTATTGAGGGATAGGAAGTTGCTATGCCTTTGCTGGCGAGACCTAGTGTTTACATGGTATGGGCTAGAGCAAATTTGTTATTTTCATTGATCTCTCTCGGTCTCATCCCTGGCTTTGACAATATGAAAGTGACTGAGGTATGAGCGATGCTAGTAATGCCAACCCTTATGCAGCCAGTCCCTTCTATGAATGGTTTGAAAATGTTGCTCATAGGGTCGGTTGGTGAATGCACTTCAGTGGGTTTGGGAGACTGATATGTAATAGCAATTTCTGGCGCAGTGAGGAAAGCATCGGGAAACTCCTCCCCTCTCATTTTCCTAGTACGCCTCTTCAGTTATGCCTATTCCATCTATCACAGCTAATCATGGAGCTGTTGTGTCCGACTCGTTGGCTGAACCGTCAGCGTAATGGCCTACGGTCCAGATGTCCCGGGTTCGATTCCCGGCCGGGTCGGGGATTTTAACCCTAATTGGTTAATTCCAATGGCACGGGGACTGGCTGTATGTGTTGTCTTATCATCATTTCATCCTCATCACGACGCGCAGGTCGCCTACGGGAGTCCACGCACCTGGCGAGCCGAACCCGTCCTGGGATATCCCGGCACTAAAAGCCATACGACATTTAATTTTCATGGAGCTGTTGTGGATCCAACCTGCCTTCGAGCTGAGGACTGAACGTACAGGAAATTGCGTGTAAGAATACGACTTGATCTACAGGTTAATTCAGGGTACCATGCAAAGAAGCTAAAAATAAAGCATCACATATATGTACCTACATATACTATCGTTTATCTATATTATGTACACGATAGTCTTGTAATGCATAACAAAGTTGCGTTGAAATAATTATTGTTACTGCAATTGTATACCTTGGAAAGAAATCAGTAACATTAGATTGTTCTTGCTCACGATAGCCTCTTAAATCAGTACTCATCTTAACGATTCCAAAGTAATTAACAAAATAAAGGACTATTCATCATGTCCTAAAGGATGATCCTCCATTTAAAGTAGTTCTATCCTCATCATCGGAAATTACTGTCTCCAAACGCTTTCATGCTGGGTCGATTTTTTCACGCATAACATCTTCGAATGTAATTGCTTTTCTTTGTTAAAGAAACGTTGCCAACGTATAGGGCGAGCATCTGTTGCTGTATAATTCATTCCAAACATCTTAAACATCAAACGCTGCCATTTTGTTCCAAACTTATTGACATACGGTGAACAGAGTCCATTATTATTATTTTCGCATCTGAAACACTTTCTACGCTGTAAATATCACTTTAAAACATGAACGGGGGCGCGGGGGAGACACATTAAGAAACTCGACCCAGTCCATAATTCAGCCTTGATTAAAAAAAAAGCAAAGTCACCTCCGTACAGGCCATGAAGGCCCTTGGAGGAGTGGAAGGTAAAGGCTTCCACCATTGTTAACCTCGGCACGTGATGGGGTAGAGTGGTTAGCTCTACGCCCGGCCGCCTTTGCCCCCAGGAATTAACCTGGTACTCATTTTTGGTGTAGGCTGAGTGAACCTCAGGGCCATATGCACCCCCGGAAGTGTAAATCTCGTTTCTTAAATTTAACGACTTCCTGACGGGGATTCGAACCCACGTCCTTCCAGGCGAACCGAGCACGCCTTTACCGCCTCGGTCAGGCAGCCCCTATTCAGCTTTGATAGACTGTTGAATTAGTGGATTTAGATCTCCCTGATGCAATGGTAAGAGTTCATACCTGGAAATAATTGCCAGGACTTGCTATTTTAAAAGTTCTGTACCTCACGCTTCCACCAGTTCACAGAAATAGCCATACGGTTCGGCTGATCACTTTCCGTGAGCCATTTAAAGTTAAGATAATATGTATACTTACAACAGGGTGAGCCTGAAATTACTTATGAATAACTGTTATTAAGATAGAAAATATCTCAGAATCGTACAAAGTATCGCTTAATGCGGGCTTATCCTTATATTCATCTTGGTTATAAGGAGCCTCGAATGTAATTTTACTTTTAAATCCTGTAGTTTGTATTGTGAGTTTATGGCGATCAAGTGTATGCAAAGCTCACGAACGAATATTCCATTATGTTTCTTTACAAAATATTTTGTTTTTTGAATTTGGTAAGTCAACAAGTAGGGCGGGGGCAAGTAACACCGTTTAATGTTGTAGATGTTTAGATATTGTAGAAGATGAATGGCGTTGGTATCCTCTAATAACAAGATGCTTCTCGCCAATAGTTAACATTTATCATGTACTTTCTAGGATCCTGTTAATGCATACTGCTCGTTAATATAAAATGAAGTGTTTGCAATATCCATATACAGTACTGTGATATAATTTAAATCATACGATGTTGTTGATCAAGAAGGCAACGCTGACCATTCAGCCAAGGAGCCAGGCACTGTAGGATTTTGGAATGAATTTTCAAAATATACAGATCTGGCAATATTGGAAACTTTCTGGAATTTGAGTACGAAATATTATTATTATTATTATTATTATTATTATTATTATTATTATTATTATTACGAATAAAACACTGAATGTTTTAAAGGACTAATACAATTTAGTAGAAAATGAATGACAACACATCACTAATTAATGCCTATGTACGAGAAATATATTCTAAACACAGCGGGTCCCCTGCTGGCAGTTTTTACCTGGAACGAGCGATCCCTCCGTAATCATGATTGACAAGTCTCACCTATAAATTGGCTTCGCACGTGCCAGTCGCATTACTCGGCAACACAACACAACTCAACACCAACCAGGAGACTGCTAACACTACTCCAACAAATACACCTCGTTCACGGTGAGCCTGCTGTTATATCCCTGGTGATGAAGTCCTAGAATCTTTGGCGTGCGGCCGGAATATTAACCTTCTAGTTTCGCCTTGAAAATCCACGGAGACACCAAATGAAATGGAAGGAGAAGCCATCATATACTATTAAGCGGTTCGGAGCTTCCCGGCCTGATTCACTCATCAAGCCCACGGAATATCGAAGGGGCTTCCAGAGACCTTGCACTCACATGAACATGTATTACTATTATTGTTATTATTATTATTATTATTATTATTATTATTATTATTATTATTGTTGTTGTTGTTTGGCATCTTAAACCAGAAGACCCCTGTTCAGGTGTGAAGACTGAAAGTGGTTTACTCTGTCTCATGAGACCAAATTAGTTACTGTGTGATATGAGAGGCAGCGAACCCGGTCATGAAAGTCAAGCGTTGGGTTGAGGATATCGTCACTCTCATCATGCGACGGTGCAGTATTTGCAGGCCTTATTATTATTATTATTATTATTATTATTATTATTATTATTATTATTATTATTATTATTATTATTATTATTATTTTCTGCACCCTTCACCATTTTATTTTGTACAAAGATTAATTTCAGTTTAAATAGCTTTCATATACTAAGTATCCAAAAGCTGCTGACATGCAGCAACAACTTTTATCAGCGTGTTCCAGTCGTATTAAGCAGTAAAGCCACACGGGTATGCCTCTGTCGAAATTCCACCATCAGCTCACAGATTGCCGCTCGGACCTCCTAATAATGTGATTATCGGAAACAATTAACCCCCTATCATAACTGGGGGCACATTTCTGCATGGGGATTTCCGTCAAACGCTAGGCTACAAATCGTCTGTTGTGAAATGACTGCACTAGGCTCACCATTTTCTTCTCACCTCCAGAGGGGTGAGGATCACCTAGGAGTATGTATGTAAATATTTATGTATTTGTATAAGTTGTTTTACGTTGCACCGCCAGAGATACGTGTCGTGCCATCGATGGGTTAGAAAAGGCCTAGGAGGGAGAAGGAACGACCGTCGCTAGAGGTACAGCTCCAGCATTTTCCTGGTGAAAAAAATAGGAAACCACGGAAATCCATCGCCAGGTCTGCCGACTGTGCTGTTTTAATCCACTATCTCCCGAATGCAAGGTGAGAGTTGCAAGACACAAATTACGTAGCCATTTCCTTGGTATGTATGTATGTATGTATGTATGTATGTATGTATGTATGTATGTATGTATGTATGTATGTATGTATGTATGTATGTATGTATGTATGTATGTATGTATGTATGTATGTATGTATTGTACTCTGGTGGGGTATCAGATGCGTCATTCAATTAGAATTATGTATTAAAAGAATGCTTTTCATACTCACTCTACCAGAATATCAGACATTATACCTTGTACATTGTAGGCCTACCCGGCAGTTGGTAAGGTGTTGCGACACCCAACAGACTTCTGACTCCACGAGGATTACGGTCTCAGAAGAAAACACAATGGCCAGCAAAATTAGTATTCTTGGAAATGGCGTCATGGAAAATCCAATGCTGGAGACGGGTTTGAAGCTTACAGTTGGTATGTAAAGGAATATTATGAGATTTCGAACTCCCGCTTAGCTATGGACAAATAGTAAAATTCGCCGTGGAGAAGCAGTCAAGCCATCATTGTGTTATAGTAAGGGGTATAAAAACTAGCATCGCTGATTAAATTTATAAAGGAAAACTGAATACATATTCGTAATCAGGAAAATTATAGAAACATGAAAAAATATTAAAAGTTATTAATTAATGAAGATTTACTGTCATAATTCTTTGAAATTAGTGACGCTATTCGTTGATTGGTTGAAGGCAAAGCATGCAAAAGATGGCGCGAATGTGCCCGTCAAATATACAGGAGCAAAAATCTTAATGATTAAAATTACCAGCGATCGAAATGAGTTGAGATTTGACATAGATGCTAAAATCATATAATCACATTAGTTGACCCCAAGTTCAAGCCACCGGCAGGACTGCATATAGTCAAATGGGGAAATTGGAACTACTCACTCTAACGTGACCTCTCGTTAACTCGGAGAGGGGATGAGTCTCACATAAATACCAGTTCAGGCAACTAATAAGACACACTTGTAAAATTCTGGTCGAACAGTAACTACGTTCAAATACGTGTAAGCATAACACTTGTAAAACTTTGGTCGAGCGACCACGATGTCAGTGCGTTTAACAAATACACTTGTAAAAGTTTGTTAGAGCGGTCACTACGGTCTTTCAGGTAGTGATCCAGTACGTGTAAAGACACTTGGTAAAAGTTCGTCGAATAGTAACTACGTTCAAATACGTGTAAAACACTCTGTGAAAGTAAAAT
Source organism: Anabrus simplex (assembly GCF_040414725.1). NCBI lineage: Eukaryota > Metazoa > Arthropoda > Insecta > Orthoptera > Tettigoniidae > Anabrus > Anabrus simplex. The sequence continues at coordinate 50,563,034 of NC_090266.1, forward strand.
TTATTGTGTTAAGAGCGAGGAAAGACGATTCTGGAACCATGAAGTTTCCCCTGTAGACTTTCAGATATGGGAGATATCTGGTCGGTCCTGCAGACGTTGACAATACTAAAGTGCCCCGCGTTCGGACAACGAGTGCGTGCCGGGCCGATAAGGTGATCGCGATATATCATCGGCTCTTAAAGTGCCGGGAGGGAGGAACGAAGAAAGAATGTGTAAATTAAGCGGGTCAGATAGAAGGCCTGACGTGTAAATTGTTATGTAAACTAGCTCTGAGTGTAAATTGTCAAAATGTTAAATGTTTAATATGTGACAAAATGTGTACGTTTCAAAAAAGACTGGATTACTACTTCAAGCTAACATGAAAGCTACCAGGAAGCAGGGCTAAGCCAGAAAGGGACATGAGGCTCTTCGTCCGGTATAGCAAACAACAGGCAGGTATGAGTAGCATTCCCAATTTATTTATGTAGATTTGTTAGTCTTACCGGGGAGAAATCATATCATTTAATATGGTAACTTGAGCGTCACGCAAGGCGCTTCACGGCTCGTATAATTCAGATAGATAGACAAAGGGACAAATTAATATGTAAATAATTGTATCAAGCACTTTTTTATTCTTGTGTAATTTAGTAGAATAAATTAGGCATGATTTATTTGTTCAAGTGCTTGAAGTATTCATGATCGATTGTATAGGAGTATTATTTCACGTAAAGATAAATTGAGATTCATATTAGAATTGCCCCAGAGATGTTTGTCTGACTTAGGTCAGTTTCTCGCAAATTTTGTAGATGTTAAGGCATGCTGTAAGTTTATCCAGAGGCATAGCATTGCCAGTGAATTTCAATATTATGGGACTGGATTGATGTCCGATGGTTTCGTATGTAAATATGAATGATCATGTGTGCCGTGAAGTTTCGCCAGTAGACTTCAAATAGGATAATCGTTCGAATTCTGGGAGTGATAAATGGACGGGTTATGTCTAAATGAGTGGTTAATAATAATGCGTTGTGAATAAGGCACGGGCCTGATTTTATAGAATGATTGCCAAGTAATTTAAATGTGGAGATTACATGTGGCACGTGGAAGCCTAAAATTCGAGTAGTAAATTTGATGTTTATATTAATTGTTGATTTAACGTTTTGTACTCCATAATAATCATAATAACATGGTTTAACGGCGATATAGGCACTTGTATATGATGGTCTCGCTATGTTGATGGCCCAGAGTTGGTTAAGCCCATTTTTATTTTGGAAGTCGAGCGAGACACAAATCCGACATCAGACAAAATTGAGTCGTACTGATGTTGATAAAAATAGATGAATCCCGAGGTCTACATTGATGTTTTATGCCGATTCCGGTGTTATGAGTGGCAGAAGAGTCAGCGCACCGAGGATTAATAAAAATATTTTGAAGAGTTCCAGTGGAATAAATGAACTTCAAATAAGAAATAAGGAGTAATTTAGCACTCGAAGGGACAGAATGGAGATTCCCAGCTGCGAGGTACCATGGGATTTAAGATTTGTTTTCGGAGAACATGTTGTCCCTATAAATCAGGGCCTCTCAAACGCCCAAAATCTCACGCGTGCAGAGGGAGGCGCAAGAGCTCCGTGCACTGTGCATCGGTGCCGCTCGGTACCGCTCGGTATGGCTCGGATCAACGCTTCGTAGCTGGGCTACTCGGCTATGCTCGGCTCTACTCGGCTATACTCGGCTCAACTCAGCCAGGATTTGGAGCGCTACGGCGCAAGTGGGGGAGAGGGAGACAGGCGGAGCGAGCGAGACAGGCGTGGGGAAAGAGAGAGACAGCGCTATTACTCCAAATCGAGGAGTGGGGGTCTGCACTCTGGTCAACCAAGCCAAGTCGTCTTTTGCACCGTGCACAGTGCATGCACCACGCGCATGCATCCTGAGAGGCCCTGCTATAAATTAATAACAGTACGAAATGATGTAAGATTGCGGTTCGAATACCGTTATTGTGTCCCGACCGATGTGAAATCCGATCTTGGTTTTTCATATGAGATTTAACGTATGTGACTAAATTCTAAAGATTGGAACTTAAAATTTCAAATTAGTAAATAATAATATTCCAAGTAAATCGTGATTTAACTGATCGCTTAATGCCAAACAGGATCGGAGCCATGAAGGGTTAGGCATTAAACAGTTGTGAAACAATTGATAATAATTTATTATAATAATTTGAAGAAGCATGAGAAAAAGAATTTACGATATTATTTTTGAACATTATAATAATGGTGAAAAATGAAATTAAAATATTAAATCGATGATGATTAAGTGTTACGATAATGATGATCTCCACTGATGGTAATGATAATTATAATAGTAGTAATAATAATAATAATAATAAATGTATTATGGATTATTTCGGACGATATGTTGACAGGAAATAGGGAAGTCAGCTCGCGAAATGATGTAATTATGTCAAGATTTTGTAAGTAGTAAGCTAAGTTTATGATGATAAATGTGATGGCAAATCCCTATATCTGGACGTTTAGGTTAGTATCCCTTTGACGTCTTTTTCCGCCAACATTAGCATATCTTGGGTAGGAACCCAGGATGGAATTGTATAATCCCGGGTTGATCTCATCTTGGGAAAGGTGAAGGCGGCGATATACTTAGTACGTTTACATGGGGATTGAGATCGATTTGAGTACACTTACCGTATTGAATGCGATCCCCGTTTACATGTAGTATTTGAGTACCGTATTGAATGCACCCGGCAACATCGAGGTATACAGACGATGCAGAATTGTAATAAAATCGATATCACCTCAGAATTTTAAAACGCCAAATGCAGTAGAAGCCCAGGAGATAACTTTCAGTTTTGAAAGTATGTGTGGTATTCCAAATGTAATTGGTGCAATAGATAGAACGAACATTTCAGTTTCACCCCCAACAGAACGTTATCGTGATTTACTTAATCGCCAAGGCTTATAATATGATTGCAGTTGCTGATCATTTATACAGGTAAATATATTTACTGTCTTATTATATTTGTTATTTTGACAGAACTTTAATGATGATGATTTTGTCAAAACAAACATGGGGTGTGTGCGCAGTCGTTTTCAATACGATCTCAGTACGATCCGCGTTTACATGGAACTCAATTCGAACCGAGTACGATACGATCCCATATTTTACCGTATCGACCTTGAGACTCAATCCGAACTGAGTCCCCGTTTACATGGCGTTTTCAATACTGGAAGTGTACTCAGATCGATCTGAATCCTGCATGTAAACGTAGTAATTATGAGCTTGCGCTCACCTTTCCAACAGGTAAGGGTCTCGACTACATCTTGTTGAGGTAATATCACGAGGGTCGTGGTGTCCATCAGAGGCAATCAACGGTTCAATCACCCAAGTGGATGGGTGGTCTACAGTGTCAAATTCATTTATGTAACATTTCAGAAACGTTTTTCCAAAATAATCGGTAAAGTATTATCTAAAGTGTCAAATTTATTTATGTAATATTTCAGGAATGATTTGCCAAAATAATAGGCACATAAGGATCTACAGTGTCAAAATTATTTATGTAAATTTTCAGGAATGATTTGCTAAATATGGGGCAAATAAGGATTAACAAATTTTGTGTATGCCGCAGTTATCTATCTATATATAATAAGAGTTTTGTCTGTACATTGCTTAAAATTTGAAAAGAATGGTATTTCTGTATCGGTCATGTCCATAGTAACAAGGAAATGCAACTTTTTAATTTTTCGTAACGTCTGTCTGTCTGTCTGTCTGTCTGTCTGTCTGTCTGTCTGTCTGTCTGTCTGTCTGTCTGTCTGTCTGTCTGTCTGTCTGTCTGTCTGTCTGTCTGTCTGTCTGTCTGTCTGTCTGTCTGTACACGCATCACGAGAAAACGGCTGAAGAGAATTTAATGAAAATTGGTATGTGAAGTCGGGGGATGAGCCACTACAATCTAGGCTAGAAATCATTTCACTCACGCTGAGTGAAATGGTAGTTTAGGGGGAGGCTTAAAATTTAATTCTCAAATATGTATATTATTAGTGGCACTATCGATAAATACTATATAACTAAAGTTATATAGAATTAAATTTCCGATCATTTATGCAATACATTGTTACCGTACCGGCTTTGATAACACAGATATTCATAAATTTGTATTTTTGTTGCAAGTCCATATCAACGCCGGGCCACGTGAAAATGGGTTAATAGAATTTAATTAAAATCGGTATATGGAGTCGGGGAATAAGAAACTACAGTCTAAGTTATAAACGTTTTATTCGCCCTGTATGAAATTGTAGTTAAGGGGGAGACGCCTAAAATTTAATTTTTAAATACCTATGTTATTTGTCCTATCGAAAAGTACTACATAGCAAAAATTATAGAGAATACAATTTCCGACCCTTAATATTTTATTCCATTTTACTGTACCGACTATGATAAGAGTGGTATTTCAGAGTCGGAAGAAAAGTAAATGTGAAGGCCTACAATATTGAAAGCGCATAACGTTGTGCCCCCATGTAGGAAAAGGGTAAGCAGATAATTCCCAGCGGCTCAATTTCTTCTCAGGGTATCCATCTCTCAAGTAAAATCTGAAGATTTTACATTAGGTCTCGCTTAACGTGAGTTCGAAGAGAATTCCGGTTCACGCAGGACGTAATACCAAATAATTAATTCACCTGACTAAAGTACCAACGATGTAAGTCCTTGATAAATTCCAATTAGCCATCAACCCAGTCAATTACTTTCTTAGCTTACCAACTAGCTTATCAACTACTTAAAAGGGAAAGAATTCATCACACAAAAATTCTAGAAAACATAATAATAATATTTATTTGAATAAAAGATTGCCCTAGGAAAAAGTAATGTAATTTAGGGTAGTATTTGCTTTGTTACTATGTACAGATAATAATTCAGAGTCACCGGTGGCTTGTAAAAAGAAAAAGAAATGCAATGTTAAGCTATTTACAGCAATTCCGAAATGAAGTCCAAAATGAATATCACTATTTACAATTGATCACTGGACATCCACAGTCTTCATTGAAAACAAGTCATTAAGTTGACGCAAGTATCGTTATGATGTTTAGATTGCTCATTATCATCAAAATCAGGCTAATTAGATCTGAATAAAATGTATAGTTTAGCAGAATAAAACGTAAAATAAACAAATAGATCTGAGTTTGAATATGAATATAAATATAAATCTGCTCATAAATCTGAACGTAAGTTTGAACATAAATTTGAACATAAATCTGAACTCATTTAATTTGGTCTTTCTTCTATGATGCGCTTCGGTAACGACTTACGGGCTAAGGCATATTTCCCTAATGCCTGTTAAATCTGGCTCCTAGCCTATCATTTCCCTATCCATTATTTTCTTAAAGAATGTAAATTCAAATAAACTCTGTGTCAGAATAAATAAGTTATCTATCTAGATTTCCACATAATTTTTGATTCACATACACATCTATTTCAGGCTCTATGTGCTCTCCCTTTGTCATATTCCATAACATTACACATCTTCGCAAGTTACTCAATTCATTTGGGCAGTCAGAATGTAAATACTACGCATTTATGCTCGAAAATATATTACCGCATTTATAAATAGCATATTTGCATTTGGCCATGAACACCGTTATAAAATACATCATAATATTATCGTACTTGAAATACAGCATATACTATTGTCATATAATCCCATCAAAATCTCAATTCTACTTTAATGTATATCACTCATACCTTAGTTTAGGTCATTCCCGCGGTGTACTCAGATTCACGTACATGTATCATTTCACACAAATCCTTACCTCTTATAAATGTGACATGGCATTTCCTTAGATGCAGGCAATCCTTGCCCTCTCCGTAACACATAAATAAACATCCGCATTTCATTATGCATTGACTTATTTCGCCGAGTTACCAATACTGTAACATGATTTCTACATTCAATTAACAACTTCATTATCATAACCTCCACTACAACATGTCGCAATTACGCTTATATTACCATGCCAAATATGTCACAATTGCCTCTCTTGTAACCACATCTCAATAACGTTATATATCATAACCCCAAACTGAGTTCCATACTCTTATGTTGCGGAGCAAAGGGTACGTGATTCTGCACATTCATCTCAGACGCGCGGACCAAACATGACGTAAACATTTAGTATAACCAATACGAGATTTATCAAAATTCCACAATGTGTCAAATCATTGCTATCAGCTGTTATAAAAGACACCTCCTTCAAATTCTCGTAACTCACTAGTTATTCTTACCAAAATGCGGTGGCGTATATGTAATGTACTAGAATCTTATTCTACACTGCTTGATCGTATTACTATAGACTTAAATATCTCACACTTCACTTTCATTATTCACTTGCACTCTTAATTAAATGGTTTTTATCACCAACTTATCAGCACATGCCACAAGTAAATGTATACGGAAATCAAAAACTACGTAATTAAAAATGTAAAGACTTAGCTCGCTTGTCGTTGGGTTGGTCATCTGGTTGGGATGTACCGCTCCACATGATGGGTTGGTCATCTGGTTAGGATGTACCGCTCCCCAGTTTGGTCCATCGTGCATGTTTAGCAGGCACACATCACATTACTTCTGCTGGCAACAAAAATATACATTTCGGAGCAGAAAATTATCATGATATAATCCATCTGACAGTAATAATTCTCCAGTTGTTATTCCTTTTTCTTGCTCTCTGAGATATAAGTTTGATCTCGTCGGGATTAAGTTCTCCGTATATATACCGTATATCGGCTTTTTCTGGTAAAATCTCAAAAGTTTATTCTTCTTCTTTCTTGAATTAGACCAAGGTAGTCTTCTTGCCGTATGAAAGTATTTCTCTTGGGTTTCGATTGTTCCCTCCTTACAAAATGCGACGCGATTGCTCTCGGGATCCTTCTATGCGTATATCACCGTATCTTGCTTATTTTTTAATATTTTAATTAAATCGGGTTCGTCGGCCGGTGAATTATATTATTTGTTTTACAACGACGGTCCCTTTTCTTCAAGAATCTCCTCTAAATTCTTGTATCTTCTTCCAATATATAGCTCGTTTACCGGTTACGTCTTCACTCTTGCGATGCAGGCTTTTAAAGTGAAGTTTTTTAACAATCCCTTCGCTTCTATTTTTTTTTTTTTTTTTGTAAAACAATTCACTTGACTCTCTACTGTCCCGTAGTGCCTTCAATATTTGTCCGTTCCCAGACACTCATGGCCTTCTATAATATCGCACTACATATATATTCCTTGTATCTCATAGATCGGATGGGTCATACCTTCCTTCGGCGCCATTTTGAAAGCTGTCTACGAGATGTAAACGGGCACAACATTGATCAACAATAACATTACATTGATCATTGTGTGGTGATGTTCTTTGTCTCTTAAGCTGCCGCTCAACTCTGACAGATTGGAGTGCTGGTGCGTACCGAGTAGGCCTATAACAACCTAACTGAATATTGGCGGGAAATAGCTCGGGAGTTAGAAAAATTTCTTCTTTAGCATGTCATTCCTCTGGTTCATACATATTCTGATACCGTACTGCTGGTACGTAACTCAGTGGTTCATTATAGTATTCTAGCTATTCGATCCCTAATCTGACGCGCTGTTTTGAATGAGCAGTGTGCACTCTGAAGGCAGAGACTCACGTAGTAGTACTATAGTAGTAGTAGTAGTAGTAGTAGTAGTAGTAGTAGTAGTAGTAGTAGTAGTAGTAGTAGTAGTAGTAGTAGTATGACCTGGCATAGAATTACAATTTAGGCATATTCCAGATTATAGCACCACAATTCACTAAATAACTCAAAATTCTGACCTGAAAAGAGCCGTTTCTAAAAAAGAGCCTCTTCCTCTTCACTTTTATCGAATTCTACATCCATTTTATTCAAAATTAGCAGTGAAGAAGGGGTTTCTCCTCTGGCTTGGAGGAGTGTAGTGAATTGAGATTTTCCGACTCGTCGGGTACTCCTAGGAAACAGATTAGTAAAAGGGCATAGTTTTTGCCCTGAAACTCTCCACTATTCGACACCCCCGAAAAAAGACTAAAGTCTATAAGTACGGGCCGTGAAAACATTAATGGCAAGACTAAAAGTGTTCACGGATCATGGCTGTCTGCGGCCTGGTCATTTCAGCTCTGGAACTTTGGATTGTTAGATCGGCAGCGTAGTACTGTTCGTTAACAGTGAGAAAATGTGTGGTTTTTCAACTGATCAAGTATTTCACGTGAAATCATTGTTTTTAATCACGCCATTCCTACTGACGTCATTGTAATGACCTATGTTCATTTCAGTTTAGAAAACCACTAAGACAGTCTTTCTGAGGATGTGAACAGATAGGTGGAGAGTGAGTGTCTGCCATTATAATGAAATTCCCCAATCTGATAGTGACTGATGGTAGGCAAGCGGGCCTACCATTACAATGAAAATTCTCTAACGCAGTCTTCATATGAGGAAAGACGTCTTGTGATTTCTCCGTCGCGTTTCTAGGGTAACGTTAAGAGCTATGCAATGTAATACAGTCTTGCTCACAACGTGTAATCTACCTAACCTACAATTCTGTATACAATCTAGAATTCCGTAGCGAAGCAGGGGTACATCAGCTATTCTTTAAATAAAATGCTCCTTAAGCATTTGCAAGGGAACAGTTCCAAGTTCTTGTTCTTGTAGACAGTAAACCCTTGGTGACCGTTGAAAATATCCGTCCCCTTTCCTAGGACGGAGCTTGTTTATTATTTGCGTTAGATTCTATTTTTTTTGCTAGGGGCTTTACGGCGCACCGACACAGATAGGTCTTATGGCGACGATGGGATAGGAATAACCTAAGAGTTGGGAGGAAGCGGCCGTAGCCTTAATTAAGGTACAGCCCCAGCATTTGCCTGGTGTGAAAATGGGAAACCACGGAAAACCATCTTAAGGGCTGCCGACAGTGGGATTCGAAACCCCTATCTCCCAGATGCAAGCTCACAGCCGCGTGCCTCTACGCGCACGGCCAACTCGCCCGGTGTGTTAGATTAGAACCGTAACATCCCTGAGATAAATGGTGGTTGGGACTCAAGTTTGAGCGGTGTAGTATGTATGTATGTATGTATGTATGTATGTATGTATGTATGTATGTATGTATGTATGTATGAATGTATGTATGTATGTATGTATGTATGTATGTATGTATGTATGTATGTATTGAACCCTTGCACGTCGATTGTTAACTGATCTCGGCAGAGTGTAATTTTAGGTTCTTCTGATCTCACGGGGTTACGGGCTGTCCTGTCACTTGTCGACATGGATCGACGGGTTTGGAAAGGATTTTTATGTTACCGGTACGTGAAATAATATCTAAGAAGTAGCCTAAGATATATTTATTATCTGAAGGAGTTAAAATATTTAAGAATAAGAAATATGCGAAGCATCAACAAACAACTTTTGCAACACAGATGATACAAAAGAATAACAGGAGATGTAAAATAAATCTAAGACTTCCATATGATAAACCTCTGTCTCACTTCCTACCTTATACGAAAGTCAATTGTCATTGCTGGGAAAGAAAGGAACAAAAAGGAAAGACCTGAAATTATTATATTGTGCCCTTTTCAAGGCAAAACTGCGGTGAACTCTTCCTTCTTCTGTGCGCCGGCTGCTCCTGTAATAAATGACATTTAAATGATACTCACCGCTGCATGTAGACTCTTCTTCCTCAGTCTTGGACCGTCCGCTATCCCCGAAGATAGGCCACCCGTCGATCAAGGAGTGAGGAAATGAAAAGTAGGGGTAAACTAACTATAAAATGACGGTACCCAAAGACTGAATTAAAATTTAAATAAAAGACTGATTTATTGAATAAAGTGCAAAGTGCCAAAATGAAAGTAAACTAAACTGGTGAGAAATGAACACAAAGTGAAATAAAATGAGACTAAGAAAATTAAAGATTGAGGATCTGCCTTACAATAACACCATTATCTGCCTAATAAACTGACTGAAGGTCAATCAAATTAATTAAAATATTCAGGTAATGTTGACACTGTCTCCAAGACGATAACGTGAATAAATACGAAAACTCTGGTCAGAAATACCACCTCACTTTAAGTACAGAATTATATTACGTAGAAAACATCTCTCAAATAAATTAAAAGTAGTTGAATCATAATGAAGTAATTTGTTACGTCATCAATCCACTGACGCAGAGGAGTTATCAAATCTTTAACACATGTGGCTCGTTTGGGAAAACACCCAACTTAAAATACTCGTGGATTGCGCTAACCATGTGTAACAAATAAGGAAAAATTTAAAGAATACAGCCATGAACATCACAGTTCATTTACCACATAACCACTGTCTTATTCAAACACCTCGTGATTAAACAAAATAAATTATTGAAACATGAATCTGAGTGTTACAACCACTCATCTAATTATTTAAACTTCACTTGCATGACTGTGATAGACTGGACTTCTTAAAAGTAATCCAAATGATTAGGCCAAGTGCCTCATGTTTACGTTTCAAATGACAGCGATCCTTGTACATTAAAATGTTACTGAATTTGCCGCTAACTGCATTTCATTATCAACTCATTATTTGTGGTATCACCACTAGATGGAGGCAGATGCCATCTTATTTACCTCATTCATTGCGGCAGTTTTTATACAATTGGTTTATTAAAGATCGCTTCATTTCTTAAATAAAATGTAGTGGATTTTAAAAAGGTTTGGTAATTACTGAACGTCTAGTATGAGCATACCACTACTATGGTTTTGACTGTGACCTAATCGATGATCCGTTATCCTAACACATGAAATTTTATTTACATAATTAAATCTGTTAACGGAGAAACACTGCTCCAACATAAGAAAAATACAGAAATCAAAACTAGCCTATCTACACCTATCTATTTACATCAAATCAAATATAAATAATTCACATACGATCACATCCTACAAATAAACGGTAATAAAGGTACGCTCAGAAAGAATAACAAATAAACAACACTAGATCCCAACATCGCGGCCTACTGGAAATTAATAAGGAAGGAATGCGCAAAATAAAATCGGAGTCTCCAGAAAATATACCCCGCTGCGAGTAGCAAAATATTGCGAATTTGACGGCAATCTCTAACCTCAGACGACAAATGTCTGGCCATGATACTATTTAACCTTTATGGACAATAATTACTGTTATTTCATGTCATCCATGACTTTACATGACTATCAAAATACACATTGACTCGTCGCTCTGCTCACATGTACAACGGCTAGCATATTTTCCCGAGCATCTACTTCCCTGGAATTATTTAAAAACAAATACCGGCTTCTGCCTACAATCATAACCCATGTCACAACATATTTAACACTCTTGGTTAAATTATTCATCTCTCAATTCTATTTTACTCATCATTAATCTCGACGTAGTACTTCATAATACGGCCTCGCTCGTATCCGGCAGGCGAAATATCGGTCGTGCACATCACTATTTCTTACGACAGTTCATGACATGGTCCAAATATCACATTTCCATTATCAACGTAGATCATCAGGGATATTACTCATTTAGCTCGATCTCTAGATCATTCTCTGCTTCGCATATCACAAAATATCAGAGCTGACTCATCAATGGCATCCTGGCACTCACTGTTTCAAAAAAAAAGAAGAGATTGCCTCTCAAATCACAGATATTGAAAGATGTGTAACCGCAACTACACAGAAATAAATACTCGCGTCTACCAAAAACAAAATCGTCGCAAAAATACACGGGATAAGTACTACCAGAAACAGTCATCTGAAGGATGATTCCACAACATAAAACAAGCTGAAAGCGCAAAATAGCAAAAATAAACATTAAAATCAACAAGGCGGCGTCTACAAAAATCAAAACTCCAACAAAAATATGACTCAAAACCAAAGTTAAAATAACATGATGATTATTAATAATTATATTATAAATCGGCATTACACTCATTGAGATCAAATAATATAGCATCCTAAATTGTCAAAGTGACATACTACAGAATAATCCATAACAAATACGCAAACACATCTACATAAAGGAAGTGCGGAAATAACCCTAGCTGAAAGTGCAACATTATTATTATTATTATATTTATTATAAGAATGTGAATTATTTACAATCCTACCTAATAGTCTAAGCTACATTTGATCATCGATTAGTCACGGTCCTACATATTTATTTACATTATTTATTGATGCTCATACCTGGGTGATGGGGGCATGTTGGATTACCCTCCGGACTCCGTCATGGTGAATTAGAATTCCATCTTGAAGCTGATGTGGTATTCCAAATTTTCACACACGCAAACTTGATACATTTTTATCATGCCGTTACACACGCTTACATTAACATAAAAAAAACACTCGCATTTCTTCGCACTCCAGTGAAGGTTAGACGATAGCACTGCAGACTCCCGTCGTGAAGTCGGAAGTTCCTCTCCGCTACCTGCCTGAAAAATCACCTGCTGATCTGCACACCGCTCTCTCAGCTTTTGTTTATATACAGCTTACCGATCATTCACCCCTACGGACCATAACAGTTTGCTCAAGGTCTACCACTGCGGCCTTCATTAAAGAAAAGTCATTCTCCTCCCTGTCTGCCTTTACTAGTTTCTCCCCGCAAACATCTCGCTTGCCAAAACAGTTTATTATAAGTGGTGAAAGCAAGCTAAAGTACAGTTTCCAATGTTGTGGAGAATTTTTATGCCGATCGTCCTCCAAAATGAAGAATAAAATAGCTTTCCAACAAATGTCAAAACTACCCGTGGATTAGAGAGGTTTTATGTAGCTATGCTGAAAACATGGACTTGTCCCTCTCGACTCGTGATGTGAGTTCATTTAAGCCCAGTGTTGAAAGTGTAGCTATTGCCTGTTATCACTGCATAAATAGTAAAAGTTTGTTAAAGTGTTCATTTCTGAAATGTTACTCTCCCAAGTAAAATACATGGCTCTCTCAAATGCCAACAAGTGTCTCTAATCTCTTTCTTACCAGCCAAAAGTAAAGCTGACTAACTGAATTAGCTGACACACCTTAAAAACACTGAAGATTCAACTAACTCACGAATACAGAATACAGTGAAATACACAGTCACTCCGTCACACTGTGCCACTGTCACTCTCTGTCTCACTGTCACACTGACACTCTAGATTCACTGAGGATTCAACACCCTGGTCGCTGGGCTTTTGTAATGAGTTCTCCCCCACCTTGAAAATAGTTCTGTGGAAGGGATGTGGCGTAGTGATCTAGCCCTCGGGAGCGCTTTATCGTACATCCGTAGGTTAAAGTTTCAAAATTTATGTACAGAAACTTCCTAATTTCGGTCTGACTTACTTGTTATATTGCGCCGTGGGAAACGATCACAGGATAATCCACACGACGGCGCGCGTCACCGGCGTTATTTTCTTCCAGCGAATGGCTCCTTCCCGCCATGACAGTTCATTCTCCTGGACAATCCTACTACTCCGTGTAGAGTTAAAATTCTATTAATTAGGCACTAATTAACCACACCTTCGCACTGATAAATTTCCAAATATTATAAAGAAGTCAGGACACTGTTTTTCACCACTACACCGGGCTTCAGATAGCGAAATACTGACTGTAGATTCCCGCTATGACAGTTCATTCAAATTTAGAATTTTGTGATTGGCTGAGACTTTCGCGCTCTTCGTAGCGTGGATGCTTCCATTTCCTCCCAAGGGTTGGTGGGTATTGTCGTTGTCTCTTTGTCCTCGCTAAGTAGGTCAGGCCTCAACGCGTGATTTTCTCGTGAGAACCAAATAGAAAGTTGTCACTCCTAGGCGGTACCATAAAATTTATTGGATGGAGTACTCAGGGCGGTTTACAAGTTGGTCGTGCTCTAAGAAGAGTTTCGTGGATTTTCCTTGCCGTCAGACTGCCGCCAGAAAGTTCCTTTGTGACTGCTAGATTCACAGCCTACTGTAGTATCCCATATGCGAAATATTCAACTTTTAATTTGTAAATTAATTACGTAAATTCGCTTATGGGTGCAATATCGGATTTCAAGTAACACCGTTAGTGTTTTCACTTGACCCGTGAAAATTCAGTTTCTATGAACGGACTCAGCTTTTCTTTAACTAAGGTTATCCACCGATTATAAATACCATGTAGGATACCACAGCCATTGAATGGACCCTTAATCGAATCGAAGCAGCCTCTAGTTATACTTGAATGGATCATAACTAATTTAAGTGAATTTACTAATAAGTTAACTCGCTCATCTGCAAGGCACGGTGCTACAAAGTGAAATAGCAATAAATATGGTATGAATCACTAAAATAAAGTTATCGCATCATGTTCTATTACAATCTGACGTCATGAAAATACATTGACTGACAGAGCAAATGCAACACCAAGAAGGAGTGGTTCGAAAGGGATGAAAGTTGGGGAAAAAACAGAGACGGCACGGAAGAATAATTGATGTTTATTTCAAACCGATATGCAGGTTACACAATGCGCACGGCATCGACTCAGTAGGATGTAGGACCACCGCGAGCGGCGATGCACGCAGAAACACGTCGAGGTACAGAGTCAATAAGAGTGCGGATGGTGTCCTGAGGGATGGTTCTCCATTCTCTGTCAACCATTTGCCACAGTTGGTCGTCCGTACGAGGCTGGGGCAGAGTTTGCAAACGGCGTCCAATGAGATCCCACACGTGTTCGATTGGTGAGAGATCCGGAGAGTACGCTGGCCACGGAAGCATCTGTACACCTCGTAGAGTCTGTTGGGAGATGCGAGCAGTGTGTGGGCGGGCATTATCCTGCTGAAACAGAGCATTGGGCAGCCCCTGAAGGTACGGGAGTGCCACCGGCCGCAGCACATGCTGCACGTAGCGGTGGGCATTTAACGTGCCTTGAATACGCACTAGAGGTGACGTGGAATCATACGCAATAGCGCCCCAAACCATGATGCCGCATTGTCTAGCGGTAGGGCGCTCCACAGTTACTGCCGGATTTGACCTTTCTCCACGCCGACGCCACACTCGTCTGCGGTGACTATCACTGACAGAACAGAAGCGTGACTCATCGGAGAACACGACGTTCCGCCATTCCCTCATCCAAGTCGCTCTAGCCCGGCACCATGCCAGGCGTGCACGTCTATGCTGTGGAGTCAATGGGTCAATGGTAGTCTTCTGAGCGGTCGCCGGGAGTGCAGGCCTCCTTCAACCAATCGACGGGAAATTGCTCTGGTCGATATTGGAACAGCCAGGGTGTCTTGCACATGCTGAAGAATGGTGGTTGACGTGGCGTGCGGGGCTGCCACCGCTTGGCTGCGGATGCGCCGATCCTCGCGTGCTGACGTCACTCGGGCTGCGCCTGGACCCCTCGCACGTGCCACATGTCCCTGCGCCAACCATCTTCGCCACAGGCGCTGCACCGTGGACACATCCCTATGGGTATCGGCTGCGATTTGACGAAGCGACCAACCTGCCCTTCTCAGCCCGATCACCATACCCCTCGTAAAGTCGTCTGTCTGCTGGAAATGCCTCCGTTGACGGCGGCCTGGCATTCTTAGCTATACACGTGTGACAACACGTTCTACAATGACTGCCGGCTGAGAAATCACGGTACGAAGTGGGCCATTAGCCAACGCCGTGTCCCATTTATCGTTCGCTACGTGCGCAGCACAGCGGCGCATTCCACATTATGAGCATACCTCAGTGACGTCAGTCTACCCTGCAATTGGCATAAAGTTCTGACCACTCCTTCTTGGTGTTGCATTTGCTCTGTCAGTCAGTGTATGTTATTATTATTGTTTAAAATGGGCATTTACTTTAAGTGTTCCAATGACCCTCGAATTCATCAATGACATGTATTTTTAAGTTTGAAGTTAATAAACAAATTATTTTCAGGTAATGTTTAAATTAAAATTTGAAATGGAAAATCCAATAAGCACATACGTTTGATGTAATCATCGCCATAACCATGAATGGTAATTACATTTATCCAACCGAATCTTCTATGAACGGTAACAATAAAAAGGAAAAGAATTAAATAGCTCAACCATCTAAGAATGGCATCGTGAGATAGAATTGAATATAGTAATCATTACCATCATCAATTGTAAAATAAATTAGAAATGACTTTAAAAATCATTACTGTACCGGGCGGTACACCTCTACACCGTTTATTTAAAAGTTGCGCCAGTTGAAACTCCTCTTCTGGAGGAAGGTTGAACTTTATCTATTCTATTAATTCTCTACTTTCTCAGAAGATGTCACCACGTGGAAAATTTTGAGTTTTTGAACTGTGTCACTTTTGATGTGTTTTTGTTTCGCTTGAAGTAAGAAGTGTGAACTTTCTCTTCTAGAGGACACTACTGAAGAATTACAATAGTGCAACCTAGTGCGAAATCAAAGAACTATTTTGTTGGAGAAATTTTTATTTCAAGAGTTTGTTCTTTGTTAAATTTCTTTCTGTCATGGTTTAAGTTGGCTGTATACCCCTCTTTTTCCCCTTATTTTGGATCTAGCCAATCCCGAATTTCTTTAATTAATTTTCCACCAATAATGTGTTTCTTCTTCCCCTATGTAGGGGTTTCTTTTCCCTAGCCAATAAAAATTTTGTGGGAGGGTGTTTTCTTTCCCCTAACGCCTAGAATCTTCCGCGAGAGGATATAAACTGCTGATTTTAGGGTCTCGGGGCCACTTCTGTTCCATCTTTCAGTGTATTAAGTACATAGCAGGAGGCGGGAAGCGCCTCTTTCTTCGTCAGCCGTTCAACACCAGGTAATGGCCCATTAATAACTTCTTTTCTGGCTAGGTCGGCAGTTTAACACTCGCGGCGGGTTCGAAGCATTTCCATCATGTAACCTGTTCCTAAAATGTAATTACTCTTTTCATCTTTTTCTTGTAAAGCTACATATTGGGATAGAGAGTGCTAACCCTCTCAAGCTCCCACTCACATTTGTTTTGAGGTGAACTTATTTTTCCTACCTATTCTTCGTTAACGTAATGTAAATTGGTTCTTTTTAAGTCACCTCTGTAGTATGGGAGTAGCCCTTGTATTAACGGCCTAGTGCCAAGTTGGTCTTAAGCAAGTGTATCAGGAGTGCTGTTAGCCTCCTCTCAAATTGTTATTTTAGAGGTCATGTAATCAACCTTCTTTTCATGTAATAGACCTCAGTAGGTTGGGTATTTTACCCCTGTGAATACGTCCTTAGAGGACAGCTTGAAGGTAGAGTTTGGTGTGGCCTTTGAGAGGCTTAAATTTTAAGAGCGGATCGCTCTTTTGAAAATGGAGTGTCATATGCCTCGTGGAGGCTTTTCTGTGTAATTCGGAGCCAGGGGCTCCTAGGGATGAATGGGGTTTTCTGCCCCTATGTTAAAACTTGTGTTTGTGGTAAAACTGAGCTGATCGCTGAAGTCAGGGCGTGAAGCCCAAAACCTGTAAATATTGTATCTCCCCTTGTTTTGCTACATTGTACCTGCCATGTCTGTTATTGCTTTGTTTTTGAAAAGAAAATATAACCTAGTTAAATTTTAAATTAATTTTACATTAACTTTGATTCCGTAGTTTGAAACCCATTCACGCCCGCACCTTCTTACGCCTCTACCTACCGCTAAAACACGGTAACAAGTGGTAGCAGAGCGTGGTTGAATGGGTCTCAATTTAGCCCCTTTTGACGGCTAAACATTGCTTTGATTCGAACTCTAACAATTGTCTCAGTTGCTGGAATTTTTTGAGTTTTTCAAAATTGTTCTGTCATCATGCCCGGCCCTCGCGATGTTCTCCTCCTTAACTATTTGCGCAAAGAGGAGTTGATATACGAGTTAACTATCAGAAATGTGCAATCTGGAGGCACGGTTGCAATCGACACCAACAAGCTTAGAGAGTCCCTTGATTTGCCCATTTCCATCCCCAATTTGGGAGAGAAAGAAATTGATGACTCTCTTTCCACGATCGTCGAGAATATTACTGGGCTAGCATCTGTAGTCAGCTTTTTTGATGAAAACGATCCGTCTCCTAATCAAATTAAGCGTGTGCAAGGCAGGCTGTATCACTTTGCAAATAGAGTTAATGATCTGTTGTCTCTAAAGGTGAATGACGTTCAGAGGAAGGACGCTAATACGCTCCTTGAAACTATTTCTGAATTGTCTAATAAGGTCACTCAATTGCTAACCGGCGAAGTTCCTCCCAAAACTGATCAACCCGCCACAGTGAACGTAGGTAGTGATGAAGAGCCTCCTCAGGGAGAAGTCAATAGGATAACCGTTGCTGCTCAAACTATCTCTGCCCCATCGAACAACGAATCTGAACGCCGTGCGTCATTGGGTAACATCCGCTCGGAATTAACTTCTTTGCCATTGAAACCTTTAACGACTATGTCACCTGGGTTCAGTAGCTTGCCTCATCCATTGGCAATGTTGCTTAGAGGTATCTCTAAGTTTTCCGTCAACACCACCAGTGATGTAATTTCATTTTTAAGATTTCTAGTGGAATTTCAGGATCATGCTCTGGTTTTTTCTCTTTCGCCATGTCAAATTTTGCAAATTATCTATCCGTATGCCATTGGTATTCTCTCTGATAAAATCGTAAGAGCCATTGCCGAGCAATCATCTATTGAGGATTTCCATGCCCATTTGCTAGCTAACTTCATCCCGGCTAGGGCCAGGTCCTCCCTGATTCAGAAGTACTATTACCGTGTACAGCGCTTGGATGAAAACTTGGCTGATTTCATTCAAGATATCAAATTCTACACTAGGGTGTTTGCTCTGCACTTTCCTGAAGATCAGATTGTGCAGGCTATTGTAGAAGGTATTTCGCCATCCTACAGGTCATATTTGTGTTTCGCGGCGTGTCCGCAAACCTTCTCTGAACTTGAAGCATTGGCCGTCTCAGCGGAAGGAGTTAGATACGCCGATTCTTTGCGTGTCGCGAAAGAACCCCCGCCTTCCTTTAGTAACACTCGGCCTCCACCTCGCCGACCAGTCAATCCCCGTAAATGTTATGCTTGCGGGTCGCCTGAACATCTGCGGAATAAGTGTCCTCTGATCAAGTCAAGTGGGACAAGGAATGGAGCAGGGTCATCACAAGGCTGTTTTAAGTGTGGGGCCTTCTCACATATCGCCAAGAATTGCCCAAACTCAAATAGCACCCCCTCCTGCTCAACTTCTGGTGCAAATTCCAGCTATTCCAATAATAAAAGGTGACTAGTGGCGTCGGCTGAGCCGACTAATCCATCTTCCCGAGACTTAGCCCCTAGTAAACAGGTTGTAAATGCAGAGAACGACCAGCCTTCAAATTCATCTTTTGAATGCCCTAAAGAGTGTCTTAGGATTGCGGCGGATACCCCCGCACCTGTTCCTTTTCTTAAGATTGAGTTAAATAACGAGCCTATAACAGCTCTCTTAGATTCAGGCAGTGTTTGTTCCATTATTTCGGCCGATTGGTATTCTAAATTGAAATCTGTTTGTAAACTCCCTGACTATGACTCATCTCCTGTTAAATATGTTTCGGCTAATTCATCTCCATTAGAAATTCTAGGTTCCTTACATGTCAAAATTCGGGTTTTTAAATTTACATGGAAGATCAAATTGTTTGTGGCCAAGCGTTTGTCTTGCCCCATCATATTGGGAGCGGACTTCATTTCTCACACTGGTCTTGTGCTCGATCTCCAGAGTAGGTCGTGCACATTCAAATTTGCGTCCAATTGTAGAATTCCCTTGTTAAAGTGTAATTCTGTATCATGTTCATCTACTTCGCCTACCCAGGATGAGATGTTGTTAGACCTTAGACATCTACCTGAGGAGCAGGCTGATAGTATTCGGAAACTGTGTCAGTCGTTTCCCGAGGTGTTCTCTGATACTCTTGGTGTTACTGACCTTATTGAATACAAAATTGAGGTCACGGATTCAATTCCTGTCCGTTTTCCACCGTATAGGCTATCTCCACCTAAAATGAAGACTCTGAAAGAAATCATCGATCAGATGTTGAAGGATGGTATTATTAGGCCCTCTAAGTCAGCGTATTCTTCGCCTATTTTTCTAGTCCCGAAACCCCAAGGAGGCTTCAGGCCTGTCATTGATTACAGGGCTCTCAATCGGAAGGTGGTGTTGCAATCTGTGCCCCTTCCCGACCTTCATTCTTGCTTTTCATGGTTTCGTAAGGCCAAGTTCTTCACCATCTTGGACTTGAATCAGGCCTATAATCAAATTCCCCTTGCCGAAGAGTCTAAACATCTTACAGCGTTTGCCACGGACTGGAATTTATATGAATACAACCGCGTGCCTTTCGGGCTCCCCACGGGGGCAGCTGTGCTCACTAGGCTACTAGATAGGGTCTTTTCCGACATCAAATTTGAGTACTTATATCACTACTTGGATGATGTCGTCGTATTTTCCGAAACCTTTGAAGAACATCTAGATCATTTGCGAGAAGTTCTCAATCGCCTTCGTAAGGCTGGGTTAACTGTTAAGTTGTCCAAGGTTGCCTTTGCTAAGCCCTCTATGTCATTCCTAGGGCATATTGTGTCACCTGATGGTGTAGCAGTCGATCATTCTAGAACACAGGCCATCCGTGATTTTAAACCTCCCAAGGACATTAAAGGTATCGCCAGGTTCATTGGCATGGTGAATTTCTTCAGGAAGTTCATTCCTAATTTTGCTAATAGAGCGGCGCCCTTAAACCTTCTTCGTAGGAAAGGCATCAAATTCGAGTGGGGACCTTCTCAACAAGCCACTTTTGAAGATCTGAAATTAGCTCTCTGTAATGCCCCTGTACTTGCTATGCCTGATTTCTCGAAGAAATTCATCGTCCAAACCGACGCATCGTCGTCAGCAGTAGCTGCAGTTCTTCTTCAAGAGACTGAACTAGGGAGGCGACCCATCGCCTATGCGTCTAGGACATTGTCAGCTCAAGAAGCAAAGTACTCCATATATGAGCTTGAAGGTTTGGCAGTCTTATTCGCCGTAGAAAAGTTCCGTCTCTATCTGGAACACGTCAAATTCGATCTGGAGACAGATAATCAAGCCTTAAGCTGGGTCTTAGGTAGGCCGCGTCGTACAGGTCGTATAGCCCGTTGGGCCATCCGTATTTCTGCCTTCCAGTTCGATGTACGGCATATCAGAGGTACTGAAAATGTTGTTGCCGATGGACTCAGCCGTATGTTTCATAACGACGTAGAGACCCACGAACCGGTCGACAGTTCATCACCTTCCGAGTCCATACTATCTGGTGTTAATGCCATCTTAACAGATGCTCCCATGCTTTTTAGGGATATTGAGAAATACCAACGTGAAGATCCGACGCTGGCTCCGATAATGGAAACCCTTTCTTCTGGGGAACATGCTGTCCCTTATGTTCTAAGGAATGGTGTTCTATGTTGCCCTTCGAGGCATGATAAGTTGATGAAAGTTGTTGTTCCAGCGGTTCTTGTACCTATGATCTTCAAATACTATCATGAGACCCCATTGGGGGGGCATCTTGGAATCTTTAAAACTCGTGAAAAGATTCGTGAAATGTTCATATGGAAAGGTATGGACGGTGAAATTCGGGAACTTGTAAAAGCTTGTAAATCTTGTTTGATCAGTAAACCCACCATGTCCACTAAAGTAGGCCTTTTGTCTTCTCATCAAGCGTCGCGCCCCATGGAACGCCTGTATATCGATTATGTGGGACCCTTCCCCCAGTCAAAGGGTAATGCCAACAAGTTCATCTTTGTGTGTGTAGATGGTTTTACAAGATTTTCCTGGTTATTTCCGACTAAGCTGGCTACCGCTCAGTCCACCATTACTTGCCTAAATTCTATTTTTGCTTCTTTTGGTCCGTGCCAATACATTGTATCTGATAATGCTAAAGCTTTTACATCAAATCTGTTTCGTAAATTCTGTTTTGACTTGTCCATCTCTCATGTAACTACATCTGCTTATTACCCTCAACCATCTCTGGCTGAACGGGTTAACCGTAATCTCAGGTCCGCACTTATTGCCTATCATCATGAAGATCATTCTAGGTGGGACACGTCCCTGCATTGGTTAGCTTTTGCTTTGAATTCGGCGGTTCATGAATCTCACAAATTTACTCCAGCTTCTTTGATGTTTAAGTTCGTTCCCAACACGCCGCTCTCTAACCTCTGGTCTCTGAATGACATTCTGCCCGAGACAATAGATCCGGACAACATTAAAGATCTTTGGAAGAAGGCTAAAGCTAATCTTAAAGTATCTCATGAAAAGGTTAGGGAAAGGTATGATCGTGGACGGAGACCCACCACCTTGAAGGTAGGTGACCAGGTTATGGTCAAAAATTTTGTTCCCGCGGGCAAGCTTGCCCCCAGATTTCATGGGCCTTGTATCATTCTCGATTTTCTTACGCCGGTTACCTTATTGCTAAGTAATCCAGCCACCGAGAGGATATTTAGAGTTCACCTGTCCCAGGTGAAACCGGTGTAATTTCTGTGTTAACTTGCTTCATATTATTTTGAAAGGATATGAAGGTTATATTTTTTTGAGTTTCACTTTAAGGCATTCTGCCCCTTCTGTAATATTTTGGTTTTAGATGTAAGCCTTGTGTAAAACCTGCCCCGACCCGTTAAACTGCCATCCTGTTCTTGCCACGGCCATTACCACGCTCCCGTCTCCTGCTCCACCTTACACTGTGGCTTCATAATAGTAAATGCCATGGATATCTACACGCCGCTGGCCCCTCAACCTCTCCACAAGCCTGTACCCTCAAAGAAAATGATTGTCCAACACAATTCTGCCGCCTAGCTTTAATGTTTCAGCACCCCCGCAGCCGCGCAGCGCCGTGCAGCGACTGGGGAGGGGGATGGGCCCCCTCCTCTCCAGCGAGGACGACATGTGCACGGCGAGCCGGAGCTCACCTCCCGGCCAAGGCTGATGTGCGGCGCACGACCTGCTACATGCCCGCAGCCTGTATCTGTTCACCGCGGGCGCGGCGTACTTCAACACCTCTGCTCCCCTCATAGTGCGGGCGAGCGGTATCTCAGGGTACTTGAGGGGTCCGAGCGGCCTCCGTTGGACGCAAGCTGCACCGGCCGGTCCGGCCATTCGACTCAATCTACATCAACTACATGGACAGTCACCATAAGCAATAACTACGCTTGGGAATTCAACTACAATATTTGGTGGACATTGCAAAATTTTTCTTCACCTTTAAGTATTAAAAGTTTATCTTCAGAAATTCAAATTCTACAAACATAAAGACTTTCATTCACCTGCAACAACAACATTTTGAAACTGAATTAAGAAATCTTGTAAATGCTTCTGCTATCTATCTTCGTATCAACATCATTACTTGGACTTTGTTTCAAACTGATTTCATGTGTCACCCCTGGAGGAACTTTTGGGGGGGGAGGTCTGTACCGGGCGGTACACCTCTACACCGTTTATTTAAAAGTTGCGCCAGTTGAAACTCCTCTTCTGGAGGAAGGTTGAACTTTATCTATTCTATTAATTCTCTACTTTCTCAGAAGATGTCACCACGTGGAAAATTTTGAGTTTTTGAACTGTGTCACTTTTGATGTGTTTTTGTTTCGCTTGAAGTAAGAAGTGTGAACTTTCTCTTCTAGAGGACACTACTGAAGAATTACAATAGTGCAACCTAGTGCGAAATCAAAGAACTATTTTGTTGGAGAAATTTTTATTTCAAGAGTTTGTTCTTTGTTAAATTTCTTTCTGTCATGGTTTAAGTTGGCTGTATACCCCTCTTTTTCCCCTTATTTTGGATCTAGCCAATCCCGAATTTCTTTAATTAATTTTCCACCAATAATGTGTTTCTTCTTCCCCTATGTAGGGGTTTCTTTTCCCTAGCCAATAAAAATTTTGTGGGAGGGTGTTTTCTTTCCCCTAACGCCTAGAATCTTCCGCGAGAGGATATAAACTGCTGATTTTAGGGTCGCGGGGCCACTTCTGTTCCATCTTTCAGTGTATTAAGTACATAGCAGGAGGCGGGAAGCGCCTCTTTCTTCGTCAGCCGTTCAACACCAGGTAATGGCCCATTAATAACTTCTTTTCTGGCTAGGTCGGCAGTTTAACACTCGCGGCGGGTTCGAAGCATTTCCATCATGTAACCTGTTCCTAAAATGTAATTACTCTTTTCATCTTTTTCTTGTAAAGCTACATATTGGGATAGAGAGTGCTAACCCTCTCAAGCTCCCACTCACATTTGTTTTGAGGTGAACTTATTTTTCCTACCTATTCTTCGTTAACGTAATGTAAATTGGTTCTTTTTAAGTCACCTCTGTAGTATGGGAGTAGCCCTTGTATTAACGGCCTAGTGCCAAGTTGGTCTTAAGCAAGTGTATCAGGAGTGCGGTTAGCCTCCTCTCAAATTGTTATTTTAGAGGTCATGTAATCAACCTTCTTTTCATGTAATAGACCTCAGTAGGTTGGGTATTTTACCCCTGTGAATACGTCCTTAGAGGACAGCTTGAAGGTAGAGTTTGGTGTGGCCTTTGAGAGGCTTAAATTTTAAGAGCGGATCGCTCTTTTGAAAATGGAGTGTCATATGCCTCGTGGAGGCTTTTCTGTGTAATTCGGAGCCAGGGGCTCCTAGGGATGAATGGGGTTTTCTGCCCCTATGTTAAAACTTGTGTTTGTGGTAAAACTGAGCTGATCGCTGAAGTCAGGGCGTGAAGCCCAAAACCTGTAAATATTGTATCTCCCCTTGTTTTGCTACATTGTACCTGCCATGTCTGTTATTGCTTTGTTTTTGAAAAGAAAATATAACCTAGTTAAATTTTAAATTAATTTTACATTAACTTTGATTCCGTAGTTTGAAACCCATTCACGCCCGCACCTTCTTACGCCTCTACCTACCGCTAAAACACGGTAACAATTACCATCATGAATAATAAAATAAAGTAGAAGTTCTGTTAATAACCACTATTAGAGGCTGGACTACTATGACCTAAACATGTATGAAATATGTATGCATTTATATTCTGCAGCTAATGTACAGTTTAAAAGTAATGTTAATTCTTCGAAATCCCTAACTTCAAAATCAACTATAATGCTGCATAGTTCATGAACTCATTAAGGTTACATTGCATACTCCTTGGCTATGAAGGACTCGTGGAAGACATAAACACTACAGTAACTTTCACTGTTCAGTTTTCAATTAGTTTTACGTTGTAGGCCTCGTGCGGATGGATGGTGATGCGCTCTGGCGGCAAACGTGGAGTTCCTGATCGGGAGAGCAGTGCTTGTTTGCCGTACTGTTACATGCGGTTTACATTGATATTAGCTTCTATTTTATGTAATATGACGTCCAAAACTGACTGTGGTTCCACTATTTCTAACAGTAACAACAATTATTGTTCCGGGAGTTAGGTGTAATTGTACTTGCAACAACTCTCCTCCTGGAACTCTTTTTCAGTTTTCGAACGACAAATATAATGTGATCGGAAGGAAAGCGTGGAATAAATCTTTGAAATGAATCGCGAAAGATGAAAAAGCGAGGACACCTATGAACAATTCCAGTATTTACATCCGTCATCTTGTAAACTGAATGCTTTGAAGAGATCCTGACAGCCGTGTGTATGTAGGCGTACTTAGATTACTTCTGACAACAAATTCAAACAATAAATGGTAATTACTAGCAAAAATCATTGCTGAGTGTCACAAAAGGCGAAAATTAAGGCATGACTTTGACAACACAGAAAAGTTTCACAGGTATTAATGTCTGTTTGATTATTGACGCAAGTGTAAGATAAACAATTTTAATACCATGTTTTGCTCATTAGAAAATAATGATGCAGGCATCCCGATTAACCTTCCAGTACCAGTTAACAACCTGACAATTACGGACAATTGATTCGCGAAAATATCATAAAAGGTTTCTATAATTTCTGAATCTCTTCTCCTTTCACATACCTCTGTTCTCGAGCACGCATTCTTGCCATCCACTTAGTTCTGAAAGCGTCTCTCTCACTATTTACAAACAAACACAAGGCAGCAATGAGCTTACGCCTTTCTGACATGCCTCCCTTATATAGGCATTTCCCCAACACCAGACATCTATCCGAATCAGCCTGAAAATCGTTTTTATACAGAAAATGTGTTAATGTCTTTGAAGAGTACTCTGTTTTGAAATTAGATAGTGTTCGTATTTCTGCTTTTAAACTTACAACGTAGGCTAGTTGAGGTGAATTGATAAATGGAAGTAGGCAACAAAAACTGATTTGTTTATCTTTACAACACACGGTGATTTATTAATATTTGTCTCCCCTCAACACAGGCTGGGTATTTCTCCCGATCTTTCTTCGACGTGGAAAATATCGGGATTGTCATTCAACTGCTCTCCTTTCCTTACTGTAGAATCCTTGAAATAAGCCGGGCTCCATTTCACAGTCTCATCGAAATGCTACCCAGACTAATGATTGTCTACTACGTGCGTTCGCTAGGTTCGCCCTTCCTTGCCGCCAGGGGTACCACGAGTACCAAACAGCTTCATTCGCACGCGGCCTATACAAGAAGTGTGCGCTATTTGAATGAAGCTTTCGTACCTGATCTAATCTCCATTATCAGGATTGTTGCAGTTTATGACCACATGCATCTTAAGGTTCTTGAATGAGAATCCTCTCCTGTTGTCGCTGACTGTCGTCTTGAAGGAGGAAAACTTATTTCGACATCACGTAATGTAACGAGAGCCTACGAGAATAGAATTAAATCACTGGGAGTAAAAACCTGGAAAACTGCAGAATTGCCCCTGATTTCGTGAAAACAATTACCTACAATCCAGGAATTGACCCAACCAGCAAACAATAGCTCTTACCTACGGCGGTGTCTCAACGGCGCACTAGTCGCCAGCGTCTTGTAGCGATGTTAGGCCCCTTTAAACAACAACCAGGAATGGTGTAGCTATTCCATACACTATTTTTCAACGGGTATTCAGTAGAAGTATATTCCATTTTTCCTGAAATACAATTTCTAGTGCTTACTATGCTTTTATATAACGAAATTCAAATGAAAATGAGCAAAATGTGTCGTTAAAATGAGATTTTGTTCAAAATAAGCCACAAAGCCTTTTTTTATATTAGCTTTACGTCGCACCGACACAGATAGTTCTTATGGCGACGATGGGAGAGGAAAGGCCTAGGTGTGGGAAGGAAGCGGCCGTAGCCTTAATTAAGGTACAGCCCCAGCATTTGCCTGGTGTGAAAATGGGAAAACACGGAAAAACATCTTCAGGGCTGCCGACAGTGGGATTCAAACCCACTATCTCCCGGATGCGAGCTCACAGCTGCGCGCTCCTAACCGCACGGCCAACTCGCCCGGTCACAAAACTTTTAAAAAGTTTAAATATGCAATTATATACCCAATAAATCCTGTTTAATTTTGATTATCATGCTTGCAAACGTGTTGAAAGTACCACACTACATGATATATGTTAAGGAAAAGATATGATTTGTAATTAAAAACCGCCCCCTAATCGTCACCGTCACTATGGTAAAATAAAATCTACTGATTTAATAATCACTACCATGAATATTGTAAATGGTGGAAGCCTTTACCTTCCACCCCTCCAAGGGCCTTCATGGCCTGTACGGAGGTGACTTTGCTTTGCTTTATGAATATTGTAAACTGAAAACCGAGCTCGATAGCTGCAGTCGCTTAAGTGCGGCTAGTATCCAGTATTCGGGAGATAGTGGGTTCGAACCCCCACTGTCGGCAGCCCTGAAGATTGTTTTCAGTGGTTTCCCATTTTCCCACCAGGCATATGCTGGGGCTGTACCTTAATTAAGGCCAAGGGCGCTTCTTTCCTACTCCTAGTCCTTTCCTGTCCCATCGTCGTCATAAGACCTATCTGCGTCGGTGCGACGTAAAGCTAATGGTAAAAAAATGGTAAACCGAAATCAAAGGATTGAAGAAGAGCGAAATAATGATCACCTGCTCGCAAGGTCTGAAAATACGGTAAATATATAGATTGTCGTGTTAATAAACCCTCTAATAACTCAATGCAAAAATTGAAAGGACAGTCAAGCTTGGTTTTAATAATCAGCACCATTGTCCACGAATCTGCCCGCTCTCGGACAACGCATGGTGACAGCACTTGCAGTGGTGTCTTAACGGTGCCAGCGTCTTGGAAAGGTATAGCAGTCCAAGTGATGATGTCACTACTACACTGGGGCGAAAGGCTGGTCGTTCCAAGATTGAAAAGGTCTAGAGAGCTTAAATGTTTTAACACTAAAATTAACCAAATTTAACTCATCACGCTAATAAGTATAACCATATGAAGAGAACTGTATCCTTCCTCTACAACCTCGTTAGTGAGATTAGTCCAATGAAAATCATTCCTTATATTAACACCTACACGAGGTACTTACAGTGATCCCTATGAGGTACTATCATCCAACATACCACCGTCTGCTGTTCATCTCAAAAAATGTCGAGGTCATTTTGTAGTCTCCTAGAATCCTGAAACTTGTTTACTACTCTATATAGTATAACATCATTCGCAAATATCTTTATCAGTGATTCAATTTCTTTCCTCATATCGTTTATATATATTTATGTGTCCGACTCGTTGGCTGAATGGTCAGCGTACTGGCCTTCGGTTCAGAGGGTCCCGGGCTCGATTCCCGGCCGGGCCGGGGATTTTAACCTTAATTGGTTAATTCCATTGGCCCGGGGGCTGGGTGTTTGTGCTGTCCCCAACATCTCTGCAACTCACACGCCACACATAACACTATCCTCCACCACAATAACACGCAGTTACCTACACATGGTATATGCCGCCCACCCTCATCAGAGGGTTTGCCTTACATGGGCTGCAATTGGCTAGTAATAGCCACACGAAGTTATATATATTTATGTATGTATGTATATATGTATAAGAAAACATGAAGTTTCAATAATACTCTCCTGTGCCCATTCCCCGCCCTCCATGTTCTTAATCATTACAGGATCAGACAACACTTCAGTTACTCTAATTCTCTGAGTTCTGCTTTCTAGAAAGGTTTGCCACCCGTTCAATCCCCCTTTGGTCCACTCGAATAGACCTCGTTTTCGTCAGTAGCATCCGTTAATCTTCTGCTATCCTATCAAAAAACGATACAGGACTCTTGACCTCCTGAATAAAATAGGACTCGAACCTACGCTCCCAGAGCGAATGTGATTTCTAGTGCGAGGCCTTAAACACTCGGCTACGACTGGGCGCTGTTACAAGCCGCCAAGTTAACTCGTCCGGTTTCACTACTTAAGCTAATGAATACAAAGTGCACTAATGCCCTTATTATAACTCAGCGTCGATGAAATATGGTGAGATTAAGAGAGGTCCAGCGAGAAGGGTATCCAGAGTCCTGGAGGGTGAGACATTTGATCGGGTATACATCTGGGGAAGAGGACAACTACCTCATACAGAAGGCCTCACCTACTATGTTGAACACGGGCCTTATGGGTGATGGTTAGTTTGGAATGGATAGGCAAGGAAGAGGGCAGGAAGCGACCGTGCTCTTAGCGTAGGTATTATACAGGCACCCGCCTGGGCATGAAGTGGGGAAAAAGCCGAAAATGACTTCGAGGATGGCTGAGGTGGGAACTGAAACCCCTCTACTCAGTTGAACTCCCGAGGCTGAGCGGACCAGTTTCCAGACCTCGTACCAATTTTAAAATTTTGTGGCAGAGCCGAGAATCGAATCCCAACCTCCGGAGGTGACAGCTAATCACACTAACCACCACACCACAGAGGAGGACTATCCCACCCTTATTTAAGTAATTTCAGTGGGAACCAAAGTAAGGTCAATGTGCAAATTTGGATCTTCGTCAGCTTATGAATACCGGCCTCGGAGAAAGAGCTCTAGTAACAGTAAACAACATAAATATTTATGTATGTAACGTGGTCACCTTGGCGCCCAGCAAGTGATATTAGCTTTATTTTATGTAAGTGATCATTGATTGCAGTTTGATGGAGAATTCTTTTAAATTAATGTTTTCTTCTTTCGCTTATGCAACTTGTTTAACGTCCCACTAACACATCGACTCGTTGGCTAAACGGTCAGCGTACTGGCCTTCGGTTCACAGGATCCCGGGTTCGATTCCCGCCCGGGTCGGGGATTTTAACCTTAATTGGTTAATTCCTACGGCACGGGAACTGGTTGTATGTGTTGTCTTCATCATCATTTCATCCTCATCACGACGCGTAGGTCGCCTACTGGCGTCAAATATAAAGACCTGCAACTGGCGAGCCGAACCCGTCCTGGGATATCCCGGCACTAAAAGCCATACGACATTTCATTTCATCGAAGGATTTCCGTGACAGAAAGGAGGGACAGGGCTGCGATTGAGAAGGTAGCGGCCGTGGTCTTAATTAAGGTACATCCCAAGCATCGCACGGCAACGATATTCAGGGCTGCCGATAGTGGTGATCAAACCCAGTATCTCACAAATACAACTTATTCGGCTAAAAATGTACGCCATTCCTCCACTGACAGCTCGGAGCATAACCCTCGAACAGCCCGTCTCATTACGCCCTACGCCAA
This sequence comes from Anabrus simplex, assembly GCF_040414725.1. Classification (NCBI taxonomy): domain Eukaryota; kingdom Metazoa; phylum Arthropoda; class Insecta; order Orthoptera; family Tettigoniidae; genus Anabrus; species Anabrus simplex. The sequence goes on from NC_090266.1 coordinate 50,593,485, forward strand.
GTCTTCCCAGCATGAAGTTTGCACCGTTGTTTGTAACTCTACTCTTTGTCGGAAGTCACCAAGAACATATCGTGCTGCTTTCCTTTGGACCTTGTCCAGTTCTCGTATCAAGTAGTAATGCTGTGCGTCCCATACATTGGAACCGTACTCCAATTGGTGTCCTACAAGAGACATATACGCCCTCTACTTTAAATCCATGGCCCGCATCTGTGGTATAGTGGTTAGTGCGATTAGCTGCCACCCCCGGAGGCCCGGGTTTGATTCCCGGCTCGGCCGCGATATTTGAAGAGTGGTAAGAGGGCTGAAACGGGGTCCACTCAGTCTCGGGAGGCCAAGTGAATAGAGAGGGGTTCGATTCTCACCTCAACCATCCTAGAAGTGGTTTTCCGTGGTTTCCCACTTCTCCTCCAGGTAAATGCGGGGATAATACCTAACATAAGGCCAAGGCCTCTTCCTTTCCTCTTCCTTCTGTCTATCCCATCCAATCTTCCCATCCTCCCACAAGGCCCCTGTTCAGTATAGCAGATGGGGCCGCCTGTGCGAGGTACTGGTTCTCCTCCCAAATTGTATCTCCGACCCAAAGTCTCACGCTCAAGGACACTGCCCTTGAGGCGGTAGAGGAGGGATCCCTCGCTGAGTCTGAGGGAAAAACCAACACTGTAGGGTAAACGGATTAAGTAAGTAAGAAAGTAAGTACATTATATCCATACTACAACACTTAAATACTCTTATAACCATGTGAATATATGTGTCCTTTCTTATCTTCTTCTTCTTTATCTGTTTACCCTACAGGGTCGGTTTTTCCCTCAGACTCAGCGAGGGATACCACCTCTAACGCCTCAAGGGCAGTGTCCACGAGCTTCACGCTCTGGGTCGGGGATACAACTGGGCAGGAAGACCAGGACCGCGCCCAAGCGGCCGCACCTGCTGTGCTGAAGAGGTGCCTTGCGGGGGGATGGAAAGATTGGAAGGGATAGACAAGGAAGAGGGAGGGAACCGGCCGTGGCCTTAATGTATTTGCCTGGAGGAGAACTGGGTAACCACGGAAAACCACTTCCAGGATGACTGAGGTGGGAATCGAACCCACTCAGTTAACCTCCCGAGGCTGAGTTAACCCGGTTCCAACCCTCGTACCAATTTTTAAATTTCGTGGCAGAGCCGGGAATCGACCCTGGGCCTCCGGGGGTGGCAGCTAATCACACTAACCACTACACCACAGTGGCAGACCTCCTTTGATCTACCCTATCAAAAGCCTTGGATTTGGCAACAGCAATACAGGCTATTCCACCTCCTGAATAAAATATTCGCAGTCGGCAGGACTCGAATATACGCTCCCAGAGGGAATCTGATGCCCAATCAGACGCCTTGACCACTCGGCCACGAATGCACGCTGTTGCAAGTCGCTAAGAAATTTGGCTTGATTTCAATACTTCAAGAAGGATGTCGCGCCTTGGCTAGTAAGAACTGAGTGTAATAATTTTGTTATTGTTACTCAGCGTAGATGAAACATTTTGGGATTAGCAGAGCTCCAGCGAATAGATATGTAAGTCATATATAGTAATGTACAGTACACTGACTTAGCAAATGTCATGCGATAGTCACCTAATAGCGTGTGGGGCCCTGCGAACTGCAGTGAGACGCCGTGGAAGTGAGTCGACAAGTCCCTGCTAGTCCTCTGGACGCAGCTGACACCAAATCGTTTCCACAGCTGCCGCCAATACTGGTCTGTTCGTGGGTGCAGGATCCATGGCACGGATGGCACGGAGCCTGCGTTCCAGGACATCTCTGATATGCTCGATAGGGTTCATATCGGGGCTCCTGGGTGGCAATGGCAGTCGTTGGACCTCCGCTGCATGTTCCTGGAACCATTCCCGGGTGACGTCGGAGCGGTGTGTCGGCGCGTTATCATCTTGAAACACCGCAGAACCGTCTGGGCGCTGGAAGGCCAAAAATGAGTGGAGATGGTCTCCGAGCAGCTCAACATACCGCGTACCATTCAAAATCTCTTCCAGAACAACTAGGGGGCCCATTCCATACCAGGAAAATGTACCCCAGACCATAACAGAGACAACAGCGCCCTGGACCACTCCTTCGCGGCAGGCGGGCTCCATCGCTTCATGTGGTCTGCACCATACACCACGGTGCCTCCCATCGGCATGGTGCAGTTGCAATCGTGATTCGTCCGACCATATCACGTTAAGCCATTGTTCCAGTGTCCATCCCTGGTGACTGGCGACAAATGCGCGTCGTTGTGCCCGATGACGTTGGTATAACTGTGGCACCCGTGTGCGACGCCGGCTACCATACCCCATAGAACCCATGTTCCTACGGATTGTCCACTGGGAGACGTGTCTAGCACGGCCTGTGTTGAATTGAGCCGTGACTTGTTGCACGGTTGCCCGTCTGTCACTATTGACAATCCGTCTCACATGTCGCCGGTCACGGTCATCGAGGTTGGCTGGACGGCCGGTCGTTCGTCTGTTGTGGACGGTGATACCCGCATTCAACCGTTCACGATACACCCTGGACAAGGTTGATCGTGTGAAGCCGAATTCCCGCACCACTTCCGAAATCGCACTTCCCATCCGTCGGGCACCGACCACCATACCCCGCTCGAACAGTGTCAGCTCACGACGACGTTCCATGTTACACCTGTCACATGCACAGCCACTGCTCACAAGGTCTCCTATACAACTGCCGCTGGCACAGGGGGCGTGTGGTGTGCAAACAACACACCTGCGCATCAGTGCTCCGCTATCCCATGACATTTGCTCAGTCAGTGTATATACGGTATATCCGTGTGTTTTGCTCCTCCTTTCTTTCTTAAGCCATTTACCCTCCAGGGTTGGTTCTTCCCTCGGACTCAGCGAAGGATCCCTCCTCTACGGCCTCAGGGGCAGTGTCCTGGAGCGTGGGACTTTGGGTCAAGGATAGAAGTGTGAAGGAGGAACAGTACCTCGCCCTGGCGGCCTCACCTGCTATGCTGAACAGGGGCCTTGTGAGGGGGTGGGAAGATTGGAAGAAAAAAGACAAGGAAGAAGGAATGAAGCGGCCATAGCCTTAAGTTAGGTACCATACCGGCATTTTCTTGTACGAAAACTGCGAAGCCACCGAAAACCACTTCGAAGATTGCTGAGGTGGGAATCGAACCCGCTCTATTCAGTTGGCCTCCTGAGGCTGGGAATGGAACCCGGGTCTCCGGGAGTGGCAGCTAATCAGACTAACCATTACACCACAGAGGTGAGCAAATTTTATTCTACTAAATTAAATTCCGTCCGCCTCTGCCACCAAATTTGAAAAGTCGTACGCAGACTGGAACGGGTCAACTCAGCCTAGGGACGTCAACTGAGTATAGGGGAGTTCGATTTCCACCACAGCCATCCTCGAAGTGTTTTTACGTGGTTTCTCACTTCTTATTAAGGCAAATGCGGGGATTGTACGTAATTTAAGGCCAAGGCCGCTTCCTTCACTCTTCCTTGTCCCATCAATCAACCAATCAATTAATCAATAGTGATCTGCATTTAGGGCAGTCGCCCAGGTGGCAGATTCCCTATCTGTTGTTTTCCTAGCCTTTTCTTAAATGATTTCAATGACATTGGAAATTTATTGAACATCTCCCTTGGTAACTTATTCCAATCCCTAACCCCCTTCCTATAAATGAATATTTCCCCCAGTTTGTCCTCTTCACCTTCATATTGTGATGTTTCCTACTTTTAAAGACGCCACTCAAATTTATTCGTCTACTAATGTAATTCCAAGCCATTTCTCCGCTGACAGCTCGGAACATATCACTTAGTCGAGCAGCTCATCTTCTTTCTCCCAAGTCTTCCCAGGCGAAACTTTGCAACATTTTTGTAACCCTACTCTTTTGTCGGAAATCACCCAGAAGAAATCGAGTTGCTTTTCTTTGGATTTTTTCCTGTTCTTGAATCAAGTAATCCTGGTGAGGGTCCCATACACTGGAACCATACTCTAGTTGGGGTCTTACCAGAGACTTATATGCCCTCTCCTTTACTTCCTTACTACAACTCCTAAACACCCTCATAACCATGTGCAGAGACCTGTATCCTTTATTTACAATCCCATTTATGTGATTACCCCACCACGCCCACGAGGCCCCTGTTCAGTATAGCAGATGAGGGCTCCTGGACGAGGTACTTGTCATCTTCCCCAGTTGTATCCCCAACCAAATGTCTCACGTTCCAGGAAAATGCCCTCGAGGTGGCAGAGGTGGGATCCCTCGCTGAGTCCGGGGTAAAAAAAACTAACATTGGACTGCAAACGGATTAAGAAGGAAAGAATAAGAAGCTTGGGCTAAATATCCCATGCTTATTCAAGTAATTTCAGTGTGAAACAAGACAAGGTCAAGTGCAAATTTTGATCTTCTTCAGCTTATGATTAGCGGCCGCGGAAAAGGAGCTTTCATGACAGTAAGATGTACATAAATGTTACCTGGTTACATTGGCACCCAGCAAGTGATACTGTTTTTAATTTATGTGATCCTTGAGTGGAATTTGATAGAGAATTATTTTTTTCTTTTTTTATGCTACTTGTCAAACGTCGCCCTAACACATCTAAGGATTGCGGCGAGGGATGGATGGGAAAGGGCGCTAAGATTTGGAAGGTAGCGGCCGTGGGCTTAATATTAAGGTACAACTCCAGCATTTGCCTGATGTGAAAATGGGAAACCATGGTAAGCAGCTTCAAAATTGCCAGCAGTGGTGTTGGGACCCACCATCTCCAGAATGAAACTTACTCGGCTAATAACGTAAGTCATTTCTCCTGTGACAGCTCGGAACATAACGCTTAGTCGAGCAGCTCGTCTCGTTACGTCCAAGTGTTCCCAGCCCAATGTTTGCACCATTTTCGTTACACTACTCTTTGGTCGGAAAACACCAAGAACGTTATCGTGTCGCTTTTCTTTGAATCTTTTCATGTTCTCGTATCATGTAATCCTGTTGTCGGCCCCATACACAGGAACCATAGTCTAAATGGGGGGTCTTTTTTTTTCTATTTGGTTTACGTCGCACCGGCACAGAGGGATCTTATGGCGAAGAGTTGATAGGAAAAGGCTAGGAGTGGGAAGGAAGCGGCCGTCGCCTTAATTAACGTACAGCCCCAGCATTTGCCTGGTGTGAAAATGGGAAACCACGGAAAACCATCTTCAGGGCTGCCGACAGTGGGGATCGAGCCCACTATCTCCCGAATACTGAACACTGACCGCACTGAAGTGACTGCAGCTATCGAGCTCGGTAAATGGGGTCTTACTAGGGCCTTGTACACCCTCTCCTTTTCATCCTTACTACAACCATTAAATGTCCTCGTTGGTAATCAACGACATTTCAAGCTTCGTTCCCACAAAGTTTCAAGAAGCACAATATCCCAAAAGTAAAATAAGAACATTAAATTATTTCACTCCTTTGGGAAGCAGATACGGTATTTTCCTCTAGAAGGTGATTAACGGGTTTTACAATAACACAATTTTTAATTTTGTTAATATATAATGTTTGGTGGAATTTTTGCATGTTACCTCATAAGACTGACCATTTTGATTCTGGAATTCTGCAAAATGTTAAGGGAATCGTCCAGTTAAGTTATGATTATAAAATATGACATCAAATAGTGGCTTTGGCTAAGGGAAAGATACATCATACTGACAGATATGCACCTTCATTATAAACAGTTATGCCTTCCATTGTTCAGTCTGCAAGCCCCTGTGACTTAAATAAGAGCCTCCAACGAGCTCTGTAGCCTGGTTAAGTTCCGTGTCACTAAATTATTTAAGAGTCAATCTTACTATCGTCGCACATTGGAGTAGGTGACTCGAAAACCTGGCAAGAAGTTAAGTTTGAAATGAGGATTTTTCAATTTTTCTAGTCGTTATTCGTAAGCCAAACATACCATGCATCAAACCCCAGCGTGTGTCTGCACGAGCTACGAGACCCGTCTGAACTAGGTTAATGAGAAGCGCGTGATTCAGTATGCATCAGCACTTCATGTACCTTGCGCTGTACTGAATAGTTCTCATCTTCTTTATTATGGTTAATATGTCTACTAGTAAGTAATAGCAATTCCACTCTATTTGATCTTTAATGTTCGATTTACAAGAGAGAACGGATAATAATTCTTTCTACTTTCTTCTTTCTTAATTCGTTTACACTCCAGGAGTTTTTTTTTTCCTCGGACTCAGGGAAGGATCCCACCTCTATCACCTCGAGTGTCCCGGAGCGTGAGACGTTGGGTCGGGGGAATGAACTGCGAAGGAGTACCAGGTACCTCGCTCAAGGGGCCTCACCTGCTATGCTGAACAGGGGCTTTGTGGGGGGATGGGAAGATTGGAAGGGATAGACAAGGAAGAGGGAAGGAAGCGGCCGTGGCCTTACGTTTGATACTATCCCGGCATTTGCCTAGAGGAGAAGTTGGGAAACCACAGAAAACCACTTAGAGGATGGCTGAGGAGATAATCGAACCCCACTCTACTCTGTTGACCTCTCGAGGCTGAGTGGAGCCCGTTCCAGCCCTCGTATCAGTTTTGAAATTTCGTGGCAGAGCCGGGAATCGTACAGGGGCCTGCGGGGGTAGCAGCTAATTACACTAACCACTGCACCACAGAGATAGCCTCACTAATAATTCTGATACAATAATTTGCATTTGTTGTTATTGTTTGAGGGGCTGCCTGGCCGAGGCGGTAAAGGCGTGCTCGGTTCTCCCGGAAGGACGTGGGTTCGAATCCCCGTCAGGAAGTCGTAAAATTTAAGAAACGAGATTTTCACTTCCGGAGGTGCATATGGCCCTGAGGTTCACTCAGCCCACACCAAAAATGAGTACGAGATTAATTCCTGGGGGCAAAGGCGGCTGGACGTAGAGCTAACCACTCTACCCCCATCACGCGCCGCGGTTAACAATGGTGGAAGCCTTTACCTTCCTCTCCTCCAAGGGCCTTCATGGCCTGTATGGAAGTGTCTGTGTCTTTGTTGTTATTGTTTGAGTCCATGCTACCCTACCCAGTGCTCCATCTTCCTGATGATGGCTACCTCTCGTGTAGTCCCCACCCGGAGATCCGAATGGGGGACTATTTTACGTTCGGAATATTTTACCTGGGAGGTAGTAGGCCCTATATCATTCATACAGAGAGAACTACGTCTCCTCAGTAGTTAGTTAGGGCTGTAGTTTCCCGTTGCTTTCAGTATTAACATAGCTAAGCCACGTTGAGTATTACTATAAGGCCATATCAGTCAATTGTGTAGAATGTCGCACTTGTAACTCAGTGGTTGCTGAAAAAAACGACTCTCTTTGTCATTTTATGGGCTATATTTTGCTATAAATAAAATATAGGAATGCTTTAACTTAAATATAATACGGTTAAGTGTAATGTGAATATTATATCCATTACTATATCTCCTTTTATACTCAATTCGTCCCGACTCATGCGTATTACCAGTTCGACAAATTCTAAAGAATTATCGTTTAATAACATGTTATTGCGGCACGTGTTAAGTGTTCGGCATTGTTCTCCACCCTAACGTACAGGATCTCTCCTAAATGAAACAAAATGTGGACGATCCTAGTTTATGCCAGGATATTAGGACCTCTGCCCCAAATGTGCGTCATCTTAGTCTCCCTCTGCTTTTCTTACCTTTCACTTGCGTGTCTATAATTCTCCTAGGTAACCTATCATCCTCCATTCGCATCACATAACACCCGGCACCTAAACCGAATTTTGCGTACAGCTTCATCCATCGAGTTCATTCCTAACCTACCCTGTATCTTCTCAGTTTGAATACGCTCCTGCCATTGACCTGTTTGTACCAGCGATCATTCTCGCTACTTTTATGTCTGTTACTTCCAGCTTATGAATAAAATATCGTAAGTTCATCCAGAGGAGTAAACGGGCGTAAATAATGGAACTAAACCAACAGACGACATGCGAGGTACGCAGAACTGGTGTGTTTATATGCCACGCCCGTTATGAGGAGTAGGGCACACACCTATTTTTGATTTGTGAAATTATTTTTTTTTTGCGTTGCGTCGACACAGGTAGGTCTTACGCGACGATGCGATAGGAAAGGGCTAGGATCTGGAAGGAAGCGACCGTAGTCGTAATAATGTAAATCCCCAGCATTTGCTTGGTGTGAAAATGGGAAAACACCAAAAACCTTTTTCAGGGCGGCCGACATTGGGGTTCGGAAAAGCGTACACCTCTTCAATAAACTGCAAATATCTAAAAGAAATACTGGATGTGTTCGAACGAACATTGGTACAGGGACTAAATAACACGTAGGGAAATCTGTAGGTTCAACCTAAAAGCAGCAAAATATCAAGATTTTGATTGTAGAAAACTTCTTAAAGAAAGTATATGACGAACGTCTGCACTACATAAGGGCTGTCGCATGTTTCTGCTCTGAAACGTAAGTCATCGGTTAAGCTACGTTTCTCAGACGAAGCATTCGAAGTTGTGAGAAGAGTGAGAGAGTGCTGCAGTGGATGGAACCCTGCTGCTATTACTACTACTGAAATGTTTTCATTTCTCCCCTGAAGGGGGAGGCGGGCCTCTTAGTCGGTGACGCCGTTTCTCAGGTCGGGAGATTTGTTACGGTGAAGGAGATGATCGGAGAATGTGGCCTATACAGGAACTCTCCCGGCATTCGTCTTAGTGCAGGAGAATGGAAAACCACGGAAGACCATTCTCAGGACAGCCGATGGTTGGGGCTAGCCGTGAGGTCCAGCCCTGTCCAGTCTCCCGAATGCAGAGGCGTAGAGCCACGGTAAAGCCGTGGCCATTCCTCGTCTGCTCGATTGAACAGTCAGAGTGCAGAGCTGATGAACCACGGACCAGCTGTGGCCACTTATGGGCCAAGGCTCACTCTGCATCTACCGACCGTTGGAACTCTCTTGCCTCCAAAAAAAAAAAAAAAAAAAAAAAAAGCAGAAATCCGGCTCAAAATTAGGACGAGGAAAACATCTAGGCGGTATATGTCACAGCACACGAAGCTATGATCAGTTATGGGTGCACGGCATTTGAAGGTGCGTGGTATAGAATGCGGCACGTAGATATATAGGTATGTGCGGCAGGAGATGTGGTGGTTAGTTGGAGGCATAGAAACATGGCAGTAGCTTGAGAAAATATCGCCATAGCACGTGATGGGACGGTCAATTGAGTGTGTCCAGTACAAGCGTGCAACACGCTGACTAATTCAGATGACGGTCTATGTGGCATGCAGTGGTCAGTTGACGGTATGTGGCCGCAGCACGCAATGAGGAGGTCAGTTGCGGATGTATGGTTGAAGAACATGGCCGATGATCGTGCTGGAGAATGAGGATTTCTCACCAGAGAGCAAAACGAAGCAATTCGATTCATAAAGAGCATTTCCCTAATTTCATAACATTTACAGAGCTACCAGAATACCTGTTGCCGGGCTGAGTGGCTCAGACGGTTAAGGCGCTGGCCTTCTAACCCCAACTTGACAGGTTCGATCCTGGATCAGTCCGGTGGTATTTGGAGGTGCTCAAATACGACAACCCCATGTCGGTAGATTTACTGGCACGTAAAAGAACTCCTGCGGGACTAAAATCCGGCACCTCGGCGTCTCCGAAGACCTTAAAAAGTTGTTAGTGGGACGTAAAGCAAATAACATTATTAATTATTAGTACCTGTTAATGATACAACAACCATGACATGAAGATGATCCTGTGCAATTACAGTATACAGAATAGCCTACTATGAGGGATTAAATAATTGTTTCGCCTAATTGCTAATTGCAAAATTTTAACACGTATTATTTACAGAAGATTTGAAAGATAAGTTGAAGCTGAGTGGGCAGAAGGTCAGTTTGGCTTGAGAAGAAATGTAGGAACACGTGAAGCGATCCTGAATTAACATCGGATCTTAGAGTATCGAATGAAGAAAGACAAGCCTACGTACTTTGATCTAAAAAAGGTATTCGATAATGTTCATTGGACCGAACTATTTGAGATTCTGAAGGCAATTGGGTTTAGATACCGAGAAAGAAGGATTATCTAATTTTCAGTGATAAGAATCGAAGGCTATGAAAAGCAGCATAAATCCAGAAAGGAGTGAGGCAAGGCTGCTTTTCAGTGTTTACATAGAAGAGGCAATAAAAGAAATCCAAGAGGAATTTGGAAAAGGAATCACAATCCAAGTAAAGGAAATCAAAACTCTGAGAATTGCCGATGATATTGTTATTCTATCTTAGTCTGCAGAAGATTTTGAGAAATTTCTAAATCATATGGACAGAGTCCCGGGGATGGAGTACAAGATGAAAATAAATAAACCAAAACAAATGTAATGGAGTGCAGTCGATTGAAGACAGGTGACGCAGGAAATATTAGATCAGGGAAAGAAGTCTTGAAGGAAATAGATGAATATTGTTACTTGGGTAACAGAATAACTAATGATGGAAGAAGTAAGGAGGACATAAAATGCAGACTAGCATAAACAAGGAACGTCTTTCTTAAGAAAAGAAGTTTGCTCAACTCGAACATTGATATAGGAAATGGAAAGACATTTTTGAAGACTTTAGTCCGGAGCGAGGGATTGTATGGAAGTGAAACGTGGACAATAACGAGCTCAGAAAGGAGAATATAAGCTGTTGAAATGTGGTGTTACAGAAGAACGCTGAAGGTGAATCACGAATGAAGAGATACTGAATCGAATTGGTGAGAGGAGAATGATTTGGCAAAATTTGACCAGAAGAAGAGACAGAATGGTAGGGCACATCTTAAGGCACCCAGGTCTTTTTGAGGGAAGTGTGGGCGGTAAGAACGGCAGGGGTAGGCCAAGGTATGAATATGAGAAAACGATTACTGTAGAGATGAGAATTATATGCACTAAAACAGTTAAATTAGACAGGCATATAGGCTGCCAAACGAGGCATGTAAATAGGCACTAACGTGTAAAATAGGCAATAAAATAGGCAAAAACTTATAATTTAATAACACACTCAATTACTATAATAATTTACAACAAGCAACTTTTCAATGTTTTCCGATTAAAATCTTGTTCTCCTGTCATACAGTATGTTTTTGTGCTGAGAGAAAAATCTTTCAACATCACATGAAGTGATTGATCAAAACTTCAGTGAAGCCACTTCACCTGGTTTTAGTTCAGTTGTTTCATCTACCTCACCTCGTAGTGAACCCTTGAACTTACCATTCCATCGTTGGTCGGCCACGGCTGCCACAGTAGAACAATCTAGAACTCTTAAATCATGGGTCGTTGCGGGAATAAATTCGGTCACGATCTTAACCAAACGATGGGGTTCAGAAGAGAGCCTGACTACTTGAAATGAGGAGCAAAAATGTGCTTACTAACTTTTATTAAATTGAAATAGCACGATAACAGTATTAATTTAATATGCATTCTTGAAATTTAAAAAAATTATAAATTATTGATTTTTGAATGTTTCAAACACAGTCACATTACATAACGTTGATTTGTTTCTTACAATATCGAAGAGTTCCTTCGGAGAAGTTAATATATTAGTGGACAGCGAAACTGAAAAATTGAAAAAGGGAAGACCTGAAAACCGGGCACCTATTATTCCAAACGAGAACTGAGAGTTAATCCACACGATCCGTGGAAAATCTGACTTTCAACAAGTAGAACGCCTTATTTTCTCTCAATTAAGGTTATCCACCAGTCGAATACCCTTCACGGATACGGAACACCCGCCGAATGGACCCTTAATCGAACCAAACTGACTATCAGTTGCTTTGGATAGGTTGCGAAATATTATGTGAAAGCATGGTGTTCACTACGAATTAACAGCATCATTTACAATTGAAATAAAATCCCACCATGTATTTGTCATTCATGACACCCTTAAGTGATAAGATAATCCCGATGCTAAATGTGCATCACCCAAAACAGCTGTTCGGAGGGAACCAACAACAACAGGATCCGTGAGGACCTTACGTTATGTCGTTCTAAAGGAACAAAACTGCGAAATGCAGGAAACACTTACTCATCATGCATTTAGAAGAAATGCCAAACACTGAAGTTAATTAAAAAGTAGAAAGTCACTTGAAAAGTATTATTATCGAACCGATTTTCAGGTTAGAAATGGTTTGTTATGCTTAATAAAAATTACCAGTCCACGTTAAAATTTACTACAACTTTAAGGAATTCTTTCCCTTGAAAACCAATGCTACCCGTACAGATCTATCTATTTATTGTCTGTCCCAACACACTACTTATAAAATGATTACTTACTTACTTCAACTATGAACAAAACGACAGTACGACAAGATTGAAAATAAAATATTGTTACTGGCTGACGAATCGAAACCGCATTCGCAACTCAAGTCTCACACTAATACACTCAGTGTCAATCTGCACACTATCAAACGAAACGGACGACAAAACGAGAAAACAATAAAGTCCGTAAAAATAAATTAACATATCGAAGTCATTAAAGCTTAACACGCACGGAGAATCACAGTAAAAATATTTAATCTATATCGGGCCGATATCCAACATTTGGACAACCCTCACTCGTCGATAGCGGTCCCGTTATCTCAATGGAGAGCTACGCATTGACCCTCTTCACAATCATATCATACTGTAGATGCTACCTTCGTCCAGGCTACTTCAACAAAAAAACAAAAGAAACATCTAATCTGAGACTTGAGTGTGTACAGCTGCCATCCCAGACCTATCGTCGGGCTCACTTGAAATCTGTACATCCTAACACTAATCACTATATACATGATACCTTCCAAATTCTATCGTCGGGCGTGAACTAGGACGTCTCATCATCAGTGACACCAAGGATAACATGTGACGTCCTAAATCTATCGTCGGGCGTCAAAGTGGGTCGTACCACGCATCCCTTAACATATCAGGCGAACTAGCAATTTAAAACAACTCCGACATTTAATACTAAATCTGGTCAGACAAATAACGCACGACGGAACCAACGTCTCTTACTATCAAATGAATGCAAGTCGAAAAATACAGTAAGTCTCTACCTCATTACAATACGTGAACTCAAAAATAAATATACGTGACGAACGATCTCCACCTCGAACACAATCTCAGCCTGTGCACTGAAGTTTTAGGGAAGCAAATGAAAATTCCCAACACACGTCTACCATTTAGTGGATGCCTACAAAATAATAATCATCACTACCGCATTCAAAACTCTCAAATCGCCTATCATCAATTCCAACTATTTTTATCAATGACCTATCCAGTGAACAAATTCAATACAACACCAACCGTGTGTCCAAAGTGCTCTTTTATCCTTGAGGTCGCATCATTTTAATATTCATACAGGCTTTACGTACCAAAATCACTGGACGTTTACTACCAAGATTTTAACCTTTTACTAGAGTCCTTTTCACTTGGGATCTTTCTATAAATTTACGGTGCTTCACACAGTAGTCGTCTCAAATTCGGATTGATTGCGGAAAACAATACAGCCTGCCTCAACACAGCCTGTTTCCTAAATACTTCCTCTTCAAAAATATAGCTTGTCTCAAACTCCTCCTCGCTTTATTCCAGCGGTATCACTTAAAATCCAAGCTTCATTTCATCCATCTCTCTCATCTCCACATACATATAAATTCGTCGCTCTCAATCCCCTTTTCTCATATTTCCAAGACCCTTTTTCATAATTCAATCCGCTGGTGAAAACAACAACCATTATTAAACACATCTCTTACTTTACTATTATTACGACTTTCAGACCTCGAGAATCCAAGAGCACACAGCGACTTTTCGTATCATTGATATACACGATGTCTCAAAATTTCCTTCCCATTAATAACGGTAACTCTATCAAATTTCACCGAAATTATCTAAATATACCTGCGATCCTTGTAAAAAAAATATACTGGTGAAATGCACTTTAACATAGAAAATTTTCCTTATCCTGCGGTAGACATTATTATTATTATTATTATTATTATTATTATTATTATTATTATTATTATTATCGACAAACATTTCTGAATTCAACTGACATTTGAAATTAAGATATTCGCCACGATTAATTTACACTTGTAACTTTCCAAAAATCCACGCTTTGGACAATATCTCATCGAACATTAACACCAAATTTTAAACGTCGCATTTTACCGTTCTTGACATGAAATTTACACACTGAAATTTTCACTCGCTGACCAAACATTACAACACCTTTCGCCTGATAATTACGAATATCAACCCGACAATCATCTGGAACAGTTTGTTGGGACAGAACAATTTAAACTAACTACAACATAATATAAATATAGACAGACCTGCACATGGCACCATTCCCAGCATTCTGGTCACATCATCAGCAGCAGACCTCGGGCTTAGCCGTACATTTTCACAGATAACATTTTCTTTTCCAAAATCTCACTCATACAAACACTACCCTTCTCACACACGATATTAAAATTACCACATAAATCAGGCACTTTCTCTGTAATTTGCACCACGACTTCCCTCGTTCTTCAGTCGGCTATGACTGTCTGACTCGTTCCCAGAGTTGTCTCTCTCTCCGTTACTCCAATAAACAGGTGTTCAACAGATAAAGGGAGCAGAACTACTCTGAATAGCTTCCCCAAACCCTCTTCACTTTCAAGCGTACATGAGATGATATAAATAAAACCTGCTGTGTATATTTCAACCAGCCTACACTTTCCTAGTTCGTCGGCAAACGTTCAGAACTTTTCCAATCACTTTCTCTTCTTACCCGAGTATGTGGACCTTAGCCACGGACATGTATTTAATTATTTGTCGATCAATCTGGCGCGAATTTCCAATGACGACGGGCACAAGCTCCCGCGGCTTCAAGTTCCAGATCGACACTGAAAAATCTACGGTGGGGGGTTTCTTTTATAATCTCAGGAGGGACGCTATCCCCACTATGAGGCTTGATTGTGTAATCTCCCAAATTTGCGTCTAATAGACCGATTTTGATGAGACTTGTCCCAGAACTCCGGACAGGCTTGCACTTATTTTAGATGTTAATCTTATAATTTTACCACACTCACAACAGGGGAAATAAATTATTTCTGCCCGTGCGTTTCGCGCGTTTTCTTCATCCCCTGACCTTGGCACGTGTAGCTAGTTCACTGATCTGATACTGACATGTACTTAGGCTTAACTGCATTTAAGTTTTTCCCTGGGGGCTCTGTCTTCACGTAGGGTGTACGAATAATTTTACTTATTTATTTCTTTATTTACTGTGTTGCCAAAATCCCTCGTTGTATAGAATTCCATGAATTTAAAGAATTGTCGGGCACTCGAGTTCCACCGAGGTGTCCCGGTATTTCACGAGCTTGCCGTGAGATCCTTCCCACGCGACATCGGGGCTCTTAGGAGCGCAACATGGCTGCCCTCAAACATAAAAGTAGTTTCTTGATACCAAATAAATATTGAAAAAAAAAGTATTTTTCTCTCCGTAGAATTATGGGTTCAGTAGCACCCTGGCTACTTTTACCATCGCTTTCCATCCTGGATTCCGCTGCAGGACCCTATCTCGCTGACAGCGACTAACTTCCCAGAGGTTTGGTCAAAACTTCCCAACTTCTTCTACAATCCTAAATGAGTCCACCAGGGGCCTGCCACTCTTTTCCAACACAGTGATTGCTCCCGGCAGCTTGTTGACGTTTGAAGATGCTCCTGTTTGTACAGGGGAATATTAGCTCTCACCATCGCAATGCATAGATCTGAAGTAAATTGTTGTTGGTCCCTGTTCACAGTGGACTGGTAGAAGGGCTGCGTTGGTACATCTTTCTGCACTCGTGTCCGATGCATCGCAGTGTTTCTATGTCGATCTATATGGTCCATTTTTTCACATTTGATCTGAAAAATAATAAAATTGATTTATGATACAATGTTATTATATCTTAAATATCTACAGTTGAGCTAATTGGCAATAATGCTTAGTATATATCATGTATTTGTTTAATAAAAGAAGACTATTAGAAATGATATTTCCAGAAGTACAAAACTTTAAAGTAGGAACGAGGGAATTCGAAATTTACATGGAAATATGTCCTCAAAGATTTTTCAGTTATAATTTGGCAGTATCGTGTCGAGTTCACCGGGTGAAAAGAATAATAAAAGTGACGTGGAACGATACCTGAGTAGCGTAGAAGAGAGATCCTTCCTTTATGCTTGCTAGGGACACACCAAGCTGCCCCTAGCATTCTTAAATAGAAGAATTAAAACGGAGACACTATAAATCTCAGATTTATGAACATTTTATTTGTTGCTATTCGCCGGCTTTTTTCAGCCGGGTCAGCTGTCATGAAGACTACTTACTGCTACCTGCAATAAATCGTGCATCATGTGTGCCCACAAGGATGACACCCTCATTGAAAATTAGAAAACCGCGAAATTTGAAATTGTCATCGTATGCGCCCAAAACCTCACATTTTGTCACAATTTAGCAAGACTCTATCGGATGGCAGAGGCTTGTTGGCAGCTTCGCAGCCCTAACCTGGGAGCTTACACCCCATCAGACTCTCTTTGCTTGCCCACAAGCACAACGGTTACTAATCGGACCAGCGGCCTTTTCACTGGCCTGGTCTTGTAAAGATAGTCTTTGCAGTCTTGTAAGACACACTGTGACTATCGTCCGAGCCATGTCACATTAGATCTCCAACCTACTCTATGTTTCGCGAACGCTTAGAGGAAACGTAATAGAGTTCACAAGAGTCTAACGCTGGTGAAAGTTATTCACGATTTTAAAATATGCATTTCAGTTGTAAATCTCTATTTTCTCAGGAAATGAATCACAGTTCAAAATACCGAAGATTAATTTTCATCCACTCTGTGACTAGAGGCCACCGACGTTCTAACTCCTCGTTCAGTAATTAAATAATTATTTACATTTTAGCAATATAAATTATTGAAAGTTCACGACTAATATATCACTGCAACAAAACAACTTTCCACAATACATAAATTAATAGGGCTACAAATGCTACATTGAAATGCGATCGTATTTCTCGTTCACGAAAGAGATAAAAGGAACAAATGTACTCACCTCCTTACAGCAAACTTGGTGGAAGACTACCCTTTCATCCGTTGTGAAATTGTGATCGCCTGTGATCCATTGCTTCAGACAGTAGGACTTGGACGATATTTTTCGTCATTACCGCAAACACATTTCTTTTTCTTCACAATAAATCACAACACGTTCTGAAGATAAAGTGTACGCGTACAACAGTTCGCATCGTGGTGGAGGTATAAGGGATATGGGTTGTGCTACCTAGTTTGATGTTGATTGGTTCTCGCATATGTCTTAGGAGGTTGGAGGGGCTGAATCCAGGTCAGATTGTTCTTGTTTCTCCTGATGGAAATTTTCCGAAAAATATTTCTGGTGACTTCCGAGAATCCCCATTTTTGTTCGTGGGGTGAACAGATATTGAGAAATGAGAAGATAATTCTATCGAGCACATCAGCTACAATATAATGCATTGAAAAAAAAGACTTCTTTAAAATACAGGCACTTATACACAAAAAAGGCACAAACCCTTGAAATAGGCATTTATAGGCATAATAAAACCAACGAAATCTGGCTAAAAATACCCTAAAACGGATTTGTATCTGAAAAGCCTACGTTTCAGAACACAGGAATAAAATAGGCAAATAGGCAAATTTCCGTCTCTAGAGATTAGAGTAGATGGAGGATGTAGTAGTTACGTAGAAATGAAAAGTTTAGCACAGAATAGGGTGGTATGGACAGCTGCATCATACCAGTCTATACAGTGATGACACACAAAAAACAACAACAGATAATGACTGATGTGATTATGAATGAAATTATACTTGCGACGTGCGAATGAGAAACTTAACTGTGTCAAGCAATACCAGAAGTAGCCTACATATAGATCAGCGACAAATGAGACCCTATTCAGATTATGTGGTCAAAGCATACGAGTAGTCACTGTGCATTCTGTAGGGAGCAGTTTAGGAGGTGATAATTTTGGCCGTAACGAACAGGTGACGACATATGGTCGGATAATATCTCATTCAGTTCGCACTGTTTTTTCTTTCTTTTTTCAGTCTATGTAAATTTCAGTACATCGCTTCTCTGCCTGTTGACTAAAGTGTAGTACACGGAAGAAGGCCTTCCGTCAAGATATACGAAGGCGAGGAAAAGATATAGCATTCAGTCAAAGCACACGGTGGTGAGATGAAGATAAAGCCTACTCACAAAGCACATGGTGGTGAGATGAATATATAATGGGCGACTCACAAAGCACACACTGATGAGTTGAAGATATAACGATCTACTCACAAAGCACATGGTGGTGAGATGAAGATAAGGTATTGTACCAGGAAATGATTGTGGGGCCAGAGCATGGGAAGGATCTCAGGTAGTGTTCGGTTTCTTATTGGAGCAGGTACAGAGATGGATAGTATCGCAGGGCGAATAATAGATGGTAAATCTTTTTGAAAGAGTTTATTTAAAAATCCACAGAAAAATCACCCTGAAATTGAAATTTTAAACTCAAATTTCCAACCAATATTTTCAAAATAGTGCAAAATAAAAGATCGATGCTATTATCTTCTGAGACGTCTATTTGCTTCGGAATTTCCAAAATAAATATCACTCTTTTATAGACCATATACTCCCTACAGTTCATCTAATATGGATTCAAATTAAAAAATATCACTTTGCACCTTGAATTTCATCAAGTTCATCACCTCATGGTGCAGACCTACAGTCTTTCTAATATTTTGAACACGAAATGAACACACACTGCCATTAATAAGGTGATAGTTTAAATGAAAATATTTGATCACTTGCTCTATGTCTCTACAGTTCATTTAAGTTGAAAAATAAAATAAAGTAGTGCATTTTCAAATCCTATAGTTGATCAATGTGAAGTTAATTCAATTTATGAATGATTTTAAAAAGGAATTTACAGTTTAAAAGCAAGATATGAACCTTCCTTGAATTATTGCAAATTTCAAGCTAAAATTCACACAGAGCACTTGTTGGAGCACTGTAATTAACTGAGTGCCTTGCTAAAAGTCAGTCAGTAGGATTACTCACTCAGAATATGAGAAGATCACCTGGAATCTGCTTACAAGTGTTGGTGTTGTGCTGTACTGCGGCTTGGTGCCTGGAACATTCCGAAGCGTGCAGCCAGGGCTCGAACTTAGCACCCGCGGCGTTCAGTGAAGATACCACGTTAATCTCCCTCGTCGACATCCCTCGATCGGTACCATAACTGAAGAAACCACGTAAATCCCACGTTGGGAGCGACTTTCGATGCAGCAGAATCTCACAGCACTTTATTAAGATTTCCGTTGTTCTTTGAGGTAATGTCGGAACACGGAATGTTCAATTGGCACTCTAGAGCTCTCAAATATCACTAGAATTGATATAATACACTGACACAAGTTGTAATGCACAGTTCTATTCTCATATTAGTTTCACGGTGTTGAATTAGAATTCACAGTCCGTGCTATCGTATGATTTGTAAGTCAGGTTAATGGAGTAAGGACTTACAATCGTTTTACTACGGAAAACACAGTTTTTATATACTCAAACTTTATGGAATTAAGATTTAACACTGTCACAGTTCATAATTGTCACTAATTATGTCTTAGGTTCGAACGTAGAATAATAATCACAGTCCATAAGCACTTGAAAAATGTTATTAACAACAGTCTCTACAACAGTCTCTGAAATAATACTGTTCATAGATTAAGACTATTTCATGGCTGGATTTACAACACACGAGTCTATACTACCTAATATTGTCATAAAAAGTTTTTAATGTTCACTGAGTTTCTCGTATGAGCGATCGAAAGATCGAGAAAATGCACAAGAAAAGTAGTCAATTCTAGACCTGTTATTGGATGAATGTCGAGTGAAATAATGTCTCATACAGTTCACTATTGTATAATTGTAGGAGAAATACGTCTCAGAATGATTGAAATGGTCTCACATTACGATTTTAGTTCACCACACGCATTGACCTAGAATATTGTCACAGTTCAAAGATACAGTTCAGACTCACGTGAAAATGGCAAAGTCCACAATGTCGTATACTGATAAATGAAATACTTGACACTATAATTCACAATTTTACTCAGTTAACACACTTCAGAGCCCTTGCCGGCAAGATGTAGTGTTTACAGTGCGCTATGTCTTCTGGTATGGGCTAGAGCAATTTGTTACTTTCATTGACCTGTCTCAGTCTCATCCTTGGCTTTGACAATATGAAAGTGACCGAGGTATGAGCGATGCTAGTAATACCATTCCTTATGCAGCCAGTCCCTGCTATGATTGGTGTGAAAATATCGCCCATAGGGTCGGTTGGTGCATGCATTTCAGTGGGCTTGGCAGACTGATATGCAATAGCAACTTCTGGCTCGGTAAGGAAAGCAACGGGAAACTACCTCACTCCTCATTTCCCTAGTATGCCTCTTCAGTGACGCCTAGGCTGTCTGTGATAGCCTTTGGTGGAACTGTGGAGGATCAGACCAGCCTTCGGGCTGAATACTCAACATACAACATACAACACACTTCTAAGTATCATATTACGACAATTTAGTCGGATAAACTTTTAGAATATTTCCTTCGTCGCGGCGCGGCAGAAACTTTACTTACGACGTCTTCGTACTATCTCAAGGCGTTCGAGTGTGACCACTACTATGTCCTCGCGAATCACGGCGGATCATACTGTCCTTCATAAATACAGAACACACTGGCTATAACCTTGGTTCACTGACCCATTTATACCTGTCTGCGAGCAGCGCTTGGAATCAGGTGATGAAGGGGTGATAATTCTTTCCAAAATTAACTTATTATATTTCGGAAACCACTGGACGGATTGATCTCGAATTTGCGGGGTTTCACTTCCAGAATATTGGCTACAATTCAGCGTTGGTCTCATGTTAATTGGTCCAGGCGTTAAAAAGTTCATAAAATAATTTTCGAGAGAATTCTGATGGGTAGGGAAGCTACAGGCAGTGGTGACGTCACTTGACCTTGCTGGACTTGCGCTCTCCCTCACGCAGCGCAGTGAGACGAGAACATTCTCTCACACAGCTGTTCATGCATCGGAACTTAACTCTACGCTCATAAATAAAGTTTGTAACTCGTATGTGCCAGGGCCTGTGCCTTCCTGGTACAGTATACTCACAAAGCACACAGTGGTGAGATGAAGATATAATGGCCGACTTACAAAGCACATGGTGGTGAGATGAATATATAACGGCCGACTCACAAAGCACATGGTGGTGAGATGAAGTGATTAAGATGAGGTCTACTGACATAGCACAAAGTGGTGAGATGAAGATATAACGGCCGACTCACAAAGCACACAGTAGTGAGAAGAAGGGAATGTCTACTCACAAAGCACATAGTGATGAGATGAAGATATAACTGTCTATTCACAGAGTACACTATGGTGAGATGAAGATATAACTCTCTACTCACATAGCGCATGGTGATGAGATGAAAACATAACGGCCGACTCACCAAGCACATGGTGGTGAGATGAAGACATAACGGCCGACTCACCAAGCACATGGTGATGAGATGGAGACATAACGGCCGACTCACCAAGCACATGGTGATGAGATGGAGACATAACGGCCGACTCACCAAGCACATGGTGGTGAGATGAATATATAACGGCCGATTCACAAAGCGCACACTGATGAGATGAAGATGTAACGGCCGATTCACAAAGCGCACACTGATGAGATGAAGATGCAACGGCCGATTCAAAAAGCGCACACTGATGAGACGAAGATGCAACGGCCGATTCACAAAGCGCACACTGATGAGATGACGATATAACGGCCGATTCACAGAGCGCACACTGATGAGATGAAGATGTAACGGCCGATTCACAAAGCGCACACTGATGAGATGAAGATGCAACGGCCGATTCAAAAAGCGCACACTGATGAGATGACGATATAACGGTCTACACTCAAGGCACACCGTAATGAGATGAAGACACAGGTTTTCGGCAAAAGTAAGCGCTGGTGGTAACTCAGCATCCAAGTTATTGCATTAATCATCTCTTCCGCCCTTATAAAAAATTATCAAATGTATTAAAATAAAATGAAAAGAATATCTGTTAAGGAAGATATGTAGAGATATGTCCCGCTCCGTGTCCAAATTATTAGCGTGCTGACCTGTTGTCACAGGGGTCCCGTGTTCGATTCGCGGCAGGATCTGGAATTGGTTAATTCCGCTGGCATGGGGGCTGGTTGTATGTGTCGTCTTCATCATCATTTCATCCTCATCACGGGCATCAAATCAATACACCTGTACCTGGCGAGCCGAACATGTCCTCGGACACTCCCGGCACTAAATGCCATACGCCATTTCATTTTGTAGAGAGGTTTCTCTGTACAGGATTCGACGTACAGCATAAATACAATACACGAAAGGTCTAATTTCCTTTAACTGCGAACATGTATTATTATTATTATTATTATTATTATTATTATTATTATTATTATTATTATTATTATTATTATTATTATTATTATTATTATTATTCATTCTTGGCTCTTTTTCCCAATTTATGGGATCGGCAGTTGATATCGATCGTCTGGTTCAAAATTGCGACAAATCAAAACTGGTCGTTTTTGAGTTATTTGCGGTAGGCCCTACATCATTCTCTTCCATTTTTCAAGCTCACTTAAGTTCAGCATTGCAATACGTTGTATCGGTGAACTAAACCGAAAAAATTAGCATAAAAATGTCCACAGTTGTCGTATTGAACTTATCACAACTGCACCTTTTCGAGATATAGTAGTATGGAGCAGAACCAATATATGTTGTGTATCATTTTTCTGCAGTGCCTCTGAAAGATAAAAGAATAAGAAGCTACCAAGAATGTCTGATTTTATAGAGATAAGTAAACTTTCAATCTCATATATCTCAGAACTAGCTTCTTTGAGATGTCGGACTTTTGAACCAGATGACTTATATGGAATTGGTCCAGTTTTACGGCGGATTCCCTTCCTGACGTCAACACTATGTGGAGACATGTATTCGCTATAGCGAGTTATGTGGTAGTTGGGAGTGCAGTATGTTGTATGTAGGCCTACATAAAGAGAAATGTATTAAGACGAACAAAGCACCCAGTCCCTGAGCGAGAGGAATTAACTATACGCAGTTAACATTCCCGATCCATTGAAAATCGAACATGGGGCCCTTTGAACCGAAGGCCAGTACTCTGATCACTAAATTAAGGATCCGGACAAAAAATTATTAAAGATATTAGAAGAAAAGTTCTGCCTCTGTGGTGTAGTGGTTGGTGTGATTATCTGCCACCCCGGGGGTGGTACGACGGCTGGGAGGTCAGCTCAGTAAAGGGTGTTTGATTCCGCCTGCTCAATCCTCGAAGGTTTTCCGTGGCTTCCCACTTCTACTCCAGGCAAATGCTGGCAAATGCTGGGGTGGGACCTAACTTAAGGCCACGGCCACTTCCTTCCCTGTCCCTTTCCTATCCCGTCCAATCTTCCCATTCCCCACAAGTCCCGTGTTTAGCATAAAATTTGAGACAGCCTGGGCGATGTACTGGTATTCTTCCGCAGTTGTATCTCCAACCAAATGTCTCACGCTCCTGAACACTTCCCTTGAGCCTCTAGAGGTGGGATACCTCGCTGAGTTCTTGGAGAGAAAACCAGCCCTGGATGGGAAACGGATTAAATAAAATTAATAAAATAAATAAAATAAATAAATTAAATAATTTAGAAGAAAAATGGTAATTTCTATTAGAAGGGTATGCGGAGAAAAATTTACACAAATTAACAGCTAAATAATTATTCACTTGGAAAATGCACACATAGCGCGTGCGTGAGCTCTGTTTTCATTTAACTGTGAATATGAAATTAATTACCCACTTTGTAAAGGAACTTTCGGAGGAACCCTAAAATAATATATAAATCTATATATGTAAAATAAGGATTTTGTCTGTACATTGTTCAGAATTTTAAAAAAGATGGTAATGCTTTATCAGTCGTGTCTACAGTAACAAGGAAATGCACTTTTTAATTTTCCGTCATTTATGTCTGTATGTATGTACACGCATCACGACACAACAGCTGAAGAGAATTTAATGAAAATCGGTATGCAAAGTCGCGAAATAAGTTGCTACTATCCACGCTATAAATAATTGTATTCACGCTGAGTGAAATGGTAGTTTAGGGGTAGGCTTAAAATTTAATTTTCAAATATTTATGTTATTAGTGGTCGTACCGATAAATACTGCATTACTAAAGTTATACAGTATTAAATTTCCGATCATTTATACCTTATACATTGTTACCTTACGGGCTATGATCACAGAAATATTTATGAATTTGGATTTTTGTTACTAAGTCCATATCAGCGCCGAGTCACGAGAAAATGGGTAAGCAGAATTAATGAAAATCGGTAAGTCGGAGAATAAAGAACTACAGTCTACGCTATAACTAATTTTATAAGACGCCCTAATATCCCGGAGTCGAAATGAAACTAAATGTCAAGGCCTACAATATAGAAAAAACATAAAATTGATCAACAATAACATTATATTGACCATTGTTTGTTTTGATGTGCATTGTGTCTTCTGTTGCCACTGACTCATCTCCGACAGATAAGATTGCTGCTGCGTACCGATTATTGTTTTTAATTTGCCTTACGTCGCACCGACACAGATTGATCTTATGGTGACGATGGGATAGGAAAGATCTAGGAGTGTGAAGGAAGCGGCCTTGGCGTTAATTAGGGTACAGCCCCAGCATTCTCCTGGTGTGAAAATGGGAAACCACGGAATACCATCTTCAGGCCTGCTGACAGTGGGGTCCCAATCCACTATCTGCCGGATGCAAGATCACAGCTGCGCGCCCCTAACCACACGGCCAATTCGCCCGGTCGTACCGAGTATAACAGCCTGCCTGAATATTAATTTTTAACAATTATTGACCACAATGTACAAAATTTGCATATTACATCAAGTAAATTACAATTCACTCAAGGAGAACTTTGTTCAGAGCAAAATTGATTCAGAGAGAGACTGTTCTCTTCATGCAGTTCATTACGTGATATGTATCACACTGTTCATTGCACAATACACATACACACTCCTGGCTGGCCCGCTGGTAGGATTTCTTGGCACAGATACGGCGATGAAAGTCGTGTATTGCAAAGCGCGTCACCAAATGTCTCAACTCATATTCCTCTTTCAGCCAATCCTTATTTATCAGTGCGTCTGTACTGTAAAAGCTTTCCTCGATCGAGTCCCTTTTCTTTCGTAGTTCTCGTAACAGTTCCTCGTATGCCGGAGTTTGCTGTAGAGGCATTTGTAGTCTTAAGTCCTCTATCAAGAAGGTTTCCCGTTCTAAAACATATACGTACCGGGTTCGGGTGAATTTAGATACCCCTAGGACCCTCTTAAGGTATCTCGGCTTCATGCTTTCCAGTTCTCGTAGCTGTTTACATGATAGGTACTCCCATATTACTTATAATCCGTATGTGAGCGTTGGTAGCACTTTGACCTGGAAAAGTTTCATGGCCGTCTCCAGTGACATTCTTTGAAGTTGTTTGATTTCACTTATGCTTCTAAATGCAGCAGCTAATCTCTTCTTTATGTGTATTGAGAAGGTCGTCCCGGAGACTTGTAGTGTGATCCCTAGATATGTGAACTTTCTTTCGGTGTTAATGTATGTCCCCCATATACAATATAGTCGCCTTTCGATAAGCGTCCTCCTCTCCTGAATACCATGAATTCTGTCTTCTTTAGATTCATCCTTAGCTCGTTGTCATCCACCCATTGTGTGACAAGCTCCATGCCGTTTTCCAAATATTTTATGTTATCAGCGGCTAGTGCCATATCGTCCGACTCGTTGGCTGAACGGTCAGCGTACTGGCCTTCGGTTCAGAGGGTCCCGGGTTCGATTCCCGGCCGGGTCGGGGATTTTAACCTTAATTGGTTAATTCCATTGGCACGGGGGCTGGGTGTATGTGTTGTCTTCATCCTCATTTCATCCTTATCATGACGCGCAGGTCGCCTGCGGGAGTCAAATAGAAAGACCTGCACCTGGCGAGCCGAACGCGTCCTGGGATATCCCGGCACTAAAAGCCATACGACATGTCATTTTCAGTGCCATATCATCCGCATATATGTATAAGCTTACATTTTGTGCTCCCTCTTTCATTTTTGTAGGGAGATCCTGAGTCAGCGCATTGAACAATAAAGGGCCCAAGGGGTCCCCTTGTAGCACTCCGATGGTCTGATCTATCCAGTCTGATTGGGATACCCCGTCACTGATTTGCACTTGGTTTGCCGCTAGTGTGTTAGCTATTAAATTCGTCATATCCGATCGTCCGACGAGGCTTTCCAGTTTCTCGATTAATTTCCTTCTATTGACAGTGTCAAGGGTTTACTGTAATCAATTAAGATTACATACTTCTTCCCGTGGGCTTGTGTTTTTTCCTGTATGTCCTTTAGCAGAAAGCTCGTCGCTATAAGGGTGGATCTCGCTTTCCGGAATCCAAATTGTTCATCAGGTAACAGTGGTTCCATCATGTTACTTATTTTTCTGTGCCAATAGTTTGGTGAGTATTTTAAATGCCACCGACTCCAGGGCCATACCTCTGTAAGATTCTGGTTTGCTCGTGTCCCCTTGTCCTTTATATAGCATCTTTATGACTGCCTTCCGCCATGCATTAGGTATGTTACCGGATTGCACGCACTTGTTCATTAGCATTGTCCACACTGGTTCTAGGAAGGGTAATGTAGCTTTTAGATGTTCTGCGCGAAGTCCGTCTATTCCCGGTGCCTTGTTTACCTTGCTTGTTGAGATGGCCTTTCTCACTTCCTCACTTGTGAAGATTGTAATTCTTTCTATCACTTTCCTCTCCTCTAACTTCGGTCTGGTTTCCTTAAGGGCTAACCCACCTCTCATACGATTCTCCCAGGTCTCCATGGGTATGTCTGCTGGAAATCGCGGCTGCCGTAGTCTAAGTGCCTTATAAGGGTTCTTCTCCGCATCCTTTACAAGCTTTTCGTCTTCCTTTGTCCTGAATTCCCGCTTTTACAGCTTTAGTAGCGCCTTGAATTTCTTCCTCGCTGTCTGGTAGCATTCCAGGTCTCTTTTGTCTTTCGTTCTCCTTGCTACGAGCAGTTTTTCCAGTGTAATTCGCCTTTCAATGTAACACTCCTTGTCGAACCATTTTCGCACTTTCCTGGTGTCCTCCCTTGCTGCATTTCCTTCTTCGATGAATTCCGTTATTCCTGCTATGGCCCCGTACAGATTTCCCTCGCTGATATTTTGTAGTATGCGTGGTATCTTACTAGTGTTCTCCTGGAACATATGTGGGTCCAACCATCTTTGCATCCTTTGTGTTTTTATTTGTTTATTCACGTGTGTGTTTGTCTTGAGTGTCGTTCTTACTGATATATGCTTTCTGATTAACGCTGCCTCATTTCTTATTAGGACGTTATGTTCCTGTGCATCGAACCTCTATGAGTGTGAGGTCTATGGCGCTTTCTCCGTTGTGGCATATATATGTGAGTGCCTTTTTGTCGTTCACTAATGTGAGCCCTTCCCCTAGCAGATAGTCCAGTACTATTTCCGCTTTGTTATTTGCTTTATTTAGTGGGCAGTTCAGGTCGCCTGCAATAATCACTCTTTCCTTCGCCTGTATAGTGTCTAATGCTCTCTGTATCCCGTCTAGTAAGTCTATTGCGCTGTACTCTGGTCTGTAGTATACGCCTACTAATGTTCCTATTTTTGGTTTAATCACCAATTGATTCTCCTCCTTGAGAATTGTTTCAAAGGGGGAAATTTCGAGTTGATTAGGCATGTTACTCCACCTGACGGCCTTCCTCTATCGCCTTTCCTCGCAAATGCGTGAATGTTATAGAATCCTTTCATTTCACACTTTGATTCCGCGGTAATAAATGTCTCTGTTAGTACAGGTGTCGAACTCACTGAAAATGTCTCTCGGGATCTGTCTTAATACACCTTCTAGCCCTTCTACGTTCCAGTTGAGAACTTTCACTTGATCCGGTTCCATCTTATGATCTATTCCTGTACCTCCAGGGATCTCGAAAGGACCGGCATATGACGTCCTTTGGTCAAAATGTCCCCTGATATACCTTGTCATGTTCTTTCATTGGGATGCCTATTTTGAAAGAATGCCTGAATATTGGCGGGAAGTAGCTGGGGAGTTAGGTAACTTTCTTCTTTAGCATGCCATTCCTCTGGTCAATAAATTTTCTGATACTAATGGTACGTAACAAACTGATTCATCATAGCATTCGAGCTGTTCAATCCCTAATCTGAGGCACCCTATGGAATGAGCAGTGTGCATATTTAACGGAATAATGGCAGAGGAGTGTTCACGGCTGTCTGCAGCATGGTCATTTCAGCTCTGGAACTTTGGACTGTCAGATCGGTACCGCAATACTGTTCGTTAAAAGTGAGAACATGTGCGGTTTTTCATTTGATCGAGTATTTTATATAACATTGGTTTTAATCGCTACTTTCGTACTGACGTTTCTGTAAAAACCTGTGTTGACTTCAGTTACGAAAACCACAAAGTCAGTCTTTCTGAGAATTCCGGGTACATCAGCAAGTAATAAAATAAATGAACAAAAAAAGCAAAGCAAAGTCACCTCCGTACAGGCCATGAAGGCCCTTGGACGGGTGGAAGGTAAGGGCTTCCACTA
Source organism: Anabrus simplex (assembly GCF_040414725.1). NCBI lineage: Eukaryota > Metazoa > Arthropoda > Insecta > Orthoptera > Tettigoniidae > Anabrus > Anabrus simplex. Next base: position 50,622,156 of record NC_090266.1, read on the forward strand.
TCCGTAACCTCGGCACTTGATGGGGTAGAGTGGCACCTTTGCCTCCAGGAATTAACCGGTATCAATTTTGGTGTAGGCTGAGTGAACCTCAGGGCAATATGCACCTCCGGAAGTGGAAATCTCGTTTCTTGAATTTTACGACTTCCTGACGGGGATTCGAGCCCACGTCCTTCCGGGCGAACTGAGCACGCCTTTACCGCCTCGGCCAGGCAGCCTCTAAAATAAAGTACCGGTAACGGTTATGGGTTATTCTTCTTTCTTTCTTTCTTTCTTTCTTTCTTTCATTCCTTCTTTCTTTCTTTCCTTGCAGTGCACTACAGGTAATTCCAACGACGTGGAATGCCTTACAAGTCTAATATGATTTCACACACACAAAAAAAAAGAAGTGTTCTGAGGGGTGAACTAGAAGTCATTTTAAATGCGGATGATGTTTTTGGTGGGACTAGTAAGTGTCAGTCTCTATGGCAACAAGAAGTCCGTCCCCTGCTGACTACTCACCCCTGCCTCGCACTCAATTCCTATAAGAAGCTTGTCGGGGGGAAAGAGTCCCTCCTAAGAACAACGAAGACAGAATCTCACTTCTTTATTACTCTCGAGTGTCGGATTTAGTTTGAAGTGACTATACGTGTGTATATATTGTAATCAGGATGAATCGTGTTAGGATAGCACACAAATTAACAACCAGTTTAGTACTACACGTGTTGAAGACATTCGCTCGATACTAGCCAATATTTTCACGATCTATTAGCAAAAGCGCATCGCTTCCTTACAGTGAATGGGAAAAGAGCATTGGTAAGATATAATGAGAGGCTTAATTTAATCTCCTCTTTTTAGGTCAGTGTGTAACTGCTATTAGTGTTTCTTTTCCTTTTCTCAGAATAGGAGGAGCTTAAATGGGTAACCGGGTGGTTAATGAGAAAATAATTGCTTCATTTAATGGACATTTTAATGTGTGTTGGAAATACTATGGGTGTTACTGTCCCGGAGCCTAATTAGAATATCAAGAAGTTGCGTCCTCCTAGGGAAGAACCGGTTCTGAAAATAGTAATCAAGTGCAAACAACAATAGTGCCTATACTCTGAGGAACGAATACCTGCGAGACAAGCAATAAGAGCATCTGATATTCGTACCACACAAATGGTTCTGTATTTCCCGACCCAACACACAAGAACAGGATTTGGTAGCTCTTCGTGCCGGGCTGAGTGGCTCAGACGGTTGAGGCGCTGGGCTTCTGACCCCAACATGGCAGGTTCGATCCTGACTCAGCCTGGCTGAGTGGCTCAGACGGTTGCGGCGATGGCCTTCGGTCCCCAACTTGGCAGGTTCGATCCTGGCTCAGTCCGGTGGTATTAGAGGGTGCTCGCATACGTCAGCCTCATTGTCGGTAGATTTTCTGGCACGTAAAAGAACGCCTGCGGAACAAAATTCCGGCACCTTCGTGTTTACGAAAACCGTAAAAGAAGTTAGTGGGACGTCAATTTTTTTTTTACAAGTTGCTTTATGTCGCACCGACACGGACAGGTTTTACGGCAATAATGGGACAGGAAAGGGCTAGGAGAGGGAGTGAAGTGGCCGTGGCCTTAATTAAGGTACAGCCCCCAGCATTTCCCTGGTATGAATATGGGAAACCACGGAAAACCGTATTCAGGGCTGCCGACAGTGGGGTTCGAACCCACTATCTCCCGAATACTAGATACTGGTCGCACTTAAGCGACTGTAGCTATCGAGCTTGGTCGTAAATTTATTATTATTATTATTATTATTATTATTATTATTATTATTATTATTATTATTATTATTATTATTATTATTATTATTATTATTATCTCATCGCTTCAAAGACTAAACCCGAATGAAAGTTTCAGAAGAACGTAGGATGCAGTGAGGTACTTCGACGACAGGAATATTCCAGCTTCACCAATAACCACTTTAATTATAACACACAGCAAGCAATCACATTAAAGTTACAAAATGAATATCCTAGCATAGCATGTTACACGCACAGTGTTTGGATTGCTATCTGACTCGCTCCACAAAGCTTTCTTCTTAACGACGGACATGATACTTCTCTGAAATAGCTCTCACTCAGGCTCCCGCGATCGAATCTCGCTAAATGCATGTGAGATGTTCGAGTCACGTTTGCCGTGAGGTAAACCTGCAAGCTTGTCCTTGGTTTATTTTCTTCCGATTCCCGGCTCCATGGCTAAATGGTTAGCGTGCAGGCCTTCGGGTTCGATTCCCAACCGGGTCGGAGATTTTAACTTTTATTGGTTAATTCTTCATCATTTGAATTCATCATAGGTAGGCCCCATCCTCACAGACGCAACTCGAAAGACCAGCACCAGGCATGTTTATTTATTTAATTTATTTAGATATTTAGTTAGTTAGTTGGTTATCATTCGCTAATCGGCCATTGATATATTTCATTATATATTCTGGTGTTTACTCAGTCATCGTATGATTATTGTTATTATTATTATTATTATTATTATTATTATTATTATTATTATTATTCCGGGGATTCCCGTGGAACGCAGAGGTGAAAGAAGGTGCCGGGGTGCATGGGTCTAACTACAATGTCAAGAATTGAATTTAAAATTTTAAAATGTTATATTTCTTTTCCAAAACTAACTTAACAACATATGAGGTACAAAAGCAATCTTGAAATAAGATAGGAAAGTTCAAGATTAGTGGTTTTTACAAATTCGAAGCTGCAAGCCCCTAGTTTTACAATTTTACTAAGGAAGAGGTATTATTTAGTGGTGGGCAGAAATCCTCTAATTCAAAGAGCACTTGCTCTCGAAATTACAACATCTAGCCTTCAGAAGGCATTCATTAATCTTACGAAAACTTTGGAAAAGAGCAAACAGGCTCTCAGTTTTCCACGCCTACTCAAGGCAACATCAACTTACAATTTCTGGCCTCTCAAAGCACAACTTACCATTCGAAAATGATAATACAGGGGTATTTAATACCCGACCTACTGGGCCTTCAAAAAGAACAACGGTTAAATAAATGACTCGAACACAAAACTTGCACTCCTAGATGTGAACACTTAAAACCTAAAGGGAACTAGGCCGATGAAACAGGGGCTATCCCCAAAAAACTGAGGTGACTCGTATAGGAATTACATTACCACGTCACAGGATGAAAAACAGTTATGAAACGTAGTCACCTCAAACCAAGATGAAGGGGAGCTCGAGAGGGTACATCACTCTCTATCCCTGATTTATAGTTAAAGATTTTATGAAGTTTTTACATTAGCCGAAAGAAGATTTACACTTTAGAAAAGTTGATTACATAGTTAAAGATTCGGACCTTTCCCTCGGGTTAAACTGCGGAGGTACCAAGAAAGAAAGATGTTATGTGGCCATTACCTTGTCGATGTACTGCTGACCGATGAAAAAGACCACTCGCCTCCGCTTTGACACACACACTCAGTAAGATGACGATCAAATTGCAAGAGACGTGAAAAGCCGCAGTTTATAAACCCTAAGGGAAGGTTCGAGATCATTCATGAATGAACCAGCCACACCCTCCCCATTTAATTGGTCAATTTAAAAGTTACACTCAAAATCGAAGAAGAAGAAGAAGAAGAAGAAGAAGAAGAAGAAGAAGACTGTGATTGGTAGAAAATTAATTACAGACATTGGGATTGGCCAGATTCAAAACTGGCGGAAAGGAAAAGAAAATATTGCCAACCCAAAAATAAATGAACATCAATTAGAAAGAAAAACTTATGAATACAAAACTTCTTTAAATCAAAAATTGTTTCACTTCGCACCAGGGTGCATGATCATAGTTTTTGTAGTGTCATCTGTGGGAAAAATGTCCAAACTTCTTGATGAATGTCAAACAAAACAAGTGGAAATTCACTCAGGTTAGGAAACAGTACAATAACAAAATTACATCACATTTCTGTGGTGACATCTTCAGAGTAAAGTTCTAAGTTGGTGTAGTTTCAGTTTCATAGTTTTGCCAGTAGAGGAGTTCGTTTAGGCACTGAATTTAAATGCGCGGCGTTGGGGTGTACCTCCCGGTACAATTATTATTATTATTATTATTATTATTATTATTATTATTATTATTATTATTATTATTATTATTATTATTGCTGTTGTTGTTGTTATTATTCTTACTATTCTTTCCGTTTTCTTATTTACACCTTACTTCTGAAGCGTACTTGCCGTATGGACAATCCCTTAGACCAGCTGCCAATGGAAGCAGATTTCTAAAGTCGAGAACTCCCTATGTCGTTCATATCGATATATCAATTTTGAGAGACGCCAGAAAGCCTGAATCGTACCCTTAAAACTGTCCCCTTTCCGTGCCAGTAAACCTATTGTAAAGATTCTTTCGCACCTAGGCACGCCACAGTGACAACCGACTGCATTCGTTACCTGCCGCAGAGGAGACGTACCGAAATGACTGCAAACTCGTTAACGAGTCCTGGTGCACGGGGTTGGAACACTTGCACGGAGTGACATTTGCACGGAGCCTTTCACTCTACTTGATGAGTCAGAAGTAGGATGGTCATACTTGCACGGAGTTTCACTCTACCTGATGATTCAGAAATAGAATGGTCATACTAACATAAATTTTGGATACCTAATCTAATTTGATAGGTACTTTGACGAAGATGCACATAAATACTGGCCTCTTCTGGAAATCCAATACCACGCGCGTAAATGCTTCAGCATGTAAGAAAATGACTCAAAAAGTATAAAATAGTCTTCGGCTCGCCAGGTGCAGGTCTTTTTGATTTCACTCCTGTAGGCGACCTGCGGCTCGTACACCCGGCCCCCGTGCCAGCGGAACGAACCCAGAATCAATTATGGTTAAACTTCCCGACACTGACGGGGATCGAACCCGGGACCCACGTGACCATGGAGCGGAACAATAAATTCCATAAAATGACCACATAATGACTTACAACTTTATACAATGACCTAATAATACAAAATGGCAATAAATGACAAAAATGACCTAATAAATCAGCATTTTTGTGCTATTTGTTTAACGTCGCACTAAGACATCGAAGGTTTTCGGCGACGGAAGGGTGGGAGATTGGGAAGGTAGCGGCCGTGGCCTTCATTAAGGTAGAGCTCCAGCATTTGCCTAGTGTAAAAATGGGAAACCACGGAAAACCATCTTCAGGGCTGCCGACAGTGGGGTTCGAACCCACTATCTCCCGAATGCAAGCTCACAGCTGCGCGACCCTAACCGCACGGCCACTTGTTCGGTAATTAGCATTTCTACAATGTGGGAACTATGATAAGGATTTCTATTCAAGTTAGCAATGTCCGTTTAGAACCAATTAAAAGATTACATGTCATCAAAAAGCCTACCTCTGGTAATCACGGTAGTGAATTTAGATGCTATTTATAAGCAACTATTAATTTTATAAATGCCGGCCCCATGGTGTAGGACTAACGTGCCTGCCTCTTACCCGGAAGCCCCGGGTTCGATTCCCGGCTAGGTCAGGAAGTTTTATCTGAATCTGAGGGCAGATTCGAGGTGATTAGATTAGAATTGGGGAGCTATCTGATGGCGAGATAGCGGCGCTGGTGTAGATAGTCAAGAATAACTACTGTGAGAATTCGTCGTGCTGACCACACGTCACCTCGTAATCTGCAGGCCTTCGGGCTGAGCAGCGGTCACTTGGTAGACCAAAGCCCTCCACGGGCTGTTGCGCCATGGGGTTTGTTTTTCTGGTTAATTTTATACATTGCAAGGGACATTTAGCCGACTTAGCGCCGTTTCCGGGGAACATCAGGGGGAGGTAGTCTCTTTGCGTTCCTCATACATATATATTTTTCACTTTATGCAAGTTCGTCAAGTTTAGTATTTTTTAAGTGCTGATTCAAGATATTTGCATGGTTATGCAGTGATATTCCATTGTCACGTTTTCTCTTTAATAATTATGATTCAGAATATTTATATATTTACATGATTTACAAATCCTGTAATATTCCAGGGTAGTTTCATTGCAGTTTCTGAGCGTAAACAACACAAACTAGGAATGATCTTAGTTTGCCAACAACTTCAAGTATTTTTAAGACCTTTGAAATACTCTCATCGAACTTCACTGCTGATTTCTTTCTTCTCTTCCCATCGATATTCAAAACTATCCTGTCAAATTGGTGACCGTAGTACTCTGCGTCATCTCGAAGAGTCTCGATCAGCGAATATACATTCGGGTGCGCTCTCGAAATTAAACTGTTTATTCTTTGGTTCCAGCCTTCAGAAACGTTATTGGTCCGATGCCGCCTTCCACAAATTTCTTGGCATGTGCTCGTTATCCAGCCATTGATCGACGACATAGTCGTAAAACACCTGTAGATTCTGATTTCCAGGCGAGCTCTCCTGAATACATAGCCAACCATCATCAATCATTTCTAGGGAAATGTGCGCTAGTGCTGAACACATTCGAATATGAAGTCTAATTTCTTCATTTTCCCTGTAAGCAGTAATAAGGCCGCAATCTAGTACTTCCCTCCATAGACATTGATTCAAATGATAGTTGCAACCAAAAATCTCAGCTTGAGGAAACGTCGTTTTACAGGGTTCCATCCTAGTACGTTGTTTTTAACAGCTCCGAAGAAACGAGCATAATGTTTTCCGTTTCTTGTTTGGTAACAGCGCGTAGACAGCTGGTATCGTGTTGGTTTCTTCCCAAGAACTTCCAAGATCGGCGTGGATGTTAAATAACTGCCCAAACTGCTTGCTTGAACTTTTGAACGTCTAGTCGACAAAGAAGGAAGAGCAACTTGATAAAGCAGATTTTCCTTTCTCGCTGGCAAGCACTAATATCCTGTCTTTAAGCCCCCTGTTGTCGTCTTCAAGTAGGAATTTTCCACCGTCGTTCATTGCTATGTGTCCTTCCTGTATTATTACACCTCCAAAATCGATCGGGTCTTTTGTAGGTCCCATTCTTTTCCGTCGGATGCGATGTAATGATTGTTTGGCACTTCTATGTGATGGCAGTGAAGTCATAAGGTCATAGCCTCTATTGAAGAGCTGGCCTACTTCTCCGGTGTAAATTGTTGAAATCATACTGTCTGTTTCCCTTGCACGTTTCTTTGCATTTACTACACTTTCTTTCACTTCATTCGCCGCGTCGTCCGGAATGCAAATATGACTTGTCTCGCCTAAAACTGTATTATCTTTCCTTGTTATTCTTCCTTTACATTTACTTTTCTTGATATATACGCACCGCCAATAAGTCATTTGATCTTTATTGGTATAGTCCACAATATACTGATGTCCGTCGTAAATCAATAAAGGCGGTCTCAGTGAACTCCATAGCTGCAGAGCAATTATCACCAGTTCAACATGGAACACTAGTTGTCACACAGGTATCAACTGTAGCAATGAATTCCACTTACTGGGTGGGCATTCCCCTCCCCTGATTCTGGTTTTCCAACCCTCCTTGGGCCTCCGTGGAAGTGTCACTGTTTGAAATAGCCATGCTTAGTAATTTCCCGCAATTTTTGGCTTTCCTTGCAAGTGTCAACACATTCCATCTCCGTGCAAGTGTCACAACTTCCTTGGAAGACCATGCGGCCAGCATTTACGGAGTGAGCAGACATTTATGGTACATACATTTCGTGGTTAAAAAAAGGTCGTATTTTATAAATTAATAGAACAGTCCTATAAATATTGGCAAATTACAACGCATAACTGTGGAATTAGGTTAGATAACAGGATGGCAATGGAATATTTAACTCCACTAAAGAAGAGTTCAGATGGTTCTGTTGCTGCAGTACTTCTCACATGACAGTATGATGTGGTTCAAGTCGGCTATTTCTCCAGGGTCTTCGAGGCAGTGAGTGTCCGTGACCCAGACGCATTCTTATTAAAGATGAAAGGTGTTTGAGAGTTAGTTTCAGTTTCTTGAAGCATATTTGCGTTGGTATGGTGGGCTGAATTTTAGCATAGTGCTTTCCTCTTGTAAGATGCGACATTTTCCAGTACTCAGACCATTCCCTGTTGACCTTTTATTTGATTATGGTCAAGAAATCAGAATATGGTTACTGTTTTTAAGGGCGGAGTTCACAAGTTGTGGCTTCTTTCGCTAGCTGGTCTACTATCTCGTTCATCGTTACAGCAGCGTGTCCCTTAATCCAGAGGAGATGCACTTCCTGAGCTGTTTTCTGGGCGGTATAGATTCAGTTCAAAATGCGTCATACATACTGATGTGTAGACAGGTCCCAACGAGAATTTTGTAGCTTTTCAAGGGCACATTGTGAGTCAGAAAATATTAAAATTTTGCGGAAGTGACGAATTCCATAGCTAATGGGTGAGTGGACGGCTAAAACTTCTGCAGTAACAATAGAATTCTCTTGAGGTAAGGAGCACTTTCTTGACACCTGAGAGGCAACACAAAATAATGCATAACCACGCCTGTTGGCAGCGACGTACTTGGGACAGAACATGTGGGAGATGCGCACGCCAGCTGCGCGTCATTCTTATAAATATTTTCCAGGTCAGTTTTATTTTGCACACCCTGTACTTGCAAGTAATGGGGTGCCTTATTCTGTGAAGACTGTTGGCTGAGATGATGAAGTTATAATGTGTTTTCTGTCAAATTTTAGTTTGAGTGTTTGCCATTTGAGTTTTGGGACTTGCACTGAAATTTTCCACATCATGCAGATACAAAATTGGTACAGAAATGGTATTCATATTTGAAAAAATATGTTGTGGATTATGAAACAATATTTCGTAAGTATTTTGGTATTAATAGAGTAATGACCCACCCAGCTCGATAGCTGCAGTCGCTTAAGTGCGGCCAGTATCCAGTAATCGAGAGATAGTGGGTTCGAGCCCCACTGTCGGCAGCCCTGAAGGGGGTTTTCCGTGGTTTCCCATTTTCACACCAGACAAATGCCGGGGCTGTACCTTAATTAAGGCCACGGCCGCTTCCTTCCAATTCCTAGGCCTTTCCCATCCCATCGTCGCCATAAGACATATCCGTGTCGGTGGGACGTAAAGCAAATAGCAAAAAAAAAAAAAAAAGTAATGACCCTTCTATTAGGTAGCTGACTTTGCATTTCTGAGCACTGTTTAATATTCTGCCTCTAACTCTTAGGATGACCCACTGGTGAAGGAAGGAATAAGGGATAAGGCAATCAAAAAATGGTGACATTCTACAAATTTGGGGGACACCTACACTATTAATATTAATGTTAATTGCTTTACGTCCCACTAACTAATTTTACGGTTTTCGGAGACGCCGAGGTGCCACAATTTAGTCCTGCAGGAGTTCGTTTACGTGCCTGTAAATCTACCAACAGGCTGACGTATTTGAAAGCCTTCAAATACCACCGAACGGAGCCAGGATCGAACCTGCCAAGTTTGGATCAGAAGGCCAGCGCCTCAACCGTCTGAGACACTCAGCACTGCAGCTACTTTTTTAGCAGAAATTTTAAAACGACAAACATTTTAACATTTTCAAAAGCATTGCGTTGCCACGTTCCCTCTTGTCTGACCAAGAGCACTCTTACTGAAATAACAACGTTAAAAAATATATTTCACTCATTTTTATTGCACAATTTCTTTTCCAGTCTGTGGGTTGAAGAGCTTCTATCTATGGGAAACACTGAACGCTTTCTTGCAAAGATCACAAAACGTCTTGTGGACTTTACTTCGATCAGGAGGTAAGTATGGCGTGAGGGTTCCCAACTTTGCAGTATAAGCACATACAGTAGGCAATGCGTTTCTTTTTCCCTTTTGTCTTCTCGGGTTTAAATGACGGTTTTCTCTTTAGTGACGAATTAGACGTACTGCTATTACTATCCGACACCGAAACCATTTCAAAAATCATTAAAACCAAAAGAAAAAGAACAGTTAATACAACACATCTGTGTCGATGCACATCGTGCTACAGAATGGCCACGGACTGACGGTAAGCCGGAAGTTCGAAGGTACATGCGGAACGCACCACTTGCACTTTCAATGATCATACTGTTGGCAGTGGTTACACTACGTTTAGTTGAAGCTTTATGGCAGGACAGTTGCGTGTTGTGAATATTCGTACCGATGACAATAACACGAAAATTCTTTGAGATAAAAAACGAAACTATTGCGGCACAAATGACGTCGCAACTGGGACGGTTGGTCACCCTAATAACCCTGGAGACTCGGGTTCGATTTACCAGGTGTACGCATAAGTCGTTTCTGGTTTCACCAAGAGATGGCGCCAGCGAACAGTACGCATCGTATAAATTTGACACAAACATCAGTTTGTTCGTCTGACATTAACCCACCAAGACACACAAGTTGAGTCCGCCAAACACTATACTGAGAGTCAACTCAAGACCTTAGCGGTCCCTTTGATGTTAGACTTCTGGTCGGTGAAAAGGCTTCCGCAGCCCCAAATAGTTCCCTAGGTTTGTTACTTGTTCCTGAAGTCGGGAGCTTCCTTCAGTTTGGTTAGATATTCTGGTGAACTGACTTGACTCTGTATAAATATGGAAAATATATCACAGGTTGTGTGTTATTCGGGTTCGTTACCAATTCTTATATTTCATACGTAGATGGCTATGAATAGTTATTGTTCTCAGTGGTGTATGGAGCAAAATAATAATTATTTAATATGATATTGATATCTTATTGCACTGTGTACTTAGTAAGCTTTGTTCGAGTTCATTCCATTGCTGATTTCGCATAATATGTGCGACGTTGAAGATAGATCCAAGAAAACTGTTGGCAGTACTGGTTGCAACAGCATGTTCAATATTCATAATGGCTGCCAGCTGTGAGCATCACGTGTGTGATTCTGTGGCGCTTGAGTCCCCTGTGCAATACTTTAAAGTTAACAAAAGTGGAGAAAAATTATGTAGGAAATCTAAACCAAATTGTTTTAAACGTTTACAGTAGCCTACGAGATGAGAATCCGCTTTGGACTGTGAAAGACGTGGTGAAAAACACCGCGCAGCTGACCGGCGTTTCTGTGTACAATGTTTACGCCGCTCGCGTGGAATTTAAACTCCACGGAAAATCCAAGTCTCCAGCGAAAGGTCGATGTGTCAGCTCAGCACTCGCCGTAAAAAAAATATGAAGGGCCTTAACACGGTATGGGAATAGGATCCTTGGCGTATTCGGTAATAATAATAATAATAATAATAATAATAATAATAATAATAATAATAATAATAATAATAATAATAATAATAATAATAATATGTACTTTGCTTTATATTCGTAATCGCCCTCTACCTGCAGAAATGTTGTCATGAGGGGATCATGAGTTCGTTTTTACTTTCCGAATGACGAGACTACAATATTTACAACATTCCTGGAAACATTGTATTTTGCAATCCCACAGGTGTTTTTTTTTTTCTTCAGCTTTTTGAACTGTAAGAAACTGCCACTGACAGTCGTTGCACGAGAACGGAATCGTATACTTATGTTGTAAGTCCCCATGTGCCTCACACAAATTGCATTATGAAATAAAAATAAATCTTGCTTCTCTTGCCTCGGTATTCATCAGCAATCTGTAGGTTTTACATGGTCAATAAAGGAATAAATAGGTATGGTACGTAATCAAAGTACAGGTATGTGAAAGGATGTGATTTCGTTTGATGCTTCACTATTTCAGAATGAAGTACTTGTCAGATAGATGCACGGCGTTAATAATAAGCTGGTTGTGGCGGAGATGGAGAACTGTGACGTCAAGGGGGAACAGGGGACGTGTTCACGTGCGGAAAGATACTTTTCCTAAGCTCTTGAGTTGAATTTCAGTATAGCGTCTGTGTTGTATCGTTCAGTGATCATGTCGACGTCTGTGCCTGAAAAAGAACGTATTGCCTTTCCTTTTTAATCAAAAGGAAAAAGCCTGTGGAAAGTCGTCGTTTTCTGGTAGAAACATACGGTGAACTCTCTCCATCGATTAGAATATGTGAGACATGGTTTCGACATTTTAAATGTGGTGATTTCAATGTGAAAGACCATTCTTTGTGTCTGGTGGGACCAGAAGGGCCAGAAAACATGGCAAAGTGATTTTGTTACACGACAATGTACCGTCTCACACAGCAAAACCAATGAATGACACGTTGAAATCGCTTGGATGGGAGATCATTCCGCACCCGCTGTACCACCCCGACATGGCGCCATCCATCACCTCTTCGCATCAACGGGGCACGCGCTTGCAGAGCAGCACTTCAGCAATTTCGAGGGAGTTGGAAAATGGCTCGATGAATGGTTTGCCGCAAAAGACAAGCAGTTTTTCTGGCATGGTATTCATAACTTACCTGAAGAATGGGCGAAGTGTGTAAAAGCCGATGGCCAATATTTTGAATAAACAAAAAGATGAATTTCTCTTGAAAATTACGTGTTTTATTTATGCTACCATAAAAACCGGCAAAAACTTAATCATACACCGGGTACGCCTCATCCAAAAAAAATCATTCTACACAGTGCCTGGGATGAAACAACAGAGCAGCTGCCCAATTCGAGAGGCGGAAGACCCGGTCATACATCTGCACGTGGCAATTTAGTATCTGAATGGTCAGCAGATCCAGGCCCTTTATAAGCTGTAAGTATACATATCACGTTTTGATTTTGTGTTCTGTTTTTTACTACCTAAGTGATGTTATTCTCATTTTTAATATTAATTCCAGTTCTTATTTAGATGTAATGATAATTAAAGGATATGTTACCTGAGAGAATAATGAACTCGACCATGGAGGGTAGGAGAAGTAGAGGGAGACCCAGCCGGCGGTAGCTGGACTCAGTTTTTAATGAAATGAAATGGCGTATGACTTTTAGTGCCGGGAGTGTCCGAGGACAAGTTCGGCTCGCTGGATGCAGGCCATTTGATTTGACGCCCGAAGGTGACCTGCGCGTCGTGATGAAAGTGAAATTATGATGAAGACGACACATACACTCAGTCACCGCATCAGTGGAATTATGGTTAAAATTACCGACCCCTGCGAACAAAGGCCAGTACTCTAACCATTTAGCCATGGAGCCGAACTCAGTTTTAATGATTTAATCCTACGAGGTGTGAACCTAACTGTGGCCACAGACAAATAGAGGACTGTAGAGGCGCTTAGTTAACTCACAGAGCCTTGCAGACTGAGTACGGAACGGCATAACAATGAATAGCTCGCCCCGTGGTGTAGGGGTAGCGTGCCTGCCTGTTACCCGGAGACCTCCGGGTTCAATTCCCGGCCAGGTCAGGATTTTTACCTGGATCTGAGGGCTGGCTCGAGGTCCACTATGTCTACGTGATTAGAATTGAGGAGCTATCTGACGGTGAGATAGTGGCCCCGTTCTAGAAAGCGAAGAATAACGGCCGAGAGGATTCGTCGTGCTGAGCACACGACACGTCCTAATATGCAGGCATTCGGGCTGAGCAGCGGTCGCTTTGTAGGCCAAGGCACTTCAAGGGCTGTAGTACCATGGGGTTAGGTTTTTATAAAAGTCTATAACATTTTCATCCTCACTCTCATTTCATGTTTCTTTTCTTTTACAATTGGCTTTACGTTGAACCGACACAGGCAGGTCTTAATGGCGACGATGGATAGGTGAAAATGGGAAACCACTGAAATCTGTCTTTAGGGCTGTCGACAGTGGGGTTCGAAACCACTATCTACCGAATGCAACTTCACAGCTGCTCACCCCTAACCACACGGCCAACTCGCTCGCTACTCTCATTCCTACTCAGGTCCTTGATTATGATTATCTCGAACAAGACCGCAAAATGTGGCTTGAGTTTTGGAGTTAAAATATTGAAATAGTAAATGGCGTGAGATACCATCAAATCTCATGAAAGTGTGTAATTCTCTAATAGTATCTTGGTGGGAGACAGTGAAGTGAGATGCATGCCACACCAAGGTAAAAGAATTTCCAAACAACTGGAACCCAAACAAACGCTCAATTTTTATTTATTTTATGTTTAATTTTTTTCTGCGGCATATCCCATTTTTAAACAGTGTCCTTTTTAAAGGACATCAGGCATCAGGAGAATGTCTTGAAGCTTGAAAATAGGCGCAGTAAGTATAATATTAGCATTTCAAACACTAATTGACGTAGGTAAGAAAAAACCAGGTGGGGAATACAAAACTGAAAAAAGTAGATCACTTCAAGTACTTATTGTAAATTCTCCCAGGATTGTAGTAAAACCAAAGCAAAGTCGTCTCCGTACAAGCTATTGAGGCCCTGAAAGGGGTGGAATGTAAAGGTGGGGTGGAGTGGAGCTCTACGCCAGGCCACCTTTGCCCCCAGGAATTTACTTGATACTCATTTTTGGTGTTGGCTGAGCGAACTTCAGAGCCATGCGTCAAGTGTGGCAGCACACAAGTGGAATTTAAAGAAGTGAGACATTATCATTACATCGGCTTGTTTTCTGACCGAATTTCCTGTAAGGGAGTGAAAGTTGTGTGGACACAGGATATGTTATTCATGAGATAGAAGCGACCGAGAATGATTTCCGATGCAAACACGTGGGAAAATTGTCAGAAAGGTACTGGAAATGTGAGATAAATGGTACGTGTGGCAAATGAAAGAATCATCAATCAGTCAATCACCAATGATCCGCATTTAGGGCTGTCCCCCAGATGGCAGATTCCTTACCAGTTGCATACCTAGCTTGTTCTTAAACATTTTGAAGGAACTTGGAAATGTATCGAACATTTCTCTTGATAATTTATTCCAATTCCTTACTCCTCCTCCTATAAATGAATATTTGCCCCAATTTCCCCTCTTGAATTCCAACTTTATCTTCTTATGATCTTTCTTACCTTTAAAAGCTCCACTCAAGCTTATTCGTCTTCTTATGTCATTCTATGCCAGCTCTCCACGGACAGCTCGAAACATACCACATAGCCGAGCATCTCGTCTCCTTACTCCCAAGTCTTTCCCTGCCCATAGCTTTCAAAATTTTCGTAACAATACTTCTTTGTCGAAAATCACTCAGAAAAATCGTGCTGCTTTCCTTTTAATTTTTTTCCATTTCTCGTATCAATTAGTCCTGAGGAGGGTCCCATACAATCGAACCGTACTCTAACTGCGATCTTACCAGAGACTTACACACCCTCTCCTTTTCATCCTTACTTCAACCCCGCTAAATACTCTCATAACCATGTGAAGAGATCTGTAACCTTTCTTAACAACATCGTTAATATGTTTACTCCAATGAAGATAATTCCTTACATTAACACGTAGGTACTGTAATATTAATTAATAACAATAATAATCATTCATAACCATTGCAATATAATTAAAATAATAAAATATGAATATCGTCGCCATAAGACCAATCTGTTGTGGCAACTCCTACCACTACTCTTATACCTTCATATCTTCCACACAATATAAATAACATTTGTTTGAGCGCCAGTTGCTTTTTTTAAGAAAAACAACAAAATTCGGTAGAGCATGCCTCATATCTCAATTATCTCAAGGCGTGAGGTGATAAACTCACACATCTGGCAATATACAGGGATATGGATCAGGACAATATTAGATTACGGTTGCATTTCCACAATTGAGGATTGTACATGGAACTAGAATCACTTATTATAGTTAAAATAAAACTGAGTTTATGACTATAATTTACGTCACAATGAACAAGCATTGACGTATTTTAATTTAACAAAAAATATATATAGTGATATTTGCGGTAACATTTAAAAAGAAAATTTAATCTAAACAAAGAAAGCTATTGGCATGAACTTGAAGTGAAATGTAATATCGCCCCTGATTACATTATTTTTCATGTTATGAATGCATAACATGTCTGATGCTTTAATTACCTGATGTCTGCATATACCGCTGATGAACTTGAAATTCCTGGAAAAACCTATGAGCTGAAGTCGGGAGCCGTCTGCTGTTAACTTCTTATGTAACAAGGAGTTGACCTACATACCATGCACGCGTGTAGGAAGCTCCAATGTAATTACGCCCACTCAATAGATCGTAAGAAATTGGAAAATATAATTGAAACACCTTGTGAAGTCCATCCTCACAAGTAAATGATGTTTCACTATCAGCATAGTACCAGTCTCTACTCGGATCCAACTACCACTTGTAGACCTCCTCGATGATTCCAAAACCTCTTCAAACACAACTCTTAGCTCTGATCACTACTCTAAAACCACTGACCATCACCCTTCCTTCACTTCTTCTATGTGATCCATTTGATTCATATGATCTGATAACTCTCACCACCGTTGCATCGACTTTTATAACCTCGTGATGACCACTCGTCTCCCTACTCTCGGGTCATCCCTTCCACCTCAACATACATTAGCTGGCGAATACAGACACTTGGTCGCAAGCACGTGCCCACGCACTGATGTCATCAGTCATGTGTCGTATAAGCGTGCCCAAGCGACTACAGATGACTATGCTGCATGCGTCACCGGGAAAACTACTTGCACATAACATTCTTAGTTAAACATAGCTTCGATTGCGAAATACTATGCCAGCTCATCTGGCCAGAGTTACAAGCCACAGCATAACGATATGAAACCAACAAATCTCACTTATTACAAACAAAATTCACTTAACCTATGATTAAATACAATAATATACGTGATACCTAATTATTACAGTCTAAATGTTGAGAAACAGAATATAAAATCGCATGAACCGGGTTCATAATAATAATAATAATAATAATAATAATAAATACTGAATGGAATCTGTAACCCTGTTGTACGGTTACACTGTGTCGGTGCGACGTAAAGCAAATAGCAAATAAAATACAAACAAAAATATGAATAAAATAATCGCCTCGCGCTTGGGCGTCAAATGAAATCTAATTAAAATAAATGAATAAACAACTGAATAAAATACTAAAATAAATTAAATTAGTGAAACAATTAATCGAAATGTCCGTAGTATGAGCGCCAGAGTTCACCAGAAAGGATCCCTCGAATTTTGTTAAAGCATGAAAATTCTCTATCCCAGGACGTGTACATAAGGCTGCGTACTGGTGCATCTGCTTCAGGCCTTACCTAAACTTCTGAAAACGACGAAATAGGTAGGAACTGCACCTAGGGCCATCAATAATAATTCCACTGATTCTAAAATAACTCACCATATTCTGAATAACATCCGTGCATGAGCACCTCATTAATACACCAAAATATACATAAAACACACTCACAAAATACTGCTGGAAGCCTCCATATTTTGACAATTATCCAACAACAACAACAACAAAAACAGTGGGAATCCAAAAGTGAAGACGAAGCTGCCATTTGCAGCCAGTCCGAAGAATGTTCATTACAAAACAGATATATGTGGATAAATACCCTTCACTGTCTCTGTGTATCAACACAACTAGCATATTCTCATTGTTGGCACTTGTTATATCACACTGACACTGTACCTTATAATACAGTGTTCAATGAATCTAACACTTGGTTTAAAGGTACATTCACTCGAGTAATACACGCTTGCTGTTCCAGAACATAAATTATGGAAAGTCTGAGATACAGTACCCCATACCTTTCACCAACATGTAATACCAAGCCACCCCAAGTGATACAATTATAAGTGACTAAGCACTCCACAGTTGTAGGTTATTACCACACTTCACATTCCACAAACATTATCAGACCACGTTCCACAAAAGTTACATCTCCTCTACCTACCAAATTTTGAAGTCCCTTCCATCGAAGTTTGAAGTCAAGTCTCTCCACCAATGTTTGAAGTCAAGTCCTCCGCTGTTTTCTCACATGCCTATATAGATCTCAGCTTCCCCCTTCCTCTTACATGATACGTCTAGATTTATCCTGGTCAGCCAATCACGAGTGGAAGATCTTGTCGTATCAAGACCACGCCCTGAACCTCTTCTTGATCCCATGGCAATAACAACTTCAATGGACTCTGGGGTGTTCCACATGACTCACACAAAGTTTTCAAGTTGAAAATAGCACTGTTTTCCATACGTTTGTACAAAACAAATTTCTGGTATCACATATGGAGATTATCCGGGTTAAAATATTAAGAAGAACATATGAATAGAAATAATACTAATAATAATAAGAAGAAGAATACCTCCTACTTCTGAATAAAGTTGGTGGGTGTGATATGTATTTACTATCACAGTACCTACAGTGTTCCCCATGGGGTACTGCACGCCCCCCCTACCCCTAGGGTCTCCGTCGTTATATCTATAGGGTTGTTTAATGTATTGAAATCAAATGGGCATCAAATATGTATAAATAACTTAGCGGCATAAAGGGTAGGAGAACACGGGTGTCATATCTACGATAAAATGAGAACAATATTTTTAAATATTTATAAATTTTGAAACAAATCAAAGGTGTTTATTGAATACTGATGATGATGAAGAATGATGCACTTATACAAGGTGAGCACATGAGTCGAAATCTATATAATTTCGGATTATTGAAAATATATATATTGAGGGATAAGACCGAGTACCAACATTCATTAAGGAACTATATCATGACTTCACGTTTACGGAATATTGAGCACTAATCACTGAAGCTATTCCCAATTTTACTGGACAAACAAAATCATAATACTCAAATATAAACAAATCTGAGTGACACCTAATCTAATACAAATTGATTTCCCATTGGAATGACCTTAAATAATATACTGTAATACAAACAATACAGGCTTCAATAAGTCCTGGGTTCGTATCGAACCCCTCACCCATACACACAAACTCGCCGCACCAATGGGAGACAACATTGTCGACGCTGAATGATATCACAACACAATAAACACTCACAAGAAATACAAAATGTATATACACAATACAGGTGAAATACTGGTCCATTATCCCAAAGTTGTGAGACTGCTGTTCACGCCTAGAGCCAAACCTGGGCCCATGACATCTCCAGGAATCCTGAAAACGTTACTAAAAATTTCGTATGCATAACATAAAGAATGAGAAAACAGGGTGACTGATATCCGAAGTCTATCTAAATTAAATGAGGAAATAAATCAATAGGATTCCCCGCAGGGAAAAAACACGATGGATTACAACTTTACGGTGCTTGTTCACAGGCACAGACAATATAAGGAGGCACGCTCGACAAATACGGGTTCCCTAGCCTGCCACTGTCTCAGCTGGGGAGGCGTGACATAGGGACATAGGGACCGCTGTCAAGGAGAACAATATCTTCCCTTTAAATCTCACTTACACATCAAATTGCAACATAAAATAACTCCATCATTTCACTGAGGTAATCCACAATTCATCTCACAATTCATAAGCCTCCGCATGTGTACAAACACAATCTGACTTCAAATATTTCACACCGTGAGATCTGACTTCAAATCCGTCCAAACGTCGTGGCCTGGCGCCTATGTCAGCAAACTATTTCCTTATCTATGCACACAATCTTATACCCAGCTGGTCCAATAGTAATCAAGCAAACACAGACATCTGAATACCAAAACACCGGCTTCTATTATTATTACTGTTATTATTATTATTATTATTATTATTATTATTATTATTATTATTATTATTATCATGGATCTTTTTTGCTAGTTGCTTTACGTCGCACCGATACAGATAGGTCTTGTGGCGACGATGGGACAGGAAAGGGTTAGGAGTGGGAAGGAAGTGGCCGTGCCCTTAATTAAGGTACAGCCCCAGCATTTGCCTGGTGTGAAAATGGGAAACCACGGAAAACCATTTTCAGGGCTGCCAACAGTGGGGTTCGAACCTACTATCTCCCGAATACTGGATACTGGCCGCACTTAAGCGACTGCAGCTATCCAGCTCGGTCATGGTTCTTTTAAAATGGCCCTAAACCCTACCTGATGGTCCTACGTGACTAAAATTAATTCGTCACATTACACTAACGTCATGTCAACATAAACACACACGTTAATAAAAATATAATCACCATAATAATTTCACATGATTCAAAGTGTAAATAGGGTTATCGAAACGCATGTCAAACGAACACAATGAAATGAAAATGAGCCCTATTTAAATATTTCATGGGAGGTCATAGTTCGGCTCCCTGGGCGATCTCACAGCTGCATTTCTTCTTTGACACAACTTAATCTACACTAATATTACTCGGCATGCATGATTGGTCCGCCGGTTGAATACCAGCCCCTCTACATCATCTACACCAAAACTAATAAAACTAACCATTATATTGAAAACAACTACAAGAAAACGTAACCCCAAAATAAATGAAAAGAAAAGCAAGTTTGCCCGCAAATAAATTTACCCATATTTACAACTTAGTCACCCAAACCTGTTACTAAAATCTTTGTGACATGACTTGGCACATTTACAATTAAATAAACTAAAATCCCTATTAGTTAACAGGTACAGCATTATAAAAGTATTATCGTACCCCTTACGTCGTGCATAAAAGAATGGTATTACTCAGCCTTATTATCCCTGGCTACACCTTGGTCAGCTATGGAGCGTCCATTTTGTGGGTTTAGTGCTGATTCATCTCCACGTTGATGACTGTCGATTCTATCTGCTGGCTGCGACCGTTAATTCCCATCGCGCTTGGCACAGGAAATGTTTAGTATCTAGGCACAGATACACACAGAGTTAGTACCCACTCGGTTCATATGCGTCAGCGCGCACTAATCGAGACGATCTTTGATGCTATTGTCCCGGATTCAAAGAAAATGAATACAGGGTATTCCGACAGGTACCTTACAACATATTCAACGCTCGACTCTGGGTTAAACCCTGCATCATAAACCATATTAATGCTTGTAATATAACGTCTCCCTCCTTAGTCTCGGGCAACAGGAGTAATAATAAGAAGAAGTCTACGAGTTGAAATTTCTGTTGGAAGCTCGTCAAAGTTTAACTCCGCACTTAATTGTATCTCGTCGTCGCCGTAAGACCTATCTGTGTGGGTGCGACGTAAAACAAATAGCAAAAAATAATTGTATCTCGCATCTTAGTTCACTTCATATTCCACTCGAATTAAGCTGTTTTACCTCTTATTAGTTTTAACAGTACCCAAGAAAGAGGAACTCGGAACTTCATCTGGACATACATCCGTCCCTCGCGAGAAGAAAATACCGACTGCCATGGGGTGACGCTTCTAGAGCCTTATGTTAACTAAGAAGCTCCTCTCTCAAAATTTCTGTACAACCTGTGTCCGGTGTATTTGAGGCATAATAGTGCGACAACCAGGTTACCAATAATCCTATAATATTGACAAGACATATCCGTGCGAAATCCGATCGTGGAATGTCCTGTAATCAATAAATATCTTTTTTCAACTTCCCCTTCGCTCACAGGATTCCCCTTGTCAAGAGATTGTGAAGATATATAACACATGGCCCCTGTAACGTTCCGATGTTACGTAACCATCTATTCCTTCTTTTAGCAGAGGATAATTACAAAAAAGGACGTCACGCTCTCTAAATAAATGCTCAAATTACGAACAGCCCTTTTGAATCATAGTGGAGTGCAGTATTATAAATATCGATAATTCTTTCATTATAGATGACGAAGTTGGTCATGCTGGTTTAAATATGGCTCCCATATTTCGATGCTAAACAGTTTACCTCTCCCCCTCGGCAACAACATGAGGTGGGGATGACTTCATTTTTCACTTCGGAGTACCCTAGCTCGGGCACACCCGTGGCGTTCCCAGCTTCGGGGTCCGCGAACTCGCTACCAGACAAAGCAATGCGCGTTCCCTTCGTTACCAGTCCTTGGTTCATGCCCCCCGTCGGCTATAGCACTATCTCCCTGTCAACAAAATAATTAAAACCACTGCCTGCTGTCCGTCTCACAACATTTTTAAACCCCCATGAAGTCGCTCACAACCCTGCAACTCATTTACTACTCTAACAACGGCGTCGGACATAGAGGCTAATGGGTGTACAGGGAGACCATGGTGCCGATGGTTACACTCAGTTTTTAATGATGTAATGATAAGAGATGTGGAACTAAACGGGGCAAGTTGCAAACAGAGTATTTTTTAAGAGGTAAGTTCACTCACGGAGGCTTATAGACTGAATACTATAAGACATAACAATCTGTAATAACGATGTAGTTAGGCCTATGTAAGTAATGTAAAATGAGGTATTTATTTTAGTTCCTGTTCCTTCTCTGCCCCGTAAGTATCTGTTGAAAGAGTGTTTTTCCATGCACTTTGTCTACTCCACAAGTTACTTTCATTGACCCGTCTCAGCGTGATTGTTGGCTTTGACGATATGAAAGTGACTGAGTTATGAGTAATGCGCAACACCATTCTTTACACAGCTAATCCCCTTAATGCAAAGTGTCAAGGTGTGGCCTGTACAGTCCCCAAGTACAAGGAAAGGAGCACGGGAGACTTACAAGAATGAAAGCCAACCTCTAGTTGTATGTGACATCAGGACTTCCAGTTTTACAATAGGGTTCTCTAGCCGAGAAACGAACATAGATATCGCTTAAGAACGGAGACTTCGTATCTGCAACAGTGCTTTATTATTTCCGTAAGGCTGTACGAAGCCTGCAGATCGTCCGTGGAGACCAAGAAATAAAACATCCAGCAAAATTGCTTAAAATGAACCAACAACGCCATTTCGAACCTCGAACGTTCTGCCACTCGTCTGCAGATAGCTCGAACATGTAAAATGAAAATTCTAAAATGACAAAATTAATTAATTTTATAGTTACGAAGTCCTCGGGCCAGAAGAGTTAACCGTACTCAGTTAAAATCCATGCTCTGACCCGAAATCGAACCCAGGGCTCCCTGAACCGGAGGCCAGTTCACTGAACGTTCACAGAAGGAGCAAGGCGTGAAATTTGTACATCATAACCTTAATACACAGCTGGGAAATCCCATCAGTATATATAATTTCGTGAGGCTATTTCTAGCCGAGTGCAGCCCTTGTAAGGCAGACCCTCCGATGAGGGTGGGCGGCATCTGCCATGTGTAGGTAACTGCGTGTTATTGTGGTGGAGGATAGTGTTATGTGTGGTGTGTGAGTTGCAGGGATGTTGGGGACAGTACAAACACCCAGCCCCCGAGCCATTGGAATAAACCAATGAAGGTTAAAATCCCCGACCCCGCCGGGAATCGAACCCGGGACCCTCTGAACCGAAGGCCACTACGCTGACCATTCAGCCAACGAGTCGGACATTCCCATCAATGAAACATACACATCTGGGAAGGAACATGGTCTGGAGGTTCTCTCAGCCCACTGTAGAAATGAGTACAAATTCCGTTCCTTGAAGGAAAGGTACACGAGACGTATAACTAACCACTCTATCCCAAGGAGTGTTTAGGTTACGTACAGTGGAAAAAATTACATCTTCCATATGCCATTATGACCTATACGTAGATGACTTTCTTGCATGCGTGCTTGCTTCAACCTTACGAATTGTTTTCAAACTAATTTAGGTCTCCTAGCTTCCCTGGACAAATCAAGTATCACTCGCCATGAAGTTCCGAGGATCAGCATATATGTTTTCCAAATCAGCGAACTGAAGTGGGCTCACACTGAGATCTGGATTTCACATGAACATAATTTGTTGAATCTACCCCTTATGCCACACTAGTCACTATACCATTTCCATTTTGTTTAAAAATGTTGGCTGTATTCGGGTGGGTACAAAATACCATACTTCGCATTGCATAAAGTCAGTTCTTTGATAAATTAACGCTCACGTCACTCAAATGATAAAAACTTTCCTATTACAACTATGAGCACGGTATGTAATCATTGAATGATTCAAAAGTCATTAATCATAGATTATGCTACAGGTCACCGTTAGAAGGTTGTGCCACTCGTATCAGCATCATGCATACGTTTAAGATACGCCCTTTACATATGACTCAAGGGAGGTTTATTACTAAAGTTTTCCAAAAATAGTAAACAGAAATTTAATTTAGATGTATTTCTCGTTTTGAGAGTCCATCCTACTTACAGTGTATGACGCCTTGTCTAGCAACAAAAGTGAAATGGTGCCTGTTTCCAGTCATTCGACCAGGTCAGGAATGGAGTGACTGAAGCCCCACTCTAGCGGCAAATATATGAATTGCGTCGGCTGCCGAAGCCTGTCGCAATCCTCTGGGGCAATGATTAATGACTGACGGATGAAATGTTATTGGAGAGTGTTGCTGGAATGAAAGGTGACAGGTGAATTCGGAATACAAGAGAAAAACCTGGCCCGCCTCCAATTTGTCCCGAGCAAATCTCACATAGTGTGACCGGGATTTGAACCACGGAATCCAGCAGTGAGAGCCCGGCGCACTGCATGAAAATCAACACCTCAGAGCCGGTCTGAGTGGCTCGGACGGTTGAGGCGCTGGCCTTCTGAACCCAACTTGGCAGGTTCGATCGTGGCTCAGTCCGGTGGTATTTGAAGGTGCTCAAATACGTCAGAGGCGTGTCGGTAGATTTACTGGCACGTAGAAGAACCCTTGAGGGACAAACTTCCTGCACCTGGCCGTCTCTGCAAACCGGCGAAAGTAGTTAGGGGGACGTGAAAATAAACAATAATATTAACAACATTAACAACGCCTCAAAAACTAAGTGCATGATTGTAGCTCAAACGCCCAGTAATTTTCATCTTAAAGTCAATGGAACAGATATTCAGCAATTTATTTATTTATTTATTTATTTATTTATTTATTTATTTATTTATTTATTTATTTATTTATTTATTTTAAGAAGGAAGCCATACTTTCCAGCGTTTTGATCATCATCATCAGCATCATATTCCTTGTTTAATAGTGTGTCTTTCTACAGGTATGTTATTGTGTGGTACTTGTATTGAATTTGTGTTTTCAACAGACTGAAAACGTTTTTTTAATATTTACTTTACGTCGCACCGACACAGATAGATATTATGGAGACGATAGGATAGGAAAGACATATGAATGGGAAGGAAGTGTCCGTGGCCTTCATTAATGTACAGCCTCAGTATTTACCTAATTTGAAAATGGGAAACCATGGAAAACCTTCTTCAGGGCTGCCGACAGTGGGATTCGAACCCACTATCTCCCGGTTGCAAGCTCACATCTGTGCGCCCCTAACCGCACGGCCAACTCGCCCGGTCTGAAAAGCTTTTAAGTTACAGATATTCAGCAAGTAAAATCGTTTATTTACCTCCGCCGAAAAAATCTTGGAAGAGGGTAGATGCTCAACTGAAATCAGATATCGGACATCTCAAGACAAAAGGTCTTTCATGGCAAATAAAGGAGGATACTGTGCGCTCCCAACATATGATATTCTGAGGATCTTAAAAGAATTCATCTCGACTATATTATTATATACATCAGAAACTTGGATATTAAAGCAAGATTGAGGCGAAATTAAAATTCCATGCACGGCAAGAATAACAAATTTTCAAGTCTTACAAATGAAGTAGAAGAAATCATTGGTCAAAACATTTTAAAAATCCAAGACCCACGCCATTGATAAAACTTATAGCAGAAGGCTACATTGCTAGAAAGATACCAAGAAAGAGGAAGCCCACGGAAAACGTTCATAAAACTGGTCCTGGAGGATACGGGCACAAATACAGTAATTACGTAACAATGAAGAGAATTGCCAACGATCGTGCCATTATTCTGGAGAAATTTCGTGGCAGCAAACCAGTCTTAGACCGAATTCAGTAAAGATGATCTAATTCTTTTTCCTGCTGCCATTTCTTGATGGATACAGTACTTTTGCATCCATCTATTGGCACAAGCCAGAGTAAAGTGTAGGTTCCACCAAACTCCCAGTCAACATCCATGGCTGTGACAATGTGGAAGCTGCTGGAGTATGCGTGGTGCTCGGTAATGACATTCAGAGAACGACCATTGCTTCTGAGTGTTATGACAGGTGTTGCTCATAGGGCCAGTCATGCTGCAATAGCACTTTCTGACCCAGTGAGGAAAGCAATGGCAAACTACCTCACTCCTCATCTTGCCTATTACGCCTCATTTTGGTGCTGCCTTGGTTTTTGAGGTTTTCTTATAACCGCATAACATTTGGTGGTGCTATTTGAGGATCCAACCAGCCTCTGGGCTGATGACCTGACAGACAGACGGATCTAATTCTTGTCATACAGCTAAGCAACCTCAATCTAAATCACGGTACCATTTTCCAAGAAAATCTTGGTGAAGAAATTGAATGGAAATGAAGGTAATGAGGTTGAATTGAATTCGCATTAACAGTGGATAGTTCCAAGAAATATCATGTAGATGACAAAAGAAATGCAATATACAGTGTACTGTAAAAATGTCGTGTGCCTATCGCTAGCCGTGTGCCGTCTTTATAAGGCAGAATTTCCGACGACGGTGGGTGACATCTGCCATGTCATTGTGGTGGAGTATAGTGCTGTATGTGGTTTATGAGTTGCAGGAATGTTGGGACAGCATAAACAACATGCTTCCGAGCGAACGGGATATACCTTTTCAGATTAAATTCCCCGAACCGGCCAGGAACTGAAGCCCATAACTTTTTTTAAATACAAGTTGCTTTACGTCGCATCGACACAAAAAGGTCTTATCGCGACGATGGGATAGGAAAAGGCTAGGAGTGGGAAGGAAGCGGCCGTGGCCTTAATTATTAAGGTACAGCCCCCAGCATTTGCCTGGTGTGAAAATGGGTAAACACGGAAAACAACCTTATGGGCTGCCGACAGTGGGGTTTGAACCCACTATCTCCCGAATACTGGCCACACGTAAGCGACTGCAGGTATCAAAGCCCATTACGCTGACCATTCAGCCAAGGAGAAGGACAATAGGGCCAATAGATGTTTTTATTAGTGGTGAAGTTAGGGCTCTTGGCCCTCTCTTACACTTAACCATAATATGAAAAGAAGATTATGACATACATTAAAATCTGCCTTTAGCGGAATCTTCATGGACCGGAAATCCGGAAAACGGCCCATATCGGTCCAGTGAATTATGGTTTAATGTTCAGGTAAGTTTACCTGTATTTAGCGGAACCTGTCTGACGCGGGAACGGAAGTAAATTTTGCTATGATATGATAGATTCATCTCCGTACAGGCCATGAAGGCCCTTGGAGGAGAGGAAGGTAAAGGCTTCCACTATTGGTAACCTCGGCACGTGATGGGGTAGAATGGTTTGCTCTACGCCCGGTCGCCTTTTCCCCCAGGAATTAACCTGGTACTCATTTTTGGTGTAGGCTGAGTGAACTTCAGGGCCATATGCACCTCCGGAAGTGGAAATCTCGTTTCTTAAATTTTACGACTTCCTGACGAGGATTCGAACCCACGTCCTTCCGGGCGAACCGAGCAAGCCTTTACCGCCTCGGCCAGGCAGCCCCTTATGATATTATAACGGAGAAAATAAGTACATTTCCTTCCTACCCCTTTGCAGTGCATGCATTCCAAATGGATCTAAGATGTCCGAGATGGCTTTCGGCAAGGAAAATCTGTCTCTGTGCTCGATGCTGTAATTTGCATCGGAGAAGCAGTGAAAAAGGTGTCGTCAAATATAATATGTCAGTACTTTTACAAAGCCAAGTTTGTCTCACACCCTGGAGAAGAAACTATAATAAACGAAAGTACAGATGTGTTACAACAAAATCTCGAACGGTGCAATTATGCTAATGTCGATGCAGAAGATTACGTTGATCATTGATATAGAAGTTGAGGCAGAGGCAGCGTTAGAAAACATCGAAGAGTTCATCACCCGTACTGACTAGAAGACTTTCATGATGTAATATTTTGTGGTTATGCCGTGTAATCGATATATATAAAATAACATGTCCTGACTGACTGACTGACTGACTGACTGACTGACTGACCAAAACTACTGGACATAAAGAAATGAAATTTTGAGGATACATTTATGTTACAACGTACGTGCTCACTAAGAGAGGATTTTTGGATATACCGTCGCTAACGGGGTGAAAAAGGGGGTGAATTTTTAAAATGAGTGTATCTAAATCTCGAAAACTGAACACATTAAAGACGTGAAAATTGATAATCGGAGTCTCGTTTAAAAATAAAGAAACACGTATCTTTTTTTTCTCGGAAGGAGTTGAATACCTTTTGTGTGTATACATATATCTCAAAAACTGAAGATGTTACAGTCATGAAAAATGGCATTTGGAATCTCCTTTAAAAATAAAGGAGCACGTATTTTTTGTTTTTGGAAAATCTACTTAAGGGGTGCTAAACAGGAGTGACAAATTGCGTGAATTTTATAAATGAGTATATCTAGAGTATATCTCAAAAATGTAACATGTTAAAGACGTGAAAACTAGTATTTGAAAACTCCTGTAAAAGCAAAGGAACATGCATAATTTGTTTTCTGAAAATTCACTTAAGGGGAAGTGTTAAGGGGGGTTAATATTTTAAATGAATATATATAGTCTGTATCAAGAACTTAACAGGGGCCGATGACCTAGATGTTAGGTCCCTTTAAACAACAAGCATCATCAAGAACTTAACGTGTTACAAAAGTGAAAATTGGTATTTTTAACCTCTTTTAAAAATAAAAGTAACACGTATTCCTTTGTTTTCGCAAAAAACACTTAAGTGTTCGGGGTGGGGTGTACAATGACTGAAAAAGGGGATGAATACTTTTTATGTTGATACTTGTATCTCAAACACTGAAGATGCTACAAAAATGAAAATATGCATTTGGAATTTCTTTATAAATAAACACTTTTTTGTTTTAGGAAAATCCAGTTAATGAGGGGTGGGGGTGAAGAGAAGTGAAGAAAGAGTTGAATTATTTTTATGGGGATACTTCTACATAAAGAACTGAAGTTGTTACAGTCATGAAAAGTGGTATTTGGAATCTCCTTTAAAAATAAAGAAATACGTATTCTCTTGCATTTGGAAAACCTACCTGGGGAGGGTTCAAACAGGACTGACAAAGGGGGCGAATTTTTAAAATGAGTATATCTAAAAAAATAGCATGTTACAGACGTGAAAATTGGTATTTTAATCTCTTTTAAAAATAAAGTAACACATACTTTTTCGTTTTCGGAAAAATCACTTAAGGGGGTTAAAGAGAACTGAAAGCGGGGTTGAATTATTTTTATTAGGATACTGGTATCTCTAAATCTGAAGATATTACAGAAGTGAAAATTGTTATAAGAAATCTCCTTTAAAATTTAAAGAAACACGTACTTTTTGTTTTCGTAAAATCCACTTAAGGGGGGGTGTAAAAAGATTGAAAAGGGACTGAATTATTTTTATGTGGATACTTATATCCCAAAACCTGAAGAAGTTACAGACATGAAAATATGTATTTGGAATTTTCTTCAAAAAAAAGAAAGATGTATTCTTTTGTTTTCGAAAAATCCAATTAAGGGTGGTTACATGAATTGAAACATGACTGTAATTCTCTATGAGGATACTTATATCTCAAAAAGGGTGGAAGTTACGGACATGAAAATTGGTATTTGGGATCTCCTTTAAAAATAAAGAAACACGCTTTTTTGTTGGGTGGGGGAGGGAATCACCTGAAGGGGGTGTAAAAGGAGTTGAATTGTGAGGATAAAAATAAGAATAGGAATTAAATCAATACACCCCTAATTGATTTTGACTGGGGGGTGAGAAATGATGACAAAAATATAGGTTTATATGAAACTGTTTGAATTACGAAGTTAAAATGTCAAATGATATGCTAGGTGGTAAGTAACAGAAGGTTTGAAACAATTTTAACCACTCAGAGATTTAAATGGGGATTATGATCCGAAAACAAATATATTCACTACTTCCTCCGATACGGATTAATGTACGAAGGCAAAATTCCAAATAGCGGTAGATATTTTAAATCCTAGGTATGAAATAGGAAATATTTTTAAACGTTCCACCTCTACAGTATTAAATGAGGTTAGCTCCGGAAACTAATTACTCTTCCCTCTAAAACCGTTTGGCGAAAAAATTCTAATTTTACGAGAAGGGTTTTCTTTTATGTCCTACCCATTCTTCCGAAACCGTTTCAGGAACGAAAATAACCTTTTTATGAAGAGTGGTTTTCTGTACAATAGATGTTAATAAATATTTCAAAACATTCACCCCTTAAAAAGTATTCATTACTTCATTACTGTTCGAAGTACAAAATCAAAATTTCCCAGGTTGGTCGCTTTTACGTCCTAGATGTTAAATAAGATATGGTTTAAAACATTCAAATTCTTTCGTACAGGCTTCAAATGAGAGTAAGATCAGAAAATAAATAATCATTCCCCCAAAACCGTTTCAGTTTAAATCGTAGCGAAGCATGGGTATCTTGCTAGTAAATTATATAAACACATTCAACGCACGTTTCGAAAGGTACCTCGCTACAACATTGAACCCTTGACTTACCATTCCATCGATGGTCGGCCACAGCTGCTGCAGTACAGCAATATCGAACTCTTAAATCTTGGGGTCGTAGCTAGAATATTTCGGTCACGATCTTAACGAAACAATGGGGTTCAGAAGAGAGTTTAACTACTTGAAATGAGGAACAAATATGTGCCTGCTAACTTTTCCTGAATGCAAAAAATTTAATTATATAAGATCATTGATCAAAAAAAATATTTAATTATTTAATGTTTCAAACGCAGTCACATTGCATGGCGTTATTTTTATTAGTTACAGTATCGAAGAATGTTTTACGGACAAAAGTAGAAATATCACAGATTAGTGGATGGCGAAAACTAAAAAATGAAAAGTAACCTGAAAATCGGGCACCTATTGATCCAAACGATAACTGAGAATTAATCCACACGATCCGTGGAAAATCTGACCTTCAACAAGTAGAATTCCAGATTTACTCCTAACTAAGGTTATGCACCAGTCAAATAACCTATCGGATATGGGAACGCCCGCCGAATGGACCCTTAATCGAACCAAATTGACTATCAGTTGCTTTGGATAGGTTGCGAAATACTACTGGAAAGCATGGTGTTCACTACAAGTTAACAGCAGCATTCATAATTGAAAATAAAATTCCACCTTGTATTGTCATCTCGTGACATCCTTAAGTTATAGAATAAACCCGATGCTGAAACGTGCATCACCCAAACAGCTGTTCAGAAGGAACCAACAACAACTCGATCCGAGAGGATCGTACGTTACGTCGTTCTGAAGGAACAAAACTGCGAAATGCAGGAAGCACTTATTCATCACGCATTTAGAACTAATGCCAAACACTGAAGTTAAAGAAAAAGTGGTAAATCACTTGAAAACTATTCTTATAAAACCAACTTTCAGGTTATAAACGGTTACGTTAAGCTTAATAAGGTTACAAGTCCACATGGTAAAATAAAATCAAAAATATAGGAATTCTTTCCTTTACAACAGCGACTACCATTACAGATCCATCCACTTACTGTTTGTCCCAACAAACTAACTACAAAATTATTGATCGACCACAATCAACTATTACAAAAATGAAGAACGAAGAAAACTGAAAATAAAATATACTCCCGGCTAACGAATCAAACCCGCATTCGTAACTAAGTCTCACATAAATAAACTAGGTGTCAGCACGCACACTAGCAAAGCAGTCGGACGTCAGAACGACAAAACAATTAAGTCCGTAACTAAAATAAAATACTGAAGTTCAATGAACTCAAACGCGCGTGGCAAACCACAGTAATATTCAATCACCGTTAGCTCAGTACCCAACCCTCACGTTCATGCCACTAGTGGGTCCATAATCTTAGGTAAACACCTTCCAGCTGGTAAGGGCCAGCCAAATATGGCCTCAATATTACTTAGCTAACACTCTTCGCACTGCATACACTACTGCAGACACTACGACCGCTCAAGTCACTTCGCAAAAACACCTAATCTAAGACTTGAGTATATACATCCTACACCCTAAACCTATCGTCGGGCCTACATAATGTATACGCACCTTAACACTAACCTCCATGTACACACACACACACCTTCCTAAACCTATCGTTGAACGTAAACTGGGACGTCTTGTCATCAGTACACTCCTAGGATAACATGTGACGTCCTAAATCTATTGTTGAGCGGAAACTGGGTTTTCTACGCTTCATCTAGAATGTCAGACGAAATCGTAACTTCAAACAGACTCTTAGATATTTTAGCTGTAAACCTTGTCGAAACGATAGCACACAGAGAAACTTTCCACAGAATGAACGCAAGTCGGGAAATGCAACTAAGTCCCTATCTTGTTAATAAAACGTGAAATTGAAACTAAATAACGCGTGGCCATCAAGTCCACAACTCAAACACGATCTCGACATGCGCAATGAAGTTTAAAATAATAATAATGAATTTCAGTACACATCTAACAATACGTGAATATCGCCAAAACCGTATTCATCACCACCGCAACAATCCACACTATAATTCTAGGTTGAGGCCGAAACTTCGTCTACCATCTCACTATTCCAAAAAAGTATCCATAACTATCCAGTGAAGCGAAATTCAATTAATCTACACAGCCAAACTATCGCTTTAATAACGTCCAATATCTCATCCCACAATGTTTCCGATTTAATGATAAATTATCGTCTAGTAATTTATGAAATTTTCTGAGTAGAAATTTGTTATAACAGCCAAATCACACCAACCATGTATTCAGAATGCTCTTTTACCCTTGAGGTCGCCTATAATGTTCATTATGCTGACTTTACATAATCGTCACTTGGACTTAACTCCCAAGAGCTACAGTCTTCAACAGAAATTGTTTTTCACTGGGGATCTTAACTTGAAATCATAATGTGCGTCAGAGAGCACTCATTTCGAACCAACCTTCACCTGGTCAGCTGTCCCGGATTGTTAGCGGAATATCACTACAGCCTGCCTCAGAAATATCACATTTAATATACAGCTTGTCTCAAAAATTCTTCGCCATCAACAAATATAGCCTGTCCCAAAAATTCATCATCATCGCCTCTCACGGCAGCATCACACATGAAATACAGGCTTCCTCTGCCTTCAACATCTATACAACTCTTATCTCACCATATCATTCCGGCACAATCCATTTCTTCCTGTTTCAAAACTTTTCACCTCAATTCTCCCGTGACAAAAAAATTTATAAGAATCCTTTTCATTTATTTTTTACCTCAACTTTCGTACCTCAAGAATACAATAACACACCGTGATTTCCTATATCACCGACATACACGATGTCACAAAATTAACTTCGCATGAATAAATATAACTTTATCAGACTTCACTGGATTTCGCGGCGAACGTAAATCTTACGGAACATATCTGTTAAATACACCTTCAACATAGAAAATTTTTATCGCACGGTAAATAATAATAATAATAATAATAATAATAATAATAATAATAATAATAATAATAATAATAATAATAATAATAATAATAATAATAATAATAATAATAATAATAAAATATAATAATATTAATAATAATATATAATAATATATTGCACCCGCTCACCTCCTGAGTCCCAGACTAGCATTTATCTCAGGGGTGATCATTTCGAAAACGATAAAAAAATTATATAAAGAAATTCAAAAAAATATATATCGGCGCATCAAATGAACACAGGGATGAACGGGGCATGCAAATTTAAGGTTACGGGGGACGACTCATTCATGGATACAAATTTTTGACTCCACAATAGGACTGGGAAGTGACAACTTAAGTTCCATGGGCATATTGGACTAACTACAATGAAAAGATATGGAAACTGTTTCCTGTTGAAATTGCAATGCGGAGCAATTTATTCACTTGTTTTGCATACTACACATGATGACAATTTTACATTGGGACACTTTAATCCTGAAAAATAAATGACATAATACTTGGATTTTACCTCACTACTCTGGTAGTGTAAAACATCTGGTGAATTCGCCCCAATTGGTTACTGGGGATCGAATTCACATCCGTATGATTGGACGTTTCACCGCTGGAGATCTTCTTTCGGAGATGAAGGCACGACAGTAACTTTTTACTGTCGTCTCCTCGTTCCGTTTGGACATGAGACACTTCCGGTATGTACATTCTGGTGAGCCGGACACCCACCGTAGAAAATGTTATCGCCTCGAAAAAACGGGAATTTATAATACGGACAAACTCTAGCCTATTATTTCCAGATTCACAAACACACCAGGTAGAGTTCATTAACTCAAAAGCTACTTTAATATTTACACTTGTCAATACGACAAGACGTACGGAAAGGTTCATTACTATGCTCTGACCCTGAAAACATGTGCCGTCCGTGGGTTATTTACGTATCTACTCCTAACAATCTCCCCGTGAAAACCCAACATCTGGTTCGGAGCAGTTCGACACAGGATGACTGTCCCTATCATATCCTCCTATGATTATTAAATAATTCTTTATCTCATCATTATCATATTCTTTGACTACCATCAATTAATTTATTATTATCATTAATTTCAATTATAATCCTATTTTTGATTATTATCATTTGTCATCCGGGATGATTATATGCCAACCCTTGCCGACGTTTCAAACGAAGGGTCGTTCTTCCTACTAATTTATCCGCACAATATAATGATCAGCTTCCTCATAAATATTTTATTATTATTATTATTATTATTATTATTATTATTATTATTATTATTATTAATAATAATAATAATATATTCGTAACAATGAATCACCGCCCATTAAATATCTTAATTTCCTTTCATCATAATTATTATTCTCAAATGACTATTGCAAGTTCTTTATCTTCTGCTCCTGCAACTTTTCATTATTATTATTATTATTATTATTATTATTATTATTATTATTATTGGAAATCGTGATTATCGTAACCCGTAATCATCCTCGCTATAATACTTCAACTTCTCGCTCTTATTATTTTCATCAAAAAATAAAAATAAAAAAGTAGCTTCATTAGTTATTTTTCTTCTCCTTCTTCAAATATTTTATTTATTATTATTATTAGTTAAAAATCTCAAATCTTTCATTTCAACTCCCAACATCATTATTATGTCCAAATATAAAAAAGTAAATTCTTCAAAAACAAAAAAGTAGCTTAGTTTTTATTTATTATTATTATTAATTTAAAAAAATTAATTTCGCCTGTTACACGGTAGTCCACTCTTAATATGTTTAACGCATAACCCCTTTTACAATTCCGATTTATCCTGGCACTAAGCACTTGATTTAAGACAAGATTTACTTGGAGTATGATTATTTTTATTATTATTATTAAAATGATGAGATGATATTTTAATTTCCACTCTTTAGAATTTAGTCACATATGTTAAATCCCGTTATGAACCACTAAGATCTGCTTTATATTGGTCGGGACAACACGGTATTCGGGACCGTACCTTCAACTTCGTACTGCCGTTAATTTTATATGGGGACACCTGTCCTCCCAAGACACATCTCACAACCTATGGCACATCGCGGCTGGGCAAATACCTCCAATGCCGGCGATTGCTAAACTATTCCTTCCAATTTGAAGTCCATTTCCTTTCATCGGAACTCTTCAAACATTTAATTCATAAAATAATCCTCGGTGCGTGGATTCTACCACTAATAACACCGGTATATGCATTTATATCATCTTAGGCCTTGAGATTCATCTATTTCATCATTACAAACAATACGGCTCAATTTATTTCACGCCGGATATTCGTCCCTCATGACTTCCAACTCTAAATATGGGCTCAAATCATTCTGGGCTTTTAACATATCGTGACCATTCTAATTCACGTGCCTATATCGCTTTTAAACAAAATTTTAATGGTTAAATTAAATTCCAAAAACGTAAAATCAAAAATTTACGTAAAATCAAACTGACTACGCGAATGAAAGTCTTTAACGCTACATGTCATCTCCACATTGATTATTATATTTGCACTGGCTAACTCGCGAAGCACTGTCATTATTATTATTATTATACTTTAACTTGCACACGCCCAAATATTATTATTATTATTATTTTACTTTCCTTTGTCGACTCACAAACATGATTATTATTAGTATTTTAATGACCTTCCGCACGCAACACAAATCTTACATACTCTGGCTCTTTCATAATCTGGCTGTCTAATAGAAATTATTCCTAATTAAAATACAAATGATCACCGCAGTGAATGAAATTCAAATAAATGGGTTAGCACAAAAAAAGAATTTAACACTTGAAATGAACTTAATTCAAAGTATTACAAACAGCATGCATTAATTGAAAGAAATATATCCCATATTTACATTATATACAACAAACAAATACTCAAATTAATTAATCTAACCCATTATTACGTTAATATAAATTAGTTCGTCCGTCTAACAAAAAAATAAAATCATGGACTCGGGAAGCGGACCATGTTAAGTAACCATAATTAATTTACACTGAACCCCGTTTAGTCGCGATAACATCCCCCAATATCAAAATTGTGTACTCATTCCTATGTAGAATTCCATTGTCTCGTAGCAGATGAGATATAGGCCTTACGGCCCCATGGTGATCTACTCGTCCATCATGTCGCACAATACAAATTTAACACAATAAAACACTTCTGGGTGACTACCCATGATTAATACCTTATTACACTATTTTACACAGGAATACTAGTAACAAAAAAAAACACTTATAGGTGCTCCTAGACCCCTGACACTCGCACAATATAATCTTCATATACGCCCGAAACACACGTCGTTACACATTGCGACAAAATGTCGTTCATTTGAACCGGCGCGTATCGCGTCTTCAACCGGCACTTCCTGGTTTATTTCTAAGCCGTCTTGATAATCGCCTAGCTCCTATGGTTCCCTGCTCGGATAGTTATTCTCCGTCTATCTTGAGGTGTTTACTTCAGGCTCCGCACACTGCCTTCCAAAGGTACTATCGGCGTTCCGTTAATTATTTATTATTCAATCACATGGCATTTATTAAATTCTACATACAGTTGTACTGATTAGTTACACTCGGTACTATGGATAATTTCACTGTTCGTATTCATTCTCCTGATAACTCACGCACTTTCAGCTTTAACTGACTTCGAATGCGTCCCGAGGTACTGACTTAGAGTCAACGTGTCAGAGTCCCAACTACTTCATTACGACTGACCCGACTGGTGACCGATAACGACGGGTGACTGGTAAGAACTGAGTGATGTGAGGTTCGCTACTGGACTTTTATGGACGATATGATTTCCCGCCGGGGTCATCCGCGGTCATCTCCTGGAGAGGGGGGTTGGTTATCCTAAATCGGCATATGCAGGCGGATTTGGATCTCTTGCTTTATCCTACTTAATACACTGGCGATACACATTCATGTGTCGTATTCTGAACTCCTATCGTTCAGTGATCATGGAAATATCACTTAATTTCTGTCCTCCACATTTCGCGCGCTAACTCGGCGTCCCTGATGGCGTGCTCATCTCGACCAATGGCGAGATAGCGTGGGTCATTTCCACGAATTCATTACTTTAATTTATTACGATTACAATTAATCAACATGGGAACGATATCACAAAAATCCCCCCTATTCAATTATGTGGTTGGAATAATTTAATTATTGTTATCGGAGAAGCTAACTGGAGTTCACTCTGAGTTTTTCTTATGTTGGTTTATCTGCGGGCCTGTGATAAATTTTCTCATTGGTCAACACCGCTTCGGTTAGTTTGAAATCTCTTCCTTGTAACGTTGACAACACCAAATGCCTCGGGCGTGGAAAAACTGGCACGTCACATTCCCGGTATTGGTGATACCTCCGCTCGCCCTTGGTCCGAAATATATACTCTTTCACTTCCTCGAAGTCATTACTTCGTTGTTGTGAGCTCTAGCTTTAATCCTCTTATCTTCTGGCCAAGAAACATTTTCCCCCTTAATGACAAGCATACTGTTGCGACTGAGAGTCGCGATATGTCTAGCTATGTTGAAATTATCCCGTCCACACAAAACTGACACTGTATTTCATTTAATATTTCTATATATCTGTATTTCTCATATCAAAATCAAATCATGAAACTAGGGCCTATCTCATCAGGGTACAATATATAATAATATATAATATTATAATATTATATTATTATTGTTATTATTATTATTAATAATAATAATAATAATATTATTCAGACAAAATTTTCTGAACTCGTACGATATTCAAATTTAAGACATTCAGCACAACTACATTATCGTTATCACCTTCTTAACTTTACTCAATTTGAAAACTATCTCAAAGAATATTAACACATTATTTAAACTTCGCATTTTATAGTTTCTCGACATGAATTTTACAGCCCTGAAGAGTTTCACACGACGACCAGAAATGTAACACATTTGCCTGATCATTTATTAAATATTAATTCGACACATGCACTGACATTTTATTGGGACAAACAAATTCTAAGTACAACACTGATATAGACACAGACCTGTAATAGTTGTCATCTTGGAGATTCCGGACACATTTAGCCGGCTTCTCTCGTGCTTAGCCTTTCATGGCTACATCTGACATCATCTTCTTCTATGTATAACTTAAGCTACACAGATTTTTACACTAGGTGTAGACTAACACCGCAAATACCGCACTTTCTTCGCGTTTAACATGCGACGAGCACGCTTCTCAAATGGCGACTGCCACAGTTCCCCCAGGACCCTGCTTCCGTTCACGCTACTGCTGGCCAGGTGGTTTCAAATAGATAACAAAAATCAGACCTCATGGCTAGCCTCCAGACTTGCCTTTGACAATATCAAACATACACAATTGTAATACAGAGAGAAACTCAGCTACGTATTTTAACCAGATATCTAAAGTTTCACAGTTTTCATCGGCGGCAGCTCAGGAAAATTTCTATCGCCTTGAATTTTATATTCTACTTGAACCATTGACACGAATATGTAACAAGTTACTTTGAGAACAAAACCCCGCACCTTCTTGCAGACGAGTGACGTGGGTTACACCGTTCAGACCAACAGACAGAATGTGTAAAATAACTGAAGGGGGGTTTCTTTTATATCTTCTGGGAGGGACGCCACCCTCTCCACGAGGCTCGATTGCGCAATCTGCCAATTCCACATCCACTGGACCAATTTTCTTGAAATTCATTCCATAAATTCGGACAGAATTCATTATGGTGTTAATTTTATATTTTTCCCATACTTGCAACGGACGTAATGAATTATTTCTGACATGGAGTTTCGCAGCTTTTCTTCAGGAAAATGACCTCTCCACGTGTTGCAGATCCGCGAGCAGGATGCCAAATTTCCTCCAGGCTTAACTGCATTTATATTTACCTTGGGGATTCTATCTTCACGTACGGTTTATAAATAATTTAGATCCCTTATTCCTGGATTTTCCATGTCGCCAAAAACTCTCATTATGAAGGATTTTTCGAAATTGGTAACTTATTCAATACTCGATGTTCACCCAAGTGTACCAGCATTTCACAAGCTCGCGGCTCGCTTGTCACGGTAAGTTCGTTCCCACGAGAAAGCGAAGCTCTTGAAATAAAAACATGGCTACTCTCAAAAAAGTTGTTCGTAGCTGAAATAAATATTTGGAATTATTCTTCATCGTAGAATTATTGGTTCATAACTAGTAAATTATATAAAAACATTCAACGCGCGTTTCGAAAGGTACCTCCTTCAGGAGAAAACAGAAAGCGGAAACACGACGCACCAATTTACGGGACTCAAATTGTGTCCCTATTACATCTTAGTGCTCCATTTTAAGTTCTACGTTGCTTTCTCTTAGCAACCATCGATGTGTCGTGTTTCCGTTTTCTCTTTTCTCCTGATGAAGAATCGCAAGGTACCTTTCGAAGCGCGCGTTGAGTGTGTTTATATAGTCTATTATACGGTATAATCCCAAAATATTACATCATGAAGATGGTTTATGTAACTTGAAGTCCTACCGAAGTGTCCTATCAGCTGTAAATGATATTCAGTCTTTCTCGTTAGCGAAAAATTACGCGAAATTGTTCGACATTATTTGCCGTGCCCGCATTTTAATTGAGAACCTTGCTACCAGGGATAGTTACTGGAAGAAGTAAATGACAGCACTGCACAGTGAGGATGTTCTAAGCAAGAAGATTTTTCATTAGTGCCGCTGAACTAGTGCATACAAGTATGTGATTAGTGTCATTACTGTATCTAATACCGTACAAAATCATGTGAATCTGCTGCTGGATTATCTAACGGAGGTATTTACTTATGATTTCTATTCCGTTTTTCAACCACTTATAAGAAACCGAATAATGAATAGAGCGGAAAAAGCTTTCGGTCCCTTGGGTTTCCACTGTGGACCGGTTTTACTGTATTATAAACAAACAAAAGTTTATCTTAACAACGATAATAATCTTATATTACAAATGCACTTAAGGGAACCGGCAAGTGTAAAACGATAGGGAAATGTAACTTCCGGTGTTTAGCTGCATATCTCAGAAAGTAAAAGAGTTATTTCCTTGGACATTCTTTTGATATATTCAAAACACATTCATCATTATTGGGGTAGAGTATGAAGCTTCTATCTTTAATATTGTGTGTCGGAAAGTACATTATAAAAATAACATTTATTAAAAAATATTGTTAAAATTTCCCTTTACTCCTGCACCTTTTTCGGAGAAAATACTCAAACCAGAGCCAGAAAAATTTGCATGCATAATATATAAACATTTTATGAGCTGCTGGATTAAAATTATTGTATTATTATTTACAGGAGTGGAGAAATGCCTATTTTTATATCCTAGTTAAGAATTGAAATTTTCTGTTAACTTTTCAGTGCTCTTCAAGCTGGCCTCCATGAACTAATCAAGATATCGTATTATATTTACTTCCACAAGCAGATCTATATAGTGTCTAAGAGACTACCAAGTTTCAAATACATTGATGTTATAGTTTCTGAGAGAAAGGTACACATTTAAAAAAAATACGACTTATGGAAAATTCAAAGAGAATGTGTGTCTAATGATATATAATGATATTCAGCGTGCAGAGTTATGTTTAAACTTAATTTTATTTGATTCAAATATAACGTTAACACAATAATTGATAACCAGATCCTTCAGGAAAGATTGGAGACTTTTTAAGCTCAAGAACGAAAATTGTAATTTTTGAGCCTATCACTCTTCCCGGTTGCCTTAATTAATTTAAATTCCGTAAGTAAATCTATACACTATAATTCAAAATCTTACAAAACCTCTAGCCATTTACTCAAACAATCATACATCATTCATTTATGTAGTTCTATAGTTTAGGCAATAATTTCGGCAAGTAGATACTATACCTGTAAGGGCATCAAAAAGTGAGTAAGTCAAGTGAGTATGGGGGTTCTACAACTTACCTAATATTCCTGTCCTCATTGCACCGCCTAGCAGCCGGAGAACTCGTTAACGGTCCTGTGGCCTCAAATAAATAACTAAAAGGATCTTAAAAATATAAACGGACAGAAATTTGCGTTGCTTTGTGAGTAAATGAGGAACAACTTGTGATATACAAATTTAATGAACGAAAGCACAAAATGAAAACATATCTTAACATCCCAATTTACATAATGCAATGCAATAAAAATGCAAATGCGGTAACAGCCAATAGATGGCAGTTAAATAAATAACACATTTAGTCGACGAGATATTGCTTTAAAATCTGAGATCTAAGATAAACATAAACAGGCCCTAGGTGTGCAACACCATGGCATGAAGTAAATAAGTTGTAGTGTTAGGGACTAGTAAGGCTTTGCAAATTTATAATTGACACTAGTAAATACCCTCGCATACGGGATGCATGTACAAATGTACATAAAAACAGGACTTAATTATCCCCACCAAAATCAAAGAGGTTGCCGTGGGTGCGACCCCACGAACAAAGATGGGTTTGAATCCTCAACCACTAGTAACTTGCGCGTTACATCACTTTCTAAACGACAAACATAAGACAATACAACACACATAAACAAAACAAATAAGAACACACAATGATGCGCACAATAAGACATCCGAATCTGTCACCTGAAATAAAAGCACATAAATGGAAAGGAAATATTTC
Organism: Anabrus simplex; assembly: GCF_040414725.1. Taxonomy (NCBI): domain Eukaryota; kingdom Metazoa; phylum Arthropoda; class Insecta; order Orthoptera; family Tettigoniidae; genus Anabrus; species Anabrus simplex. The sequence goes on from NC_090266.1 coordinate 50,663,984, forward strand.
ACATGCAAACTTCTTAAACGAAAGATCTCCCCTTGTCGGGGGTGTCGGCTATGGCATTGGCCGTTGGGGAAGTGCAGTGAGAAGGCTCCCCTCCCCCGAGTAACAAAAAGTAAACGAACACTTCTACTAGACCGAGTGCCACACTTGGCTGATGCTGTCTTTAAATCTTCCGCTCCTACAAGAGCAGGTATACATAGGCTAGCAAAGCCATTAACTAACACACAAGGGATCATTATTTCTCATCAATATAAAGGCTTAAGCGCCTGACCACTTCTCGGGTCTACTTGAAGAAATGACTGTACTCTCATGCATCAGTTCATTATAAACGCTTTGGATTATCTTCCATACGGCGTAAAATTTCTTCCGTAAGTCCCACGTTCAAGTCGAGTGCATAGTAGTGGAAACCTCTTACGGAAATTTAGATAATCCTTCTGTTCCGACGTTGCAACAGCCTGCACACAGCATAGCCCAAGTCACTGAAAATCATGCATGCAAAATCGTGCAAATCCTGGCATTAAATTAGCTAACACTTTTAGTACCTTCCCCTACCGCTACTTAAAGTAGCAGAAATTTCCATTTTTAAGACATTTACGGTTCAACTGATTACATTAACATGCATAAAGAATAAAATGGAATATTTTCCTAGTTACAATCCTACGTTATACCTATTTCCCTCGTTTCCCGTAAATAATAGCTAACAACACAATTCCCACATGCAATAGTCCTGTGGAAATTAACTAATCGCCAGAAGGGCTTACTCAATCTCTTAGCTATATTACAAGGTTGCCAGAAGGGCTTAACTAACATCCTATCGACATAAATAAAAAGGTATCTGCGAAATCATTTCTATCTCTAACACATGCCAAGAACACCTGTTCACTTATCTCATGGCTGATGACCTCTCTGCTTCTTCCGTCTGGACATGGCTACTCCTTTTTAGCCCATCATGATGACGCTATCGTCCTGGGTCGATCCTCTCGGTCCCGTCTCCATGGATGGCTCCATTGTGAGGCCGTATTCTTGAGGTAAAGGTAGGAAGGTCTCGTGCTTTATCAGCCCTTGAAATCGGTACAGGTGTTCACTGCAATCAAGTGCCTAATTAGTGGATAACGCTGCACTACAGATATTCCTATTCACTCTCACAGGCATAAAATCAGTTATTGGAGATCTGTAAAGCTAAATATCATTGTTCTCCGTCGACTGCCTAACAGCGTGCGACCTAGTGTATGGGCTAACTTCAAAAGTAGGCCGAAATCAATAGCCTAATCTGTTGAACAAAACTGTTATTACCTCCTGCTCAACTACACACACATGTTAGTCTAGCGGTAACAATATTAATTGCTAATGTTTATATCGCCAGCTATAGCGCACTTTGTTTTATATTTACATGGTTTGCCCACACCGCTTCTATGGTGAAGTCTATGCATTCTCTCCAGTCAAATAGTTATACACTCGCGACCGCACTGTAAAGTGTCTGAACGTAATCGTTCGATTGAACTGGTTTCTAATAAGTTTATAAACCACCTATCAGCCGAATAAATACCTGCGAAACCGCACTAAGAAGAGCTGAGTCTTTGTCCTATGCAAGGTTTATGGCGCAAATTCTCGAACAAACCGACATACTCACGACACGCACAGAAGTAAATCTCGATACAGAATGAGATACCTCCCTGCAGATCACCCAGTTCTTATAGGGAGCATCAAGGCACGCCACGCTAGGGGACTCACCAAGAAACACTCTTAAGATCGGTATGAGGCTATTTGACTGTTTCCCACGGTGTGCGCGCTAATGCTATATTATATTATTCATTACTTATTAATGTCATAAGACATCATAATTTTCCGAAAATTCTGAGGATCATTACCGTCGTTACATCTTCTCTAAGAACCCTCCGGGAGAGTAAATATGGCTCGATTCCCTCGAAGTGACAAGCCTGTTTTCCGCTTTAAGTTTCGTCAAGGTGGCATTTTGGTTCCCCAAACAAAATCCAAATATCCCTGTCCTACTCTGACAAAGTCTTCTCTCTCACACATACGATGCCACGCCCGTTCTAGCGCACTACAACCAAGCTCCCGCGCCCAATATGGCATAATACTGTGTCCTATTGTGCAATGCTATAATTGCGTTAAATATCATCTAATTTTCACAGTATGGTTCAATACAAAGGTCTTCAAATTTGGAGATTTTCTAATGTTCACTGGAATAGACTTCCAGAGTCTGGTACCCGACACCTGGGAAGACCGATTGAAAATAGTGCCTTTAAGGTTGGGAATGGCAATGATATGTGAACTGAAACTTGTATTACCGTCATGAACGAAAGATAGTGGTGTTGTGATACATTCAACAGTCTATACATTAGAGTAGCGGTGTGTAGTTGAGGTAGTTCGCCGAATTGTAACCAGCCTAGTCTTACAAAATATTGTTTTAAGTGAGCAGAGTACTTTTGTGAAAATATGAACCTTATACATGAATTTAATGCTTTTTGTAGTTTAGTGGTCTGTTCAATAATCGCATCAGTAAGTACAACATCACAATACTACTCTATAGTGTCCTATGCTATGGTGTGGTAGTATGGAATGCTTAGCGACATACTGCACAATTCCTCTTCTACGTCCTCTCGCTGTGGCCCACCTAGCACGACCGAACTAGCACAGGTCTAATGAGGTGAGTTTTTTTACAACTTGCTTTACGTCTCACCGACACAGATAGCTTTTATGGTGACGATGGGATAGGAAAGGGTTAGGAGAGGGAAGGAAGCGACCGTGGCTTTAATTAAGGTATAGCCCCAGCATTTATCTGGGGGTGTAAATTGGAAACCATGGAAAACCATCTTCAGGCTGCCGGTGGTGGGATTCACACCCACCATTTCCCGAATACAAGCTCACAGCTACGCGATCCTAATCGCACGGCCAACTCGTTCGGTCTAGACCTATGTTAGTTACGTAACTTGATGAGTCTAAATATGTCCAGTTAGGTGAATTAATTTCCTCAATATATTTACTTCTGTATTATGCCTGTTTTATACTCTTCATTTCTTTCATTTTATGAATTGTGTGGTACTCACTGGATAATTAATTTCACATTCTCATAGTTTATCACTTTTTAAGCACCAAGATGTTTAGGAAGTGATGGTTTGTGTTCTATGAGATCATGTGATCCACACACGACATTTCCACATTTCAGTTTGTGTGAAATTTAAGTGCATGTCACACAAACAACATCTTTAAAATAATATATTATTTTATTTAAGGAAAACATCTATTAATCTGAATTGAACAGAGATACTAAGTGCATATACCAGCCCCGTGGTGTAGGGGTAGCGTGCTTGCATCTTATCCGGAGGCCCCGTGTTCGATTCCCGTCCATGTCAGGGATTTTTACCTGGACCTGAGGGCTGGTTCGAGGTCCACTCAGCCTACGTGATTAGAATTGAGGAGCTATCTGACTGTGAGATAGCGGCCCCGGTGTAGAAAGCCAAAAATAACGGCCGAGAGGATTCGTCGTGCTGACCACACTACACCTCGTAACCGGCAGGCCTTTGGGCTGAGTAGCGGTCGCTTGATAGGCCAAGGCCCTTGAAGGGCTGTAATACCATGGAGATTGATTTGGTTTATTAAGTGCACATACAGTGCACAAATATTACGTAGTCATGTTGAAATACCAGTTCCTGTGAGGTCCTCAAAGTTAAACATTATTGCGAGTGGTAACCACTACAGGGTCTTTATTATAAACCCAGACCGTCCAGCGGTATTTCTACTCCCCGAGACCTAAGCAGCTGTACGGGAGGCGCGCGCAAGGAGCGTGCACGTGTTCATCATCATCATCATCTGTTTACCCTCCAGGTTCGGTTTTTCCCTCGGACTTAGCGAGGGATCCCACCTCTACCGCCTCAAGGGCAGTGTCCTGGAGCTTCAGACTCTTGGTCGGGGGATACAACTGGGGAGTATGACCAGTACCTCGCCCAGGCGGCCTCACCTGCTATGCTGAACAGGGGCCTTGTGGAGGGATGGGAAGATTGGAAGGGATAGGCAAGGAAGAGGGAAGGAAGCGGCCGTGGCCTTAAGTTAGGTACCACCCCGGCATTTGCCTGGAGGAGAAGTGGGAAACCACGGAAAACCACTTCCAGGATGGCTGAGGAGGGAATCGAACCCACCTCTACTCAGTTGACCTCCCGAGGCTGAGTGGACCCCGTTCCAGCCCTCGTACCACTTTTCAAATTTCGTGGCAGAGCCGGGAATCGAACCCGGACCTCCGGGGGTGGCAGCTAATCATGCTAACCACTACACCACAGAGGCGGACGTGCACGTGTTCAACCTAGCATTAACAGCCAGTCTGAATCTCGGCTGTTAACATGGTGAGACGGTTATCATTGCAACACCGTATTTTAGTATGTAAAAGTTATTAAGTACGAGTCAGCTCGACAGAGACGCGATGCGTTTGTTCAGTAATTTCCTGGTGATGTGCCACCTTCGTGAACACAGATTCACATAACTGTAAATACACTTTAATCTACTGGCTCATTGCTCAATGAAAAGCATTCGCGCACACGATTTGTTTTAACAGAGGAAAAGCTAGCTGACACTAGACAGAATCTCGTACGGTCCGAATAAATCATTTACAAAATTAGCACAACTAGTAGCGGTTCCGGTTTCTTCTGCACACAGAGCCACAAAGCTGTTACACATCAAACCGTACAGGTTTGTACAGACCCATTCTTAAAAACCTGCTGATCCAGCCACAAGACTAAGATATTGTGGCTTACCGGGCGAGTTGGCCGTGCGGTTGGCGGCGCGCGGCTGTGACCTTGCATCCGGGATATAGTAGGTTCGAATCCCACTCTCGGCAGCACTGAAGGTGGTTTTATGTGGTTTCCCATTTTTACACCAGGCAAATGCTGGGGCTGTACCTTAATTAAGGCCACGGCCGCTTTCTTCCAACTCCTAGGCCTTTCCTGCCCCATCGGCGCCGTAAGACCTATCTGTGTCAGAGCGACATAACGCCACTAGCAAAAAAAAAAAAGAAATTGTGAGTGGTATCTTGGATCATTTAATGATAGTTTATTCCACCCACAGCTTGTGTTCTTTTCGGATAAGGTCTGGTTTCATCTTAATGGTCGTGTGAACTGTCATAACACTCGCTATTGGTGCTCAGAAAATCTTAATGGTGTTTATGAAGTCCCTCATTATGAAGGATGACACTTCAAGCATCGTGACTTCATATAAGGTTGTATACACGCTTAAGGCAGGGCGGCCGCGCGCGACGTACTGTAAGCTGGGCTGAGGCAGCTGCTGTAGCGCAGAGTACAAACGCCGTGAGCTCGGTCTGGGTTTATGAGACCATGCAGTGTCTGTAAACTACGGAAAGAACTGTTTACAATAACACAATAAATTCTGATTGATAGTGCCGTATTAGTGGCCGCCTAGCCAAGATGTGGAAATTATATAGTTTGCCGGCGTGCAGACCCATTCGCAATTCTTCAAAACAACAGGGTCTATTTGCGTGGAACTCATTAACACCCAAATAATATTTTTCTTCGTTTCTAAAGTGATTTTTATTCATAAAAGTTTAAAAGTGTTAAGATACATCATCTCTTAGGAAGCACTTAGTATAAGGATCACAGATAAGCCAATAATACCTGTTCTCTTACATAACAGTAGTCATGTACATCAACTCTCACTTCTTGTGATGCGCATCAAAAAATTGTATGCAGAGGGTCACATTGCAATTTTGACGATAGGTTCTAGGTTTTCCGTCATATCCTTACCTATTTTCAAAGGAAAGTCGTGTGTTCGATTCTCGCTTAGAATACCTTTTGCTACATGTATTAGGGATCACAGATGGATCAGGAGGTCTCTGTTAATAATAATAATAATATTGGATTTACGTCTGACTAACTACTTTCATGGTTTACGGAGAGCCGAAGTGCCTGAATTTTGTCCCACATGAGTTATTTTACGTGCCAGTAAATCTACCGACACGAGGCTGACATATTTGAGCAACTTCAAATACCACCGCACTGAGCCAGGACCGAACCTGCCAAGTTCGGATCAGAAGTCCAGCGCCTCAACCGTGAAAGAAAGTTGTCAAAAATACACTATGTGACTCCCAGGATTGTCCACACAGTCTATCGCATTCACAACACGAGATCTTAGTAATATATCCTATCTTTCACCCGCGGTCTGATTATTTCCGTAATAAAGATAGAAACTGAAACAGTAACCACATGATCCACCCATAATTTGTTCCCGAATATAATAGGCTTGTCTTTGATGAACTCGTTCATATTATTATGTCCGTAATATTTTACTATAATTTAATCCACTGCTAGACATTCTTCAAACACTCCGAATTGTTAAAAAGCTGCATTCATCACCTCAATCAGTGGCCCTTGTCACTCTTGTTTTGTTTGACAAGGTCATTGCTGCATAAATAAATGCTTCTCTTCAACTTCAGATATTTATTTCCTCGCATTGCTTCCTTGATAATTTCTGCACCTAAGTATTCATATTCGGACAAATACACACTTTTTAAAAAAGATATTTGTGGTCTCCAGTAAAAATAAGGAACTCTACAGAACCCCTCCGTTCGTGAGGGCGTATAGTAAAATCTAAGATTTTTTCACTTTCAGCCTATCGTACAGTTTCCCTTACAATGTGTTCAAGTAAATCATGAAAAACAGGTGATCGGGATCAGATAGAAAGAAGAATTATCTACAATCCGTACAAAAATCAGTCTACAATGATACGAATCGAGGGCTTTGAAAAAGAAGCAGCAATCCAGAAAGGAGTGAGGAAAGGTTGTAGTTTGCCCCCTCCTTTTCAATGTTTATATAGAAAGGCAGTAAAGGAAATCAAAGACGAATGTGGGAAGGGAATCACGATCCAGGGAGAGAAAATCAAAACCCTGAGATTTACTGATGATATTTTTGTTTTATCCGAGACTGCAGAACATCAGGAGAAATTGCTGAGTGATATGGACAGAGTCCTGGGTAAGGAGTACAAGATGAAAATAAATAAGTCCAAAACGAAAGTAATGGAGTGCAGTCGAACGAAGTCAGGTGATGCGGGAAGCATTTAATAAGGAAATGAAGTCTTAAAGGAAGTGCATGAATATTGTTACTTGGGTAGTAAAATAACTAGCGATGGCAGAAGAAAGGGGGACATAAAATGCAGACTAGCACAAGCAAGGAAGAGCTTTCTTAAAATAAGAAATTTGCTCACTTCGAACATTGATATAGGGATTAAAAATATGTTTTCGAAGACTTTCGTCCGGAGTGTGGCACTGTATGGAAGCTGAACATGGACGATAACTAGCTCAGAAAGAAAGAGTATAGAAGCTTTTGAAATGTGGTGTTACAGTAAAATTCTGAAGGTGAGATGGATAGATCGGATCACGAATGAAAAGATACTGAATCGAATTGGTGAAAAGAGGTCGATTTGGCTAAATTTGACCAGAAGACGGGATAGAATGATAGGACACATATTAAGACACCCAGGACTTGTGCAGTTGGTTTTCAAGGGAAGTGTAGGTTGTTAGAACGGTAGGGGTAGACCCAGGTGTGAATATGGCAACCAGATTAGAGCAGATGTAGGATGCAGCAGTTATGTAGAAATGAAAAGGTTAGCACAGGATAGGTTGGCATGAAGGGCTGCATCAAAGCAGTCTAAGGACTGATGCCTCAAACAACAATGAAAAAAATTCAAACTCTTTTCGGAGAGAGATTTGAGTTTCTACTTCATTCTGTCAAGTTTCGCCTAACCATCGTCCAGCTCCATGGATAAATGATTAACATGCTGGCGTTTGGTTCAAGAGGTCCCGAGTTCGATTCCCGGCCCTGTCGGGGATTCTAACTTTCATTAATTAATTCCTATGGCTCGAGGACTGGGTGTTCGTGACATTTCCAGCCTCAGGGCCCCATCCTCACAGATGCGCAGGTCGTCTATACGGCGTCAAATCGAAAGACCTGCACCAGGCCTCTCCGGAGGCCACGCGCCATATTTTTACCTAAACATCACTTGCGTTAACCGGTACTTCTGTATATTGTGTATTTTCTTTCTTCCCGTCTGCTTTCTCCTCCGTAAGGAGGCACTAATTTCTCGATTTACCAATATCACTAGCTGAAAGATAGGAGCAAAATCCTCTCTCTCACCACATATTTCCGTAGGAGGAGCAACATTCAGAATATAGAATAATTGAAATATAATTCACTCTACTACAAGACAAGACACTCAAAGGGACCTTACACAGAGTACACAGTGATAAACTATGTGGTAACTTGCTCACAAATGTAGCATGAGCAGGCGGTCAACAATCAGAGTTGTGCAACTCTGTTTGGCACAGTCCCAACAGATGAATCTTAAAAACCCGCAAATGTTCTCCAAATCTCGCTGGAATTTCAAAGTACTATATTTTTAGAATGGCGTAGTTGGATATAAACAGCCACGTATTGAATGGCGTAACTACCAATACATCACCGTTTACATTCATTTCCAAATTATGCAACAAAAATAGAGAAAAAAGCTACAGGCCTGTGAATTATATAAACTTACCAATACGTCATTGAAGCAATAATATTCACTCTTCAGCCTCGTTGCATGGCAGCACAAAGGCGTCTTAAAATTTGAAACTGGTATTATTATTATACAGGCTTATAGATTAAAATACCTAGCGAGTTGGCCATGCGGATAGGGGCGCGCATTCGGGAGATTCTGGGTTCGAACCCCACTGTTGGCAGTCCAGAAGTTGGTTTTCCGTGGTCCTCCAGTTTCACAAATGCTGGGGCTGTACCTTCATTAAGGCCACGGCCGCTTCCTTCCCACTCCCAGCCATTTCCTGTCCCATTGTCGCCATAAGACCTATCTGTGTCGGTGCGACGTAAAGGAAAATTTTAAAATAGGCCTACACCTAAGTATTAAACAGAGATAAATATTATCTTTAAATATTTGAGTGTGACTTTATATAAACTGGTGATGTACTTTCAAGAACGAAACATGTCATTCTTTGATCCCTTGTTTGTGAATGTGATTTTATTGCAGGTAAAATATATAAAATATTTATAATGAACCTGTGTGTTCGACAGACTTATGAGGGTGATGAACTTTTAAGTTACCTTTAAGTAAGTCACACTGGAAAGTTTGGCTCCCTTCTTAACAAAGGAACTGACTGGTAGTTGCCGCTGATTTCTATGAATAGAAATGCTAATACAAATGCGAACAGTGGAATTTCTAAATATACTAGTACGTGATACATTTGTTCTCTTAGTACACTTACGACCTAATGCCTGTTGCTCACGGTAAAATTTTCTGTCAAATTTATTGTACAATAATTTAATTTTATAAAATTTATGTTGCTCACGGTCAAATTCAAGTTTTATAAAACATTTGATAAAACTTTTAATACAATAGGACATGTTCTATTCCGTAAAATTAATTTTACGAAACGAACCAAGCAGCGAAGCTGACATCACGATGATGTTGGCGCTACGTCGTGAGAAGATTGTGAAGCTCGATTGTAAACAAGCACTTCTTTCTAAAATGGAAGAATCCGGGTAGACTAAGGAAGCTGTTAGTGTTTTACTGGACGAATACCAGAAATATCCTTGTTTGTACGAAGTTAAATCGCCACTTTACCACAACAGAAATGCAAGAAGAGAGGAAAAAGCACAATCGCTGAATTCCTATATGAATGCTGGTCTTCTAACCTCAAATAATTTTCGGCCAAGGACAGCAATCCTCCACCTAATTCTTTTCTTTTGATCCAATCCCTAGTCCAGCATTTCTTGGCATTTCTTTTCTTCCTTTGTACCACCGTGCAACATATAATTGCAGCTAAAGCAGGAAGTTTTGCTTTTTTTTGTTGGAGTCATACTCTCAAACACACTCTAAGTTGGTTTAAAAGTTTAGCGATAGATGGCAGCACATACACATCATAGTTCAGAAGTGAGTTCATAGATGGCCATCCCGATGCTTCCACGGATTTCATAATATAATTTTACCGTGAGCAACACAACTTGTTTTCACCAAAAATTTTATAAAATTAATTTTACAACAAATTTTACGAAACATTTTACCGTGAGCAATAGGTATAAGATGAACATAATATAAGTGGCAGCATTGGTGACAACACTTCGTGGAACATGGAACTTATTTGTAAAGCTGAGAAAGCTGTGGGTGGGTTTAGAGAAGGGATTCCAGAGGTGTGAACTTGAAATGAGAATTTAATCCAGAATAAGTAGTTGAGAAGCGAAGGTTGAAGATTTGGTTTGCCTCGGTTTGTAAGTGAGTATGGACCAAAGATTTGTTGTAGGGATGAATATTGAGCAGTGAAATAGTTAAGAAAAGAGTGAGATCTTCCATCGTAAGTGGCGAGAAAAAGGAACGGTTTGGGCGTGTGGATGGTTCTAATGGGGGCGGTGCAGGGCAGCGTCTGCAGCGGCGCGAGTATACTGGGTGACAAATGTGATACGGAGGAGGGGGGTGCGTTGATGTGTGTTGGCACATTGGAGTATAGAATAATGTTGACTGCAGTGGCCGCATATAGGATTTTTAGCTGTGCAGTGAGTGGTGGAGTGATTGTTATAGACGATAGATAGACCGCCGGATAGATTGTGGCGGCGAGGCACGGGCTGGTCCCACATGGTAATGATATCGGTGGATGGAGACTCCGCTGGCCAATACGCGGTCAACGTCTTTGGGTGATGGTAGAAGTATCTGCATCATGTATGAGGGGCCTGGTGCGTTCTTGATCCGGAATGCCTTTTTCGCTGGGATGCCTTCTTCGTTGATCTCTGCAATGACGGTATATTCAGTATTAGAGGGGTCTACATCTCGTATTACACAGATGAGAAGCACTTACACACCACACATAACACTAACCTCCACCACATTAACACGCAGTTATCTACACATGGCAGATGCCTTCCACCCTCATCGAAGGGTCTGCCTTACAAGGGCTGCACTCGGCTAGAAATAGCCACACGAAATTATTATTATTATTATTATTATTATTATTATTATTATTATTATTATTACAGATGAAAAGCGCATAGCGTGGAGGTGAATGTGGAGATTTAATACGTGGGGTTGGAAGGTGTTGGGGGAAGGGGGTGATTGATCCTAGGTGGTGAGATCCTATGACAGTGGTGAGCAGATTGGCAACTACATCTCCGTTGACCTGGATGATGACTTCTGTAGCAGTTCTTCAGGTATGTGCGAAGTCCTCCCGGCGCATGTTGAATATGAAGAGAATTGAGAATATGCGTGGGGATCACCAGTTGAAGTGGGCGTTATATGGAACGTATTATGTTAGGGAAATTGGTGTCCAGTTTGTGGATGAGCCCGGCAACCGCTCGCGAGACCAACGATATCTTGGGCCACACGCTGGGCATTGCTTCAATTGCAGCCTATCATACTAAGAAACTGGTGGCGAAATATTGCCCCCTCCCTACCCGCTTATACCTCAATCAGTTCCACTCGTGCTGCTGTTGTTTCCAATTGGTGTTCATCATGGCTGAGGGAAACATTAAGAAGAAGAGTAGTGCTGGGGATAAGATGAAAAAGTTTAATAATTTAATTAATTAGCAAGTGAATACAGAGGACTCAATAGCCCAAGCTGAAAAATACCCAGTAAACTGAAACATTACAAGCGACGAATAGAGCGATATAAGTGCCAAAAGAAAAGAATAAGCGAAACTAGAAAGGGTAGGTCCTCACTGGTTGACGACATCTTTTAAAATTAATCTATACATGATTTATGGTGGGAACACCAGTGTCTAGTGAACTTCTGGCACTGTGCCGCCACCAGTGCCTAAGTGATCAACCTCGTGTATGCTCTCAGGTACAGAATGTACAAATCTGCCGACAGTGGGTTTCGAACACACTATCTCCCGAGTGCAAGCTGACACCTAGGTGACCCAATTATTATTATTATTATTATTATTATTATTATTATTATTATTATTATTATTATTATTATTATTATTATTATTATTATTATACCGGGAAGTACACCTCAACTCCGCTCATTCAAAAGAAGCGCCAATAAAGAACTCTCTCTATCGAACAAACGTGAAATTGCTACTACATGAAGTTGGGACATTAATCAGCAGATATTACTACTGAAGTGTTGAGTAATTGTGTTATTGTGAAGTTGCCTAAACTGACTGGATTTATTTGCTTTGTGTTTGTTTACTTCAAGAAGTTTGAATATTTCCTCATAGATGTCATTACAAAACTGAGGTCATGCACTCTGGTGCAACGTAAAAGAATTTGTTATTGAAGGAAATTTTGTGTTTATAGGTTTTCTCTAGTATATCAACTTTCATTTATTCTTTTATATAATTCAAGGTTGGCAACACTTCTCCCTCATTCCGCCAGTTTTTGAACCTGATCAATCACAATTTTCCTGTAATTATTTTTCAGCCTATCACAGGCTTCTTGTTGCATTTTGAGTGCATCTTTTGAATTTCCCAATAAAATTGAGAGGGTGTGTCAGGATTAGTCCAGAATTCTCTCGAGCAATCCCCTCGGGTATATAAGCTGAGGCTTGTCTGGCTACCTTGTCTCATTGATCGTCGTCTTTCTGAGTGTTTTTTTAAGACAGGAGGCGGGGCGCCTCATTCTTCGGCAGGCAGAACAACAGCCAGGTAATGGCTATCTTTCTAGCTGTGTCCTCAAACTTATCCGAGGGGAAGGTTCGAATTTCTAACTATGTAACCAACCTTTTCTAAAATGTAAATTTTCGTTCGGCTAATATAAAATTTCATAATGTCTTTACTGTAAATCGGGGTGAAACTTTTCTAACTCTCTTACTAATTTTACAAATATTATATAAAAAACTGCATTTAACTTGAAAAATCTGAAATATCTGCATTTTACATGAAAATTATGAAAATTAACATTCATTAAATAAAATACACACTCGTCGGACCTTGTACTCACACTTACTTGTTACCTGCTTACTTACACATACTGAACCCATGACCTTTGTGCCCTAAGAACATTATGCATAAATCGACAATCATTTAAAAGTTGGATTCTTGATAGCATGGATTTGACACGTGACGACGGGGTGATAACCTTCGGTCCCACGCTCTGGGGTACGTGACGTCAGCCACACGTGTCGACGGCGGAATAATCTCAAGTCATTTTTGTGAACTATTTAAAAGCGCGTGTACATGGCGTGACCCAAGCCAAGTCAAAAAAATATAGTGCCTATCAAAGGGGGTCAATCATCTCACAAATCGAACCCGTAAAAATTTTAAATGTCCATGAACACTACCGCCAGAAATGTAGCAAGCATGTAGTCACTTTCAAAACTCTTGAAATTACAGTTTAGTTAAGTCAGAAAATTTATAGAAATTTTCTTGGCGGCGAAGGGAGATATCCGAAGAGAGGGGGTAACTGCTATGAATATGAAGGGACGCCATGACGAAGTCTCCTTCTCCGGCATTTGTGATACAAAGCGGACTAAAAATTGTTGAGCTGCTCTGCGAAATCAAACCAACGAAAGTAGACTGAGTTCAACTGCAGATTTTAGCCATTGTGGCCAGGTCTTGTCTCCATGAGGAGATAGTTTTCTTGAGTGAAATAATTGTACCAGATAGGACGGTCAAAGTACTGAATAAATTCTAATGTGATTAAGTAATTCGTGTGCGGAAATAATTATAGTCCATCGTGTGGGCTCAGCAAACAAGTGAAGGGTATTTTCTTTTTTTTATGCTTTATTCCAGGAAACCTGAAGAAACATAATGATCTGTACAGCCATGAATGTAAAAATGGCTGAATAAAATGCCAGGGTCGCAGGTAAGCCCTATGACGAACAATGGTGTGACTACATGAGGTAGGTGACTTTCCATCTTACTACCTCTTATATCTTGTCTCATGATCTCTAAAAGTGTATTTGAATGGGGATATACGACGCAGTGGTCACCCCTGCAAAGTTTTGTAAATGTGAGAATACGACTAAAAGTGTCATTTGTTTCATTTTCCACTTGGATAAATTTTTGAAGTCTTGCGAGTGCCGTATAATGTTGTAAAAAGTTATAGAATAGGGTTTCGAAGTGATATCACGTCCAATGTAGATCGTCATCCGTGTGAGTGTACTGCCTATATTTTGTGATGTCAAATTAAGATGTTCATTCGACGTAATTTTTTCCTGTCTGCAATTTGACGTTAATAATGTAGAAATCCATGGTTACTCATTTTCAATCGAGTGGAAGCGCGCTGTCGGGTGAGAACCTAGGGTGATGAATTCGGTCACGGAGAGAAACGTTTTTATAGGCCCATTTTAAACTGTGTCTGACTGACAATAAAAAGATCTAGTAGAATATTTCAGTCATTTTTTGTAAAAATCAAGTTATTAAATACGATATCATTTATACGAAGTTATTCATGATTAATGCATTGTGCGATATCAGACGTCGAGATTTCTAGTAAGGATTTTATTCCAGTTCTTTGTCGATGATAATTGTGGGGCTGGGAAACAGAGGTTAGTTTTGTTGATATGAGATTTGTGAATCAGGTTGGACCTGTCATTGAAACCGGGACATGGAAGCCCGAGGAATGTTTTATATGAGTTGAGATGAGATGTGCGAATCAGGTTAGAGTCCTGTCATTGAAGCCGGGACACGATAGCCCGAGGAATATTTTATAATGTTGGGAACGGAAAGAAATTCATAGAAATCCATAGCGGTATTTATTTGCGACGCGTATAATTAGTGTGGGCATCTTGAAGCATAATCTGTGCATTTTGTTGGTTAGAATATCGTATTTGTTTAATTATGTCGGCAGAGTTTAAAGGAGAGCATTTTGAGAAGCCAGTCAACTGGAATAAACCAGGTGTTTCATGTTACTGCCAAGCGAACTTGGGGACGAGAGGCCTCAGCTGTGATAACGGGACAGGCGTGGAAATGAGATTGTACTGTATTCTCGGCCGGGGAAAACGTTAAAATGCTGGATTTAGTTGAAATTCATAGCCGGTAATAATCTGAGTATTGTGGGATACTGTAAAATTTGTTTAATTGGGGACGTAATGAACATTTGAAATCACGAACTTTGAGTATAAGGAACAGAGTAACCAAATTCAGGGTTATCCAAAATATAGAGCGATGGTCGTGATGATTGGTTTGTCTGTGAGGGGTGTGCAAAATTCATAAATGGTATGACGAGAGATGACATCGTAATTATATGGCGAGTTGTTTGGTTTGTACGTAGATTATTAGGATATCCAAGTGTTAATAACGGTTAGGACTAGATTAGATTTTAAACGTGTGAGATCAGGAGACAAGATATATAACTGGACATGAATTATGTAACAATTCTTTTCCAGCCAGATAAATATCACAAGATTGAATTCACATCACAGCTGCGTAGGAATTTGTGAAGAAACCAGAGTCCGCGGAGATAAAATTTACTGTTCTTTAACATTTCGATAAATTGACATTTATTTAATTACTAGCAAGATACCCGTGCTTCGCTACGGTATTATACTGAAATTTATAATTGAATGCTAATTGTTTTAGATATATAATCCGCCGAAATTCGCGATCTGACTCGTTTTCTGCGAGAATCCGCCAAAATTCGCGATCTGACTCGTTTTCTAATAGATTACGGTATGTTTCCTCACATTTTTCAATCTTTCCTTCCAGCAATCGATTTCGTACTTCCCGGGCTAGGTCCAGATATTCCACCCCGTCAGTTGGGTCCCTAAATCTTTGCCATCTTTTCCTATAAGCGTTTTTAATATGGATCAAATCCTTCAGGAGATCCGGCGTGGTGTCGTCTTAGGTGCCTTGGCGGTACTGAACCCGCGGCCGGACTGCATTCTTAGTCATTACCCGTCCAGGACCATTTTCCAGGGGGGTCCGCACATTTGACAACGGTCCAGAACATTATTATTATTATTATTATTATTATTATTATTATTATTATTATTATTATTATTATTATTATTATTATTAAAAGATGTTCTGAACCCCACAGCAAGCTGCAAGATCGCTACTTGGCGGTAAATTACATCTGCTGCCAGTGTCATTGTTACAATGTGACCAGCACCATCGTCGCGCGTAGGCAAGTGTGCGGGATTTCTGGCGATACCAATGACATACTTCCGTGCATTGTTGACCTTATTATAGAGGTGAACAATTTGACCGTCCATCTCATTCCTATTGTTTATTTCAAATGTGTTTAAATTTTTATTTACATGCCAGGAGGATCTACTGTAATCTAAGAACGTTCTCCGAAGGAAAAGATGGCTGTTGAAAACCAGCCCAGGAAAGATTAAAAATGATCGGTTTATGATCAGAATAAGTACATCGAAACTATATAGCCTGTTTCCAGTCATTCGACAGGGTCAGTAATGGAATGAATAAAGCCCCATCTAGCAGCGACAATAGGAATTGTGCCGGCTGCCGAAGCACACCTCTGGGGCAATGATCGTTGAATGACAAATGAAATGAAATATTGGACAGTGTTGCTGCAATGAATGATGAGAGAGAAAATCGAAGTATCCGGAGAAAAACCTGTCCCGCCTACGTTTTGTCCAGCACGAATATCACATGGAGTGACCGGGATTTGAACCACGGAACCCAGCTGCGAGAGGCCGGCGCGCTGCCGCCTGAGCAACGGAGGCTCCTTAAGTACATTATGAACAGTAAAATCAATTGATCTCACCTCCTTTTACACCCCACCGCCGTTAAGTTTATTTACACCCCCCCCCCAAAAAAAAATAGAAGACGTGTTTCTTTATATTTAAAAGATATTCCAAACACCAATGTTCACATCTGTTACATTCAGTTTTGAGATATAAGTATCCCCATAAAAATAATTCACTTTATTTTCACTTCCTTTCACACTCCCCTCCCCCCCACCCCGTAACTGAATTTTCCGGCAAAATATACTTGTTTCCTTAATAGTAAAGGATCTTCTAAATAGTAATTATCACGACTCTAACTTCTTCAGTTTTTGATTTATGTGTCTTCATGAAAGGAATTCAACTCCTTTTCACTCCCGCCCCCCAAACGCGTTTTTCTTTGTTTAAGGAGATTCAAATACCAATTTTCACGTCCGTAACAACTTTAGTTTCTATTAGGTGTATGTATTCTCATACAATTAATTCAATTAATTTTTCAATTCTTTCACCCCCCCCCCCATCCCCCTTCATTGGATTTTCCGAGAATACGTGTTTCTTTACTTTTAAAGCAGATTCCAAAGCAGATTTCACGTCTGTAATATCTTCATTTTTGAGATATCAGTAGCCTAATTAAAAGAATTCAACACCATTTTCAGTCACTTTTACCCCCCCCCCTTCCACCCAAGTGGTATTTCCGAAAGCTGAAAATACACGTTTCTTTATTTTTAATAGAGATAAAAATACCATTTTTCACTTCTGTAACATGTTAAGTTTTTGAGATATACTGTAGAAATTCGCTTTTTAAAATTTCACCCCTTTTTATTTCCCCTTACGTGGAGTTTCCGAAAACAAATCACCTATCTTTCTTTACATTTACAGGAGATTCCAAATACCCACTTTTTACGTCTATAACATTTTACGTTTCTCAGATATTCTGTAGATATAGTCTTTCAAAAAATTCACCCCAGTTTGTCACTCCTATTTAACCCCCATTAATTGGATTTTCCAAAAACAAAAAAATACGTGTTTCCTTATTTTTAAAGGAGCTCCCATATACAAATTTTCAGTTCCGTAATATTTTCAGTTTCTGAGATATATGTATCCTCATTAAAGGCATTCATCCCATTATTCACCCATTTACACCCCTCCTATTGGGATTTAAAGAAAGCAAAAAATACGTGTTACTGTATTTTTAAAGAAGATTCTAAATACCATTTTTTTACATCTGTAAACTTTTAAAGTTTTAAGATGTAGACACACCCATTTTAAAAATTCACCCCCCTTTTCACCCTCCATCATTTGGATTTTCCAAAATCAAAAAAATACCTGTTTCTTTATTTTTAAAGTAAATCCCAAATACCAATTTTCAGGTCTGTAATATCTTCAGGTTCTGAAATATAAGTAGCCTCATTAAAGGCATTCAACCGCTTTTTCACCCTTTTCCACCCTTCCAATTAGGATTTTCCGAAAACAAAAAAATACGTGTTTCTTTATTTTTAAAGGAGATTCTAAATGCCAATTTTTACATCTTTAAACTTTAAAAGTTTTGAGATATAGATACACTCATTTTAAAAATTCACCCCCTTTTCACACCCCCCATTAATTGGATTTTCCAAAAACAAAAAATATGTATTTCTTTATTTTTAAAGGAGATCCTAAAGACTAATTTTCAGGTCTGTAATATCTTCAGTTTCTGAGATATAAGTATCCTCATGAAAGTCATTCAACCACGTTTTCACCCCTTTTCACCCCTCCTATTGGGATTTTCCGAAAACAAAAAAATACGTGTTTCTTTGTTTTTAATGAAGATTCTAAGTACCAGTTTTTATATCTGTAAACTTTAAGAGTTTTGAGATATAGATGCACCCATTTTAAAAATTCACCCCCTTTTCACCCTCCCATTAATTGGATTTCCCCCAAACAAAAAATACGTGTTTCTTTATTTTTAAAAGAGATCAAAAGTACCAATTTTCATGTCTGTAATATCTTCAGTTTCTGAGATATAAGTACCGGTATCCCGATTAAAGACATTCAACCCCTTTTTCACCCTTTTGTGCCCCTCCTATTGGGATTGTCTCAAAACAAAAAAATACGTGTTTCCTTATTTTTAAAGAAGATTCTAAATACCAATTTTCACATCTGTAAACTTTTAAAGTTTTGAGATATAGACACACTCATTTTAAAATTTCACCCCCCTTTTCACCCCTTTAGCGACGGAATATCCAAAAATCCTCTCTTAGCGAGCACCTACATCTTAATATGAATATATCTCCAAAATTTCATTTCTTTATGTCCAGTAGTTTTGGCTCGGCGATGATGAATCAGTCAGTCAGTCAGTCAGTCAGTCAGGACAAGCTACTTTATATATATAGATTAAATTCAGTGAAACCGCATTTTGAAATAACTTTAATCAAGCGAATAACTTGGAGATGCATTCTGGAAATTTTAGTTTGTTTTCTGGGGAATATTTAAATGTAAAGTAACGATTAAGGGGACATATCCGAAGGAAATGGATTTGACTGCCACAAAGTTTGTGAGCATTGCTATTGTTGTAATTATTGAACTTTGATTGATTGAGCAGTGAATGTGCTGGGGATAGTAAAGTGGAAACTTTGGTCATCAACCGATGTAACTTAATTGTGTTTAGCCTTCAGCCTAGAAACTAGGAGGGTCAGGGGGCCATCAACCTCAGTGACTTAGATTAGGGCCATATGCCATTGTAGCATCATTTCCTTGCGGTCATCATCCACAATGACTTTAAAGTAACTTAGAAGATTAGATGTCGGTCCATGACATAGACGCAGCTCACATCGATTCAATTAAGGGTCCATGCCGTAGAACCACTGTGTGGCACACACCAATTGGACTGCCTTAATTATACCCAGAGTCTAGAGTTCGTGTTACGAGGGCTGGACCATAACGAATCACTATGATGGTACATGTGGTCTCACATGGAAGCCGAATTTAAGGATTTCCAGACTTTCTTTTCTTAAATGATTAATAATTGAGACAATGGTTTCTAGTAAGAATGCCCATCAGGCAGTTACGTTAAAGTCTCACACCAGTGTTCTGACCTTTATGTAAAAATGATTGTGGTGTCCAGTGGACATAATTGACTATGACGCCGTTGACATATCAGATTGCTTCAGAATTTTCCTGAATAAATAGGAATCTTTTAAATAGACCTTTCATTCCAGTAGATAGATTAGAATTACTGAACCCTACCTTTACCTCAGCAAGTGACGAAGAACCCGACACGACCCAAGAGACAGATCTCATGAACTTTGCTGATAGGTAAGAAAGGTAGGTATCCCTCAATATGGACCAAAGGGTTCAATACGTTATTTGAAGGGCGCCAGCTGCCACTCAGTGCAGCAATAATAGAATGAGAATCTTGACTATCTCTAGGGTGTGGGGTAATAAGCTTACTTTTGACAACATACCATATAAGTTCTGGGAAAAGGAGATTGGCGTTCGGTTTCCCCATTAATTTTGAGGTTAGGATATTTTACTGCCATTGAAATAAAACTATGAATTCGTTTGATAGAACAAAATATATTCTTTAAATAATATATAAAAATAGTGAGTCTTGTTGCGATAAAACAGATGAGAATATGAAATTATGACATTGCAACTGAAAGAAACTAGGCATGAATTTGAATTCTTCTTGACCGGACATTTAACAATTTATACGAAATATTTCCCTCACTGATTCACTTGACTGTACCTTCAACACTTTTAGTGTAATTACGACGTATTCCTTTAATCTGGTGTTTACTGTAGATGTGTTACGCCTAACTTGGTGATACATCCTTGTGACTGCTTCTTCTCCATATCATCTGACTTCTTTGTAAGTCAATATGGAATTACCTCTTGGTAGGTCCAGGGTTGCCCTCTCTGACTCCATGGTAAGCCCTTGCGTCCGTGTCTTCCACTAAGTGACGGACCAACTTTGGCCTCACTCTCTCAATGACCAATGATTAATGCTCACTGAGTCTTCTCCATCTCTCCTTCACACTCGTTGACTGACCGACTGAGGCCTCTTCATCTAGTAGACTTCTTCACTGTACTGCTTCCGTTTAAATAATGACTGACGCTACAATATGCATCCACCTTTTATAGACGTTGGTTGACACAGCTACGTAATCTCCAGAAATAACAATGACATACTCCCACAACGCCTCAAACCGTTGCATGTAATGGTGAAATCCCCTGGGGCGTCCGACTTTCTGAGCGAAATGCTAAAAGTTCATAATGGCGTAGCCATGACTTGGCAGAAATGCCAGCAATATTGCACAATGTAAGGATGTCGCACTCAACATCTGATATATCGAAACTCTCACTGTACAGGTATTTAATGTTAATCTACATATACGTATATATGCATACACTCAATTACAAATACGCAAGCGACAAGCTTTGCGTAATGGAATTGAATAATAATTATAACAAAGTAATAGTAATCTCACAGATGAAATAATAATACTGACATAATAATAATAATAATAATAATAATAATAATAATAATAATAATAATACAGATAAAATAATAAAATACAGATATCATCTTGTAACGGGATTTGAACCGTTACAGGGGATAGGGAGTGTGTTACCCTTTCGAGCTCCCTTTCAACTTGGTTTGAGGTGACTACGATTTTGTAACTGTCTTCCTTTCCTGTAATGTATTAAATTAACCTTCATTCGAGTCACCTCAGTAGCTTGGGATTAGCGCATGTATCACTTGGCCAAGAGCCCCGTTAGGATTTTATTCTTCATTATCTAGGAGTGCAAGTATACGCCTCCATTCATTCTGTGTTCGAGCCATTAATTTAACCTGTTATTCCTTTTCCACGAAGGCCTAGTAGGTTGGGTACTAGATACCCCTGTGTACTAACTTTTGTTAATTGTAAATTGCGCCTAGAGAGGCCAGTAATTGTAAGGTTTTTGTAATGTTGCCTTAAGCAGGCTGTTAGAAATTGGTTAATGTCGGAGAGCATGTAGGCTCTTTTCTGAAATTCCTGTACAATTAAGGGGTGCCTCTGGAAGGCTGTAAAGTTGCTGGAGCAAAGTGCTCTTAAATTGAAATATTCCGGTTCTTGTCTAAACATTGAGATTTTGTAAAATTTTGTAAACTGGATCTGGTATCTCAGAATTTGTAAACCATGGGCTTGAAGCCCAAAATTGTTAAATTCCCTTTTATGGATTTCTCTATTTTACTATCTAAAGTTGCCAGTGTTATTTCACTAAGTGAAAGATTGTTAAGTTTGGTTTTTTTTTGTTTTTTTTTTGTTTTTTTGAAAGAAATATAACCTTTATTTAAAGTTTTAATTCAATTTTTGATGTCGTAGTTAGACCCATTCAACACCAGCACCTTCTTTCACCTCTTTCTGCTCCACGGATAACCCCGGAACAATTATTATTGTTGATGTTAAAGAAGAGAGAATCTAAATTCATGTACGTTCTGTACGTGGGAGCTAAACCAACGGGTCACATTTTAGTCATTTTACAGGAGAGAGGAGAAAGGTCAATTGAAGAGCATTTTTGCTGCATTATGACTCACGCAATACATGTTCATCATTGTTCTTGTTATATTTTGTGTAATTTTGATCATTGAACATATTCACTAATATAATTTACACTTAAAATGATTATTATTTTATTGCCATTTAAAAAATGTCACTAGATTTACGTTTATATCGCTCTAAGTTTCATGAAATGTTACTTACGTTGGTTTGGTTCTCAGGTACAGAGTATGCCTCATAAAGATTGAACGAAAGGTCACTATAATATGTTTCAATAACAACAGTCCGGAAATATCGAATACAGATTCTTATTTAACCACAATATCGTGGTGCCCTCTTATGGGTAGGAATTAAACATACACCTGAGATTTTTTAAAAATACTTTGCAACATTGTAGCTTAGTGCACTAGGAATGCATAATCACGTTCAACTTGAAGCAGGCAGAAATTGATTACAAGTCGGTTTGGAAATAAGTCCCTTAACGATGGTAAAGAAGGAATAATTCTTTGTGAGTTATATTCGAATAGTTACTATAAAACATTGCTGGGGCAGTCGTAAATGTTGTAGCGATTTTTAGAAAATACCCTCATATTGCATTCTTTGATGGAATCGTTGAGAATTACTATTAAATACCCATGGCATCTACAAGCACTTCTGTGCTCAAAATTGAGAGGGCAAATACCACCATAATCAGAAGCCATGCCAGAGTACCATGCTCAAATGCATGGGACTCGTGTCCATTGATATCGTTATCATCATTGTGGGACTTCCAGTTTAATGTGAAGTCTCAACCATTCGGACGCGAATTCTTGTTTCAGAAATCCACACGTATTATCCGAAATTTGAACCGCGGTTGGCTTGGTGGGAAGCCAGCTGTGGTATCATTTTATACATATACTAGCAATTGCCCGCGGCTTCGCTCGCGTGGATTTCGTAATTTGATCAAAGTAATCGTTCCTCGGCATCGTACTAAGACATTATCTGAAAATACCTAAAGTACAAACTCACCCAAAAACTGAGTTTCATTTTCCCCAGAAATTCTTTGTAAACCATTTTCGTGGTATTACCTTTTGGGGCTATGACGACCATGTGACATAGAATCATACATGTTAGAAACAGTCTTCTCTCGAGTCGAAAAAAGAAATACATCTGTAACATCTTCAGTTTTTGAGATATACATAAGTGCCTTCATAAAAGGAATTCAATCCCTTGATCAGTCCTCCCCCATCTCTCACCCCCATTTAAGTGTATTTTCCTAAAGCAAAATGCATGATTCTTTATTTTTAAAGGAGATTCCAAATACCTACTTTCACGTCTGTGACATCTTCAGTTTTTAATATATAGTATCCTCATAAAAAATAATTCAGCAATTTTTCACTTCTTTTCATCCCCTGTTAAGTACCTTCTCCGAAAACAAAAAGGTACAGGTTGATGTATTTTTAAAGGACATTACAAATACCAAGTTTCTTGTCTCTAACATGTTAAGTATTTTTACATATAATGTAGATATACCGGTACTCATTTTAAAAATTCACCCGCTTCTCCAATTCTTTCCAGCACCTTAACTGGATTTTCCGAGAACAAAAAAATACATACATACATTACATACATTATCATTATAGACTGTTATGCCTTTCAGCGTTCAGTCTGCAAGCCTCTGAGAATTTACTAAACGTCGCCACAATCCTCGATTTGCAACTAGTGTTGTGACCTCATTTAGTTCTATACCTCTTATCTTTAAATCGTTAGACACAGAGTCTAACCATCGTCGTCTTGGTCTCCCTCTACTTCTCTTACCCTCCATAACAGAGTCCATTATTCTCCTAGGTAACCTATCCTCCTCCATTCGCCTCACATGACCCCACCACCGAAGCCGGTTTATGCGTACAGCTTCATCCATCGAGTTCATTCCTAAATTAGCCTTTATCGCCTCATTCCGAGTACCCTCCTGCCATTGTTCCCACCTGTTTGTACCAGCAATCATTCTTGCTACTTTCATGTCTGTTAATTCTAACTTATGAATAAGATATCCTGAGTCCACCCAGCTTTCGCTCCCGTAAAGTAAAGTTGGTCTGAAAACAGACCGATGTAAAGATAGTTTGGTCTGGGAGCTGACTTCCTTCTTACAGAATACTGCTGATCGCAACTGCGAACTCACTGCATTAGCTTTACTACACCTTGATTCAATCTCGCTTACTATATTACCATCCTGGGAAAAAACACAACCTAAATACTTGAAATTATCGACCTGTTCTAGCTTTGTATCACCAATCTGACATTCAATTCTGTTGAATTTCTTACCTGCTGACATCAATTTAGTCTTCGAGAGGCTAATTTTCATACCATACTCATTGCACCTATTTTCAAGTTCTAAGATGTTAGACTGCAGGCTTTCGGCACAGTCTGCCATTAAGACCAAGTCGTCAGCATAGGCCAAACTATTTACTACATTTCCACCTAACTGAATCCGTCCCTGCCATTTTATACCTTTCAGCATATGATCCATGTAAACTACAAACAGCAAAGGTGA
This sequence comes from Anabrus simplex, assembly GCF_040414725.1. Classification (NCBI taxonomy): domain Eukaryota; kingdom Metazoa; phylum Arthropoda; class Insecta; order Orthoptera; family Tettigoniidae; genus Anabrus; species Anabrus simplex. Next base: position 50,688,666 of record NC_090266.1, read on the forward strand.
AAGATTACAGCCTTGTCTAACTCCTGTAAGTACCCTGAACAAAGAACTCATTCTACCATCAATTCTTACTGAAGCCCAATTGTCAACATAAATGCCTTTGATTGATTTTAATAATCTACCTTTAATTCCATAGTCCCCCAGTATAGCGAACATCTTTTCCCTCGGTACCCTGTCATATGCTTTCTTTAGATCTACGAAACATAAACACAACTGTCTATTCCTCTCGTAGCATTTTTCAATTACCTGGCGCATACTGAAAATCTGATCCTGACAGCCTCTCTGTGGTCTGAAACTACACTGGTTTTCATCCAACTTCCTCTCAACGACTGATCGCACCCTCCCTTCCAAGATGCCAGTGAATACTTTGCCTGGTATACTAATCAATGAGATACCTCGATAGTTATTGCAATCCTTCCTGTTCCCTTGCTTATAGATAGGTGCAATTACTGCTCTTGTCCAATCTGAAGGTACCTTACCAACACTCCACGCTAATTTTACTACTCTATGAAGCCATTTCATCCCTGCCTTCCCACTATACTTCACCATTTCAGGTCTAATTTCATCTATTCCTGCTGCCTTATGACAATGGAGTTTATTTACTATCCTTTCCACTTCCTCAAGCATAACTTCACCAACATCATTTTCCTCCTCCCCATGAGCTTGGCTGTTTGCCACACCACCATGATGATTTCCTTTTACATTGAGAAGATGTTCAAAATATTCCCTCCACCTCTCCAGTGATTCCCTGGGATCTATTATGAGTTCACCTGAATTACTCAAAACACTGTTCATTTCCTTTTTCCCTCCCTTCCTAAGATTCTTTATTACTGTCCAGAAAGGTTTCCCTGCTGCTTGACCTAGCCTTTCCAGGTTATTACCAAAATCTTCCCATGACTTCTTTTTGGATTCAACAACTATTTGTTTCGCTCTGTTTCTTTCATCTACGTACAAATCCCTGTCTGCCTCGGCCCTTGTTTGGAGCCATTTCTGATAAGCCTTCTTTTTACGTTTACAGGCTGCTCTCACTTCATCATTCCACCAAGATGTTCGCCTTTTCCCATCTTTACACACAGTTGCTCCTAGGCATTCCCTTGCTGTTTCTACTACAGCATCCCTGTATGCCACCCATTCACTTTCTATATCCTGAACCTGCTTACTGTCTACTGTTCGAAACTTCTCACTAATCATATCCATGTACTTCTGTCTAATTTCCTCGTCCTGGAGATTTTCTACCCTTATTCGTTTGCAGACAGATTTCACTTTCTCTACCCTAGGCCTAGAGATACTTAGTTCACTACAGATCAGATAGTGGTCTGTATCATCGAACAATCCCCGAAAAACTCGTACATTCCTAAAAGATTTCCTGAATTCAAATTCTGTTAAGATATAATCTATTATGGATCTGGTACCCCTAGCCTCCCATGTGAGCGGTGAATAGCCTTATGCTTGAAGAATGTATTCGTAACAGCTAAACCCATACTAGCACAGAAGTCCAGCAAACGCTTCCCATTCCCATTAGCTTCCATATCTTCCCCACATTTACCAATCACCCTTTCGTATCCTTCAGTTCTATTCCCAACTCTCGCATTGAAATCGCCCATTAGCACTATTCTATCCTTGCTGTTGACCCTGACCACAATGTCACTCAATGCTTCATAAAACTTGTCAACTTCATCCTCATCTGCACCCTCACATGGTGAATACACAGACACAATCCTTGTCCTAATTCCTCCCACTGACAAATCTACCCACATCATTCGCTCATTTACGTGCCTAACAGAAACTATGTTGCGTGCAATGGTATTCCTGATAAAGAGCCCTACCCCAGACTCTGCCCTTCCCTTTCTAACACCCGTCAAGTACACTTTATAATCTCCTATCTCTTCCTCCTTATCTCCCCTTACCCGAATATCACTTACTCCTGGCACATCCAGATGCATCCTCTTTGCTGACTCAGCCAGTTCTACCTTCTTTCTTCCATAAGCCCTATTAATATTGATAGCTCCCCATCGAATTCCATTTCGTTCGCCAAGTTGTTTCCAAGGAGTCCCTCGTCTGGCAAATGGGAGTGGGACTCCATTACTCCCATAGGTCCGAGGCTTGCTTAAAGTGTTCTGAGCTCGGTAAATTCATGAAGCAGGATGCTGCCCTACTTGCACATAGTCCAAGTGAGGATATCTCCTCTAACGGGTTATGGACCACCGGTGAATTGTATAGTCCTAGCCGCCTGAGCACAAGGAGGGCCACGACTCAGAATATGTCCGAGATGCCCACTCCCATTCCATAGCAACTGTTATCCCGACTCTCAGGACCACTTACTAGGCCACTCAGCCGTTGCCCATGGTTCACGAACTAGGACGTGACTACAGTAACCCACAAACATGAACAAAAAAATACGTGTTTCATTATTTTTAAAGGAGGTCCCTAATACCAGTTTTCATGCCTGTACTTCTGTAACACCTTCAGTTTTTTAGATAAACGTATACTCGTAATTCAACTTCTTCTTCACTTCTTTCCACTCCTCTCCGCCTTAAGTGGACTTCCCGAAAACAAAAAATACGTTTTCCTTTATTTTGAAAGGAAATTCAAAATACCAACTTCCAGGTCTGTAACAGCTTCAGTTTTTAAGATATAGTATCCTCATAAACGTATTTCAACTCCTTATATAATTATTTTCAACCCCACACCGCTTACGTCGATTTTCCGAAAAAACAACAAATGCGTGCTTCTTCATTTTTAAAGGAGATTCTAAATACTAAATTTTACGTCTGTAACATCTTCAGTTTTTGAGATATACGTTTTTTTAATATTTGTTCGCGGCGTCGACCTAGGAAGAACTTTTGCCCCTACTTGCACCACATGTGAGGAACCTGCGTTTATAATGTAAATGACGGAAGTATAACGTGTTGAATGTGAGGAAAGGAACATTAAAGACGACAAAATCACCCAGTCTTCAGGCCAGGGATATTAATCACTTACAATTAAAAACTCCTATCCGGCCGGGAATCGAACCCGCGGCCGCCGGTTGACAGGCGGACGCGTTGCCTCCTACACCGCGGGACCGAACTCATAAAAATAATTCAACTTCTTTTCCACTCCCCTTCCTACCCGTTAAGTTGATTCCCCCCTCCCCAGAAATGCATGTTTATTTTTAAAGAACCGAGCTCGATAGCTGCAGTCGTTTAAGTGCGGCCAGTATCCAGTAATCGGGAGATAGTGGGTTCGAGCCCCACTGTCGGCAGCCCTGAAGATGGTTTTCCGTGGTTTCCCATTTTCATACCAGGCAAATGCCGGGGCTGTACCTTAATTAAGGCCACGGCCGCTTCCTTCCACTTCCTAGACCTTTCCTATCCCATCGTCGCCATAAGACATATCTGTGTCGGTGCGCCGTAAAGCAAAAATAGCAACAACAATATTTTTAAAGAAGACTCCAAATACCAATTTTCACGTCTTTAACATTTTTAGTTTTCTAGATATAAGTATCCTAATAAAAAGAATTCAATTCCTTTTACACCCCAGCCCGGTAAGTTGATTCCTCCCTCCAAAAAATGCTTGTCTATTTATTTTTTAAGACGATTCAACTAATTTTTCCATTCATTCACCCCCCCTTAAGTGGACTTTCCGAACAAAAAAGAATATGTGTTTCTTTACTTTGAAAGACGATTCCGAATATAAATGTTCATGCCTCTAACATCTTCAGTTTTTGAGATATAAGCATCCTCATAAAAAGAATTCAACTCGTTTTTCACCCCAGCCCGTTAAGTTGATTCTTCCCTCCAAAACATGCGTGGCTATTTAATTTTTAAGGTGATTCTCAATACAAATTTTCTCGTGGGTAATCTTAAATTTTTGAGATAAAAGTTTCTGCATAAAAAGAATTACATTTTTCACTTCCTTTCACCCTCCCCCGTTAATTTTTCGAAAATCAAAAAAACTTGTTTATTATAAAGGAGCTCCCAAATTCCAATTATCACGACTGTAAAATCTTCAGTTTTGAGATATATGTATCCACATAAAAAGGAATTAAGCTCCTTCTTCACCGACCCCACCCCCGAGTTGATTCCCCCCGCCCCCCAAAAAATACGCGTTCCTTTATTTGAAAAGGTGATTCCAAATACTAATGTTCACGCCTGTAACATACTTCGTTTTTGAGATATAAGTATCCTCATACAAAGAATTCAACTAATTTTTCAATTAATTCACCCCCTTTAAGAGGATTTTCCAAAGACAAAAGATTACGTGTTTCTTTACTTTGAAAGAAAATTCCAAATAGAAATTTTCATGTCCGTAACATCTTCAGTTTTTGATATATAAGTATCCTCATAAAAGTAATTCAACTCCTTTTTCACCCCCCCCTTCCTACCCATTAAGTAGATTCCCCCTCCTCAGATGTGCGTGTTTATTTATTTTTAAAGGAGATTCCATATACCAATTTCCACATCCTTAATCTTCAGTTTTGAGATATTTGTTTCTACAAAAATGAATTCAATTTTTTTACCTCCTTTCTCACTCCCCACTCCAGTGAAATTTTCCAAAAACAAACAGTACTCGTTTCTCTAAAAAGGTTCCAAATTCCAAATATCACGACAGCAACATCTTCGGTCTTTGAGATATATGTATCCTCGTAAAAGGAATTCATCTCCGTTTTCTCCCCCCCCCCCCACCTGCCAATTTGATTCCCCCAACAAACGTGTGTTTCTTTATTTTTAAAGGAGATTCCAAACACCAGTTTTTACGTTTCTAACATCTTTAGTTTTTTGTATATATATATATATATATATATATACATTCTCATAAAAATAATTCAACTAATTTTTCAATTCTTTCATCCTCTCCCCCCCCCCCTGTTAAGGGTTTTTCCCCGAAAACCGAAGAATACGTGTTTCCTTATTTTTAATGGAGATTCTAAATACCAATGTTCACGCCTGCAACATGTTACGTTTTTTTAGATATACTGTAGATACGCTCATTTTAAACATTCACCCCCTTTTTCAGTTCCCCTTTAAGTGGATTATCCGCAAAATCATATTTATGTTTCTTTACTTTTACGGGAAATTCCAAATACCAGTTTTCAAATCTATAATATGTTACGTGTCTGAGATAATTTGAAGATATAGTCTCTTTTTAAATTCAACCAGTTTGTCCCCCATGTTCACCCCCTATACATCGGAATCTCCAAAAACACAAAAATGGAGATTCCAAATTTCAATTTTCATGTCTGTAACATCTTCAGTTTTTGAGATGTAAGTATCCTCATGAAAGGAGTTCAACCCTTTTCCCCCTTTTTTAACACTCTTAATGGGATTTTCCGAAAACAAAAAATATGTTTTTCCTTATTTTTAAAGGAAATACCGAATACCAATGTTTACGTCTGTAAACTTATAAGTTTTTGAGATATAGATATTCTCATTTTTAAAATTCACCCCCCTTTTTACCCCCTTAGCGACGGAATATCCAAAAATCCTCTCTTAGCGAGCGCCTACATGTTAATATGAATGTATCCCAAAATTTTATTTCTTTATGTCCAGTAGTTTTGGCTCGGCGATGATGAATCAGTCAGTCTGTTAGTCAGTCAGGACAAGTTATTTTATATATATATAGATAGATAGATAGATATAGATATTCTACAATTGGCTTTATGTCGCACCGGCATAGATAGGTCTTATGGTGACGATAGGGCAGGAAAGGGCTAGGACTGGGAAGGAAGCGGACATGGCCTTAATTAAGGTACAGCCCCAGCATGTTACAGGTGTGAAAGTGGAAAACAACGGGAAACGATTTTCAGGGCTGCCAACACTGGGATTCGAGCCCCCTATACCCCGACTGCAAGCTCACAACTGCGCGCCCCTAACCACACGGCCAACTCGCTCGGTAGCAATGGTATCACCCAGCTATCGCACTTCTCATATTAGGCAACTGAAGTGGCTTTAATTATTATTATTATTATTATTATTATTATTATTATTATTATTATTATTATTATTATTATTATTATTATTGTCCGCCTCCGTGGTGTAGTGGTTAGTGTGATCAGCTGCCACCCCCGGAGGCCCGGGTTCGATTCCCGGCTCTGCCACGAAATTTGAAAAGTGGTACGAGGGCTGGAACGGGGTCCACTCAGACTCGGGAGGTCAACCGAGTACGGGTGGGATCGATTCCCACCTCAGCCATCCTGGAAGTGGTTTTCCGTGGTTTCCCATTTCTCCTTCAGGAAAATGCCAGTATGGTACCTAACCTAAGGCCACGGCCGCTTCCTTCCCTCTTCCTTGTCTATCCCTTCCAATACTCCCATCCACCCACAAGGCCCCTGTTCAGCATAGCAGGTTAGGCCTCCTGGGCGAGGTACTGGTCATTCTCCCCAGTTCCATCCTCCGACCCAATATCTCACGCTCAAGGACACTGCCCTTAAGGCGGTAGAGGTGGGATCCCTCGCTGAGTCCGAGGGAAAAACCAACCCTGGAGGGTAAACAGATTAAGATAAGAAGAACATATTATTATTATTATTATTATTATTATTATTATTATTATTATTATTATTATTTCCAACTCGTTGGCTGAATGATCAGCGTACTCGCCTTCGGTTCAAATGGTCCCGGGTCCGATACCCGGCCAGGTCGGGGATTTTAACCTTCATTGGTTAATTCCAATAGCTCGGGTCTGGGTGTTTGTGCTGTCCCCAACGGTGTCGTCCCATTTGCGATCAGTCCCATTTGCGATCACTCTTATCAGTACATACAAACAATCACGTTGCTGTCAGGGAATTCCCTACCGAATGACTGGTAAAGGAAGACATCCCTCAAGTAACTGGCGAAACTACATACTAGGATTCTTACGAATCGTATGTTGAAGCTCATTAAATTATTTATATTTACCGTTTGAGACTGATGCATTAATATCGGGACTGACACAGAACAAAAAGAACTCAAATGAACCTTGTACTTAAAGTTACCAGATGGTTGTGGGTGTAAAGGCGGTTAAATGAGTGTTAAGATGTGAAACAAAAGATGGGCGTATTAAAACCTTTGGATTTTACACTTTCCAATTTCAAAACAAAGGATTTTGCTGTAACGCTTTGCGTCTTCGATAGTGCTACCCTTTTTGAAGCAATTGTAGCTAATCTCAGACTTAACAGACTTAACAGACTTAACACTTCTTTATGCAACATGGGACAATTTTAAATTATTGCTTTAATAATCTTCAAACTGTTCAAACATTCATACTGACATTTACGTAAACAGCTCCTCAAAACATAATTAGCCCACTTTCATCTATCTGTATGTATGTCTACCCCTTAATCTCATTTCTTGATACTGGTTCGGGATGAGATGAGATTAATTCATACGGGATGTTTCTACGGCCGGATGCCCTTCCTGGCACCAACCTCAGTCGAGGAGCTAATGAAGATGAAATGTGTTATGTTGAATGAAATTGGGTAAGAGGTGGGAGGACTCACCTCTGGCCTATGGATAGGAACTGTACCGGCATTTGCCTGGAAGTGAAAATATTAAACCACAGAAAACCATTCTGAGAACTGCCGACGATGGGGTTCGAACCCACGCGTTCCCCGAATGCTTGGCGCCATAGCCATAGCGCGTTAAAACGCGCGGCCACTCAGCCTACTTTCACCTATATAAATAAAATTATAATTTGTGTCGGTACGCTCGGATTAGATGTACAAGATTTCAGAACTTAATATTAAGAAAATGTTTAGATTAAAATAAGTTGAAGAAATGATAATTCTATAATGATAGCGCGAAAAGGTGAGATTCCATTCGGGAAATGGTGGGTTCGAATCCAATTGTCGGTAGCCCTGAAAATGATTTCCACGGTTTCATATTTTCACAACAAGAAAATGCCGGGGATGTACCCTAATTAAGGCCACGGCCGCTTCCTTCCCACTTCTAGCCCTTTCCTATCCCACTGTCGCCATAAGACCTGTCTGTATCGGTGCGACGTAATGCCAGCGATAAAAGAAACTCATGTCACCAAACATCCCTGACTTCTCCGTAAATTTATGTAAGAGTATCCATCATATAAAGTACAAGGCTTGCCTTTCTTCGTCTCAATGACCTGCATGTCGTAGGTAAATGGCAGATAACAACATAACAACAAAAGCTACATCAACGATGGATGTTTACAGCTGGAATCATTTCAGTATGTTAAAAACTATAGAGACAGAGACTGTGTGAAGTACACCCTAAATAGCAGTCCCCCTGCTGTAAGGACGCTGGAAAATCCTGATAGGCTGCTGACAATTTTAGTGATCGCAAATGGGACACGAACTGGTCTTCCTTCACATTGTTGTTTTCCACTGTAATGGAAGTGATCGCAAATGGGACAACTTTTGCTGTGATCGCAAATGAGACTGATCGCAAATGGGACACAACCTCCCCAACAGCCCTGCAACTCACACACCACACATAACACAATCCTCCACCACAACACCACGCAGTTACCTGCACATTGCAGATGCCGCCCACCCTCATCGGAGGGTCTGCCTTACAAGGGCTGCACCAGGCTAAAAATAACCACACGAATTTTTATTATTATTATTGCCAGCCCTGCGGTATAAGGGTAGCATGCCTGCCTCTTACCAGGACACCCGGGGTTCGATTCCCGCCCAGGTCAGAGATATTTACCTGGATCTGAGAGCTGGTTCGAGGTCCACTCAGCCTACGTGATTATAATTGAGGGACCATCTGATGGCGGCCTCGGTCTAGAAAGCTAAGAATAACGGACGAGAGGATTCGCCGTGCTGACCACACGGCGCCTCATAATCTGCAGGCCTTTAGGCTGAGCAGCGGTCGGTTGGCAGGCCATGGCCCTTCGGGGCTGTTGCGCTGTGGGTTTTGGTTTGGTTTATTATTATTATTATTATTATTATTATTATTATTATTATTATTATTATTAATAATATTAATTTTCATGTTACTGGTTTTACATCTCATCATCATCATCATCATCATCTGTTTACCCTCCAGGTTCGGCTTTTCCCTCGGACTCAGCGAGGGATCCCACCTCTACCGCCTCAAGGGCAGTGTCCTGGAGCTTCAGACTCTTGGTCGGGGGATACAACTGGGGAGAATGACCAGTACCTCGCCCAGGCGGCCTCACCTGCTATGCTGAACAGGGGCCTTGTGGAGGGATGGAAAGATTGGAAGGGATAGACAAGGAAGAGGGAAGGAAGCGGCCGTGGCCTTAAGTTAGGTACCATCCCGGCATTCGCCTGGAGGAGAAGTGGGAAACCACGGAAAACCACTCCGAGGATGGCTGAGGTGGGAATCGAACCCACCTCCACTCAGTTAACCTCCCGAGGCTGAGTGGATCCCGTTCCAGACCTCGTACCACTTTTCAAATTTTCGTGGCAGAGCCGGGAATCGAACCCGGACCTCCGGGGGTGGCAGCTAATCACGCTAACCACTACACCACAGAGGCGGACCGTTTTACATCTCACTAATTAATTTTACGGTTTTGGGAGACGCCGGTGTGCAGGAATTCTGTCGTGCAGGAGTCCTTATTTAAGTGGCAGTAATTCTACCGACGCGAGGCTGGCGTAGTTGAGTACTTTCAATTAACATCGAATTGAGCCAGGATCGAATTTGCCACCTCGAGGTCAGAAGACCTGCGCGCTACCGTCTGAGCCACCTATTTATTTGTTTACTAGCTGATGTACCCGTGCTTCGCTACGGAATTCTACATTGTATACAGAATTCTAGGCTAGGTAGTGTACACGTTGTGAGCAAGATTGTATTAAATTGCATAGCTCTTAACATTACCCTAGAAACGCGACGGGGAAGTCACCAAACGTCTTTTCTCGTATGAAGACTGTGCTAGGGAATTTTCATTGTAATGATAGGCCCGCTTGCCTACCATCAGTCACCACCAGGTTGGAGAGTTTTCATTATAATGGCAGACACTCACTCTCCACCAGCCATTTTACATCCTCAGAAAGACTGTCTTAGTGGTTTTTCCAACTGAAATGAACGTAGGTCATTGCGATGACGTCAGTGGGAATGACGTGATTAAAAGCAATACTTTCATATGAAATACTCCATCAAATGAAAGACCACACAGTTTCTCACTTTTAACGAACAGTACTATGCTGGAATTCCAGAGCTGGAATGACCAAGTCGCAGACAGTTCTGATCCGTGAACACTCTTCGTCTTTTTTCTGCGGTGCGGGGGGGGGGGAGTGGGGGGGAAGGCGAATAGTGGAGAGTCCCAGGGCATAAACCTTCCCTTTTTACTAATCTGTTTCCGAGGAGTACCCGATGAGACGGAAAATCTTAATTCACTACAATGTTAACGGAAAAACCTATCTGATTTGGAGGCAATTTTCGGTAAGACGGTAAGAACGGTAGGGGTAGACCAAGATATAAATATAACAAGCAGATCAATCAATCAATCAATCAATCAATCAATCAATCAATCAATCAATCATTACTGATCTGCATTTAGGGCAGTCGCCCAGGTGGCAGATTCCCTGTCTGTTGCTTTCCTAGCCTTTTCCTAAATGATTTCAAAGAAACTGGAAATTTATTGAACGTCTCCTTTGGTAAGTTATTCCAATCCCTAACTCCCCTTCCTATAAATGAATATTTGCCCCAGTTTGTCCTCTTGAATTCCAACTTTATCTTCATATTGTGATCTTTCCTACTTTTATAAACGCCATTCAAACTTATTCGTCTACTAATGTCATTCCACGCCATCTCTCCGCTGACAGCTCGGAACATACCACTTAGTCGAGCAGCTCTTCTACTTTCTCTCAATTCTTCCCAACCCAAACATTGCAACATTTTTGTAACGCTACACTTTTGTCGGAAATCACCCAGAACAACTCGAGCTGCTTTTCTTTGGATTTTTTCCAGTTCTTGAATCAGGTAATCCTTGTGAGGGTCCCATACACTGGAACCATACTCTAGTTGGGGTCTTAACAGAGACTTATATGCCCTCTCCTTTACATCCTTACTACAACCCCTAAACACCCTCATAACCATGTGCAGAGATCTGTACCCTTTATTTACAATCCCATTTATATGATTACCCCAATGAAGATCTTTCCTTATATTAACACCTAGATACTTACAATGATCCCCAAAAGGAACTTTCACCCCATCAACGCAGTAATTAAAACTGAGAGGACTTTTCCTATTTGTGAAACTCACAACCTGACTTTTAACCACGTTTATCAACATACCATTGCCTGCTGTCCATCTCACAACATTTTCGAGGTCACGCTGCAGTTGCTCACAATCTTGTAACTTATTTATCACTCTATAGAGAATAACATCATCCGCAAAAAGCCTTACCTCCGATTCCACTCCAACCCAGAGGAGAAGCCCCCACTTCACTGCTAATTTGGAATTAAATGAATGTAGAATTTAATAAAAGTGAAGAAGAAGAAGCTTTTCTTAAGAAACGGCTCTTTTCAGGGTTGACTTTTGAGTAAAAAGCAATGGCGTATGGCTTTTAGTGCCGGGAGTGTCAGAGGACAAGTTCGGCTCGCCAGGTGCAGGTCTTTTAACTTGACACCCGTAGGCGACCTGCGCGTCATGATGAGGATGAAATGATGATGAAGACAACACATACACCCAACCCCCGTGCCAGCGAAATTAACCAATGTTGGTTAAAATTCCTGACCCTGCCGGGAATCGAACCCGGGACTCCTGTGACTAAAGGCCAGCACGCTAACCATTTAGCCATCGAGCCGGACACTTTTGAGTTATATAGTGAATTGTGGTGCTATAATTTGAAATAGGCTTAAATAGTAATTCTAGACCAGGTCATACTACTACTACTACTACTACTACTACTACTACTACTACTACTAAGTGAGCCTCTGCCGTAAGTGTGCATACAGCTCATTCAAAACAGTGCGTCCGAGTAGGGATCGAATAACTGGAATACTATGATGAACCAGTGTGTTACGTACCTGCAGTATCAGAAAATGTATGAACCAGAGGAAAATGAAAATGAAAATGAAAATGAAAACCTACAACCTGTTTTCCAGTCATTGACCGGGTCAGGGATGGAATGAATGAAGCATGTATACAGGGTGAAGCGTAATTCGCGCACTCGGGCGTCGCAGCGCGACTCTTCACATGCCAGCAATAAAAAATGTCTCTTACAAAATTTCGTCTTGCGAGTATATCCGGCAGAAAAACGACGTTCAAGACTAGCAATCTGGCAACACCGTAACCACATGTAGGGTAACTGCCTCTGTCAGCAGAAGTTAGTCGTACCGTACAGTTGGTGCAGGGGATAGAGTTTTGGGTTAGCATGCAGGAGGTCGAGTGGTCGATCCGGGGTTGAGGCGTTTGTTTTTTATTTCGTAAATGTAGTCCAGGTGTCATGGTATCTGGCATCTTAATCGTCAACAGCGATTGCAGTGGGTCCTCTAGAAACCATTTGCACTTACATACTACGATCCTAGAAATGGACGAACAGTCGTTTTCATTGGTCAGCTTTGAAAGGCGCCCTTTCCACGTCGTGGGGGTGAATTTATTCGCACCACTTCATCTACTAGATGCGAAACCTGTTTGTTTCAGCTGTCTATTTCTTATTAGTCTAACCAGGTATTTGTTTTTTCAGCGTTACAAAATGTTGTCAATGTAGGATGCATGTGACCTCAGAAACGGTGTCTTACTGTATTACAGTAGGTAATGTCAGATGGAAATTAGCAAATAAAAATGTGCCTCAACCCAGGATCGAACCGTCGACCTCCTGCATGCCAACCAAAAACTCTACCCACTGCACCAACTATACAGCACGACGCGAAGGTGCCGACAGCGGTAGTTACCCTACATATGGTTACAGTGTTGCCAGATTGCTATTCTTCAACGTCCGTTTTCTACCGGATATACTCGCATGACGAAAATTTGCAAGAGACATGTTTTTATTGCTGGCATGTGAGGAATCGCGCTGCGACGCCCGAGTGCGCGAATTACGCTTCACCCTGTATATATATACTGTTAGTACGATGGAGTCGCCACTCCCGGTGCTACATTAATGACTGATAGATGCTATGAAATGAGAATGGAGAGTGTTGCTGGAATGAAAGGTGACAGGGAAAACCGGAGTACCCGGAGAAAAACATGTGCCGCCTCCGCTTTGTCCAGCACAAATCTCACATGGAGTGACCGGGATTTGAACCACGGTTACCAGCGGTGAGAGGCCGACGCGCTGCCGTCTGAGCCACGGAGGCTACATGAGCCAGAGGAATGGCTTGCTATAGAAGAACGTTTTCCAACTCCCTAGCTATTTCCCGCCAAATGTTCAGTCGGGCTGTTATACTCGGTACGCAGTAGTAATCCCATCTATCGGAGTTGAGCGGGGCCATAAGAAACGAAGAACGACACAACAAACAATGGTCAATGTAAAGTTATTGTTGATCAGTGGTATGCGCTTTCGATATTGTAGGCCTTCTGAAATACCACTCTTATCATAGTCGGTACAGTAAATCTGAATGAAACATAAATTATCGGAAATTGTATTGTCTATAACTTTTGTTATGTAGTACTTTCCGATAGCACCAATAACATAGGTAACGGTATTCAAAAATTAAATTTTAGGTGCCTTCCCCTGAACTACCATTTCATCTCGGGCGAATAAAATTATTTACAGCCTAGACTGTAGTTTCTTATTCCCCGACTCTATATAGCGGTTTTCATTAAATTCTGTTAACCCATTTTCTCGTGGCTAGGCGTTGATTTGGACTTAGCAACAAAACTACAAATTCATTAATATCTGTGTTATCAGAGCCGGTACAGTAAAAATGTATAAGACATAATTGATTGGAAATTTAATTCTATATAACTTTAGTTACATAGTATTTATCGATAGGACCGCTAATAATATAAATATTCGAGAATTAAATTTAAGGCCTTCCCCTAAACTACCATTTCACTCGGGGTGAATGCAATTATTTATAGCCTAGATTGTAGCGGCTCATCCCCCGACTTTACATACCGATTTTCATTAAATTCTCTTCAGCCGTTTTCTCGTGATGCGTGTGCATACATACATACATACAGACAGACAGACAGACAGACAGACAGAAATTACGGAAAAGTAAAATGTACATTTTCTTGTTACTATGGACATGACCGATACAGAAATACCATTCTTTTCTAATTCTGAGCAATGTACAAACAAAACTCTTATTTTATATATTTATTTATTTATTTATTTATTTATTTATTTATTTATTTATTTATTTATTTATTTATTTTATTTATTTATTTATTTATTTATTTATTTATTTATTGTCCGCCTCTGTGGTGTAGTGGTTAGCGTAATTAGCTGCCACCCCCGGAGGTCCGGGTTCGATTCCCGGCTCTGCCACGAAATTTGAAAAGTGGTACGAGGGCTGGAACGGTGTCCACTCAGCCTCGGGAGGTCAACTGAGTAGAGGTGGGTTCGATTCCCACCTCAGCCATCCTGGAAGTGGTTTTCCGTGGTTTCCCACTTCTCCTCCAGGCAAATGCCGGGATGGTACCTAACTTAAGGCCACGGCCGCTTCCTTCCCTCTTCCTGGTCTATCCCTTCCAATCTTCCCCACCCCCGCAAGGCCCCTGTTCAGCATAGCAGGTGAGGCCGCGTGGGCGAGGTACTGGTCATTCTCCCCAGTTGTATCCCCCGACCGGGAGTCTGAAGCTCCAGGACACTGCCCTTGAGGCGGTAGAGGTGGGATCCTTCGCTAAGTCCGAGGGAAAACCCGAACCTGGACGGTAAACAGATGATGATGATGATTTATTTATTTATTTTAATTGAATTTACGTCACACAGACAGGTCTTATGGCAACAAGAGCTAGGAATGGGAGGGAATCGGCTGTTGCTTCAATTAAAGTGCAGCCCCCAGCATTTGCCTGGTGTGAAAATGAGAAACCACGGAAAATCATCTTGAGGGCTGTCAGCAGCAGGATTCGAACCCACTATCTCCAGAATTCATGCTCACTGCTGCGCGTTCCTAACCGCACGGCCAACTCACTCCGTCTCTGAGCCGCTCAGTCGAGCGATTAGTATAATTAAACACCAATATTGACTGTGGTGGGTCCGACTCCTTGGCTGAATGGTCAACGTTGATGCGTTCGGTTCAGAGGTTCCCGGGTTCGATTCCAGGCCGTGCCGGCGATTTTAACTGCGTGTGATTAATTGTTCTGGCTCGGGGACTCGTCGTTTTTTCTTGTCCCTAAACTCTACTCTTCATATTCAGACAACACGCTACACTACCACCCACCACAGAAGCACGCAATAGTGATTCCATCCTTCAACGTAGGCTTGGCGTCAGGAAGGGCATCCTGCCGTAAAACAGGGCCAAATCTACATGTTCGATATAGTCCGCACCTGGGAGCCCACAAGATGTGGCAAATGCGATAGAAGAAGAAGAATAAGATTGTGGATGAATTTGATCTCGTAACTCGGAGTAAACCTGGCGAGCGCCTATCCAACTGAGCTACTCCGTCATTCTCCACAATTTAATGCTTACCCCTGCGTATGGTAATGAGAGAAGATATCTCATGTGAATGACTTGATTTGCGTGCTACAGCAGCAACTAGTAGAAACACTTAAACCGGTATCATTCTGTCATTTGACTGAAGCGAGTGAGAATAATCACTACTCGGCTCGCGTTCAGAATGGCACAATCTCCTTGAATATATAACAGCACAAGAAGTATTACGGTAACCTTAAGTCATGAGTAGGGCCAGGATGTTGATGCCGTAAAAAAGGTTTTAAAATGCCCTTAAAATGTTTAAAAATGACTTTAATAAATGATCTAAAAATTCGAAAAATGCACTATAAAATGTAAAAAAAATGATCTTATAATAATAAACTCACCAATATTTAAAAAATAACATCTTTAAGCTCAAACTGAAAAGTAAATCAAAATAGATTTCTAGCACTTAACAAAAGGTTTATGTTCACTTTAGTCTGAGATGCACTGCGCTACGAATGTCATTCTGATGTTGTCAAATGTAAATGATCTGCGGTTATCAGCCAACAAGTTTTTATATCTCGAAAAGCTGCGTTCAACATCAACTGATGTGATCGGAGTGTACTTGAAGTGAGGAAGGTCGTTTGCTGCTAAGTCCTCCTCAATCCCATCCATGCAGTAGTTTTCACCAGAAAGAATGCCTGAGATTTTGCATAATGTTTTATACCCGGTGTTTTTGTCCAGCACTTTTTTCAGTTTTGATGCAATACCCGCAGCAATTTCGCCACGATTTTTGCTAAGACTAGTTTCCACCTGGTTGATTAAGGAAATGGAATCAACCATTTCTTCGCCCGTTTTCTCCAGTGATGTGATTGTTGCTGTCAATAAGGCGAAATTTGATTTTATGAATGCCAAACTACCTTCAATGGTTGGTTCAGACAGCATGTCCTGGGCAATTTTTATTGCTGCAGCTTCTTCACTGTCAAAACTCTTTTTTTCTTATATTTTTTTTTTTTTTTTTTGCTAGGGGCTTTACGTCGCACCGACACAGATAGGTCTTATGGCGACGATGGTATAGGAAAGGCCTAGGAGTTGGAAGGAAGCGGCCGTGGCCTTAATTAAGGTACAGCCCCAGCATTTGCCTGGTGTGAAAATGGGAAACCACGGAAAACCATCTTCAGGGCTGCCGATAGTGGGATTCGAACCTACTATCTCCCGGATGCAAGCTCACAGCCGCGCGCCTCTACGCGCACGGCCAACTCGCCCGGTGTCAAAACTCTGCACTATTTCCTTTACTAACTTGAAGTTTTCACAATAATACATACACGCGTTTAACCACGTGCCCCAGCGTGTTGTGATAGGTTGTGGAGGTAATGCAATGTCTGGAGCTTCAGCTCTGAAACGTGCGACTCGCGAGGGTGCTTTTAAGAAAACCTTCATAACGTTCGCTATAAGCCTGTCTACACTGGAGTAAAGAGCCCTTACTTCTTCACAAACTCTGTGCAGTCCATGGGCAAGGCACGTAACATGGACCATTTTAGAATAGAGTGCCGTCAATGAATTAGCTGCTCGTACCATATACGGTGCAGCATCAGTTAAAAATAAAAGTACATCGTCATGTTTGACGCCCTCAGGCCACAGGAGAAACATAGCACTGTCAAACAGTTTTGATATGGTAGAATAATTGGTCTTTTCTAACACTTCGGTAGTCAATAAAAATATTTCACCTGGTGTATGCACTTCTAAAGTTCCGATCACAACGTTGCCTATATAACGCCCCATAGCATCTGAAGTTTCGTCGATTGACACCCATATTTTCTTCCCGCGAGTTTCACATCTTATTTTGTTTAATGTGTCTTCGTAACACTGCGGCAATAATTCTTACGTAAAGTTGATTCGTCTGGTATTTCTTGATTCGTATGTTTTTCCAAAAATCCACGTAATTTCGGGCTGTTGAGTTTATACAGCGGAATGTTTGCAGATACCAATACATCACACAATTCTTTACTGAATTGTGAGGACTTGCCGGAATTCGAAGCAACTGAAGGCAGTAAGGGCTGAGTTGCAGGTTTATTTGAAACACGCTGAAGAGCACGAATGTGTTTATCGTGACCGATATGTTGCGTTACAGTAAATCTTCTTTCAGTAGCTACTTTAGTTCCACACAATTTGCAAAACAATATACTTCCATCGGTGGAAAAACACATTGTCACCAAATTCAGATATTAGTTGTTTTAAATGCACTGACACACTCGGTTTTATTTTGGGCATTTTGAAAGCCGTCGTCGTGAATTATGCGGAACTGAGACAAGAATATAACAAACCCTTCCCCTTTCTACCCCGCCAGTGCTGTCCTTGGTCAACAGAGCAGGTAACAATCCATTCCGCTAATAACTGGTTTGCGACGAAAACAAGAGTATCTGCATACCTAGCCCCCATAAACTTCTGCATCCAAGATATATATTTTACTACTAATAGCAATACTGCAATATTTTATTTCAATATTTTAAATTATCCTGTATCAACTACTAGCTTGTTCTTAACTCTGAGAGACGTAACTGCCTCATATAAAGCTGTGACATGACTAAATCGGGAAAAAATGACCTTAAAAGGCCGATTTCTCTAAAATATGTCCCAAAAAATCTACCAAACTTAAAAAATGCTCTTAAAATGGAAAAATAGCAAAAAATGCAAAAAGATGCAAAATAAAAATGGCATATTTGAAGACAGGGTAACCCGGCCGGAGTTTATATCTGCTTCAGCATTGTTTTAGACAGCTCAGTAAAAAGATGACATGTCATCAACATCCGGGCCCTAGTCATGAGCAACTGCAC
Source organism: Anabrus simplex (assembly GCF_040414725.1). NCBI lineage: Eukaryota > Metazoa > Arthropoda > Insecta > Orthoptera > Tettigoniidae > Anabrus > Anabrus simplex. The sequence goes on from NC_090266.1 coordinate 50,706,933, forward strand.
CTTGATCCACAGAACGTGACACGTATTACCGGTACAATTCAACCTTCTTCTTCTTCTTCTTCTTCTTCTGCTGCTTCTGCTTCCTTGTCTTTTTTCCCCAGCTATCTGAGGTCGGCACTAATGTAGATCAAGCCCAGTTTTGCGGTCGTCTGCTCTTTCTGGCGTCAGTCCTATGTGGAGGAATGTATTAACTGTCGAGTGTTGCTCTGTTGTGGTGTGTTATATGTAAACGAAGTCATTCATTATGTTTTACAATTTGATTTACGTCGCACCGACACAAATAGGTCTAATAATAATGTTAGTTGATTTACGTCCCACCTTTACGGTTTTCAGAGACACCGAGGTGCCGGAATTTAGTCCCGCAGGAGTTATACGTGCCAGTAAATCTACTGACATGAGGTTGATGTCCTTGAGCACCTTCAAATACTACCGGACTGAGCCAGGATCGAAACTGCCAAATTGGGGTCAGAAGGCCAGCGCCTCAACCGTCTGAGTCATTCAGCCCGGCACAAATAGGTCTTATGGCGACGATGGGATAAGAAAGGGCTAGGAGTGGGAAGGAAGTGGCCGTGGCATAAATTAAGGTACAGCCCCAGCATTTGCCTGGTGTGAAAATGGGGAAACCACGGAAAACCCTCTTCAGGGCTGCCGAGCTGGGTTTCGAACCCACTATCTCCCGAATGCAAGCTCACAGCTATGCGCCCCTAACCGCACGGCCAACTCGCTCGGTAAATTATTTATTAAGACGATCACAAACACCCACCCTGAATTAGAGGAATAAGCTAAAATTCTCCGCCCGGACGCGAATCAAACCCAGGACGCTATGAACGGAAGACCACTACACTGACTACTTATCCAATGAGCCGTGATTAATTCTTCTGGCTCGGGCGCCCGGTGTTTTGTTTATGCCAACACTCTCCTCTTCACATTCAAGACGACACGCCCCGCTACAAACCACGACAGAAACACTCAATATTGATTACATCCCTCCACGTAGGGTTGGCGTCAGGAAGGCATCCGACCGTAAAACAGGGTCAAAATCACAGTGTGGAAAAAGTGGCGGCAGAAGAAGAATACCTTAATATTAAATATTTTCTTTCTTTCTTTCTTTCTTTCTTTCTTTCTTTCTTTCTTTCTTTCTTTCTTTCTTAATCCGTTTTCGTTCCAGGTCTGGTTATTCCTTCGGACTCAGCAAGGGATCTCACTTCTACTGCCTCAAGGGCAGTGTCCTGGACCGCGAGACTTTGGGTCGGGGAATACAACTGGGAAGGAGGACCAACACCTCGCCCAGGCGGCCTCACCTGCTATGCTGAATAGGGGCCTTGTGGGGGATGGGGAGTTTGGAAGGGATAGACAAGGAAGAGGGAAGCAATCGGCCGTGGCCTTAAGTTAGGTACCAGAGCAGTATTTGCCTGAAGGAGAAGTGGGAAACCTCGGAAAACCACTTCGGGGATGGCTGAGGTGACAATCGAACCCCCACCCCTACTCAATTCACTTTCCGAGACAGAGTGGACCCCGTTCCAGCCCTCATAGCACTTTTTAAATTTCATGGCAGAGCTGGGAATCGAACCCGGGCCTTCGGGGGTGGCAGCTAATCATGCTAATCACTGCACCACAGAGGCGGACATAAGTAGTAAATAATAATACTATTGGTTTTTACGTCCCATTAACTAATTTTGACGGTTTCCGGAGACACCAAGATGCCGGAATTTTGTTCCGCAGGAGTTATATTACGTGACAATAAATCTACCGATCCGAGGCTGACGTATTTGTACACTTTCAAATAAACCGGATTGAGCCAGGATCGATCTCGCCAAAATAGGGTCAGAAAGCCAGCGACTCATCGCTGCAAAATAAATATTACTAACTGAATCTCCATTCTTCTTCGTCTTCTTCTTCTACCGATTTTCCCACACCTGCGGTGTCGTTGGTGTGAACTGTGTCAATCATGTGGATTTGGCCCTGTTTTATGGCCGGATGCCCTTCCTGACGCCAACATTATATTGAAGGATGTAATCACTATTGCGTGTTTCTGTGGTGGTTGGTAGTGTAGTGCGTTGTCTGAATATGAAGAGGAAAGTGTTGGAACAATCACAAATGCCAGTCCCCGAGACAAAAGTATTAATCAAACACGATTAAAATCCCCGACACAGCCGGGAATCGGAGCCGGGACCCTCTGAGCTGAAGGCCTCAACGCTGACCATTCAGCCAATGAGTTGGACGAATCTCCATTAGTTTCTTATATTCAAAATGAAACCTGCGGCCGGAAAAAATAAAAGCCTAATAATTATAGTTGCAATAATAGACTAATAATAAAATAATTTAATAATACATTATAGAAAGAAACACTTAAAAATGCCAGTCAATTGCATAAAGTAACCAGTCTTAAATGTTAACCCCCACCCGCTTGACGAAATTCTACGCACGCCACTACATCACGCCATTACGAAGAATCTCGCGTGTACACACCGAACTTCGAACCACAGGCACACTGGTGAGAAGCTAGCGACGTTTTGTGCCTGTCCTAGTGGAATGAATTTCGTATTACACGTGGTGCTCTTCCTGTGACTGATGAATCACTTTGTAGATTAAAATTTCTAATTCAGTAGAAATGAGTTTGGGAGCAACGATGAGGAATTGGAGATAACAAGGTAACAAATGTTGTGTAGTACGCGATAATTCACAGGCATAAATCAAACACTTAAGTGAGAAATCAATGTCACAGGTGTACAGCCTCAAGGAGGTCTGCAGTCAACACTATGCATTAACCGGCTACTTCCTTCTCTAGCGCGTATGATACAGGATACATAATAAAACAAGGAGACAGGAAGCTCTGACCTGACTCTGCTCGTGGACGAACGGAAATCTTGGCAACATCCATGCTATCTTCCACGCATGTAAGTGCATAACATACTTTATTCCGTTTAAGGCACCTACTACTTCGTATTAAATGTGCATTTATAAATGTATTCGTGTCTGTTAAACTTTGATTTGCGATGTGTGATTATTTATCGTTTAATATTGTTTATTCTTCAATCATGTTATTACGTCATTTAATTGTGAAAGGATTCCTTAAAGAAACCCCTATTTAACTGCACGTGACACCGGCACTTTCGTCCAAAAGAATAACTGCTTCATCGTCTCAATTTATACGAAGGGAAGCGATGGTTTTGGAGTGGGTAGTACAGTAATAGCGACAAAGTGCGCGCGACGTAATTTAGCCGAGCGGGGGTATCCCCATTATACAGGGCTATCAACAAGCAAAGCTAGCAAGTAGGGGATGATGATGTGTTTGACGCCACTAGTGCTACCGGCGGTCGTTTACAGAAACACTGTGCCAGAGCAGCGTGCGCCAGGCAATCAGTAATCGTCCAACAGTCAGAAGGAGAAGGTCGGCGTGTGGCTGCGCGCACTTCAAATCGAGCACGCGTTGTTTTGTTTGTGGTCCTCTTTGTGTCATATTGCGAGCTGCTTGATTTCAGCGCTCTCTAGTGTGTGCTATGGAACTAGGAAGTATTAATTCATTTTGAGGCTCTATCTACCGTGAATATGGAATTCTTATTAACTTCAGTGATTATCTAATAGTGAAATATGAATGGCATTTAACCCGTTTAAATGGTAGGCGTGCACTTAGTGACTGTCATCACATAATTAGTACACAATAAGTGGACATTCTCTAAGGTCTCCCTTACGCTACTTTTTATTCTTTTTAAACAATTAACTGTGTGTTCTTCAAGTACTTACAGAATTATTAATCGTGTGAAATAATATATATGTTAGACCTGGGAGGCGGTACACATTTTATTGACGTGCGTTTTTACCGTGGAAGTGTGGATTATGTGTAGGAAGAAATTAGTGTAATTAAAAGGATTTATCAGTGTCTTTTGAAACCGCCTGGAACTTATTTGGTATTGTGTGCGCCTTTCTTTAAAAGAAATCAATTCGTTATTAGAATTGAGTTGTTACAAGATTAAATCACCCGTAATCTGATACCTATCTATCCACGGTTTATGATAAGAAATATACATTAAACGAAATTCAGTGATAATAGACTTTAAAATGTTATGAGGTTAATCACCTGTTCAATGCGGGCTTAATGTTAAATCAGCTTAAAGTGTCATTCAGTTAGCATGTGAATTGATTGTGAAGTATACTTCGTTCTGCACTTAAACTTGGGTTATAAAAGCAGCTGAGGATCACAAGTCACGTCTGAAATAATAGAGCGGATTAACAGCATTTTAATAAGCTTAATGTTCTTATTTGGTGTAATTGAGGAAATATTGTGTTGTACTAGGAGTGATTTAAAGTTTACATCTATCGTATCAGACCAATAATAGAGGACTGAGTGATAGGCAATTAAAATTAAACACGTTTTTGTAGCGTGTGTTACTTTGCGAGGTGAATGAATTCATGTTTAAGTTTCGTGACTGTTCATTCTCATTCCCAGCATGCAACAACCACAACAGCAGACAAAACAGCATCACCAGCGTGACGGGGTCGTTATTAACCACACTGCAAACAATATTGTCAAAAATAACAAGAATATAAATAACAATAACAGTTTAGGTAGCTGTGTGGGCGGTAGAAGCGGCAGTGAAAGCAGTGATAACAATAATGGTAGCCCGACATGCCCAGTTGAGGGCCCGCTCTCCTCTTCAGCATCGTTTGACGTAGGTCCGGCGTCGTCCTTAGCTCCCGTCAGCCTGCTCAGGACTGCATCTAGCTCTACAACAATGGACTCGAATAGCCATAATAATGTTGCTGCTGTCTCTCCAACGGACGGTACTGCCGCCTCCATGCATCAACACACTAACTCCTGGCACCCTCATGTGTACGCCAAGCCGCCAAAGACGCCCACTCCACATTTTATATCGGATATTATGGGCTGGGGACGTAAGAAAAAAACCACCGTCGTGGCGCCTACGCCAATTCGTGCGACGCCGCCCCCAGGTATAATGACACACACTCCAACGCCCGTCTTGTCACGGACACCGCACCCTCCTCCGCCACCCACCCCGTCTCTTACAACAGACGAAGATGATGAGTTAAGCAACGAACCGCTCAATTTGACTACCAAGAGTCGCGACGCTTCTCCAACATCTTCTGTGAGTTCGATTATCGGCGTCACGTCACGAACCCTCACGCCGCCTATGCCTTCGTTAGGAAAAGGGCCACCGAACCATCATCCAAGACCCCCTTCGTTCCGGGAACCAACAGTTAACGGTGTCGACGTTCCTGGTTTACGAACCCCTAACGTCGGTCCTGTCAACGGTCGGACATCCTCTGACGTCTCTTCATCGTCCCCCGTCGCCAAGGGAACCCATCCAGTCAACCGGAACCCTGTCGCCCATCTGAAGGGTAAGTCCAATGTTATTAACTTATCTTGACATAATATCTTGACTTATTAACTTAACACCTTAAGAAAGTTGTTTTGTTGTCGTGAGCTGTATGTTTATTCAGCGTAAAAAAATAATAACCGGCCTAGCGCTTGATCGTACTCCATAGGCAGCGTTCCCGTTTTTCTCTAAAGTGTATGTGTGTTATTTATTTTAACTAGCGAGTCGAACTACTGATTAGCTTTTTCAAAGTGCTGTAAACATAAAGTAGCCGTACGACTCTAATGTGAACAGTGTAAATGTTATATTCTGGTACGCTGTTTGCAGTGCGGTTATCATGAAGCAATCTATTGAAGCTCAGAGTTTCAGCAGTCGAATAACGCCTAATATTATATTAAATAATGTACTGTTTATACAGTATATAAAGTTACCATTGCACTGTATGTTCGCTTGTCGCCGGAATAAATCATATCATTCATGTAAGCGTGTGACCGGCAATTGAAGGTTGATTTCTAGCATTTGTTTAGCGATTTTCCGTGAATTTAATAACAATAATTGTGAATTAGATAATGATATTGTGCGTTGGACATGGGAAGTTATGCTGCAGTCAGGAAATACTCAGATATCGGCCCTAGTAAGCTTCTGCGAAGTTAAAAATTAATTTTAGTGATCAACAAAGATGATGATAATTTCCAACAGTAAAAACCGTTACACAGCTCAACTAGGGATTAATTTTCATTTCCGAGTAGCATTTAAGATATGTTTTGGAACGTATGATGAAACAGGATATGTCTTCCTACTCATGTATTTGACTAGAATATCGTAACACATGTGGTTGCATGTTCGAAATGACTTTATATAAACTAGAAGAGAGGAATCTAGAATATTCCTGTGAATCCCATTTGCTATACTTTGCTAATGATGTGTTTCCTTTCTTGCAATTAAAGTGTACTTAACCGCAACGAGCGAGAGGCTAAATCGTCCACAGCCAGGCCCATTCACGGAGACCGACTGCGGCTTTCTCTACAGAGCCCTTGTGCGATACTACTGTAACTGTTAATTTGTGGTTTTGTTCAAATAACACGGCTATAAAAATTTCAAGAACGCATAAATATTGAACGGAACCTTGCGTATTTTAAAAATATGCTTTCTTCTGTAAAAAAAGTACTTTGTGTGTAAAAAAGAATTTCCATTCAACTGACTGTTTGATATGCATGGATAAATTATAGCATTATTGTTCTTATGAAAATGCATTTAAAATTATTGTAGGACATTAATAATTGCTGCACAGCTTTGTTGATTCTTTTCCGTTTTCTTCCTGTTGTATAGTTCAGTATATTAGCTCTTTACCATTAGGCCTACTGAATTTACATTTAAATTCTTTAAAATGAATTTATGAGAAACAATATTTTTGCCAGTAATCCCTTACTGAAACTCTATGACAATGAGATAACAATGACAGTAGGATGATAGGACTGATTTCTCTATTTGTATAGAAATCAGTTTATGAAGTACTGCAGAATGAAATCCTTGGTTCCGTTTTACTCCTAGTTTCCCGAATGAATTAATTGCTGTGTGGTGAAAACCTTAACAGCCTTACATATAACAACAATTGGGTAAATGGTTGTTTACTATCAGAATATACCCGTCGTGGCTACCAATTTTATACCATTAACAATGTTATTAGGGCGTGCATGTTCTCCACATAAGAAATATCTCTTTCATAAACTCGCGTGGTGGTGGTGGTGGTGGTGGTGGTGTAGGAATGTACTGTTAAACGACCTTTTAAATACATGTTCCATATCTACTGAGGAATTAGGCGAAGTTTATGAAGAATTATAAAGCTCGTTCTTCATAACGTGATTTGGCGTTCTCAAGTATTTAATTGCCTTGCGATGTAATCGACCCTTAGCTGTGCGCAAGTCTCAAACACTCGCTCCGTCTCCTTCTTCCCCATTCCAACACCCTTCCCACACCCCGCGTACGCTCTGGATACGTTATAATTAAGCTTAGGTACAATTCCATGTTTATTTCGCTTCAAATTTGACCACTAAATTAGACATCGCATTGCAGCTAAATTAAGAGCCTCAATTCTAAAGAATGAATGAGATTATATGTACACTGAAATAAAAACTAAACGTCTTCAAATGCAGTACGATACTTTTATCGGTTCTAGCTATAAATGGAATGGTTTAACAGTCGTTACAAAACTAATTTTCATTCGCAGTTGCTACGTACTTTAATTAACACATCAGGGTCTTTATGGAATTAAATTAACTAAAAGGTAGACACTTCTATAATCACCATATATTTTCAATTGGTATAATAATAAACGTTATTTGGATTTAAATGCCTCGAAATATTCACCCAATGCTGCGATGCGTAAAACCGATGTTTAGTGTAGAAAAATATTACATTTTTGTGTTAATCCCATTCTACCTTTTGGTGGCTCCACCGGCTATCGTTGTTACTTGCAGAGCGTGACTGTATATTCCTTTACTGTCTGCCTTTCAATCAAGAAACATAGCAAATGGTTTGGCGTTAGTTACAGAAATTGTCTAAAATCAATTAACGCCATTGTGATAATAAGACTTCCTTGGTAATTAAGACAGCAACTTAGACAACAAATTTCTCCTCTCTCGCGCTGCGTTGTTATAAAATGTCATATACAGCATAATACTGATGTAATGCTTAGTTACTGATCGAATAATCGCGCCTATTAACACACTGCATTCGGGTGATGAGTGGATTCGAACCCCACCGTCAGCTGTCCTGTGATTTACCATTTTCATTTCCAAGCAAATGTCGGGACAGCTTCTATTCATAGGACACAGCCGATTATTTCCATTCCATTACTCAATTTTATTCAACATCATTCACTTCATTATAATTAGCTCTTCAATTGAGATTGGCGACAGGAAGGGCATCCGGCCGTACAAAGACGTCATAAACGCGTATCAAGAAACGGGACTAAGTAGTAGGCGTACCCTGATGTAATGTTTCATTGTGTACTTATTCTGGAAACTTGCATTTTATAATTTATTATGTATAGAAATGCGTTTTTGTATTTAAATGCAGAGAATTCAATGATGGTGCATTATGCAGAGTATTATATACTTCCCTATTTAAGTGAATCCCTTAATGATCTTTCCTATATTTCATTATTCATTACTGGTGATGATAAAAATAACAATTACAGAATACGACCGGTTGTACTAGACGTACTCTTCTTGTGCTGAGAGTTGTGGGATTGGATATTGGCAGTACTTACAGTAAATGCGACAGGCTATGTCCAGAGACTTGCTGGTATATGAATGAATTGTCTTGTCGGCAAAATTTCGGCACTCTGGCGTCTATTAAAACCCTCAACTAATAAAAGCGACTTTTTAGTCGCGTAACTCATGATGAAATTTTAAATTAATATGTGTGGCAAATAATAACTAAAATTAAAGATACAAAACTGTGTAGCTATAAAGCATACTTCTAACTAGGCAACATTGAAAATCATATCTTACAAACAAACTTTATTAATATTTGGAGCTTTTAACATCACAAATGATTATTATTATTATTATTATTATTATTATTATTATTATTATTATTATTATTATTATTATTATTATTATTCCTTCCGATGAGGCCTGCCAAGGACCACGTGCCAATTTCAGTTCAGTTCTTCATACTTTGTTGTTTTCTCTTCCGCTCCTTCCAAAATTCGTTCATCCTTTCACTATGCTGTTTCCTTCTGTTCTCGGACCACTTCGCACCAGGCCTCTTGTTCAATCTTCCTTGGAATCCTTCCATACTTACTACCCTCTTTCTAAAATTTCTCTGTCCATAATTTCTTCTTCTCTTATATTATTTCTTTCTAAATCTTTCTTTACTTCTTGAATCCAGCTAGTTGTTGCCTTTTTGTCCCAAAGGTACTTGGAAATCCTTTTTGTCAATTTGGAATCATCCATTCTGTAAATATGTGCGAAAAATTGCAATCTCCTTTTTCTTATGGTTTCTGTTATGTTTTCTATGTTCCTGTATATTTCATCATTAGATCTTCATTTCCAGACATCTGTTGTTTTCACAGGACCTCTAAGATGTTTCTCATGATTCTCCTTTCTAGTACCTCAAGTTTATCTAATCTATAGTTTAGTACCAGGCATTCACTTGCATAATTATAAGCATTCCGGTTTCACCACTGTAGTGTAGTGCTTTATTTTAAGATTTTTAGATAGACATTTTTTGTTATAAAAATTCTTTGTGATACCATATGCTCTTTCCAACTTGTGTACCCTTTCTTCCACTGCAGATTTGTCTAAACCATTTTCTTGAATTATTTTTCCCAGATATTTGAATTTCGTTACTCTTTCCACTGGACCAATATCTGTTGCCAAAAATTTTTGAACATTCTTGATGTTAGTAATAAAGTTTGTTTTTCTACGGAGATTCTCAAACCTGTCTTGTTGGCTATTTCTTCCAAGAGATTGATTTGTGTTGTTGCACTTGTTTTCTGACAACTTTGGGGAGAAAAAACAAAGGCACTGAAATAAATTGCCTAGCATTTGCAGACGATTTTCCTGTATTGTCAGATTATTATTATTATTATTATTATTATTATTATTATTATTATTATTATTATTATTATTATTATTATTATTATTATTTTATATTTCCCGTGGTTTCTTGAGAAATTATGAATTGCCATTGAAATTGAACGATTATTTTTGAAGTGAGAAAAACTGACCGCTTACACTGTCTAAATCATTACCAACCTGTAGAATCCAAGCAGCAATGGATATACGTATTATTTCATGGGGAAATGCCTTTGCATTTTGACTGGCTAATTTCGTTACGGTAATACAGTCAGTTAAATGCTAATAATAATAGTAATTGTAATAACAATAACAATAATCATAATAATAATGAACGAGTTGACTACGTGGTACTAGACGTGTAGTTGTGAGCTTATATTCAGGATATGGAGGGTTCGAACCCCACTGTCGGCAGCTCTGAAGATGCGTTTGTATGGTTTCCCATTTTACACCAGGTAAATGCAGATAATGTACCTTAATTACTGTAAAGCTTCGACTGCTACCTTCCGAGTCCTAATCCCTTCTTACCCCATCGTGGCTAAAAAGTCTAAAAGTTAGTGCGACGTTAAACACATACCACAACAATAATATTGATTTTACGTCCCACTATTTATTTTTACAGCTTTACACCAAGGTGCCGGAAATTTGCCTTACCAAATTTATTTTACCTACTGATAAAAATACCGACGCCAGGCTGGCGTATCTGAGCATCAATAAATACCACCGGACTGAGCCGTGATCGAACCCGCCAGCTCGGGCTCCGTAAGCCAGAACACTGTCTTCTGAGCCACTCATTACGGTAATAATAATAATAATAATAATAATAATAATAATAATAATAATAATAATAATAATAATAATTAGAAGCAGAAGAAGAAGAAGAAAAATTCAGTTTTAAGTCACCAGTTTTGTTCGATTATCGGTAAGGCTTTGATATTCATGGCAGGGACAATTATTTCTTTTCTTTTTTTCGTTTATCGTGGAATTTAATGCGTAATGAAATTTATTTTGAATAAGTAATTATTAAGCTTTCCCATAATTTGGGACTGCCTAAACAAAAGAGTTAAGCAGTTTTATATTCCAGTATTTACAAAAATGTAACATTTCCTAAGTATACTTGTTTCGGATTAATGTATGATACGTAGGCCTATATAAACATTAAGATACAATAAAGTTTTCCGAATTTCCGTATGTAGAGTAGATCATGACTATGAGGCATTCCTCACTGGCTATTCTATATTGTACACTATCCTGACTTCTATTGCACGCATGCCTATAATTTCAGCTATTTTCTGTTTAAGGCCATATTCTGCAATTTATTTATCTTATTGATATATGGACGACCTTGGTGTTTCGATCATTTATTATGTATTTAAATTATTAGAGTTATTTGAAGCCCACTATGAACTTCACGTTGTATATTATTTCCGCATAATTATTTTACGACCAAATAACATGTTGCACACTTACACATCTTCATCAGAATTATTAGACTAGTGCAGCTGTAGATAAGATACATATGTAAAAGTGCCTTCATCAGATTTATTTCGGGTTTTACTATCTATGTACTTACTTAAATTGCATACCGATGTTTACATAAGGGAACTTATGTACCTTATGTTGACAGCCCACCGGGCTGAAAACTCAAACTAGAATTTATGCTGTTAGCTTCCCGCACGTTAAGAGCTCCTGCGAGATATAGTTCCCACATCTAAGCATCTCTTAAAATCTCTAGCAATTGAAGGGACATTAAACAAATAGCATGGTTTATTGTTATTAGATTTTGTGTGCAATAAATTGAATGTCTTCTTCGTTAATTAATGATTTTATATGAGATGCTTTCCCCTCCCTTAAAGAACGATTTTTATTCATAGTACATTTAATGGAAAGCCACAGCCTGTTTCTAGTCATTCGACAGGATCAGGAATGGAATGAATGAAGCCCCTATCTAGCGGCGAATTGTGCCGGCTGCCGAATCCTGTCGCACCCCTCTGGGGCAATGATTAATGGATGACAAATGGAATTAAATGATATTAGAGAGTGTTGCTGGAATTAAAGATGACAGGGAAAAACTGGAGTACTCGCAGAAAAACCTATCCCGCCTCTGCGTTGTCCAGCACAAATCTCACATGGAGTGACCGGGATTTAAACCACGGAACCCAGCGGTGAGAGGCCAGTGTGCTGCCGCCTGAGCGCCGGAGGCTATATAGTACATTTAGTAGCCTACAAATATTTTCACCAAACGCATTCTTATCTAGTTCTAATTTTTATAGTCTAACAATTAAATCACATTATTTCAAACGTAATATCTAACAAACAAGAGCTAATTTCTTTTCTTGTGAGACAGGTCCGTGATTCTAACGTATAAATAATAAAGTAATTAACGAATAAATAATAAATTAATAAGCTAATAACTTATATATACGACTTGCAACTGTAGACTGAAAATGACAAATTTTGGAAGACTGAACAAACGTCAGACTTTGCTCTAGATACTGTGCAATATATAATGTGCCTGGTTTAATGTAATATTAAATTATAATATAATTCCTTGTATCATGCATTATACAAATCAAACAATTTGTATGAGTAGTTTTCACCATATACATAAAAACGATGTATTTCCGCAAATAAAACAGCGAATGTTTTAGTTAATATAGATCTGTGAGCCAACCGGTACGGAGGATTTTGAATAACCTGATATAAACGCCTTTAGTAAATACCGAGCTCGATAGCTGCAGTCGCTTAAGTGCGGCCAGTATCCAGTAATCGGAAGATAGTGGGTTCGAGCCCCACCGTCGGCAGCCCTGAAGATGGTTTTCCGTGGTTTCCCATTTTCACACCAGGCAAATACCGGGGCTGTACATTAATTAAGGCCACGGCCGATTCCTTCCACTTCCTAGACCATTCCTATCCCATCGTCGCCACAAGACATATCTGTGTTGGTGCGACGTTAAGCAAAATAGCAAAAACAAAAAACAAAAAACCTTTAGTAAATTTTAAGGTTAGATAATTCTCTCACGTGGTCCTTAGGCCTGTGTAACACAATGAAATGAATATCTTTAGAATTTCAAATAGTGTTTCTGTGGTGACCTACAATATATAGATCAGAACTCAGTACCGTGTAACCGTATACCCTCCTAGTTCATTTTCATTAATATAAAACTTTTTATTAAGATAAGCATCTATGATCTTTGTTCCAGGAATCTCGTATTGATAGTTTATTTTCGGGAATATTTGAAACTGAGCAGTATGAAGCTGCTGCGTTTTTTAGTTTATTCGTATCATACATTATGTCTCATAAATTATTGAAAATCAGTAAAACAACACGCACCTAACTGCAATTAATTCTGACCTTTACTTCTTTCATGTCACATTATTTATTACACATGACTGTTGTTTCATTTCCTTTGTTTTACAATTTGTTTTACGTCGCACCGACACACATAGGTTTTATGGCGACGATGGGATGGAAAAGGCCTAGGAGTGTGAGAGAAGTGGCCGTGGCCTTAATTTCTTAAGGTACAGCCCCAGCATTTGCCTGGTGTAAAAATGGAAAACCACGGAAAACTATCTTCAGGGCTGCTGATAGTGGGGTTCGAACCCACTATCCCAGCGCAGTTGTGCGCCCCTAACCGCCCGGCCAACTTGCCCGGTCATTTCCATTTTAGGGGTTACCATAATCTTGGTCATCAGCCGTAGCCTATTTAATTCCTGTGTGACAGTGTATATTACTGGTGTCTTCGGGGGAAAGGTTCTATGGAACTGCCAATAAGATTTCCTCTTACCAGCTTCCTAGAGTGAGAAAAACTCCGGGAAAATATAAACTCTCCCCCTGGATTCCTGCCTCTGTCCTTCAGAGGAAATAATAATAATAATAATAATAATAATAATAATAATAATAATAATAATAATAATAATAATAATAATAATAATAATAATAATAATAAAGGAATGTTTTACGTCATGCTCCTTGTCTGAAAGGTTGGCGCCGAGGTCTTCGATTCAGAGGGTCCCAGATTCGATTCCCGACCGAGTTGAGTATTTTTATCATGTGTGGTTAATTCCTCTGACGCGGGGACTGCGGTTTTTTGTTTGTCTCAGTACCCTCCTCTTCATATTTGCACAACACATCACATAACCAAGAACCACAGAAACACGCAATAGTATAAACATCCCTCCACATAGGGTTGGTTTCAGAAAGGCAATCCGGCCGTAGAACAGGGACGTCACTAGGGTGTAGTAAAAACCGCGGAAGAAGACTGTTATTAGTTTTACGTAGCACTAACTACTATTACGTTTTTCAGAGACGCCGAAGAGCCGGAAACTTGATCCTCAGGCTGTTTTTAACATTTTTAAAATTTTTTTTCTGCTGTTAAATCTACCGACTCATGACTGGCGTGTTTGAGTACTTTCAAATCCCACTGGTCTGAGCCGGGATCAAACCCACCAGTCTGCTCTCAGGAAGCGTCTGAACTACTCAAACCACCGCAGAAAAAATAGTTTACTAATCCATCTTACTGATAGAGATCTTAGGTATCTCAGGCTTGCGATTGTTTCAGCAGCTTCTCTCGGATATCGGCCGAAAAATCATTATGTATGAAATAAAGAGCACCTACATTCTTGAATACGACTTTATTTCCGACCTATATGTATTACAGAGGATTACTTCATGGCAATATGTGTACCGAATGTTGTAATATATCTATCTTCCGTTTCCTGTAATTGCAGTTGTACATCGGGATGTATAAATACTGAGAAAGTATACTAATTCATTGTGTCTGCCGGCGATGAAATTCTTGATTAAGTACAGTACATAGACGTATGTTTCGAACTTCATTACAGATGTATTCAATTAAAAGAGTTCTTTGGTCAGTTCGTTTGCTCCTGCAGAAATTAAAACATATTTGTTCTTCCACCTGCTTTTATATTACAAGCTGCTGCATAATTTTCCTGTGCCGTTTTAATTTCCGCAGTATTGCATAGATGCAATTGTGAGTACGTAATCATTGTTAACGTACCCTGAATTTACGGAAATAATAATAATAATAATAATAATAATAATAATAATAATAATAATAATAATAATAATATCTGTCCCCGTAGCGTACCGGTTAGCACGATTAGCTTCTGTCCTCAGTGGCCAGGGATCGATTCCCGGTAGGCGTACTGCCAGAAATTTAAGAATGGCAGGAGGGCTGGTATGTGGTTAACGATGTACATTCAGCTCGCCTCCGTTGGGGTTGTGCCTGAAAAGTCCTCGGGATGAGGGTACGAGTTTACTTTATGAATAATAATAATGTTTTCTTTCGTACAAGTCAAAACACCAGACCAGCTAATAAGATGCATGTCGATGTAATCCATGTCGACCTTAGAACATGTATATCGAAACAAAGCCATTAAAGCTGTTGGTGAGACGTAAAACTAAAATAATAATAATAATAATAATAATAATAATAATAATAATAACATGGTTATTTTTTCTTTCTACATCAACACAGATAGACTTTATGGCGACGATATGGGACGAAAGGCCTAGGGTCGGGAAATAAGCGACCGTGTTCTTAATTAAGGCACAGCCCCAGCATTTGCCTGATGTGAAAATGGGAAACCACGGAAAACCATATTCTCGGCTGCGGACAGTGGGTTTCGAATCTCCCGAATGCAAGCTGACAGCTATGTATTATTATTATTATTATTATTATTATTATTATTATTATTATTATTATTAATTCTTTAATTAATGAATTAATTAAAAGTGTTGGAAATTCTGATGAATCAAGGTACTTATCTGTAATATTCTGTGAAATCAGGCCGCTAACTATTCCCGACTTGAAACACACGATGGTATAAAGAAAAATAAAGTTGTATTATTACTACGAATTCGAAAGCTCAAGAAAGCTTAAACACGTTGCTTCTGTATCAACACCTTGAGTAATTTCGAATATTTCGTAACTGTGGCAACATATGATCTCGCTAGTTTTATTGGCATTTTATATAAAGCATCAAATTGAAAGCAGAACTGCAGGATATCTCAAAATCAACATTACTGCCTAGGTGGACTTGTAAGAAGAAAGAGACCGAAGTATAAAGTAGGGAAGGGGGCCGCGAAAGCCGAGTGTTAGGTCTATCCTTATTACCTACTCGCAAAGGTGGCCGCAGTTCGAATACCGGCAGTACAGCACATGCGCGGTTTTCGAAATGAGAACTCACGTCCTAGTGGTTAGGATTTCATGTAAGACTAGAGATTCCATGACTGTCGAGTGTTCCGCTAAACTGCAACCCTAGCTTTTAAAGTATTAAGTCGTGAAAGTCTCACGTTTTTACTTGTAGTTGCTGTTCACTCAAGCACATCTTGTGGGCTCAAACGACTCGTATTTGTTGATTGAGGCACTTCTCATAAATTGCCAGTAGTACCAACTTCACTACTTATATAATAGACTGTAGGAGCATTATAGTTTAAATAGTGCTTAGCACATCATGATGAAAATCATTTCTTTGTTATATTCTTAAACTAGTTCTTACCCACGGCTTCACTCGCGAGGATTTCGTAATTTGATAAAATAAATCGTTCTCCGGTACTGCAATGAGACATTATCTGAAAATCCCTAAAGTACGTATAAAAACTCGCCAAAAAATTGTGTTTCATTTGTCCCAGAACCTGCTTGTAGTCCATGTTTGTTTTATTGCCTTTTGGGGCTAAGATGAACGGCTACTTGTAGAGCTAACCCTGGAATATGCGAAGTGGAACTCTACATGTGAGAAACAGTCCTCTCTTAAGTCGGAAGGAAAAGGAGTGTCTCTTCATTTTCAAAGGAGATTCCAGATACCAATTTTCACGTCTGTAACATCTACAGTTTTTGAGATAGAAGTATTCTCATAAAAAGATTTCAACTCCTTCTTCTCTGCTTTCCACCACCTACCGCATTAAGTGGGCTTTCCGAAAACAAAAAGTACGTGTTTCTTTATTTTGAAAGGAGATTCCAAACACCAATTTTCACGTTTCAAAGAGGGATTCAACCCCATTTTCGGTTCTTCTTCCCACCCTTACCCTACATTTAAGTGAATTTTCCGAGAATTTTCCGAAAACCGAAAAGTACGTTTCTTTATTTTTAAAGGAGATTCCAAACACCAACTTTTACGTCTGTAACATGTTAAGTGTTTGAGATATTCTCACCGTTCACCGCATTTTCACTTCTTTTAACCCCCCTTAAGTGGATTTTTCGAAAACAAAAAGAATGCTTGTTTCTTTGTTTTTAAAGGAGATTTCAAATACCAATATTTACATCTGTAACATATTAAGTTTATGAAATATACTCGTTTTAAAAAATTCGCCCACTTTTTCACCCTCCTTAAGAGGATTTTCCGAAAGCAAAAAGGTGTGTTTCTTTATTTTTAGAGGAGATCCCAAATACCGATTTTCACGTCTTTAAACTGTTCAGTTTTTATGATATAGATTTATTTACTCATTTTAAGAATTAACCCCACTTTTCACCCCGTTAGCGACAGAATATCCATAAGTCCTTCCTTAGTGAGCACCTACACTGTAATATAAACGTAGACCTATCCCCATCATTTCATTTCTTTACGTCCAGTAGTTTTGGCTCGGCGATGATGAATCAGTCAGTCAGGACATGTTATTTTATATATCTAGATAAGAGTAGCACCTGGTGTCATCCGTGAGGGCGTGAGAACTGTCACTAAGACCGCTGAGATATGAATCCCGGTCAACAAACATGAGATTTTCAAAATAGAAATCGGCCGAAATAAGACTCTCGTTCCTCCGTCTGATGATACTAAAATCTATGGGCGGATTGCTGAAACGGCATTTAGACGATGTGTACGGTTAAGTATGGCTGCCGCATTGCGAAGACGTTATTTATCACTTAAACACTCTCTAATACTGATGTTCAACCGGCCATGTTTAAACACTGCTGAGAAAACTGTTTAGCCTCAAATCAGAGGTGATGTACCACGAAACATATGACACAGTGTCAACTTGACTACAATTCTTGTCAACCGAAATCTTTTTTTATATTTGGGATAATTTTACCGGAATTATAGGTCACCTCGACTACATCCATGTCAGAATAACTTGTCTCGATCGTCAGAGCGCTGCCACATACATACCCAAGCGGGATACATTTATTACCTTTACTGCCATGTAAGCAGACATAATAGTGACACTAGAAAGTAGGTCGTGTGTGTGGGTGGTTCTTTTTGCGTATAATCGTCATAGTAGTGGTGAGTAAGGGGTGCGGCGCCCCCCCCCCCCGCCCACACTTTGTGGAAAAACATATTTTTGTTCCATTTTAGCTGGTTGAAGCTAGGAATTTTATTATTATTATTATTATTATTATTATTATTATTATTATTAAAAAGGGAACAATTTGTGCAAGCTCTGTTCTTATCAATTGATTCTTTTCTTTATTTAATTATTAACAAAATTATTAACGGAAATACGCACAAAATGTCGCGGCTAAGCGATTTGTATAGCGCCACAGCAAGTAGTGAAGACTTCGCAAATGTTATGAGGAAGGGTAGCAGGGGTATTTTTTTGCCAAAGTTGTGGACACTGAGGTATGATTCACCTGCTTGCCGCGCGCATTCGGTAGTCTGGCAGTCTCTTTAGTGTCAAGTCAAATACTAAATGATTTTACGTGTATAATCACGCCATACTTCTATTTAATTGTAATACATGTGTTCGCTTGGTGAAAGGTTTTTTGTATAGTATTGAATCAAAATCTCAAAAAACTATTATTACCGCGCTTAAGTTGCTAAACTGTCAACCTTTACCTCTCTCTCATAATTCGCTCAAAGAGCATCAAAAACTTAACCATTTTGTAGCTTTTTTTGTTTGCAGTTTTGGTGTGTATAGCTCCCGCCCGCTATATCCCTCAAATTCCGATATGTTTTGTTGCCACGAACCTACTACGCTGGCGTAGCAGGGGGAGAGGTGATACTCCCACGTGGCGCGTCCCAGGTGGCGGATAGGGGGGGCCTAATCGGCTTGCCGGCGGACTTGAGGGAAATAAAATACCTCTCGCGCACCAAACACACTACCCCCTGTGGGTGGGGGTCGCAGATGAAGAATAAACCCACGGTATCCCCTGTCTGTCGTAAGAGGCGACTAAAAGGGGCCCAAGGGGCTCTCAACTTGGGAGTGTGGATTGGCGACCACGGGGCCCTTAGCTGAGTCTTGGTATTGCTTCCACTTACTTGTGCCAGGCTCCTCACTTTCGTATATCCTGTCCGACCTCCCGTGGTCAACTCTTGTTCTTTTCCGATCCCGACGGTATTAGAGCATTCGAGGCCTAGGAAGTCTTTCATTTTCACGCCCTTCGTGGGCCTTGCCTTTCTTCGTCCGTTACTTCATCTTTCGAAGTGACGGATCCCTTCTTTCTTCCTCTTTTCTCTCTCTCTTTACCCCCTGTGGGTGGGGGACGCAAGCGAATAATACACGCACGGTATCCCCTGCCTGTCGTGAGAGGCGACCAAAAGGAGCGACCAAGGGATGATTGAATTAGAACCATGATACTACTTTTGATTCGAACCATCACGCGGGGAACACCGTGGGTTGCCTGTTCTTGCGAGTAGTACCACTAGATTAGGTACGAAATAGGTTTGTGATTAGTAGCAGCAAAGAGGCTGGTCTCTGGGTTTCCAGTACCCGTGCGTCGTACCCATGTGAGCAGCACCGCGGGTCTGGGCGTTGCCTGTGAGTTGTGCCACTATATGAGCTCACCGTGGGTCTGCGTTGCCTATGATTAGTACCCACTATGTGAGGAACACCACGGGAATACCGGCACCCGTGACTAGTACACCTAGGTGAGGAACCTCATCGGTTTGCGTTGGCTATGAGTGGCGCCATTGTGTGAGAAACACCATAGGTCTGCGTTATCTGTACGAAGTACAATACTTGTGAGTAGTACCATCTTGTGTGGAACACCGTGAGTCTTTGCTACTTTTGATTAGTATCCCAACATGACAAATACCATGGTTCTACTTTACTCGCGACATGTACCATTCTGTGGGGCCTTAGACATGGATTTTGGACCCCTTTAGACATCAAGCATCCTCGATTCAGGATTATGCTTTATAAGCGGTCCCTTGATCAGTAATACTATTATTTATGACCTTTTTTGCGTCGGATCCACTGTTTTTTGTTTGTTTGTTTTTGTTTTTTTGTCTTTTTTGGGTTCATGTCCATCCATTCATTCTTCATGACATTTTCTTATTATTTGGTCAGTGGATGATTTTGAATTTTTTGTTGCCATTTCATTTCGTACCATTAGGGGCCGATGACCTCGATGTTAGGCCCCTTTAAACTACAATCATCATCATCATCATCATCATCACAACGTTTTGTTGTCTGTACCTTTTTTGCCCCCCTCCCCCCATTTCTAATTCCCAACCGCTGTTACTGCTAATTCAGGTACGTTTTCGGAAACTATGACATAGGAAAAGGCAAGTAGTTGGAAGGAAGAGCTGTCCCAGTATTTGCCTGATGTACATATGGAGAATGTACGAAAAACAATCTTCAGGGCTGCCGATGGTGCGTTACGAACGTATGATCTCCAGAATGCAATCTACATTTGTATGGCCCGTTCAACTCATTGGGTTACACAGTACTATAGTTCCATCTTCCCTTCGCCGAAGCTATTTAGATTACACTCACCGTAAAAACGCTATAATCAAAACTACACTTCCCCGTACGGTGGCGTGTCGCTTTAGTTTGATAATATAATGAGATTTTATTTCCACTAAAAGCGATATTCGTATCTGTGGGCAAGTCGTCAAGGAAGACGACAGCGACTAAAGTTTGGCTCACACACACCAACGAATTTCATTGGTTGTGACAAGCAGAGACTTACATGGAAGGTGTTTCTATTTCCATTTTCAAAACAATATTGAAATTTTAGCGGGTGAACATTGTTTAAACAATGGAAGACTGTCATCGACTTAGACGTTTCTTAGGAAGACGTTGTCTAAGGCTTCAGGCTAGTCTCGTTTCTGCAATCGGCCTTATATTTTCCTTTTTTACGGTTTGCTTTAAATCTCACCTAATTTATAACTGTTAGGTTCCTCAGTCTGCTGGAACTAATTTTGAGTAATACATTTAAAAATTAGCTGCCACACCCGGGGGCCCGGGTAAGATTCCCGGCTCCGCCACGAAATTTGAAAAGTGGTACGAGGGCTGGAACGAGGTCCATTCTCCCTCGGGAGGTCAACTGAGTAGAGGTGGGTTCGATTCCCTCCTCAGCCTTCCTCGAAGTGGTTTTCCGTGTTTTCCCACAAATGCCGGGATGGTACATATTTTAAGGCCACGGCCTCTTCCTTGTCTATCCCTTCCAATCTTCCCATCATCCCGCAAAGCCCCTGATCAGCATAGCAGGTGAGGCCACATGGGCGAGTTACTGGTCCTCCTCCCCAACCCAATGTATCACGCTACAGGACACTGCTCTTGAGGCGTTTGAGGTGGGATCCCTCGCTGAGTCCGAGGGAAAATCCAACCCTGCAGGGAAATACATTTATAAACTACCCGAAAGAGAAAACTCACGGTAACAATATTACACTTTAAAAAAGAAACACACCGGGCGAGTTGGCCGTGCGCGTAGAGGCGTGCGGCTGTGAGCTTGCATCCGGGAGATAGTAGGTTCGAATCCCACTGCCGGCAGCCCTGAAGATGGTTTTCCGTGGTTTCCCATTTTCACACCAGGCAAATGCTGGGGCTGTACCTTAATTAAGGCCACGGCCGCTTCCTTCCAACCCCTAGGCCTTTCCTATCCCATCGTCGCCATAAGATCTATCTGTGTAGGTGCGATGTAAAGCCCCTAGCAAAAAAAAGAAACAACTTAATTAAAACAGAATGACATGAAAGAATATCATCAGAATCTATCACGTACTTAGGAACATGAAATCACGAACTTACACTGACTGACAGAGCAAATGCAACACCAAGAAGGAGTGGTCAGAACTTTATGCCAATTGCAGGGTAGACTGACGTCACTGAGGTATGCTCATGATGTGAAATGCGCCGCTGTGCTGCGCACGTAGCGAACGATAAATGGGACACGGCGTTGGCGAATGGCCCACTTCGTACCGTGATTTCTCAGCCGACAGTCATTGTAGAGCGTGTTGTCGTGTGCCACAGGACACGTGTATAGCTAAGAATGCCAGGCCGCCGTCAACGGAGGCATTTCCAGCAGACAGACGACTTTACGAGGGGTATGGTGATCGGGCTGAGAAGGGCAGGTTGGTCGCTTCGTCAAATCGCAGCCGATACCCATAGGGATGTGTCCACGGTGCAGCGCCTGTGGCGAAGATGGTTGGCGCAGGGACATGTGGCACGTGCGAGGGGTCCAGGCGCAGCCCGAGTGAAGTCAGCACGCGAGGATCGGCGAATCCGCCGCCAAGCGGTGGCAGCCCCGCACGCCACGTCAACCGCCATTCTTCAGCATGTGCAAGACACCCTGGCTGTTCCAATATCGACCAGAACAATTTCCCGTCGATTGGTTGAAGGAGGCCTGCACTCCCGGCGTCCGCTCAGAAGACTACCATTGACTCCACAGCATAGACGTGCACGCCTGGCATGGTGCCGGGCTAGAGCGACTTGGATGAGGGAATGGCGGAACGTCGTGTTCTCCGATGAGTCACGCTTCTGTTCTGTCAGTGATAGTCACCGCAGACGAGTGTGGCGTCGGCGTGGAGAAAGGTCAAATCCGGCAGTAATTGTGGAGCGCCCTACCGCTAGACAACGCGGCATCATGGTTTGGGGCGCTATTGCGTATGATTCCACGTCACCTCTAGTGCGTATTCAAGGCACGTTAAATGCCCACCGCTACGTGCAGCATGTGCTGCGGCCGGTGGCACTCCCGTACCTTCAGGGGCTGCCCAATGCTCTGTTTCAGCAGGATAATGCCAGCCCACACACTGCTCGCATCTCCCAACAGGCTCTACGAGGTGTACAGATGCTTCCGTGGCCAGCGTACTCTCCGGATCTCTCACCAATCGAACACGTGTGGGATCTCATTGGACGCCGTTTGCAAACTCTGCCCCAGCCTCGTACGGACGACCAACTGTGGCAAATGGTTGACAGAGAATGGAGAACCATCCCTCAGGACACCATCCGCACTCTTATTGACTCTGTACCTCGACGTGTTTCTGCGTGCATCGCCGCTCGCGGTGGTCCTACATCCTACTGAGTCGATGCCGTGCGCATTGTGTAACCTGCATATCGGTTTGAAATAAACATCAATTATTCGTCCGTGCCGTCTCTGTTTTTTCCCCAACTTTCATCCCTTTCGAACCACTCCTTCTTGGTGTTGCATTTGCTCTGTCAGTCAGTGTATTTAATGAAATAAATTTATACATTTAAAATTATTTGAGTGTGATTTCATAGAATCTGATGATATTCTTTCAAGAACGAAACATGTCATTCTATTTTATTTTCCTGGCAATGTCGTCTTCTGCGAGAATGGGTCACTTAGAATCACGCGGAATCAACATTTGTTGAGCTTCCCTCCTTGCCCAATAGTTCTTCATTTACATTGACTGTTGTGATTTCTGTTCCGCCGACCAAGTACGTCGTGTTGGTTTCTTCTCGTCTTCCTCAAATCCTCTTGAACCAACAATTTTCCTGATTATATTCCTGTCCTGCAGGTCCGACTCGTTGGCCGAAAGGTCAGCGTACTGGCCTTCGCTTCAGAGGGTCCCGGGTTCGATTCCTGGCCGGGTCGGGGATTTTAATCGTTTCTGATTAATTCTTCTTGCTCGGGGACTGGGGTTATGTGTCCATCCCAACACTCTCCTCATCATATTCAGACAACATTCCACACTACCAACCACCACAGAAACACGCAATAGTGGTTACATCCCTCTATATAGGATTGGCGTCAGGAAGGGCATCCGGTCGTAAATCAGGGCCAAATCCACATGTGCGACGCAATTCGCATCCGCAACCCTACAGGTGTGGGAAAAAGCGGTAGGAAAAGAAAAGGAAGAAGAAGTAGTAGTAGAAGAATAAGAAGAAGAAGATATTCCTATCCTGCAGATTTAGTGATCCTAATACTTGCTTATACCATTTTGATCTCATACGTCTGATCTGCAAAAATTTGTGTATTCGATAAGTAGGTCTGTTGTTATTCATATTATTCCAAATGGCTTTAAAATTGAATTCGTTGCAGTCTTATTGTATCCTGGTAGTTTATAGATTTATTATTCAAAATTAGTTTCAATGAAGAATTTAACAGTTATAAAGCAACTGATTCGAAATTGAAAAGAGGTGGTTTCAGATATTACTAATAAAATCTCACCGACACAAATGGTTCTTATGGGATGATGTGGGAGTTGGAAGGAAGCGAACGTGGCCTTAATGAAGATCCAACCCCAGCATTTGTATGGTATGGAAATGGGAAAACGGTGGAGAACACCAGGACTGGCGAAGGTGGAGTTCGAATCCACTATCTCCCAAATGCATCCTCACGCCTACGTAGCCCAAACCGCGTAGCCACTTGCTTGGCAAGATTTACAGTCACGTAAACCTATAAGCTAGACCGCTTCCTTGCTTGGGCCTAGTAGCTTTACTTCTTTTATGTCCGTGATAGTTCACAACACCTCTAAAAGAATGTCCGAATTTGTAATACGGGTAGTTTTGTTGTAACAGGTTATTCTTGAGCTGTCTGCGTTGTGGAATATGCCGTACAAAATATGTTAAATAAATTATATGTAGGTACGTTGCTGTATATAATATACACCCTTTCACAAAATTTGCTCTTCCATTCCCCGTGTGCATTCTGGACATAAAATGGACGTAGAAATTGTAGTGTCCTACGGATGTTAATCAGTATGGGGAGGCATCTCTGTAAGGTGAAAATTTATATGTTGCATTTTAATACACATACTCGCCAATCTCGGGCCGTAATAGTGCAGATTACCACTGCAATGTCTTTTTAATAAATTGTTTTGAGGATGTTTTCTCACAATATAGTTTTCAACAGGATTTTTCCTCTTATATTTGCTAGAAAGTGTGTGATTTGTTTCCTTCTTGAACAATTATAACATGTGCGGTTCACTCTAAAACATCATGTTGAAAATAGCCAATAATTTTTTTAAGTTATCTCACCTTCTTCGCAGTACAGCCAATACTGCGTAGCCATATCTTTCAATTTATTTCTAGGACGCACATGATATATCATTTTATTATATCATTTTCTGTACACCTTTTTATTACGGTCTACCGAGGTTTATTTAAGAGAAATCCTAGTTCAAAATCCCTCTAAATGTGTGTTCAAATTGGTAATAGATTTATAGTACCGGTTGTTCATAAGCTACCAAGATTGTGAAACATGCCATATAGAATATATTATATACATAATATGCATGTACTATATAAAATATACACCATGTTCAAAAATTTGCGTTATGTTTCTGATGATACAGGAGGCCTCTTTTGCGTCATATCCTCTCCTATCTTTACCACACAAAAACATTAATAATAACTGACACCCCAGCGAATATTAAGACATAGCTAAAATACGGTAGAAGTGTGTGTGTGTGTGGGGGGTAGATATTTGTCATCAAAGAGTTTACTTAGCTTGATGGTAAGTTTACTTCTGCGACACTTTTCCTGTTTACTCATATGTGAGCTATACCTGTAAGCTAGAATTGAATCCCCGATCTTACGTTGCTACTCTTTCTTGCAAAATTCAGTTACCGTAATCGAGCTGATTCTTTACAGAATCGAAACTAGCCTGGTTGTTATTAATACTATACCGTATTTGTTCCTGCAACTTTTTGGGGGGGAGGGGGCAACTGGTGACAATCCCGGGTTCGAATCCCCGTGACTTCCAGTGAGATTTTCAACATTACCATCACGTGGTAACATGACCCATCCAGCCTTCCACCCTGGTCAAGTGGTCACGTGGATACTCCACCGTCCCCGTCTACTGTCATAAAGTAAGAAGCTGGAGTAAAGAAAATACAGGAAAGAGTTGAAAAAAAAATTCACCCAAATATTCACTTGGCAGATGGTTTGACTTTTTTAATCGCCATTATTCACAGTCATTGAAACTTTTAACCTCGCTTGTCGTGCGGTGGAATATAATGTTAAAATAAAGTTATTGGCTTTACGTCCCACTAACTACTTTTTACGGTTTTCGGAGACGCCGAAGTGCCGGAATTTAGTCCCGCAGGAGTTCTCGTACGTGCCAGTAAATCTACTGACACGAAACCTACGTATCTGAGCACCTTCAAATACCACCGGACTGAGCCAGGATCGAACCTGCCAACTCAACCGTCTGAGCCATTCAGCCCGGCGAAAATAATGTTACGAGCCGTAGGGATTTAACTTCGCACTGTTACAGGCTTTCGGTGACAATGAGAAGGGAAAGTGCTTGGACTGAAAAGGTAGCAGCCATGTTTTTAATATACTTGGTTTGAATATGGGAAACCATCGAGAAGCATTTTTCAGGGTCGTCGACGCGGTACGATTTGAACCCACCACCTCCGGAATGCAGGCTTGGTGACTGAACTATGTATTTGTTTTATTCAGCGTATAATGGTCCTAACAAAAATTTGCTGAAGCTTTTCAGTCGATGAGGACATAGTAAAGCAAATATACAGGAAGTGATGTCAAGAACCAAAACCATGAAAATATTTCAGAAGAAACGATGGCTATAGACATACATATTCTTTATTTAGGGTTAATGTGGATGGGGAAACAATTTTATTTATAAAATAAAGTTCATACGAATATAATTTCGTAGGTCTTGCCAAGACGACTTGGCCGATGACCTAGATGTTAGGTCCCTTCTAACGACAAACATCATCATCATCATCATCATCATCATCATCATCATCATCATCATCATCAAGCCAAGACGATGTGACTACAGGATCCCACACCACTAACCACAAATTCTTCTTCTTTTCTTCTTGTTCTTCTTGTTCTTCTTCTTATTATTATTATTATTATTATTATTATTATGTTACTTCATGGGTTTTACTCTCTCCAGTGAAACGTTCAGGTGTAGAGAAATCTTCTACCTTCAAAGACAGTTCGCTTGAAATATGTGTTACATGTGGTGTTTACATGAAATGACTAAGTGGAATTCGCTAATGGGCTTAACTCGTAATCCTTCCAGCTCATAACCAGAGTAATTCTAAGCAACTGTCTGATTCCTATTACAGTAATTAATATAAAGTGCTTACAGAGTTTCCAGTTTCTCCTCTTTTCACTACGTATTTGTCGGTAGATTTAGAGACTGTATGTCGACTTTTCATGGAACCATTAATTTCATATTTCATATGCATATATCCTTACCAGAAGTTTCTCTTTCTCTCTCTCTCTCTCTCTCTCTCTCTCTGTGTGTGTACATACGTCTTCATTGTTAAGGTCGCGCGACTGTGAGCTTGCATTCGGGAGACAGTGTGTTCGAACCCCATTGTCAGCAGCCCTCAAGAGGATTTTCCGTGGTTTCCGTTTCCACACCAGAAAATGCTGGGACTGCACCTTATTCAACGCCACGGCCGCTTCCTTCCCCATGGTCGCCATTATGACCCAACTCTGTCGGTGCGACGTAAAGAAAATTGCTAAAAATATTATAACACTGTTATGTCCTTCGGCGTTCAGTCTGCAAGCTTGCGTGAATTAACTAAGCGCCTCCACAATCCTCTATTTGTAACTAGATCTGTGACCTCGTACAGTTCCGTGCGTCTTATATTTGAACCATTAGACTGAGTCTAACCACGCCAATTATATTTCCACGCCAGTGATGCTCATTAGTCATTATTGATGGACTTCATACCAAAAACCTGAATTCGTCGTGCAGTTTCTAACTCTCAGCGGGAGAGGATTCCATAACCTAGCACCAGACACTTGGAATGAACGGTTGTACACTGATGTACGATTTATGGGTATAGTAAGAGAAGAGTTAGATCGAGTGTAATTTTGATATCAGGTAAGATACTGCGGGGTTGCTTCATTTAAACGTTGAAAACGGAGTGTTGCAACGTGTAAATATCGCATTTGCTTAATCTTTCACCAACCTAGTGTCCCGTGATACGGGGTGATGTGAGTGGTATACTTCAATGTAAAAATAAAACGGATGAAGGAATTCATTGCTCTCTGCAGTTTCTTTGTTTGTTCCTCGGTAGCGTCAACTAATGACACATCACAATTCAGGGTATCGCTTATAAACCCAGACCGTCCAGCAGCGTTTCTACTCTCCGAGACCTAAGCAGCTGTACGGGAGGCGCGCGCATACTTCTTGACCTTGCAAGGAGCGTGCATGTGTTCGACATAGCATCAAGAGCCAGTCTGAATCTCAGCTGTTAACATGGTGAGACAGTTCTCATTCCAACACCGAATTTTCATATGTAAATGTTATTTTAAGTACGAGTCTGCTCGACGGGTACGCGATGCATTTGTTCAGCAATTTCCTGGTGAAGTGCCACTTTCATGAGGACAGATTCGCCTAACTATAAATAAATTTGAAACTAGTGGCTCAGTGCTCATTAAAAACATGCGCGCACACAAACAGTTTTAACAGAGTAAGAGCTAGATGCCATCGGTGCGAATCTTGAACGGTCACCGAATAAATCACTCATAAAATTAGCAGAACAAGTAGGGGTTTTAGTTTCTTCTGCACACACAGCTACAATGCTGTTACACATCAAACCGTACAGGTTTACACGGGCCCATTGTTTAAAACCTGCTGATCCAACCACAAGAGTGAGATATTGTGAGTGGTATCTTGCATCATTGTATGATCGTTTATTCGACTTACAGCTTGTGTTATTTTCGGTTAATCTTAATGGTCGTGTGAACAGTCATAACTCTCGCTATTGGTGTGCAGAAAATCGTAATGGTGTTTATGAAGTGCCTCGTTATGAAGGATGACACTTCCAGCATTTTTATAAGGTAAGATTTCATATAAGATTGTATACACGCTTAAAGCAGGGTGGCGGCGCGCGACGTAAGTTGGGTTGAGTCAGCTGCTGTAGCGCAGAGTACAAATACCGTGCGCTCCGTCTGGGTTTATAAGAGAGACCCTGTAGTTGAGTACGGGTAACAGGAGTGCCTGAATTAATATTATTTTCATAGCGTGTTGAAGAAATGACTGC
Source organism: Anabrus simplex (assembly GCF_040414725.1). Lineage (NCBI taxonomy): Eukaryota > Metazoa > Arthropoda > Insecta > Orthoptera > Tettigoniidae > Anabrus > Anabrus simplex. Next base: position 50,735,980 of record NC_090266.1, read on the forward strand.
TGATTTGTGCGTGGGTGAAGCGAAGCATTTACTTGACTACAAGTATAAGTTACTTGGTCATTCCAGTCTAAGGTTTCATTTATAATGACCCCAAAGCTTTTCACATACTTTTGCAATGGTATTGCCACTCCGTTGATCATGAATGGGAGCGGAGTTATTTCTTTTTGCAATGTCTTTTTAATAAATTGTTTTGAGGATGTTTTCTCACAATATAGTTTTCAACAGAATTTTTCCCCTTATATTTGCTAGAAAGTGTGTGATTTCTTTCCTTCTTGAACAATTATAACATGTGCGGTTCACTCTAAAACAGCATGTTGAAAATACCCAATAAATTTTTTAAGTTATCTCACCTTCTTCGCAGTACACCCAATACTGCAGAGATCTGTACCCTTTATTAACAGTCATATTTATGTGATTACCCCAATGAAGGTCCTTTCTTATATTAACATCTAGGTAGTTACAATGATCCCCAAAAGGAACTTTCACCCCATCAACGCAGTAATTAAAACTAAGAGGAATTTTCCTATTTGTGAAATTCACAACCTGACTTTTAACCCCGTTTCTCATCATACCATTGTCCACCGTCCATCTCACAACACTATCGAGGTTACCCTGCAGCCGCTCACAATCTTGTAACTTATTTATTACTCTGTACAGAATAACATCATCTGCAAAAAGCCTTATCACTGATTCCACTTCTTTACACACATCATTGATATATATATATAAGAAAACATAAAGGTCCAATAATACTGCCTTGAGGAATTCCCGTCTTAATTATTACAGGGTCAGATAAAGCTTCGCCTACTCTAATTCTGTGAGTTCTATTTTCTAGAAATATAGCCACCCATTCAGTCACTCTTTTTTCTAGTCCAGTTGCAGTCATTTTTGCCAGTAGTCTTCCATGATCTACCCTATCAAATCCCTTAGATAGATCAATCGCAATACAGTCCATTTGGCCTCCTGAATCCAGGATATTTGCTATATCTTGCTGAAATCCTACAAGCTGAGCTTCAGTCGAATAACCTTTCCTAAACCCAAACTGCCTTCTGTCAAACCAGTTATTAATTTCACAAACATGTCTAATATAATCAGAAAGAATGCTTTCCCAAAGCTTACATACAATGCATCGATCCTGGCTCAGTCCGGTGGTATTTGAAGGTACTCAAATAGGTCAGCCTCGTGTCGGTAGATTTACTGGCACGTAAAAGAACTCATGAGGGACAAAATTCCAGTACATCGGCGTATCCGAAAACAATAGCATTATTATTATAAAGTAAGTTCAGTTCCATTTGTGTCCGTCTGGAAGGATGGCTGACTGTTTTTGCGATATTACGGGAAAACGCTTAAAAGAATTTCTCAAGAATCGATATGTAAGTTCAGCGATGTACGGGTTGTGAGCTAGGTCTTGTTTATTATACAATGCCGGAGTAAGATTAAGGGGGTCCAAGTAGGAAATATAAAATTCCCCGTTAATATTAGCTGTATCCAAAAAGGTTGTGAAACTAATATAATTTCCGATCTTTCATGATTCGTTCATTTCTGCCATACGGGGAATAATCGAGATACTGGTGATTATTATATTTTTTCACAAATTTATAACTATCTTCGGAAATTGTTCTAACTGAGAACAACTCATAACAAAAATGACAAGAAATCCACATTCCAAAATCTCATCTCTGATACATTTTTACTCGCGCTATAATAACAGAGATAGGCCTATTCAGGAATTTAGAGTTATATTACAAAGCCCATCAACGGATGATTACCGTGTAAGTGAGAAGCTGCACTAAATGAATAGAGAGTTGCTCTACTAGCTCCAGTGTACAAAGGAAAGGGTGATAAACATAAAGTGGATTATCACAGACCAGTGAGCGCTGGGAAGGCATCATTTCTGATTATGATAGAAACGTTTGCGAAATGAGTAACTGGTTTGACAGAAGGTAGTTCGGATTTCGGAAAGGTTTCTGCAGTGAGGCAGTCGCACCGACATAGATCGTATAACGACGATGGGAGATGAAAGGGCGAGGAGTTAGAAGGAAGCGGCCGTGGTCTAAATTAAGGCACAGGGCCAATGACCTAGCTGTTAGGCCACTTAAAAGAAAACATCATCAATTGAGGTACAGCCCTAGCATGTGCCTGGTGTGAAAATGTGAAACCACAGACAACCATCTTCAGGGCTACCGACTGTGGGTTCAAACCCATTCCCTCCCGAATGCAGGCTCACAGTTGCGCGACTCTAACCGCACGGCCAGCTCGCTCGGCGAGGTTCAACTTGCAAGATTCCAGCTATAGCGGATATTGTAGATTCAGGAGGTCAAACGGACTTAATCGCTCTTGACATATTGGAGGCTTCTGAGAGGGTAAATCATACGAGCATACTACTGACGAAAATAAGGGCTTTTGGACTAGAGGAAAAAGTAACTGAATGAGTGGTGACATTTCTAGAAATGGAACTCCGAGAATTAGAGCAGGTTATTATATGATCCAGAGACGATAAAAGGGGAGTCCAACAGGCCACTATTATTCTACCTTCATGTTATCATATATATAAACGATATGAGTAAAGAACTGGAGTCACAACTTTGTGAATGATGTGATGCCTATTGTACAGTATAGAGTAGTTAATAAGTCACAGGATTGCGAGTGACTGCAAAAAGATCTGGACAGTTTAGTGAGATGGACAGCGGACAATGGCTTGATGGTAAACGGGATGAGAGGTCAGGTTGAAAGTTTCACCAACGGGAGAAGTCCTCTTCGTCTTAATTGTTGTATTAACATGGTGAAAGTGCCTCAGGGGATCACTGTAAACGTCTAGGCCTTAATATAAGGAAACACCTTTGTTGGAGTAATCACATTAACGAGATTGAACATAAAGATTACATATATCTTCATATGGTTGTGAGGTATTTATAGGTTTTCAAGAATGTATAGTAGTGGGCGTCTTACCGGAGACGTATATGCCCTCTCCTTTACATCCTTACTACAACCCTTAAATACCCTCATAAGCATGTGCATAAATCTGTACCCTTTATTCACAATCATATTTATGTGATTACCCCAATGAAGGTCTTTCGTTATATTAACACCTAGGTACTTATAATGATCCACAAAAGGAACTTTCACCCCACCAACGCAGTAATTAAATCTGAGAGGACTTTACCTATTTGTGAAAATCACAACCTGACTTTTAACCCCGTTTATTATCATACCATTGCCTACCGTCCATCTCACAACATTATCGAGGTCATTTTGCAGTTACTCACAATCACGTATCTTATTTAATACTCTGTACAGAATAACATCATCTGCAAAAAGCCTTATCTCTGATTCTTTACACATATCATTGATATATATTAGAAAACATAAAGGTCCAATAATACTGCCTTGAGGAATTTCCCTCTTAATTATTACAGGGTCAGATAAAGCTTCGCCTACTCTAATTTTCTGAGTTATAGTTTCTAGAAACAGAGCCACCCATTCAGTCACTCTTTTGTCAAGTCTAATTGCACTCATTTTTGCCAGTCGTCTCCCATGACCTACCCTATCAAATGCCTTAGATAGGCCAATCGCTATACAGTCCATTTGACCTGAATCCAGGATATCTGCATTATCTTAGTCGAATCCTGCAATTTGAACTTCAGTTGAATAACCTTTCCTAAACCCAAACTGCCTTCTATCAAAGCCGTTATTAATTTCATAAACATGTCAAAGAATACTTTCCCAAAGCTTACATGCAATGCATGTCAAACTGACTGGCCTGTAATTTTCAGCTTTATGTCTATCACCATTTTCTTTCTTCTTGCTAGGGGCTTTACGTCGCACCGACACAGATAGGTCTTATGGCGACGATGGGATAGGAAAGGCCTAGGAGTTGGAAGGAAGCGGCCGTGGCCTTAATTAAGGTACAGCCCCAGCATTTGCCTGGTGTGAAAATGGGAAACCACGGAAAACCATCTTCAGGGCTGCCGATAGTGGGATTCGAACCTACTATCTCCCGGATACAAGCTCACAGCCGCGCGCCTCTACGCGCACGGCCAACTACCATTTTCTTTGTACACAGGGACTACTATAGCAACTCTCCATTTATTTGGTATAGTTCCTTCATGCAAACAATAATCAAACAAGTACTTCAGATATGGCACTATATCCGAACCCATTGTCTTTAGTTTACCCCCCCCCCCCGAAACCTTATCAAATCCAGCTGCTTTTCTAGTTTTCAACTTTTGTATCTTACTGTAAATGTCATTGTTGTCATAGGTAAATTTTAATACTTCTTTAGTATTAGTCGCCTCCTCTATCTGGACATTATCTTTGTAACCAGCAATCTTTACATACTGCTGACTGAATACTTCTGCCTTTTGAAGATCCTCGCATACACACTCCCCTTATTCATTAATGATTCTTGGAATATCCTTCTTGGAACCTGTTTCTGTCTTAAAGTGCCTATACATACACTTCCATTTTTCCTTAAAATTTGTATGACTGCTAATTATGCTTGCCATCATGTTATCCACAGCTGAGTTCTTTGCTAGATTCAATTTCCTAGTTTAAGTTCCTTAAATTTCTCCTTACTTCCACAGCCATTCCTAGTTCTATTTCTTTCCAACATGCACATCCTCCTTAGTCTCTTTACTTCTCTGTTATAATATAGCGGATCTTTACCATTCCTTACTACCTTTAAAGGTACATATTTTCACATCTCTCAACAATCGTTTTAAACCCATCCCAGAATCTGTTTACTTTTTCATTTACCGTTTTCTTCCGATGAGAGTTACTTTTAAAAAACTTTGTCATGCCTGTTTTATCAGCCATATGGTACTGTCTAATAGTCCTCATTTTAATACCTTCCTTTCTTTCTCATTTATTGTTAACTACCAGAAGAACAGCTTCGTGAACACTAATACTATCTATTACTTCGATTCTTTATAGAGCTCATCTAGTTTTACCTGCACCTCATCCAGAATATTCTTCCCTCCAGTTGGTTCCATCACTTTCTGAATCAGATGCCCTTCCCATATTAACGTATATGCCATTTGTTGGTCGTGCTTCCTGTCGTTCGTATTACCTTCCCAATTGACATGTGGGGATTTAAATGAGACTATGGAGTGGGTATGTGGGAAACTAGGAGTGAAATTTTGTAGATCCTAATGGGTGGGTAGGAGATAGGGATCTGCGCCCAGATGGCCTTCATTTAAACCGCAGTGGTACGTATAAGTTAGAAAATGTGTTTGGAAGGGTAATAGGGAGGTACATTCAGGGAAACGGGATGGCCTAGGGAGCGGTGATAAGGGAACAGGGAACTGGAAATCAAGTAGGGATGACATAAAATTGTTAGTGTTGAATTGTAGAAGTATTGTAAAGAAAGGAATAGAATTAAGTAATTTAATAGATATATATTTACCAGATATTGTAATAGGAGTTGAATCATGGCTGAGAAATGATATAATGGATGCAAAAATTTTCTCACGGCACTGGAGTGTGTATCGTAGAGATAGTATAGGAATGGTGGGAGGGGGAGTGTTCATTCTGGTGAAAGAAGAATTTCTAAGCTACGAAAAAGTTAAAGATGAGACACATGAAATTTTAGGTGTAAGGCTCACTTCTAAAGATAATAGGCAACTTGATATATTTGGAGTGTACAGATCGGGAAAGGGTAGCACTGACGCGGATTCGGAATTATTTGATAGGATAGTCATCTATGTGGGAAACGACATGGAAAGAAATGTGATTGTAGCGGGAGATCTGAATTTGCCAGATGTCAATTGGGAAGGAAATGCGAACGACAGGAAGCATGACCAACAAATGGCAAATAAGTTAATATGGGAAGGACAGCTGATTCAGAAAGTGATGGAACCAACCAGAGGGAAAAATATCCTGGATGTGGTGCTGATAAAACCAGATGAGCTCTATAGGGAAACTGAAGTAATAGATGTTATTAGTGATCATGAAGCTCTTTTTGTGGTAGTTAAAAAAACAATGTGATAGAAAGAAAGGTCTTAAACGTAGGACTATTAGGCAGTACCATATGGCTGATAAAGCAGGCATGAGGCAGTTTCTAAATACTAACTATGATCGGTGGAAAACGGTAAATAAAAATGTAAACAGACTCTGGGATGGGTTTAAAGAAATTGTTGAGGAATGCGAAAACAGGTTTGTACCTTTAAGGGTGGTAAGGGATGGTAAAGACCCACCTTATTATAGTAGAGAAATAAAGAGACTAAGAAGGAGGTGCAGACTGGAAAGAAATAGAGTTAGAAATGGCTGTGGAAGTAAGGAGAAATTGAAGGAACTTACTAGAAAATTGAATCTAGCAAAGAAGGCAGCTAAGGATAAGATGATGGCACGCATAATTGGCAGTCATACAAATTTTAGTGAAAAATAGAAGGGTATGCATAGGTATTTTAAGGCAGAAACAGGTTCCAAGAAGGACATTCCAGGAATAATTAATGAACAAGGGGAGTGTGTTTATGAGGATCTTCAAAAGGCAGAAGTATTCAGTCAGCAGTATGTAAAGATTGTTGGTTACAAGTAAAGAAGTAATATTATTTACATATGATAAAAATGACATTTACAACAAGATACAAAAGTTGAAAACTAGAAAAGCGGCTGGAATTGATCAGATTTCTGGAGATATACTAAAGACAATGGGTTGGGATATAGTACCATATCTGAAGTACTTATTTGATTATTGTTTGGTCGGAGGAGCTATACCAGATGAATGGAGAGTTGTTATTGTAGCCCCTGTGTATAAAAGAAAGGGTGATAGACATAAAGCTGAAAATTACAGGCCAGTAAGTTTGACATGCATTGTATGTAAGCTTTGGGAAGGCATTCTTTCTGATTATATTAGACATGTTCGTGAAATTAATAACTGGTTCGATAGAAGGCAATTCGGTTTTAGGAAAGGTTATTCCACTGAAGCTCAACTTGTAGGATTTCAGCGAGATATAGCAGATATCTTGGATTCTGGAGGTCAAATGGACTGTATCGCGATTGACCTGTCTAAAGCATTTGATAGGGTGGATCATGGGAGACTACTGGCAAAAATGAGTGCAATTGGACTAGACAAAAGAGTGACTGAATGGGTTGCTATATTTCTAGAAAATAGATCTCAGAGAATTAGAGTAGGTGAAGCTTTATCTGACCCTGTAATAATTAAGAGGGGAATTCCTCAAGGCAGTATTATCGGACCTTTATGTTTTTCTTATATATATAAATGATATGAGTAAAGGAATGGAATAGGAGGTAAAGCTTTTTGCGGATGATGTTTTCTCTATAGAGTGATAAATAAGTTACAAGATTGTGAGCAACTGCAACGTGACCTCGAAAATGTTGTGAGATGGACAGCAGGCAATGGTATGTTGATAAACGGGGTTAAAAGTCAGGTTGTGAGTTTCACAAATAGGAAAAGTCCTCTCAGTTTTAATTACTGCGTTGATGGGGTGAAAGTTCCTTTTGGGGATCATTGTAAGTATCTAGGTGTTAATATAAGGAAAGATCTTCATTGGGGTAATCACACAAATGGGATTGTAAATAAAGGGTACAGATCTCTGCACATGGTTATGAGGGTGTTTAGGGGTTGTAGTAAGGATGTAAAGGAGAGGGCATATAAGTCTCTGGTAAGACCCCAACTAGAGTATGGTTCCAGTGTATGGGACCCTCACCAGGATTACCTGATTCAAGAACTGGAAAAAATCCAAAGAAAAGCAGCTCGATTTGTTCTGGGTGATTTCCGACAAAAGAGTAGTGTTACAAAAATGATGCAAAGTTTGGGTTGGGAAGAATTGAGAGAAAGAAGAAAAGCTGCTCGACTAAGTGGCTGTCAGCTGAGAGATGGCGTGGAATGACATTAGTAGACGAATAAGTTTGAGTGGCGTTTATAAAAGTAGGAAAGATCACAATATGAAGATAAAGTTGGAATTCAAGTTGACAAACTGGGGCAAATATTCATTTATAGGAAGGGGAGTTAGGGATTGGAATAATTTACCAAGGGAGACGTTCGATAAATTTCCAATTTCTTTGCAATCATTTAGGAAAAGGCTAGGAAAGCAACAGCACCTGGGCGAAAGCCCTAAATGCAAATCAATATTGATTGATTGATTGATTGATTGATTGATTGATTGATTGATTGATTGATTGATTGATTGATTGATTGATTGATTGATTTGGTAATTTGAGATCACCGCTACAATCACGTTATTGTTTCCCATATAGGTGATTATCTTATCAAGTAATTCTGAATCAGCGTCAGCGGAAACTCACAACCTGCCTTTTAACCCCGTTTTGTCATCATACAATTGCTTCCCGTCCATCTCACAACATTGTGGAGGACTTTTTGCAGTAGCTCACAATCTTGTAACTAATTGTATTACTCTGTACAGTGTAACATCATCCGCATAAATCCGATTCCAATTCCTCTATCATATCATTTACAATATATAAGAGAACATAAGGGTCCAATAATATGCTGCCTTGAGGAATTCCGCTCATAGTGATATTTTTATAAACTGCAAAGCCGCGTGTCATCAGTCCGTTTTCATTAGGAAGATAATGATGGTTATCGAAATGAGAAGATAAGCGTGAATGGAAGATCAGTTTGATGAATGAAGTTTGAAAGCCTAACACCGCTGAGTCGGAGGAGAACAAGATGTTCCTAGCCACTCATCAACAGTAGCATTACAGTGACATATGTGAGTTGTGCTTTCTCCTTTCTGTTGCAATTACAAAAGTATTTAATCATAATAATTTCATCACTACTCGCTTTGCTTCTAATTCAATATACTGCATTTAGTCTGTTATGTTGGTATTGTATATTAGGATCCTGTGCGGGATGTTTGTAAATCCTGGCCTTGAGGATGCGCTTCTGAACAACTACTGAAATTAACGAGATAGTGGTGCGGTGTCGTGTTCTTGGTTTTTCTTTGTTACTTAGCAGTTAACTTTGGTGAAATGGGGAAATTTGGCAGAACAGCCGATGAGGTGAGGGAACTTAAAACAAACATTTTATTTCTGATAGCTCTCCACAAAGTAGTCCGCCTCCGTAGCGTAACGGTTAATCCTCGGGGGCCCGGGTTCGATTCCAGGAACTGCCAGAAATGTATGAAATGGTACATGCAGCTCATCTCCATTGGGGGTGTGCCTGAAAAGAGCTGCATCACCTCGGGGTGAGGACACGAGTTACTTTGTCCGACTCGTTGGCTGAATGGTCAGCGTACTGACCTTCGGTACAAAGGGTCCCGGGTTCGTTTCCTGGCCGGGTCGGGTATTTTAACCTTCATTGGTTAATTCCAATAGCCTAGGGGCTGGGTATTTGTGCTGTCCCCAACATCCCTGCAACTCACACATCACACATAACACTATCTTCCACCACAATAATACGCAGTTACATGGCAGATGCCGCCCACCTTCATCGGAGGGTCTGCCGTACAAGGGCTGCACTCGGCTAGAAATAGCCACACAAAATTAAAAATTTAAAACCACAAAGTAGTCACGTCACATTACTACATGCTGCTCCTAACTAGGTCCATCCTCCGAGCTTGATAGCTTCAGTTGTTTAAGTGCGGGCAGTTTCCAGTATTCGGGAGATGGTGGGTTCGATCCCCAACGTCGGCAGTCCTGAAGATGGTTTACCGTGGATTCTCTTTTTCACACCAGACAAATGCTGGGGCTGTACCTTAGTTAAGACCACGGCCGCTTCCTTCCCACTCCTAGTTCTTTCCTGTCCCATCGTTGCCACAACACCTATATATGTCGGTGCGACGTAAAGCAACTTGTAAAAATAAAAATAAAACGTCTTCCATCCATTGTAATTGGAAGCTTTTTTCTTTACTTTATCTTCTTATCTTTCACGTTCACCCTTTTAATGTTTTCAGATCATATCTGCTATCTATTTTATTAAAAATGACTTTATTACATGTCGTCACTTTTCCCTATATCTTCAGAAACATAATTCTCAGAACTTTCACTTACAATGCGTGTACGCAACATTCGTTCAATCTCGTCATTGGCCATATAAGTCTCTATAGATAGCCTAAGTAATTTACCTTGTATTCTAATTCTTTAGCCTACTTTTTTGGTGGGATTGTTTTCCGTTGCAGTTGAACTCTGTGATACCGGGCGAGTTGGCCGTGCGGTTAGAGGCGCGTGGCTGTGAGCTTGCATCCGGGAAATAGTGGGCTCGAATCCCACTGTTGGCAGCCCTGAAGATGGTTTTCCGTGTTTTCCCATTTTCACACCAGGCAAATGCTGGGGCTGTACATTAATTAAGGCCACGGCTGCTTCCTTCCCACTCCTAGGCCTTTCCTATGCCATCGTCGCCATAAGACCTGTCTGTGTCGGTGCGACGTAAAGCCACTAGCAAGAGCGAACTCTGTGACAGAAGATGCATTTTGTATTTTTTTTTTTCTGCCAGTTGGTTCCATGTTTAATCTCGAATTCTCATTTTCTTCACTTTCTAAGTACTCAAACTCTCTATATTTTAATATGTTTATGCCAATTTCTATTCCTCATATCTCTTCTCCCTCTCCTCTTGCTACCGCATTTGCCTTTCTTTTCTCCGCATTGTTTCTTGCTTGTTGCTTGTTGTTTTAAGTGGCCTAACATCGAAGGTCATCGGCCCGCAGTTTCGAATTCTCCCATTTACTGTTTAAGAGTACACTTCGTATCTTGTTCCCAAATCGATATTTCATCTAAAAATATTCGTGTACTTTCTTGATTTCCTTATCATCCATATAATCCATCGCAGTGATAAACAATAATAGCTTCTAAACAATTCAGTGTGTTTACAGTATTGGTATAGAGTAAGTATCTTATTTGTTTACATGTACATAAGCCATTCTATTATTTTACTATGTAATCGATTCTGCCAATTGGAGGGTGTTAGGCATCACTTCACCAAGCGCCAGAAATATATTTCGAGATATTTACACAAACGCAAAATCCTTTGTATTCATTCATCTTTCCTTTTAAATACAAAGTACTATATACCAAAGTTAAGATAAAAATTTGAATGTTCTTGTTAACGTATCAAATAAGAGATGATTTAAATATATTGTCGTAATCTGTGATAATGGCGTGTGGCCATTTGAAACATTATTGCGGTTCCTTTAGTTTCTTGTTTTACGTCACTTGACCAACCAACTAAATTGTCATTTAGTGATTCGATTTGACTTTTAAAAATTCGGTGCAGTGTAGAATATTGTACATTTAACCAATTGTATTGCCTATTTATGTACAAGATTATATTAAATATCACAATGTGTGTTATATTGATCATACTCATCTACAGAGCTCTTTCGCAAATGTTTGCAACTTTACGATAAAATAAAAAAAGGAAGTTTAAACGTTAGAATTCCTCCAAAAATTGATCATATAAAATGTTCCAAAACAATTTTCTGTATAATAAGAACATATCATGAAATGATGTGTGAGTCTCAGACTCGGAAATGGCAGTTTATCACTTGATGCAAACTTTAATTTAATAATTGAGGAGTTGGCGTTTGGTCGAAATTTATTTCCCACGAAACCATGTTGAGAACAAAAGACCAAACAAAAAACTATATAAAATTTACTCTCTTACCTACAAGATGGAGCAATAGTCTTAAAAAAGATCAATTTTGGGGCTTGATAAATGATCCATAACATCGTCCAGTTAAAACTGTATGTTGCTCAACGACAATCAAATTATTATTATTATTATTATTATTATTATTATTAAAGTTTGATTGGCATAGTGTTACAATAACGCGATCGTGAAGAACACGATAATCTGATATATGTATGTTGAACTCTTCGCTTGTAAGCAGTGGAATTCACTCTCGTAATAACGAGGTTAGTAATAACTCCTTTCATAACCGCTATTTATGTCATCCGTTGTCTTCGATCTGCATTATAACCGTTACCGTTTTGTAATCCTTCAACGTCGGAGAAACTATTATCACCGAGGTGAAATACGCTATTCTTCGTAATCAGAACTGTGGGATTTGTAAAGCCACAAACCACTGCGATAAGTGGCAATGGCAGTTCAACTAAAAGGATCATATATCATTGGTGCGTACTTGTCTTTGTATTGACACACACCGCAATTTTAATTAACACTGATATAAGCTAATTATTATGAGAATTACATATTTTGATTTGGAAATAAACACACTATTCTTCCGGGTTGGAGAGCGTCATCATTTAATGTAGCCTACCTTATATACAGGTTAGCAACGACGTTTTCCATGCATTGTTTTTTTTACAAGTTGTTTTACGTCGCACCGACACAGATAGGTCTTATGGCGACAATGGGACAGGAAAGGGCTAGGAGTGGGAAGGAAGTGGCCGTGGCCTTAATCAAGGTGTGAAAATGGGAAACTACGGAAAACCATCTTCAGGGCTGCCGACAGTGGGGTTCGAACCCACTATCTCCCAAATACTGGATACTGGCCGCACTTAAGCGTCTGCAGCTATCGAGCTCGGTCATTGCATTGTTAAGACGACTGAAATACCCGTACTCAATCCGAGGTATTCCACCCCTAGGATATCTTCCACGATTTCATATTTATGAATATATTCCACTTTAGTTCCGTCTCCTTGGCTGCATGGTCAGCGTACTAGCCATCGGTTCAAAGGTCCCCGGGTTCGATTCCAGAACCTGACAGTTCTTTCAGCCGCGTGCGGTTAATTTTTCTGTCTCAGGGACTGGGTGTTTTTGTTTATCTTAATACGCGCATCACCTTTACACAAAACACGACCATCTCCACAGAAACACGCAATAATGAATAGATCTTTCCACACAGGGTTGATGTCGGGAGGTCATCCGACCGTAAAACTAGGACAAATCCGCATCAATTGCTGATCCGATCAAATGGGGAAAAGGCCAGGAATAAATAAATAAATACATACAGAAAAATGTATCCCTCAAAGGGGCGGGAGTGTTGCTACTCACCAGTCATCCCTTTCTAAATACCACTGAGCTATGTTCAGGTAGTTTTTCAGTATTACCATGATGTGATCACTTCATTCTCCTAACATAGTCGTTGGTGGTCCCGCCAAAGTATGGCGCTGCAGTCGCAACGAACCAGCTGCAACGACACGTGCGCCAAATTGCATGCGTGAACTCATGGCAACAATTTTAACGCCTATCGAGGAATTCGTTTGTTTTGATATTTTCCGACAGTATGTATTAATATCTGTGCAGTGCTTTGTGTCTGTAATCAACTAGTTTTCTATTATTTCGAGAAAATGTTGTGCTGTTTCATTCCTGGTTGTAAATCGGGTTACGGAAGGCAGCCTGATGGTAGTAAATTTTTATACCACCCAAAGAAAATAATGTCTTTGCGAAGTGGACGAGAGTTATTCCGCGAGAAAGATAAGCAATTGTCGGCCAAAAGCACAATATGTGACCTGTGTTTTTTGGCAGATTTAATTAATATAAAATGACGGACAGTTTTGCTGTGAACGGTAAAAACGTTGAACTTCCTCGTGTGAGGTGGAAATTAAAACCAGGAGCGCTAGCTCATATTTTACCAAATTTACCGAAATATCCATCCACTGCGGTAAAATCGCGAAAAGCACCCAGTAGGAAAAGGAATGAAGACAGTATCAAGAGGATAAGGCATAAGGATCACGATGTGAGCGGAACAGTGATGGTAACAGTGAGCAGTAATATTCAAGGTCAGACTAGTTGTCAAATTCACCGGTCAGTCTACATACTTCTCTTACCGATGCCCAGAAGCCAATAGTGTCTCTCAAAAGGCGACTAAAGTACGCAACTCATAATTTAATGCTGGCTAAATATCTCTTTCCTCAGTCAAACCTGGGATTAATTTCCTACAGGGGCAGATTAAGAACACGGAATGTTTTATGTGCTATGTTTTAACTTTTGTTGTGTATTGTATTTGGTTATTTGTGTGTCAGTGTAACCTCCACTAAAACAGCTGAGCGTGTAGCGTTGGTGATGGCTCCACTAGCGGCGCTCTGCGGGAGCGCGCTTGAACTCGTTGAGTGATCTCACTAGGTATTCTGTTCGTCATGGTATCACTTTTAGTGATGTCCTACAATGGAAGTGGTTTATCGTACCACATTTATAGTAAATAAACTTATTGATTCTACGTCCCACTGACTACTTCTGACGATTTTCGGAGACGCTGAGGTGCCGGAATGTTGTTCCGCAGGTGTTCTTTTACGTGCCAGTAAATCTACCGACACGAGGCTGACGTATCCGAGCACCGAGCGTCTCAACCGTCTGAGCCACTCAGTCTGGCCTTATTTAGTGTGGTTGTTATGGTACACTCGATCTGTACCCAAGTGGTGTAAGCAGACTTACGAAACTAAGAAGTACCCTCAAAAGTTATATTATTAAATAAATATTATGTAAATGTAAGGTTAGTGACATTACAGTTTAAATATTGGAAGATCGAACTCGATAGCTGCAGTCGCTTAAGTGCGGCCAGTATCAAGTATTCGGGAGATAGTGCGTCCGAATCCCACTGTCGGCGTAGATGGTTTTCCGTGGTGGCCCACTTTCACACCAGGCAAATGCTGGGGCTGTACCATAATTAAGACCACGACCGATTCCTTCCCACTCCTAGTCCTTTCCTGGTCCATCGTCGCCATAAGACCTTCGTGTGTCGGTGCGACGTGAAACAACTTATCAAAATATGTTTTGAATATTTCGTTTTTAATCGTAGAAAATACTGAAAATTCATTTAATAATTTTAAAATTCGTTTTTATGACAATTTAAGTTTCACTTCAATTACATTTTCGCCAACTTTAAATTATATTAAATTTACTTTTAATGTTACGTAATTATAGTGCTCAATATATTATGTTTGTGCAGGTGTATAATTATATGATTTGGCATAATAACAGGGTTCATAGTTTGAGCCCCGCCATGTACAGAAAGGCATTAATTAATTAATAGAAAAATATTACCGGTTTGAAGATTAGCCTTGCCAGGGTTGAACCTTAAGAAAAATATCGAACTGCTCCTTACGAATTGTTTTCTTTTTACGAAAATTGCACAAGTCTATTTTTGCTTGTGAGGTTAGTATTGCATTATTGTGGTCGATCTGGCGCGCCCCGAGCTACCGTGGCCGCCTCTGATCTCTGCTCAGATGTCAGTAGCATATGCTGTGCTGTTCTGCTAATCTACTGAGGAGAGATGTCTGCCGCCTGACTCGCTCCGAGATTTTATCGTGTACTCTCTTGATTTCCTCACATTTTGTTTGTATTTTCAGCGCGGATGTCCTTCAAAAGAATAAAATAGCGGTTTCGTATATTTTTCTCGAATGTCGTTTATTCACTTTGTAAGTCATCTTAACGAGCTTAAGCACTAAGTGATCGTGTGTTACCGCTGGATGTGTCAATATTTTTTTCCAATAGAACAATCTTCATGTGAAACACCAATCCAGTTCAGTTTAACGTTTTGCCATTTGTCATTAATGAGACGCAGACTGGTTAATCTCTTCACTTAAATCTTGCCTCAAGTCCTCCTTTCCTTCCAGGAATTTTTATTTTTATTGCTGTTAATCCTTGTAAGGGACTTGGAACATCGTGATCAATAATAACTCCGTGTACGTACTGTGTGTGAAGTGTTTTTGATAACCTGTGACACTGTGATGATATTTATGATTTATTGGTGTTAGGATCTCGAAACGGCCGCGGACTAGATGTTAACACTTATAGTGCTAAGTACGAACTAATCGTATCGTTCGCTTCCCTATCGTTGCTATATTGTTACAAGCCGGAGAATGTTGTAACTATATCTTGGCAAACAAAGAGGTCCAAGCACCTCTTCTCCACCTTATGGGTTGTTTTGTAAACCATGAAATTATACATTAAGTATTGGCATCAACTGCTAAGCAATACTCAATCTGATGAAATTCTACATACTAAGAAGCAAGAGAGAGAGAGTGTGTGTGTGTTTTCGCTCGACGTTACTAGTTTAGAATCTTTCGTTTAATCGTAAAATAAACTTTCTGCTATAAACTATGAGAACAGCAGGCACATACATCAAATATTTCTCACGATATTGACATTGATAAATGCAGTTGTATGCGTTTGCACGTTAAATAACTTGGCAATTTGTGTAGGGATATATTCAAGACCGAATGGTTCTCAAAGGTTTAAGCTCTATCTCGGCATGCTCCTCGAATTAAAGAGGGAAACATTCAAGAACCTCTCGTGCGGAGGCCAGTGATTGAACTTCAACAAATTTTGCTCCTCACTAGTCCCTCCAAAACTGTGTGTAGCCCGGTCCGTAAAATATAATTATGCTTTCCAATTTTTTCTGCCTTTCAGGATATTTTCAACAATACACAACGAATTTAAAGTATAACTAGAACTACTGAATGTATCACAAATTACTCCCGAGCAAGTTGGCCGTGCGGTTTGGGGTGCGCAGGTGTGAGCTTGCTTTCGGGAGACAGTGAGTTCGAACTCCACTGTCGGCAGCCCTGAAGATGGTTTTTCGTGGTTTCCCATTTTCACACGACGCAAATGCTGGGGCTGTACCTTAATTAAGGCCACAGTAGCTTCCTTCCCACTCATAGCCATTTACCATCCCATCGTCGCCGTAAGACCTGTGTCGTGTGACTGCAACTTGTAAAAAAACCTCAATTATTTGAGTTCCCAGTCAGTAGATTTAATTTCATACCTTCAGGGAACAACTCCGGAAATGCGTCGTGTAAATCATGAATACTGTTCGTAATAGAGACCAGGAAAGTGTTATTATTATTATTATTATTATTATTATTATTATTATTATTATTATTATTATTATTACTATTATTATTATTATTATTATTATTATTATTATTATTATTATTATTATTATTATTATTGCTATATCGAAGTTCCCTTTCTAAGTCAAGGAGAACAGGTTAGGAGGAAGGGTCGTCTTGTTGGATAAATCTGTGGATTACGGGAGACTGTGCAGTGGTCAAGGAAATGTAAGACTCCCCACGCTTCCAGTACCTTGTAGAGTCACTGTCACGCCTCATTGCCATCATCAGCAAGGTGAAAGTGGGTGCAACTAATCTCTAATTCAATTGCTCATCATTGTAATTACAATCCAGCCACTCAGAAATACACTAAAACTTACGATGTTCCATTAAGAACGCAGTCGCATAAAAATGTTCAATAACAAATAAAAGCCATATCAATATGATGGCGCAAACAGTTTTTCGTTCTCGGTAGACTGCTAAGATTTTGTTTATTAATTCTCTATTTCTCTCTTACCATCCCCTCATTTGCATGGAAATAAAGATGGAAACTACAGAAAGCCAGTTCTAGATTGCTGTAGTTTAGTTGGGCCCACGCGTGTTGGTATCTGACATTTAAGTGGCGAAAGCAGTAACTAACAAGTACGCTGCGTTGTCATAGTTACCTCCATCTGCGGCATATCACCCTTTAATAGAGGTTGAGTGTTTAATAAAACATGTAGGCATAATCCAATTCAATAAAGTTTGACCCGTTCCGAAGCTGGAGATAGGCCTAATAGTTCCATCATTGCCGATAAATATGAGATTGCATAATCACTAACAAAATCATGTTTCTGACAATAACCTCAACACATGCACATGTTAAATACGAAATAGAACTGTACAGCTAGCCACTGATTAACTTCTAAAAAATTATCTAATAACGAAAATAAGATTCAGGAAACAAACATGTAACAACTAACACAGCTCTAACACCAGTACCACTACGAATATCATAAAAACGACTGAGAGCAAGCCAACCCACGTGGCGATAGCTTTCTTAAAACAATTTGGCATAGCTGTAATCGTTGCCATACCAACAGACCAGTTTTGAGCAGAGCCGGTCGGTGGCGCTAAACGTCAGACTCCAACTCTCGTGGGTCTTAGTATAGGCGTGTGTCCTCTTTGTCTACTTTACATCCTCTTCCAGGTGCTCAAATTATGGCAAACTCGAGAAGCGAACCTAGGCAAACTGTGAGAACTCTTAAATCCACCGAGCGAATCACGAATCTGTCGGCTTACATTGGGGGAGATGCTGGGTTTGAACCCCACTGACGGCAGTCTTGAAGATGGTTTTCCGCCGTTTCCAGTTTTCACAGCATGAAAATGCTGGGGCTCTACCTCAATTAAGGCCATAGTTGTTTCCTTCCCTCTCCTAGCCCTTTCCTATCCTATCGTCGCTATAAGACCTATCTGTATCGGTACAATGTGAAGCAAATAGTGAAATGGCCCCAACATCTAGATTTCAGGCCCTTTTAAACAACAACTAAGCAAATTGTAAGAAACATAAAACGCACCGAAACTATTAATTCCAATAACTGCTAACAACAAAGACAGGCGGGCGGTTAAAAACTCATTGAAGGGCGTACACATATTATTTGAGCGACGAAGCGGTGGACTGTCTGCAGATAAGCAACAGGTAAATCACAATTTGTATCTTTCCCTGGACACATGGCTTTCGTCACGGGTGGTATCGCTCAACAACTTGGAGGTACAATTTCCGGTACTCTGTTACAACGATTTCTTTCATCATGCTGGAAAATATCTACCAAAGTAGATACCTACCAAAATGCAGCGAATAAAAAGAATTTTGAAAATATAGTTCCATTTTCCTTGAATAACCATCGGAACCATCAAACCATCAAACGCCCATAATTTTAATCTTTGCTACCGGAAATTCCGGTAATTCGTAGTCATTCTTATTTCACGAATTAGATATACGTGCTAACACATTTTTCTTCGCTTTAAGATGAAGTTGTTCGATAATTCGAAACCAGTTTGACATTAATGCATTACTCCACTTGATTCATACATTAAGTTATGGCAGCAAGGATACAATTGAAGTTCAGTGTAAGGTGAAGGAGAAGACATGGAAAGGCTTTGAAATGTGTACAATACGCACGATGTTGATATACTGTACCTCAGTGAATTACATTTTCAACCTCAAAATGATTTTTCCAAGTAAAATTCAAACAAATGTTATCCCTTTGGTATACAGGGTACACATGAAGTATACTCCAGATTTTCCCAATTACGTACACATATCAATACTCCAAATTTCCGACGAGTCGAAATAAATTTTCTCATCCCCTATCCTTAATTATACTTCGTACTAGAGATGGGCGAATTTGTTCTTTTTGTGTAACAGTTCCGGTTGTTCCTTTTCCGGAAGAATATGCCTACTACTTTCCAAATAACAGTTATGGGTTTAGTTTGTGGGGAAATTAGAAAATGGTAACAGACCTGTTGCTCATGTCTGCTAATTCCAAAATGGTATAGGCCTACTCACCGAGCGTTTCGTGCTTTGTTTTAATATGTTGCGGTTGAGGATAGTTGAGCCTATACAAGGTACTAGGAGCAATATGAGTAGGACAGTTGACTGATGGTGTGATTACCTAAAGTGACTTGCTAGGCGAAGCTGAATCTGTGGCCCAAGAAATCTGCATTGAGTGACATAAGCCTTTCACATTTACTCAGCTAACGCTACTTATACATTTAAAATAATTGTTATGATATATTCTAATACCCCTAATTTACAAATTGCTATAGATAACACAGCACAAACAGCCGTAAACCGCTGTAGAAAGTAGTGGTAGTTGACGATGCATGTGGTTAAACGCAGTGAGGATTAGAAAGGAATAACGATTAATATAATCAGTGTCATGTCATGGATACTTACTGCGAATTCGCTGTCTGCCGAATTGTGGACGCGAGCCACTTACATAATCATATTTCGCGCGTTCCCTTCCCTGGTCTCCTGAGTATCCAGTGCTCTTCATTGCACCCACTGACTACTGTAGTTTCAGAAAACATTGAAACCACTGTAGAAAACTAGCACTCTTTGAGTCGGAACCATCAACCAAACAGTTGTGCTTACGAGGTTGTCAAACACGTGGACAGTGTCGTTGCTAGACCAATCGAAAAGATAAAACATGCTCCAGGGAAGTGGAACTACCTCCCGTTGAGTGCAGGCGATACGGAACACTGTTATTTCGGAACAGTATGTTGCTAGACCAAGCCTATTGGAGTGCAGGCGATACGGAACACTGTTATTTCGAAACAGGATATTGCTAGACCAAGCTCGCTGGAGTGCAGGCGATACGGAACATTGGTATTCCGGAACAGCATGTTGCTTGACCAATGCCGCTGGAGTGCAGGCGATACGGAACATTGATATGACGGAACAGTATGTTGCTAGACCAAGCTCGCTGGAGTGCAGGCGATGCGGAACACTGTTATTTCGGAACAAGATGTTGCTAGACCAATGCCGCTGGAGTGCAGGCGATATGATAATGTATGTTATAACTGGAGTCAATGGCCAGCTAATAATAAGCAAGAGTTACGCACGATTTGCAGGAGGTACTGAGCAGAATTTTGATAGCGCGTCTACTCTTTATTTACAGACCATCGCGTGGTACTCATCACAAACTTTGTTGCACAGATCAGAGATGCAGTCGGAGCACGGTTCGTGAAACTGCTTGTTTGAAAATATATTTAGAAATGAAATCCATGGACTGCAAAGCGTGCTGCAAGGTGACTAAGGCTGTGATGAGCTTCCTTCCTGTCTGCAGTCATCATGGCATCTGTACAGTAGAAGTCACTCCGTATTTCTCTTCTCTTTCGTTGCCTCTCGTTTTGCACCTTCGTCGAGTTATCAGTAGATGGCAGAAAATGCCTTATCTTCGAAAACGAATGTTTCACTGGTCAGTTCAGACACCAATCGTTATTTTGGAACAGGATGTTGTGGCGCACTGTTCATTTTGACAACGGTTCCGAGTCCGAAACAGTTCCAAAATAACTGTTGTGTTAATTTTTACCCATCTCTACTTCGTTCTGTGTTATATTTAAACTAAGAGTTGAGGCTTATCTTCGATCCGACCCCCCCCTCCCCAAGTTCTGACTAAACTTGTTAATTCTTCCATAGATGATACTGACTGTCGTACATTAGACCGTATGTAGAGTTGTAGACGTGCTTTCCCTGGAGAAAATAAATTCGAATCCGACGCGGAGAGTGGCTGTTCTCCTCGAGTTTCTCCAGTCAAGATACCTTAGGACTAACCATATCGAGTGAGCGGGTTACTGGGTACAGAGTTTGCAGCCCGTCAGAAGTTGACGCAGCCCTGAAAATAGCACTCCGTGATTTACCATGTCCACAGCCGTTGCCTTCCCTGTCCTAGTCGACAAAAACCCTATCATGTTAGAGCGGCGATGAAAAATGAAAACCTACAACCTGTTTTCCAGTCATTGACCGGGTCAGGGATGTAATGAATGAAACATATATAGGCTATTATTACAATGGGGTCGCCACTCCCAAGGTGATTTATTAATGAGTGATAAATGCTATGAAATGATAATGGAAAGTGTTGCTGGAATGAAAGATGACAGGGAAAACCGGAATACCCAGAGAAAAACCTGTCCCGCCTCCGCTTTGTCCAGCACAAATCTCACATGGAGTGACCGGGGTTTGAACCACGGTATCCAGCGGTGAGAGGCCGACGCGCTGCCGCCTGAGCCACGGAGGCTCTCCCAAAGCGACGATATGCAGTTATAAAAAATAACTTCTCACTGATGCAACTGTAGTAAAATATTCGTTTATAGGAAGAAAAAATGGGGTTTGGAATCATTTATCACGGTAGATATTTAATAAATTTCCAGCTACTTCGGAAACATTTAAGAAAAGACTAGCCTAGCTGAATGGCTCAGACGGTTGAGGCGCTGGCCTTCTGACCCCAGCTTGGCAGGTTCGATCCTGGCTCAGTCCTGTGGTATTTGAAGGTGCTCAAGTACGTCAGCCTCGTATCGGTAGATTTTCTGGCACGTAAGAGAACTCTCGAGGGACTGAATTGCAGCACCTCGGCGTCTCCGAAAACCGTAAAAGTAGTTAGTGGGACGTAAAGCAAATAACATTATTATTATTATTAACAAAGACTAAGTAAACAACTGATAGAGAATCTGCTACCTGGTAATAATGGCGTGTGGCCTCCTTAGAGACCTGGTGCAGGTCTTTCGAGGTAACGCCTGATAGGTGACATGCGCGTCTGTGGAAATGGGGCCCTACCTAATATGTATTCTAATGTTGAAGACGGGACACACACACCAGCCATCGAACGTTGGGATTAACCAATGAAGATAAAAATCCTCTACCCGGTCCGGAATCGACCAAGGGCCAGCACGCTAACCATTTAGCCATGGAGCCGTACGCCTACTTTGCAAAACAATTCCGATAACAATATAGTACGACATTTACGAGATCATGGATTTACAAGCAAGACACATTAAGCCTGTCTTTGCGGTCTTTACATTTTCACACTGCCCTTCAGCGGTATTTCTATATACTCCAACAAACCCATTGCCTAGTTTTGAAAATAAATGTTCTTAATCTAAAAAGAGATAGTGGCAACGAAAGACTGAAAAGTCCCAAACATCTTTCTTTTCTCTGAAGTAAGATGTCTTAATGTTTCCTGCATGTAAACTCACGATGTTTTTTTTTTCTTTTCTAACAATTTGCTTTACGTCGCACCGACATAGATAGGTCTTATGGCGACGATGGGATAGGAAAGGCCGAGGAGTGGGGAGGAAGCGGCCGTGGCCCTGATTAAGGTACAGCCCCAACATTTGCCTGGTGTGAAAATGGGAAACCACGGAAAACCATCCTCAAGGCTGCCGACAGTGGGGTTCGAACCCACTATCTCCCGGATGCAAGCTCACAGCTGCTTGCCCTTAACCGCACGGCCAACATGCCTGGTAATACCCAGGATGTTATTGATAGGATAACATTATAACGTTTGTTTTACGTCGCACCAATGCAGGCAGGTCTTATAGCGACCATGGGACAGGGCAGGGCCTTAATTAATGTACATCCCGCTATTTGTCTGATGTGAAAATAGGAAACCAAGGAAAACTACCTTCAGGGCAGCCCATAATGGGGGTTCATACCCACCATCTCCCGAAGGCAAGTTCACTGCTACAACCACCAAGAACGCAGCTCCCTCGCTTGGTATCATAGAGCTATTATGGCTGGTTAACGCGCGGACTTTATATACAGTTTGTCAATAAGAGGATCAACCTCTATGTGTTAGAAAAGATTTTATAAGATAACTTTCACTACAAATTACACTAAACGTTACTTGTTGCTTCCATAACATAACAGAACAGAACTACCCAAGTTTATCGACTAAGTGTGTATTGGACAAATAATGTATTTTACAGGGTAAGACAAGGAATATTTTATTACGAAAAACTGTATCTCTTGGAACTAGTTACGCAAAGTTCGACAAAGATTCTTCCTTACAAGATCCGCTCACCATTCGTGTCAGAAAGTGTACATTCTACTGAAATGTTATTCAAAGTGTCGAGTGTTATTATGTAAACATCAGTTTTAGAAAAAAAAAAAGTGTTGTAACATCACTAGGTGTCCAAACAAAGGCCCACATGTGTTGTCCAATCGGTTGGTCATTTTCTTTGTGTTCCCATGGTTACGGTTCGATTCTGGCTGAGATCGGTGACACTTGAAGGCGTTTCAATGCGACAAATAACTGTTCTTTTCTTTCGGCACGTTAATTAATTCCTGCGGGACAAAATACCGATGCCCTGGCGTGTCTTAATGTTCGTAGCAACTGAAGGTACTTTATATCCGTCATCAAATAACAATGTTATTGGTTTTACGTCCAACTAACTACTTTTACTGTTTGCGGTGACGCCAAGGTGCCGAGTTCTTTTACGTGCCGTCAAATCTACAGTCAACAGGCTGACATTTGAGCACCTTCAAATACCACCGGACTGAGCCAGGATCGAACCTGCCTAGTTGGGCTCAGAACGCCACACCCTCTACCGTCTGAGGTACTCAGCCCGGCTTCTTCTTCTTCTTCTTCTTCTAATTATTATTATTATTATTATTATTATTATCTGGCCCTAAGTTCAGAGGGCCCCGAGTTCGATTATCCGCCGGCTCGGGGATTTTATCTGCGTCGTCCTCTAGCTCGGGGGCTACGTGTTAGTGTTCTTAATACACATACCCATTACATACAACACATCACACTAAAAACGACCATAGAAACACGCAAAAGTGAATATATCCCTCCACATGGGGTTGGTGTATTATTATTATTATTATTATTATTATTATTATTATTATTATTATTATTACTATTACTATTATTATTATTATTACTATTATGACTTAGCATTCACATAACCAGTTTTCCCTGAAGAAAATATTATTTAACTATAATTTAATTTAAATTACTTAAGCACTGTTGCCATTTTGGTTATAAACTCTTGTGAATTATTTTTTCTTTCTAACCATTACTTCTGTCATATGCAACCAACATTTTACTGGCTGATTTTGCTACTGCTCATATTTAAGCTGCTTAATACACACTTTCATTGAAATGGTAGTCCAATATCCCATGTATGTAAAATATACATTAAATATGATCACTCTTAATTCCTTATTTGTAGGAAATTTCGATGCGACTGTCGTCTATAAACATCTCATTTCTATGCACACGTGATACAAAATTGTAAGTGTATCTTGGATATTTTCAGTAAAGTAGCTTTCTTCACATGTCTAAAAAGATATTCTATACGTTTATGATTCTTGATTGTAAGAATATAAACGAATTTTGTTTCTCTTGATTGTAAGAATATACAAATATAAACGAATTTTGTTTCTCTTCTTGTTACTACTTTTCTTATTGCGTTAAGAATACCTGCTCGTAGCCAGCAGTTAAATTTGATCCTTTCTTTGTAGTGCCCCTATTGAGCGATGCCTTGCTCTACTGTGTAGTATGAAAAACAAACGCTAGAAGTATTGTGTAGCAGATAAATCATAATGGCTTAATCCTGTTATGGGCAATCTGCCATACGAGACCAAGCGATTCCAACACATGACTTTAACCTGTTCCTTTCTCTGCCAGCTAGGGGTAAATACTTCTGTTCTGAGCCGTTAAACGGTGTACAGACTTTTTCAATCAATCAATCAATACTGATCAGCATTTAGGGCAGTCGCCCAGGTGGCAGATTCCCTATCTGTTGCTTTCCTAGCCTTTTCCTATTTCTTTATAAGACGCTGTCTCATTCTATATGAGGAACTTATTTCCAAAAGGTACCAAATCCAAAAAGGAAAATTTTAGAGGAAGCGCATACAACTTCTAGTACTTACAGCTGTTTGAATAAGCGCCTGTAACTTTTTAGATATGTTGAAGGGTAACTTATTACACTGCTTGTCAATTATTTCCGTTTATATGTAAAGACCTTGGGTTTTATAGCACAAATAAAAATGGATGTGGTGCGTTTTTGCATACAAAATTTTTAATATTAGTATTTAACGTAATAAAAATTACCCTGGATTGTTCAGAAATGCAGTATTTTATTGAAGATACTTGGTAAAAACAAAATGAGGAAAAAATGAAAATAATTTGCGTTATATTAAAGTAAAAAAAAAGATTCTCAATGATAATATAGATATACTGGTACAAATTTTTAACGTATTATAATAATAAAGTGTGATAGAAAAAATCAATGCAACACCCGTGTGTCTGACTTATACATCATCGTGAGCTACATCGGCATCACTTATGTCACCTTCTCTTACAGCAGATCTGTAGAATGGCAGGTCATCCAGTCTGTGTCCCATAAATGTTAGAAGTAGTTGGATGACAATCATGTCTTTTAGCATTCTGTATATGACTCTGACAAGGAACCTGGGATAGTCGGTTCAAAACTGACTCATATTTCACCCCTTTCTTTAGTAACCTATGCTCACATGAGGGGTCAAAAGCATAGAAAGTGTGAATTCCAACTAGACCTGTGTTAGGCTGTACTGTTAACCCCCTAGCATCACTGAGTTTGAATTTCTTGGTTGATGAAACTGATATGTTGGGCATGTCTTGCCAATTAACCCAATGGAAATCTTAATTCAATACATAAAAAAATGGCGTATGGCTTTTAGTGCCGGGATATGTCCGAGGACATCGGCTCGCCGGGTGCAGGTCTTTTAATTTGACTCCCGTAGGCGAACTACGCGTCGTGATGAGGATGAAATGATGATGAAGACAACACATACACCCAGTCCCCGTGCCAGGGGAATCAACCAGTTATGGTTAAAATTCCCGACCCTGCCGAGAATCGAACCCGGGTCCCCTGTGACCGAAGGCCAGCACGCTAACCATTTAGCCATGGAGCTGGACAATTCAGTACATGAAGTACACCAACTTTCCGGAATTCAGAATTATATCCCTCTGGAAGAAGCAAGGTATTATTCTTTCTTAGTATTTCGTCGTTGCCGGGACAAAATCTCCTATGTGATAATATGTTTTGGAGATATACTGACCCGCAGCACATACGTTGTGAAGAGCGAGAATGCCTTGACAATATGCACACGATATTGCACCTTAGATGACAGAACCTTACCAGCCAAAGTTCTAAGCTAAAATTATTTCACATAGGAGGTTTTGTTCCCGGCAGCGACGATTTTCTCCACTAACCCAAAGGACCTATGAGCTGGCATGTAAGAATGGCCTCTCACTGGAAGAAAAGACCATTCTATTTTTAATCCATACTCATGAGCAATAGCAGAAAACATTCATTCATTCATTCATTCATTCATTCATTCATTCATTCATTCATTCATTCATTCATTCATTCATTTTGCTTCAGACAGGTACAAACCTAATAATGTGAAACACAAATACATATACTATTACAATAGATAAAAACAAATATTAAATTAAAATTATAATATCTCTTATAAAAATCCTTGTAAAATAAAGCCATAAATGAATTAAAAGTACACTTTTCTTCAGTAACATAATATTACAAATATTCAGTTTCATATGCACATTGTATAACAGGGTATTTAAAATATTTCAATTAAAATGATTTACGATCGGCTTTAAAGTTGCATTAGTACTGTAATTATACATGATGTTAGTGATGTTATCGAAGATAATAATGATGATGAGGTAGATGGTATAACTAGAAACTAGAAAGATAACTAAATTTATGGGCTTAACAACAGGAGTCTTCAAAGTGGGATTTTAACTTAGAACATATTAAGTTATTTGTTTACATTGTTTTACTATGGATGTGTATGTAGTTGCAAATATACCTAGTCTGAACTCATTGCTATATTTATTAAATATTTTCATTGAGTTTAACACTGGTGAACTACTATGTTGTTGGGTTCTTGATGTAGAGCAGTAGAAAGTAACATGTTTGTGGTGTGTAGACGGATTAGGGACAGACAAGTTGAACAGAGAGAGAGCAAGTTAGAGCTACTGATACGATTGTTAAATAATTTGTAGACAATTAGAAGAACAGCAATTTCTCGTCTTTTTGCTAAGGACTTATAGCGAAGTTGTTTCATTAAGTCATCATACGAATCAAGTTTAAGGTAATTATTAGTTATTTTGTACGTTAGGTATCTAAGAAATTTGTTTTTCACCATTTGAACTTTGTTTTCATATAGTTTAAAGGTGGGATTCCAAATGGTCGATGCATATTCTAGCGACTTCTTACAAAGGAGTTGTGTAATAGCTTTATTGTCTCGGGATTTGTGAAGTCACGTGTGCATCTCTTAATAAATCCTAATATCATGTAAGTATCTTCAACAACTTCGTTTATGTGTAGAGAGAACGTTAATTTAGCGTCAGCGCGCGTCTGTGAGCTTGCATCTGGGAGATAGTAGGTTCGAATCCCACTATCGGCAGCCCTGAAGATGGTTTTCCGTGGTTTCCCATTTTCACACCAGGCAAATGCTGGGGCTGTACCTTAATTAAGGCCACGGCCGCTTCCTTCCAACTCCTAGGCCTTTCCTATCCCATCGTCGCCATAAGACCTATCTGTGTCGGTGCGACGTAAAGCCCCTTGCAAAAAAAAAAAATTAGCGTCAAAATGCACACCAAGATCCGTAATAGAATTCACTGATGACAGATTAGTATTCAAAATATTATACGATTGACTAATTTTACTTTTATTCCTGGAAAATACCATTACATGATACTTGTTAATGTTAAAATCTAACTTGTTAATAACGCTCCAATGTGATATATTATTGAGGTCTTTCTGAAGAAGTCTACAGTCCACCTGTGAAAAAATGGTTTTGAAAATTTTTACATCGTCTGCGAAAGGACGGCAATAGTTCTTATTTTGCGACGCACAGCTGTCACAAAAAACACGAATGGTTTCAATGTTATTTTCTTCATATATTGTTTATGTTGTCATGTGACATAAACAAACAGCCCTGATTAGATAACTGAATTCGGAACGTCTTGGCATCAAAAGCATGGTGGATTCGGTATCTTTTGCCGTAAAACTGAACATTTGTTCACTGTTTAACATGGAAGGTGGTATCTTCTGGCACAACTTTTGTCACGCCAAATGTAGAACTAGGTTCAAGGAAGTCTTGTCACCTGTTACCTCAATTTTGAATTGTTTGAATTTGATACCTTTTGGAAATAAGGTTCACATATAGTCTTTCCCCTAATAAGTATCATATTTTGATATCAATATATGGGATAACTATATATTTCTCATTCTACCATATTTTTTGAATGGGTGATTATATGTGTTTCATTTTTTTATTTCATCAGTGTCAAACATCATTTTGCTCTTGACATTTGGAACTATTTATTAGCTCAATCGCATGCACGATAAGTTAAATCTTCAAATTTATTCGCATTAAAATAATCTGTTATTTATGTTCCGTTATATTTATCATATTCTAGGCGCTTCCATTCTTTCCTCTCTTTTTTGCTAGTGTCCCTTGTTATTCGGATTGTCTGCTGGACGTAATGCTTTACTTCATACGATTTCTTTAATTTTACTCCTTCTTTCAGATAAGTAGGGCTGCATTTCAATCATAATTATTGCAAATCCGGGTTATGGATTAATAACGCACGCACACCGGTATGAATTAACCATAGTTTTCGTAAATTCTCTTCCTATATTGAAAAATTTCACGGTCATAAACGAACTGTTTCAGTTAGTTCAAGTACATCGAGGCAGGATCCATTTAATGAACAAGTTAAAATATGGCACTGTCGGCGTGGTGTCGGCAAGACGCGGGCCTGCCTGGCGGCCTCGCCAGCTCGACCCGTGCACTGAATGCGCCCCGCCGTGCGGTACTTAAAAAGCAAAGGACAATGAGAGAAAAATATAATATGCATTGGATGTTCTTAAAACTTATGAAAGTTTACCGGTTTTCAAGAGTTCTTAGTGGACTTCTTACTCCTCGCCCGGCTGGATAGACGATGCCTGCCAAGCCCTTCTGACGTCGTCTCGTCGTCTCGTTATTTTAAAACGTACAAAATATTTACCTTCAAGCGTATGTGATAACTGGAGCCCGGATTTTAGTTACTATCAAAGTGCAAAATATATACATAAAATGTAGTAAATATCATAGAAATATGTAATTAGATATGCAATATTCATGAAATATGTAATAGTATTAATGCACCCAATTTACAAGAATGTTTGTATATTACTGTTAGTTATGGTTATCATATGAGAGAATAAAATTGTTTTAAATACCTCCGTATTTTATGACATAGTCATCGTTGGTGTATATAATTTTTTGATACTTCTTAACGTTGACAGTATTACATATGCTAATTAAAGGTATAATCAGAATACTACTTCAAATATTTTTAAAAAATGTTGTGCACTGTAAATCGTGGAGTATATTTAACAGTGTGTTGTAAATAATTTCCTGTTGCCATCATGCCCTGAAAATGAAACAAATAAATGTTACTAAATAAAGTTAATATATGTCTTTAAATCCCTCATAAGAAACAAATAGTACGGTAACATTTTTATCGTGATGCGCAGTGTGTCCCCAAGTACTTCTCCATGTTTTCCATAGTGATGTTTGGAGCTGATCCGATAAAATTCTCTCATAGGCTAAGAAGGAGCGTTCAACATCGCAGGAAGTCATCGGTGCTTATTTTAAAAGATAAAATTATCTTCTGGGGCTCTTCTTGTTCGCCACTAATGATCTAACAAGAGCTTGAATAACCTATGTTTCGTTTCAAGACCGCATGGAGTTTGCTAGAAATGCTGACCAGCGAAAGGCATTCTAGCCATTCCAGATTCTGAGAAAGGGTTAGTGCTGTTGTATGCAGTTGAAGTACTCGGACCTATTATATTTCACAAACAAAGGGTTAGAAATCCCAATTTTAAAGGAATTTTAAAGCCAACGTTTAGCATTACAAGATATTAGAATCATTCCGTATTGATGGTTTTCATTTTACAAAGGAGAATACAGTTAATTTTACCCTTGTAAAACATTTAGCAATTGAAATATATTCTATATGCGATGAAATTCGCCAGTTATTTTACTAGGTCTATAGTCTGAAAATTAAACGAACTGACATATTTATTTTTTATTTTTTGAATAATGTGCTAGATATGTACAATACGTTACATTCTTCACATAATATGTAAACATATGTAATGTTACTGTGAATATCTAAAAATATGTAAAATGAACCACGGGCATAACCATGTCAGAAACGCAATTTGCCGACATGTTTCATTTTCAGATGCCTCCAAGTAAAGGAGTGTAATATGTAATTACATAGGAATCCGGGCCTAGTGATAACAGTTAGTCAGTGCTTACTGGATTGCTTCAGATTTGATTCCCGTAAATAACTTAATTGACAGATATTCTGCACATATTCTTGAGAAATGGGATCATGATAAACTAAAATGTACCTTTCACCGGGCGAGTTGGCCGTGCGCGTAGAGGCGCGCGGCTGTGAGCTTGCATCCGGGAGATAGTAGATTCGAATCCCACTATCGGCAGCCCTGAAAATGGTTTTCCGTGGTTTCCCATTTTCACACCAGGCAAATGCTGGGGCTGTACCTTAATTAAGGCCACAGCCGCTTCCTTCCAAATCCTAGGCCTTTCCTATCCCATCGTCGCCATAAGACCTATCTGTGTCGGCGCGACGTAAAGCCCCTAGCAAAAAAAATGTACCTTTCTGTACAGCGATATCAAACCGTAAATTTTTGCGTGCTAAATCATATCTCCTTCATTGGAATCAAATTAAACAGTACTGCAGTCCAAAAATTGTCTGCATGGTTGAGAATACTTTATACTTCCTCTGTCCACTAGTGACTAGTGCCGTGTACAGATTTTTTTAAACAGTGAAAGTGTGCATGTTAAGTATCCACTTTTAACATTAATTTGTGTTTGATTGTACTGTCTTGAACTCTATGCTAGTATACCATAGAAAAAACTTGCTTTTGTTAATAGTTTGGTGATTGAAGAAACACATGTTAGGATGACATGTCTTGCATTTCAGACAGAAGTCTGAAAGGAAGTATGACGAATTGTAATATTACTTGGCTTTCTGTTCTACTGACTCACTTCTTTGCTTGGTTCCTAATTATGGTGCAAGATGAGGTTGAAATATGTGTATATTCGAAAGGATCATCAGAAGTGTAAAAGAAGAAAGTCATCAGCTTTTGTTAGGTTATTGACGCCGACGATTTTTCTTACGTGGTTTAGGAGATACAATCATCTTGTTCTAAAAGATAGGTTCTTAAAGATTACTGTTACATACATGAGAACTTCCCTACGCCAACCCAGTTGCAGTGAAGCAGTAGAATAGAGTACCTTCAGAATGAATTTTTAATTCTTTCTCCATCTTTCGATTGGCATAGCGCTGAGTTGTTATAACGAAGGAGGGCGTAACTGTTTGTACCACTCTGAGGATACTGCAAGAAAAGCCAGTGGCTCACAAACGATCTCAGAAAATAGCTCATTTGATTTCATTGTGACCTAAAGCCTTTGAATTAAAATTCAACGTTTCTAACGTGATTCTGCTATGAACACTGATACTCTGACTGAAAGCCGAATGTCCAGTGTGACCAACAAGAAAGAAAATTTTGGTGTCACAGAAATGCAAACACGATATTCTATGTTATCAGGAAACTTAAACACCTTTATAATGTAATAATGCAAGGACGATGGCACTGGGAGGATAAGCAATTCAGGGACTCGAGTTTGGAATCCTGTTGCTGAAGGCGGTTGTCCTGATAGTAAGAATTAACAAAATAGAGATCACTCGGCCGATCCGTGTTTCAAATATAAATGAAATGTTAAAATAGAATAGTGAAGCAAACTAATAATAATAATAACAACAATAATAATAATAATAATAATAATAATAATAATAATAATAATAATAATAATAATAATAATAATAATAATAATAATAATAATAATAATAGTGGACTTTAAGAAAGCGTACGACTCAATTGACAGGGAAGTCCTGCTAAACATCTTAAATGAATTTGGAGTTGATTTGAAACTGCTGGCATTAATTAGAGCCACCCTGACCGATACAAAATTCAAGGTGAAGTTCCACGGATGTCTATCGCATTCCTTTGACATCAAAACAGGAGTCCGACAAGGTGATGGGCTATCCCCGATACTCTTCAACTGTGTTCTTGAAAAGATCATCAGAACCTGGAGGGTGAGATTACAGGAATCCAACTACAGTCCATTGAGAATAGGAACCAAATCCAAGGGGATCGCAACAGACTGCTTAGCATTTGCCGATGATATTGCTGTTCTCTCAAACGACATAGAAACCGCTAGAGCTCAAGTTGAAATTTTAAAGGAAATTGCCGAACAAACTGGTTTGCAGATATCGTTTGAGAAAACAGAAGTAATGACTAACATCAAAGAGGCTCCACCAAAACTCCATACAAAATACCGGGACATCACCCGAGTAGACAAATTCAACTACCTGGGTGAGAACTGGAGAAAAGAGAACGCAAAATTGTGAGAGGAATCTTGGGATCAAAGTACAGAAATGGAATCCATCAAAAGAGATCCAACAAGGAAGTCTACAGCAAAATAGAGAAAATTACCGACACAATCAGAGAAAGACGGGCACGATTTTACGGTCATCTGAAAAGAATGGACGGAAGAAAGTTAACTAAAGAAATCTTTCACTTTTTTTATTCAAACCCCAAAACCACAATTCCCTGGTTTAGAAATACCAAAGAAGACTTGCAAATGCTACATATCTCTGCTGAAGACGCCCCTAACAGAGATCTCTTCCGCAAGAAAATATTGACGAACGGGCTAAACCGAGACGAGCAACCGAAGAGAAGACACGGTGCCTCTTGGACAGAGGAACGTAAGCAGGCCCACTCACAAAGAATGAGGGAAATTTGGGCTCTAAAGAAGGCCAAGTTCAGTGTCAAATGCAACAAGACTTAACGTGGTCCTTGATGGCCCCAGCGGATTATATATAATAATAATAATAATAATAATAATAATAATAATAATAATAATAATAATAATAATAATAATAATAATAATAATAACAATAATAATAATAATAATAATAATGAGTTTATGGAAGGTGTTCGGACACGTAGCTCGACAAGACTACAACAGGTGGACCTCTAGGATTGTTCACTGGAGACCATGGGAACACAAGAGAGGCATTGGAAGACCCCAGAAGAGATGGCTCGACGACATAAAGCTGTTGGTTGGAACACGCTGGTTCCAAGTGGCTCAAGACCGAAGACGATGGAAGCACACGGAAGAGGCCTATGTTCAGCAATGAATTGAAATAGGCTAGAAAATAATAATAATAATAATAATAATAATAATAATAATAATAATAATAATAATAATAATAATAATAATAATAATAATGAAATAGCACCCGAGACAGGATTCCAAATTTCTTATGAAGAGACAAGGTATATGGAAGGGACTATATCAGATTTCAACAGTCAATCGTTAATCACTAAATATAGAAATATAGCTCAAGTAGGAAAATTTAAGTATGTAGGTGAAATTATTGAACCAGCAAGGTTAAATCAGCAAGCTAACAAAGAAAGAATTGGAAAACTTCAAAGAGCATACAAAATGCCTTGGAACAGATACAATAAAAGTAGGCTACTATATCAACAAAGGTAAATTACAATATTATAACACAGTAGTTAAAACAGAAGCACTTTATGCATCTGTTACTATTATAATTGGTGGAGAATCTCGAATAAAGGTGATCAGAAAAGAAGAAAGAAAAATTCTCAGGAAAATCTTAGGACCAAAATCCGAAAATGGAATTTGAATGAAAAAGGAATCTCATGAAATCTATCAAATTACAGAAAAAATCACAGATACAATCAGGAAACGACGATTGCAATTTTATGGTCACTTATACAGAGTGGATAATAACAGGCTCACAAAGAAAATGTTAAACTTAGCGTTATCAATGAAAAATCAAAGTGCTAATAAATGTAAACGCGCTGCATACTTGTGCATAACGAATCAAGAATAATAATATACATCCGTCTTCATTATGCTAAATACCGTTGTGCCTTCACACGTTCAGTCTGCAGGCCTCTGTTAATTAACAACTGTATGTACCTCCAAATTCCTCTATTAGCAACTAGCTCTGTGGCATCGTTTAGTTCCAAAACTCTTATCATTAATTAATTAAAAACCTAGTCTAACCATCATTGCCTTGACCTTCCCGTACTCCTCTTACCCTCCACGGCCAAGTCCATTATTCTTCTAGGTTAACTTATCTTCCTTCAACGCCTCGCGTAACCCACCTCTGAAACGGGTTTATACGCACAGCTTCGTCCATCGCATTCATAACTTAGTCTTTTATCTCCTCCTTCCGACAACTTTCCTGAGTTTGTGCCCATCTGTTTGTACCAGCAATTACCTTTTTTTGCTAGTTGCTTTACGTCGCACCGACACAGATAGGTCTTATTGCGACGATGGGACAGGGAAGGGCTAGGAGTGGGATGAGAGCGGCCGTGGCCTTAATTAAGGTACAACCCCAGCATTTGCCTGGTGTGAAAATGGGAAACCACGGAAAACCATCTTCAGGGCTGCCGACAGTTGGGCTCGAACCCACTATCTCCCGGATGCAAGCTCACAGCTGCGCGTCCCTAACCGCACAGCTAACTCCCCCGGTCTCTGTATCGTTTACAATAGAAGATAAATATTGTGGTTCTAGGGTCATCAGTCCATAGAATGGTTTGACGCAGTCCATAGAATTGTTTGACGCAATTATCAATACCACCATATTCTGCCCTTACCTTCTCATTTCCACCTAGATACATCCTACAACTACTCTAATCTGTTTGTCATATTCATGCCTTGACCTACCCCCACCATTCTTACCGCCTACACTTTCGTCAAAAACTAAATGAACAAGTCCTGGGTATCCTATCATTTTATCTCTTCTTCTTCTTCAGATCAAATTTAGTCAACTCGTTCTCCTCTCACCAATTCGAAACCTCTTCATTCGGGATTCGATCTATCCGTCTCATTCTCAGCATTCTTCTGTAACACCACATTTCAAAAGCTTCTATTCTCGCCGGGCTGAGTGGCTCAGACGGTTAAGGCGCTGGCCTTCTGGCCCCAACTTGGCAGGTTCGATCCTGGCTCAGTCCGGTGGTATTTGAAGGTGCTCAAATACGTCAGCCTCGTGTCGGTAGATTTACTGGCACGTAAAAGAACTCCTGCGGGACTAAATTCCGGCACCTCGGCGTCTCCGAAAACCGTAAAAGAGTAGTTAGTGGGACGTAAAACAAATAACATTATTATTATTACTTATATTCTCTTTTTTACTGAGCTAGTTATCGTCATGTTTCACTTCCATACAGTTCATAGTGTCATGTCTTCATAACGTCTTTCTAATTCCTATATCAATGCTCGAAGCAAGCACATTTATTTTCTTAAGAATGGCCTTCCTTGCTTATTCTAGTCTGCATTTTATGTCCTCCTACTTCTGCCATCATTTGTTACTAACAGGAAACGGATTTATACGTACTAATAATTAATAAAATATGTAAGTTACATATATATTTAGCTACATTTTATTGAAATATGGAATTATATACGGGCTTAAAATTACAAAAAGCCTATCATAAAGTTCAATGAAGCTAAACAAAGTAGGCCTATAAGAAACATAATGTTGCCCTTCTCATGTTAATATGAACTTCGAAGAACACACGATCTTTTATTCTCTGCTATCAATATAGTGGATTACAAAATATTATTTTTAAGTGCTGGAAAGTGGATCTTCTGTTTCCTCGGAGGACAGACTTACAGTATATTGGCTGAAACCACGTTCAGCAGAAGAGGTAATACGGGCATATGCTGGAGCTGTCCGTTAATTACGGCCACGGCTGCTTCCTTTCAACTCCTAGCCCTTTCCTTCCTATCCAATCGTCGCCATAAGACCTATCTGTGTCGGTGCGACGTAAAGCCACTTGTAAAAAGAAATAAAGATACGAATGCATAAAAATACTTCCCAATACCGTCGTCGCCATAAGACCTCCCTGTATCGATGCGATGTAAAATAAATTGTAAACAATTGTTTTTGCCGAAAAATGTCTGTTGCCGAGGGTATGTCAGTTGACCATTCACCGAAGTTTCTTAGAAATCTGTATGGTCGTATCCAGGAAATTCCCTTTTTGGAGATGCCGTAGTTCCTCCGTAGAGTCCACTCTCATGGTTCCAATGTAAGAGCATTTAACAGAGGCTGAGTGATACAGCAAGTGCAGGCGTTACTTGATTTCTTTCGTATTTTCTTTTTGCCTCAGGATATCGTTTTACTGTGACTTGTTAGCATGCGATAGCTTGTCTAAACCGTGACGAATCTTCTGCTATTTTGCTTTCTCGAGTTCACTTGTGCCTTAACGCGCTCTGCCTCGTCAACATGCAGCGTTTCAGTTTATAGCTCGAGCACTGACTGGCTCTTTAAGATTGGGCTACACTGCTCTTTCATCCCTTTTACTTCCACAAACAAAATTACTTTAATTGTTTCCTTATTCAAAATCTACTATGGCTTGATTCTGATGGAAGACCGACAGTGTCGGAAACTTGAACATTCTTCCCTAAAACTTACATAAATAAACGCAACCAGGGCAATATGAAAATCAGCAAATCCAGCAATTTTATTAATTGATATTGGTTGGGAGGAAAACTTGAGGAAATTGAATGTCAGGTAGCAATTAAGAATGTACAAGTTCTTGGGATGCGTATTCTATTGAAATGGTACTTAATATGGGCAGAGAAATCGGATGGAAGTGCGGTGAAATACAGAAATACAATAATAATAATAATAATAATAATAATAATAATAATAATAATAATAATAATAATAATAATAATGCCGGGCTAAGTGGCTGAGACGATTGAGGCGCTGGCCTTCTGACTCCAACTTGGCAGGTTCGATCCTGGCTCAGTCCGGTGGTATTTGAGGGTGCGGTACATTTAATGGCACGTAAAAGAACTCCTGCGGGACTAAATTCCAGCCCCTCAGCGTATCCTAAAACAAAAAAAAATGTAGTTAGTGGGACGAAAACTAAATAACCTTATTAGTATGTCATTAATGACCAGTAGTGTAGCCAGGTTGAAGCATCATATTTCGTAAGATGTCCGAAGTTAAACAACTTTGGGCGTGGTTAACACTTGGATGAGTTGTCCAGCTGCCGTTCGCTGAAGGAACATCTGAAAGGAAATTGCTACCCTACAACAAGTGATGAGTGGGCACTGCCGTAACTTGGCCGCCATTGTCCTGGTATGGATGAGACATGTAAATAAATATAGACTACATTATGTAATAATAATAATAATAATAATAATAATAATAATAATAATAATAATAATAATGTTATTGGTCTTATGTCCCACTACCTAATTTTACTTTTTACCGAGACGCCGAGGTGCCTGAATTCTGTCCCGCAGGAGTTCTTTAAAGTTCCTGTAAATCTACCGACGCGAGGCTGACGTATTTCAGCACCTTCAAATACGACCGGACTGAGCCAGGATCGAACCTGCCAACTTGGGCTCAGAAAGTCAGCGCTCTATCGCCTGAGCTACTCCTACATTATGTCATTAACTCATGTTTCATAATTGACAACTTATCAGAAAATGTGTCTGTTGTTTTATTAAGAGCCGAGGACTTTTTCTGAAGATTTTTTACCCTTTGAACAAGTGCAGTTTTGAGACTTGTACATTGTTACCTTACTCTTCTTAATTGCTAGGAGCTAGGACATAAAGGAAGTAATTGATCCTCTTACGAGCTTCTTGTACGGTGTTGCCTTCAAAACAATAACCGGAACCAGTTCTGAGAAATATTTGTTTCATCTCAATTACGTGAATAAGGTCTTAACAACTTTATATCTTAATTAGGTGTGTTTACCTTGTACTCCGTGTTAATAGGCCTTCTCTGCACCCAGTGTTCCGAACACGTCTTGTGTGCGTTCGGAATAGGCAGCGCTTTTCACGCAACACTTTTGGTATGATGCTCAAATTTCATGATTTGGGGGTAATCTGCAGATAATGATCTTAAATGTCCTTCCGTTTCCAAGCTAGCGAGTTCGGTCCCAGCTAATAAAGGCGGTATTTTAGGATGTTAAAGTGAGACTACTACTTGTCGTTGGCTTCCAGCATGTTAAGGAACTCCTGTGGTACAAACAATGGCCACTAGATGATGATGATGATGATGATGATGATGATGATGATGGTCTTACTTCCTTTCTTCCTTTTTAATCCGTTTACCCTCAAGGTTTGGCTTTTTCGCTCGGACTCTGTGAGGGATCCCATCTCTACCGCCTAAAGGGCAGTATCCTGGAGCGTGAGACTTTAGGTCCGGAGTGAAACAGGTGAGGAGGACCAGTACCTCGCTCAGGTGAACTCACCTGCTATGCTGAACAGTGGCCTTGGGGGGGGGGGGAAGAGGAGGAGATCGGTAAGCAGAGTCAAGGAAGAAGGGAGGAAGGGGCCGTGACCCTACCATACCGGCATTTGCCTGGAGGAGGGTGGGAAACCACGGAAAACCACTTCGAGGATGGCTGAGGTAGGAATCGAATCCACCTCAACTGAGTTGACCTCCCGGAGCTGAGTGGACCCCGTTCCATTCCTCGTACCACTTTTCAAATTTCGTGGCAGAGCCGGGAATCGAACCCGGGCCTCCGGGGGTGGCTAATCACACTAATTACTGCACCATAGAGGTGGACTGTGATTATGGTAATAATTGTTTTAAGCGACCAAACAAGCTGGTCCCGCGGTGTAGTGGTAGCGTGCCTGTCTCTTCCCTGGAGGCCCCGCGTTCGATTCCCGGCTAGGGATTTTTATCTGTATCTGAGGGCTGGCTCGAGGTCCACTCAGCCTACGTGATTACAATTGAGGAGCTATCTGACGGTGAGATAGCGGCTGCGGTCTAGAAAGCCAAAAGTATCGTCCGAGAAGATTCGTTGTGCTGACCACACACCTCATAATCTGCAGAACTTCCGGTTGAGCAGCGGTAGCATGGTAGGCCATGGCCCTTGGGGTCTGTTGTGCCATGGGGTTTGGTTTAGTTTATTGGGACAGTTGTCGAGATAATCGGGCTCTGAAACATTGTTATTATTATTATTATTATTATTATTATTATTATTATTATTATTATTATTATTATTATTGTTGCATCGTTGTGCCCATCTGTGGAGCGCGATAGAACTTATTTAGTTGATGTTGATTCTTCTCCCAAATTCTCTTCATCTGGGCACTGAACATTTGCCTCTGTTCTTCAGTCCATGCTTTATTGGTCCTGGTATTCATTTGCTCAGGAAAATGACGGTTGTTGACTGCTTTTATGTGCTGGATTGGATCTTGAACAATTTCCTGTGGGATGCCAATTTCCTGATGTCTTTCTCTATTTCACTAAGCCCGTTATTGTTGGCTTTCATTGAGAGAGCAAGGTTGAGAATCCTTTTGGTGAGCCTGTCATTGTTCATTCTGATCATATGTGCATAGAATGTTATTCGCCTTTTCCTGATGGTGTCGGTGATCTTTTCAGAATGCTGACAAAGCTCCCGAGACTTCCGTTTCATCCAGATTCCCTCTGAGTAGACTGCACCAAAGATTTCCCTCTCCTGTTTCTCTGTGTCTTTAATAAGTGATCTGCCTCCAATGATCAAGGTTTTTGAGGCGTTTTATTATTATGATTATTATTATTATTAGTATTATTATTATTATTATTATTATTATTATTATTATTATTATTATTATTATTCACATATGTAAAACCTCCTTCCGTCTGGAAATTATTTATGGCGTTCGACGATATACATCGTGGAGTTGACGACTTTCACAGATGGTAAAAGAGATGCATATTTGTGGAATTCGAATTAGCAATTTCGTGGGTCATCTGTATGTGTATGTTGAGTGCTCAGCCTGAAGGCTGGTTTGGACCTCAACAGCTCCGCCATCAGCCCAGGCGTCACTGAAGAGGCGTACTAGGGAAATGAGGAGTGAGGTGTGGGTCATCTGTGAAGTCTAATTCTGCATTGTACTTGATCTCACCTGTCAAGCGTGGAAATTGCCTTTAGATGTGTTATTGTTATGCAGTTAATACCTGCTGAGGATTTGCAGCCAAACTAATGTAAGACAGACCTCTTTTGTCGCAAGCTACCTACGTTCTCACGAAATAGAATGTAACCATTTCAAGGGTGACTTGCTTACATGTTGGATATTGAGATGCCGCGTTCAACATTCTATTATACCTCTTCCATTCATGGCTTGACGTTGAGCTAGTTTTCAGATGCTGAGCTTTCCATATAGGCCCTGTAATCTTATTTGCTTATTAAGATTACAATAATTCATACCCAAGCACTCACAAATAAATAGAGTATGTTTGAATATTACTCCACCCTGTAACACCTTGAAGTAGAGAAATGAATGTTAACCACAAAAGGCAACGCATAGTTAATGGCATCCTCACCAGTGTCCTCTTTTATTTCCTATCTTACTTCTCAGTACCTCACGCATGTATTCAAGGCCAAACTCGCGAGGTACGACCCTTGATAGGACTAGAAAACAAAATGTTACAGTACATACTTCTGCAGACTGCCTAATAACACAAATTATCAGAGATTTTACAGAAGACCACGAACGTGATGACTGGAGACGCCAAATCCAGTGAAGAACATACAATTCGAAAGGCATATAGACATGAAGTTTGAGGTTAATGAATACGACGGAGTGTTTATTGTATTGTTCTTAGCAGCCCAAAGCCTTAATTATACATTACACTGACAAAAATCCGGATTCTTAGCTAAATTGTTCAGAAGGTCCCGGATCGATTCCCGGCCGGTGTCTGATTAATTCCTGTTACTCGAGGCTGGGTGTTTGTGTTTGTGTTCGGCTCCATGGCTAAATTGTTAGCGTGCTGGCCCGGCAGGGTTGGCAATTTTAACCATAATTGGTTAATTTCGCTGGCACAGGGGCTGGGTGTATGTGTCGTCTTCATCACCATTTCATCCTCGTCACGATGCGCAGGTCGTCTACGGGCGTAAAATCAAAAGACCTGCACTTGGCGAGCCGAACTTGTCCTCGGACACTCCCGGCGTAA
The DNA here is from genome assembly GCF_040414725.1 of Anabrus simplex. Classification (NCBI taxonomy): domain Eukaryota; kingdom Metazoa; phylum Arthropoda; class Insecta; order Orthoptera; family Tettigoniidae; genus Anabrus; species Anabrus simplex. The sequence goes on from NC_090266.1 coordinate 50,777,346, forward strand.
AATTCATACGCCATTTCATTTCAATTCATTTCATTTGTGTTTGCCTCAAACCACCACAGAAACACTTAGTGAATAGGGTTGGGGTCAGGAAGGGTATCTGGCCGTGAAACAGGGTGAAGTCCGCATGTGCGACATATTTCACACCCGCGACCCCAGCAGGAGATGGGAAAAGTGGCAGAAGAAGGGGATGAAAAAGAATACGATTGTGCATTGACAAAATAATATTTCGAACACGAGTTTACTCCACAATTAGTATACTCGGTGGATGATTAATTTGTTCAGTTAGGAGTTGAATTTCAGTATTCAGATCATAAAACACATCACATTCATATGAAAATACAGCTTACTTCCAGGGGTCTTCGATCATGCTATTTTTACTTTTTTTATTGGCTTTAGGTACCAGACCAAACAGCCACCTACAAGTACATTGGAATGCAAAATATAAACAGTAAGTATACACTTATAATACAAACACACGTATGAATATTCCATAGGGGCTGCCAGGCTGAGGCGGTAAAGGCGTGCTTGGTTCGCCCGGAAGGACGTGGTTTCGAGTCCCCGTCAGAAAGTCGTAAAATTTAAACAAACGAGATTTCCACTTCCGAAGGTGCGCATGGCCCTGAGGTTCACTCAGCCTACAGATAAAATTAGTACCACGTTAATTCCTGGGGGCAAAGGTGGCTGGGCCCAGAGCCAAACACTCTACCCCGTCAAGTGCCGAGGTTACGGATAGTGGAAGCCTTTACCTTCCAGCCCTTCAAGGGCCTTCATGGCCTGTACGGAGATGACTTTGCTTTTTGCTTTTGCTTTGTATGAATCTTCATAATATTGTACTTAGATTTCGTAGTTTTAATAGTTCTGGATCCTTACAGAATACTCACACAAACATCCACAGAGAAAAAAGAAGAAATGTAAACACTGCAACTGTAGTATATTAAGTTATTTTTTCCGATGTTTTAGCGCGTCAAACTTTATAGTCTTAAATCGGTGTCTTTTAAGAATTTGGCATTTGCTTTATACTCGTCTGGTTGCTGGGATGATAAAATGTTCTGTATATTAGTGGTAGTTGGAAGCTCATTGGATGTAAAGTTATTATTTTTTCCGCTTCACATTATAATGACCACACGAGAAGATGTGGTTTAAGTCAGCGATTGCTTGGCGATCACAGGAACAGTAAGGCGTGTCTATGACTCCTATCCGGTAGAGATGATTAGCAAAGCCGCCATGCTTCTTTCATGTTATCGAATATCTGAGCGCTGAACTGATATGAAGGTTGGTAAGAGCATTACGAATTTGGAAGCCAACTTTGATGTTATAAAGCAAAATTCTCTACAAAATGTTTTGACAAACTATTCCCATTTGCAAAAACAGTATACACCAGGAAGTTGATCCAGCAAAGTTGCACCAGGTGTAGTGATAGTTATCTCTATATGTTCATCCAGAATCGCGAACAGATTTTGTTGATATACTGAAAACGAATCGAGAGTCAGGCAGCATTTCATCATTGGTAGAAAGAAAGACAATTATCCCACAGATGATGAAGATTGGTCAAATGTGATGTCTTCGATGCTTGTAACAAAATTATCTGGAAGACTGAAGGTTCCAGTTGCTCATCTCTCAACTGCACAAATGAAGCAGTCATCCAGTGTGCCTTACATCTTGTAGAGTTTTCAAGACTCATAAACATGTGTGGCTGCCAATGTAGCTAACACTGTTTGCGACTGAACTATCTGTCTTATCCTGAATTATACCAATATGTGATAGATACTTTGGATACGGTCCCTGTAAGAAGAACTATGGGACTATTTTATATCCCGCTCTTCAGAAGACTGAAAAGCAGAGCGAAATTAAGATCTTAGTACTTATTAAGGTGATTTTTGAATCTCACATGTTTGAATCAGGTTGTTTCGAGCGCGGTGACCGTATCTCCCATTTCTGTCACACTTGGAGAGCCACTGAATTGACTTTCTTCAGCGTCCACATTTTTCCCAACATATTTTCACATTGATCAATAGGAATGCACCATAAAATGAATAATTTATTCGTGTATATCCACTAGAGTAACTAAGTACAATTACGTGAATGATATCTTGACTATGCAGTGGATAGCGAAAGCGTGCGTGCTGATCATTACGCCGTAGGTAATGACACTTACAGTGATCTCACGTGCGTGACTGGAGCGTTATAAATTACGATCAGCATACTAGGAACTGCTACTCACACAGCCGACTCGGCTGTTATAATCCTAAATACTTTCACGGTGATCTTGTGTCGATGATTAAATTGGTAACATCTGGGGCCCTGCTTTTAATCTCGCTGGCTAGTGCCTCATTATTATTATTATTATTATTATTATTATTATTATTATTATTATTATTATTATTATTATTATTATTATTATTATTATTATTATATTGGATTCACGTACCATAAACTACTTTTATGGTTTTCGGCGATGTCGAGGTACCGGAATTTTAGTCTTGTGGGAAATCTTTTTTTTTTTTTTTCGTGCCGGCAAATCTACCTACACGAGGCTCGTGTAGCTGAAAACTCTGAAATACCATCGAACTGAGTTGGAACTCAACCCGTCAGTTTGGCCTTAGGACACCATAGCTCTACATTCGAGCCATTCAGCCCGGCATTGTTATCCTTATTATCAGGCTTCGGATAATAATATCCATTGAAAAATGCCCCAAAATATAAATGCAAATGTGAAAATATGAACTAATATTGTTATCATAGGCCTGTGCATTTAAGGAACATGAATCTGGCATCAATTAGCAATACATTTATATTATAAAATAAATGTTACTGTTTAAACATCGCCAAAAAACATTACATACCGTACCACAATAAAATGTTCCAGTTCCTCAATGAAATTCACAAGCCTCGATTACAATTTCACAGAATTATGCAACAGGTACTCAAACACAAATTTGCGCCTGTTTTCACTAAAATGGTTTTTTACTCAGAAAACATTATTTCTACTTCACATGCCACAATTGGAGCATACTTGACGGAATAAGAGACTTCAAATACGATGCACCTTCAGTTTTTGTTTGCCTTGGAGGAGACCAGAAATGTTTTTAATTTTGGGGAAACCGGAGATGTTTAACTCTACACTCTGCATTTTCTTCCGATAAAACTTGATTTGTTAGGTTCATTAGGGATCTTTCAATTTTTTCAACAATTCCAGTACTAACGCGAAGGGACAGTCTATTCTCTTGCAAGTTCTTGATGGCTAAAGGAATGCACATCAGATTGGACCGAATGAATATATGTTGCTCTTTGCTGAAGACTTCTGCTTCTTTAACAGAAGCAGCTTCTTCAGGATTGAGGCCCTCAACTACTTCTTTTACTACTTCAAAATAATCGGCATAATAAGCAGTAGCTTTGAGCCGTCTTTCCCATCTTGTATGAAATGGTGAAGGCGGGAGCGGCGCATTACAAGATGTATCCAAAAACATATTGTTGGGACGTGGAGCATTCAGAAATACTCCTTTCACTGTAGAGATCAAAACTTTTACTTCAGGAAAGGAAGCCCGGACTGCTTCAGAGACTCGATAATGTCCATGTGTTACGAACGTGACGTGTATTATCTTGGAATATAATATAAGATGCAGGATCAGTGCAGGCCATCTCGTCTACTACAGGACGGGGTGCAGATACTGAAGGGAACTTACGGCTTTCGTAATCCGTTTACGGTCCTGGGTTGGTTTTTCCCTCGGACACAGCGAAGGGTCCACAATGTCCTGGAGCGTGAGACTTTGGGTCGGGGGTACAACTGGGGTGGAGGACCAGTAATTCTCCCAGGTGACCTAACCTGCTACGCTGAACAGGGGCCATGTCGAAGGATCGGAAGTTTGGCAGGGATAGACAAGGAAGCGGTCGTGGTCCTAAGTTAGGTACCATCCCGGCATTCGGCTGGAGGTGAAGTGCGAAACCACGGAAAACAACTTCGATGATAGCTGAGGTAGGGACCGAATTCCCCTCTACTCATTTGACCTCCCGAGGCTGAGTGGACCCCGTTCCGGTCCTTGTGCCACTTTTCAAATTTCGCGGCAGAGCCGGTTAATCGAATCCGAGCCTCCGGGGATGGCAGCTAATTACCATTACGCCACAGAGGCGGACTAACAGAAGATACAAGGCAAAGGAAAACGAAGGAGAAGACGCATTTCTTGGATTGAAAATTTGAAAACTTGGTACAACTGTTTCGTGCTACAACATCTAAAGCAAGACTCTTTGTGATGTTACCGACCTTCTGAAAGGAGAAGACATAGATAATCATAATAATAATAATAATAATAATAATAATAATAATAATAATAATAATAATAGTAGTAATAATAATATGATAAATTACACACCAACGACTATGACGTTACAGTGTTACCAGGTGTATGCATAAATCTTTTCCGGTTTCGGTAAGAGATGGTACGCAGCGTATGAATTTGATACATACGTCAATTTGTTCGTCTGACATTAACTTACGAACACACACAAGTTGAGTCCGCCAACATAAGCGTCTGTGTTGTATCGTTCAGTGATCATGTCGATGTTTGTGCCTGAAAGAGAACATTTGCGGCACGTATTGCTTTTCTTATTTAATCAAAAGGAATAGACTGCGGAAAGTCATCGTTTGCTGGTAGAAACATATGGTGAACACGTTCCATCGATTAGAACATGTGAGGCATGGTTTTGACAAATCGCTTCGGCTTCTGGTGGGACCAGAGCGTATTGTGTATTATGAACTCTTGAAGACCGGCGAAACTGTTAATGCACAACGCTATTGCCAACAAATTATTCATTTAAATCACGCATTGATCGAAAGATGACCGGAATGGGCCAGAAGTCATGGCGAAGTGATTTTGTTACACGACAGTGAGCCGTCTCACACAGCAAAACCACTGAAAGACACCTTGAAATCGCTTGGACGGGACATCCTTCCGCACCTGCCGTACTGCGCCGACCTGGCGCCATCTATCACCTCTTCGCAACAATGGGGCACGCGCTCCCAGAGGAGCACTACAACAATTTCGAGGAAGTTGGAAAATGGCTCGGCGAATGGTTTGCCGCAAAAGACAGGCAGTTTTCTGGCATGCTATTCATAACTTACCTGAAAGATGGGCGAAGTGTTTAGAAACCGATGGCCAATATTTTGAATAAACAAAAAAATGAACTTCCGTTAAAAATTAGTGCTTTCTTTACCACAAAAACTTATGCATATACCTGGTACACATTTGGGATGTGCACGAAGGAAGGAGGTTGAATATCACTCTTCATAGTTCTCGGGGACCTAACACTTAGGCCACGGCCCTGTTATTTTGCCAGTCCTCGCGACAAATCCACACTGTCGATTAGACAACAAGACTTCGGTTCAGTGGGCCACGGGTTCGATTCCCGTACTGGATGGGGATTTCAACCGCGTCTGGTTAATTCCTCTAGTTCGGAGACTGCGTGTTTCTGTTCGTCTTGATACATGTCTTCATTTACGTCACACTACAAACCACCTCCACAGAAACATAACTCCACATAAGATTAGCGTCAGGAAAGTCATCCGGCCGTAAAACTGCCTGATTCCAAACAAAGTGCTGACTCCAGGCAATCAGGAAAATCCCAGGAGGAAGAAGATGATATCTGAGTTCAGGCGCACTCAATAAGGGGGATGGTCAACACAATATCTCAAGTTTCTTACTTGGAGCATTGTAATAAAAGACCGAGGTTAGACGGATGTGAAATTCCTGGAAGAACGGGCGAGTTGGCCGTGCGGTTAGGGGCGCGCAGCTATGAGTTTGCATCTGGGAGATAGTGGGTTCGAATCCCACTGCCGACAGCCCTGAAGATGGTTTTCCGTGGCCTCCCATTTTCACATCAGGCAAATCCCTGGGCTGTACCTTAATTAAGGCCATGGCCGCTTCCTTCCCACTCCTAGCCCTTTCTTATCCCATCCTCTCCGTATGACCTGTCTGTCTCGGTGCGATGTAAAGCCACTAGCAAAAAAAGAGAAAATTCCTGGAAGTATGTTATTATTCCGTAAGGAAGGAGATTCTGGAACATACTTATGGTCATCGTCTCTGCTTTGGAAACTAAATATTCCTTGCTTGCTTATTTTGTGTTTGCCTTATCGGAACAATAGAAGAACGGTTTGAACATCAGACAATGAATCTTCCATTAAACTGCTTCCCAGTATTCTATATTGACCCTGCTACACATAATGTTCTTGCGTCTGAGTGAATGTATTAATCTGATCTTTAGAGACCCGTCAAGGATGTGATCAATAGAGTAACAGTTTAGAGTCGACTGTCAAATAATTGGCAATTGCGTGCAGCATGGTAATGTATTCTCAGTTTCATGTCACGTGGTGAAACTGCAAACTAAATAAACATCGATACTCTTCGCCTTGTGTGTGATATTATGTAGCGAATATAAGATAGTAAATTGTACATCTAACAGGGGTGATATCCTGAACAACTTTTCGGTTAATCCGAGAAAATTATGTACGCTTTTTCAACCTATTTACGAGATTCGGTTGTTAACTGCTATAGAGCACATGGTAGGGGAAGATAAATCCTAACTATATGACGCATTGTGAGAAGCTGTAGATCGTGACACTTCACTCTTTCACGACCTAAGTTAGGGTGAACAGTTCATACTACTACTACTACTACTAAAAAAATTTCATTCCTCCCCTGAAGGGGGAGGCGGGTCTCCTAGGCCAGGAGATTTGTACCGGGGAAGGTGGGAGGGTTGGCGGCCATGATTTATACTAGGAACTGTCCCGGCAATTTACCCTAGTGCAGGAGAATGGAAAACCACGGAAAACCATTCTCAGGACAGCTGACGGTGGGGACAAGCCCCTCTCCGTCTCCCGAGTACAGAGGCGTAGTTCCGTGGTCACCCCTCTGCTCTGTTGGCCGATCGGACTGCAGAGCTGTCGGACCACGGACCAGCCGTGGCCCCTTTGGGCCGAGACCCACTGTGCATCCGCCGGCAGAACAGTAATATAGCCTTTCGGTATTAGGCCTAACTCTGGAAATGTCTTTGTTCACACCTCATTTATTTCGGTATATGCGAGGAAAAGGGGGAAACATGAACAAACTCAGAACCTGAACCTGCATAACCTGCTTCTGGAACAGGTGCGCCGGGGTGATACAGCGTGAGAAGAGACTAAACACGACTGACCTCCAGTAGGCCTATATAATCAACCCATCTTCAGGACGAAATTCCGACATATCTGCATCTAACTGAAGAGACACTGGACACGCAACATTATTACTATCGAATTCTCAAAGCAGCCATTTCAGTCATCCTTACATCCTTACATCCTTACATTTCCACATTTTTTTAAACTATGGTATCCGATCAGTATTCTTTGGCCCATTATGCTATTTAAAATGAACCGTAATTCTACAGGTTTGTGCTTATTACAGAGCGTGTCTACATTTCTCAATATAAAGCACATGCTTGATGTATCGGTTGACTTAGCTCAAGCGAAGCGTGTCAGTAACGGTCCTGCTGGGAGATACCTGAACGCTTCCCTCACCCAACGTTGGAGTGCGACATTTATGGCCTTCGTGGGCCTTGACTTATCAAGAGTTACTAATATAAACCCTACTCTCCGAGTTGTTCACGCCTTTACGTCTCTGTACTTATACTTTAGTGTAGGGTAGCATAAAGAGTATTATTCTATTTGTTTTGTACCTTTGTGAGGCTTCATGTCGAAGATGCCCAGCCTATTGGACAACCCCCAACCTGTAGGAACAGATTCTTCTGACAGAGTTACCGTACCTTAGGAGAGGTGCCAGGCTCTCCCCCTCACCAGTGTCCTATGAGAGTAAGGATTTGCTGGTTGTAAAGTCTGTTGGTCTACCAATGAGCGTGACTTTAACCTACATCTACATTACCTGCAGCATACTCGTCTTATTCTCCAGGCTCAGAATGAACGATATACTGCCAAGAAAGAAATTCAAATGGCAATAGGAAAGTTGCGGGTGCTAGCTTATTTTGAGAAATTATTATTATTGAGGGATACAGATATGGTTTGTTTAAGCATGCGATGAGTACTGACACACCTTTCTGTTGCCTTGAATATTTATTCATCCCAATGTTGGCACTGCAGTTGGACTTGTAAGACATCCATTATTCTCGTAATTTCAGCAGGCAGGGAATTCTAGATGAAGCTTCTGGAGACATCAAATGACTTGCTGTAGCCATTTCGTTTAAGATTGCGCAAATTTAGCAAAAAACTTGGTAAGACTACCGTTAGTTCACTGGTAGAAAGTGACAGATAATAGAACACCGATGAGATCTTCAAATGATTTGTCTGGAATATAATTGATTTACTAGATTGTAAGAAAAAGAAATTAAAATAAAACATTTGAAAATGAGGGCTATCTCCAAATTGCAGTATTTTCATTTTACTAAATATTTAGGTACTGTGATGAATAAACATAAATGAACTAGCAAAACAAACGCAAGAATCTCGAAAGTCTGTGCAAGAAAAGAACATTCATGCACATCTAAATAATCACTGCAATTTGCTTCTATCTTTGGGTGCATCCGGGGGACAGTAGGTTCGAATCCCACTGTCGGCAGCCCTGAAAATGGTTTTCCGTGGTTTCCCATTTTCATACCAGGCAAATGCTGGGGCTGTATCTTAGTTAAGGCCACGGCCACTTCCTTCCCACTCCTAAGCCTTTCCTATCCCATCGTCGCCATAAGACCTGTCTGTGTCGGTGCGACGTAAAGAAAATTCCAAAATTCTGCCTTTGGGAGGCGAATGAAGTAAGAGAAATACAAGAAATTAAACATTATCTACCAGAAAACAAATGTACAGTATCTGTTAAAAATAGTTACAAAATGGGAGATGAGGTGATAAAAAGAAAGAAATGAGGACGTAGAGAGGCAAATCAAAGGTACCTTAGAAACTCAAAAAATCCCAGCAAGAAAATCTAAGTACGTTTTAATAGGGGCCTACATTGCAACTTCATACTTAAGTGGGGAGGGGAATGTTGCGTGTTTTGTTCAAAATGTGATCCTCTCGCAACCAGATAGAAAATTAAGGGATGGTAAGACATTTATTGCAAAATATCTCGTTAAATAATTAATATTTTGGACCGAGCGTGTTGGCTGTGTGTTAAGGGCTGTGTAGCTTTGAGCTTGCACACAGGAGATGGTGGGTTCGAACCCCACCGTCGACATCTTAAGTCCTGGCACTTTTCTATTTCATTGTATTGTCGCCGAAAACGTTAAACTCATTACAATATATATATATATATATATATATATATATATATATATATATATATATATACAAACAACCATTTAAAATACATTTAGCTGCGGAATACATTACTTGTGATACCAGAGCACCTTATTGTGCGTAAATGCTTATAATTGGTACTGTCTTTGAAATGAATGTTTAACTTTTTGTGATATAAGGGCGCGGTGTTATATGATTCGGTACCACTATGTCTTCATGCGGAAGAATGAAAGAAAGATTAATAAAGAGTAAAATACCCCATATACTTATAATGAACTGTAACAAAGACGTAGTCTGAAAAACAACATTCGTAACATAATAGAAGACTAATCCTTTAAGGACATAAATTTTATGGACACCTAGAATTAAGAACTGAAGAAAGAACCACAGCTTCTGTCGTGCAGTTTTGTGTATTTCTCTATTGTGTGATGGAATTCAAGCTGTCATCGTCTATATCTGAGAGTTTCCGACCGCGCTGTGAGATACATCTGCCGCGGGTCACCAAATTCATTGCCCTGGTCCCGAAATGCTGAGAATGATAGGCTTCGAATATGTAATTAGGGAAATTATGCCAAGTGATAGCCTGCTTTCCCGGCCGGAAATCGAAACTGGGCAGCATGCTAACAATTTAGCCATGGAAAACTTGTGATTTCCTTCTCCGACATGAACCATGCCTAACTTGAAAGCTTGATTTTAAAACTACTTGTTGCAATTCTTCTTCACCCCCGCCGTCAACGCCTCTTATCTCCTCTTTACCTTATGTGTATTAAAATATTGAATCAGACTTTGAACTTTCATTCCTGGAAGTTAAACACGCAAGTCGATTGTCAGTGAGATCTCATGTGACGTAGGGTTCCACAAGAAGAGCTTTGTCGGTAACTGTTCACGTGGCTTATCTTCTGCAAAATGTTCCTACTTATTCCTGTCAGAAGGAAGCAGATCACCTTACAGGATATAACGCAATGCTTGTACACGCTATACGTTTTTTTCCAGCAATGTATGAGGTAGTGGCCTACCTTTTGCATTCCAGTCTCCCATCACAATTAGATTCTCGTCACCTTTTACAAATTGTATTAAATCTTAGATATCTTCATATATTCTTACGATTTCTACATCATCTGCTGAAGTAGTAGGCATACAGACCTGTACTATTGTGGTGGGCATTGGTTTGGTGTCTATTTTGACAACAATAATCCTTTCGCTATGCTGGTCGTAGTAGCTTATCTGCTGCCCTATTTTCTTATTCATTATTAAATCAACTCCTGCATTTCCCCCTGTTTGATTTTGTGTTGATAATTCTGTAGTCGCCTGACCAAAAATCCTGTTCTTCCTGCCAACGTACTTCGCTTATATCAACTACATCTAACTTTATTCTATGTATCTCCGTTTTCAGATTCTCTAGCCTACCACAACGCTCCACACTCCGACTCGCAGAATATCAGTATATATCTCCCTGATGATCACCCCCTCTCGTGTAGTCTCCACCCGTAGATCCGAATGGGGGACTGTTTTACCTCCGCAGTATTTTACCCGGGAGGAAGCCATCATCAGTACATCACTCACACAGAGAGAGAGCTGCATGTCCTCGAAATTAGTTACGGCTGTAGTTTCCCGTTGCTTTCAGCCGTGTAGCAGTATCAACACAGCTAAGCCATGTTGAGTATTATTATACGGCCAGATCAGTCAATCATCCAGACTGCCGCCCTTGCAACTTCCGAAAGGCTTCTACCCCTCTTTCGATGAACCATTCGTTAGGCTGGTCTCTCGACAGATACCCATCCGATATGGTTGCATCTGCGGCTTTGCTATCTGCTTCATTGGGACACGCAAGCCTCCCCACCACGGCAGAGTCACATGTTTCGCAGGGGAGGCTTTCTGGCGTTACTATAGCTAATTTTGTTTTTGGCTACCCCATCGCAGTAAATGCTATTCTGTTTGTATTCAATTTAAATTTTTAAGCCACTAGAATTGTTAGTGAGGACTCCATTATCTATGATATAAAAGCTCTGGAAATATGCATGCATTTATGCCACAAAAACACCAGAACATGGCATAAAACCGGAAATATGACACGGAAGATATAAAGGAATGTCCCAAATTTGCTTTGAAAACCAGCAATAAACTGGCCGCATTCCTAACCTTCCTGTATCCTTTCTATTTTTGTGCAGTATCAAAATGTCCGAACATGAAGTTGTCAGAAAACAGTATCAGAATATCCGCACAAGAAATACAGTGTAACCTTGATATCTCGAATCACCTCGGGAGCTAAATTTTATTTCGAATGATCGAAATTTCGAAATATATAGAATGTCTGTCTTGAGCGTGTATAACACCACGATAGCACATAATTGCATCATATGTATCTATGGGTTTATACTGAATATATTATTTTAACAGTATTTAAAAATATACGAACACACTATTTTACGGCATCACTTTAATTATAACCCTTATTATAGTAAGCTTTTAGAAGACAGGATACAGTACATACAGTAGTGAAACAAGAAGCATACCACCGTTAACACCTTTGGAAAAAATCCGTTAGTCTCTTCTGTTTTCGTTACGGTTAACCTTTCCTCCCTTCACGTTGAAACTTCTCGTCAATACCACGCAACCGGGATTCGTAAATGGAGCTTGTCATCCGCGACTTCGGAGGTTGCTTTCGTACGTGATCGGTAATGAATTCACACCTGAGAAACAGCGAGGCTTCGCCGATTTTCCGATCACTAGAAATTTTAGTTTTACGGTTCCCGTCATATTAGCTCCCAGCATCACTGTAACCCTTTCTTTACTTGCTAAGTGTTCTTCACAAACCACAAATGCCGTATTGCACAGTTAATGTTGCACAAAAATAGAGTTACAGGGTATTTTTTGTTTCAAAGGAGGAAATGTTTGCTTCGAGAAATCGAGAAATTCGTGTAACCGAATTTCGAGTAATAGAGAAATAAATACACACGAAGAATAGAAAACACATCCGGGAAATTTAGTTACTTCGAGATACTGAAAATTCGAGTAATAGAGGTTTGAGATATCGAGGTTCGACTGTATGTAGTGAAAAATAAGCTAATGAGTCTCAAAATATCCGAGAAGTGTATGTGGCTGCATATGTGACAGGAGCTTTATAAACAATAACTTTAGCTTACTACAGGGACATTATTTTATCTATTCGGGGGATTCTCACTCGCCCGGTCGCCTGCGCTGCAAGCCTGTCTCCCGCCAAGCAATTTGCCGTTGTACGCTTCTCGGCGCCACAAGCTCCCCTCCCATGCAGTCTGCTGAGAGCTTTGTCAGCGTAAGGTTCAGTTTAGTCACGTGTTTAGTGCTCAGTGTGTTCTTCCAGTGCCATTTTCGTTACGTGAGCGTGTGTATACACATAATACCTTCATAAAGTATAGGAAATCTTGTGCAAAAGCACGCGCTCGCCGCATTACGGCAAATCTGCTGGCATGGATTCTTTCATTGATGAACTTTCAAATTTCGTTCGATTGTAAGCGGATTCGTCAATACAACGTTGAACACGGAAGACTAGCGCCTAACCAGCTATGCTACGCAACTGTTCCCTAGATTTACAGATCGTAACACGTACCTAGAGTAAAATAATATATATTCTTTGCCAAGCCTCAGAACGAGTTTCTAGAGTAAATCCTTAATTCCACAGAGTACTTTTATTATTAATTTAGTAATAATGAGAGCCTCGCTCTTACTTTACTTGAAATCGTAACAAAGATTCGTTTGTTCATTACCGAGCAAGTGGCCGCGTAGTTTGGGTCACGTAGTTATCAGCTTGCGTTCAGGAGATTGTGGGTTCGAGCCTCATGCCGACTGTCCTGAGGATGCTTTTCCGTGGTTTCACATTTTCTCACCAGGAAAATGCTGGGGCTGTAATTCAATTACAGCCACGGCCCATCCCTCCCACTCCTAGCCCTTTCCTATCCCACCGTCGCCATAAGACCTATCAGTGTCGGCGCGAACAGTATAGTATATTTATTCCATGTTCTACAACAATGAAACATGTCATTCTTTGTTTAGTAGTGTGTACTTTTTTACAGGTATCTTATAGTGTTATATATTAAAGTTGTGTGTTTGACAGACCGGAAAGCTTTTAAGTTACATATCTATTTTAGAAAATTTCCATCGAACTGCTTATTTGTGATGTGTGTTGATTTGACCCAGCAGTAATACTGATTGCAGTATTACATTGCAGTATTTCGAAGCTTCGGTTTTAATTTTCCGTATTTGTATTTGCTATTGTTTGTTCATTAATTGTAAAAATCTCGTCGCTATTTTACATTGAGATTTCCAGAATTATGGTCGTTTGTTTAGGAAATTCAGTTTGCAGTGTCAACGGGATGTGGATTTTTTTTAATTGTATATTAAAACCGCACATACAGTATAGTGCAGCTGTCAGTATTTGAATATCTTATTCCGAGATTCGAGATATGCGAAAGTTACTGTTCGTCTTATTCCACAGTTTACTTGATAATTAAAGAGGAATACATAAATATGCCCAATATTATGTACAGAAAGGTGATTTATTTTATAAAAACAATCTCTTTCAAGAGTTTTCACACGAGAACACTGCGAGGTGGAGGTTATCTTTCATATCTTTCATTCTCTTAAAAAAAGTCACTATTCATGTCATCGTGGTAGTCTCCACACTTGCTACCAAACTTCCAGATTAGCAGACAGTTCTCGATGAAACCAATTTCACCGCCAGCATATACAACTATCCTCCGCCCGATACTGGGCAGTTTTTACATAAACAAACCTTTTGTATTTTATGTCATGTTTTTTCATTAGGATGCGCTTGTTAGTGTTACTTTTTTCCTGATGTTATCCTAATGATCGAAGAATTCGCTTGACACTAGTATTGGATCCTTTGAACTTTAAGACTTTACCTAACTTTGCACGAATTTTTGAAACTGTAGGTAGCCTAAACATTTTTCATCGAAATAAAAATTGCTAACAATACGACGTACGCCACCTTCGACAAAGTCGTCCAATCCAGTAATATTCTTTGTGCGCATTCTGTTTTTGTTTGGTGTTTCAAACAGACTGTCCATAGGTTTTCCTAATTCTTTCGTTTTTCGCTCTTAATCCGTACCAAATAACTTTCTGACACTCTAACAGCTGCTGCTACTCTTTCCTGCACTTTTTTACAATCTATCACGAACTTTTCTTCCATTGCCTCCCTTTCCATAAAGTCTATAACGTTCAAGTCTGACTCCTTAACCCTTACGATGCACGCTACTTTTAACGCCTTCCATACTGTCACAGATAGGCCTAACGTACACCACCACTAACCACAGGTACTACTCAACGGGAAATTAGAAATCAGAGCGCGGCAGCTGAGTGTTAACTTAGGCATGGAACTGTCCTTCTAGCAGGAGCTCTGTTAGGAGGGGATACGCTACGCGAGATAGTCCAAATTGCGCATGCGCTCCCAGATGTCTTCCTAGCTGGCCCGATCTTTACCAGCGATCGACAACATATACCTACAGGATGGTCAGAAACAACGTAAATCGAGCATATGAGCGTTAGAGCGTTGACATACTGATGAATAATTTGAAAAAAATACGTCGGTATCTCGCGCCGTTGTCATTTTATCAGCTGCTGAAGTTAGCCAATCAGATCGCTTCGCCGGCGAATTGAAATGGGCTTTACTAGGCGGTGTTTGTAAATCTGCACGTGGCTTGGTCGAGCTTAAGATTCATGCCGAGAAATGAGCGTCAAACACTAACACACAGTGAGTTTCAGCCAATGCCACCGTAGCGTGCTTGCTATGGACCGAGCATATCAGCAGAGAGGACCGTGTTCACGTCCCTCCCCTGGAAAAGTTTATTTCTTCTGTTGGTGATCTCAAGCAAGTCATAAGCCACGTGCAGATTTCGCAACACCCCCTCACAAGGCCCACTCGAAATCGCTCGCGAAGCGATCTCATTGGCTGACTTCAGCAGCTGATAAAATTACAACGGTGCGAGGTACCTAATTATTATTTTCCAACTATTTATGTGTATGACTAACTCTCTAACGGTCATATATCCGGTTCACGTTGTTTCTGAGAACCCTCTATACGTTGCTCTTCTTGATTTCTTTGTTCGGGTTGTGGATAGCTTGGTTCTCGAAACAAATACTGGAGTTGATGACTTATCAATTGTTCTATATCTCTGCGGAACCTAGTGTCAGTTCTTCTGTTGCTTCCGTTCTCTGCAATCTATAAACTTCCTAAAAATGAGAAAAATAAAGCTCTTTCACTTAACGCATTGACTACGAGGGCTCCATGTGCAGCATTGTGGTAGCGAACATTTCTCAGTAAGTCTCCATGAGGAAACAAAGCCAACAATACACAATTGTTTCAATTTCCTGGGGCGTGATAGCCAAATATATTGTCGCCGACTTTGAATTCCGTCCATGCATGGGGAATTTTTAAAGTGAAAATTCACACCCTTATGGGTCAGACTCCACGTCGTGGCTATGATCGCGATACCAACATTGACATCAAACTACAAACTTTCCAATCAGGGGGACGTGTGAAGTAGGTCATATCATTTGTTCGTTTGTATAGTCTATAATGGTGTATTGTGTGAGATTAAAAGGAAGAGATTCCCCTTTTTTAGTCAATTTAAACTGAGATAGCCATTATATAGCTTATACGCAGTCGCATCAAAAAGTGGAAAGAAGGAAAAGACGGAACGAATTTCTATGGCGCTATAGGAGGTTGAAGTTCAAAGTGAGTTTTAAAAGGTACACATTCCAGATATGTTGTCCTTCTTAAACTGAGCTTGCAACCAGTTTTTTTTGTAACGCTGGGAGAATAGGATACAATTGCCATAGAGGCAAAAAGATAGCCCTTTTATTTTGTGATCACACAGCACTAAATGAAGAAATTAAGGACTACAAAAAAGGTGGCTTGCTCATTTTAAAAAGACGACTAAGCGTTTTCTCAAGGCTCGAAAGAATCATTCAAAGTAAGTATGCACAAACATCTGACTTTCAAAGTAGAGGAGCCAGGGTATGTTGCAGCTAAGGAGTTCATTGAGGGCCTGCTTACTGAAAGCTTTGGACGGTTTAGGTGGGGGGGAATCTGAACCTTCCTTCGCAAATTTGGATATGGCGGAAAAGTTCCCATTAAGCAAAAATCTAGACGGTGTCGCAAAAGTTACGCATTATACTTGATCAGCACAAACAGTTCTATGAGAAAATTTTAGCTTGTGCACCAACAAGTGCTCTGGGCGATGGTGACAGTGACTAGTGTTACAAAAGACATACTAGGCATTTTTTTATGAAATAGATAGTATAGTCTACTTAAAAATATATTTTTACGTTATGAATCATTTACAAAATGTTGATAGGTGTAAAAAGTAATGATAATATTGATTTAGAAACTAAATTGCTAAATTAGATTAATTTTTGTAGACTCCTCCTCATTTCCAAACCCAGTGAGATAAGGAAGGGAAAACTCCATTGCCTTTAAATATAGCCAGGGACCAGAAAATTAATACCGTACGGTAACTAATATACACACAAATAAATATGTAATTATACGTTTTTCAACCTGAGTAATAGTTTTGTAGCAAAACAGTTTATATTAGTATACCCAAAACTACTGTGACTGGAATCTCACCCATTCATTTGTAATTAACTGGGTTTGGATTGAGAAGGAAGTAGCATTCGTCTGATACAGACATGGAGGTAACCATTAAAGAATATTTGAATCTGTTATCGTCCCAGAAGTTCTCACGAGGCGGAGGTTTCATTTGCCCATCGCACTGGATTTTATCGTGCCACCAAATACCTATAGGATTCTTCTTCTTCTACTTCTCAGAATTTTCCAAATTTCTTGGGGCACTTCATGTGAATTTGGTCCTGTTTTCTGGCCGGAAGCTCTTCCTGACCCTAACCGTATGTGGAGAGATGTATTCACTAACTCGTGTTGCTGCTGTGGTTGATAGTGTCATGTGTTGTGTGTAGATGAAGATGTGTATCAACACGAACTCAAAATCCCAGTCCCCGAGGTAGGCGAATTAACCATACATAGTTAAATTCCTCGGGTCGGCTTGGAATCGAACCGAAGGCCTTGGCTCTGACCTTTCAGCTAAGGATCCGGACATACTTATAGGATGATTGTTTGTTTTTTTTTTTTTTTTTTGCTAGTTGTTTTACGTCGCACCGACACAGATAGGTCTTACGGCGACGATGGGACAGGAAAGGGCTAGTAGTGGGAAGGAAGCGGCCGTGGCCTTAATTGACGTACAGCCCCAGCATTTGCCTGGTGTGAAAATGGGATACCACGGAAAACCATTTTCAGGGCTGCCGACAGTGGGGTTCGAACCTACTATCTCCCGAATACTGGATACTGACCGCACTTAAGCGACTGCAGCTATCGAGCTCGGTAGGATGATTGTTAATATTATGATTATTATTATTATTATTATTATTATTATTATTATTATTATTATTATTATTATTATTATTATTCTAGTTTTTGATTTCCATAAAAGGTTCTAATGTTAATCTGAATACAGATCTTGTGAAACAAGTCACCGGCTGTTTTCGTCTGTACTCGGTCATTATTTGCTTTACTTGGCGCTATAAAGCCAGGGAGCTCTTTACTGCTGACTAATCCAAGTCTAAAGATGCCGGCCAAGTGGAAAGTTGTGTGCGGTTTATTGTTGCTGGAGGAAGTTTTATCAGCCGGCGCCACCTCTTTCCTCCGTGGCGCGAAGGAAAAGTTGATCTTTGTGCGCCTTGATTTATTTTCTAGCCTTCCAATCGCAATTGACTGTTCCATACAGTTCTGTTTCATCTGAAAACTAGAGGATTTATTTTCAAGTACCAGCTCTAATTTTTATTTGTTTTAAAATACGTGTTCTCTTTTCTTACACTTTCTCCGTCGATTATTTGACTCTTTTGTAAAGATATTCCTATTGCAGGTGGGAACTCAACCCCAACAAGCTGACCACTAATATTGGAATGAATACTTGACCTGTGGACGTAGCTCAGTGCCGCGATTTGAGCGACAGCAGAACTCTGGTTTGAGTCCGGAATCGGTTCAAGTATAAACACGGACATGTGTGTTTCGGTTGTGTTGTTCTGTTGTGCATTCTCTAATTACTACTTTTTAATTAGTGTTAACTTCGTTGAATAAAACATAGGCTTACATATTGAACGAGATGGCTGCAATATGTTGCAGTACACTTGCACGCAGGAGATAGTGGAGACCGTCGGAGAGTCGTGAAGATGGTTTTCCGAGGTTTCCCATTTTTACACTGGACAAGTGCTATACCCTAATTGAGGCTATGACCGCTATCGAACCAGTCGTAGCCTTATCCCATTCCGGCGTTGCCGGAGGCCCTCTGCGTGTTAGCCCGACATTAGACTATACTTTTCATTTTTTAAATTCTAAATAGTACAAGCAAATAACAAATTATTGCCAGATAGTACGAGTATTTAGTAAATGATTGCTAAATAGTGCATATAAATTAAATAACAAATTATTTCATTATCGTCTAGTATGCATTTTAGAGTTCAGTCTACCGGGCGAGTTAGCTGTGCGGTTAAGGGCCCGAGCTGTGAGCTCGCATACGGGAGATAGTGAGTTCGAACCCCACTGTCGGCAGCCCTGAATATTGCTTTCCGTTGTTTCCCATTTTCACACCAGGCAAATGCTGGGATTGTACCTTAATGAAGGCCACGTCCGCTTCCTTCTCATTGCTAGGCCTTTCCTCTCCCATCGTCGCGGTAAGACCTATCTGTGTCGACACGACGTATAGCAAATAGCCAAAAAATGTAGTTCAAGTCTGCAAGTCTCTGTGAATGAACTAAGAGCCTCCGCAAGCGTCTAACACTATCGTCAAATAATATACAATTCATAAACCATGTGATTTGTAATATGTGAAGCCATCCCTTTTCGCTTTCGACTCAGTTGATTTATAACTGATCCGGTTTCGATTCCCGGCCGGATCAGGGATTTTAACTTTGTCTGGTTAATTTCTCCGGCTCGGGGGCTGGGTGTTTGTGTTCGTCTTAAATATATAAATTCAATTCATCAAAGTCGATTCATATAATTAGTAATCAGAAACATACAAAAAAGGTCTATTCATAATTAATATCAGAAACATACAAAATTGTAGCTAGCTGAATGGTCGTTAAGAAAAGAAACATTTTAGAAAAAATGCCGAAACTAGTTTTGAATAAATAAAGAAAACATACGATAAAATGAAAAAGAGATAATTAAAGTAGAATGACATGCTTCGTTCATGAAAAGCGTAAGCAAAATTGTGAAAACATAAAGAAACCAAGGCTTTCTGAGTGTCTGTTGTTACTCTCTATGTGTGTCTTCTGGTCCAAATGTTATTAATTGTTGATCACACCCAAAAGGGAGGTATTCTTCACAGTCAGGTTCAACCTTACTTTGATCCTCACAAATAACTGCTGGCATCGATTTCTTGTGATTGTCAGTCATGGATTAGATTTTGCCTTTATGAATGATAACGGTGACTGATTTTTTGATATGAATATTTACAAGTTTGCAATTATTCAAAGTCCCAGGTAAAGCGTCCACTTTAGGATGCAATGCCGGTAGTCAGTTATTGGCATCCGGTGCGAAACCAGTTCTTGCCACAGGCAATGTTTTAATTATTAATCCCATTGGTTCGTATTTTGTGCTAGGCTTGCGGGCTCCCTGTCAGAGCGAGGGGTGTCCAACTAATATCCTGCATAGTACTGTATCCCACCGCCATCATCAACAAATCTTGGCGAAAATTATTATAATGTTGCTGGTTTTTAATTGTGTAGGGGCTGTATTTAATGTGCGCATTTCCTGAAAAAGAAACTGAGCAGACTTCGTATTCCTCGTCCTGTGTTATGGTCATTCGTAATTAATTGTTTCTTGTCTTCCTCTGTTATATTCATTGGTCCAATACACATTAACAATAAAATTGCGAAGTTTAATTATGCAACAAAAGTGACAAACAGTATTTCGGGCGATTTGCTATAACTGAAACTCGTTCTAAAGGCATTGAAGTGTCCGGATTTTTATGCAGTATCAAAGTGCAAGTACGTACATAAGAATATAGTAAATATCAGTGAAATATGTAATGAAGTATGTAATATTCATAAAATATATAATAGCATTAATGGACTAAATTTACAAAAATTGATGTATGTTCCTTTTATTATGACTAATGATTATGATATGAGACGGTAAAATTGTTTTAAATACCTCCATATTTTATGCAAAGTCATCATTGTTGCATTAGATAATTTATATAGGCTTCTGTTTTCAAACTTTAACAGTATTAAATAATTGAATTAAGGGAATAATCAAAATACTTGAAATATTTACAAATTATGTTATGCAGTGTAAATCGTGGAGTATATTATTGTAGCTTATTTCCTCTTGCCCTGAAAAAGAAGTCAATAAACGTTACTAAGTAAAGTTAATATAGAATCTGTCTTTAAACCACCGAGTTCGATAGCTGCAGTCGCATAAGTGCGACTAGTATTCAGTATTCGGGAGATAGTTGGTTCAAACCCCACTGTCGGCAGCCCTAGAGATGGTTTGCCGTGGTTTCCCATTTTCACACCAGGCAAATGCTGCGGCTGTACCTTAATTAAGGCCACGGATGCTTCCTTCCCACTCCTATCCCATCGTTACCTCTCTATGTCGGTGCGACGTAAAGCAACTAGTAAAAATAAAGTCTTTAAACCCCTATTAATTAACACAAATAGTACGGTAACTTTCTTTTATCTTGATGCGCATTGTGTCACCAAGTACTTCTTCATGTTTTCCATTGTGATGTTTTGACGCTTATCCGGTAAAATTCTCTTGTAGGATGAGAAGGACCGTTCAGTATCGCAGGAAGTCAGATGAAATTACCAATTAGTTTACTATAGTCTAAAAATTAAACGAGCTGACACAATGTTTATTTTTTTAATAATTGCCCAGACATGTACAAAAATGTTACTGTACATTCTTCGTATAATATTTAGAAATATGTAATATTACTAAGCGTAGCTAAACAAGCCGAAAATATGCTCCTTCCTTTCGCTAATAATAATAATAATAATAATAATAATTAGTAATAATAATCATCATCTAGCCTCAGTTACCTAGTGCAGATATTTTGGTATGCTTGTATATCATTTTTACTCTTCCGGATTGCAGAAGAAGCAGGTTTGTATTTGGATGATCTGTGGCTGAGTTTGAATTAATTTTGTGTTCGAGTAAACACCAGATGTGACACCTGAGATCATTTACATGTCAATATAGCACGAGGTGGATTGTCGAATGAACTTTTTCTGCTCTTCAAAATATCCCCGGATCTGGAGGCCGACACTCTAGCACTGATCCACGGAGGGACGACAATGGACGACTTTGGTATAACTGAACAAAGAGATGTAGTAGGACCGTGTGCTCAACTGACAGTTGATACATGTGTTAAGCGTGGTCTTTTCATGCCACGGAATTGCTTTGTAAGTTAAACTTCAATATTTTTGCGAATTTAACATTACGTATATCCTATACAAAGGTTTAAGCAAAAGGATCATGACCGTATTATTGTAGTTTTTCATAAAGAACGTAGAGGGTGCTGAAGCTAAATTGTTCTATATTGGCAGTATCTGACAGAGAAGTAACGTTCACTCATTACTAGAGCCCGGATGCTCAGGGGTTTTCTTTGGCTAAAATAGGCAGGTAAATAGGAAATAGGTAGTAAAATAATAAAATTAGGCATTCATAGTTCCAGAAGTAGGCACTATTTCTAGCCGAGTGCAGCCCTTGTAAGGCAGACCCTCCGATGAGGGTGGGCGGCATCTGCCATGTGTAGGGAACTGCGTGTTATTGTGGTGGAGGATAGTGTTGTGCGTGGTGTGTGAGTTGCAGGGATGTTGGGGACAGCACAAACACCCAGCCCCCGGGCCATTGGAATTAACCAATGAAGGTTAAAATCCCCGACCCGGCCGGGAATCGAACCCGGGACCCTCTGAACCGAAGGCCAGTACGCTGACCGTTCAGCCAACGAGTCGGACACTAAAATAATAAAAATGGTTTAATGTCAGCTACGTAATTCTCACCTGCATCTCATTTCACTACTTAATCTTACGTCCTCCTGTGAGTGGAGGTGATAGAATAAAATCAACAGTATCCCCTGCCTGTCGTAAGAGGTTACTAAAAGGGGGGCCAGGTGCTCTCAGATTGAGAATGCGGGTGGGCGACCACGGTAACCTTAGCTCAGTCTGGCGTTGCTTCCACTTACTTGTGTCAGGTTCCTCATACCCGAACTCCCTTGGTCAACACTTGTTCTTTTCCGACCTCGTCGGTGTTAGAGAGCTTATCATTTTCACGCCCTTCGTGGCCCTCCACTTTCTTTTGCCGATACCTTCATTTTTCGAAGTGTCAGACCTCTTCCTTGTTTCTTCTAATTAGTTTTAATAGAAGATGGTTATCAAGTTTTCTTCCTTTTGAAACAATAACCACCACCATCACTTAGTCTTACGTAGCAGGAACGGGACCTGGCAACTCTCTACCATTTTGCTTGTGGGGTGAGTTTTCAGTAGGGATTTGTTTAATATTAAAATTTCGTTTGTAATAATAATTTCGTGTGGCTATTAATAGCCGAGTGCAGGCCTTGTAAGGCAGACCCTCCGATGAGGGTTGGCGGCACCTGCCATGTGTAGGTAATTGCGTGTTATTGTGGTAGAGGATAGTGTTATTTGTGGTGTGTGAGTTGCAGGGATGTTGGGGACAGCACAAACACCCAGCCCCCGGGCCATTGGAATTAACCAATGAGGGTTAAAATCCCCGACCCAGCCGGGAATCGAACCCGGGACCCTCTGAACCGGAGGCCAGTACGCTGACCATTCAGCCAACGAGTCGGACATTTCGTTTGTGAAAATGTAATTTTTTACCTATTAAGTTAAAATGACATTTACTTCTGTGTTAATAACACATTGAGAGCCTCCATGGCTCAGGTGGCAGCGCGCCGGCCTCTCACCGCTGGGTTCCGTGGTTCAAACCCCGGTCACTCCATGTGAGATTTGTGCTGGACAAAGCGGAGATGGGAGAGGTTTTTCTCCGGGTACTCCGGTTTTCCCTGTAATATTTCATTCCAGCAACACTCTCCAATATTATTTCATTTCATTTGTCAGTCATTAATCATTGCCCCAGAGGAGTGCGACAGGCTTCGTCAGCCGAAACAATTCCTATCCTCGCCGCTACATGGCTTCATTCATTGCATTCCTGACCCGGTCGAATGACTGGAAACAGACTGTGGAATTTCATTTCATTATTAACACATTATGTTGGAATCATATTGCCTTTCCTTTCCATTGATGAATAACCGTAATTGATTAATTAATGGTACGCTTTAAATTACCGAGCAGTCGCTTAAGTGCGGCCAGTATCCAGTAATCGGGAGATAGTGGGTTTGAACCCCACTGTCGGCAGCCCTTAAGATGGTTTTCCGGGGTTTCCCATTTTCACACCAGGCAAATGCTGGGGCTGTACCTTAATTAAGGCCACGGCCGCTTCTTTCCCATCCTAGGCCTTTCCTATCCCATCATCGCCGAAAGACCTATCTGTGTCGGTGCGACGTAAAGCAAAATAGCAACAAAAAGAACGCTTTAAATTCTTAAGGTTGTGGGTGCAATAAATAACGTCAGAAAATATCCGCAACAACTCAAAA
The DNA here is from genome assembly GCF_040414725.1 of Anabrus simplex. Lineage (NCBI taxonomy): Eukaryota > Metazoa > Arthropoda > Insecta > Orthoptera > Tettigoniidae > Anabrus > Anabrus simplex. The sequence continues at coordinate 50,801,295 of NC_090266.1, forward strand.
GGAGGCATGAAAGTCATTGAACTATCAAATAGGCAACGGAAGGTAAAATACGCAAAAAAGGCAAAATAAGAACTGGTCCTACGGTTCCCAAACGTATGTAAATATGTTTGTCTCTATTTGACACTTGGATATGAACGCCCAAGTAAAGAAGGGCATTTTGCCTAACTTCCGGGCTCTACTCATTACATACATAAAATAATTATTGGAGAATACGGAACCCTGGGTTTTCTACTTGGGAATACAAAATCACTTTAGCAAGGAAAATACATGCATTCGCTTGTTCTGTGCCTCGTGAGACCTAAATTAGGATATGCAAGCGTTCTATTAATTCACAGATATAATATTCACAGTCAGTGAAGCGCTGACGATACCATACAACGAATTTCTTCGAAATATTAATTGAGTCAGCAACCCTGAAGATGGTTCTCTGCGGTTTCCCATTTTCACACCAGGCAAATGGGGCTGTACCTTAATTAAGGCCACGGCCGCTTCCTTCCGATTCCTAGGCTTTCTTCTGTCCCATCGTCGCCATAAGACCTGTCTCTGTCGGTGCGACCTAAAGCAAATACCTAGTTAATATTGTAAGTCGTTATTCCATTCGTTCATCACTGACTTTTAAAGTAAAATTAAACTTAATTTTATAATTTATATATATTCAACTGTAAAACGTATTCTTTACCATTGCTGTTATAATATAGGACAGTGTTAGTGCTCAGCTCCGTGGCAGAGTGGTCAGCGTCAGGGCCCTGGGTTCGATTCTCGACCGGGCTGAGGAATTTAACCGCGTCTAGTTAATTGTCCTAGCTCGGGAGCTGGGTGTTTGTGTTCGCGTTCATTTTTTTTCACAGGTTGCATTACGTTGCGCCGGCACAGATACGTCTTAAGTCGACGATGGGATAGGAAAAGGCTATGAGTGGGAAGGAAGCGGACATGGCCTTAATTAAGATACAGCGCCATCATGTGCCTGGTGTGAAAATAGGAAACTAAGGAAGACCATCTTCAGGGCTGCGGACAGTGAGTATCGAACCAACTATCTCCCGAATGCAAGCTCACAGTTGCATGACCCTAAGCGCACGGTAACTCACTCGGTGCGTTCATCGTAATACTCAATTCGATAACATAAAACACACGCCTGAGAATACATCACTCCACATAGGGTTGGCATCTGGGAGTAAAACTGGGCTAAATCTACAGTATACTTTTTGCCGATCCCAGGTAATTGGGGGAAGTCAAGAAGAAGAAGAAGAAGAAGAAGAAGAAGAAGAAGAAGAAGAAGATTACAGTATTAGTCCTGCTATTAACGAGTAAGACCAAGTTATGTGTATCCAATCAATCAGTGCTGATTGCAATTAGGGCAGTCACCCAGGTGGCAGATTCCCTGCCGTTTTCCTAGCCTTTACTTGAATAATTGCAAAGAAATTGGAAATTTATTGAACATCTCCCTTGGTAAGTTATTACAATCCCTAACTCCCTTCCTATAAACGAATATTTGCCCCATTTCGTCCTCTTGAATTCGAAGTTTATCTTCATAATGTGATCTCTCCTACTTTTGAAGACACCACGTAGACTTATTCGTCTACTAACGTCATTCCACGCCGTCTCTCCACTGACAGCTCTGAACATATCACTTAGTCGAGCAGCTCGTCTTCTTTCTCCCAAGACTTCCCAGCCAAAACTTTGCAATATTTCTGTAACGCTACTCTTTTGTCGAAAATCACCCAGAACAAATCGAGCTGCTTTTCTTTGGATTTATTCCAGTTCTTGGATCAAGTAATCCTGCTGAGGGTCCCATACGCTGGAACCATACTCTAATTGGGGTCTTACCAGATACTTGTATGCCATCTACATTACATCCTTATTACAACCCCTAAATACCCTCATCACCATGTGCAGAGATCTGTTCCCTTTATTTACAATCCCATTTATGTGATTACCCCATATGAAAATCTTTCCTTATATTAACACCTAGGTACTTACAATAATCCCCATAAGGAACTTCCACGACACCAACGCAGTAATTAAAACTGAGAGGACTTTTTCTATTTGTGAAACGCACAAACTGACATTTAACCACGTTTATCAACATACCATTGCCTGCTGTCCATCTCACAACGTTATCGAGGTCATATTGCAGTTGCTCACAATCTTGTAACTTGTTTATTACTCTATATAGAATATCATCATCCGCAAAAATCGTTATCTCTGATTCCACTTCTTTACTGATATCATTTATATGTATAAGAAAACATTAAGGTCCAATAATAATGCCTTGAGGAATTCCCATTTTATTTTTTACTAGCAAGATACCCGTGCTTCGCTACGGTATTATACTGAAATTTATAATTGAATGCTTATTGTTTTAGATATATAATCCGCCGAAATTCGCGATCTGACCAGTTTTCTGCGAGAATCCGCCAAAATTCGCGATCTGACTCGTTTTCTAATAGATTACTGCAAGTTTCCTCCCATTTTTCAATCTTTCTTTCCAGCAAACGATTTCGTACTTCCCGGGCTAGGTCCAGGTATTCCACCCAGTTAGTTGGGTCCCTAAATCTTTGCCATCTTTTCCTATAAGCATTTTTAATATGAATCAAATCCTTCAGGGGATCTGTCGTGGTGTCGTCTTGGGTGCCTTGGCGGTACCCTACTGAACCCGCGGCCGGACTGCATTCTTAGTCATTAGCCGTCCAGGACCCGTTTCCAGCGTGGTCCGCACATGTGACGACGGTCCAGAACATTATTATTATTATTATTATTATTATTATTATTATTATTATTATTATTATTATCATTATTATTATTATATGTTCTGGACCCCACAGCAATATGCAAGACCGCTACTTGGCGGTAAATTACATCTGCTGCCATTGTCATTGTTGACAATGTGACCAGCACCATTGTCGCGCGTAGGCAAGTGTGCGGGATTTCTATCGATACGAATGACATACCTCCCTGTATTAGTGACCTTATTATAGAGGTGAACAATTTGACGGTCAATATCATTCCTATCGTTTATTTCAAATGTGTTTAAATTTTTATTTATATGCCAGGAGAATCTACTCTAATCTAAGAACGTTCTCCGAAGGAAAAGATGGCTGTTGAAAAAGAACCCAGGAAAGATTAAAAATGATCGGTTTATGATCAGAATAAGTACATCGAAAGTCAACAGCCTGTTTCCTATCATTCGACAGGATCAGGGATAGAATGAATAAAGCCCCATCTAGCGGCGACAATATGAATTGTGCCGGCTGCCGAAGCTCCCCTCTGGGGCAATGGTCGATGAGTGACAAATGAAATGAAATATTGGACAGTGTTGCTGGAATGAATGATGACAGGGAAAGCCGGAGTATCCGGAGAAAAACCTGTCCCGCCGCCATTTTGTCCAGCACGAATGTCACATGGAGTGACCGGGATTTGAAACACGGAACCCAGCTGTGAGAGGCCGGCGCTCTGCCGCCTGAGCAACGGAGGCTCCTTATAAGTACATTATGAACAGTAAAATCAATTGGTCACACCGCCTTTTACACCCCACCGCCGTTAAGTTTATTTACCCCCACCCCCCAAAAATTAAAAGAAGGTGTGTTTCTTTATGTTTAAAGGAGATTCCAAATACCAATGTTCACGTTTATTACCTTCAGTTTTGAGATATAAGTATCCCCTTAAAAATAATTCACTTTTTTTAACTTCCTTTCACACTTCCCCCCCCCCCCCCCTCACAAAGTGATATTAAGGCAAAAAATACTTGTTCCTTTAATAGTAAAGGATCTTCTAAATACCAATTATCACCACTCTAACCTCTTTAGTTTTTGATTTATGTGTCCTCATGAAAGGAATTCAGCTCCTTTTCACTCCCGCCCCCCCCCCCAAGATTGTTTCCCCCCCAAAAAACGCGCTTTTCTTTGTTTTTAAAAGAGATCAAAATACCAATTTTCACGCCTGTAACAACTTTAGTTTTTATTAGATGTATGTATTCTCATACAATTAAGTCAATTAATTTTTTCAATCCTTTAACCCCCAAACCCCCTTTTCCGAGAATACGTGTTTGTTTACGTTTAAAGCAGATTGCAAAAATCAAATTTCACGTGTGTAACATCTTCATTTTTGAGATATCAGTAGCCTAATTAAAAGAATTCAACACCATTTTCAGTCACTTTTACCCCCCCCCCCCCACTTCCCAAGTGGTATTTCCGAAAACTAAAAATACACGTTTCTTTATTTTTAATAGAATTAAAAAATTACCATTTTTCACTTCTGTAACATGTTAAGTTTTTTGAGATATACTGTATAAATTCTCATTTTAAAATTTCACCCCTTTTTAGTTCCCCTTATGTGGAGTTTCCAAAGACAAATCACCTATGTTTCTTTACACTTAGAGGAGATTCCAAATACCCACTTTTTACGTCTGTAACATTTTACGCTTCCCAGATATTCTGTAGATATCTTTCAAAAAATTCACCCCAATTTGCCACTCCTGTTTAACCGCCATGAATTGAATTTTCCAAAATCAAAAATATACGTGTTTCTTTATTTTTAAAGGAGATCCCGTTTACAAATTTTCAGTTCTGTAATATCTTCAGTTTCTGAGATATATGTATCCTCATTAAAGGCATTCAACCCATTATTCACCCTTTTACACCCCTCCTATTGGGATTTAGAGAAAACAAAGAAATACGTGTTTCTTTATTTTTAAAGGAAATTCTAAATACCAAATTTTACATATATAAACTTTAAAAGTTTTGAGATATAGATACACTCATTTTAAAAATTTCATCCCCCATTTCACCACCCCCCCCCCATTATTTGGATTTTCCCAAAACGACAAAATACCTGTTTCTTTATTTTTAAAGTAGATCCCAAATACCAATTTTCAGGCCTGTAATATATTAAGTTTCTAAGATATAAGTATTCTCTTTAAAGGCATTCAACCCAATTTTCACCCCCTATTCACCCCTCCTATTGGGATTTTCCGAAAACAAAAAACTACGTGTTCCTTGATTTATAATGAAGATTCAAAATACCAATTTTTACATCTCTAAACTTTAAAACTTTTGAGATATAGATGCACTCATTTTAAAAATTCACCCCCCTTTCACCCTCGCATTAATTGGATTTTCCAAAAACAAAAATATACGTGTTTCTTTATTTTTGACAGCGATCGAAAGTACCAATTTTGAGGTCTGTAATATCTTCAGTTTCTGAGATATAAGTAGCGGTATCCTGATTAAAGGCATTCAACCCATTTTTCACCCTTTTTCACCCCTCCTATTGGGATTGTCTGAAAACAAAAAAATACGTGTTTCCTTATTTTTAAAGAAGATTCTAAATACCAATTTTCACATCTGCAAACTTTTAAAGTTTTGAGATATAGACACACTCATTTTAAAATTTCACCCCCCTTTTCACCCCCTTAGCGGCGGAATATCCAAAAATCCTCTCTTAGCGAGCACCTACATTATAATATGAATATATCCCCAAAATTTCATTTCTTTATGTCCAGTAGTTTTAGCTCGGCGATGATGAATCAGTCAGTCAGTCAGTCAGGACAAGCTACTTTATATATATAGATTTATTATTATTATTATTATTATTATTATTATTATTATTATTATTATTATTATTATTATTATTATTATTTTGCTTTACGTCGCACCGGCGCAGATAGGTCTTATGGCGACGATGGGACAGGGAAGGGCTAGGAGTGGGAAGGAAGCGGCCGTGGCCTTAATTAAGGTATCTTAATTATTACAAGGTCAGATAAAGTTTCGCCTACTCTAATTCTGTGCTGAGGTCTACCGAGATATGCTGTATTAACTTCATTACTGCACTTCGTACAGGGCTCAGTAGGTTCTTAACCGATTGAGAACTGTGTGAATGCAACGCAGATAACTACAGTATTATTCAGTTACTTTTAACCTATGTATGGCTCGAACACAGTACTGACCCGATAAATGTGCTGATAGTTAATCTATAAAACAATGACTACATTCTACTCGAGCACCACGTACTGTTTACCAACATTGTAACTAAGTCGCTGGCGACTTTGTGACTAATATGTACCGAGCTCGATAGCTGCAGTCGCTTAAGTGCGGCCAGTTTCCAGTATTCGGGAGATAGTAGCTTCGAACCCCACTGTCGGCAGCCCTGAAGATGGTTTTCCGTAGTTTCCCATTTTCACACCAGGCAAATGCTAGGGCTGTACCTTAATTAAGGCCACGGCCGCTTCCTTCCCACTCCTAGGCCTTTCCTCTCCCATGTGTGTCGGTGCGACGTAAAGCAAATAGCAAAAAGAACCATCCGATTTAACTGCCGTACAAGAGTGAAAGTGTCATGTTGTTCCAACTAGCAGGATGTAACCAACTGAGGTCATGGAAAGATATCGGTGACTTTACAGTTGCTGCCGAACCGAGCGAGTTGGCTGTGCGGTTTGCGTCACATAGCTTTCAGCTTGCATTCGACAGATAGTAGGATCGAACCCTGCCGTTGGCAGCCGTGGAAAGGGTTTTCCGTGGTTTCCAGCTTTCACACCTTCACCAAGGCCACGTTCGCTTTCTACCCTGTCCCCTCGTCGCCATAAAACCTGGCTTCATCGGTGCGGTAGCTCTGACAGGGTTGAACACAGATGTTCCTGACTTGTATCCTACTTGAACTTGATTTCTTGAAATTACTGTACATCCACTTGTTCAGAAGTTATTTGGAGTGCAGTGGAGGGATACAGACACGTCGTTCACTTCCCTCTTGGTCACATTTTAAACGTCTCCCAAATTTCTAATATTTATCACATCATAATCAAAAATAATTAATTGATTTCCAAATCACTCAATGATAAATCTTATTTAACTTTTTCGTGATTATTTATCTTCTTTAATAAAAAATATGATATAATATAATGAATCGAGTAACGAGGACTAGCCTCTGTGGCTCAGGCGGCAGCGCGCCGGTTTCTCACCTCTGGTTTCCGTGGTTCAAATTCCGGTCACTCCATGTGAGATTTGTGCTGGACAAAGCGGAGGCGGGACAGGTTTTTCTCCGGGTACTCCGGTTTTCCCTGTCATCTTTCATTCCAGCAACACTCTCCAATATAATTTCATTTCATCCGTCATTCGTTAATCATTGCCCCAGAGGAGTGTGACAGGCTTCGGCAGCTGGCACAATTCCTATCTTCGCCGCTAGATAGGGCTTCATTCATTCCGTTCCTGACCCGGTCGAATGACTGGACACAGGCTGTGGATTTTCATTTTTCAGTCGAGTAACGAATGAAGAAATACTGAATCCAATTAGTGAGATTAGATTGATTTGGCGAAATTTGACCTGAAGAAGAGATAGAATGATATGACACATCTTCATACACTCAGGACTCGTTCAGTTGGTTTTTGAGGGAAGTGTAGGAGCTAAAAACGGCAGGGGTAGACCAACGTATGAATGTGGCAAACGTTACTTGTCTGTAGCATGGAGTAGATACGTGGAAATGAAAAGGTTAGCACAGGATAGGGTGGCATGAAGCGCTGCATCAAACCAGTCTATGGACAATATAGCCTATGTATAATTGATGAGATGTATTAATAAGACCTATCTTACGACAACTCAGACTTGTTCAGTTGATTCTTGGAAGAAGTGTAGGTGACAAGACATGAATTTGTCGAATAGATCAGTTTGGGATGAAAGTGTTACGTTGAATTGAATGGATTACCACAGGATAAGGTTGCATCAAACCAGCCCATAGACTGATAAACAAGAAATGAGGATCAAAAACATTATTATTATTATTATTATTATTATTATTATTATTATTATTATTATTATTATTATTATTATTATCATCATCATCATTCGTGGTGACACCGATTTGGGATAAGTGAGCCACGAGACCTAGAATTAAAGTGCTCTTTCATATGACGTGGAATAAACTTGCTCGAAGCCGGGCAGAGTGGCTCAGACGGCTGCCTTCTGACCCCAACTTGGCAGGTTCGAACCTGGCTCAGTCCGGTGGTATTTGAAGGTGCTCGCATTAGTCAACCTCGTGTCGGTAGATTTACTGGCACGTATAAGAACTCCTGTTGGACTAAATTCCGGCAACCCGGCGTATCCGAAAACCGTAAAAGTAGTTTGTGGGACGTAAAGCCAAAAACTTATTGAACTTGCTCGATTATGAAGGTAGTTCCGTAGATTTTTATACAGTAAATATATCTTGTTTTATTCGCACTTGTTCTTGCTGACGCAGCTGATATACAGTGAGTTATGAATTCCGCTGTTCTAAAAATTTTACGTGCGGATGTCCTTACGTATAGAACCGTAAAGTGAAATACAGTGAGGATTGGAGAATATTAATCACAGCTACTCGCACTGTCTTGGATCTTAGTGACAGTAATATAACGTGAAGTTTCTGTACAAAACTGTAAACTCTGTTGTTGACAAACCTGACTTTTTATGCCTCCTGAGCTTTCACATGTCCCGCCTTAAATGCAAGATCATATGTAACATTTCAGAATAAAAAAGTCAGAACAACCAGTCATAAAAATTCCCCACTCTCCAACAGTGCAGTTCAAAAAAATAGTGTAATTCTTTAGACTTCTCTGTACTTCTACAACTGTTTCTATAGCTATTCACCATCTCCGTGAAACAACTTGTAATGCTGATTTGAACCACAAAGTGTACTTCAAACCTTCTACATTAAGCCCTATCCCATAAATATAACCATAAGTTCTAGAACTAGAGGAAAAAAAATAGTTATACGTAATATGGTTTATAATTATACGGAATTACGTTTTTTACGCTTTCTTGTAAATATTACATTAGATTAGAAATGAAATATTGTTTCTTTCTTATTGTAAATACAATATTAAAATATTTTAGATATTACGATATTAGACTGATTTGAAACATTCAAAAATAAGCATATGTAAACAATTGCCACTGTAATTGGGATTAGAAATCCTGTAGCGCGCAATAAATAAATAATCACTTCGTGTGGCTGATTCCATGCGAACTTTTATATAAATGTGTAAGCCTCATTTACCACAAGCGATCCTTCAGTATCAAGTTGCGACTATATGGTGATTATATTCTATCTGTAGTCCTGTCCTTTCTTTGAGATCATTTTAAAAAGGCTAGGAAAACAACAGATAGGGAATCTGCCACCTGGGCGACTGCCCTAAATGCAGATCAGTTTTGACTGATTTGATTGATAGCCTGGTGGTGTAGTCCTTGTAAGGCGAGGGTGGGCGGCATCTGCAGTGTATGGGAAACTGAGTTATTGTAGTGGTGTAGTGTGTGGTGTGTGAGTTGCAGGGATGTTGGGAACAGTACAACAAATTGCCAGCCCCGAGCCAAGGGAATTAACACTTTTTAAAATTTAAAATCTCCGACCCGGCCGGGAATCGAACCCCGGGCCCTCTGAACCGAAGAGCACTATGCTGACAATTCAGCCAAGGGCACGGCTTAGTGAAAAGGAACACCGTAACTTTGGTTTCCTTTTCGTTATTTTATCTGTAGTCCTCTCCTTGTTTCCACGAATGAGATCACTATTATCTCTCCAGTAATTTTTAAGGCTGTAATGACGAAGGCGGCTGTGATATGAAAACTGGTCTATGTCTAGATTTTAAAAACGGCAAATGAAGGTCCTAATGATTCAGACACACGTAGAACTGTACAGTCTGTTGTTTATAATCACGGAGATTAGAATCTTCTAAAACTCTGAACCAACTTCCTTCTGCGGTCCGTGACCTCCAACACAAGGTCATAAACGTTTCCTTTGAAGCCGGAATAACCGTCACAACTTGATACTGAAGGATCGCTTGTGGTAAATGAGGCGTACACACTTATATAAAAGAACGCATATTCTATTTTAATTACACTTAGCACACAAACATTTCTCATTTTCTTTCATCGCTTCCGTGCTGTTACTCGAATGTTTGGTTTATTACGGCTCGAGTCACGTAACTTTAACCGGCATTAGGGAGATTGATAGTTAGAGCCCCACTAGCTGCAGCTCTGAATGTGGTTTCTCATATGTGTCTTAATTCAGGCCTTGGCCGTTTCCTTTCCCGTTCGTATGTCGTCGAAAACCTTTCATTCGGTACTGCGGTGTTGAACCACTAGCAAATAAAAGAGACTCCTATCACTTCACTTTTGATCTGAACTACATTCCTCTGGGGAATTCTGAGGATTCGTCGTGCTGACCATACGACACCTCATAATCTGCAGGCCTTCGGTCTGAGCAGCGGTGGCCCTTCGTGGCTGTTGCGTCATGGAATTTGTTTCTGGTTTAACACATCGAAGGTTTTCGGTGACTGATAGATAGGAAAGGGCTAGGATTGGAAAGGTAGCGGCCGTGGCCTTAATTGAGGCACACCCCAGCATTTGCCTTGGTGTGTAAACGGGAAGATGGTATTCCGTGGTTTCCTATTTCACACGAGGCATTTGCAGGGGGCTGTACATTAAAGGCAACGGGTGCCTCATTCCCACTCCTGGACTTTCCCTATCCCATCATCGCCATAAGACCTATCTGCGTCACTGCGACGTTCAAAACCTGTCACAACCGTAATTGAGATAGACTTTAATGGAAGCTTCATTTAATTCTGGCCTTTGCAAATATACAGCTGTAAAAGCGTACTCCAGAAATACCAACAGTAGGCCTACATATAGATATGCGAAAGGTGAATTAATTATTATTTGATTTGATTTCTAGCATTTGAAAATGCCACTTGATTGAACGAAGCAGGCCATTCTGTGTTAAAATATTCTCTTTCTACATTTATATCCTTCGTTCGTTTTTATTATAAATTAGATTGGATGTTTTTTACATACTCGTTGTTGGTTTCTAACCGATCAGAAAAAAATAGAAAGCCGTTGGAGTTAATTTGGGCGCTCTTCCCTGCTCCTGAAAAATTTCTGATGAGTACCCATTATCCGAATCCCCTCTCTAGCAGTTTTGCATTCGGGTGCTATTCTGTGGTTTCCCATTTTCACACCAGGCAAATGCTGGAGCTGTGCCATAAATAAGTCCATGGCTGCTTCCTTCCCGCCCCTAGCCCATTCCTATCCCGTCGACCTATCTGTGTCGGAGCTACGTAAAAGCAACTCGTTAAAAAGAAGCAGTGTTGCACCGAGCCAATATTCAGTGAGGAGACTTTAATTTTATTACATGACTAAAGAAGCGTAAATGCATATCTTTTGAAATTAACAAGAAGATAATAACGTTTATAATACTTTACAATTTTAACTTCTACCGAATGTTATAACAAGATTGTTTTGCAATCTTCAGTCAGTGAATTGCGTTGGGTGAGTGGTATTTAATGAATGAAATGAAATGACTTATGGCTTTTAGCGCCGTGAGTGTCCGAGGACATGTTCGGTTTGCCAGGTGCAGGTCTTTCGATTTGACTCCCTTAGGCGACCTGCGTGTCATGATAAGGATGAAATGATGATGAAGACGACACATACACCCAGTCCCCGTCCAAGAGAAATTAACCAATGGTGGTTAAAATTCCCGACCCTGCCGGGAATCGAACCCGGAATCCCTGTGCCCAAAGGTCAGCACGCTAACCATTCAGCCATGGAGCCGGACTTTAATGAATAAAAATGCACTGGTGAAAGTCAGACTCCTTGGCTGATGGCCAGCGTTGAGCCCTTTGGTTCAGATGGGCCCAGGTTCGATTCTCCGCCGGGAATTTTAATCGCATGTGATTCATCCTTCTGACTCGGGGACTAGTTGTTTGTGTTTTTCCCAACAATTTATTCTTCATATTCGCACAACACACCACACTACCAAGCACCACAGAAACACGCACATATACACATAGGGTTGGCGTCAGGAAGGGCATGCGCTCGTAAAACAGGGGCTTATCCGGATATGTGACAGTTCGCTCCCACGACCGCACAAGGTGTGGGAAAAATGTTAGAGAAGACGAATTTTTTCTATTTGTTTTACGTCGTACCCACACAGATAGGTCTTATGGCGACGATGGGACAGGAAAGGCCTAGGAATGGGAAGGAAGCGGCCGTGACCTTAATTAAGGTACAGCCCCAGCATTTGCCTGGTGTGAAAATGGGAAACCACGGAAAACCATTTTCAGGGTTGCCGACAGTGGGGTTCGAACCCACTATCTCCCGGATGCGAGCTCACAGCTGCGCGCTCCTAACATCACGGCCAACTCGCCCGGTGAAGAAGAAATACACTGGTGAAAGAAAAGAGGGGGCATGATAGTTGAGTGGCATCGCCTCTTGCTTCTCACGAAGGCAGCCGCGGTGCATAAACTACACATTTCCTTTCCCCTCCCCTCTCCTCCTTGGTGAATCAGTTACGTGGCCAGGAATCGAACCCCGGGTCTTCGGATAATAGGCAACCTCACTGCCACTACACCGCGGGGCCGGTGCAAGCTTGCATTGAAATAAAAGAACCAAATAAAAACATTTTCTTGTTCAAGGAGCATTAAAGGAATTAAAAACCCGCTAACGCAGAGGTAAAGCTACCGGTCTCTCAACCCGAATGTCCTGGGCTTGAATGCCTATGACTTCGGTAGTGATTTCCATTAAAGACTCGTAAATGGCGAGTATAACCCCTGGCCTCGTCCACCTGCTTCAAGTAAACAAGACTAGATGACCTTAGAGAAAAGTAAATCACAATTCGAAATGTTCACAATAAGTATTAAATTTATACGAGGGTCTCTTTTTTATAAATACAAAAAGCCGTTTATTTCCATAATATTTACATCATTTTAAATGTTGAACATTTATATATGTTTCTACATAATCACCATTTCGGTCGATGGTATTTTTGTAGACGCTGTGACGGTTCTTGTATGCCCATGTCACACCAGCTCGCTGCCATGGCGTTGAGGAAGCGTTAAACCTCATCTTTCACCTCATCATTGTTTAAGAACGTCTCATTTTTCGATGGAAATTAGTACAAGGTGCGCATAAAAATTTGGTAAGTGATACCGTAACACAAAAAAGCAGAAGTTACAAACAAAATACCTTCAGTCGCCTTCGGAGTATTCTCCATTGGTCATAATACACTGTTGGTGTGTATACAGCTGTTGGAACCTGGCAGTGAAGGCGCCGTTTGGAATCTATTGAAGGTCTAATGTCATACGTATTTGGATGTCCGATATGTCAGGACAATGCGTGCCTTTCAAAATTCTCTTGAGGTGAGGGTGGGGATTCCGCAGGCGCCAGATCAGAGAAGTACCGTGGGTGTTCAAGACGTGACGCATCATCAAGCGTTTCCTGTCCATGCCGAAAGCGATTGAACAAGTTGCAAACACATTTTCTGGTTACGGCTTCTGTTCCGTGCACTTGCATCTCCGTAGCCGTTTTCCCAATTCGTAACAAAATTTGTTGCTTATGCGTTGCTCCTTTTCACTATGACACGAGTCTTCACACGCACCACGTTCGACTGGCCGCTTCTGCTCCGTGTGTTCAACGCTACATGGCGCTTCTCGAGATGCCTATCTATTCACAAGCGCATGCACATAGTGTTACTGCAGGTTGCCATTATATATCAGTCCATTCACCGTCCTTTTGTCCGGCCCCATGGCTAAATGGTTAGCGTGCTGGCCTTTGGTAACAGGGGTCCCGGGTTCGATTCCTGGCAGCGTCGGGGATTTTAACCATAATTGGTTAATTTCGCTAGCACGGGGGCTGGGTGTATGTGTCGTCTCCATCATCATTTCATCCTCATCACGACGTGCAGGTCGCCTACAGGTGTCCAATCAAAAGACCTGCATCTGGCAAGCCGAACTTGTCTTCAGACACTCCCGGCACTAAAAGCCATGCGCCATTTCATTTACCGTCCTTTTTAGACACACCTTGTATTTCTTTTGTCTTCCGGATCCAATGTGATTATCCTCAAGTGAGGTCAGCTGTCTCTGAGAAATTGCCAGGCTGAGTGTCTCAGACGTTTAACACGCTGGCTTTCTGAGTACAAGTTGGCAGGTTCGATCTTGGCTCAGTCCAGTGCTATTTGAAGGTGCTCAAATACGTCAACCCCATGTCGGTAGATTTACTGGCAAGTAAAATATCTCCTGCGGGGCAAAATTCCGTCATCCCGGCATCTCCGAAAACCGTAAAAGTAGATACTGGGATGTAAAATCAACAACATTTATTATTATTATTATTATTATTATTATTATTGTTATTATTATTATTATTATTTGAGAAATATATATTATTGGATTGTTAATGGTGAAGACATATATTTATTTATTTATTTATTTATTTATTTATTTATTTATTTATTTATTTATTTATTTATTTATTTATTTATTTATTTATTTATTTATTTATTTATTTATACAATTTGTTGAGTATGTTTAAAGATAACTTGTATAATGGCAGTTATAAATTAATTAATTTGGTTGATATGGAAATAATTCGTTCGCAATCAATTGATTTGTACTTGTCTCTGGTATTCCGTGCATTACTTTTCAAACTTCCCACCTTGAATTCCTTGAATTATTCTTATTATGTTTATTTGTTCAAGTAAGAACAATAATGAACACAAATGCAACGGACCAGCACTGCTAAGTTTTCGTCAGCAGAGCGTCTGCTCCAGAATCTCGGACTGCAGGGTATTTTGCGATTCCGTCATACGGTATTGGCTTGAGGCTGGCTGTTCTAGCCCATACCAGAAGACATAGCTCGCTGTAAACACCATGTTTCGCTCGACATGAATCTTGTTTAATATAACTAGATAGGAAATACCAAAACTCTCATCCAAACAAACGACGGGGCGGTGTTGGCTGGAGCTGGGCGATTATTGGAACGTGTTGACCTTCGCTGTCCTGCCACTTCAGTCGCGTGACACCAGTCCAAGCGTGAAGTCGCATTTAAGTATTTCTAGCTCACTTAAGATGGAGAAGTTAATGTTTCTCTCTCTCATTTACTTCAGCGTTATCCTTTCGCTTTTATGAATATTTCAGCTATATTTCACTGGAAGAGTTCGTTATCACTTTATGTTCAGATCTATGAGTCGCCCGAGAATGTAGACTATCCTGCGAAATAATTTAAAATAAAACCCATAATAATAATAATAATAATAATAATAATAATAATAATAATAATAATAATAACATGAAGGAGAGGAAGAAGTTCTTAATCTTATTTATGTTAAAATCCCTTTTACTTTAGAATTCTTTTAAAGACTCCTGAGTGTCAGAAAGGTACTTCCGTACGAATTATATCGTAACTGCATTTAATTTTGCACGTGGTTTCCATCCCGCAGCTAATCGCATACATGTATGACCAAAGGGTCATAAACTTCATATAAAAACAGCCAGTTTTTGAACAAGAACTTATATCTTATTTTGCTGAAAATAGGAAATTGGAATCTTTCCGTTATAATTGTCTGTCTAGCTAATTGCGGCTGTACTTCAGAGGGAAGGGGAGCCGCTATGTCTGAGTGACCTGTTGACAGGTGGTGACTAGAGCCCGAATTTTTATGTAATATCAAAGTGCGAAAACTGGAGCCTCCGTGGCTCAGACGGCAGCGCGTCGGCCTCTCACCGCTGCATACCGTGGTTCAAATCCCGGTCACTCCATGTGTGATTTGTACTGGACAAAGCGGAGGTGGGACAGGTTTTTCTCCGGGCACTCCGGTTTTCCCTGTCATCTTTCATTCCAGCAACAGCTATTCATAGCATTTATCAGTCATTAATAATCATCTTGGGAGTGGCGACCCCATTGTACTAATAGCCTATATCTGTTTCACTCATTACATCCCTGACCCGATCAAAGGCTGTAGGTTCTCATTTTCATCAAAGTGTGAAATATGTACATAAAAATGTAGCAAATATCAGTGAAATATTTAATTAAATTAATAATATTCATAAAATATGTAATAGCATCAATGCACTAAGAGCCTCCGTGGATCAGGCGGCAGCGCGCCATCCTCTCACCGCTGGATTCCGTGGTTCAAATCCCGGTCACTCCATGTGAGATTTGTGCTGGACAAAGCGGAGGCGGACAGGTCTTTCTCCAGGCAGTCCGGTTTTTCCCTGTCATCCTTCATTCCATAAACACTCTCCACTATCATTTCATTTCATCTGTCACTCATTAATTACTGCCCCAGAGGAGTGCAACAGGCCTCGGCAGCCTGCACAATTCCTGCTTCTTCATTCCATCCCTGGCCTGACCACTGACTGGAAAACAGGTTGTAGGTTTTCATTTTCATTAATGCACTAAATTTACAAAAATGTTCGTATATTACGGTACTGTTACTTACAGTTATAACACGAGAGAATAAAATTGTTTAAAATACATCCATATTTTATGACAAAGTCATCGTTCTTGCTTTAGATAATGTATAAGGTCTACTACTTTCTAATGTTGACAGTATTACATATTCAAATTAAAGGTATAATCAAAATACTTCAGATACTTAAAAATAATGTTATGCACTGTAAATCCCGGAATATATGGAACAGTGAGTTGTTGTAACTAACTTCCTGGTGCCCTCATGCCCTGTAAATGAAACAAATAAAGGTTACTAAACAAGGTTAATATATAGTCTGTCTTTAAATGCTTAATACGTCATAAATAGTACGGTGACATTTTTATCGGGATGCCCAGTATGTTCCCAAGTACTTGTCCATGTTTTTCATTGTGATGTTCTCTTGTACGCTGTGAAGGACCGTTCAACATCGCAGGAAGTTTTCAGTGCTTATTTTAAAAGGTAAAACTATCTTCTGGGGGCTCTTCTTGTTCGCCACTAATGATCTTACAATCTTCAATAACCTCGATTTTGTTTCTAGACCGTTCTGGGACAGGATTAGTGCTGTTGTATGCAGTTGGGGCCCTCGGACTTACTGTATTTCGCAGACAAAGTGTTAGAAATCTCAATTTTAAAGGAATTTTAAAACCAACTTTTAGCAACTGAAATATATTCTATATGCCATGAAATTCGCCAGTTATTTTACGAGGCCTATAGTCTGAAAATTAAACGAATTAACACAAATATACATTTTTTGGATAATTAACTAGATATGTGGAAAAATGTTACATTCTTCACATAATATGTAAACGTATGCAATATTACCAAGAACATGTAAAATGAAACGCAGAACCACATTTCGCCGATATTTTCAATTTTCAGTTGTCTCCATGCAAAGGAATGGAAAATGAAACTACTAGGGAGCGGATTTCTGTGATCTAAAAATGTATAAAATATGTATTAATTTAAGACCTAAAAACATACAAATATGACCTATAAAATTCAAAATATGACTTAATGAATGGCATCTACAGTACACACAGAAACACTTTTATTGCGATTGCTAAAGGCTGCATTTAATGTAGAATTAAAATAGTTTTAATTCTTCGAAATCCTTGACTTAAAAATCAACTTTAATGCTGAATAGTTCATGAACTCATTAAGGTTACACTGCATACTCCTAGTCAATGAAGGACTCTGTGGAAGACATAATCACTACAGGTACCTTCACTGTTCAGTATTCAACCAGTTTTACGTTACAACCAAAATATGTGTTAATTGAATGAAACATTCGTACCTGATCTAGTCTCCATTATCAGGATTGTTTCAGTTTATGACCACATGCATCGTAAGGTGGTTGTTCGGCTCATGACTAAACGGTTAGCTTGCTGGCCTTTGGTCACAGGGGTCCCGGCAGGGTCGGGAATTATAACCAGCATTGGTTAATTTCGCTGGCACGGGGGCCCGGTGTATATTTCGTCATTATCATCATCTCATCCTCATCACGACGCAGGTCGCCTACTGGCGTCAAATAAAAAGACCTGCACCTGTCAGAGGACACTCCCGGCGCTAAAAAGCCATACGTCATTTCTATTTTAAGATTGTTGAATGATAATCCTATCCTGTTGTCGCTGAGTATCGTCTTCTAGAGAGAAAAACTTCTGTCGACACCATATGATGTAACGGGAGCGTACTTGAATAGAGATAGTGGGTTTGAATCCCACTGTTGGCAGTCCTTAAGATGGTTTTCCGTGGTTTCCCATTTTCACACCAGGCAAATGATGGTGTACCTTAATTAAGGCCACGGCCGCTTCCTTCCCACTCCTAGGCCTTTCCTCTCCCATCGTCGCTATAAGACCTATCTGCGTCGGTGCGACGTAAAGCCCCTAGCAAAAAAAAAAAAACGTTAAATCACTTGCACAAAATACCTGGAGATCTGCGGACAAATAACTGCAGATATGCCTCTGTTCCCTTGAAAACAATTACCCGGTTTCCAGAAATTGACCCAACCAGCAAACAATAGCTCTTAGCTGCTAGAATAATTCCATACAGTTCTTTTCAATGGTTCTTCAGTACAAGCATGTTCCAGTCTATCCTGAAAATTAGTTTCTAGAGCTTATTCTTGAAAGCGAAATTCAAATAGAAATGACCAAAGTATGTCGTTATAATGAGATTTTGTTCAAAATATACCACAAAACTAAAAAAGCCTAAATATCCATTTATATGTCCAATAAAACCTGTTTAATTTTTATTATCATGCTTGGAAACGTGTTGAAAATACAAGACTACATGATATAATGTTAAGGAGAAAAATATGACTTGTCATAGAAGTCTGCCCCCTAGTAGTTACATAAGAATCAGGGCCCCAGTGATGACAGCGCACAGTACTGTAGGCCAATCTATGGTATGTCGCCGTCTAGAATGTCAAAGCATCTGGAAGTGTGGAATGACTGCCGATTTTGCATGTTCTTCTACCTTTGGTCGAACCACCCACCAGGCCAATACATCATTAACATTTCAGGTGACAACAGTTGGTGTCGTCCCATTTGCGATCACTCTTATCAGTGACATACAGTCAGGTTGCTGTGAGGGAATTCCCTACTGAAGAACTGGTACAGGGAGACATCCCTCAAGTAACTGGCGAAACTACATACTAGGATTCTTTCGAATCGTATATTGAAACTCATTAAATTACTTATATGTACCGTTTGGGACTGATGCGTTAATATCGGGACTAACAGAGAAAAAACAGGACTCAAGTGAACCTTTTATTTAGAGTTACCAGATGGCTGCGGATGTAAAGGCGGTTAAATGAGTTTCAAGAAGTAGGACAAAAAATGGGCGTATTAAAACCGTTCAATTTTACAATTTCCAATTTCAAAACAAAGTATTTTGCTGTAACACTTTGCTTCTTCGATCGTGCTATCCTATTTGAAGCAATTGTAGCTCGTCTCAAACTTGACAGTTAATTTACACTTTCTTATACAATAGGGGACACTATTAAATTACTGCTTAAATAATGTTCAAACTGTTCGATTATTCATACTGACACGTTAACTAAACAGCTGCTCAAAATATAATTAGCCTACTTTCGTCTATCTGTATGTATGTCTACTACTTAGTCTCGTTTCTTGATACTGGATCGGAATGAGATGAAATGAATTTCTACGGGATGTTTCTACGGCCGGATGCCCTTTCTGGCACCAACCTCATTTGAGGAGCTAATGAAGATGAAATGTGTTATGTAGAATTAAATTGGGTAAGGGGTGGGAGGACACGGCTCTGGCCTATGGATAGGAACTGCACCGGCATTTACCTGGAAGTGAAAATATTAAACCACAGAAAACCATTCGGAGAACGGCCGACGGTGGGGTTCGAACTCACGCGTTTCCCGAATGCAGAACTTGGCTCCATAGCCATAGCGCGTTAAAACGCGCGGCCACTCAGCCTACTTTCACCTACATAAATAAAATTATAATTTTGTCTATACACTCGGATTAGATGTACAAAATTCCAGAACTTGATGTTAAGAAAATGTTTAGATTAAAATAAGTTGAAAACAATGATAATTCTATAATGATGGCGCGATAAGATGAGATTACATTCGGGAAATAGTGGATTCGAATACCATTATCGGTAGCCCTGAAGATGGTTTTCTGTGGTTTCCTATTTCCACAACAAGCAAATGCTGGGGCTGTACCTTAAGGCCACGGCCGCTTCCTTCCCACTTCTAGCCCTTTCCTATCCTATTGTCGCCATAAAACCTATCCGCGTCGGTGCGACGTAAAAAAATACTTTTAAGGGAGAGGTTGTGCGGAGTACCTCCTAATTAGCAGTCCCCGTGCTGCATGGACGTTGGAAAACCCCGATAGGCTGCTGATAATTTTACAGTGGTCGCAAATGTGACAAGAACAGGTCTTTTTCACATTCTTGTTTTCCACTGTAATTGGGAGTGATCGCATATGGGACAACTTTTGTTGTGATCGCAAATGGGACTCAACCCAACAGTTGCAGCGTAATTATGTATACTTCGGGACAAATCACGACGACCTCTTCTCACACCACTACTTTCCAGCGGCAGCCCGATGTCTATTAGCGGCTTTTAGGATTTACTACCTCTACTGTAGCCAGAGTTGCCAAATCGTCTACTGCACTCGACACAAAGAAATGGTAAATACTACAGAAAGTGAGGAAGGAAGTGGTTTGGCAGCCTCTCCACGCCAAATAAGGATCACTTAGAACTCGTTAACTCAGCAGGGTGCAGGGTGTTATCGACTGCTGGCTTCCAGCTCGCTTCCAGGAACTGTGGCCGTCATGTTTTGTCCCTGCTCTGATAACATGCCAAAACCGAGTTACCAACAGCGTTTTTCTAAAGGAATGGTTGTCGTACCCGAAGATTAAGGACTGGTTGTTGGGGATACCTGTTGAATTTTTCTATGTTGCGTATTTTCTGATCTATATGTCTACATTATAACCATACTACTTTCAAATTTTAAGAGAGCTTTGTGCTGCCATGCAACGAGTCTGAGGAGTTGATATATGATATTTTAATGGCATCTTGATAAGCTTATGTTGTTTTTTTGCCTATAACATTTCTCTCATTTTGTAGTATGATTTGGAAATCAATTTAAAGTGCGATATATTGTGTTTGTCATAACATTCAATGGAAACAATTTGTATTCAACCACGCCCCATTTCCAATAAATGTACAGTAATAGCTAGAAATTATAGCTGGATTTGGGGGAAATTTGCGGGTTTTAAGAGGCATCCATCTAGCGGGACTGTGCCAAACACAATTGGCAACTCAGTCGCTTAGTCGAGAAGAAGCTATCCAGCGCAATGTTACTGTCTCTTTGTAGCTCTCCCTATATTTTCTAGCTAAAGTGATGTCAGAGAAATGTAAAAGTCCTTTCAACATGTCGTAATTTTAACACTAAGTCTGTGAACCTCTTCCACTCCGGTAGTTAGGAAAGTGAGTCGGTCCTCTGAGTCATAATTTAGTGTCATGGAAGCCCAAAGTACGAGCAAACTGTTAATGTGCTAATTTTCAATTCTGATTCGACCGACATTGTGCTCATAACAAAGCAGGAGCCCAGTGCACTGTACATTCAAAATAGGCAGAGAGCTACAATCCCTTTAGATGATTTAACTCCATCAGATAAAAAACTTCAAGTTTTCCTTCAAGTGGCACCAATTTCCAATTCGCTTGTTATTTTGTATCACGATCAGCAAAGCTCATGGGGAAACACTGAATCGCGCAGGTTTCAAGTTACCTCAACCAGTTTTTAGTCATGGCATATGTTGTAAATTGCAATACTGCCACAAAATAATTGTACAAAGAATGTCTCATATATGGAAATCCTTCACTGAATATATACCTCATTATTGACCGTCATGTTTTAATGTGTTTCTAGTTATTATTATTATTATTATTATTATTATTATTATTATTATTATTATTATTATTATTATTATTATTATTATTATTATTGTGTGTGTTTTTTTCTCAACAGATCCACGAATAACTCTCACCGAACGGCCAGGTATCACTGAAGAGTCATACTTGCGACATGTGGAACATAGTAGTCTCCCCGTTGTTCGCCAGAAGGTTCTATTACATATCGTCTGTCATGCCCAATGAAATGGACACACCAGCCGACTCTGTGAGCGACACACACCATTCATCACAAAGGCTGGCTGTACGGTACAACAAACGGTGTTACTAGCATTGTATAAGGATAGGACTGAGGCGGGCCTATGAAAGTAACAAATATATTCTAGTCCATACCAGAAGATACAGTGTACTGTAAACACTTAGTCTCTCCAGAAAATAATGTGGACTCAATAGGAATGTATCTTAAAAATAAGAGTTAAAGTTTAGCAACCACATTGATCCGCTGACCGAGACTGAGGAAACGTTTTATGCGATGAAATGTACGTAGCTTCTATTGCAGTGCCACAGTCAGACGACGGCTGACTTAGTAATGTTGAGAATTAATTGTGAGGCTCTGTTTATCAACGTAAGCGGCCCTTATGGCGAAGGCGAGATATGTTCGTAAAGTCTTTTCCATGAATTATATGCGCTCATTTTGCTGACACTTGTAAAGCGAGAAATAATTTGCTCCCCTTGTTCTACGAAAAAACATTTTGCAATTGCTTTCATCGCTCTCCAATACAGAAAATTTGTTTTTATAATTTGTTTTACGTCGCACTCACATGATGACGATGGAATAGGAAAGGGCTAGAAGTGAGAAGGAAGCGACCGTGGACTTAATTAAGTTACAGTCCCAGCATTTGCCTGGTGTGAAAATGGGTAACCATCTTCAAGGCTGCATTCAGTGGGGTTGGAATCCAGTATCACCCGAATGCAGGCTGATAGCTACGTGGCCTAAACCACATAGCAACTCACTCGGCACGGAGAAATGTTATTGTTTTTACATCCCATTAACTACACGTATATGCTTTTCGGAGACGCCAAGAATTTTGTCCCGCTAGAGTTCTTAACGTGCCAGTCCCACACGAGGCTGACGTATTTGAGCACCTCCGTACTCAGCCTGGCAAAACAAATAAAAATGACTCGATTCTACTGCGCTGCAAACTTCAGTTGGCGACTAACTCCTTTTAATAAACAAAATGTTATTTAGGTGTACTGTGAATGGTCTGTCTGCAGCTCAATAAATGACGATTTAATCGTCTGTTCGAGATGTTTAATAATAAATACGTTAAAGGCACCATTATTCATTGCCAAATTCCGGCATTGCAGTATTTATTTAGAATGGAAGTAATTCTTCTTCCTGACTTTATACGAATTACTTGGAGTCGGTACTACCTATTGAATGAGCCCCGTTTGATGCCCGGATGCCCTTCCTGACGGCAACACTACGTGGAGGGATGTATTGACTTTTGCGTGTGCCTGTGGTCATTGGGAGTATAAAATGAAATGGCGTATGGCTTTTAGTGCCGGGAGTGTCCGAGGACAATTTCGGCTCGCCAGTTGCAGGTCTTTTGAGTTGACGCCCGTAGGCGACCTGCGCGTCGTGGCGAGGATGAAATGACGATGATACACCCAGCCCCCGTGCCAGCGGAATTAACCAGTTATGATTAAAATTCCCGACCCTGCCGGGAATCGAACCCGGGACCCCTGTGACCAAAGGCCAGCACGCTAAACCATTTAGCCATGGAGCCGGACGTGGTTGGTAGTGAGATATGCTGTGTGAAAGTGAAGAGGTGTTTTACGACGACCTAGAGGTATTAACCAGAAGTGGTTAAAATCCCCAGCCCATCCAGGAATCGAACTCAGGTCCATCTGAACTGAAGGCCACTACGCTGATTATTCAGCCGAAGAGGCGGTCTTATCTGATTAACTGAAAGTAAGGACGGGACGTAACATATCAGAAGTTCAATATCTCGAAGACTGTGCCACGGACAGGGTCTAGCATGAAAACTTATTCCACATGTACCCGAGCTCCAACATTTCAGGCGAAGTCTGGAATGAAGAACCAGCAATGCCGATGTTATTGAAGTTTCTTCTGGTGCGAGTGGAAATAGAATGAGGAACTGCACCATCTGACACTCGGATAAGGAAGGATTTGTTTGTTCAGGAGGTAAGCTACGCTATCTAACGACAGCAGGCGTGGCTCCTGTCACGTGTAGGAAAGCGGGGCAAATGACACCACAGTTCACACACTTAAGGGGAGGCCAACACCTTTAATGACTAAAAAGCACATTTATGACACTTTTTTTTCTCCGCAGCAGAAAGGCTGGCTAAAAGGAAATTTGATGAGGAAAAAATACAATTGTTTTCAAACATACATACACACATACATAAATACATACATCATTATAGAACGTTATTCCTATCAGCGTTCAGTCTGCAACCCTCTGGGGAATTTACTAAATGTCGCCACAATCCTATATTTGCAACTAGTGCTGTGGCCTCATTTAGTTCTATACCTCTTAGCTTTAAATCGTTACAAACCGAGCCTAACCATCGTCGTCTTGGTCTCCCTCTACTTCTCTTACCCTCCATAACACAGTCCATTATTCTCGTAGGTAACCTATCCACCTCCATTCGCCTCACATGACCCCACCATTGAAGCCGGTTTATGCGTACAGCTGCATCCAACGAGTTCAATCTTAACTTGGCCTTTATCGCCTCATTCCGAGTACCCTCCTGCCATTGTTCCCACCTGTTTGTACCAAACGTGACCATATAATTAAAGTTTACGTAATACATGTCATTACAGAAAATTATGTATTCAAAATGGCAGCTGTATAATGCACACACATTTGCCATTTTCCTTGTAACGTTTAGAATATCAATGTTTTTCAACGATTCTTTTTAAACTCTACTAGTAGAATAATCGAATTATTTGAAGTATTAATGTTTTTTATCGAGTTTCTTTTAAGCACAAACATTTTGTTCAAATTTCGACGAAAAATGTTTGCATAAAATTAAACTTTAAAAGACAGAGCCTCGATTCTACTAGGCGTTGTTCTTTCTTTTCTTTTTTCTTTAGGGGTTTTACGTCGCACCGACACAGATAGGTCTTATGGCGACGATGGGATAGAAATGGTCTGGGAGTTGGAAGGAATCGGCCGTGGCCTTAATTAAGGTATAGCCCCAGCATTTGCCTGGTGTGAAAATGGGAAACCACGGAAAACCATCTTCAGGGCTGCCGATAGTGGGATTCGAACCTACTATCTCCCGGATGCAAGCTCACAGCCGCGCGCCTCTACGCGCTCGGCCAACTCGCCCGGTACGTTGTTCTTTTTAACAGACTGCAGAAGAGTACTACAATTTAACTTGAGTACCTTGAAATCTCTGGGAGTTACCAGGGAAACAGGCTTGAAAAATAAGTTTCTACAGAAAACGAGCGACAAACTCAGTCACAAGAGGACAAATTGGGACAAATATTCGTTTATAGGGAGAGGAGTTAGGGATTGGAATAACTTACCAGAGGGGATGTTCAATAAATTTTCAATGTCTTTGCAGTCATTTAAGAAAAGGCTAAGAAAACAAACAGATAGGGAATCTACCACCTGGGCGACTGCCCTAAATGCAGATCAGTAGTGAGTGATTGATATCAAATAAAAATCCTGTAGTGACGTTCGAAAAAGAAGTGTTGGAAAGCTTCTACAAATCATTTAAAAGGCTAACGTTAGTGACGGCTTTACACTCTCTAGGTCATAACTTGAAAGTAGATATCACCGAGCAGGTGGTTGTGCGGTTTGGGTCACGTAGCTATCAGGGGAGATAATGGGTTCGAATCTCTCTGTCGACAGCCCTGAAGTAGTGTTCTGTGGTTTCCCATTTTCACACCAAGGCAAATCTGGAGCTGTACCTTAATTAAGGCCACGGTCGTTTCCTTCCCCACTCTTAGCTCTTTCCTGTCCCGTCGTCACCGTAAGACATGTCTGTGTTGGTGCGACATAAAGCCAATTGAAAAAATAAATAAGAACAAACAATAAATCAAGTATGAAAACATATTGCCATTAGATATAATCTGTTTGCAATGAGAAACAAAAGTACAGATTTTAATACGTAGACTTTCACAACCACTAAATGACATTATAATAATTATTTGGGGATATTAGGTCGTGTAATAATAAATAAATACCAGCTGACGCGTTTCAATCCTGCGACCAGGATCGTCTTCAGAGCAACAACAAAGCAAAATGGCTACGGTCTCTCCATAGTAAACAGACTCAAGATAGAGAGACCCTGTTAGAAATGTAGTTCATTCCAGGGCCTCCAGAGTCACGGAGATAGATGTTGACGAGTTAACTATGGAGGGTAGCCATGATCTACTCAGTATATAACCGTCACCTTTGTTAAAATTATTCGGGCGTTGACCAATTTCTATCGCCTCACGAATGATTCTGGGAATAAAATGTTTCTCTTTACAAATGACAGAAGTAGCATCAAAAATTATTTGATGGTCATTATGTATGGCATGTTCTGCCACAGCAGACTTCTCTGGCTGGCAAAGACGTAAGTGCCTGCGATGTTCTTTAACCCTTGTTGCTACTTTCCTACATGTTTGGCCGACATAAACAGATCCACAGGAGCAAGGAATCATATATATTCCAGCGCAGTTTAAACCAATAGGATCTTTGACAGATCGCAAACAATTGCCTATGGTGATGTTAGGCTTAAAAATGGTCTTGATATTGTGCTTTCTGAGAATATTGCCAATCCTATCCGTGACAGATTGCACGTATGGCAAGAAGGCCAGACTCAAAGGACGAGAATCACGTGACAATCTGTCTTTTGGCTTAGGATGTAGCACTTCGTCAATCTGTTTCCCTGAATAGCCATTGCTCAGAAATGTTCTGGATAGGAACTCAAGTTCACCGTTTAATTTATCCTCCTCACAAACTTCCCTTGCTCGGCTGATAAGAGTGTTAAGCATAGCACGCTTTTGGCAAGGATGGTGATGAGAGGACCCATGAAGGAATCTATTAGTATGGGTAGGTTTACGGTAAACCGAATGACCTAAAGTTCCATCTGATTTCTTAGAAACCAAAACATTCAAGAACGGCAAACATCCTCCACGTCCAGTCTCCATGGTAAATTTAATGTTCGGATGTATGCTGTTCAAGTGATCCAAAAATATAGATAATTCGTGTTCACCACGGGGCCAGATAACAAATGTGTCATCGACAAATCTCAACCAGATGGACGGCTTGAGCGTGCAAGATTGAAGACAACGCTCTTCAAAATCTTGCATATAGAAATTAGCGATGACTGGTGCCAATGGCGATCCCATGGCAACACCATCCATTTGTTCGTATATTGTACCACGAAAACTGAAATATGTGGTAGTGAGGACAAGGTGAAACAGATTAACAATGTCACCAGGAAAGATTTTATCCAACAGAGACAAGGTGTCTATGATTGGAACCCTAGTGAACAGAGACACAACATCAAAACTGACTAGAATATCACCAGGAGAAACACGCAGATTGGATAAAATGCCAATAAAATGCGATGAATTCCTGATGGATGCCTCATTACCTATGTACGGCTTAAGAAGTTCTCCAAGGTATTTGGCCAGGTTGTATGTAGGGGAACCTATACTGTTAACAATAGGTCTAAGGGGAACTCCATCTTTATGGATCTTAGGAAGGCCATAAAGTCGGGGAATTGTGGAAGCCTGCTGTCGCAAACCACGAGAAACATCATTCGGAATCGAGCTAGCTTTAAGAAGAGACGCTGTTTTCCTATCAATGGCGTTGGTAGGATCATTTTTTAGCACCTTATAGGTGGGATCACTGAGAAGTTCCTCAATCTTGTTATTGTAGTCAACGGTGTTCATAACCACAGTAGCATTGCCTTTATCAGCCTACCAACGCCATTGATGGGAAAACAGCGTCTCTTCTTAAAGCTAGCTCGATTCCGAATGATGTTTCTCGTGGTTTGCGACAGCAGGCTTCCACAATTCCCCGACTTTATGGCCTTCCTAAGATCCATAAAGATGGAGTTCCCCTTAGACCTATTGTTAACAGTATAGGTTCCCCTACATAAAACCTGGCCAAATACCTTGGAGAACTTCTTAAGCCGTACATAGGTAATGAGGCATCCATCAGGAATTCATCGCATTTTATTGGCATTTTATCCAATCTGCGTGTTTCTCCTGGTGATATTCTAGTCAGTTTTGATGTTGTGTCTCTGTTCACTAGGGTTCCAATCATAGACACCTTGTCTCTGTTGGATAAAATCTTTCCTGGTGACATTGTTAATCTGTTTCACCTTGTCCTCACTACCACATATTTCAGTTTTCGTGGTACAATATACGAACAAATGGATGGTGTTGCCATGGGATCGCCATTGGCACCAGTCATCGCTAATTTCTATATGCAAGATTTTGAAGAGCGTTGTCTTCAATCTTGCACGCTCAAGCCGTCCATCTGGTTGAGATTTGTCGATGACACATTTGTTATCTGGCCCCGTGGTGAACACGAATTATCTATATTTTTGGATCACTTGAACAGCATACATCCGAACATTAAATTTACCATGGAGACTGGACGTGGAGGATGTTTGCCGTTCTTGAATGTTTTGGTTTCTAAGAAATCAGATGGAACTTTAGGTCATTCGGTTTACCGTAAACCTACCCATACTAATAGATTCCTTCATGGGTCCTCTCATCACCATCCTTGCCAAAAGCGTGCTATGCTTAACACTCTTATCAGCCGAGCAAGGGAAGTTTGTGAGGAGGATAAATTAAACGGTGAACTTGAGTTCCTATCCAGAACATTTCTGAGCAATGGCTATTCAGGGAAACAGATTGACGAAGTGCTACATCCTAAGCCAAAAGACAGATTGTCACGTGATTCTCGTCCTTTGAGTCTGGCCTTCTTGCCATACGTGCAATCTGTCACGGATAGGATTGGCAATATTCTCAGAAAGCACAATATCAAGACCATTTTTAAGCCTAACATCACCATAGGCAATTGTTTGCGATCTGTCTCAAAGATCCTATTGGTTTAAACTGCGCTGGAATATATATGATTCCTTGCTCCTGTGGATCGGTTTATGTCGGCCAAACATGTAGGAAAGTAGCAACAAGGGTTAAAGAACATCGCAGGCACTTACGTCTTTGCCAGCCAGAGAAGTCTGCTGTGGCAGAACATGCCATACATAATGACCATCAAATAATTTTTGATGCTACTTCTGTCATTTGTAAAGAGACACATTTTATTCCCAGAATCATTCGTGAGGCGATAGAAATTGGTAAACGCCCGAATAATTTTAACAAAGGTGACGGCTATATACTGAGTAGATCATGGCTACCCTCCATAGTTAACTCGTCAACATCTATCTCCGTGACTCTGGAGGCCCTGGAATGAACTACATTTCTAACAGGGTCTCCCTATCTTGAGTCTGTTTACTATGGAGAGACCGTAGCCATTTTGCTTTGTTGTTGCTCTGAAGACGATCCTGGTCGCAGGATTGAAACGCGTCAGCTGGCATTTATTTATTATTACACGACCTAATATCCCCAAATAATTATTATAAAAGTACAGATTGTCTGCATGCTTTACAGCCCTTTAATTATGTAGGGAAGAAGAAAACTTCAAAAGCCCTTGTTCACCCTACATGTAACACTACCGAGAAAGTTGACTACGCGATTAAAGTCAACTGGCTTTCAGCTTGCTTGCATTCCGGAGACAGAGGGTTCAAACCCCATTCTCGGCATCCCTAGAGATGGGATTTCATGGTTTCCCATTTACACACGAGTCACATGCTCTTGCTTTACCATCGGCTCTGCGGTTAGGGCCGTGCAGTTGTGAGCTTGCATCTGGGAGATAATGAGTTTGAACCCCACTGTCGGCGGCCCTGAAGAGGGTTTTCCGTGGTCTCCCATTTTCCCACCAGGCAAATGCTGTTTGGGTGCGATGTAAAACAAGTAAAAAGATTAGTAACACTCCACAATTCATATATTTTGAGCAATTTAACAATCACTTCAAGTTCTGGATAACAATGGAAATATAAAAACAAACAATTAATATCTAACCTAAGGTTGCTTAACAACTTTTTGAGTAGAAAAATAATTCTCAGATGGATATATCGCGGCAGTTACTGGATTTTTTTTACAACTTGCTTTACGTCGCACCCACACAGACAGGTCTTATGGTGACGATGGGATAGGAATGATTTAGGAGTGGGAAGGAAGTGGCCGTGGCCTTAATTAAGGTACAGCTCTGGCATTTGCCGCGTGTGAAAATGGAAAAACACGGAAAACCATATTCAGGGCTGCCGAAAGTGGGGTACGAACCCAATATCTCACTGATGCAAGCTCATATTTGCGGGCCCCTCACCGCATGGCCAACTCGCCCGGTAGTTAATGGATTAAGAACGCTGCCTTAAATATTAAAAATTAGGAAAATGAACTTCTGTAAAAAAAAAACACACTTACTTTATGAAGTATTCTCCAAAATAATCCCTTCGAAAATCCCGTACGCTGAGTGAGAGATTCCTCAACCTGAAAGCACTATTTTCCAGATAATTAAATGCGTGTATAGATGCGAAATCGACCAAGCCTATTCGTCTGCTGTGACATAATCGAGGACTAAAGGGGTGTAATTCTGATTAGTTGTTGTTCCGCTTCGTGTATTCTACTTCAATCCCGGCTATTGTGTGTTGAGTGGTATAATTTTGGCCACCCCTGTATCTCGATACAAGCGCAGAATTCGCTAATATTGATGATTCAGGGTGCTTCTTCGCTGGTCCCCTCTGGCGGCTTAGTAGCGAATTAAACTCCCTTGCTCTGCTTTTGCGATTGATCGATTTGTTCAGTTTTGTGGTACCTAGCGCGCTGTTTGTGAGGTTGTGTTACGTGATATCAAAGAGAGATTGATGGAAAGAGAACGAGAAAAGGAATGGAAGGAAGGGATAGAGGGGTGAAGGGAGAGAAAGAGCGATGTAATGGGGTGGAGTGGGTTGCTGAGCGAAGGAATAGGGGAACAGGAGGCGTTCTGGTCGCCATGGAAACCTCGAACCAGTAAGCGCTAGTCATTTGTTAACGCTTCATCCATCTGTAAAGTTTTTGTTTTTGGCTCGATTGGTTTCCAGCTGTATATATACCTAACATAGTTGACTCTGTATGTAGGTAGATAGGCAGTTTATAGAGAGCTGTTAAAGCAAATTGTTACTCGACAAGGACAGAAGCTGGCGGCGTGTGTTCAATATGAAATGTTGTACTTCGCTCCCCAGTCTGCTACTCAACTGTAATGGGATTATATTGATTAACTTTTACCTGTCTTCCAAAGTGTTTATATAATCATACGCTTTACTTCCAATTACGCTATTAGTATGTCGAAATAAATTGTTTCTTGTTCTCCACTGTCAGAACAATTCAAATCAATCATCTCCCTCGTATGTATTCTTCCTATGAGATTTAAAAACTGAGACAGTTGGCCACGTGATACGCAGTTCAGGTTCGAACCCCACCGTCGGCAGCCTTGAAGATTTTACTTTTTCAGCGGGGTTGATGGAACCACTCGAACTGAGCAACTTGCTGTCCAGGTAAAGAACACACCTTTTTTTAAAATGGTTTAATTGACAACATTTGGTCATCCTCCATGTACAAGGAACACTCACAGCACACATACACAAATATCAGTTGTCAGTGCAAAGTACATATAAAAAATGAAAACCAAATCGTCGACATTCTTCAAGTACATAACACTACACTGAATCTCTCTTCCAGGAGAAGAAGGGGAGAACAAATAAAAGACTGGCAACAATGCGAAGAGCACAAAGTCAAATTCTTATATCCGCGATTCTCAAAAAGTCCATCACAGCACTGAGAACTGAATTGTTTTCACCGTGCAACACCAATGCAGGGCTGATCGGGAACGGCACTTGTAAATCAGATAGATCAGATAGAAAGCGGCTTCGAGAAGCATGGTAATGGCCACACTTAATCAAAATGTGGTTGAGATCTCCATCTTCCGCATACTGAAATCGACAGCGCGGTAAATGAAATGGCGTATGGCTTTTAGTGCCGGGAGTGTCCGAGGACAAGTTCGGCTCGCCAGATGCAGATCTTTCGATTTGACTCCCGTAGGCAACCTGCGCGTCGTGATGAGGATGAAATGATGATGAAGACGACACATACACCCAGCCCCCTTGCCAGAGAAATTAACCAATGATGGTGAAAATTTCCGACCCTGCCGGGAGTCGAACCCAGGACCCCTGTGGCCAAAGGCCAGCACGCTAACCATTATCCATGGAGCCGGACGACAACGCGGTGAATCCAAAGGAACACACCTGGCCCTGCTGGGTTGACTAACCTCCCCTCCCCCTACCCTAACCTGTCAGTCAGTACTGTCGGGTCACATTTGTCATTGGGTGATATACCACGAATGAAGAAAGAACTCTCCTTGAATTCATTTAAATGTATTATATTTAAAATAATTTGACACTGTTACACTTACGTTAGTGCTATTTGTGAAGTATCTTTTAACATTTCTTATGATGGAATCAAGTGGGGTTTTCCAGACTATGATCTTATAAAAAGTCCAAGAGAACGGTGCTGGAGGTTCACGAAACATAAATGAATAGCTAGGCTTTTTACAACACGGGATATGACAACATTTTCTAGAGCTGAACGCATCCATAGCCATGAAGAGAATAGTGACGAGCTTCTTTGTCAGAAATCAATCTCCAATGTTGTAAAACGAAAAGCTGAGGGAAACCTAGACGAGGGGCCATCAAAGCTAATACACGCGGAAATTAAGTACCTCAAACCAAGTCAAACGGACCCCTGCATAAAAATAAACAGCGTTCCAAATGGTGCTTCTTCAAGGGCAGACAAGGAAACCAAAAATTAGAAAGACTCTTTATTTTTTATTTACTTTTATAAAATGCGTCTCATACAAACTAATTTTCAATTTGTAAGCTTGTAACAAACCAACCCCTAATAATATTTTTCAAGACACTTAACAGCGATTCGAGCAGTTCGAGTGTTTGCTGGCGAAGCATTTTTTAGTCAGTCGCTCGATTGGAGTGTTTGGATTTAGGTGAGGCGTGTGCGCAGGCCATCATTTCTTGGGAGTAGGTTGCCGAGACTGAGCAGTATATTGTTCCTCTCATGGATTCCGTTCCTCACAGACTTACTTACTTACTTACTTACTTACTTACTTACTTACTTACTTACTTACTTACTTACTTACTTACTTATTTACTTACTTACATTCATACGAGTTACTGGACGAACTCGCGAGGTGGTTCGGATTACACGTAAAAAATACATGTTCCATTTGGTGAAAAATATATCGTCATAGTCGTTAACTGAGATATTGTTATTCCAGTAGGGGTTAGTCAGCCACCTCACCCACGGAATCGTGCGGTGACTAGTAAATAACAATGCTGAACAAACAAAAAAGGGAGATTTGGATTCGAATCTCAGCTGTCAATTACGGTATCCGTTTTACAGTCTGAGCTATTAATTCACTGGGCAGCCCACAGATAAATCGGAATTCTTCTATTGAAATACAGCAATCCTCATTATCGGTCTACTGCCTTCAACCATTTATCATCACGATACGCTTAATGTAGCGATGAATTGTGTATTAACCAATAAAATAATGTGTATAATAAAACGCAAGTAACTAATAATGAAAATAAATAATTTGCCTTATCGGTACGCTAACCTAAGCTATGCATAGACGAATTATTATCGTACATACTGCTATGTCTGCCTCTGTGGTGTAGTGGTTAGTGTGATTAGCTGCCACCCGCGGGGGCCGTGGTTCGATTCCCGGCTATGCCACGAAATTCGAACGGGATCCACTCAGACTCGGGAGTTCGATTCGCATCTCAGCCATCCTTGGTGTGGTTTTCCGTGGTTTCCCACTTCTTCTCCAAACAAATTTGAGATGATACCTAACTTAAGGTCACGGTCGCTTCCCTCCCTCTTCCTTGCCTATCCCTTCCATTCTTCACATTTCCCCACAATGCTCCAGTTCAGCATAGTAGGTGGAGGCCGCCAGGGCTAGGTACTGGACTTCTTTACCACTACTACCACTACTAAAAATGTTTCATTCCTCCCCTGAAGAGGGAGGCGGGCCTCTTAGATGGTGACGCCGTCTCTCAGGCGGGGAGATTTGTTACGGTGAAGGAGATGCTCGGAGAAGATGAGGGGGTAGCGGCCATGGCCTATACTAGGAACTGTCCCGGCATTCACCTTAGTGCAGGAGAATGGAAAACCACGGTAATCCATTCTCGGGACAGCCGACGGTTGGGGCCAGCCATAAGGTCCAGGCCTGTCCCGTCTCCCGAATGCAGAGGTGTACGCCACGCCTCCTTTGCTCGGTTGGTCGGTCAGAGTGCAGAACTGTTGGACCACGGACCAGCGTGGCCACATAGGGGCCGAGATCCACTCTACGAAAACCAGCACTGGAAGGTAAACGGATTAAATATGTAATAAGAAATAACATACAGCTATACAGAGAACTGAAACGAAATAAGGAAATTATGATAACGGTTTCCCGTTAATGTTATTTGAAAAATTGACTGCTTCCAAGTCATTATAGATAGCGATAGGAAAGAAGTATAGCGAGGTATCGAACGACTTCAATTGATACTCTATCGCCCATATACAGCACCTCTACCAACTACTACTACTACTACTACTACTACTACTACTACTACATCCCATTGTCGCATAACCTCCACTTGTCGAAAACTTAGTTGCTCCTATACCTTCTAAGAAAAATTTCCTGCGTTTATTGTCGTTTATGTATTATGCAACGGTTTAGGAATCGGATCTTAGTGATGTCCATAAGCCAGATAGTAGATATGCTTCCGTTTCATGGTCAGTACCGTGCAGGTTTACCCTGGTCAGTGGGTCTCTAATGTGGTAGGTTATTCGTTTTTAGTTAGCGGCCAAATTTTGTACTGTTGAGTGTACATTAAAGTGCAGGTTACCGAAGTTCTGAAAGCAATACAGTATTCTATAGCAAGGTGACTAAGGTAGCTCTGCTCCATCCGAGGTAAGGCATCGCTTTGAACTTGATGACGAATTTGGCAATGCATCGTATCTTTGAGGACCTGGCATTAATGTAGGTCTACCTTAACCTTCTACACGGTCCACCCGACGTTAGTACGCTGAGAAGAAATTTACACGGAAATAGCAAATTAGTGGAGAGTGTAATCGTGAAAATTTATGTAAATCATTAGAGATTTTTTGCCATTATAAACACACAGTCATTCAGTTAGTATGATTGAATTTTGGTGTCCCTCTTTATTTTAATGTTTTAATTATTGAAAATTGCTGTATTTAGTAATTCTAGAAATAAATCCATACGATACTCAAAAATGTTTCTGGAGATAGTAAATAAAGTGAACTTCTTCTTCTAGTTCTTACACCCTGGCGGTGTCACGGGTCGGAGTTGTGTGGCACATGTTGTCTTGGCCTTCTTTTACGGTTTGATACCCTTCCTGACGCCAGCACTACAGGGCGCGATTAATTCACTATTATCTGTTTGTATGGTGATTGGAAGTGAGATGCGCAGTGTGTGTATGAAGAAGAAAGTGTTGAGACAAACACACACACCCAATCACCGAATAAGAGGAATTAATCAGTTGCGATTAAATCCCCGATGATCGAACAGGGCCCTCTGATCCGAAGGCCTCAGTGCTGTACAAGAAGGTGGATAGTGTAAATAAAGTGGACGAGGAAGTATATGCAGGATGATCATAAATAATAGAGCCTCCTCCGGTCTCTCTTGGTGTTTTTTAAAGGTACAATATATGGCCTTCTGTTAATGTATTGAACTGTGCTCATGCCATAATTGGTAATGTTAGAATATTCATTATACTACACAAATAATAAAACTAATCATATTAGAGTAATAATAATCATAATAAAGATAAATTTACAATGGAAATTGCAAGAACATAAAAGATAACGTATGTTCATAAAAACTCTCAAAAGCATGAAAATTATCTGCAGTCAGGCCGTGGCTTAATAACGTACTAACAAGTAATCTGAAAGCGGTGATTACGATTAAGCCTCGGAAGTTCACAATACACAGATGATAGAAAACAACGAGTGAGATTTAATGACCTTTAACCTTTTTCACCACGCCATTTTTTCAACGTTTACTGAATACATAGATAAACCAATACGTTTATTTCCTTTTGAAGTCAACACCTAAGATGTTAAATTTACACCCAACTCTCGATTAACCGGCATAATGTAGGGATAA
Source organism: Anabrus simplex (assembly GCF_040414725.1). Taxonomy (NCBI): domain Eukaryota; kingdom Metazoa; phylum Arthropoda; class Insecta; order Orthoptera; family Tettigoniidae; genus Anabrus; species Anabrus simplex. The sequence goes on from NC_090266.1 coordinate 50,837,227, forward strand.
GGCATCCCGGATAAGTAAAATCGGGGTTAACCCGCAAAAAGTTAAAAATAGAACAGACGTGCTGAAAGTACGGTTAAAATGATAATAAATGATACTACTGTCTTGCTTTTTATTAACTTGTCCAATACGTTGCAGCAAAAGTAGCACTTAGCACAATTAATAAATGGAAAAATAAACAGCACTTTTCGTTGGAACTAATAAGAAAAACATTCAGACTACCTAGCATTACTGTTTCTGAAGATAATCAGTCACGATTTTCTGATTTTGTGCCGAGAAACACTTTTTCTTTATTTTGCTTCCCAAGTTTCTCAAAACAAGTTTTTCGGTGATGAGAGCATCATGCATTTTTAATGTTTTTGATATCACGGTTAAGCCGCAACGCGGTTGATCCGATTACGGTAAATCGAGAGTTGAGTGTAATTACAAACTTGCTGGTCTACCCGTCAGTAACGGTATGATTACACTTTCGTTGGTCGTACATAGAGCTGTGACTTCTGGAAATGAGAGTAATTTTTAAATGTCTTGATTTATCGAACACTTCGGGTCAAGTCAATAAGTACTGACACACAGTTACGCAAGAAATAACATTTTCCAGCGGGCTTCCTCGGCTGCATGCGACCGTACGCAACGAACTCTAATATCGGAATGACTCAGCGGGAAGTCGGGTTTAGAGGAAGGTTCCCTCCCCGTTCCAGTACGCACAGCGCTAAGACATGTCGTTTCGTAATTGTATTATGAAACAATATACGTGAGATAGATGACGGGAAGTAACGTTAATTATAGGTTCAGTAATACGCATTATTTTCCTATCCTATTTCAGTCCGGTGGTGCTATTTAAATGAGCTCAAAAACACTTGACTCATTCGCTAGATGTAATGGCACGTAAATAACTCTTCCGGGACAAACTTCCGGCACATCGGTGTCTCCGCAAACTGTAAAAGTAGTCGGTGGTATATAAACCATTATTATTATTATTATTATTATTATTATTATTATTACTATTATTATTATTATTATTATTGTGTATGTTGTGTATTCAGCCCGAAGGCTGGTTGGATCCTCAACAGGTTCACCATTAGCTGTCATAGATGGCCTAGGTGTCACTGAAGAGGCGTACTAGGGAAATGAGGAGTGAGGTAGTTTCCCGTTCCTTTCCTCACTGAGCCAGTTATAATTATTATTATTATTAATGCACGTTACTTGGATTAAACTAATATTTACCGAGCTCGATAGCTGCAGTTGCTTAAGTGTGGCCAGTATCCAGTAATCGGGAGATAGTGGGTTCGAGCCCCACTGTCGGCAGCCCTGAAGATGGTTTTCCGTGGTTTCCCATTTTCACACCAGGCAAATGCCGGGGCTGTACCTTAATTAAGGCCACGGCCGCTTCCTTCCACTTCCTAGACCTTTCGTATCCCATCGTCGCCATAAGACATATCTGTGTCTGTGCGACGTTAAGCAAAATAGCAAAAAAAAAAAAAAAAAAACTACTAATATTTAAAGGGATATTAGCATTATTTTGTTCTGTTTGGGTTTCAGATCTTTCTGTCGACTAGGCTACCCTTCCCTTAAACACGAATCGTAAAGTGAGTTAGTAAAGTCTAACCACAGTAACCCTTAACTTGAATAGGCCTACTAGGTTTTGTGAAATTACGCGTCGCCTCTCTCCCCTGATACACCCCACCCCCACCCCAATATTGTGCTACAGCTACGGTGGACTTTGTCTTACACACCGACCGCTGCTCAGCCCGAAGACCTGCAGATCATGATGTGGTGCGTAGTCAACGCGACGAATCCCCTCGGCCGTAATTCGATACTTTCAAGACCGGGACCGCTGTCCCACCGCCGATTACCTCCTCAGTTATTCACACGTAAGCTGAGTAGACCTCGAACCAGCTTTCATATCCAGGTAAAAGGCCTGACCTGGCCGGAAACCGAACCCGGGTCCTAGGGGTAAGAGGCAGGTTCGCTACCCCTAAAACCGTTGGACCGGCCAAATACACACTGACATATAAACTGAACTCGACATTGGCCATAACTATTTTATTGCTACCGCACTGACACAGATAGGAGAGGAAAGGAAGTGCCCGGGATTTCCCTGCTGTGAAATTGGTAAACCAAGGAAAACTATTTTCAGGGCTACGGATAGTAGACATCGAATCCACTATCTATCGAATGCAAGTTCACAGTTACGTGATCCAAACCGCGTGACCAGGTTCCTCGGTAGATTGGCCATAACTAGTGTTTGGATGTTCAGGATTTTTTTTTTAAAAGCTATTTGTTGAAAGTAAACAAGAATTGGACGTTCCCGATCATGAAAAATGAAAATCCACAGCCTGTTTTGCAGTCATTGACCGGGTCATGAATGGAATGGAATGAATGAATGAAGCCCGTATCAAGCGGCGAGGATGAATTATGTCGGCTGCCGAAGCCTGTCGCACTCCTCTGGGGCAATGATGAATGGCTGACAAATGAAGTGCAATGATATTGGAAAGTGTTGCTGGAATGAATGATGACAGAGAAAACCGGAGTACCCGGAGAAAAGCCTGTCCCTCCTCCGCTTTGTCCAGCACAAATCTCACATGGAGTGACCTGGATTTGAACCACGGAATCCAGCGGTGAGAGTTTCTGAGCATATTTAGCCTTATTAAATAGTGCATATAAATGCATATTTTGCCAGTTTTTATTGTTTTGGACATATTTCTGTCATATTAGTTGCTTAAGATCGTATTATGCACGGAGAAGTGTACTGTGTTTCGAATGTAATGTCCTATGTTGCTTGTTTGTGGCATTTCGACGAAACTTGAAGCTCGGACCTCACAGCTGAGTAGTTGACGCTTATTGTATCTCATCTGTGTTTACATCACTAGTTGTAGAATAACTTCCTTTAGAGTAAGACCTGCAGTGTGGTCCACTGGAATGTCACTATAATACCACAAAGGCTTCGTCTTATCTGTTTTAGCAATTATGGCTCGTGATCAATTCAGGCTGCACCTACATTACTTTCCTCCCCTAGCCTGTCGTAAAGATTATCGATACGAGTAAATATCGGCACTTTGCTATTGATATCCGATAGTTCATTATCGATAATTTTGTAGAAACGACATTGTGTTATGACTAGCGATCGGAAGTTGAGGAAAAGTCGTCCTGTTTTCGAGATCCCGAAGACGAGGCCCAACATGATATTTGTTCACCGAGCTCGATAGCTGCACTCGCTTAAGTGTGACCAGTATCCAGTATTCGTGGCAGCCCTGACCACGGAACCCAGTGGTGAGAGGCCGGCGTGCTGTCGCCTGAGCCACGGAAGCTCTAACAAACACGGAATATGCTGTCTGAAGGAAGAAGTACGAGTATATCATTCTTGCATACCACCAGAATTTTGAATTTTACAACATTGTATTCCTTCACTAGCAGTTACCCGCGGCTTCGCTCGCGTGAATTCCGTAATTTGATCCAAGTAATCGTTCCTCGGCATTGTACTAAGACATTATTTGAAAATTCCTAAAGTATAAAAACTCACCCAAAAATTGAGTTTCTTTTACCCCAGAAATTCTTTTTAAACTATGTTCGGGCCGTGCGGATAGGGGCGCGTTGCTGTGAGCTTGCTTGCATCCGAGAGATAGTGGGTTCGAAACCCACTGTAGACAGCCCTGAAGATGGTTTTCCGTGGTTTCCCATTTTCACACCAGGCAAATGCTGGGGCTGTACCTTAATTAAGGCCACGGCCCCTTCCATCCAACTCCCAGGCCTTTCATATCGTCGCTGAAAGACATATCTGTGTCGGTGCGACGTACAGCCACTAGCAAAAAAATCCATGTTTGTTGTATTACCATTTGGGGGTTAAGACGACCATGCGACATAGAACAGAACATGTGAGAACGAGTCTTCTCTCAAGTCGAAAAAAATAAATACACGTTTCTTTATTTTTAAAGGAGATTCCAATACCAATTTTCTCGTCTGCAACGTCTTCTGTTTTTAAAATATAAGTAGGCTATCCCCATAAAAAAAAATTCAACTATTTTTCTCTTTTCTTTTCACCCCCTGATAAGTGCCTTTTTAAAGGACTTACCAAATCGAAAACAAAAAATACGTGTTTCATTATTTTTAAAGGAGATTCCAAATACCAGTTTTCATGCCTGTGCAGCTGTAACACCTGTAGTGTAGTAGTATAAGTTACGGGTTCTGGCGCCTCCTCCTCCTCAGGTTCTTATCAGAGGCCTCCTGCTTCTGCGGGAAATTGAATTTTGGCGGGAGATTTGAATCTTAGCGCGAGATTTGAATTTGTAAATAAAGCCACGTGCTTCTTTTGACTGCCACGTGCTTTTCTGACAGCTGCCATCCGCCATCTTGCATCGCTAACCTCAGTGCTGCCATGTTAACGGCACTAAACTTTATAGGCCCGTGGTGGCGGGCAATTTCCACGTGCTTTTTTGACAGTTGTCATCCGCCATCTTGCATCGCAAACCTCAGTGCTGCCCTCTTTACGGCACTACCTTTGAAATGTGGTGGCGGACAATTTGAAAAATTCCACATGCTTTTTTGACAAGCGGCCAGCTTTAATCAACAGAGCACCGTGCTGCCATCTTTAGCTACTACCTTTGAAATGTGGTGGTGGCAATTTCCACGTGAATTTTTTGACAGCTATCATCCGCCATCTTGCATCGCTTACCTTAGTGCTGCTATCTTTATGGCACTAAATTTTACAAGCGGGTAATTTAAAATCCACGTGCTTTCTGGCAGCTGTCATCCTCCATCTTGCATCGCAAACCTCAGTGCTGCCCTCTTTAGCTACTACCTTTGAAATGTGGTGGTGGGTAATTTGTAATCCACGTGCTTTTTTGACATCTGACATCCGCCATCTTTAATCAAGAGAGCATCGTGCTGCTATCTTTACGGCACTGCGGGCAATTCGAAATATATCCACGTGCTTTTTAACATCTGTCATCCGCCATCTTTAATCAACAGAGCACCGTGCTGCTATCTTTACGACACTGCGGACAATTTGAAAAATTTCGTCAGCTGTCATCTGCCGTCTTTAATTAAAAGAGCATCGTGCTGCTATCTTTATCGTAGTAGCGGGTAATTTTACGTGCAGCTGCGACCATCTTTAATCAACAAAGCATCGTGCTGCTATCTTTAGCTACATACCTTTGAAATGTGGCGGTAGCAATTTGAAATTCTATGTGTTTCTTTGACAAGCTGCCATCTTTAATCAACACAGCACCGTGCTACTATCTCTAGCTACTACTTTTGAAATGTGGTAGCGGGTAATTTGAAAAATTCCGTTAGCTATCATCATTAAACAGTAAAGCATTAGTGCATACGCGAATCTAACCTCTCATCTAACATCTTGAAGGACACTATCCTTAGTTTACGGCAACATGCCCTTCCCGACGCTAATTAGCGCTTAGAGGCTACTACACGATATGACGGCGGCTGTTATAGCCTCCTCCTCCTCCTCCTCCTCCTCTACCTAACAAGACTAAAATCGAACACTGCACTCGATGACCTTAACTTCAACATGTGATCAGAACATTGATTGATGTGTTCAGATCACTAATGAAGTGATCAAGACTAGAATCGAACACTGTACTCGATACAACATGTGTCTAGAACATGTCAGCGGATACCTTTGTGGCATTAATCGAACAGTGCGTATAGAATTATAATTAAGAGTAAAATAAAGGCACGACGTATCTTAATATAGAAAAAAGGGTATTGATCGATAGCAAGGACTTTTGTCCGTTTAATATTCACTATTCACTCAGTTATCTGTATTCTGTGTGTGGCTTGCGTAAGCTTAGTTGCTGTTGGCCTGTTGCATGTTGTAGACATTTTTGCTTTGTGGATAAATCTGAATGATTCGTCGCATAAATGTTCCTGCGTTAGTTGTATTTTCTCGTGAAAGTTACTTTCAGTTGCGAGAATGGCTCCTCCCACTAGTACGCTGCAGTGTGGATGTACCTGACAAAAATAGTGAAATGTCATAGCGTGTAAGCAAAGTTCTAAACAGGTCATGTTTAGTGGAAATACAACAAAATTTTTCATGCTTTTACACACAATATTTTGATCGTTAGATTTGATTCTCTTCATTACTTTATTTTTCTTGGAACTGTCGTGATCTGAAATTTAACGCAATATAATTTCGAATCCTTGTATTTTGGAAAAAAATATCTTTTGATATTGAGAAATATCGATATGTTTTTGATAATGTCGGCATACATATACTTTCGTTTAAATCGATATTTTAGTATATCGAAACGTTCCTATACATGATCCCTCTATCGAAGCAGTTTATGCGTAAGGCTTCATCTGTTCAAACAGCTGTCATCTCCTCATTCCATATACTCTCCTGACACTGCCTTCATATCTGTTTCTTCCAGTGACATAATATGTGTAATTGTGCTACAGTCTACCGGGTGGTTGGAAACGACATGGACCATGTATATGAGCGTTACAGGGATGGTCACATTGATAAATAATCTGAAAAAAATCGATAACTTTCGCCGTTGTCATTTTATCAGCTGCTGAAGTTAGCCAATCAGATCACTTCGCTGGCGAATTCAAGTAGGCTCGGCGAGGCGGTGTTGCTACATCTTCACGTGGCTTGAGATCAGCTAGGAGCTGCGTGTTCAAATCCCTCCCATGGCAAACGATTTGTTTCCTTAATTGGTGCTCTCAAACCGGTCTAGCAGTCACGTGCAGATTTAGCGCCACAGCCTCGCAAAGCCCATTTGGAATCGCCCGCAAATCGACCTACTTGGCTTTTCCCACATCTTTGGGGTCGCACATGTGAATTTGGTCATATTTTACGGGCGGATACCTTTCCTGACGCCAACCCTATATGGAGGGATATAGTTACTATTGTGTGTTTCTGTGGTGGTTGGTAGTGTAGTGTGATGCCTGAATATGAATAGGAAAGTGTTGGGGCAAACACAAAAACCCAGTCCCCGGGCCAGAAGAATTAATCAGATACGATTAAAATCCCCGCCTCGGCCGGGAATCGAACTAGGGACCCTCTGAACTGAAGGCCTCAACGCTGATCATTCAACTAATGAGTCGGACAGTTATTATTATTATTATTATTATTATTATTATTATTATTATTATTATTATTATTATTATTATTATTATTATTATTATTATTATTAACAAATACGTCGCAATTGGGAAGTATGTACGAGTTTTCCGGGGATTTTTCGATGATACAGACCACTATCTGATCTGTAATGAACTAAGTATCTCTAGACCTAGGGTAGAGAAATTGAAATCTGTCTGCAAACGAATAAAGGTAGAAAATCTCCAGGACGAGGAAATTAGACAGAAGTACATGGATATGATTAGTGAGAAGTTTCGAGCAGTAGACAGTAAGCGGGTTCAGGATATAGAAAGAGAATTGGTGGCATACAGGGATGCTGTAGTAGAAACAGTAAGGGAATGCCTAGGAACAACTGTGTGTAAAGATGGGAAAAGGCGAACATCTTGCTGGAATGATGAAGTGAGAGCAGCTTGTAAACGTATAAAGAAGGGTTATCAGAAATGGCTCCAAACAAGGGCCGAGACAGACAGTGATTTGGACGTAGATGAAAGAAATAGAGCGAAACAAATAGTTGTTGAATCCAAAAAGAAGTCATGGGAAGAGTTTGGTAATAACCTGGAAAGACTAGGTCAGGCAGCAGGGAAACCTTTCTGGACAGTAATAAAGAACCTTAGGAAGGGAGGGAAAAAGGAAATGGACAGTGTTTTGAGGTGAACTCATAATAGATCGCAGGGAATCACCGGAGAGGTGGAGGGAATATTTTGAACATCTTCTCAATGTAAAAGGAAATCTTCCTGGTGGTATTGCGAACAGCCAAGCTCATGGGGAGGAGGAAAATGCTGTTGGTGAAATTACGCTTGAGGAAGTGGAAAGTATGGTAAATAAACTTCATTGTCATAAAGCAGCAGGAATAGATGAAATTAGACCTGAAATTGTGAAGTATAGTGGGAAGGCAGGGATGAAATGACTTCATGGAGTAGTAAGGTTAGCATGGAGTGTTGGTAAGGTACCTTCAGATTGGACAAAAACAGTAATTGAATCTATCCATAAGCAAGGGAACAGGAAGGATTGCTACAACTACCGAGGTATCTCAATGATTAGTATACCAGGCAAAGTATTCACTGGCATCTTGGAAGGGAGGGTGCGATCAGTAGTTGAGAGGAAGTTGGACCACAGAGGGGCTGTCCGGATCAGATTTTTAGTATGCGCCAGGTAATTGAAAAATGCTACGAGAGGAATAGGCAGTTGTGTTTATGTTTCGTAGATCTAGAGAAAGCATATGATAGGGTACCGAGGGAAAAGATGTTCGCCATACTGGGGAGTATGGAATTAAAGGTAGATTATCAAAATCGATCGAAGGCATTTATGTTGACAATTGGGCTTCCGTGAGAATTGATGGTAGACTGATTTCTTGGTTCAGGGTAACCTACTTACAGGGGTTAGACAAGGCTATAATCTTTCACCTTTGCTGTTCGTAGTTTACATGGATCATCTGCTGAAAGCTATAAAATGGCAGGGAGGGATTCAGTTAGGTGGAAATGTGGTAAGCAGTCTGGCCTATGCTGACGACTTGGTCTTAATGGAAGATTGTGCCGAAAGCCTGCAGTCTAATATCTTGGAACTTGAAAATAGGTGCAAGGAGTATGGTATGAAAATTAGCTTTTCGAAGACTAAATTGATGTCAGTAGGTAAGAAATTCAACACAATTGAATGTCAGATTGGTGATACAAAGCTAGACCAGGTCGATCGATAATTTCAAGTATCTACGTTGTGTGTTCTCCCAGGATGGTAATATAGTAAGTGAGACTGAATCAAGGTGTAGTAAAGCTAATGCAGTGAGCTCGCAGTTGCGATCAACAGTATTCTGTAAGAAGGAAGTCAGTTCCCAGACGAAACTATTTTTACATCGGTCTGTTTTCAGACCAACTTTGCTTTACGGGAGCGAAAGCTGGGTGGACGGAGGATATCTTATTCATAAGTTAGAAGTAACAGACATGAAACTCGCAAGAATGTTTGCTGGTACAACCAGGTGGGAACAATGGCAGGAGGGTGCTCCGAATGAGGAGATAAAGGCTAATTTAGGAATGAACTCGATGGATGAAGCTGTACGCATAAACCGGCTTCGGTTGTGGGGTCATGTGAGGTGAATGGAGGAGGATAGGTTACCTAGGATAATAATGGACTCTGTTATGGAGGGTAAGAGAAGTAGAGGGAGACCAAAACGACGATGGTTATACTCAGTTTCTAACGATTTAAATATAAGAGGTATAGAACTAAATGAGGCTACAGCACTAGTTGCAAATAGAGGATTGTGGTGACGTTTAGTGAATTCACAGAGGCTTGCTGACTGAACGCTGAAAGGCATGAGTCTATAATGATAATGTGTGTACTTATGGGAAGTATCCCAGTGCCAATGGTCACTTACAGTAGTGTGATAATAAAGTAAAGTTAAAATATAATTACCCCTCAACAATTGCAACAACAAGAGTACAACAAGCAATTCCTTGGAAAGGAAATATGATTAGTTTAACATTCTAAATCCTACAACATCATACAACTTAAGTATTTACAGTCCGTAACACTATGCCTTTGCCTGCTGCCATTTCTTGATGGATAGAGTACTTTTGTATCCATCTCTTAGCACAGGCCAGAGAAAAGTGTAGCATCCACCGAAGTCCCAGTTTCATCCATGGCTGTGACAATATGGAAGCTGCTGGGGTATGGGTGGTGCTGAGTAATGACATTCAGAGCACGACTAGTGCATCTGAGTGTTATGAAAGGTGTTGCTCATAGGGTCAGTCGTGCTGCAATGGCACTTTCTGACCCAGTGAGGAAAGCAATGGCAAACTACCTCACTCCTCGCCTTGCCTAGTACGCCTCATTTTGGTGCTGCCATTGGTTTTTGCGGTTTCCTTATAACCGCATAACCTTTGGTGGTGCTATTTGAGGGTCCAACCAGCCTCTGGGCTGATGACCTAACAGACAGACAACACTATGCCTTACAGTACTATAGGTTGAGCTTACTACTAGCCGAAAATTACGCCTTCATATACAAATTCACACGTTCCTTAAGTATTTCAAAGTTTTACACTTTGACCAACAGTAGATTGAGTGGTCCAGTTACTATCATCTTAGTATTGTAAATACAGCACCTTCATATACAAGTTTCTACATACCTTAAATAATTCAGGGGCCGATGACCTCAGATGATGGGCCCCTTTAAACAACAAGCATCATAATAAATAATTCATATGCCGTAATACTGCAGTTTACAGTGGGTTGAGCATTGCATTAAAACATGACACCATCACATAGAAATTACAGAATATTGGAGTCTATTCTTGAAGACAGCTGTAGGTAATGCCAATCATCAGCAGCGTGCAGGTAGCTTTCTGGTGGGGAATAATGGAACTAAATCATTTTTAACGCTGGCACTACATTAACATGTTTTGGCACTATTAACACTACTGAATACGCAAGTCTTGGCTCGTCTGCGGAACGTTCATTGTTTACAGTCTTTTAACTCTTTTTACCTGGCATAAACTCAATGAACTTGTACTCAAGAGTCGTGGATGTCTTAATAGAAACAGCAGCAGATATTCCACACTGAACTCAAATATAGCTGGGGTTCTGTCTTCAGTAAGAGCTAAAACTGACATCTGCATCTTCCGGGCAACGAATGCCATTCACTTAAATAAAACGTGATAATCGTCCAGGTTAGGAGGAATTTCTCTTCACCGTGGGATACCTTCGTAATGACGCTAGTTTCTTGGACGTTAGTCATGTCACTTATTAAAGAAAAGTCTGTTCGTGACGATACTCACACGTCCATTATAATTAATAATAGAGCAGAATTACGGTTTAAAGATAAGTAATTATCTATATAATTTCCCCCATTCCTTGATGATTACACAGTCGTGTTAAATGGTTTATTTGTTACACGAGACAGGCTTTCAGGGAAGTTACACGATGAGGTAACAGGTGATGGCTTTTTTTTTTTACGCTATTCTCCTCTAACCAAGTTTTCCAACACATTTACTTCATTAATGATCGCTTGGTAACGTGAAGTGAGTGCTATTTGGCGGACCAAGCTGAGCGCATTAAATAAAGTTGTACGTTCACAGAATTTCATTTCATTACTGGTGTTTACAATGTAGCCATCCACTGCCATTGAAATTGTTCCAATCAAGAATGATACACTTTATTGGCTTGTAGATATGGCGGCTATTTGGCATGCATGTTGTAGAACAGAAGTGCTTTGAAATATTTCCGGCAGATTTATAATATTACTCTGATAAAATATGAAAATAATTGTAATTATAATACGAAGCGAGTTGGACGTGCGGTTAGGGTCGCGCAGCTGTGAGCTTGCATTCGGGAGATAGTGAATTCGAATTCCACCATCGGCAGCCCTGAAGATGGTTTTCTGTTGTTTCCCATTTTCACACAAGGCAAATGCTGCGGCCGTACCTTAATTAAAGCAACGGTCGCTACCTTTCCAATCGTAGCCCCTTCCAATCCCGTGGTCGCCGAAAACTTTCGATGTGTTAGTTAAACTACGTAGCAAGAAATTAAAAACATAATAATAATAATAATAATAATAATAATAATAATAATAATAATAATAATAATAATAATAATAATAATAATGAAAATGAATGGAAACCTATAACCTGTTTTCCAGTCATTGGCCGGGTCAGGGATGGAATGCGGCGAGGATAGAAATTGTGCCGGCTGCCGAGGCCCGTCGCACTCCTCTGGGGCAATGATTAGTGACTGACAGATGAAATGAAATGAAATGATAATGGAGAGTGTTGCTGGAATGAAAGATGACAGGGAAAACCGGAGTTTCCGGAGAAAAACCTGTCCCGCCTCCGCTTTGTTCAGCACAAATCTCACATGGAGTGACCGGGATTTGAACCACGGAACCCAGCGGTGAGAGGCCGACGCGCTGCCGCCTGAGCCACGGAGGCTTCTACTACTACTACTACTACTAATAATAATAATAATAATAATAATAATGCTAGTCCCGTAGTGTAGGGATAGCCTGCCTGGTTCTTGAACGGAGCCCCGGGTCGGTTCCAGGCCTGACAGCTTGAACTCAGTTTACTCCGCCTCGTGAGGCCAAATGCGGAGCTGTCTGAGATGAGAGGGAGGGGACGTGGTCGCGAAAGCCAAGCAATGCGGCTAAGGTAGCCGTTACGCTGACCAGTGTCTGCAGGCCTTCGGGCAAGTCAGTCGTTGTCTTGACAGGCCAAGGCCTTTAATGGGTTGTTGCGCCACAGAATAATAATAATAATTGTTACCGTGTTTTGGTGGTAGTTATGCATGAAAGAAGGTGCTGGGTGGTGAAGGGGTCTCAAGCTACTAAAGTGAACTTAATTTTAAAATTTAACAAGGTTATATTTTCTTTTCAAAATTAGGTAACAACAAATAGAACAGGTACTTAGTAGCCGAAACACGATTGACAAATACATTTACATAGGTACCCCATTTGGGGCTACAAAAAGTCAGAAACATAATTCTTGAGCCATGAGCCCAACCTTACAATGAACACCATACAACAAAGGGGCCGAAAACCCCCAAACATGCCAGAAACACCGGCTTCCAATTACATCCAAAAGCCTCCTTGAGGCAGAAACACAATTTTCAAAAAGGGCAACTTCCCCTTAAAATACAAGCCTATCATAGGCCACTCCGAACTCCACCTTTAAGCCGTCCTCAAAGGACATACACAGGGGCAAAATACCCAATCTACTGAGGTCTGTTAAATGACAAGAAAGTTAATACATGACCTCTAAAATCACAATTTGAGAGGAGGCGAACTTGCACTCCTAATACACTTTGTCTTTAAGACCTATTTTGGCTCTAAGGCCACTGATGCAAGGGCTAATCCCATACTACAGAGGTGACTTAAGAAACTACTAACTTACATTACTGAAGAATAGGTTGCGAAAAATAAGTTCACCTCAAACAATGTGAGTGGGAGCTCGAGAGGGTTAACACTCTCTATCCCAGTATGTCGCTTTACAAGAGAATAGAAGAAAAGAGAAGTTACATTTTAGGAAAAGGTTACATAGGGGAACGCTTAGAACCTGCCCCGAAAGTTAAACTGCTGAGCTGGCAAAGAAAAAATTTATTAATCGGCCATTACCTTATTGTTGACCGCTGCCGAGGAAAGAGGCGCTTCCCGCCTCCTGCTATGTACTTAATACACTGAAAGATGGAACAGAAGTGCCCGGAGACCCTAAAATCAGCAGTTTAAATACTCTCGCAGAAAGTTCTAGGCGTTAGGGGAAAGAAAACACCCTCCCACAAAGATTTTATTGGGTAGGACCCCGCAACAGATTCAAGTTGGGGAAAGATACACCAGATTGGTCAGAAATTAATTGAAAAAATTCGTGATTGGATACATTCAAAACAAGGGGAAGAAAGGGGTAAATATTGCCAACTTAAACAATGACAGAAAGAAATTTAACAAAGAACAAACTCCTGAAATTAAATTTTCTCCAACAAAATAGTTCTTTGACTCCGCACTAGGGTGCACTATTGTTGATCTTCAGTAGTGTCCTCTAGAAGAGAAAGTTCACACTTCTTAATACAAGCAAGACAACAGTACGTCGAAAATGACACAGTTCACAAACTCAAAAATTTCCAGGTAGTGACATCTTCTGAGAAATTTGGAAATTAAGACCGTAGATAAAGTTCAGACTTCCTCCAGAAGAGGAGTTTCAAATGGCGCAACTTTTAAATAAACGGTGTGGAGGTGTACCGCCCGGTACAGACCTCCCTCCCCAAAAGTTCCTCCACGGGGTAACACAGAAGAACATAAACTTTTGTTTGAAAATAAGTTCCAAGTTTTGATGTTGATATTAAGATAACTTGCAGAAGTATTTGAGAAATTTCTTAATTCGGTTCCAAAATTTTGTTGTTGGAGGTGAAGTGAAGTCTTTAGGTTTATAGAAGTTGAATTTCTGAAGATAAGCTTTTACTACTTAAAAGTGAAGGAAAAATTTGCAATGTCCATCAGATATTGCTGTTGAATTCCCAAATGTAGTTATCTCTTATAGTAACTGTCCATGTAGTTGATGTTGATGAAGTAGGATGGCCGGACCGGCCATTGCAGCTTGCGTCCAAAAGGAGGCCGCTCGGACCCCTTAAGTACCCTGAGATACCGCTCGCCCGCACTATGAGGGGAGCAGAGTGTTGAAACACGCCGCGCCCGCGGTGAACATATACAGGCTGCGGGCCAGTAGCAGGTCGTGCGCCGCACATCAGCCTTGGCCGGGAGGAGAGCTCCGGCTCGCCGTGCACATGTCGTCCTCGCTGGAGAGGAGGGGGCCCATCCCCCTCCCCAGTTGCTGCACGGCGCTGCGCGGCTGCGGGGGCACTGAAACATTAAGGCTAGGCGGCAGAATTGTGTTGGACCATCGTCTTTTTGAAGGCACAGGCATTATGGAGAGGTTGAGGGGCCAGCGGCGTGTAGATATCCGTGGCATTTAATCTTATGAAGCCACAGTGTAAGGTGGAGCAGGAGACGGGAGCGTGGTAATGGCCGTGGCAAGAACAGGATGGCAGTTTAACGGATCGGGGCGGGTTTTACAAAAGGCTTACATCTAAAACCAAAATATTATAGAAGGGGCAGAATGCCATAAAAGTGAAACTCAAAAAAAAAATATATATAACCTTCATATCCTTTCAAAATAATATGAAGCAAGTTAACACAAAATTACACCGGTTTCACCTGGGACAGGTGAACCCTAAATATCCTCTCGGTGGCTGGATTACTTAACAATAAGGTAACCGGCGTAAGAAAATCGAGAATGATACAAGGCCCATGAAATCTGGGGGCAAGCTTGCCCGCGGGAACAAAATTTTTGACCATAACCTGGTCACCTACCTTCAAAGGGGTTGGTCTCCGTCCACGATCATACCTTTCCCTAACCTTTTCATGAGACACTTTAAGATTGGCTTTAGCCTTCTTCCAAAGATCTTTAATGTTGTCCGGATCTATTATCTCGGGTAGAATGTCATTCAGAGACCAGAGGTTAGAGAGCGGCGAGTTGGGAACAAACTTGAACATTAAAGAAGCTGGAGTGAACTTGTGAGATTCATGAACCGCCGAATTCAAAGCAAAAGCTATCCAATGCAGGGACGTGTCCCACCTGGAAGGATCTTCATGATGATAGGCAATGAGTGCGGACCTGAGATTACGGTTAACCCGTTCAGCCAGAGATGGTTGAGGGTAATAAGCAGAAGTAGTTACATGAGAGATGGATAAGTCAAAACAGAATTTACGAAATAAATTAGATGTAAAAGCCTTAGCATTATCGGAAACTATGTATTGACAAGGACCAAAAGAAGCAAAGATAGTATTAAGACAAGAAATGGTGGACTGAGCGGTAGCCAGCTTAGTCGGAAATAACCAGGAAAATCTAGTAAAACCATCTACACATACAAAGATAAACTTGTTGGCATTCCCCTTTGACTGGGGGAAAAGTCCCACATAATCAATATACAGGCGCTCCATGGGGCGCGACGCTTGATGAGAAGACAAAAGACCTACCTTAGTGGACATGGTCGGTTTACTAAGCAAACAGGATTTACATGCCTTTACTAATTCACGGATTTCACCGTCCATACCTTTCCAGATGAACATATCACGAATCTTTTCACGAGTTTTAAAGATACCAAGATGCCCTCCTAATGGGGTCTCATGATAATACTTGAAGATCATAGGTACAAGAACCGCTGGAACAACAACTTTCATCATCTTATCATGCCTCGAAGGGCAACATAGAACTCCATTCCTCAGAACATAAGGGACAACATGTTCCCCAGAAGAAAGGGTTTCCATTATCGGAGCCAGCGTCGGATCTTCACGTTGGTATTTCTCGATATCCCTAAACAGCATGGGAACATCTGTTAGGATGGCATTAACCTCAGATAGCATGGACTCGGGAGGTGATGGACTGTCGACCTGTTCATGCTTCTCAACGTCGTCTGAAAACATACGGCTGAGTCCATCAGCGACAACATTTTCGGTACCTCGGATATGCCTGACATTGAATTGGAAGGCAGAAATACGGATGGCCCAACGGGCCATACGACCAGTACGACGCGGCCTACCTAAGACCCAGCTTAATGCTTGATTATCTGTCTCCAGGTCGAATTTGACATGTTCCAGATAGAGACGGAACTTTTCTAAGGCAAATAAGACTGCCAACCCTTCGAGCTCATAGATGGAATACTTGGCTTCTTGAGCCGATAGAGTCCTAGATGCATAGGCGATGGGTCGCCTCCCTAGTTCAGTCTCTTGAAGAAGGACTGCCGCTACCGCCGACGACGACGCGTCCGTTTGGACGATGAATTTCTTTGAGAAATCAGGCATAGCAAGGACAGGGGCATTACAGAGAGCTAATTTCAGATCTTCAAAAGCGGCTTGTTGAGAAGGTCCCCACTCGAATTTGATGCCTTTCCTACGAAGAAGGTTCAATGGCGCCGCTCTATTAGCAAAGTTAGGGATGAACTTTCTGAAGAAATTCACCATACCAATGAACCTGGCGATACCTTTAATGTCCTTGGGAGGTTTAAAATCACGGATGGCCTGTGTTCTAGAATGATCGACTGCTACACCATCAGGTGACACAATATGCCCTAGGAATGACATAGAGGGCTTAGCAAAAGCGACCTTGGACAACTTGACAGTTAACCCAGCCTTACGAAGGCGATTCAGAACTTCTCGCAGATGATCTAGATGTTCTTCGAAGGTCTCCGAAAACACGACGACATCATCCAAGTAGTTATATAAGTACTCGAACTTGATGTCGGAGAAGACCCTATCTAGTAGCCTAGTGAGCACAGCTGCCCCCGTGGGGAGCCCGAAAGGCACGCGGTTGTATTCGTATAAATTCCAGTCCGTGGCAAACGCTGTAAGGTGTTTAGACTCTTCAGCAAGGGGAATTTGATTATAGGCCTGATTCAAGTCCAAGATAGTAAAGAACTTGGCCTTACGAAACCATGAAAAGCAAGAATGAAGGTCGGGAAGGGGCACAGATTGTAACACCACCTTCCGATTGAGAGCCCTGTAGTCAATTACAGGCCTGAAGCCCCCTTGGGGTTTCGGGACTAGAAAAATAGGCGAAGAATACGCTGACTTAGAGGGCCTAATAATACCATCCTTCAACATCTGATCGATGATTTCTTTCAGAGCCTTCATTTTAGGTGGAGATAGCCTATACGGTGGAAAACGGACAGGAATCGAATCCGTGACCTCAATTTTGTATTCGATCAGGTCAGTAACGCCAAGAGTATCAGAGAATACCTCGGGAAACGACTGACACAGTTTGCGAATACTATCAGCCTGCTCCTCAGGTAGATGTCTAAGGTCTAACAACATCTCATCCTGGGTAGGCGAAATAGAAGAACATGACACAGAATTACACTTTAATAGTGGAATTTTACAACTAGAAGCAAATTTGAATGTGCACGACCTAGACTGGAGATCGAGCACAAGACCAGTGTGAGAAATAAAGTCAGCTCCCAATATAATGGGGCAAGACAATTGCTTGGCCACAAACAATTTAATTTTCCATGTAAATTTAAAAATACGAATTTTGACCAGTAAGGAACCTAGAATTTCTAATGGAGATGTATTAGCAGAAACACATTTCACAGGAGAAGAGTCATAGACAGGTAGGTTACAAACAGACTTCAATTTCGAGTACCATTCAGCCGAAATAATGGAACAAACACTGCCTGAATCTAATAGAGCTGTTATAGGTTCGTTATTTACCTCAATCTTAAGGAAAGGAACAGGTGCGGGGGTATCCGCCGCAATTTTAAGACACTCTTTGGGGAATTCAAAGGACAGATTAGCAGATTGAACGTTCCCAGAATTTTCGATCTGCTTACCAGGGGCTGAGCCTCGGGAAGATGAATTAGTTGACTCAGCCGAAGCCACTAGTCACTTGTGATTGTTGTTGGAAGTTACCCCAGAAGTTGAGCAGGAGGGGGTGCTATTCGAATTGGGACAATTCTTGGCGATATGTGAGAAAGCCCCACATTTAAAACAGCCTTGTGATGAACCAGCTCCATTATTTGCCCTACTAGACTTGATCAGAGGACACTTATTGCGCAGATGGTCAGGCGCCCCGCACGCATAACATTTACGGGGATTGACTGGTCGGCGAGGTGGAGGCCGAGTGTTACTAAAGGAAGGCGGGGGTTCTTTCGCGACACGCAAAGAATCGGCGTATCTAACTCCTTCCGCCGAGACGGCCAACGCTTCAAGTTCCGAGAAGGTTTGCGGGCACGCCGCGAAACACAAATATGACCTATAGGGAGGTGAAATTCCCTCTACAATAGCCTGCACAATCTGATCTTCAGGAAAATGAAGGGCAAACACCCTAGTATAAAACTTAATGTCCTGTATGAAATCAGCCAAGTTTTCATCCAAGCGCTGTACCCGATAATAGTATTTCTGAATCAGAGATGACCTCGCGCGGGCAGGAATGAAATTTGCAAGCAAGTGTGCGTGAAAATCTTCAATAGATGACTGTTCAGCAATAGCTCTTACTATTTTATCTGAGAGAACACCAATAGCATAAGGATAGATTATTTGTAAAATTTGACAAGGGGAAAGAGAAAACACAAGGGCGTGATCCTGAAATTCAACTAAAAATCTTAAAAATGAAATAACTTCACTGGTGGTGTTGACAGAAAACTTAGAGATACCTCTTAGCAACATTGCCAATGGATGAGGCAAGCTGCTAAACCCGGGTGACATAGTAGGTAGAGGTTTCAGGGGCAAAGAAGTTAATTCAGAACGGATGTTACTCAACGATGCACGGCGTTCAGACTCGTTGTCCAATGGGGCAGAAATAGTTTGAGCAGTGGGGGTTTTCCTATTTACTTCTCCCTTAGGAGACTCTTCCTCGCTACCTACATTCACTATGGTGGGTTGATCAGATTTGGGAGGAATTTCCCCAGTTAACAATTGAGTGACTTTACTAGACAATTCAGAAATAGTTTCAAGGAGCGTATTAGCTTCCTTCCTCTGAACGTCATTCACCTTTAGAGACAACAGATCATTAACTCTATTTGAAAAATGATATAGCCTGCCTTGCACACGCTTAATTTGATTAGGGGACGGATCATTTTCATCAAAAAAACTAACGACCGATGCTAGCCCAGTAATGTTCTCGACGATCGTGGAAAGAGAGTCATCAATTTCTTTCTCTCCCAAATTGGGGATGGAAATGGGCAAATCAAGGGAGTCTCTAAGCTTGTTAGTGTCGATAGCAACCGTGCCTTCAGATTGCACGTTTCTAATAGTTAATTCGTAGATCAACTCCTCTTTGCGCAAGTAGTTAAGGAGGAGAACATCGCGAGGGCCGGGCATGATAACAGAAAAATTTTGAAAAACCTCAATAAAAAATTTCCAGCAACTGAGAAAATGGTTAGAGTTCGGATCAAAACAGAGTTTAGCCGTCAACAGGGGCTAAATTGAGACCCATTCAACCACGCTCTGCTACCACTTGTTACCGTGTTTTGGTGGTAGTTATGCATGAAAGAAGGTGCTGGGTGGTGAAGGGGTCTCAAGCTACTAAAGTGAACTTAATTTTAAAATTTAACAAGGTTATATTTTCTTTTCAAAATTAGGTAACAACAAATAGAACAGGTACTTAGTAGCCGAAACACGATTGACAAATACATTTACATAGGTACCCCATTTGGGGCTTCAAAAAGTCAGAAACATAATTCTTGAGCCATGAGCCCAACCTTACAATGAACACCATACAACAAAGGGGCCGAAAACCCCCAAACATGCCAGAAACACCGGCTTCCAATTACATCCAAAAGCCTCCTTGAGGCAGAAACACAATTTTCAAAAAGGGCAACTTCCCCTTAAAATACAAGCCTATCATAGGCCACTCCGAACTCCACCTTTAAGCCGTCCTCAAAGGACATATACACAGGGGCAAAATACCCAATCTACTGAGGTCTGTTAAATGACAAGAAAGTTAATACATGACCTCTAAAATCACAATTTGAGAGGAGGCGAACTTGCACTCCTAATACACTTTGTCTTTAAGACCTATTTTGGCTCTAAGGCCACTGATGCAAGGGCTAATCCCATACTACAGAGGTGACTTAAGAAACTACTAACTTACATTACTGAAGAATAGGTTGCGAAAAATAAGTTCACCTCAAACAATGTGAGTGGGAGCTCGAGAGGGTTAACACTCTCTATCCCAGTATGTCGCTTTACAAGAGAATAGAAGAAAAGAGAAGTTACATTTTAGGAAAAGGTTACATAGGGGAACGCTTAGAACCTGCCCCGAAAGTTAAACTGCTGAGCTGGCAAAGAAAAAATTTATTAATCGGCCATTACCTTATTGTTGACCGCTGCCGAGGAAAGAGGCGCTTCCCGCCTCCTGCTATGTACTTAATACACTGAAAGATGGAACAGAAGTGCCCGGAGACCCTAAAATCAGCAGTTTAAATACTCTCGCAGAAAGTTCTAGGCGTTAGGGGAAAGAAAACACCCTCCCACAAAGATTTTATTGGGTAGGACCCCGCAACAGATTCAAGTTGGGGAAAGATACACCAGATTGGTCAGAAATTAATTGAAAAAATTCGTGATTGGATACATTCAAAACAAGGGGAAGAAAGGGGTAAATATTGCCAACTTAAACAATGACAGAAAGAAATTTAACAAAGAACAAACTCCTGAAATTAAATTTTCTCCAACAAAATAGTTCTTTGACTCCGCACTAGGGTGCACTATTGTTGATCTTCAGTAGTGTCCTCTAGAAGAGAAAGTTCACACTTCTTAATACAAGCAAGACAACAGTACGTCGAAAATGACACAGTTCACAAACTCAAAAATTTCCAGGTAGTGACATCTTCTGAGAAATTTGGAAATTAAGACCGTAGATAAAGTTCAGACTTCCTCCAGAAGAGGAGTTTCAACTGGCGCAACTTTTAAATAAACGGTGTGGAGGTGTACCGCCCGGTACAATAATAATAATAATAATAATAATAATAATAATAATAATAATAATAATAATAATAATAATAATAATAATAAAAAGCAAAGAAAAGTCACCTCCGTAGAAGTCACGAAGGCCCTTGGATGAGTGGAAGGTAAAGGCTTCCACCATTGTTAACCTCGGCACGTGATGGGGTAGAGTGGTTAGCTCTACACCCGGCCGCCTTTGCCCCCAGGAATTAACCTGGTGCTCGCTTTTGGTGTAGGCTGAGTGAACCTCAGGGCCATATGCACCTCCGGAAGTGGAAATCTCGTTTCTTAAATTTTACGACTTCCTGATGGGGATGCGAACCCACGTCTTTCCGGGCGAACCGAGCACGCCTTTACCGCCTCGGCCATGCAGCCCCTAATAATAATAATAATAATAATAATAATAATAATAATAATAATAATAATAATAATAATAATATCTTCTACAGCTTTTCTCACGCTAGTGGGGTTGCGGGTGTGAATTGTCTCGCACATGCCGATCTGGCTTGGTTTTACGGGCGGATGCCCTTCAAGCCACCTGGCGGGATGTATTCACTATTGCGTGTTGTTGTTAGAATGATGTGTTGTGTGAATATGAAGAGTAATGTGTCAAGACAAATACAAACACCCAGTACCGAAACCGTAGGAAACAACCATACACGGTTACAATTTCCGGCCCGGTCAGTACACTCACCAGTCAAGGAGCCGGGCGACTGATGACTTGGTCCTAACGGCAAACTGTGCGGAAAGCCTGCCACCTAATACCTCTGAGTTTGAAAATTGCTGCAGTGAGTATGCTATGAAAATGAGTATTTCAAAGACTGCTTTTTTTTTTGACAAGTTGGTTTACGTCGCACCGGCACAGACAGGTCTTATGGCGATGATGGGACAGGAAAGGGCTAGGAGTGGGAAGGAAGCGACCTTGGCCTTAATTAAGGTACAGCCTTTGCCTCGTGTGAAAATGGGAAATCACACAAAACCATTTTCAGGGCTGCCGACAGTGGGGTTCGAACCCACTATCTCCCGAAAACTGTATACTAAGCCCACTTAAGCGACTGCAGCTATCGAGTTCGGTGGACTGTCTAAGGGGCGGATTTCTATCACAAGTCATATTTTTCTCCTTAACATTATATCATGTAATCTTGTGTTTTCAACACGTTTCCAAGCATGGTAATCAAAATGAAACAGGTTTTGTTGGGCACATAAATGCATATTTGGACTTTTTAAAGTTTTCTGGCTTATGCAATATCTCATTTCAAGGACATATTTTGGTAATTTTCATCAGAGTAAGGTCTAGAAATTATTCTTCAGGATGGACTGGAACATACTTGTACTGAAGAACAATTGAAAAGTAGGGTACGGAATGTTCATGGCAGCTAAGAGCTATTTCTTGCTGGTTCGGTCAATTTCTGGAAAGCGGACTATTATTTTCACGGAATCAGAGGTAATTCTGTAATTATTTGTCTGCGGATTTCCAGGAATGTTCTGCAAATGATTTAATTCTAATCAAGCACGCTCCTGTTTTCCTTCTACAAGACGATACTCAGCGACGACAGGAGAAGATTCTCATTCGACAATCTTATAAGATGCACGTGGACATAAACTGCAACAATCCTGATAATGGAGACTAGATCAGGTACGAAAGCTTCGTTCAATTAACACATATTTTGTGTGTAACCTAAAACTGATTGAATACTGAACAGTGAAGGTACCTGTAGTGTTTATATCTTCCACAGAGTCCTTCATTGACTAGGAGTATGCAGTGTAACCTTAATGACTTCATGAACTATTCAGCATTACAGTTGATATTTAGGTTAAGGATTTCTAAGAATTAAAACTATTTTAATTCAATATTAACTGCAGCCTGTAGCAAACGTAATAAATGTGTTCCTGTATGTACTGTAGATGCCATTCATTAAGTCATATTTTGAATTTTATAGGTTATAGTTTTATGGTTTTAGGTCATAAATGCGTACATATTTCATACCTTTTTAGGTCATAGAAAATCTGCCCCGTAGTGATTTCAGTAGGGAAGAAACCAAGGAGGATTGAATCTCAAGTCGGGAATATAAAACTGGAACGGGGAAATCATTCCATGCGTTTAGCATATGTATTCTCCCAGATTGATTGTATGGGCCTAGTAAGTGAGATTGAATTAAGGTTAAGCAAAGCAAATGCAGTGAGAAAGAAGTCACCTCCCGTACGAAACTGTCATTACTAGGGAAGTATGGTCAGTAAAGAGGGTGGGGGAGGGGTGAGTCGGAAGATACATACGAAAAGTTGTTGGTGAAATCACTTTATCAAAGTTTAAACCAGTTTCATGAACTTTCTTTATCCCATTTAGTGCATTTTAATAATTAATAAACTTCTTATCGTGGATCACACAAAATATGTTAGTGTTTTTGACATTAGACATCTAGACATACCAAAGGGGCATATCTTGTCCTCACTCGTAAAGGGAGTTACGTCAAAGTTAAACAAGTATTTCCACATTCATTGTGTAAATGTTAATTTGATTTCACAGCTGCAGGTTGGCCATTATTTCTGAGGTTGGCCACTGTTGCTGGGACATGAATTACTTGTGATTTCCATTAATGATGTTTTAATATCTATTGACTATTGTTGATTTCTTATTAAACAATATATTAAAAATGTGTTCAAGAAGAGAAAAATCTGTCTAATTTTTTAAAATTTGTTTTACGTCGCACCGACACAGGTAGATCTTATGGCGACGATGGGATATGAAAGGCCTAGGATTGGGAAGGAATCGCCTGTTATCAAAATGGGAAACCACGGCAAACCATTTTCAGGGCTGACGACAGTGGAGTTCGAACCCACTATCTTCCGGATGCAAGCTCACAGCTGTTCGCCCCTAACCGAACGGTCAACTCGCCCCGGATCCAATCTTTTAAAAACGCAGATACATTTCTATATTTGGGGGGAAGAAGGTACTGACTCATGAAATAGATGGGAAAATGTGGCAAAATGTAGTAATCTCATAAAAAGGTGCAGAAGGTGCAACAAATTGTGTTTATTTCGCTTCATTTCATGTCACGAGATTCATGTATTGACTTAAGCCCTATGCATGACAATAGCCATGTTTTGGGAAAGGTAGTGCACATTAAAATCCCTCCACTAGTTATTACATTGGACTTTCCTGTACGGGAGTGAAGATTGGATTGGCTCATATGTCTGTCATTCATGAGTTGGAATTAATAGACATAAGAATAGCGAGAATGATTGGTCGTACTGTACTAACAGGGCATTCAGAATGAGGAGATGAAAGCTGAGATAGGAATGAATGGACGCTCAAAAGCATAACAGTCTATAATGGATATATGTGTATGTGTGGCACTGAACTTCTGACGTACAGAAAAACCGCATAAGTTACAACCTATGGTGGTTGGTGTGTCATGTGGATAGGATAAGACATCAGAAGAGTTCCTGCAACATACAATAACCATTGCTTATGCCGAGTTTGTTTCTGCTTGTTCACTATTAATGATATCACACAGGATGTCACCTCATTCTTCCCAAAATGATTTACTGTGTACTCTTCTTCTGTCTACGCTATCCCGTAGTTGCAAGTTAGAAGTTAATCTTCATGGAGCAGAGGTTACCTAACGAGGAGGAGGGATTTAGTTCCAGCCTTACCTCCAGGAAGATCTGGGCAGTTATATTTATATGTAAAAAGCAAAGAGAAGGCCAAACTGACTGCGAACATTACTATCCAACACAAGTGAGATTTCTCTACAAGTAGCCTACACGGCAACGGCCCAAGTTGAGGCGCTGATGACTCATTTGGTTCATTTGAAGTAAAAGCAGAGAAACAAGCTTGCAGTTGCACCTGACCGTTGATATCTTGGTCATGGCCACCGTGTTTTTAAAATGAGACTTCCACTTTTCACCTCTGAAGAAGACGTCTTTGTAAATCTCTCTTTGCCGACAGCAGAAATGAACCACATTATCCTCCCTAATGCAGAGGTTTATCGTCCATTCTTACAGCGACTGGCACGGCGTGGAAAAATTCGTATTCTCTCTCATGTCGGTTCTTTCTTTAACATTGTTCTTTTCCAAGCTGAAGAACGAATAAAAGCCGGCTGAATTAGTTCTTGACCGTGCATTCGGGAGATAATGGGTTCGAATCTCACTGTCGCAGCCCTGAAGATGGTTTTCCGTGGTTTAATTAAGGCCACGGTCGCTTTCTTTCCGCTTCTATCAGTTTCCTATCCCGTCGTTGCCATAAGACATATGTGTGTCGATGTGAATTAAGGAGATTTAAAAAAAAGGAAATTTTTCAAGGGGAGTTGACGGTGTACCAGTTTTTGGCGTGCGCGGTTCCTTTACGTTTAGTCTGTGGAATGTGTTATACTTCATTACTTTTGAGAAGGTTTCTTTTTCTTTTCTTCCATCCTGTTTCTGCTTTAACGTCGCACAAACACATCAAAGGTTTTCAGCGACGGAAGGATGGGAAAGGCCAAGGATTGCAATGGAAGTGGCCGTGGCCTTAATTGAAGTACGGCCCAAGCATTTTTTGTTGTAAACAAGGTTGGGTTTACAAAAACACAACTTCTTTATTTACTTCACATGTAAAATTACAATATTTATACTAACAAAACTGAAAGTTATCTCGAAGCAAAATGAACTATGAATTTGGAGAAAGAGTCTGTCTTTGTACACTATATACATGTTGGAGTATTCACGTTCACTACTATTTCGGAAAGATAGTCCTTGTGACATGAAAAGTTCTTGATAGTCGAAAACTATCAGAAGCACTGACGTAAATATCTCAGAGAGTCCTTCCTTGTTGAAGTGTCTGAGTTCATTAACGTAAGTTCAATGACTGAAGAGTTCCTACTTAGCAAAACTAAGTTGATAATGGGAGCTTGCATTAGCTAAGGAATGATAGTGGCATATAATGGTAAGACTGGGGATGGACAGCGGAATAGACAAGAGGAGCGGTGACCCGAGGTGAGACCTCTTACTGCCAGAAATTCAGTCCACCTGGCCGAAGCACATTTTCAAGAGGAGTAGCCTCCGTGTTCGACGTAGGGTGTATTCTGGAGCTGGACACCGGGGTCAGTGGGCGCCTGGACAGACTAGGAGCTCCTTTTTATAGCACACACAACGTTCCAGGCACGCGCACTGAGAGCTGCGCGTCGAGGCTCGAAGAATAACACACTGGCACGCGTGTAGCTGGCTGGCGGATCGAGAAGGGAGCGACGGACATACAACATTTTTCTCGTGTGAAAATGGGAAACCACGGAAAACATATGCAGGGCTGCCGGCGATGGGATTCGAACCCACCCGAAAGCACACTCACCGCTGTGTTACCCTAACCCCACGGCCAACTTGCTCGGTTGAGAAGGTTTAGGCATGACAAAAGTATAAAAAGACGTGATTATTTTTCAGTGTCTAGGTGCACTTAATTTCATCGGATAACTGTCATGTTATATACTTCAGGTGGTGCTGATATGCGTATAACTTACTTGTGCTCATAGAGTAAAGCATCCTTTAGAAACATTGTCTAGAATTGTTTCACCTGATCCGTTGAGGAAGTAGATACGATTCAAAATGTCTGGTTCCTACCAACAAAATATTGTCTTGTTGCTTTCTTCTCTCTACAAATCTTCTTCCTCTGTCCTATCAGATGGATATAATTACCTTGCCAGTGGAGGATCCCAAGTCCATGATATCGAGTTTCCGCGCGCCACATGGCAATTATTTATTTATTGACTTTAGCAGTGGCGAAGTTAGAGCTCGTGCCCCTCTCTAACACTTAACCACATAATTAATATACAGGTAAGTTAGTACATATATAACAGAAATGTACTATTCTACCATAAAATCAAAGATAAGGTAAAATTATAGATTTGGACAATATATAATGAAGAAAAAAAGCAGAGTTCAACAAATAAAATAGAATAAAATTCGGAGCGTAAAGATAATGAGAAAGAGAAAAAAGTCATAATGAAAAACTAAGATACAAACTGAAAAAATAAGCAATGCGTAAAGAGAACACAATAAGTAATAAAGTGAATGGAAATATAAGTATGGCCATAAAAGTGATCTATGTACATGAGTAAGAAGCTAAATATTATGTACATTACACTATAATAATAACAATACCAATAATAATAACCACAATCACACAACCTATCATACGTCATCATACACAACGAGACAATCAGCGGTATTCAACAGGTAATCTCTACCTGCAGTCTTAAATTTATATTCATACTAAAATCTCCCAGTGTTCGTGTGTATTACGAGAACTCCTCAGATATTAGTTAGTTTTAGATACTGCACTCTCTCTCTCTGTGATAACTCTCATATTTCCACATTCGCAACGCCTTTCTTGGGCCAGCTCCCAGCAGTCCGTTTATTAGCAGGACTTTACATATTCTGCCACACCCAGATACCGTCACGTGATTTCGCCGTTGGTTGTAAGTCACTGATCCACAGAACACTGCTTAAATGCTGTAATCCATTATTCTGCCGATGGCTATGCACACGAAACATAGTCCTATAAATCAATTCTCTATTAAATTTTATTATTTGGTTTGGAGGGTGAATATGGCATGTATTAACATACTTTACAATTGTTTCGCCTCAAACAATAAACATAGAAAATTGATTTATAGAGTTTGCTCGAATGTCGGTTCATTATTCAAGGATCGTGTCTGGCGGCAATATCTGTGAGCTGCTAATAAACTAATCACATGCTATATTGAGTTGTGGTAGACCTTAGTATCGGACTCTGTTTTAATGTGTTCTCTGCTCTTCCTGAATGTATTATTCTTAACTACTATATTGTTTTACACTTTTTTCTACCCAAATGAAGTACATTACACACCATTTGTTACGTCCACCTTCTCAACATAATTTTCTTGTAACTGTATGCACTTTTGCCATCGATGTGTCAGTCTCTCCAGACCTTCCTGAAACCATTCTGTCATAGTGATGCGTACCCATGCCTTGACAGCTGTGTCCAGCCCTGGAAAATCCACAAAACGGCGACAACGCAGAGGTTTCTTCATATTCCCAAACAGGTGATAATTATGAAATGGCTATGACGAGTGCATTCGTTGGCCCCTGCGCGTTTGCTGCTACAAAACGGAGCAACGAGATACTAGTTACACGTCACCACCTTCAAAAGTGAAATGTGAACCATACCCGGACGTACAAAAAATAAAGTGTAAGACAGTATAGTACGCGCTTCGTATTTCCTCTGGCATTCTGTGCTTCATACTGAGGTCTGTCTAGTCCTATGCTATTCCTATAGCTCATATTGAGTTTTAATAGACTGATCATGGAGCTTACGTACGATCGTACTCTGCTGGAATATGTTATTGTCTGTTCTTCCTAAAGAAGATAAGAGGATATCAGCGCAATAGAGGTCTAACCAGTGCGTGATGTGCTTTCACATTGTGAATGTCAGCGGCAGACAGCTTTACCCACACTAGACACTGAGTTAAGGTTGTGGCTACGTTAAGTGGCATTTTGCGATGAATTAATCCAATCAATCAATCAATCAATCAATCAATCAATCAATCACCAATGATCTGCAGTTAGGGCAGTCACCCAGGTGGCAGATTCCCTATCTGTTCTTCACTTAGTCTTTTCGTAAATAATTTTAAAGAAATTGGAAATTTATTGAACCTCTTTATTGGTAAATTATTCGAATCCCTAACTCCTCTTCCTGTAAACGAACATTTTCCCCAGTTTGTCCTCATGAATTCCAGCTTTATCTTCAAATTGTGATCTTTCCTACTTTTAAAAACACCACTTAGACTCATTCGTGAAACTTATGAAAATTGCAAGAAAAGTAGTTTATTACAGTAGTTTCATTCGGGAGATTGTGGGTTCGAACCCAACTGCTGGCAGCCCTGATGTTGGTTTTCCGTGATATATATAATATTCACACCAGGAAAATGCTAGGGTGTACCTTAATTAAGGTCACGGCCGCTTCCTTCCTACTCCTAGCCCTTTCCTATCTCATCGTCGCCAAAAGACCTATATGCGTCGGTGCGAAGTAAAGCAGATTGAATTGAAGTAGTTTGACGAAAATGTTATAAATAAACCGGAGCTTCTTTGTAAGCCTAGATATATCTGCAATTCCACGAACACTTCACTATTTTGCTCAAATTAAAAGTCTTTTGCTAACTAACTGTTCACCGCATGCTTGAGTGTATTCACAACAGTCATATTAGAGCGTTTTCAGACCGGGATACCGCAGTGCGTAGTCTGGGCACAGTGACGCGATAGTGTCTCACCCGCGCCGCATCGCTCGAACACTGGAACAGTGGTCACAGCAAAACTTACTCATACGTGATGATTTAAAATATAAGGAAATATTTAAATCACCAAGTGAATACTCTCACAGACCGGAGGTAGAAATTGAAGCATGTGGTACGAAGTGTTTACTCTGTGTAGGAGGAAGCGCTACAGGATTTAATATCCAGGTATGAACATGTGATTACACAACAACATGCGCTCATTCATTTTTTGAGCGACTCTACATTCGTACGTTTACGTCGTCCTACGATTGTTCACATTCGTAAATAAAGATATTTAGTATTGCAGCACATACAGATCGTGCTGAATTTTCATTAGGGGTCCTACAAAATGTATGTGGTTTGAGTTTCATTGCCTTAAGTTCCTGTTTTTTTTTTTTACCTATCTCTATTTCTGAATTAGAGCTATGATACCATAATAACGGAGCGACGTCGTCGCTGGTTTCTCAAATCAGGGTCTCGACCAACTTCTGAAACGTTTAACGTCACTGTGGGAAGGGAAAGTATGGGAAACACCATTTTCTGAGTTGCCAATTCACTCGGTATAAAAAGTCACTAGAAATTCCGTGGTTAGCTTACGACCAGGGAAACTTAGGGTTAGCCCAGCCCCTTGAAGGCATCTGAGAGTATAGTCATTTCGAAACGTCGGCAAACTGTACGAAATGTACATAAAACAACAACACGGTTCAACCCGGAAGAAGAACCAAGTAACTCTACACACTGTGGAGCTTCACTTCTAAGATATGAGAGTATAGTAGATTTTGTTGTTTTTAAACTCCTGGCGAATACCGGATCTTTCTTCATCTTCCTGACCTTTCTTCAGTTACATCTGGTCGGGTATACGTGTAGTTAAGCCCTGATTTACGACTGGATACTTTTCTTTCTGACGCCAAACCTGTATGGAGGGATGTAATCATTATTGCGTGTTTCTGTGGTGATTGGTAAGGTCATGCATTAATTGTAAAATGTGTATTAAGGGTAAAAATAAAATAAGTTTCGTGTGGCTATTTCTAGCCGAATGCAGCAATTGTAAGGCGGACCCTCCGATGAGGGTGGGCGGCATCTGCCATGTGTAGGAAACTGCGTGTTATTGTGGTGAAGGATTGTGTTATGTGTGGTGTGTGATTAGCAGGGATGTTGGGGAGAGCACAAACAGTTAGCCCCCGAGCCATTGGAATTAACCAATGAAGGTTAAAATCCCCGACACGGACGGGAATCGAACCCGGGACCATCTGGACCAAAGGCCAGCACGCTAACCATTTAGCCATGGAGCCGAACTGTTAATAGTAAAGGAACACAAACACCCAGCCTGAGCAGAAAATTAATCAATCACGGCTAAAATCCCCAGTCCGACCAGGACTCGAACCCGGGGCCCTCTGAAAGAAAAAAACCAGTGTGCTAACCAATCAGCCAAGGCGTCCTAGCAAACAAATGACTGTTAGTTAATATACTAACCCCCGTTTCTTTCTTTCTGACGCTGTTTGCAGTTAATTACAAATACATGAAGGTTATGAGACTCGCTTCATATCCGCTAAGTGCCTGTCGCTACGGCATCAACAGCTATGTGGAGGTCAGCTGTTATAGTGAAGCAGCAGGCACTCCTACGAATGATGCTGTCGTCTTCTCCCTGAGCAATATGACTGATCGGTTCGACCTAGATTTTGCACTACTCGCATATGGACTGCAACGCATTGCCAAGCAGCTTCCTTGAACAGCAAATTCCCAGTGCTATTTCTCTTATTATCGTGAACTGGACCGACATGTTGTTTAACAACGCGTGCTTACAGAGTGGGGGAAGCGTGTCGTGTGGATGACACTGAATCAAGTGTTCAGGAACATCTTCGTTTTGAGCTATCAGGAGGGCTGTGGGATCTATTCTAGTTCGTGTGCCAACAGGCTCGCGTTCTATCTCGTGACAGTGCACCATCTGGTATCTCGTTGTCATATATTTTAATTCAAAAATTTAGCGTACAACGGTGGAGATCGATCACGAAGTATCAGCACCTAAGCGCCCTCTACTATACTCTGGAAATTTTTAATAAATGTCGAGTAAAAGGAAGTAAGGAAATAAGTCGACAGAAGGCCAACATTGTGGTTCAGTTCTTTATGCATTCCACATCTGGGCTGTTGGTTGTGGGATTGAATTCCTGCTCGTTTAATTAACCATGTAGGACTGCTCGATTGTGGGGAGGCCGATGCTAGTAGACTAGCTAGCACGTTCAAGAACCCTTGTTAGGCGGAATATTCCGGCAGTTCAACATCTCTTGTGACAGAAAATAGTGGAATGGATATCAAATTATTATTATTACTATTATTGTTCCGGGGTTTCCGTAGTTCACAGCGGGATAAGAAAGGTCTGGGTTGAATGGCTGAAGAAGGAATTAACTAGAGCAGAACTTAACACAACAAATTTCGAAATTTTATTTCTTTCCTTTTGTTAAAATTAAGAGATAGAAAATCTAAAGAATACCCAACAAATATAACAGGTTATTAATGAGCTCGTCAGCTCTAACAATATCAGGGACTTAGAAGTCCGAAAATCAGGTGCAAAACTTATGATAATACCAGGCAGTTAATTTACAAAGAAAAGAGCCTTATTGCTCGTGACAGGTACAATATTTAACAAGAGCACGATTTGCTCCCATCATTTACGCTTCATAGGAGTCTGCGCTCCAAATATACCATAGTCCAGCCTCGCAGAGGTATCAGTTTCTTATGGCGCACTAAAATTCCATCTGACAACCTGTCGGTTGGCCTCACATTAAAGAATTCATACACAGTTGCCCCGATGTGGGCTTATCTCTTGCTCAGCAGTTACATTAATCACTATTCCCAAAGGGAACTAACACAAGGAAAACTTTACACTCAGAAATAAATTAACAGGTGCATAATTGCCCATACTACGTGGCCTTTGTGGTAAAGGAACAAGTTACACATAACCGGATATAAACAAAAGGCAAGGAGTCGAAACACCAGCACTCCTTATAGAAATTGTTAAAACTCTACGTGAGCTTACGGTCCGAAGATACAGAGGCTAATTCTACACTACACCGGCGTGACTAAAGGAGAAACATTAATGCCAAGATAAGATTTAAGAAATTTAGAGGTTGAAATTTTTAGTCACCAATGTAAGGTTCAATGGGAAACGACAGAGAGTCATCACTCTTTGTTCCCTTACATTACATATTTCCCAGTAGGGAATAGAACCGGAGTCCTCAGACTTGCCGAAAATTCTACATTGAAACCACCAGTTTACAAAATTAGATTACTGTAAAAGAAAAGAGGTTGAAATCCGCTCAAACTACACGCAGGAGCTATCACATGTCTAGGTAAATTCTGCCATTACTTTGTGCCACTGGATCTTCCTCACGCAGGCCTTGCCCCTGCCTCCTTCTGCCTCCGACAAGTCGCACACTCAAGCACTGGAGTGATTCAGACAAGACGGCCCCTAAAGTGCCCTGCTTTTATAGTACCCTAAGGGAAAGCTTCTAGCACGTTTTACTGATAGGCTGGATTCCTGTTCACACTCCCAGTTTTAATTGACTAGATAACATATTTCCAAGTATCTCATAGGTTGATTACAATCGAGGAGGAACCAGCTGAAGTGTTGTCAACCTCTGTACGTAAACAAAACAATCCTCAGAAGAAAAGGCTTGCTAACCCCAGAAATAAATACTACTCTATCCAGTAGTTAATATTTGAGAGAAGGAGCAACTAAATCGATGGTTGAGATATCTAACTGTAGAATACGAAGGTTTGTGGGAGTTTACAAGTTCAAGTTTGTTGACATAGATGGCCTTAGAGAAGGCGCGGAGTTTAACTGGCCGGGGAAGGTGTACCCCCGGTACAAGTATTATTATTATTATTATTATTATTATTATTATTATTATTATTATTATTATTATTATTATGTGTATGTATGTATGTATGTATGTATGTATGTATGTATGTATGTATGTATGTAGCCTCCGTGGCTCAGGTGGCAGCGCAGTGATCTGTCACTGCTGGGTTCCCTAGTTCAAATCCCGGTCAGTCCATGTGAGATTTGTGCTGGACAAAGCGGAGGGTGGACAGGTTTTTCTCCTGGTACTCCGGTTTTCCCAGTCATCTTTTGTTCCAGCAACACTCTCCATTATAATTTCATTTCATCTGTCAGTCATTAACCATCGCTCCAGAGAAGTGCGAAAGACTCCGGCACCCGGCACAATTCCTATCCTCGCCACTAGATAGGGGCTTCATTCATTCCATTCCTGACCAGGTGGGATGGCTGGAAACAGGCCGTGGATTTTCATGATTGTATGTACGTCTGGCCGGTCGCGTAGTGTAGGGGTAGCGTGCCTGCCCCCTACCCGGAGGCCCCGGGTTCAATTCCCGGTCAGGTCAGGGATTTTTACCTGAATCTGAAGGCTAGTTCGAGCTCCACTCAACCTACGTGATTACAATTGAGGAGCTATCTGACGGTGAGATAGCGGCCTCGGTCTAGAAAGCCAAGAATAACGGCCGAGAGGATTCGTCGTGCTGACCACACGATACCTCGTAATCTGCAGGCCTATGGGCTGAGCAGCGGTCGCTTTGTAGGCCAAGGCCTTTCAGGGCTGTATTGCCATTTGGGGGTATGAACATCTGCCCCCTTAGTCTCGCTTCATGATATGAGTTCGGAGATGAGGTGAAATGAATTAATATGGCATGTTTACGACCGGATGCCCTTCCTGACGCAACCTCAGTTGAGGAGATAGTGGAGAAGACATGAAAGATGGTTAATTAAATTGAGTAAGGAAGAGGAAAGAATCGGCATTGGCCTATGTATAGGAACTGTCCCGGCATTTATCTGGTAGTGAAAATTGGAAACCGCAGAAAACTACTCTCAGGACAGCCGACGGTGGGGTTCGAATCCACTTGTGTCCTGAATGCAGAGCTTCAATCCATAGCAGTAGCGCGCCCGCGCGGCCAGTGCGGTCGGTATTTTTATTATTGTTATTATTGTTCAATATGATCGCATTCGCATAACAACTCACTATTGTACCAGTAAAAGAGCCCGACTTTAAGATTTATTTTCAACGCAAGGATGGAATAGTTCTCAGGGCTAAACTGGATGAATAATAGCTAGGGCTTGGTACAGGAGGCAGGGTCCTATCTACAAGAAAAATTTGAATCTGTTTTGATAAGAGTTTATTCATGTAAGGCATGATAAATTGCACATCACCTCATGGTAGATAGGGGTTGTCTTCCACATTGTCCTTTAAATGGCCGGGGTCTCCAGCTCACCAGGCCGCACCGGCTGGAACACGTTCCAGAAGATGCCCAAGTACTCCGTCAAGAAGCGGACGGACCATCTAGGTTGGTTGCATGGAATACGCCTCAAGTTCCCGATGCTCGTGATGACCTCCGCTGGTTCCTGACGATGTTGAGGGTAATCACATTACCCAAGTACAATGAGGTTGGTAGAATCAATGCAAACTCCGAAAATGTGCTCTTCGTCACTCGCAGAATAAATCAAAGTTCATGAAAACCTTGAGTAATTAGTCTTCACACCATTAGTAAAATCACTAGTCAATGTTTATAAAGACTTCCGAGAATCCACTCTTTAACACTCATGGAAGTGACAAGTCCGTGGTCATGAAGACTTTCAATAATGTCATAGTTCATCAATGAAAAAAATTACAAGTCTTTAAGTAATCACTGGCAAAGATCGCAAGTCTATGCTCATGGAAACTTCGAATAAATTTAGAGTTCATCACTCGTGAATATTACAAGTCTTTGAATAATCACTGGCGAAAAGTTAAAGTCCAACACTGGTAAATATGACAAGTCTTATTGGCGAAAAATTCGAGTTCAACACTCGTAAATACTTAGAAAAATTCAGAGTTCCTCAACACTCGTAAATATTGCAAGTCCCATTTATAAAGACTTAGAAAAATTCAAAGTTCCTCAGTGAGACTATAACCACACGAAGATAGCTTCCGACGATACTGGCAGCGATAAGGGCCACGTTGACTACTCGACTGTCACTGATAGACTGAGATATCAGGCTATATGGAGCCCTCCTTATATTTGGTTTGGGGCATCTACGTCACATATGCCGTGAAGCTGGTTATCTCCTGAATCCCTCGACGGATTTTCTTGAAATTCAAGCATGGCGACACTTACGTAATTCCCTTTAAGGTGACATGTTGATCACGTCGCTACCCCAATTACTATAGGAGTTTTAAATTTTTTCTCCATCGAATGTTCCGGAAGGTGTGACGCTTGAATCTGGAACCTACGAGTTCAGGCTAGCTGCACGTGGCATGACAGGCGGGTGATCTAACTAGCCCCTGCGGCTACGTCACGCATACAGCTGTTCTCAGCTTGCTTGCTCGTCCTGCTGAACGTAAACAAACCAGGCTTGCACGGAGTAATACGCGTGGTGATAAAATACGATCAACTCTCAAAAAAATATGCATGTACAGGTCGTAACCGGTACACTATGTAGTAGAAAATGTTTCATAAGTGAGTTGTTGCTGGGTGTATTACTATGGCTATTTTGGCCTGGGATTCCATCAGGTGTCTCAGGATTTGAAACAAGAAACTATCGCGGCATATTTTTCAGATGAGTTGGGTGAAACCTGGTGAACATTGTTTTGGAATTTAAATATCTGTGTTTTGTCCTTTTTGAGAAT
This sequence comes from Anabrus simplex, assembly GCF_040414725.1. NCBI lineage: Eukaryota > Metazoa > Arthropoda > Insecta > Orthoptera > Tettigoniidae > Anabrus > Anabrus simplex. Next base: position 50,873,245 of record NC_090266.1, read on the forward strand.
GATTCATGTCCATGTTTCGCTGCCACAGAGGCAGCCTAACCGAGGCAGTGAAGTCACACTTGGTTCATTGAAGAGGGTTCAGTCTCTATAAGGAATTCGAGAAATTCAGAAACAAGACATTAATTCTTGGAATGCACATGCTTCTGAGGCTCATAGTAGAAATAAATGCGTGAACGAATAATTTGTCTACCACCGTTGTGTAATGATCAGTGCTGGTAGCTGGCATTTTCGGAAGCACGGGTTCGATTCCTGGTATTTCCAGATGTTTTAAGATTATCAGAAGAACTTGTGTATGGCTCTAAACAAAAGGCTACATGCAGCTCACCTCTATTAGGGGTGTGCCTGGAAAAAAATCTGCACCACGTCGAGCAATACTAGGACACTAGTTTAATTTTTACATTTTACCGAGTGAATTGGCGGTGTAGGTGTTAGATGGTGGGTTTCGAACCCCGCTATCAGCAGCCGTGGGGATAATTCTCCATGCTTTCCTATGTTCACATCAGACAAATACCGAGGATGTACGTTAGTTAGGTCCTCTGTCGCTTCCTTGTCAGTACTTGCCCTTTCCCCTCCCACCGTTGCCGAAGAGAAATCTCAGTTGGTGCAAGATTAAACCACGGGGAAATATACAAATGCCATGTTCAGCCATAGCGAAGAAGGCGACCGGGCACTCTCTCCCTGTTAATGCCGATGTAACGAATGAAGTATTTTTTTACCTTCAAATCTTCCAGGGGTCTCCGTGGCCAAATGCAACTCGCCCCGTTTCTCGACTAACAAGGGGGCATTCCCTACTCGTCACAATCGATTTCGCTCAAATTTATAGAACATGCAGGGCTTGGCTAGAAATGAAAGTACCCGAAGTGGGAACTCCAGATGGCCAAGCGTATAGAAAATAAAAATAAAAATTGAAATGTTGACATGGCTCTCGCACCGTATAAGCCACGTACGTTAGTGCACACGCCGAGCAGTAGTTGGTGTAGGGGAAAGAGCTCGGAGTCGTAATTGGATGGTCGTGGGTTCGACTGCCCGTGTGGAGAATATTTTTCTCAATTTTATATTATTCATTTATTTTTAATTATTTATATTTATATATATGCAAAAGGCATACAGGACGTCATATTTTTAATGAGCGCACAATTGTAGAAAATTTGGAGTTGCGAACTTTCCCGACGTGTTCAAACAGAAATTCTTCTTTTTTCTCCTTTATTGGCTATCTCCCCTCCTTGGGGAATGTGCCATAAACGTGAATAGTCGTTTCGCTGTAGGATTCGTTTCCACCTGACAAGTGAAGGTTGCTCCTGGCGGCTGCACACAAACAATAGATTCTTGGCGCAGGTAGAAAAAAGTCTGACAATGAAATCCCAATTCTTTACCTTTTCAATGCCTTTTGCGTATAAATAAATAAATTAAATGAATCATTCACCTCTTTGCTTAATTGGAAAAAGAATAATATAAACGTTGACAGAAAAAAACCAATCTCCACACGGGGAGTCGAACCCACGACCATCGAACTGCCAGTCCGACTCTTACCGCTACGCCAACTACTGCTCGGCGTGCGCACTAACGTAAGTGGCTTATACTGTGCAAGAGCCGCGTCAACATTTTTATTTTTATTTTTTCTATACGCTTGGCCATCTGGAGTTCCCACTTCGGGTACTTTCATTTCTAGTCGAGCCCTGCATGTTCTATAAATTTGAGCGAAATCGGTGGTGACGAGTATGGAATACCCCCTTGTAAGTTTACCTCACTACACTTGTAGCTCGTTCCATCGCATTATAACAGAGAGGTGCTTGCATGTGTATGTCTCCAGTTCTTAGTTTTATTACCCTTTTAATGCATATCTCCTGTACTACAAGGAGTGCTATAAACAGAGTGCTACGGTTCTTTTTTCTCATTTTGTGTTCATTACGGCAGAAGCAATTGGAGGATGTGTGGAAGAACAACAAATAGTTGTGTTTATGGGCACCTGGACCTGTTTTTGAATGAAGATGTCTGCAAGCGTCTAATAAAGATCGTGTCGGTCTTTCAATTACAGTGTGTTTTTGTTACAAACGGAAAGTACTCGGGCATCGTCCTCGAAATGTTCATCCCAGTGGCATGAGCTGCACTTTACGTGTAGTAGTACTGAGCTACTGTATTTCAGCTGCTGTTTCGTTAAAAGGTGCGTGTGGTATGGTGGTCAACACGCCTGCGTGCTTACTGCGTATGATGACGTTTGTTCTAGCTGCTGGTATAGAGATCCCATAAGTAATAACTTCCGTTTCTTTTTAATCGATTCTCAAGTATCACAGTACGGAGTGAATTGACATTATGTAAAAATTAAATAAATAAATAAATAAATAAATAAATAAATAAATAAATAAATAAATAAATAAATAAATAAATAAGTAATAAAATTAAAATATATATAAATCGAAACAATCAGTCCGCATTAAAGAATTTCCGCCCAGCTGTGGGCGCCGTTGATGGCATCAGGATTTGCTTTCAACAGATCTTCCAGTGTACATACTGTATATGATGCCGAGTTGTTTGCTTAAATTTGTAGTCACATGCTGTTGACTCCAACATGTTCCACCTCTTTAAATTGTCCCTGGATCTTGCCAAACTGACCCTGAGCCTATTCAGAGCTTTCCAAACAGGCCATATCTCCCCATGGCCAATAGTCAGGGCCTCAAATGGTTCCATTCAGACCGAGCGAGTAGGCCGTGCGGATAGGGGCGCGAAGCTGTGAGTTTGCTTTCGGGAGATAGTCGGCTCGAACCCCACTGTCGGCAGCCCTGAAGATGTTTTACCGTGGTTTCCCATTTTAACATCAGGCAAATGCTGGGGCTGTTCCTTAATTAAGGCCACAGTCGCTTTCTTCCTACCCCAAGCCCTCCCTTATCCCCTCGTCGCCATAAGACCTATCTATGTCAGTGTGACGTAAAGCAACTAGTAAAAAAGAAAATATTTCCATTCAACGATGTTCAGTCTTGTGGCGCAATGTTAGGGCCGGTGCTTAAGGGGCCCGCATACTTCCCAAGAAACGATGCCGAATGCCAGTATGCACGGGAAAGGTGAAATCCTGATGTTGTAGCATGAGTTGAAAAGTATTGTTTTTACAATAGAAGAATAATAGGAGAATTTCCAGGTGGATGCACCTGGCTGCTATGTTGAGTTTAGCACAGCCGTCTCTCGTAACACGAGCGCCACTCTCTCAAGAAGAATTGCGCCAAATTGTTATTTAAAAAAATGAAAATTGGTACGAAAATATTTTTTTATTTTATGTATTTAATCCGTGTACCCTCCAGGTTTGGTTTTTCACCCGGACTCAGCGAGGGATCCCATCTCTACCGCCCCAAGGGCAGTGTCCTGGAGCGTGAGACATTTGGTCGGGGATACAACTGGGGAGAAGTACACATATCTCGCTCAGGCGGTTCCACCTGCTATACTGAACAGGGTCCTTGTAGGGGATGGAAGGCTTGGAAAGGATGGGCAAGGAAGAGGGATGGTAGCAGCCGTAGTCTTAAGTTAGGTACCATCCCGGCATTTTTCTGGAGGAGTGGGAAACCACGGAAAACCACTTCGAGGATGGGTGAGGTGGGAATCGAACGCGCCTCCACTCTGTTAACCTCCCGAGGCTGAGGGGATCCCGTTCCAGCCCACGTACCACTTTTCGATTTTCGTGGCAGAGCTGGGAATCGAAACCAGACCCCGAGAACGCCAGTTAACAATACTTACCATTACAGAACGGAGGTGGACAATATAATATTTTAGACCTTATTATTCCTGTTAATATTTCTTCCGCAAAAGGATAATTTTCAAAATTGGGGCTAATAAAGGGTGCGAAATGGTACGATTCTGTCGTTGAAATCGTCAGTGCCTTTGCATCCCATAAATTTCACGGCGTGGTCCAGTTCCTTTAGACTCTAATATGATTAGAGTAAAGTTTAAAAATTTGGAAAGAAAGGATGGAAAAATATTTATTTATGTTGTATTTCAATCCCTGCAAAATACCGTACTTAATTATCAAAACAAAATATGTTAATAAATGATTTCGTTTATTTAATTGTAAGTCTTTAATATATAATAAATGGATATAGATTGCATTGCTTGTACCTATGTAGTTAATATTATGTGTGTTACTGATAGGTTTTATATAGTTTATTTGAGGGGACCCAATTTTGTTTCCTGCACGTATCATATTCGTTATACCTCTGACTCAGCCCCTTCTTTCCATGTAGCCAAGCGGGAATTCCATGGTGGTGATGGTGGTTCTGGGGGTAAGAAAAAAAAACAGTACATTGGATGGATGATGCATTTGTACAACTCCAATGTGCTTATTATCGTTTGCATTTGTGCTTAATGTATTTCTTCATCAAGATCCACAAACATGTTTAAGTACATGTAATGATAACTGAGTTTCCCGTGGTATTCATTATTTTACCAATACCTATCTATGCTTGTAAACACGTAAACCGCTATGGACAGCTAGAATTGGAACAATAAACATTGATTTCAGCAGAACTGTCCACGGTATTTGATTTTAGACTATGATGTTCCCCTTAAAACAGTAATACCATAATTACCACAAGGAGATATAGATCCGACCCCTGAATGAATGAGGCAATGTGAAAGGGAAAATGGAAGAATTACTACAAATTTTATTTTATCTGGGCTGGAAGAGAGTAAGAGGTTACTGAGGGAGGTCGGACATCAAGGACGAAAGAGAAACCCAGTTATATGAAAATTATACCTGACTCGACTTGAGTCCTGTTGTCCTGTTGGGGCCCCTTGAGGTGGTGTAGTCTATCATGATCATCTCCTCTCGAGGATGATCGCTTTCAGTTTTCCCTGTCTCGCATTTGTGACACAGGGTGGCTTGTAGTCGTATGTGACCAGGCAAATGCTGGGGCTGTACCTTAATTACGGCCACGGTCGCTTCCTTCTCACTCTTAGCCCTTTCCTCTCCCATCGTCGCCATAAGACCTATCTGTGTCAGTGCGACGTAAAGCAAATTGTAAAAAAAAGAAAGGTAGTTGCGCGTGACTGTTCATATTATGACGATAGACGCGAGATCTTCAGTTTTACGTGAAATCCGAACTACATAGACGTGACTTCACTTCAGAAATCTCTCATGTTGTATTAGGCAGGAGATCCTGGAATCGATCACTGATCAATCATTGGGATGTGTGTAGCGTATCTTCTTTTCTGATCGTTTATAATATCTGTACTATTGCAGTTAAAGGTAATGATGGTATTGCTTTTACGGTTTGGACATACACAGTAGTTGGGGGTGGGGTTGGGGGCGGAATTTTGTCCCGTAGGAGTTCTCTTACGTGCCGAAAAATCTACAGTCACGAGGCTGGCGTATGTCAGCACCTTCAAATACCACCGGACAGGCGAGAAAATATTTGTGTTCGAGTGCTCCGAAATCCATGAATGCATGAAGAAATGCGTAATTTAAACAGAAAAGAACACTGCAGCCATTTCCAGCGACCGTATTTGAGATATCACGCACTTCGGAGCACAACTACCTTTCTTGTAAGTCGACATCGACCACGCCAAATAGGGATCAGAAGGCCAGTGCTCTAACAACTGAGCCACTCACTCCAGCTAAGAAAACAGTTTATAGAGAATCTGCAGATCATTGATTGATTGATTGATTGATTGATTGATTGATTGATTGATTGATTGATTGATTGATTCTGTGAAGTTGGGATTTGGACTGAGAAAGAAGCATCTTTGACTGAAGATTAGGTACCATACTGATACCGATATTGTGGATGTACAGCTTATTCTAAAATTGCAATCGTCAGTGGCAGTGTCTGGAATGGAAACCTAGCCTATTTGGCGTGAAGCTACCATAATACATTTCTTCTCTTCCTCATCCCTAAATTTGATGGGTAACATGGGTGTCTTCCAAGCGTTTCCCTTCTTTGGTCAAAAGCTGGAAGTAACAAGAAGTGCGCTTGCCTTTAATTCTGCCTATAAATTGTACTCTAGGTCTTCCTTTGCTCCTTCTACCGTACAGTTTCCTTTCAAACAAGGTAGACACCAGTCAGAATAACAAAGCTACAGTGAGTTTCTCGCATCGGTTGTCCGGCAGGCACGCCCAGCTTATCTGTTTTCCGTTGACTCATCACTCCCCGCTCCGTGGCGTAGGAACAAGGACAGCGCTTCGCTCACTTTACCCGTGCATGGCATGAGATACAGAGTTAACAAAATAAGAATTAGAAAATTAGTACCTTGTATGGTTTCAATTTTAACATTTCCGTAGCCCGCCATGCTGAGTTCTTCGAAAGCCCGGCTTCTTGTCCAGGTCGTCTTAGGGATTTTGTAGGCGTATGTTGTAATCTTTCTGCGATTTCATTAAACTATTTCTCGCTAAGTACACGATTTTTAACACTTCAATCAATCAATCAATCAATCAATCAATCAATCAATCAATCAATCAATCAATCAATCAATCAATCACTACTGATCTGCATTTAGGGCAGTCGCCCAGGTGGCAGATTCCCTATCTGTTGTTTTCCTAGCCTTTTCTTAAATGATTGCAAAGAAATTGGAAATTTATTGAACATCTTCCTCGGTAAGTTATTCCAATCCCTAACTCCCCTTCCTGTAAAGGAATATTTGCCCCAATTCGTCCTCTTGAATTCCAACTTTATCTTCGTATTGTGATCTTTCCTACTTTTAAAGACACCACTCAAACTTATTCGTCTACTGATGTCCTCCCACGCCAACTCTCCACTGACAGCTCAGAACATACCACTTAGTCGAACAGCTCGTCTCCTTTCTCCCAAGTCTTCCCAGCCCAAACTTTGCAACATTTTTGTAACGCTACTCTTTTGTCAGAAATCGCCCAGAACAAATCGAGCTGCTTTTCTTTGGATTTTTTCCAGTTCTTGAATCAAGCAATCCTGGTGAGGGTCCCATACACTGGAACCATAGTCTAGTTGGGGTCTTACCAGAGACTTATATGCCCTCTCCTTTACATCCTTACTACAACCCCTAAATACCCTCATAACCATGTGCAGAGATCTGTACCCTTCATTTACAATCATATTTGTGCGATTACCCCAGTGAAGATCTTTCCTTATATTAATACCTAGGTATTTACAGTGATCCCCAAAGGGAACTTTCACCCCATCAACACGGTAATTAAAACTGAGAGGACATTTCTTATTTGTGAAACTCACAACCTGACTTTTAACCCCGTTTATCATCTGCAAAAAACCTTATCTGCCTTGAGGAATTCTCCTCTTATTTATTACAGGGACAGGTAAAGCTTCGCCTACTCTAATTCTCTGAGTTCTATTTTCTATAAAGAGAGCCACCCATTCAGTCACTCTTTTGTCAAGTCCAATTGCACTAATTTTTGCCAGTAGTCTCCCATGATCTACCCTATAAAATGCCTTACACAGGTCAATCGCGATACAGTCCAATTGACTTCCTGAATCCAATATATCTGTTATATCTTGCTGGAATCCTACAAGTTGCGCTTCAGTGGAATAACCTTTCCTAAACCCAAACTGCCTCTATCAAATCAGTTATTAATTTCGCAAACATGTCTTATATAATCAGAAAGATTGCTTTCCAAAAGCTTACATACAATGCATGTCAAACTGACTGGCCTGTAATTTTCAGCTTTATCTCTATCATCCTGTACCTATACATACTCTTCCATTTTTCGCTAAATTTTGTATGGCCGCCAATTATGCTTACTATCATGTTATCCTTAGCTGACTTCTTTGCTAGATTCAATTTCATCTTATCGAGTAAAGCACCTTTCCTCTCAATTTGTTTACGAGTTTCCGCCCGGTCGCTCTCTATGTGGACGACGTACACCTGGAAATTGTACTACAAATGGCCTAAGGACACGCCTGCAACACTCTGTTTTCACATAACTATCGTACATAAATACCCTTTCTTCTACCGTTCACATACATGGGGGCATTGTGAGAATTATACCTCGAAGAACACTTCACAACTCGAGAGCAGTTGGAGCGACAGATCAACACTTAATACCCGTTCTTAGCACGGACCTGAACCGCGAAGTGCGGGCATTCCCGTCCTTTCACTGCGCTGTGTAACGGGAAGTGATGAGTCAACGGGAGGCAGATAAGCTGGGCGCACCTGCCGGCCTACCGATGAGAGAAACTCACTCTATTTCTCCTCCTGTTTAAGGTTTCAACCAAGGTCCGTGTATCATTTACTCTTTTGAGAACGTTCTGCTTTGTGACTCTTGTCATTCCAAGGTCTTCTTAGGAGTCGATACCAGCACCCCATTTCAATCGCCTTGAGTTTCAATACTACCGCTTTTCGCAGGGTCCATGTTTCTGACTCATACCTTACGACACTCCGTACAAAAATACCCTCATAACCATCTGCAGAGATCTGTACCCTTTATTTACAATCCCATTGATGTGATTATGTGATGTTCGTCTGAAATCAAGATCTCCTTCCGTTTAAACTGTCAGAGAGCTCATCAACAGGGCCTATAATGAATTTCGTAAGTGACAACCGGAGTGGAACAGCACAGCTCGGTTGAGTGGCAGGTAGCATCCATCAGCTGGCTGTAATCTCCCTAGGAAAACTTGGGTTGCCCTCAATAGAGTTCGCACCAATCATTGCTACACAAGTGGGGTATGAGTGCGTCTGCGGTGAGAAGCAAATCATCCGGCATATCGCCACTGAATGCCTGAGATCTTACTTGGGGCCACTGGAAAATTTTGTGTGGACTCCAGTGCGACTATTCAGTGGTTGGACACTTTAGATTTAAATTTACGAACTCTCCATGAGTTTGTTTGATTGTTTAGTGTTTCCGTTTTCCTTTTTAAAAATCTGGAATATTTCTTTTGTATTTGTATGTAACTTATATAAAACACTGTGTACTAGACATAAGCTAAATAAATAAATAAATAAATAAATAAATAAATAAATAAATAAATAAATAAATAAATAAATAAATAAATAAATAAGTAAATAAATAAATAAACCAGAAAAACACGCAAGAATAAATTCATCCCTCCGCAAATGTTTGGCGTGAGGAAGGGCACCTGACCGTAAAACAAGACCAAATCCACATGTGCGACACATCATGGTGTGGAATAATAATAATAATAATAATAATAATAATAATAATAATAATAATAATAATAAGAAGAAGAAGAAGAAGAAGAAGAAGAAGAAGAAGCAGTGGAAGAAGAATAAATCTTGAGACCAGATCTATCTAATGTTGGAAGAGAGTGGCTTCACTGTTACAGTGGGCGTACTTTTTTTTTGCCAGGGCCCGTTAGCATTGCTCCGGATGTTGTTCGCCTTTAGGCTTATTGAACTAACCTGTTTGGAATTAGCACTAGTCCATAATTCCTGTGTTACCATTTAGAGTATACTTCCCCTGTAACGAATCTGTATTTAATTCCTTTGATTCGATGACTGTATTCCCATAGGCCATATTGTACTTCTAGCGGGCTATAGCTTCGCATGTTCAGATGTCATGACGGGTTATTTCTAACTCCTCCCTGCATGATCTGCATTCTAGATGGTTCTTTAATATCCCCATATTCTTCACAGGTGCATGTCCTGTGACGAGTGTTACGAAGATTCTTAACTGAGTTCTACTGCCCTTAAGTAGTATTTCAGTTTTTTATTGTTCTCTTTTTACATTGTCTTTTAATACATAGCTTCCCATGTTTGATACCTGTTGTTATTTTCCTCATTTTAAGGCTGGACCAGCTCCTGATGACTTCCCTAATGGGTCACTTGGGTACTCTAAGGGCTCGTTATGGACCTAATAAGCATTTTGCTGATCCTTGTCTAGCATGTTCGACAGGGTTTTCATGTCGCTAAATGCCCCCGTGACCAGGTACCCACAACAGATGGACATCAATCATACTGTTCTCCAAGGCATTCTTCTACCAGTTTAAGAAGTCAGATTGCTACTTAACCGTCTGAAAATTGAGAATCGTGTTTCGCTTTTGGAAGCTTTTCTATTGTCGTATGCGCTCTGTATAGTTGCTTATAAGTGAAAACTGTTAGTACAGCGTGGTACTAGCACCAGTCGTGGGTGCGATGAGTTGTTCTCTCTGCCAATCCAGTTCACTAGCCTCTCGCAGCCTAGCCGCTCCAGTAAATGCATGCATCCCTAACACAACAAGCAGTTACAAATTACAATCCCGTCAACATCATAAATAACTAGTTGAACAAAAGAAAATGTAATGGCTCTAAGAAAGACAGCAATTTGAGCAAAGTAATATCACAAAAACGACATTAGAGAAGATTCGAAGACGAAGGCGTTGATACAGAAACTTCAACGCCCTTCTTTCAAGGAGTACTGGTTTCTGAGGTGGAAGGATCCAGTGCTGTACTGGATGGTGATGCGGGTTCATTGGGGTCTAAAGGCATTCACTGTGAGTGAAACGGTAGATCCCGGCTCAGTCCGGTGATATTTGAAGATTCTCAAGTACGTCAGACTCATGTCGGTAGATGTACAGGCAGGTAAAAGATCTCCTGCGGGACAAAATTTTGACTCTGCGGCGTCTCCGAAAACGGTAGAGCTTAAAACTATTATTATTATTATTAATATTATTATTATCATACCGAGCGAGTTAGTTGTGCGGTTAGAGGCGCGCAGCTGTGAGCTTGCATTCGGGAGATAGTGGGTTTGTACCCCACTGTCGGCAGCCCGTAAGGTGGTTTTCCGCAGTTTCCCATTTTCACAACAGGCAAATGCTGCAGTTGTACATTAAGGCCATGGCCACTTCCTTCCTTCACACTCCTAGCCATTTCCTATCCCATCGTCGCCATAAGACCTATCTGTGTCGGTGCGACGTAAAGCAACTTGGAAAAAAGTCATTATGAATTACAGATACACTCTTTGGTATAGACAGTAAAAACGAACGGATGGGAAGATAGACTTTCTGTGTTCAATTTGTGTAATAATATTGTTATTGTGATATAGGTACAAATAGCTACAATTTTTTTGGATGCTAAGTTGGAAATGGCGACCAAAAACTTGAAGAATAGGATTCCAGCATTTTCTTCAGATGTTAGGCCTATATGGAAAAAAATAGGTAAGACTAAGTACAGGATGGCTGCTGTCTGAAACTGGACTCGAACCTTTGATCTACAAACGTGAAACCTGTTGCGCTTTAGTCTGTAGTCTTGCCGTTCGAGAAAAATCATGTAGAATTAAAGAAAATCAGAATCTCATGGTGGTGTTTTATTTGCCTAATATCCCTTACTTAAATATGTCATTAACACACGATAAAATTTGGAGAGTCGCTAATAATAATAATAATAATAATAATAATAATAATAATAATAATAATAATAATAATAATAATAATAATAAGATGAAGAAGAAGAAGAATAGGTAATCATCGTCATCATCACTTCTGTACGTGTATCTTGATTGGATGTTGAGAGTTCCATCGTGATTCACGGGCTTTCTTCTAGTGTAGAAACGAACGAGTTCAATGCCGTACAACTAGACAGTGAAGCGCGAAACCTAAGTAATGTCGTCGTTGGTTATCGCGTTAATACACATTCATTGTTTTCTTATGGTTGGAGACAGCCATCACCGGGCGAGTTGGCCGTGCGGTTAGGGGCGCATCAGCTGTGAGCTCGCATCCAGGAGATAGTGGGTTCGAACCCCACTGTCTGCAGCCATGAAGGTGGTTTTCCGTGCTTTCCCATTTTCACACCACTCAAATGCTAGGGCTGTACCTTAATTAAGGCCACGGCCGCTTCCTTCCCATTCCTAGGCCTTTCCTATGCTATATCTCCGTAAGACCTATCTGAGCGATGCGACGTAAAAGGAATAGCAAAAAAAAAAAAAGAGAGAGACAGCCATCGTGTGCCTACAAGCAGACAAGTTCGTCTTGCTTTCTGCACAAACAAAGCATGACGTGCTTACTCGACACGTAGCAGTTCATTACCTTGGTACTGTACTGTACTCATGGAGTGAAGCCAAAGATGAGCGTACGGACGGTAACGACGAGCTCATGTTCACTTGCTTGGTACTATAATAATAATAATAATAATAATAATAATAATAATAATAATAATATGTAGCCTCCGAAGAGGTCTGGTGCAGGTCATTTGAGTTGACGGCTTATAGGCGACCTGCGCGTCTGTGAGGATGAGGTCCTACCAATGATGTATTCTAATGCTGAAGACAAAACACACACCCACTCCCCGAGGCATGGGAATTAACTAATGAAGGTTGAAAGTCCCAACCCGGCCTGGAATCGAACCCTGGACCCCTCGAAGCAAAGGCCAACATGCTAACCATTTAGCCCTTGAGCGGAGTTAAGCAAAGCTGGGCGTACGAATGGTAAAGATGAGCTTATTCGGCACATAGCAGTTCGCTTCCTCGTATTGTACTCGCGGAGTAAAGCCGAAGATGAACGAACATACCAGTGGTGAAGACGTGCTTGGTCCGCCGGGAAGGACGTGGCTTCGATTCCCCGTCAGGAAGTCGGAACATTTAGAAACGAGATTTTCACTTCTGGAGAGGCACATGGCCCTGAAGTTTACTCAGTCCACACCAAAATTGAGTACCTGCAAATGGGACTGGACATTGAGCTAACCAATCCATCCTACGTAGGCCATCCAGAAATTAAGTCTCCCTATTTCTTTTCTTGTAAAGTAAACATATTTAACCGGGAAATATGAGCATCCGCGACAGATCTATGACGAAGCCATCATATACCGGCCGGACAAGTCCCGTCTGATGTCAGTAGCTTAGCAGCAATGGCTTGAAATGGTGGCTCGTATTAATTTTTTAATACTTATTTATTGTCGCTTTAACTTAGAAAGTCATATCGCGACATTCATAATTATACATAAAGGATAATTACATTGATTACATAGAGTTACAATTGCAAAAACAACAACAGTACATATTGATCAGATAGTGATTACATATCATTGAAAAGATTTGTTTCTCTAAAAAACTTAATGCTGTTTTTACACCGAGTATCTTTGTTCAAGATGTCACATACACTATTATTCTGGTTTAAATTATACAGTTGTCTTTGTTGATCGTATAGATGACTTTCTAGTAAAATGTGGTCAACAGTTTTTTCTTTTTTGACAGGTGTCACATATCGGCGGAGGTTTCTTAGAGAAGATATGTGATATGTGCATGAGTCAGTTTGCTATGGCCTATACGTATTCTAGTAATGAGCACTTGTTCTCGGCGCTGAAGGAATGAAACATCAAATTTATCTGTAAATCCACGCCTGATATGGAGTCTTGTGGGTTGTTCCCGTGTCCACTCAGATAGGCTAACCATTGTTATCGGATCTTTGTAGTAAGAAAAGGAGCAACATCGGTGTGAGGAATTGGAAAGTTTGGATCATGTACAGTAAGACGAGTTGCTTCTTTAGCTGATATGGCAGCTTGTTCATTGCCTTTTATTCCCTTATGTGAGGGGATCCATATTATGGTAACTTGCTGTCCTTTATTTTTCACAGTATTGTAAGTCTGCAGTGTGTCTTGGGCTAATGTATTTGAGGATGATGCATTTTGAATGAGTTTTACTGTTGATAAAGAATCACTAAGGATTAATGAAAGGTTCTTTTTGGGGGGAACTCTTCATGAATTCCATAGCTTTTAGGATAGCATACAGTTCACATGTGAATATGGAGCATGTAGCTGGTGGTGCATACTTCACTGTGTGATCAGGGTGGACAACAGCACAGCCGCTGCCATATTCGGTTTTTGAGCTATCAATGTATATAGGAGTGTGTCTGGGCAGACTTCCAAATTTTTCAGATAGCATTTGTTTAAATACGGTACTGTCTGTTGTTTCTTTATTGAACTCACTTAAATCTAATATTATTGGTGATGGTTCAGCTTTCCATGGAGGGAATGTGATGTCTTGTTTAGTTCTTGAAGCAATCGGGGGAACTGAAGAATTAATTTCCTGTACGTATTGCGTAAACCTAATGTGGAAGGGTATATGTCTCTTTTGTTGCGAGGAATAGGGTGGGAAAATATACTCGTGTGCTCTGGAGTGAGGAGAGGCCGCTATCTTCACTGCGTAGTTGATAGTCCGTTGTTTTCTGCGAGTCCGAAGCGGGGGTTCATTAGCTTCTATTAATAAACTTGAGATCGGGCTAGTTTTGAATGCTCCCAGGGCAATCCTGAGAGACGTGTATAATAGAACCATAATCCAGTTTGGTGCGAATTATAGATTTGTAAGTGCACATTAATACCTGAAGATCTGCTTCCCAGTTGTTAGCTGCCAATGATTTGAGTACATTAATTCGATGTAGGCAATCTTTTTTTTTTTTTACAGTTTTTAGATGAGAGTTGCATGTTAATTTTCTGTCAAAGGTCATTTCTAGTATTTTTATTTCATTTACTATCTCAATTTTATTTCCCTTGAGGTTCAATTCTGGGCAGTTACTATCACTCTTTTTGTTTGGAAAATAAGATGCATTTGGTTTTGGTTGAAGAAAAGGTAAAGCCTGTGTGTTTTCCCCATTTGGCAATATCTTCAAGAGAATTTTGTATAATTGTTTGGGTGGTTGACAGGTTGCGACCTCTGCAAAAAATAGTCATGTCATCAGCAAAGAGGCAAGTTTTTACAGGAGGGTTAACGCATGACGTGATGCCATTTATAGCTACTAAGAATAGTGTTACACTCAGAACTGAGCCTTGTGGGACATCATTTTCTAAACTAACTTCTCGGGATAGGACACCATTAGCTCGAACTTGAATGCGTCGGTCTTACAGGAAGTTATAGATAAAACTGATCATATTTCCCTTAATATTATGTTGCAGTAGAGTTTTAATAACGTGAGTTTTCCATACCATATCATACGCTTTATGAATATCTATGCAGACTGCAAGGAGATGTTGTCCGTAATGAAAGGCATCCAGGATTTCTGACTCTAATACTACTAAGGTGTCAGCTGTTGAGTGAAACTGTCGGAAGCCCCACTGTTCTGCAGCGAAGAAATGCTGTTGTTCTAGAACCCATTTTAGTCTTTTATTTATTATTTTTTCCATTAGTTTGCACATAGTGCAGGTTAGAGCTATTGGTCGATAGTTATCTGGTAACATGTGGTCGCAGCCAGGCTGAGGTATTGGAATTACTATAGCTTTCCTCCAAGCTACAGGAAAGACTTTCTGTGACCAAATGAAATTAAAATTTCAGTTAGGAATGCTAGGCCTTCAGGAGGAAGTTCTTTCAAGAAGTCATATATGATATCGTCAGGACCTGGGCTTGTACTTCGACAGCTACTGAGTTCAAGAAGTACTTCAGAAATACTGATATTATCGTTGTAGCATTGGTCAGCACTTAGATGGATGTGTGACTGTAAATCAGGACAAAATTCACGAGAAGATAAACATTCTTGTCCATAGCTGGAATCACGTGAAATTTTTGCAGAGTTCTCTGCTAATGCATTTGCAATATCGTGATGTGTAGTTGTAACTAATCCAGTCGTTTTATTGAGGGCTATGATACGTGAGGGTTTTTTAAGCTATCTTATTTTTCGTAGGTGTTCCCAAATTGTGTTTTGTGGGGTCTAATGAGACAGAGATGACACATACTTCGGCCAAGATGCTCGTTTACTCTCTTTTATGACTTTACGGGCTGCAGCACGACTTTCTTGGAACAGTAATTGGTTTTGCAAAGTGGGATGGCGTTTATACTTGTAGAATGCTTGGTTTTTCTTTTTTAATTGCATCTTTACAGGAATCATTCCACCAAGGAACTGATTTTCTGTAAGTTGTATTGTTGGTTCTTGGAACAGAATTTTCTGCGGCTTGAAGTATAATATTGGTGAATTCTCTTACAATATAGTCATTGTTGTAATTTTAGAAATGAGTAGGTGGTGGTAATCTGTATAACTCTGCCTTAATATTTTCTTCATTTCTTGCCAATTGCCATGTTTAGTATTCCATTTATTTGGGCTTACACTTGGGTGGGGCTTGTTGTTTCCATTTATTATGATAGGAAAATGATCACTTCCGAAGAGGGTTTTGCTAGCTGATGATGTATATATCGTTGCTGCATCTGGAGTGCTTAGACACAGATCTATAGTACTAAAAGTTCCATGCTGGATATCATAGTGCGTAGGACCATTCGAGTCTATTAGGATCAAATTTTCAGAATCTAGCAACGATTCAATTATCCTTCCTCTTGTGTTAGTGTAGAGACAGTTCCATAGGATGTTATGGGAGTTGAAATCTCCTAAGAGGAGGAATGGTTTAGGAAGTTGATTTATCAGATCTACTAATTCATTTAAATCCATGTTCTGGCTGCTGGGCAAATAAATATTACACATGCACAGGGAAAATGTTAGAAAGACGGTAACTGCTACTGCTTCCAAATTGGTTTTCAGTGGTATTTCTTATTTGGGAACATTGTCACGAATGTAAGTAGCAACCCCTCCACTTGCATGAATGGGATTGTTGCGGTTTTTGTGATATGCTGTGAAATGTCTCATATTAGCTACGTAGTTATCTCGAGAATTAGTTTCTTGTAAGCAAATTATTTCGGGTTGGTGTTCATTAATAAGTTGTTGTAGATATTCGTATTGAGGGCAATATCCGTTCATTTTCCATTACAGTATCGAAGAATTCATGATGACTTTCAAGAGATGTATTTACTAGATTTGATCCTTATCAGTTATTGGGATTGTCTGGTCTGGGGCAGACCTATTGCTTTCTCCGTTTATGGCAGTAAGCAGTTTCTTTAAGTCTGGTACTCTGGTTTTTAATTTTTTTGTCCTGATAGTAGGGGTGTAGTTTATGCAGGGTCTCGATGAGATCTTCAACATGGAAAGTATAAGATAATGCAATAGGTAAGATATTTGTTCCTGATGTTCCAGTAGTATTTTCATATAAACTTTTGAGTTGTATGAAATTAAGAATAAAATTTGAGGAATTAGCTTCTATTACTTCCTTAACAGGAAGTAGTTGTTCTTCAAGACTGAGGGGATTTAATACCATTAGTTTCTTCTTAGGCTGTTTAAAGTCTTGGGTTTTATGTGATCCTAGAACAGGAAATTCATCATCTGTTTTATCATATCCCGAGATAGAAGAATTATCTAAGAAGGAATTATTATCAGCCTTGGAAGTGTTATTTGAAGAGTCACTTGAAAGCAGGGGTCGTTTCATTCCTTGAGGTTTAGTTATGAGCGATTCTTTATTTGCTTCATATATTGCGACTGAAGTGTTCATGTTCAAGGAGATGTCCTGTTCAGGAAGGTTTCTAGAGGAAGATGATGTGTCATTAGAATATTCAATAATTTGCTGAGGGTCAGTAGTTGGCTGAGGATTCATAGTTGCATTTGCTGGGTTGGAAGTGTCCTCCAAGGTAGTGAGGGACATACTCGGGCCAGGTGGCCTTCTTCTTTGCAAATAAAACAGGTGGGAACGTCTGACGAAGTGTAGATCCAATAATTGGTTCCTTCAAAACATATTTGTAGTGCATTCGGTAGTTTATTGAAATCGTCAGGTTTAACATATAGTTGTCGGCGGAAGCTAAGAATGTGTGTGAATCCCGGGATATTAATTCCAGCCTTTAGGCTGGATATAGATGACATTGGTTTGATACCCAGTTGTTGTAAGTGTTCTTCAATGACTGTGTTGGGTAAAATAGGACATACATTGGATAATATCACTCTCTTGTTTGCGACAATTAACGGTCTGAGAGTGAGATCAATATTATTGATTCTAATTATAGGGTGACTGAGTGACAATTCCTGAACAATTTTTGTGTTCGATAGGAATATGCAAATTCTTGAGTTTGAAACGAGATATATAACGTATGTTATCTAGATCTGTTATTTTTCCTACAGCAAGGACGTAGTCTCTTATTGGGATTCCGTCGTGAGCATCAATAATAATAGCTTGTTCTTTTTTTGGTGTTAACTGCATTACAGAAGCATAACTTATCTGAGACTGCTTAGGTACATTATGGGTAGAACTGTCGGTAAGGTTATGTACGGACTGATTTCCTTGGTAAGAAGCAATTTCTTTGAGGGTGGAAGGCTTTGAAGCCTCCCTGAATTACGATGTTCAACTGTTGATTATTGATATCCTAACGGTTTTTACACGTAGAACAGAAAATAATCAATTTCACTCTAATTAAATAAAATTATGTCGAGTCCAGTCCTCGAAGTTTACACTGAGTGGAAATACTCACATTTAGTCCAGTATTTGTATTGAGAAAGGACTTGAAGTATGTTTATTTAGATTAAAACTGGCTTGCATCAATAACACGTTTGTACTCATTCACTCGTATTCTTTCTCCCACCACCTGCGAGGTTCGGTAATTGCGATGGGCCATTCAAAACAAGAGGCGTGGAATGCCCAGTCTAGATGTGCTGTTCCATGGCAATGCTCAACCACATACGGCTCAACGCTCAGCAACTGTTTTGCAGGAGTTCGGCTGGGAGGTGTTTGATCATCTACCGTATAGTCCTGACTTGCTCCCAGTGATTTTAATATTTTGTTGCACCTCAAGCAATTCGCGTTCTCCGGTCAGCATTTTCACACGGACGAAGAGCTGAAGACGAATATCACACGCTGGTTCCATTCCCAGGCGGCAGACTGCTAAGACACCGGTTTACAAAAGTTGATCCCACGGTATGAAAGTGTCTCAATTCTGGTGGTGATTATGTCGAAAAATAGCTCCAATATTGCTATATCGGCTGCCAATAAACCTTTTCATGTAACTATGTTGTCTTTTTTTTCAAAGGGAAACTTGATTTCTTGAGGGCCCTTGTACTTACAGTGCCTGTACGAGATTGCTTTGTTCTGCTAACTGACGGTTGTTGTAAAAACTAAACACAAGTAAAAGAGTGCTCGGATCCCTAGGTAAATGTTTTTAGGGATATGAATAAACTGAGGATACGTGAGGCAGGCAGGCAGGGAAGATCCAGATTGAAGGATCTGACATTAACTACTTGGAGGGAGGATAAGATCCCCACAAACACACAAACCGTGAGGTTTTTTGAGTGAAAAGCCTTGGAGCGAAGTATGATTATGATGTCCTTGCCGTAGACGGTAACGTAATTTCGTATGGCTGTTTCTAGCCTGTGCAGCCTATACAGTCGGCGGTAATTTCATTCTAGGATTAACATAAGGCAGTCCGGTCCCGCGGTGTAGGGGGCAACACGTCAGCCTGTTACCCGGTGGCCCCGGGTTGCATTCCCGGCTGGGTCGGGGTTTTTTAATTGTAAATGATTAATATTCCTGGCCTTGGGACTAGGTGTTTGTGTCGTCCTTAACGTTCCTTTCCGCACATTCAACACTCTACACTTCCTCCATTCGAATTACACGCAGGTTCATATCACATGGTGCAAGTAGGCAAAAGATCTCTATAGGTCGACGCCCCGAACAAATAGCATTAACAAAAAAACATGAGGTAAGATTATATATTCTGTCAAAACTCGAGACACTTAAGGTATGGTGACACTTCCAGACATTGCATTGACGCGATCCTATCAAGGAATTTGATAAGATTCGTCACAGGATCCTCTAAGCTGATGTGGATTTATCAGCGTTCGATGAAACTGATACCTGATGAAGTAGGGTAAGAAACAGGCCAAGTAGGTTCTACAAACATCGGTTCACAAGTGAATTAGTTTGAGATGGCTCATATCGAGTAATGTGACCGGATCAATCCTTGACCCAAGTTCTCCACGTTGAACTCGGACAAAGTATGTAGTATTTTTGAAATGTGAAAGTCACCGTCCAATAGTGCGGATTCCACGTAAAATCGGAGGTATCCCTTAAAACTAGCAAGCTTATTATTATTATTATTATTATTATTATTATTATTATTATTATTATTATTATTATTATTATTATTATTACACTTGACTCTCGTATGATCACCACAACTGCCAGTGACCGACTGCTTTCATTTTATAATATCTGCAGAAGAACTGTCACCTATTATATGAACCTTAAATTTTCTTACACGGGAAGGGCGCGAACCGGGGAATCACGGATCTCTCGTAAATTTTGCATGCACGTTAAATGAGCCAAGAATAACGCAACTGCCAAAACATTTCTTTCGGAAATTAACTCTTGCAACCTACAGAAAGTTCGCACGCTTGAATTGGCGCGCCTGGTTACGCGTGGTGGGATCGCTCGTCGAGGGAGCGTGCCACTCACCTCTTTATTCCGTTATGAATTGCGTAGCACGTCATTAAAATGATCTAGCGGTATTAAGAGAAGACATTTAATTCCTGCGTTGATCGTGCGTCAGTAAAGGCAATAGAATAAAATTGTTATAGTGAAAATAATTTGTATCAAGTAGCCTACAAGGGACGCTATGCACGAAAGCAAGTTACTCCTTATAGCTCCTGCAACAATGATGCTCGTGCTAGAAATGTTGAAAGCACATGGCGGTTGTTGATTGCCATTATACAAACAACTACTAGTCCCATACAACGACTATAAGCGTATGTCAGCGTGGCCTCAAATCAGCTGTTGGACAGTGCGAGTTGCGGGTAGGGCCTGCGTAGCCGAGCGCGCTGATTCAAACATACGAATTTTAAAGCTTTCTGTAGGTCGTACGAGTTAATTTCCGAATGAAGTATTTTGCCCATTGTGTTATTCTTGGTTCATTTAACGTGTGTGCGAAATTTACGCAAGATCGGCGATTCCTCGGTACACTGTTGTGTTGTATTGTATTGTATTGTATTGTTAGATGCACCTCTTCTTAGATCTGAGTTCTAAGGGTAGGCTCAACAAGAATGCAATCTCTAGGACGTAGTTTCCGCCCTTGAATGCAGTTATGTTGATAGAACTCGCTTGAGATGTAAGCTGACTTCATTTTTACTGGAGTCGACAGTGAAGCAGTACTGAAGGTAGCACTACCCTGAGTTTCATGCAGGATTTTCCTGGTATCAAACTGATATTCGCGTAGAGCTTAGCTTGTCTTACTAAACTGCATGTTATCTTATCGACACGTCACCTGGCAAAAATGTGCTATCTGTGTGCAAACCTGGCCAGCGTAGTCTTCATGTAGGGCCAGGATAGCAAGTATATGTTCTAATGTCACATATATATCCACACCCTCCAGCCCTCATGGAGGACCAAGAGATGCAAAAGTGTTTTAATCCAACCTGCCCAATAATAATAATAATAATAATAATAATAATAATAATAATAATAATAATAATAATAATAATAATAATAATAATAATAATAATAATAATAATAATAAGAAGAAGAAGAAGAAGAAGAAGAAGTGAAATATCTCCATCATCATCATCATCATCATATTAATAATAATAATAATAATTCAAAACATCACCTGCACTTGCAGGTTGCCACTACAGACAAGGAAAAACATTCGGATCGAGTAGGGGTATTTCAGTCGCCTTGACAAAGAATACTGCAATGTATTCGAAACGTCGGCAAACTGTACGTGATGTACAGACAACTACAACACGGTTCAACCTGGAAATTAAACTGAATAAATCATTCAAATAGAAAATCAAAAAGCGAAATTGTGTCATCTTAGAAGACTCACGTAAACAATATAAATAATCATTTGGTAACAATCTCCTACATTCTATCAGCTTAACAAGAACATAACATTTATCTATCCGTTACACTTGCTATTACTGTACCCCCTGTGGGTGGGGGACGCAGACGAAGAATACACCCATGGTATCCCGGTTTGTCGTAAGAGGCGACTAAAAGGGGCGACCAAGGGATGATTGAATTAGCACCATGAAACTACTTGTGATTAGCACCATCACGCGAGGAACACCCTGGGTGGCCTTTACATGCGAGTAGTACCACTATGTTAGGTACACAATAGGTTTGTGATTAGTAACAACAGAGAGCGGTTGACTGTGTTTTTAGTCTACAGTACCTGTGATTAGTACACCTATGTGAGGTGCACCATGGGTTTTCGTTGCCTACGAGTGGCGTCATTATGTGAGAAACACCATAGGTCTGTGTTACCTGTATCACGTACAATACATGTGAGTAGTACCATAGTGTTTGGAACACCGTGAGTTTACCGTACCTTTGATTAGTACCGCAACTTGAGAAATACCATAGTTCCACTTTACTAGCGATAAGTACCATTATGAAGGACCGTTGACCTTGATTTTGAACCCCTTTGGACAAGAAACGTCATCGATTGAGGATTGTGCTTTGGAAACAGTCCCTTGGTCAGTAATACTATTGCTTTACGCTAGTTTCTGCGAAGGTGAGGCATTGCGGGTCGGATCCACTGACTGTTTTAAATTCATATCCATCAGTTCATTCTTCATCATCACGTTTTGAATTCTGGTCAGTGGATGAATTTTGGGCATTTAAATTGTCATTGCATTTCGTCTGATTTCGTACCATTAGGGGCCGATAACCTAGATGTTAGGCCCCTTTAAACAACAAGCATCATTATCATCATGCTATTACTGAACGCCTTCTACATAAATGTGATTTTGGTGAATGAATAATGAACCCGTGATAACTTTGTTGGGCTGATGACGTAGATGCTAGGCCCCTTTAAACAACAAACATCATACCTTTGTTGACTAGCTCCATGTGTTTCGTCGGGAGACCAGACTGCTTCCATGTTTCAATAAAATGGCGAGACACGAAGCAACATGTTCCCAACATCAAACCAATCACGTTTATTTGCTTATTTTTTGTTTTAATCTGCTTTACGTCGTACGAACACAGACAGGT
Organism: Anabrus simplex; assembly: GCF_040414725.1. Taxonomy (NCBI): domain Eukaryota; kingdom Metazoa; phylum Arthropoda; class Insecta; order Orthoptera; family Tettigoniidae; genus Anabrus; species Anabrus simplex. The sequence goes on from NC_090266.1 coordinate 50,895,919, forward strand.
CTTATAGCGACGTTCGGATAATAAAGAGCTAGGAGTGGAAAGGAAGCTGTCTTGGCCTTAATCAAGGTACAGCCCCAGCATTTGGCTGTATCCCCCCGACCCAAAGTCTCATGCTCCAGGACACTGCCCTTGAGGTGGTGCAGGTGGAATCTCTCGCTGAGTCCGAGGGAGAAACCAACCCTGGAGGGTAAACAGATTAAGAAATAAGATTATTATTACTTAATTTATGTATGCATTTATTTATTTATGTATGTATTTTTATTTATTTATTTATTTATTTATTTATTTATTTATTTATTTATTTATTTATTTATTTATTTATTTATTTATTTATTTATTTATTTATTTAATGTGCCGTTTACTAGCCTGTTGCAGCTCTTCGAAAGTAGACTCTCTGCTGAGGAGAGAATTCTAGAGAGAAAGTGAGTGTTATAGTGGTAGACGGTAGTTAAATTAATCAACGATAACCTACGTCACTTGGCTATTTATACCATTAGTTTCACGTACTTACCAATTGAGAACCTTAGTTACAAAAGTTATCAAATCAAAAAAATCAAAATTGAGATGATGATGATGATGATGATGATGATGATGATAACATGGAAGAAAACGTGGAAGAAAATATCATCAAAACGGCCCAAATCCATGTCAAGCACGGCGTTAAAACTCGCCAGTGAAACACCATTTCCGGGAAAATTGACCATTAGAAACAGAACACTCCTTTTTATTTGCATCGTTGCTTTCGATGCTTTCATTTAATATTATGTAAGTAATCTGTACCTTCGCTGTAAATAACTTAAATTTGATCATTGTTTATTTAAAAACAGTTTTCTGATTACTGCAGTGAGATGTATGACTTTCAGATGGAAGTATTTAGACTTTCAGTGCCAAAAAGCACCAAACCCATCATTTTTCATTGCATGTTTCATAAATTGCAAAGGCTTTAACAGAAATAATTTGTATCCACTCCAGTCTTCCCAACCTAGCATAGCAGGTGAGGCCGCCTGGGCGATAAAGTGGCGAGGCACGAAGCAACATGTCCGCAACATCAAACCATCTGAACTATCTGAACAAAATACAAGTGCCAACATGAATTTTCAGTTGGTATGCCTTCCATCATCATCTGAACTATCTGAACAAAATACAAGTGCCAACATGAATTTTCAGTTGGTATGCCTTCCATCATCATCTGAACTATCTGAACAAAATACTCTGACCGTTTTTCCTCTCTCCCGTAAAATTTTACTTTTGCATTTGGTATTTTTGGAAATATTTTGTAACTGTTAGGTTCTTCAGTCTGCCGAAAACTTTGAATATTGCATTTATAATCTACCTGAAAAAGAAAACATATGGTAACTGTATTATACTTGAACTTAACTAGAATGACATGGTTCGTTCTTCAAGGAATATCACAAGGTTCTTTCAAATCTTACTCAAATATTTAGAAATGCATAAACATTTAGGTTTATTTATGTTTTACCGAGTGAGTTGGCCTTGCGTTAAGGGACACGCAGCTATTAGCTTGCATTCGGGAGGTAGTGGGTTCGAACCCCATGGTCGGTAGGCTTGAGGATGGTTTTCTGTGGTCTCCAATTTTCACACCAGGCACCTTAATTAAGCCCACAGTCTCTTCCATCCCACTTCCTAGCCCTTTCCTATCCCATCGCCGCCATAAGAACTATTTGTGTCGAAGCGACGTAAAGCAACTTGTAAACATATATTTCTGTTTAAATACTTAGGAACATGAAATCTTGAACATACCTTATTGAAGTCCTCTTTCCTATCCACTCTAGCATATAGAATGCGATAGTGTGGTTTGATAGAATCTGATTATGTTCTTTCATGTCATTCCATTTTAATTAAGTTGTCCCTTTTTCAAGTCCAATACTGTTACCCTATGTCTTCTTTTTTAGGTAGTTGATAAATTTATTACTCAAAATTAGTTTTGGCAGACTGAAAAACCTGTCAGTTTTAAATTAACTGAATCCAAACTGAAAAGATATGGCTTCAGATATTACAAAATTTTGGAAATAAGCTTCACAGTTGTGTTATTGAAGTGTTAGATCTCTTACGTTTAATTGTAGCCTAATTAATCGTAGATTGGAACTTGAAATGTATTCGTGGACGTTAAGTGTCCTATTATTTGCCTTCTCTGTGTATTGAGTGATAAGAGAAGAAATTGTCTTCCTAGTTCTCTTACGGTACGCATTTCTGTGGAGACGAGTGTGTGATTTCGTGTCAAGTCCTGATATAGTAATAAAAATGTTGAAGGAAGGTACATCTTAAGGAAACCAGATCATACAATATATATAATAACTTGTCCTGACTGACTGACTGACTGACTGACTGACTGACTGACTGACTGACTGACTGACTGACTGACTGACTGACTGACTGACTGACTGACTGACTGACTGACTGACTGACTGACTGACTGACTGACTGACTGACTGACTGACTGACTGACTGACTGACTGACTGACTGACTGACTGACTGACTGACTGACTGACTGACTGACTGACTGACTGACTGACTGACTGACTGACTGACTGACTGACTGACTGACTGACTGACTGACTGACTGACTGACTGACTGACTGACTGACTGACTGACTGACTGACTGACTGACTGACTGACTGACTGACTGACTGACTGACTGACTGACTGACTGACTGACTGACTGACTGACTGACTGACTGACTGACTGACTGACTGACTGACTGACTGACTGACTGACTGACTGACTGACTGACTGACTGACTGACTGACTGACTGACTGACTGACTGACTGACTGACTGACTGACTGACTGACTGACTGACTGACTGACTGACTGACTGACTGACTGACTGACTGACTGACTGACTGACTGACTGACTGACTGACTGACTGACTGACTGACTGACTGACTGACTGACTGACTGACTGACTGACTGACTGACTGACTGACTGACTGACTGACTGACTGACTGACTGACTGACTGACTGACTGACTGACTGACTGACTGACTGACTGACTGACTGACTGACTGACTGACTGACTGACTGACTGACTGACTGACTGACTGACTGACTGACTGACTGACTGACTGACTGACTGACTGACTGACTGACTGACTGACTGACTGACTGACTGACTGACTGACTGACTGACTGACTGACTGACTGACTGACTGACTGACTGACTGACTGACTGACTGACTGACTGACTGACTGACTGACTGACTGACTGACTGACTGACTGACTGACTGACTGACTGACTGACTGACTGACTGACTGACTGACTGACTGACTGACTGACTGACTGACTGACTGACTGACTGACTGACTGACTGACTGACTGACTGACTGACTGACTGACTGACTGACTGACTGACTGACTGACTGACTGACTGACTGACTGACTGACTGACTGACTGACTGACTGACTGACTGACTGACTGACTGACTGACTGACTGACTGACTGACTGACTGACTGACTGACTGACTGACTGACTGACTGACTGACTGACTGACTGACTGACTGACTGACTGACTGACTGACTGACTGACTGACTGACTGACTGACTGACTGACTGACTGACTGACTGACTGACTGACTGACTGACTGACTGACTGACTGACTGACTGACTGACTGACTGACTGACTGACTGACTGACTGACTGACTGACTGACTGACTGACTGACTGACTGACTGACTGACTGACTGACTGACTGACTGACTGACTGACTGACTGACTGACTGACTGACTGACTGACTGACTGACTGACTGACTGACTGACTGACTGACTGACTGACTGACTGACTGACTGACTGACTGACTGACTGACTGACTGACTGACTGACTGACTGACTGACTGACTGACTGACTGACTGACTGACTGACTGACTGACTGACTGACTGACTGACTGACTGACTGACTGACTGACTGACTGACTGACTGACTGACTGACTGACTGACTGACTGACTGACTGACTGACTGACTGACTGACTGACTGACTGACTGACTGACTGACTGACTGACTGACTGACTGACTGACTGACTGACTGACTGACTGACTGAAGCCGAGCCGAAACTACTGGACATAAAGAAATGAAATTTTGGGGATACATTCATATTAAGATGTAGGTGCTCGCTAAGAGAGAATTTTTGGATATTCCGTCGCTAAGGGGGTGAAAAGGGGGGTGAAACTTTAAAATGATGTATCTATATCTCAAAACTTTAAAAGTTTACAGATGTAAAAATTGGTATTTAGAATCTTCTTTAAAAATAAAGAAACACGTATTTTTTTGTTTTCAGAAAATCCCAATAGGAGGGGTGAAAAGGGTGAAAAGGGTGAAAAGGGGGTTGAATGCCTTTAATCAGGATACCGGTACTTATATCTCAGAAACTGAAGATATTACAGACCTGGTACGTTTGATCTATTTTAAAAATAAAGAAACATGTACTTTTTGTTTCTGGAAAATCCAATTAATGGGAGGGTGAAAAGGGGGGTGAATTTTTAAAATGAGTGTATCCATATCTCAAAACTTGAAAAGTTTACAGATGTAAAAATTGGTATTTAGAGTCTCCTTTAAAAATAAAGAAACACGTATTTTTTTGTTTTTGGAGAATCCCAAAAGGAGGGGTGAAAAAGGGTGAAAAATGGGTTGAATGCCTTTAATGAGGATACTTATATCTAAGAAAATGAAGATATTACAGACCTGAAAAATGGTATTTGGGATTTCATTTCAAAATAAAGAAACACGTATTTTTTTGTTTTTGGAAAATCCAATTAATGGGGGTTAAACAGGAGTGACAAACTGGGGTGAATTTTTAGAAAGACTATATCTACAGTATATCCCAGAAACGTAAAATGTTATAGACATAAAAATTGGTATTTGGAATCTCCTATAAAAGTGAAGAAAGACAGGTGATTTGTTTTTGGAACCTCCAATTAAGGGGAACTAAAATGCGGGTGAAATTTTAAAATGAGCATTTCTACAGTATATCTCAAAAATTTAAAATTTTACCGAAGTGAAAAACGGCGTCTCTTATCTCTATAAAAATAGAGAAACATGTATTTTTTGTTTTGTGAAATGCCACTTCGGGGGGGGGGGGTAAAAGTGATTGAAAATGGTGTTGAATTCTTTTAATTAGGATACTGATATCTCAAATACTGAAGATATTACAGACGAGAAATTTGGTACTTGTAATTTCCCTTAAAAATAAAGAAATACGTATTTTTTGTTTTCAGAAATCCACTTAAAGTTGGAGGGGGGGGGTGAAATTGAAAATGTTGAATTATTTGTATGAAGATACTATTATCTGAAAAACGTTTTTGCAGACGTGAACATTGGTATGTGGAATCTGCTTTAAAAGTAAATAAACATGTATTCTCGGAAAATCCAATGAATGGAGAGGGGGGGGGGGTGAGAAATAATTGAAAAATTAATTGAATTAATTGTATGAGGATACTTACATTTCATAAAAACTAAAGTTGTTACAGACGTGAAAATTGGTATTCAGATCTCCTTTAAAAGCAAGGAACAACGTGTTTTGGGGGAAAATTATCTTGGGGGATGGGGCTGAAAAGGAGTTGAGTTCCTTTTATGAGGACACATGTCTCAAACACTGAAGATGTTAGAGACATGATAATTGGTATTTAGAAGATCCTTTACTATTAAAGAAACACGTGCTTTTTGCCGGAAAATTCACATAACGGGGGTGGAGGGCTGAAATGAAAGGAAGTAAAAAAGTGAATTCTTTTTATGGTGATACTTATATCTCAAAACTGTAGGTAACATACTTGAACATTGGTATTTGGAATCTCCTTTAAACATAAAGAAACACGCCTTTGGGGGGGGGGGGGGTGAGAATTGGGGATAAATCAACTTAACAGCGATGGGGTGAAAAAAGAGTTGAGACCAATTTATTTTACTGTTCATAATGTACTTATTCTGATCATAAAGTGATCATTTTTAATCTTTCCTGGGTTTGTTTTCAAGGGCCATCTTTTCCTTTGGAGAACTTAAATTTAGATTACAGTAGATTCTCCTGGCATATAAAAAAAAATTAATACATTTGAAATCAAACGAGAGGAATGAGATTGACCGTGCAATTATTCACCTCTATAATAAGGTCAATAACGCACAGAAGTATATCATTCGTATCGCCAGAAATCTCGCGCACTTGCCTACGCGCAACAATGGTGCTGGTCACATTGTCATCAACTCATCAATGGCAATGGCAGCCAGATGTAATTTACCGCCAAGTAACGGTCTTGCATCATGCTGTGAGGTCCAGAACATCAATAATAATAATAATAATAATAATAATAATAATAATAATAATAATAATAATAATAATAATAATTATAATAATAATAATCTAAATTCAACTTATATCACCCACTCTAGTACTAATAATAATAATAATAATAATAATAATAATAATAATAATAATAATAATAATAATAATGTTCTGGACCGTCGTCAAAATGTGCGGACCGAGCTGGAAACGGGTCCTGGCCGGGTAATGACTACGACTGCAGTCCGGCCGCTGGTTCAGTGCCGCCAAGACACCCAAGACGACACGACGCCGGATCTCCTCAAGGATTTGATCCATATTAAAAATGCTTATAGGAAAATATGGCAAAGATTGAGGGACCCAATTGACCGGGTGGAATACCTGGACTTAGCCCGGGAAGTACGAAATCGGTTGCTGGAAAAAAACTGGAGGAATTTTGCCGTAATCTCTCAGAAAATTAGTCAGATCACGAATTTTGGCGGATTCTCTCAGAAAAGGAGTAAGATCGCGAATTTCGGCGGATTATATATAAAACGTTAAGCATGCAATTATAATTTTCATTATAATACCGTAGCGAAGTACGGGTATCTTGCTAGTCTATGTATATAAAATAACTTGTACTGACTGATTGACTGACGGATTCATCATCACCGAGCTAAAACTAATATACATAAAGAAATGAAATTTTGAGGATACATTTATATTACAATGTAGGTGCTCGCTAAGGGAGGATTTTTGTATATTCCGTCACTAAGGAGGTGAAATGGGGAGTGAATTTTTAAAATATGTGTATCTATATCTTACAAGTTTGAAAGTTTACAGATGTAAAAATTGATATTTAGAATCTCCTTAAAAAATAAAGAAATATTTATTTTTTTTTGTTTTCGGAAAATCCCAATAGGAGGGGTGAAAAAGGGTGAATAATGGGCTGAATGCCTTGAGGATACTTATATCTCAGAAACTGAAGACATTACAGACCTGAAAATTGGTATTTTGAATCTCCTTTAAAAATAAAGAAACGCGTACTTTTTGTTTTTGGAGAATCCAATTAATGGGGGTTAAACAGGAGTGACAAATGGGTTAATTTTTAGAAATTTTTAAAATTAGTATATCTGTATCTGAAAACTTTAAAAGTTCAAGATGTAAAAATTGGTACTTAGAACCTTCTTTCAAAATAAAGAAGCACGTATCTTTTATTGCTAAGGGGGTGAGAAAGGGGGTGAAATTTTTAAATAAGGATATCTATATCTCAAAAGCTCAAAAGTTTACAGACGTAAAACTTGGTACTTGGAATCTCCTGTAAAAGTATAGACACGTCGATATTTTTTTCGGAAAATCCACGTAAGGGGAACAAAAATAGGGGATGAATTTTTAGAATGAGCATATCTACAGTATATCTCAAAAACTCAACATGTTACCGAAGTGAAAATTTGTATTTTTAATCCCTTTCAAAAATAAGAAACACGTATAATTTTGTTTTCGGAGAAACCACTTGGCGGGGGGGAGAGGGGCGGGTAGAAAAAGTGGGTTGAATTCTTTGTATTAGGATACTGATATCTCAAAACTGAAGACGTTACAGACATAAAAATTGGTAATTGGAACCTTATAAAGAAATGCATATTTTTTTGTTTTCGGAAAATGCACATAGGCGGCGTAAAAAATTGAAAATTAGTTAATTTATTTGTATGAGTCTACTTATACCTCAAAAACTATAGAAGTTGCAGATATGAAAATTGGTGTTTGGAATCCTCCTTAAAAGTAAAGTAACACATATTCCTTTATGAAAGCTAAATTTGATACAGACGTGAACATTGGTATTTGGAATCTTCTTTAAAATAAAGAAACGCGCATTTTAGGGGGAAAATAAACTTTGGGGAGAGGAGTGAAAAGGAATTGAATTCCTTTTATGAGGAAACATATCCTGAAAACTGAAGATGTTACAGTCGTGATAATTAGTATTTAGAAGCTCCATTATAAATAAACACTATTTTTTGTTTTCGGAAAATTCACTTAAGGAGGGAGGATGAAAGGTAGTGAAAAAATTGAATTATTTTAATGTGGATACTTATATCTCAAAAACTGGTGGTTACAGACGTGAGAACTAGTATTTGGAATCTCCTTTAAATATACACACGCATTTTGAGCGGGGGGAATCAACGTAACGGGGGTGGGGTAAAAAAGGACTTGAATTCTTTTTGTGAGGATACTTAAATCTCAAAAAAAAGATGTTACAGACGTGAAAATTGGTATTTGGAATCTCCTATGAAAATGAAGGAACGCGTCTTCTTTTGTTTTTGGAAATCCACTTACGAAGGGGAAAGAATTGAATTATTCGTATGAGGATACTTATATCTCTAAAAGATAAAGATGTTACAGACGTGAAACTTGGTATTTGGAATCTCCTTTAAGAAACACGTATTTTTTGTTTGTTTTCGGAAACCAACTTGGGGGGCAGGGGTGAAAATAAGTAAAGAAGGAGTTGAATTTTGTTTAAGAGGATACTTATATCTCAGAAACTGAAGATGGTACAGACGTGAAAGTTGGTATTTTGAATCTCCTTTAAAAATAAAGAAACACATATTTGTTTTCGGAAAGTCCACTTAAAGGGAGATAGGGTGGAAAAAAGGGAAAAAGAAGTTGAATTCATGTTATGGGGATACCTATATCTCAAAAATTGAAGATGTTACAGACGTGAAAGTTGGTACTGTATTTTCAATCTCCTTTAAAAAATAAAGAAACGCGTACTTTTTGTTTTCGAAAAATCCACTTAAGGAGTTGAAAAGAATTGAAAAAGTGGATGAATTTTGAAAATGAGTACCGGTATATATACATTATATGTAAAAAAATTAACATGTTCCAGACATGAAACTTGCCAACGGCAGTAGCCGTGTTGAAACACCGGATCCCGTGAGATCTCCGAAGTTAAGCAACATTGGGCGTGGTCAGGAGTTGGATGGGTTGCCACGCGCTGTTGGTGGGGGCTAAGGGAATGGAGGAGCGGAAAGGAACTGGCCACCCTACCGCACGTAAACTCCGGCTCAGGAACACCTCTGCGAAGGTTCGGACCTGCCTTCGGGCAGAATAACCCTTACCTTAGACATGAAACTTGGTATTTGGAAAGCCCTTTAAAAATACAGGAACGCGTACTTTTTGTTTTCGGAAAAGGCACTTAACGGGGGGTGAAAAGAAGTGAAAAAGAAGTGAATAATATTTAATGAGGATACTTATATCTCACAAACTGATGATGTTACAGACGCGAAAATTAGTATTTGGAATCTCCTTTAAAACTAAAGGAACATGTATTTATTTTTGTTTTCGGGATATGGGAAGGACTGATAAAGGGGTTAAATTCTTTTCATGGGGATTCTTTCAGCCTATCTCAAAAACGGAAAATGTTACGACGAGGAGATAGATACTAGGAATCTCCTTGAAAAATAAACATTTTTTTTTCTATTTGAGAGAAGACTGTTTCTCATATGTACAGTTCTATGTTGCATGGTCATCTTAGCCCCAAAAACCACAAACGTGGTTTACAAAGAGTTTCCGAGGTAAATGCAGCTCAATTTGTCGGCGAATGTTTATACTTTAGGGATGTTAAGATAATGTCTTAGTACAGTACCGACGATCGATTAATTTTATTATTTTACAAAATCCACGCTAGCGAAGCCGCGGGTAATTGCTAGTATACTATATAATAATAGCAGGTCTTTGCGTGAACTACGTGCAGCTTCCGCAAGGAATTTCTATCATAATCCTTTGTAATTCTGGTTAGTACAAAGTATAAATCTAATTTTTGTCCAGTATTGGCATCAAATCAACTAAGGTTAAGTTGAAGGAAAAATCCCACCTTCCAATACTTACTGGCTTTTTGTTGATCTATGTAATTATAAAACATATTCCAGCCTAAAATCTAGTTTTTTTTGCTACGGGCTTTACGTCGCACCGACACAGATAGGTCTTATGGCGACGATGGGATAGGAAAGGCCTAGGAGTTGGAAGGAAGCGGCCGTGGCCTTAATTAATGTACAGCCCCAGCATTTTCCTGGTGTGAAAATGGAAAACCACGGAAAACCATTTTCAGGGCTGCCGATAGTGGGATTCGAACCTACTATCTCCCGGATGCAAGCTCACAGCCGCGCGCCTCTACGTGCACGGCCAACTCGCCCGGTAGTTAAATTTTTAACAAACTACATGTTACATTCCTGATTTGTAACATCTTCAGCTAAAAAGCGTGTGCAAAGGTATAAAAATTTGGCATATATGATATAAAAACACGTACGATGATGATGATGAGGAGGGAAAATGCTTATCTGTGTTTAGCTAAAACACTCAACAAATCAGTGTTCAAGTTTGTGATAAAATCTGTATGTAAGGATTCCTAGAAAGTTATCTTCTTTCTTCAAAATGCTGAAGAAGTTGCTATAGTATTCTACAGGTTCTTTCAGTCGAAGTGGGGCCGGCCGGCGCAGCGCAGCGCGTAGATGGGCGAGCTGGTCAGACGAGCACATGGCAACTCGCTGATGTCGGGGGCGCGCCCGTATGAATCGCATGTAAATAACAAGCACGCATAATATCGCATAATCAAAGTAAAATAATTTCTCATCTTGTCACAGAATAAGTTGAAAATGCCTTCCACCTGCATCTACAACTTTCTGGCTTCATCTAAGAAAATGTTCATTCATACGCATTAGTTCATCTACCGAGATAGCCACAATTTCTCTCGTGATATTTTATTTGAGTTCGTCTACAGTGTGAAAATGGGAGTGTTGGCGGCAGTAACTGAAGACAGGATAATAGGGCCTATAGCTTTTGAAATCACAATCACTGGGCAGAGATACAGGAATGATGTTCTCGTACCATTTTTTAACACTTGACGGACAATGAATGCCAGTCTGGATATTTCCAGTAAGAATCGGCAACCGCGCATACGGCTAACAAGTCGCTAAGTTTAATTGAGGAAATTTTTGACAACAGAGTAATTAGATCCACAGATCCCCAGATCTTACGGTTTGCGATTTTTATTTATGGGTAAAATTACAAAATAAGGTTTATTCAACAAACCCTCACACTGTAGATGAACTCAAACAAAATATCTCGAGAGAAATTGAGGCTGTATTGGTAGATGAACTAATGTGTATGAATGAAAATCTCCTTAAATGGAGCCAGAAATGTGTAGATGCAGGTGGAGGACATTTTCAAAATCTCCTGCGACAAGGTGAGAAATTATTTTACTTTGATTATGCGTTATTATGTGTGCTTGTTATTTACATGCGATTCATATATTGGCGCTCTCCCGGCCCCGAGCTCAGCGAGTTGCTATGTTCTCGTCTGACCTTCAGCTCGCCCATCTACCCGCTGTACTGCGCCGGCGACCGGCCGGCCCCACTTTCGGTGAAACACTGTAGTATGTAGTTTGATTATCTTGTAAACATCTTGTAGATGAAGACTTAAAATTTAAAATATAAAATTTAAAATACCATGACCGGGGGTGGGCTCCTTAAGAATAACTGAAGTTGAGATTAGATCTTGATATAAATGTTTTTAAGGTATTGACAGGAGTCTCCCGGCCGGTCCCGCTATGTTTACTTCCCTTAAATCGTCAGTTGACTGAGGTGTTCCAAATCGGGAACGAAACATTTTAAAAAAATTAAATTTTAAGCTGGAATATCTATCTATCTATCTATCTATCTATCTATCTATCTATATATATATATTGTATTTTATAATTACATAGACTAGCAATAAAAAGCCAATAAGTATTGGAAGGTGGGATTCTTCTTTCAACCCAAAGTTAGTTATGGTGGTTATTGTCAGTAAAACTAGGTATATTTTGATATGAAGCACATTTCAGCTGAAGAGAAAAAGAAATGAAGAATGAAGGAGAGAAAGAAAGTAAGAAAAAACAGTTATTATAAATATGTACAGATTACCTTTGAACATCGCTGCTAATTGACGGACTGGGGCACATAAAAAATAAGAATGGGACATGAAATGTGAGGTGATCCTGGAATGTAGTCAACTCTTTTTATCTTTGTAGCGTGATGGATTTCCTAAACATGTTCTATTTCCTTTTTGTGAGGTCTTGACAAAATTTGCAAGTCCCAGCAACATTTTGCCTCATTCATGTAACTGGCCCTGCATGAACTGCAGCGTCCACACAGTCATTAAATCAATAGGATATTTGCCTATATTTAATGTAACTAGCAATTTGACGAGTATGCCGGTAATTTGTATAAATTTTATTTTGTAAATTGCTTCCGCTACTCTCCTGTCTGTAATCTCTTAACACCATAATTAAAATATCAATTGTTAATAGCTGCCCGTGTAAATATTAAATACATGCATTTGCCCTCCCTCTCTTATTTTGACATAATGAACTAAAGCGCAGAGCTGGCTGTTAGCGGGATTATGATTATACGCAATCATTTAAAATAATCTTCATTATTACTGCCGTCCTCTCTACATTCCTGTTCCTAACACAACGAACTGTGTGACTCTCCCTTTATTCTCATTAATATGAAATCAATTGATGGTGAAGTTGATAGCTTACTGTTTCAGCCCTTGAAATATGACAACAATTCGTTTTCCACCGGAACTAATTCGGAAGCGGAAGAATGGTGGGAATAAACATAGATTTGTTTTCTGCCGACGTGTGTGTTGGACAAAATGGGGAGATTGTTACCCTGATTACTGCGTTTAGAAGTGCGATCTGGTTCAGAGTTTGCGCCTCTCCCATACAGTAAGCGGAACTATGTCACTTTCACCAAAAATATATAAATATTTTCTTTAGCGAATAGGAAGGACGGTTGAAACAAAGAATATTGTTGAGGTACAGCCTCGCCATGAGTATTTCACAAACTGTGCGATAGCACCGCACGTAATAATTTCCGAGTCTTGTAAATAATAATAATAATGGCTTTACGTCCCACTAACTACTTTTATGGTTTTCGGAGACGCCTACGTGCCGGAATTTACTCCCACAGGAATTCTTTTACGTGTTAATAAACCTACCGACACGAGGCTGATGCATTTGAGCACGTTCAGATACCACCGGACTGAGCCAGGATCGAACCCGCCAAGTTGAGGTCAGAAGGCCGGCGCCTCAATCGTTTGAGCCATTCAGTCCTGCAATAATAATAATAATAATAATAATAATAATAATAATAATAATAATAATAATAATAATAATAATAATAATAATAATGTTTGGGTGATCATTCCGTAGCCTGAATGGCTCGATGCTGCCCTCCATGTCACCCTGTCCTGTGCTAACCTTTTTATTTCGACGTAACTACTGCATTTTGCATTTTTTACAATTGACTTTACGTCGCACTGATGCGACGATGTGATAGGAAAGGCCTAGGAGTTGGAAGGAAGCGGCCGTGGTCTTAATTAGGGTACAGCCGCAGCATTTGCCGGGTGTGAAAATGGGAAACCATGGTAAACCACTTTCAGGGCTGCCCACAATGGGTTTCGAACCCACTATCTTCCGAACTCAAACTCACAGCTTCGTGCTCTTAACCGCACGGCCAACTCGCTCGGTCATTCTACTTCTACTTTCATCTGTTTGCCATATTCATGTCTTGGTCCACCCCTACCGTTCTTACCGTCTGCACTTCCCTCAAAAACTAACTGAACAAATCCTGGGTATCTTAAGATGTGTCCTGTCATTCTCTCTCTTCTTCTGATCAAATTACGCCAAATTCTTCTCTTCTCTCCAATTCGATTCGGTATCACTTCATTCGTGATTCAATCTACCCATCTCACTTTCAGTATTTGTCCGCAACACCACATTGCAAAGGCTTCTTTTCTCTGTCTTTCGGTGCTAGTTATTGTCCATAGTTTACTTCTGTACGCTAAAACATACCTACATGTAAAAAGTAAAACACTGGTAAAATTTGACAGGTATATTATAGTGTTATAATTAATATTTCGACAGACTGAACAGCTTTAAAGTTGCACTAACTGAGGCGACAACGAAAAAATATGGTTTCCTTCCTAACAAAAGACATGTAGTAATAGACACAAATAATAATAATAATAATAATAATAATAATAATAATAATAATAATAATAATAATAAGACGAAGAAGAAGAAGAAGAATAATAGGATGATTTTTAAAATGTATGCGTCAATACAGTTTGGGTTACTATAAAGTAATACTCTCATCTAAATTTCTGGTGTTTCGGAACTTGGGAAAAGGAGTATTGGGTTCTAAAGTACTCTTATGATTGAGTTATAAATCCATATACGAGGTGCATGCATAAGTTTTTACCGGTTTTGTGGTAAAGAAAACATGTAATTTTTGAGGCAAATTCATTTTTTGTTTATTCAAAATATTGGCCATCGGCTTCTACAGACTTCGTCCATCCTTCAGGTAAGTTATGAATACCATGCCAGAAAAATTGCTTGTCTTTTGCGGCAAACCATTCGTTGAGGCATTTTCCAACTTCCTCGAAATTGCTGATTTCTGCTCTGTGAGCGCGTGCCCCATTGATACAGAGAGGTGATAGTCAGATGGCGCAAGGTCGGGGCAGTACGGCGGGTGCGGAAGGATCTCCCATCCAAGCGATTTCAAGGTATCTTTCACTGGTTTTGCTGTGTGAGACGGCGCATTTTCGTGTAACAAAATCACTTTGCTATGTCTTCTGGCCCATTCCGGCCGTATTTCGATCAATGCGTGATATAAATTAATTATTTGTTGGCGATAGCGTTGTGCATTAACGGTTTCGCCGGGCTTAAAGATTTCGTAATACTGTACACAATACCGCTCTGGTCCCACCAGACAAAATCACCACGTTTAAATTGTTGAAACCATGTCTGGCATGTTCTAACCGACGGAGCGTGTTCACCATATGTTTCTACCAGCAAACGATGACTTTCCACAGCCTTTTTCTTTTGATTAAATAAGAAAAGCATTGTTTGCCGCAAATGTTCTTTTTCAGCCACAATCGTCGACTTGATCACTGAACAATACAACACAGACGCTGTGTTTGGCGGACTCAACTTGCGTGTGTTGGTGGGTTAATGTCAGACGAACAAACTCATGTATGTGTCAAATTCATACGCTCGTGCTGTTCGCTGGCGCTATGTCGTTGTGAAACAGGAGAAGACTTAGACTATGCATACACCTGGTATATAAAACATGTTCTGACTGACTGACCGACCGATTCATCATCGCCGAGCCAAACCTACTGGACATAAAGAAATGAAATTTTGTAAATAACATTTATATTACAGTATAGATGCGCTCTAAGGGAGGATTATTGGATATTCCTTTGCTAAGGTCGGTGAAAACAGGGGGTAATTTTGTAAAATGAGTGTATGTATATCTCAAAAACTTAACACTTTAAAGATGTGAAAATTGGTATTTGAAATTCCCTTAAAAAAGAAAGAAGCAGGTATTTTTTCGGAAAATCCACTTAAGAGGGGTAAAAATAGGTGAAAAAGAGGTTCAGTCTTTCTTATGAGGATACTTACATCTCAAAAACTGAAGATATTACAGACGTGGAAATTGGTTAAAAATTGGTTAAAAATTTTAAAAATCGTATTTCTTTGTTTTCGGAAAATACACTCAGTTGGGGGAGGGGAAGGACTGATCAAGGGGACTGAAGTCCTTGTATGAGGATACTTAGATCTCAAAAACTGAAGATGTTATAGACGTCAAAATTGGCACATAGAATCTCCTTTAAAAATAAAGAAACTGGCACTTTTTTGTTTTCGACTTGAGAGAGAAATGTTTTTCACATAAACAGAATGTTCCATGTTCCAGAGTTAGTTAGCTCTTCCAATAGCCTGGTCATCTTAGCCTCAAAAGGCACTACCACAATCGTGGTTTACAAAGAGGTTCTGGGGTAAATGAAACTCACTTTTTTGTGAGTTTTCATATTTTAAGGATTTTCAGATGTCTTTGTGCAGTACCGAGGAACGATATTTTTTGTCAAATTACGAAATCCACTCGAGCGAAGCCACGGGTAACAGCTAGTTGCGTGTAAGTTTCAGGGTCCATACGCATAATATCCACCTCTGACTCGAGACGTGCGACCTAATGTTCACATCAGCTTTAAATTCCGACCGAAATATTTGTCATTAAACTAGCTTAAAATGGCTAGTTTTAAGCAGCAATTGTGTTCGAGATGGATGTCTGATATACAAAATATCTTAAGCAGTCTCCATAATTACTGGAGTTAAAGCAGGATTGTTAATATGACTATTGATGAGGTTCGTTAGGCAATTTTCACCTACTTCTCACCAACCTCTAAAGTCCAAGTAGCATTCCAACTTTCGACGTAGTCAAATTGCATGCTAATATCCATCATTCATCGAAGACACAACTCAATAAGATATAGAATCGCTCATTACATTAGTGTGCCACAATTTTATATTAACCAAGTGTCAAGCAACGAGACACAGTTGATCAAATCATGGCATTGGAACCGTCTGTTACAGACGTTGGAAATTAAACGCCACTTGCGGGTTTGTTACGGATATGATCCGTCACTAAAATTTCGTTGCCTACTGTGACTAGAGATAAAAGGGACTGAAAACAAAACCCGGATTCAGAAATGTATTCCACACAAACGGAAATAACACAATTATAATTGTAATGAATCACTAAAAGATAATAGTCCAATTTCCCTGAGTTTGAGTTCTCATGAGTGATGCTTAATGCTGCACAGGAATTGATGTATCGGTTGTGTTATTCGGTAGTGCTGATGGGATTCTGGTCGCTCGACTCATCGCGACGTTAACTTTATGTTTACTGGTGCCCCTAAGCCTTTTATAGCAAGTGAAGAATCGCGGATTACAGTTTTTAGAATTGTTGGGGTTCAGGAACGCCATAGAAAGTCACCGGTGTAGGCGATTGACATATTTCACGTTAATGGAATCGAATTTTCATAATTTCTTACCGATTATCCGTCTGTCTGCGTGATCGCCTGACTCTCTGAGTAATCCGAGAGGATGCACATGTTAAATTGAAGATCTTTTAGTAAATTATTTTTCCATCATTGGTAGTTATCGATCAGAAGTGACTTATCGATGGTACAACTTTGTATTTGTGTTAGGTGAATTCAGTACCAGGACAGGAAATGTAACAAGAGGGATGGTATGTAACTTAACACAAACTGATGCCGAGAATCCTTTCTGTATTCACAGTTGTTCAATTGATTTAAGATTCCGGCCTCATGATTTATAAAGCTGATTCAATATTTGTTAACAAGTCCTGAATCCTACATCATTCCAAGGATCATTTGCATTCTGCTTCAAAGTGGAACTGTTTAGTTCATCATCCATGTTTAGTTCCCAGGAATCATAAAAAGGGGGGAGGGGGACTTCTTAAAACTCTGAACACTTGGCGACGGTACATTCTTGAGAAAATTCTTCTGATCTTCCTTTAAGTTAAGTCAGTGATGAACGATTAAGGAAATATACCCAAGGATATTATTACCTCTTGCTAGTGGCTTTACGTCGCACCGACACAGATAGGTCTTATGGCGACGATTGGATAGGAAAGGCCTAGGAGTTGGAGGGAAGTGGCCGTGGCCTTAATTAAGGTACAGCCCCAGCATTTGACTGGTGTGAAAATGGGAAACCACGGAAAACCATCTTCAGGGCTGCCGACAGTGGGATTCGAACTCACTATCTCCCGAATGCAAGCTCACAACCGCGCGCCCCTAACCGCACGGCCAACTTGCTCTGTGATATTATTAACAGATCGTCATCCAGGGCTCCTGTATTTGGGCGTTGCTTAACATGTAAGAATGAGAAGTAATTAAATACCGAGCGAGTTGGCCGTGCGGTTAGGGTCACATAGCTGTGAGCTTGCATTCGGGAGGTAGTGGGTTCGAACCCCACTGTCGGCGGCCCTGAAAATTGTTTTCTGTGTTTTTTCATTTCCACACCAGGCACATCTGAAGTAAGACCACGGCCGCCAGCTTCCCAGTCCTAGCCCTTTCCCATTCTTGCGTTGCCGAAAACCTTCGATGTGTCAGCGCGACGTTATCCCACTAGCAAAAAAAAAGTTGAAATTGAGTCTGTTGAGGTATGTGCTCGCTCGCGCCTGCAGAGTCCTACCACATTACATTCCTTTATGGAATCGTGACTGATCCCAATTAATGATTTCCGCCGGGCTTAAATTAAGTCCGTTAATTAACTTTCTTACTTCCTGAACGAATGAATTACTTGATGTCGAAAATCGATTTCTCCTTGCTTGGCTTTCCTTTATACTCTGTGCATTGTTTTTTCTGAGGAGCAATCATATATCGAGCTTTGGATTTAATTTCTGTCGGCTGGATTTGTGTAGTTCAAATAGACCAATCTTCGCCTTATTCAGCTAAGTTGTCCACTTCAAATAACTAGTGACATTCCGTTTTCACTTCCAGTAATGGTACCAAGGGACATCTGTCTTCGAGTAATTGTTCATGGAGTCGGTATCTTCTGAGATAATTGTACTAACTTTGTTTTCTTAAATGGAACTACACTGTTTTCTACACATAGCCTTAAACCTACAAACGTTAGGAATCCAGTACCGCAATTATTTTGAAAATCCGACAAGTACTTCTCGAGAAAATATAATGTACTCAAACGTGCTTCATTTGCCAGCTGGGGACTGGCCCTGTTCGATTCGCGTCACGTACGAAACATGAGCTAGTTGTAGACATACAGAGTTGCTTCACCTTATTCGGACGGATGAAAATGAAAATCCACAGCCTGTTTCCAGTCATTCGACCGGATCAGGAATGGGATGAATGAAGCTCCATCTACGGGTAAGGATAGGAATTGTACCGGCTGCCGAAGCCTGTCGCACTCCTCTGGGGCAATGATTAATGACTGGCAGATGAAATGAAAAGATATTGGAGAGTGTTGCTGGAATGAAAGTTGACAGGGAAAACCTGAATACCCGGAGAAAAACCCATCCCGCCTCCGCTTTTTCCAGCACAAATCTCTTATGGAGTGACCGGGATTTGAACCACGGAAACCAGCGGCGAGAGGCCGACGGGCTGCCGCCTGAACCCCGGAAGCTGCTGTAGGTATTCTCTCTACTATGCTCATAAATACACTATGATAGCATGTATGATTTAACACATCATAGGTAACAGGTAAATCAAAAACGGATATGCGACGGGTTCTATGAGACAATATTGTTATCCTGATCTGACATTAAAACATACAGGACCCAACGAACTAGCTGCGCGGTGTGGGCCAGATCGTGGAATTATATGAGGCGTTGTGAATACAAAGAGTGAACTCTACGAATACATGTTTTGAGGAAAAATTATTTGAAATCATTTCATTCGGGAGAACTCAACATTGAAGTACTTACAAATGTTGTCTACTTTTTTGTGCAGATGAAAGTATTTATTCTGTCTGACAACGTACAACAGAATAATTTGTATATTCTATATTTTTGAATAAAACTGTGTATTTATAAGGAACAAATTAGGAAGCTACATTACAGCACAAGTTTCCTCCAACCAAATCTTCTTCAGTTATAAAAAATATGATTATGTACTTATATGAAGTTCATCATGTCACCGTCGCTGTTACGGGGCATGCCGGGTACTCTTGAAAACGCACAGACGCTTACGTAAACCGGGGGAATGGCTGGCGCGTTCGCACTAACATCGTTCAAAATCTTTGCTTGCTTTTCTCAATGCATGCTATCAGAAAGAATGGACTGTGAATTCATTGACGTTGACTTACATCTCCGTTCTCCATGGCCCATAATTTAAAAAGTTGTGTTTTGAGGGTTTCGAAGACGTACTTATTAAATCGTTTTGCTGTTTCTCCTATCCTCCAACTGAGCGCGCCAGTCAATACAGGAATGTCCCACCTATGCAGAAAACTAACAATGCTGTGCGATGAGCTGGCCTCATGCTTGCACATTAAGGTTACCACCCCTACGGAGCTGCTCCTCCCAGCGTGACCGACTTGACTAGACATTCGGGAGGGAAATACTACTCTCCATCCCCACTGATTAACAACACTACAACACTACGACACCCCAGCGTACTAGGCGTAGGAGTCATCCTTTCTGAGTAAAAAACTTTCACACTACACAACATTTTATTGTTGTATTATTATATTGTGTCTTATGCGTCATATACAATAAATAAATACAAATCCATACGATATGTCCTTGTTTGAGTAAACCTGTTATAAAACATTCTATTTAACATGATATCACATACGAAATGCTATTGTATCATATTCTTCTTTCTGGGCAGCGTTATAGTACCGCTGAACAGTAAATTTCCAGGTCCGCCGATAGTCCGATGGCAAATTAAGCATTTAGAATTGATTCGGTCGGGCGTGAAAAAGAACTGCAACTCCCAGCCCATTTTAAATTATTGCAAATTTTCGCCACTTCTTCTCTTTTTCGATGTGCTTTCCATAATGCAATGCGTTTGCAACAGCACTTGGAACGAACCGCCATCCTGAACCGTGTATGCTATGTTCCCTAATACAATACACCTGGCCAACTCTACGGTAAGTCTCTCTCTCTCCGAGAGCGGACACGCCTACCAAGCTCATCATGCGTGCGAAGTCAGTGTACGTTTGGCGTGTTACGTCACATATTTTACTTTACATTGAAGCCCGATTTCTTAACTACGTTTCAGATTGTCTTTTTTTTGCACAGGTCGTCCCATGTTGAATTCACCCTTTATCTTCGCAGTGCCTCATATGTGCAGCAGCACACGGAAACTAACTAGCGTCACACGTGTGGAATTCATTGCAGTTTGATATGAATTTCAACGGATAGTAGGTCGCTCACACTTACTTTCCCGTGAGACAATGACAGTGCTTTAATACTCCATGCAAACAGGATTCCCGGCGCTGGACGTTGAGCGCTCTGAGTCGCGTGCTCGAAATAAACACACACACACACACACACACACACACACACACACACACACAGGGAGAGAGAGATAGAGTTTCCTCGAAAATCGTTAGTTAAGAAGTAAAGGCATGTGGTCATTTGTATTAAAAATATAATTCTAAATCCAGTATACAGGGTTATTCACCTAACATGTTACACGCAAATAACTTCTAAATCATTAAAGATATCGGCATTCTGTTTTCATATTCGTAAACGGTACGCAGGGTCTTGTAAAATAACGTGCAACTTAGTCTCATGGGATGATTAACAACCGAGAGATTGACACTAACTCCTTATTTTTAAATGGAACGGCACAAATTTATACAGCTGATTTAAAGGTTCATCTGCGTACAAGTTCAATTATGTAAGTATTTTCAAAATCGGACAATTACTTTTTGAGATATATAAATAAGAACAGCATACGCGGTTTTGCATGCCGCATCAGACGGCGTGAAGTCGAGCAAGGGCATATTGAGGCCCAAGCTGCTTCCTGGCCTTGATTCCAGCCACATAACGGATACCAGGCATGTACTGTAAACATAATGTGATGTACCGTAACATACCCTGGGTGTGCAACGTTATTGCATGACTGGCGAACACAGAACGGGGTAGGGAGATTAAAGTTGTATTGTTTTGTTTTGACATGTAATAGGCTGCGCTCAGTTTAGCGTTTTTTTCTGACAGATGGGAATGGGAAGGATTTAGAAAGAAAGTCGGCCGTGGCCTATCACAAAGGTACCTATCCGGTATTTCCCTGGTGTTGAACATGGGACACCATGAAAATCAAAGTCAGGTTGGGCGAGGCAGAACTCGAACTTACGCTCTCCCGAATGCACGCTACTACAGTCGCACCGAAGCTCTGCGGAGATTAATGCGTGTAAAATAAAACATAAATAATAGTGTTGCTGCATTCTCACTACGATCATCTCTGAACATTTGCTTTTCTAGAAGGAGCTCTTCCGGTGTTTTGTGTTATGTTTATTTCTCAACTCATAGAGTAGTATGAACTGTACACTAAAACCAGTGACAATTATAGCTTTCGTTATGTTCCTTTCAAGGCAAAGTACTTATTTTATTCGTTTTAAACACATCAACCCTTCCTGTCCTGTCATGTGTTCGCCTGTCATACACACTTTGCAAACCCATCACATGTGTACGAGGTGCTTACCTGGTACCCATTCTGTGTCTGAACTCGCTCCCAGGAAACTGCTTGCGCCTCAATATGTCCTTGCCCGACTTCACGCGTCTGATGCGGCATGCAAAACAGCGCATGCTGTTCTTACTTATATCTCAAAAATAATTGTCCGATTTTGAAAATACTTACATATTTGAACTTGTACGCAGATGAACTTTTAAATCATCTGTATAAATTTGTGCCGTTCCATTTAAAAATATGGAGTTAGTATCAATATCTCGGTTGTTAATCACCCCATGAGAGTAAGTAGCACGTTATTTTACAAGACCCTGCGTACCATTTACGAATATGAAAACAGAATGCTGATATCTTTAATGGTTTAGAAGTTATTTGCGTGCAACATGTTAGGTGAATAGCCCTGTACATGCTTCTTTTGTTTGTAAGAGTAACAGTTTATTCGTTATTTATGTTTTCACCGGATAACGCATGTTTCAAAACACTGACATGAATGTTTTTCCTGGAAAACAATTTTTTAAAATTTGCTTTACGTCGCACCGACACAGATAGGTCTTATGGCGACGATGGAGTAGAAAAGGGCTAGGAGTGGGAAGGAAGCGACCTTGGCCTTTATTGAGATGACAGCTCCAGCATTTGCCTAGTGTGAAAATGGGAAACCACGAAAAACCATTTTCCGGGCTGCCGACAGTGGGGCTCGAACCCACTATCTCCTGGATCCAAGCTCATAGCTACGCGCCCCTAACGCACGGCAGGACTAACCGTTCAGGAAGCGCATGACCTCTAAGGGTCCTAGACGTAAATTTTCCTACGAGGCTATGACTTTCTTTTCGCTGCGTAGCCCACTTAAGGGACAGAGTAATACAGTAGTATCTTATCCTATATGTCAGCGATGAGCATGTCGGCCGGGCGTGTGCACTCATGAGGAATATAGAGAGCGGATGAGTGAGCAGTGTGATGGAATCCAGTTAATGTCTCGTAACATTTAACCAATCATTACTTATTTTCCTTATCTATTTTTAGTTATATGATCTTCTAAGTACCCTCTTACTAAATTGACACATCATAATATAATTCACTCTTCTTCTTTCACGTTTCCCACAACTGTGGGGTCGCGGGTGCGAAATGTGCTGCACATGTGGATTTTAACCTGTTTTACGATCGGATGCCTTTCCTGACGCCAAACCTATCTGCAGGGATGTACTCACTATTGCGTGTTTCTGTCCTGCTAGATAGTATGGTGTGTTGTCTGAATATGAAGAGGAGGGAGTTGCAACAAACACGAATACGCAATCCCCGAGCCACAAGAATTAATCACACGCGATTAAAATACCCTACCCGGCCGGGAAGCGAACCCAGGACCCTCTGAAAGGCCTCAACGCAGACCATTCAGCCAAAAAGTCGGACACCATTATATCTTTCACTGCTATGAATAAACATCCACAGTTCTAGCTCTTCAGGCAAGCAAATCAATGTTGAAAACATCCTAGGGATATAAGCTACTAATTTTACAGTAGGTAAATAGAGTATTCTATAATAATGTATGAGAATATATATTTTAATTTATTCCTAAACATTACAATCCCTTTCTCAATCATCGTTATCCGGTCGATTAGATTAGCAATTTGCCTTTTTCTGCCACTACGAGCGATGTCAGTCACTGCCGAGTTCCAGTTAAACACAACTTTTTCTTTTGCTAGTGGCTTTACGTCGCACCGACACAGATAGGTCTTATGGCGACGATGGGATAGGAAAGGCCTAGGAGTTGGAAAGAAGCGGCCGTGACCTTAATAAAGGTACAAATTCAGCATTTGCCTGGTGTGAAAATGGGAAAACACGGAAAACCATATTCTGGGCAGCCCCCTATCTCCCGGATGCAAGTTCACAGCCGCGCGCCCCTAACCGCACGGCCAACTCGCCCGGTACACTTATAACTACATTCGTTGTGGACATTTTTCAAAAATCAAAGAACGCTTGAGGGTATTCATCCAAGGAACACATTTCAGACAATTATGTAAATAATTTAATTTGGACAGGATTTGAATCAAAAAGAAAACGAGTAAAGAAACACGTGATTTAAGGCTTTTTCCGGAACTGCATTTGGGCCGGAAGTGATTTTTTTGAAATTTGTATTTTTGTTTAGTTTGATAAAGCTATCCCGGGCCTTTAGTCCTTCAACTTGCAACACAATTGAGGAAATTGCTTAATTTTACGTTTTTCGTACTATATGTCCCCTACTTTGTCTGCTAAGAAATGTTTTCAACATTAAAATATATTTTTAATTATTCAATTTAGAAGACATATTAAATTGTTCTTTCTTTCTTTCTTTCTTTCTTTCTTTCTTTCTTTCTTTCTTTCTTTCTTTCTTTCTTTCCTCCAGGGTTGGGACTCAGCGAGGGGATCCCACCTGTACCCCTTCAAGGGCAGTGTCCTGGAGCGTGAGACCTTGGTTCGGGGGGATACAGCTGGGGAGGGGGACCAGTACCTCGCCCAGGCGGCCTCACCTTCTATGGTGAACAGGGGACTTGTTGGGGTATAGGAAGATTGGAAGGGATAGACAAGGAAGAGGGAAGGAAACCGCCGTGTCCTCAAGTTACGTACCATCCCGGTATCTGCCTGGAGGAGAAGTGGGAAACCACGGAAAACCACTTCCAGGATGGCTGAGGTGGGAATCGAACCCCCCTCTACTCAGTTGACCTCCCGAGGCTGAGTGGACCTCGTTCCAGCCTTCGTACCACTTTTTTCAAATTTTGTAGCAGAGCCGGGAATCGAACCCGGGCCTCCGGGGGCGGCGGCTAATCATGCTAACCATCACAGCACAGAGGCGGACACTAAATTGTTTCGTTTCAATAATGATTTCAATGCCTTTAATCATATACGAGAATATGCTGAACAAAGCGGAGGCGGGACAGGTTTTTCTCCGTGTATTGCGGTTTTCCCTGTCATCTTTCATTCCAGCAACACACTCCATTATCACTTCATTTCATCTGTCCATCGTTAATCATTGCCCCAGAAGAGTGCGATAGGCCTAGGCAGCCGGCACAATTCCTAACGTCGCCGCAAGATGGGGGCTTTATTCATCCCATACCTGACCCGGTCAACGACTGGTTGTAGGTTTTTTCCCCGACTTACTACAGTACAAAGAACATACGGTATTATTACAAATAAGCATTTGTATTATATCTTGGGTATAAATATTGCCACATGCATTCATGTTTATAGGCTGGTCTTGGACTACTGGCATCTTTTAAGTTCCAAAATTTACACAATATCGGGATGAATTAATTACGCACCTTTTACCGTTGTGAGTCCAATATCTGAAGTAGAACGATCTGAACAAAGTAACGTCTTGGCTTCAGGGTAGACTGTTGTATCGTATACGAGCCGCCTTATCAACCACCTGACGGACACTTTTGACCTTGCTGCGTAAGGAAGTGTTTTGCTCCCGCATGCTGCACAAGCGAAACGGTGAGCGCACGTTCAGGTGCTCATCTCTGCTATACGTACTCAGAGTTATTCAAAGTGTGGGACGCGTACCACTAGAGGTTCACGGGGTCGTCTTAAGGGGCACGCAGATTTATCGTAGCCTCTCTTTTCAGTGAGTTGTTCAGAAAACATTTCAGCCTGCTCATTATCAAAAAAATGTTTTGATTCAGAGTTTTTTTGCTAGTTGCTTTACGTCGTACCGACTCAGATAGGTCTTATGGCGACGATGGGATAGGAAAGGCCTAGGAGTTGGAAGGAAACGGCCGTGGCCTTAATTAAGGTACAGCCCCAGCATTTGCCTGGTGTGAAAATGGGAAACCACGGAAAACCATCTTCAGGGCTGCCGACAGTGGGATTCGAACCCACTATCTCCCGGATGCAAGCTCACAGCGGCGCGCTTCTACCCGCACGGCCAACTCGCCCGGTGATTTAGAGATTTTGTCCACCCCTACACAGAGCCTATTTCCGATGTGTTCATTCTAAAACATGTGTCAGTTTGTACATTCCATTCCTTACCCACGCTGCATTGCTCTTTTCACATTTTTTTGTAAATCCACTCATTCACTTCAGTTTTTTTCAGTAGTAGTGTGCAATAGTAATTGTTGCATTAATAAGCATACTCGTATACATGTTGCCAGTCCGCCTCTGTTAGTGTGATAAGCTGCCAGGCCCGGGTTCGATTCCCGGCTCTGTCACGAAATTTGAAAAGTGGTTCGAGGGCTAGAACGGGGTCCACTCAGCCTCGGAAGGTCAACTGAGTAGAGATGGGTTCAATTCCCACCTTATTCATCCTCGAAGTGCTTTTCCGTGGTTTCCCACGTTTCCTCCAGGCATATACCGGGGTGGTACGTAACTTAAGGACACGACGGTTTCCTTCCCTCTTCCTTGTCTATCTCTTCCAATCTTCCCATCCCCCCACAAGGTCCCTGTTCAGCATAGCAGGTGAGGCCCTCCTGGGCGAGGTACTGGTCCTCCTTCCCAGTTGTATCCCCGACCCAAATTCTCACGCTCCACGACACTGCCCTTGAGGCGGTAGAGGTGGAATCCCTCGCTGAGTCCGAGGGGAAAGCCAACCCTGGAGGATTAACAGATTATGAAAGAAGGGAGAAAGAAGGAATACGTATCGTTGCTAGGCAATGAAAACCTCTTAATTGTACTCAGTAAAAAGGCACATTTCTCCATCTGTCTTGTGAAGGCTTGTCGCGTTGTCTGAGATGGGAACAGAAGACTTCAATGGTCGAATAATTGGACAATCGCTAAACAATGAAAATGCCAGGAACAGTTCTCCGGCCATTGTTGACCGCTCAAATTTGGGCTTTCGTAAGCTTTACTCCGAAGGAGTTACAAGATTTCCTTTGCCCAGCGACGATATATACAATACATTATTCTCATTATTGGGGAACATTCTGGTGTAGCGGCTTAGGTGCTTGCTTGTCATCCCGGTGACCGTGGTTGGATTCCCGGTATTGCTGGGGTAAAATTTTCATGTATAACAATGGCGTGTGGCCTCCGGAGAGGCCTGGTGTAGATCTTTTTATTTGACGGCCGTAGGCGACATACGCGTCGTGATGACGTGCCAGGGGAACTAACCAATTATGGTTAAAATTCCCGACCCTGCCGGGAATCGAACCCGGGGACACCTGTGACCAAAGGTCAGCACGCTATCCATTTAGCCATGGAGCCGGACAGATGAAACTGCCGTGATCTCAGGAAGGTTATGCGAACTTAAATTCCCGACCACAAGCCGTTCTCGCGTCAGTGCGTGGGGGGACTGTGAGCAAGCGGGATATGCTGTGGATGATGATGATGATGATGATTATTATAATTAATATTTTTTGGTATCCAACACCAATTATTTCTTATTTCTGGTATAATCGAAATATACTTGTACTTCGGGGGTGCGAAGGTTGGATTTTGGGGGTACGCCAACCTGAAGGTTTTGAATACCACTCTGTTAACGGAATATAGTAGCTGAAGAGTTGAGCTAAATTTGACACGAAAGGAGGACAGAAGGAAAGACAGACAAGAATTCATTTTTATACTGTATATTAAGGATAAATGATTGGAAATAAGATCAAATGAATTCAGATGTAGCACATCTTAATGAGATGTCATGAATAGGCGAGGCTTGGTTTTGCACCTTTTGTCACTGATGTATGTCCGTTCTTTGTTGTGATAACTTGATAATTGTAATGATTGAGGACGTGCCAGCTCTTAACCGAGGTGGCCTTAGTTTGAATCCCAGTCAATTCATGTGGGATTTTTGAAATCGTAATTTACGTTTTTGTGGTTCGGATTCCTCGGGCCTTATTTACACCCTTGTGGGTGGGATTCAACAAGGATATGATTAAGATATCGACAGTCACGTACAACTACATGTTTGCTTGCCTTAGATAATGAGTCATTGTGTCATTCAAATCACGTGATAAGTATGGTGTGATAACCAGCTTGATACGTGTAGCCTACAACAAGGAATGACCTATGCGGTTTATCCTTAGCTTGTTTGCCCCTGCTTGGCCGTGCTGTTCGGTCTCGTAGTGGGTGAGCTTGCATTCGGGAGATAGTGGCTTCGAATCTCGCCATCGGCGGCCTGTGGTTTCCTTTTTCACACCACGCGAATGCTGGGGATGTACTATGTTAAGGCCACGGCCGCCACCTTCCCAAACCTAGCCCGTTCCTGTCCTTGCGTCGCCGAAAATCTTCAATGTGTTAGTGCGACGTTAAACCAGTAGCAAAGAAAACTGGAGTGAGTGGGGAATACCACGCACAGCATGTGCACCCGCATGCTAGTTGCGGCAATGCTATTCCGTATTCGGACAAACAAATGAATTAGTTATGATGACAGCAGTATGTCGTAACTTCTCACTCCTGTGTTATCTTTCACCGACGATACTTAATATTTAATTGTATTTTACAACTAGTCACTAAATTATAAATTACTGGAACACTCTATCTTATCAGTTTACCGATAAGTTCGAATATATCTTTTGAAAGTCAAGTTCAAGGCCACCGTGTGCCTTCAAGAAGAGAGCTAGCGCGATAAGATACCTGCTGCTTTTCAACGAGCATTGATTGGATTTTAATAGAGTGGACCTATCTCCTTGCTTTCTACTGTATACGTACTTATGTTTTATACCAGGATGACTTCGCCGTGAATTACGTGTGTAAAAATTGTATGGGTAGCATTCAGGTGAAATATTAACTCCAAACTCTTGCCAGTCTTTGGGTCCAACAGTGAGCCTATTAAAGTCTGACTAGCCTACTAGCCAGACAAGACAAAATTGGAGCAGGTTTAGCAAGAGAGATCAGCCCTCAAAATCGTGCGTTACCTCACAATATATTATCAAATGTCTCATGTGTCCCTCGGCCATCTCATGTTCTTCTCGACCTTGATTGTATCAAACTTGCTAGTCCAATCGGGTCTCTCATTTCCAGCTGACCTCAGTGACACAATAGTTTAGTGGTTACATTCGAGAGAGAATGGGTTCGAACCCCACTGTACCGGGCAAGTTGGCCGTGCGGTTAGGGGCGCGCAGCTGTGAGCTTGCATCCGGAAAATATTGTCGGCCGCCCTGCAGATGGTTATTCGTGGTTTCCCATTTTCACACCAGGTAAGTGCTGCGACTGTTCCTTAATTAAGGCCACGGTTGCTTCCTTC
Organism: Anabrus simplex; assembly: GCF_040414725.1. Lineage (NCBI taxonomy): Eukaryota > Metazoa > Arthropoda > Insecta > Orthoptera > Tettigoniidae > Anabrus > Anabrus simplex. Next base: position 50,925,391 of record NC_090266.1, read on the forward strand.
CCACTCCTAGGCCTTTCCTATCCCATCGTCGCTATAAGACCTATGTGTGTCGGTGCGACGTAAATCAAATTGTAAAAAAAAATGTTACTGGTTGCTTCCAAGATAGCACGTTCAATCCTGATCTTAGGCCGGAGACGTTTATCTATATGTATAAAATAACATGTCCTGACTGACTGACTGATTCATCATCGCCGAGGCAAAACTACTGGACTTAAAGAAATGAAATTTTGGGAATACATTTATATTAGGGTGTAGGTGTTCACTAAGGAAGGATTTTTTGATATTCCGTCGCTAAGGGGATGAAAAAGAGGATGAATATTTTAAATGAGGATATATGTCTCTCAAACACTTAAAAGTTTACAGACGTAAAAATTGGTATTCGGAATCTCCTTTAAAAATAAAGAAACGTGTATTCTTGTTTTTGGAAAGTTCACTTAGACTGATAAAGGGGTTGAATTATTTTTATGCGGATACTTATGTCTCAAAAACTGAAGATGTTACAGATGTGGAAATAGGTATCTGGAATCTCCTTTAATAATAAACATGTATTTACTTTTATTTTCGACTTGATAGAAGTCTGTTTCTCACATGAACAGTTCAATGTCGCATGGTCGTCTTACCCCGAAAAGGTAACACCACAAGCGTGATTTACACAGGTTTCTGGGGTTAATGCAACTCAGTTTTTCGATGAGATTTATACTTTAGGGATTTTCAGATAATGTCTTAAAACAATTCCGAGATATGATTACTTTTATCAAAGTACGAAATCCACGCGAGCGAAGCCGCGGGTAACTGCTAGTATATATATATAAAATAACATGTCCTAACTGACTGACTGGTCTACTGACTGACTGACTGACTGACTGGCTGATTCATCATAGCCGAGCCAAAACTACTGGACATAAAGAAATAAAATTTTGGGGATACATTTATATTACGGTGTAGGTGCTCACTAAGGCAAGGTTTTTGGATATTCCGGCGTGAAATATAAAATATATGTATAATAATAATAATAATAATAATAATAATAATAATAATAATAATAATAATAATAATAATGGAAAAGGAATGTCATGAAATGTATTGCCATACTGAAAAAATCTCTGACACTATCAGGAAAAGGAGGTTGAAATTCTATGGTCACATTGTCAGAATGAACAATGATAGACTGACTAAAATAATTCTAAATCATTCCCTCGCACTAAAAGTCAAGAGCTACTGTCTAAATGAAATAGAATCAGATCTTCAGGAAATCAACATCAACCAGGAAACTGTGAAGAACCGATCTGCTTTCAGAACACTGATTACTAATCATTGTTTCGCGGAGCCAAAATCTAGAACTAATAAAACCTGGACAAATGAAATGGCGTATGGCATTTAGTGCCGGGAGTGTCCGAGGACATGTTCGGTTCGCCAGGTGCATGTCTTTTGGTTTGATACCCGTAGGCGACCTGCGCTTCGTGATAAGGATGAAATGATGATAAAGAGGACAAATACACACAGCCCCCGTGCCAGCGGATTTAACCAATGTTGGTTAAAATTCCCGACCCTGCCGGGAATCGAACCCGGGGCCCCTGTGATCAAAGGCCAGCACGTTAACCATTCGGCCATGGAGCCGTACAAACCTGGACAGAAGAAAGTAAGAAGAATTTCAGTGAGAGGATGAAGAGATTTTGGGAATCACTATCACTCACTACTGACGTGACCACAAATTTGTACAAAGATTTACAATTTGAAACCACTCATAAGAATACGATTTATAACTTCTAGAATTTACTTTAAGGAAACTTAAGAGATTGGCCCCTTACTTTTAGACTCAACTTATAAGTTATACCGGTCAAGAAAGTCAAGAATAGTGGTCGAGAGGATTCGTCGTGCCGACCACACGACACTTCCTAACCTGCAGGTCTTCGCTTGGTAGGTGAAGGTCCTCAGGCCTGTTGCGCCATGGGGTTGGTTTGTTTTGGTTTGTAAGTTATACCTTGAGAACAAAATGATATGTTTTCAAATGTGAATCCAAATTGAAATGTCGCCTTCAAGATAAGCGTATGATGGAGCCCTCATTCAACTCTTTGTAATAACTCTGTGATAGCTATACATGTACTACACGTCTCCTGACATCCTTACTGTCCGACCTCCATTAGTCGACTGTGAAGCCTAGGATGTCGTTCATATACTCGCCTTTCATAGCCCTTTATTTTCTCTAGCTGATAAACTGGTTCTTTGATGCACGTCTGCAAGTCTTCTTTCTTTCTGTTGTGTTTATGAAGGAAACACAATAGAGGAAGAGTGGATAGTCATGAAAAATGAAGTCAGTAGAGCTGCTGAAGAAATGTTAGGAAGGAAGAAAATATCAAGTAAAAATCGGTGGATAACTCAGGAGATACTAGACCTGATTGATGAACGACGAAAATACAAGAATGCTAGAAATGAAGAGGGCAGAAAAGAATAGTGGCGATTAAAGAATCAAGTGGGTAGAAAGTGCAAAGTAGATAAGGAACAATGGCTGAAGGAGAAGTGCAAGTATGTCGAAGGTTGTATGGTCGTGAGAAAAGTAGATGCTGCATACAGAAAAATCAAAGAAACCTTTAAAAAAAGGAAATCTAGGTGTTGAATATTAAGAGCTCAGATGGAAAGCCACTTTTTGGGAAAGAAGACAAAGCAGATATATGGCAAGAACATATCCAACAGTTGTATCAAGGTAACGATGTAGATAATTTGGTTCTGGAACAAGAAGAGGCCGCTGATGCTGATGAAATGGGAGACCCAATTTTGCGGCCAGAGTTTCACAGACATGTGAGCGACCTAAATAGGAACAAGGCACCTGGAATTGATGACATTCCCTGTGAATTACTGACTGCCTTAGGAGAAACCAGCATGGCAAGGTTATTCCATTTAGTGTGCAAGATGTATGAGACAGGAGAAGTCCCATCTGATTTTCGGCAGAATGTTGTTATACCTATTCCCAAGAAAGCCGGTGCTGACAAGGTGTGAAAACTACCGCACTATTAGTTTAGTATCTCATGCCTGCAATATTTTAACACGTATTATTTACAGAAGAATGGAAAAACAAGTTGAAATTGAGTTAGGAGATGATCAATTTGGCTTCAGAAGAAATGTAGTAAAACATGGAGCAATCCTGAATTTGCTTCTGATCTTAGAGGATCGAATCAAGAAGGACAAGCCCACGTACATGGCATTCGTAGATCTAGAAAAGGCATTCGATAATGTTGATTGGATCAAGCTATTTAAGATTCTGAAGGTGATTGGGATCAGATACCGAGAACGGAGAATTATCTGCAATCTGTATAAAAATCAGTCTGCAGTGATAAGAATCGAGGGCTTTGAAAAAGAAGCAGCAATCCAGAAAGTAGTGAGGCAAGGCTGCACTTTGTCCCCCGTCCTTTTCAGTGTTTACATAGAACAAGCTGTAAAGGAAACCAAAGAGGAATTTGGAAAGGGAATCACAATCCAAGGAGAGGAAATCAAAACCTTGAGATTGGCCAATGATATGGTTATTTTATCTGAGACTGCATAATATCTCGAGAAGCTGTTGAATGGTATGGACGAAGTCTTGGGTAAGGAGTAGGCCTACAGGATGAAAATAAATACGTCCAAAACAAAATTAGTGGAGTGCAGTCGAACGAAGGCAGGTGATGCAGGAAATATTAGATTAGGAAATGAAGTCTTAAAGGAAGTAGATGAATATTGTTACTTTGGTAGTAAAATAACTAACGATGGCAGAAGTAAGGAGGTCATAAAATGCAGACTAGCACAAGCAAGGAAGAGCTTTCTTAAGAAAAGAAATTTGCTCACTTCAAACATCGATATAGGAATTAAAAAGATGTTTTGAAGACTTTCGTGGGGAGCGTGGCATTGTATGGAAATGAAACATGGACGATAACTAGCTCAGAAAGAAAGAGAATAGAAGCTTTTGAAATGTGGTGTTACAGAAGAATGCTGAAGGTGAGATGGATAGATCGAATCACGAAGGAAGAGATACTGAATCGAATTGGTGAGAAGAGATCGATTTGGCTAAATTTGATGGAAGAAGAGATAGAATGATAGGACACATCTTAAGACACCCAGGACTTGTTCAGTTGGTTTTTGAAGGAAGTGTAGGTGGTAAGAACGGTAGGGGTAGACCAAGGTATGAATATGACAAGCAGATTAGAGCAGATGTAGGATGCAATAGTTACGTCGAAATGAAAAGGACCGGGCTAGTTGGCCGTGCGCGTAGAGCGGCGCGGCTCTGAGCTTGCACCCGGGAGATAGTATGTTCGAATCCCACTATCGGCAGCCCTGAAGATGGTTTACCGTGGTTTCCCATTTTCACACCAGGCAAATCCTGGGGCTGTACCTTAATTAAGGCCACGGCCGCTTCCTTCCAACTCCCAGGTTTTTCCTATCCCATCGTCGCCGTAAGACCTATCTGTGTCGGTGCGACGTAAAGCTCCCTAGCGAAATGAAAAGGCTAGCACAAGATAGGGTGGGGTCGTGAGCTGCATCATTCCAGTCTATGGGATGATGACTCAAACAACAACAACAACAACAACAACAACAACAACTGTTGCTGTACGGTGCGAGAATATTAGAACACATACAAGAACAAATAGTTTACTTCTCTAATGTAGTTATGAAATAGAGTATGTAAAGTACTTATTTTAATAATTATGGGGGGGAAATGCCTTATCCATTTTCTCTCTTTCATAATATAAAGGCATTATAATATTCCTTAATCACGAGGAATTATGGTTGTCTAGGAAGGGGTGTGTTCACTCCTTGTGAGTCCATAAGAGCAGTACTGTTTTCTTAACCTGGAATGAAGCGGTCCTAATGTTTACCTTTCGACGAGTAACGCCGGCAGCTCTGATTGTGCTTTGTTTCACTGAAGAATCCAACAGAAAGCAGCAGGTAAGTAAACAAGTAGGCTGTATTCTTGGACTCTGAGACACTTGTGCTTCTCAATTTTCCGCTTTAAAAGCCACTAAACGGCTCCCTTCACGCTAGTGGAGTATTGACTAATGGATTCAGACTCCGTGTTTTTGTACATTCTAATACTAGCAGGCCGTGAAAGCAGTTACTGCGGTTTAACTGTTTTTAATCAATGTCTTAAACCTCTGAAAAGCTATTCAACCGTATTAAAAGTTTTAGCGTTTCGGGAACAGAGCCAAGTTTGTCTTGATATGTACTTCAGCGAAATGTGCTGGAATATCGTGATTTTTATGGCTTAGTAAAGTGATCTGTGAAATGTATCTTCCTTCATGGTTTATCACTTAAGCGACCCATCATCATGGAATCGTGTACAGTTGTTCCAAATTGTATGTGGAAGACTACGAATGCTTTTGGCCGTCTCCGATAGCTCTACGCCTTAACTGATAGCACAGCATAAAACTATATTCAAAGTCTGTAAGCTTCTTAATCCGCCTTTGCTGGCAGGACCTAGTGTTTACAGTGCACTATGTCTTCTGGTATAGGCTAGAGCAATTTTGTTACTTTCATAGATCTGTCTCTGACTTATCCTTGGCTTTGACAATATGAAAGTGACTGAGGTATAAGCGATGCTAGTAATGCCAATCCTTATGCAGCCAGTCCCTGCTATGAATGGTGTGAAAATGTTGCTCATAGGGTCGGTTGGTGTACGCATTTCAGTGGGCTTGGCAGACTGATATGTAATAGCAACTCTGGCTCGGTGAGGAAAGCAACGAGAAACTATTTCACTCTTCATTTCCCTAGTACGCCTCTTCAGTGATGCCTAGGCCATCTATGACAGCTGATGGCAGAGCTGTTGAAGATCCCACCAGCGGCATCGCTGACGGACTGAACATACATACAACCTTCTTACTCTACGTGTATGTAGCGTCATGTGATGAAGTATCGGCTGGCGAGGACTGTCGCATGCCTCCGAGGCGATGACAAATGAATGATCATGAAGTATTTGACGGAGATTGACAGGAAACCTTCAATCCCAGAGAAATGCTGCCCATTTCCGCTTTTTCTAACACAAATTACGTTTACTTCTACTACTATGTCGGGCTGAGTAGCTTAGACAGTAGAGTGCCGGTCTTCTGAGTTCAAGGTGGTAAGTTCGATCCTGCGTCATTCCGCTGGTATTTGAAGCTACATAAATACATCCGAATCGTGTCGGTTCATTTACCGGCACGTAAAGAAACACACGAGGGACATAATTCCGGCAATACGTATTTAGCGAGTCATGAAACCAATAATTATAATAATAATATAAATTGGGATCTGCTTCCGGCGTGAAGGCGGAGGCGGGAAACCGTGGCCTTGGGGCAGCCTATGCCGAGCATCCGGCTTTCTCCAAGGCATATAATTTTCTTAGTAACTTGGTCAACGCGAAACATCGCTGGTTCCAATTAACAGGTGTTCAACTATCGAAAGAAATGTCAAGCAACTACCCAAGGCGGTACCCAGTCTACTGTCACGATGAGTGACGCATGTGGGCATTCGGATTCTGGGGAGCCTGCACCGAGAAAAAAGTTCGCCGAAAACGAATGCGGGAATATTGGGCGAAGGTTAAAGGGCATGGAGGAAAACAGTTGAAATGAGGTGGTCCGTAGCTGGGATGATAATAATAATAATAATAATAATAATAATAATAATAATAATAATAATAATAATAATAATAATAATGTCTGTCAGGTCATCAGCGCAGAGGCTGGTTGGATCCGCAAATAGCACCACCAAAGGTTATGCGGTTATAAGGAAACTGCGAAAACCAATGGCAGCACCAAATTGAGGCATACTAGGCAAGACGAGGAGTGAGGTAGTTTGCCATTGCTTTCCTCACTTGGTCAGAAAGTGCTATTGTAGCACGACTGACCCTATGAGCAACACCTTTCGTAACACTCAGATGGACTAGTCGTGCTCTGAATGTCAATACTCAGCACCACCCATACCCCAGCAGCTTCCATATTGTCACAGCCATGGATGAGACTGTGACTTCGGTGAAAGCTACACTTTACTCTGGCCTGTGTCAAGGGATGGATACAAAAGTACTGTATCCATCAAGAAATGGCAGCAGGCAACAACAACAACAACAATAATAATAATAATAATAATAATAATAATAATAATAATAATAATACATTTATAATTTATAATTATTTATTTATTATTTATATGTATTTGTAATTTATAATAATAATAATTGTCCGACTCGTTGACTACATGGTCAGCATACTGGCCTTCGGTTCAGAGGGTCCCGGGTTCGATTCCCGGTCGCGTCGGAGATTAATCGCTTCTGATTAATTATTCTGGCTCGGGGACTGGGTGTATGTGTCCGTCCCAACACTCTCCTCATCATATTCAGACAACATACCACACTCCCAACCACCACAGAAACACGCAATACTGCTTACAACCCTACATATAGGGTTGGCATCAGGAAGGGCATCCGGCCGTATTATTATTATTATTATTATTATTATTATTATTATTATTATTATTATTATTATTATTATTATTATTATTATTATTATTGTGCTAACACTGATATGGTTTTAACGACGCTAGGTCAGGATTGTGTTTTAAGGGCACCTGGATGTTTACAGTCATGAAACATTCACATTTTGATGTTTCGCTTCCTGAATCCACACATATATATGCAACAAAAGCACGTTTTAATGGCTACTGAAATATGGCAGCACCACTGCTGTCAGATAAGATTACATTCCTGAAGGTGACTTCTTTAAACTTTAAGTACATTTTCCCCAGGAATCTTAAGCGTTAAAGCAATCAAACTCAGTACATACATCTGCTTACGCCGCAGCTACGAGGAAGGCTTGCAAAATATATACTAAACCCTAAGATATTAGTTTGACACTAACCACCTCCACATGGTTGAGGGAAAAAATATTCTGTGGCGTTCGAACCCACTATCTTCCGAATGTATGTTATAAGAGAGCTTGGAACAAATAAGGTATTTGAACCTACAAAGGATCGCACATCCGGAAGTCCTTAATTAAGGTACAGGTCTGACATTTGCTGTGTGTGAAACCGGAGAACCACTGAAACCATCTTTAGGTCTCCCGAATGTAAGTACTCAGCTGTGCGGCCCGAGCAAACTTCTAACGAACAGACTGTATTAACGACACATATCAACACATAGCTTCAATGAATCGAAAATACACTGGCAACGTAGGTTATCGTCCATGCTGAGTGGACGGATGTTTCGATCACGATGACCAATGTTATGAGTAAGGCCCGGATGTTCATGACATGTCATATTTTATTTCTGTATGGTATTTCCATGGAAAATACAAGTTAAGCATGATTTTATCTACGGTGACTGAAATTATGCAATTTTCACGGGTCATATAAAGTCATAGTTTGGTTCTTTTAACGTTTTTGTCATTTCTGGTAATTTTTCAAATTATGGTCACGTTTCCCCGTGAATATTCGTGTTTTTATCATATTTTTATCTTTTTATTCCATTTTCGCATACCTGCTTTCAGTCACCTCCAAGACGGATTTTTCAAATCTCCTAATTGTTGTCTGTAATTCCTTATAATTATCTTTCTGAGAAATATGTATGTGAATTAGGAGGGTAAGCTGTATAGAAAGAGACAGATGCGTACACAGCGACATTATAGTGAGCCTCCATTGAACCCTAAAGATTTGACGTGTTTCAATAACATCCTCGGAAGTTGAGCGATCTTCCTCCCCTTTACAAGTCAATTTTGCGTGAAAATAGAAGATCGTTCCTATTTGAAATCTTTGAAATATACAGTATGTAATTTGCTGTTGTAATTCTTTCTGATCGCCCATCGAAATGTGACATTTATTTCATTCTGTGTAAAGTCGAGAGTTACCTGTCCGACTCACTGGCTGAATGGTCAGCGTTGAGGCCTTCGGTTCAGAGGGTCCCGGGTTCAATTCCCGGCCAGGTCGAGGATTTTAATCGCCCCTGATTAATTCTTCTGGCCCGGGGACTATGTGTTTATGTGTTTGTTTGTCCCAACACTTTCCTCTTCATATTCAGACAACACACTACACTACCAACCACCACAGAAACACGCAATAGTGATTACATCCCTCCATATAGGGTTAGCGTCAGGAAGGGCATCCGGCCGTAAAACAGGGCCAAATCCACATGTGCGACACAGTTCGCACCCTCGACCCCACAGGTGTGGGAAAAGCGGTAGAAAAAGAAAGAAAGAAAGAATGAGTCGAGAGTTACCCCTGGATTGAGTAATTAAATAAATTCAAAATATAATAATGAAATCAAGGTCATTACTCATTAATAATTACAGAATGATCTAGATTTTAAAAGTATATTTTCAACATAATATTAATTTAAACAGCGGCAAAATTTTGAAGGTTTCGAAAACGTGATCAAAAACTTTCAAGTTTGTTGTTATATTTTAATACATTTTTAGGTCATAAATGCTTGCATATTTGTAACATTGTAGGTCATAAACATCCGGGCCCCAGTTATGAGTATCCTGTTTTCCATGCGATGCAGGTTAAACTAGAGATATGTCGTACGTTATTCACAATGAATTGCAACCAGAAATCCAAGTACCTGTGATCCATCAGTATGACAAGTGAAGAAACATCCTCTTAGTATGCGTGCATGAAAAACCGGCCCAGAATATCGCAGTGTCGCTGAACTTGCAATAGAAGTTAGTAACGTCCATGTGTAGCAGGCGTGTGTAATACAGTATGTGGACTTGAGCTATTTTGTAACTCAATGTTGCAGACCGTCGCCCTGGCGATTTTGGGTCGATACCTATTTTTCCACTAAGTATTGTGACCCATGAAGGGTAGGTTCTTGACTGATATTAGAATCAACTAAGCTAACTTACCAGCATATAAAAACCTGCATCAAAATTAACATAATTAAATAGGGATTATAGACTACCCTACCTCGACGTTTTTTTACTTCAGTGAAATGAAGCACTAACACGTTGTCGATCCAAAATAGCTATAACTACAAATAAAACTGATGTACTGTATAGGAGGTTTAAGGGAGACGGAAATGGTGCTATTATGAAAACCCTTATGTTTTAGACTAACCACGAAATCTTCCCGTGCCCCATTTCAGAAAAGCGAAAAAATTTGAGATAGCGCGTAAAATAAGTTCATTTTAAAGCAAGCTTTTGCTTCTTTATCCCTTTGTTCAATCAGTTTCAAACACTCTCTATTTAAATAAGTCCTTATCACCGTAGAATTTGAATATCACTTCCATATTTCGTTTTGATTTTGGATTAGGTAAGCAAATGTTCTGTTGCAGCTGCTATTGGTCGGAGTTCTGGGGATATACTGAATACAATAAATTGGGATATTGTGCCATATCTGAAGTACTTACTTGATTACTTGTTGCATGAATTTAGAGTCGGTGTAGTGGCTCCAGTGAACAATGGAAAGTGTGATAAACATAAAGCGGATAATTACTGGCCATATGCCGCATGTGAGCTCTGGGAAAGAATTCTTTCCGATAATATTAGACTTGTTTCCAAAATTACTGACTGATTTGATAGAAGGCCATAGCCGTGTTGAAACGCCGGATCCCGTGAGATCTCCGAACTTAAGCTACATTGGGCGTGGTCAAGATTTGGATGGGTTGCTACGCGCTGTTGGTGGGGGGTAAGGGAATGGACAGAATGGGCAGAATACACCCTTACCTTACCTTACCTTAATTTATTTGGCTTTAGGAACGGTTATTGCAGTGAGGCTTACCGTGGGATTTCAGCCACATATAGCAGATATTTTAGATACAATAGTTCAAATGCCTCTATTGCTAGTAACCTGTCATGGCGGACCACTGACGAATATGAGGGCTGTTGGACTAGACAAAGTGGTGACTAGATTCTAGAATATAGAACTCCGAGAACTGAAGTACGTGATCCTGTAATGATTAAGAGGGGCGGAGGGCGGTGTCCTTAAGGCATTGTTATTGGATCTTTTATACGTTTTCTATATAAAAAATGATGTGTGTAAAGAACTGGAACGAAGGGCCTAATAATCAGACTTACAGATCTGCCCCATGGCGTTAATATTTTCTGAGATCCTGGTACTAACTGTGCTTTTTTTTTTAACGGTACCACACTATTTTGTACACAGCCTTAAATCTACAAACATTACAAGTTCAGCACCGTGATTATATTGAAAATCGGACAAGTACTTCTCGAAAAACTATGATGTATTCATAAACGTGCTTCATTTGCCAGCTGAGGACTGCCCTGTTCGATTCACGCTACTTATGAAACATGATCTAGCTGTTGACATGCAGAGTTGCTAGATATGTGTTCTCTCTACTGCACTCATAAATACGCTGTGATAAAATGTATGATTGGATCGCCATAGGTAACAGGTAAATTGAAAAACGGATATAGATTGAGCTACAGCAGATAACATAACCCTGCGAACGTGATCCAAGTACACAACTTAAAACGATATTCTTTCACAGAATTTTCCGTGATAACGTATCGGATATATCGGTGATAGAAACAATTTGGTGACAAAATAGCAGGCTGTGATTTATCGACAATCTCTGGTGGAAAATGGTCACCCGTCGAGGGATGATCGCTGTGAATGTTTCATCCGCTTCTGTCGCCACTTAGTTCCAGTATGTTCAGTCCGGCTCCATGGCTAAATGGTTAGGGTGCCGGCCTTTGATCACAGGGGTCCCGAGTTCGATTACTGGCAGGGTCGCTAACTTTAATCATAATTGGTTAATTTCCCCAGCACGGGGGCTGGGTGTATATGTTGTCTTCATCATCATTTCATCCTCCTCAAGACGCGCAAGTCGCCTCCGGGAGTCAAATCAAAAGACCTGCATCTGGCGAGCCCGAACTTGTCCCCGGACATTCCCGGAACTAAAAGCCATACGCCATTTCGTTTTCATCATCGTCATCATCATCATCATCATAGCAAAAAAAATTCTTCTTCTTCTCTAACATTTTTCCCACACCTTGTGCGGACGTGGGAGCGAACTGTCACATATCCGGAATTGCCCTGTTTTACGAGCGCATGCCCTTCCTGGCGCCAACCCTATGTGTATATGTGCGTGTTTCTGTGGTGCTTGGTAGTGTGGTGTGTTGTGTGAATATGAAGAAGAAAGTGTTGGGACAAACAAACAACCAGTCCCCGAGCCAGAAGGATGATTCACATGCGATTAAAATTCCCGGCGGGGAATCGTACCTGGGACCCTCTGAACCAAAGGCCTCAACGGTGGCCATCAGCCAAGGAGTCTGACTTTCACTAGTGCATTTTTATTCATTAAAGTCTGGCTCCATGGCTGAATGGTTAGCGTGCTGGCCGTTGGTCACAGAGGTCCCGGGTTCGATTCCCGGCAGGGGCGGGAATTTTAACCATCATTTGTTCATTTCTCTGGCACGGGGACTGGGTGTATGTGTCATCTTCATCATCATTTCATCCTCCTCAAGACGTGCAAGTCGCCTATGGGTGTCAAATCAAAAGACCTTCATCTGGCTGGCCGAACTTGTCCTCGGACACTCCCGGAAATAAAAGCATACGCCATTTCATGTCATTCCAGTATGCTCAATAGATTCTTGTACGTATGAAAGAGATATCTGCCTTATAATTTCTGTGCTTGTAGAGTTCGTACTGATGAATGTATTTGTAATTTATTGACTTAACGATTAGGAAGGAAGTGACTGTTAAACAGAACGGTCAAGAGTGACGTTGTAACCTACTTATCTCTTCAGTTGTGTATCTTAAGCTAAGTGTATCCTGTTCCTCACTTTCCTGTCATCCCAACCGGGTTAACATGACTACGTTAGCGGCATTTGGCACTGCATTTCGAAACGAAGTAACATGGCGGTACGGAAGAAGCTAGGGTGCTGGTGCTGTGGTCTCGCCAGTCGTTTCTAGATCGATTTTCCAGCGTTTGAACCCTGTCAACTTCCAGTTTTCTTATCCCTTTGCAAATTTCTCAGACAAATGTGCTCAGTATTGAAGAAATTTAATTCAGAACTTGAATTCAAAGGTTTATCGCGATCGCGTGTTGCGGATTCCTTTCCTCCATATCATTTCTTTATGCTGCTTTTCCACTATCAACGTTACTACTCTCTCGGGTCGCAAAGGCTTGGTTGATATTCAAGTAATTTTAGGTAGTATCGATTTACCGCGTCACTTGCTTAAAACTTTCGGAGATATTTCTCTGCCACGTAGCCAAAGAAGCAAATTGTTCTTCTTCAGTTCCATCTAAACATTCAAGTAGAATAAAAGTGTTACGACCGGGCGAGTTGGCCGTGCGCGTAGAGGCGCGCGGCTGTGAGCTTGCATCCTGGAGATAGTAGGTTCGAATCCCAATATCGGCAGCCCTGAAAATGGTTTTCCGTGGTTTCCCATTTTCACACCAGGCAAATGCTGGGGCTGTACCTTAATTAAGGCCACGGCCGCTTCCTTCCAACTCCTAGGCCTTTCCTATCCCATCATCGCCGTAAGACCTATCTGTGTCGGTGCGACGTAAAGCCCCTAGCAAAAAAAAGTGTTACGTTATCTTGACTGCAAAAAACATATGATTTTAGTTTCAAACTTTAAACAACTACGTGATGGTACATTAGATACTGTAGAATCTTGTTATAAATTTCGGCGTACCTACATCACAATCGTGATTATAATTTATAGTGGATGGGACGAGGTTGATTGAAATAAAGTAATAATCCTTGCAGAGCAATGTTGGTTGGCAACTCTATTACTCTATCTAAGATTCTGGTTGCTCTTAACGTTGGGCTACTCGTGGAACCTTGTACTCTCGTGCAACTGAGGATGATTTAATTTTTTCTGAAGATGCTAAGTAATATGCACTTTGCGTTGGTTCAAGGACCATATTATCTGATTGTATAATAAAACCGTAGGCATAAGAGTATTTTGAGTGTGCGAAGTTCAGTGGCTCACTTGGTAGAGCATTGGCTGGATCGACCTCGGCTCAGTCCGGTCGTACGCCAGTTTCGTGTCGGTATAATTATTGTGGAATAAAGGTAGTAGCTGGTGTGACGTAAAACCATTATTATTATTATTATTATTATTATTATTATTATTATTATTATTATTATTATTACAAGTGGCTTTACGTCGCACCGATAGAGATAGGTGTTACGTCATCGATAGGATAGGAGTGAGAAGGAGCAGTCGTGGCCTTAATTAATATACAGCCCCCCCCCAGCATTTGCCTGGTGTGAAAATGGGAAACCACGGAAAACCATCTTCAGGGCTGCCGGCAGTAGGGTTCGAACACAGTATCTCCCGAATGCAAGCTCACAGCTGCGTGCCCCTAACCGCGCGGTCAACTAGCTTGATATTATTATTATTATTATTATTATTATTATTATTATTATTATTATTATTATTATTATTGCTGGTATTTGGGTTCATGGTTTTTATCATTTCATGTGATGTGAACCAATGTATTCCAGACCGTGAAAGCACAAATTGCTGGTCCTACGGTCTAGGGGTAACGCCCCGGGTTCAATTCCCGGCCAGGTGAGGGATTTTTACCTGGACCTGAGGGTTGGTTCGCAGTACTCACTCAGCCTACGTAATTACAACTCAGTAGCTATCTGACGGTATGATGGCGACCAAGTTAACCAAGAATAACTGCCGAGAGAATTCTTCGCACTGATCATTTATCACCTCGTAATTGGCAGGCCTTCGGGCTGAGCAGCGGTCGCTTTGTAGGCCAAGGCCCGCCATGCTTGAAGTGCCGTGTGGTTTGGTTTGGTTCGGTGGTGGCTTGGTTTGAAAGCTGAAATGGAGCCATAACACATATAACATTCTGTAGCTATTTTTGCATCTGCCTTTTAGTTCACGCCAGAGCAAACTGTAGCTTCCACGGAAACCTCAGTCGCATTCGTGACAGTGACAGTACGGAAACTGCGGACGTGTAAGTGGTGCTGAGTAATGGCATCCAGAGCAAGACCAGTCCGTCTGGATGCAATGGATTGTGCTACCCATAGGGTCTGTCGAGATACGGTAGAACTTTGTGCCACAGTGGGGAAAGCAACGGTAAATTACCTAACGCCTTTTCTTGCCTAGTGCGCCTCGTTATGGTGTCACCATCGGCGTTTGTGGTGTCCCTACAACAGCCTCCAAGATGGTGACTTAACAGACAGGCAATATCTATTCAGAATTCTGCATGGAATTAAGTGTAGGGTAGCGGGTAAGCTGTTTTCAAATCAACTTCCTTTTAGAGTGCTGCTCGTACGGTGTGCGATCATGACGTTATTCATTACTGTGATTGTTATTGACTCTACAAGTGGAATAGCATTTTACAGTAATACAAACCACCGTAGACTATAGAATAAACCTGTAGTCTGACCAGTAGAACTGTCATGTCAAGGTCACGAGCTGACTGACAACTCTGCGTGCACGAGAAACAGGTGTCACGAGCGCTATCCCAGGACGTTATCAGATAGCGCAAGACTGGAGGTGTGTGAATTACACTTTCATAACCATGGTACAATATATCGATATATTCTTTCATAAGGACGTACATAATTAAATGTGTTCAGCACGGAGTTTGTATAAAATGTGCCGAACAATATGCTTTGTAATAATTGTGTATCAGGAATATAAATAACTACTTTATAATAATAATAATAATAATAAGAAGAAGAAGAATATTTGTTTTACGTCCCACTAACTACTTTTACGGTTTTCGGAGACTCCGAGATGCCGGAATGTAGTCCGGCAGTTCTTTTACGTGCCAGTAAATCTGCCGACACGAGACTGACGTATTTGAGCACCTTCAAATACCACCGGACTAAGCCAGGATCGAACCTGCCAAGGTGGGGTCAGAAGGCCAGCGCCTCAACCATCCGAGCCACTCTGCCAGGTTGAGCAGTCTTCAGTCTAAGGTGTAATTAATTACGCTATACACGTATATATTGTTGAAGAGAGCAATTCTCAACACAGAATAATATTTCTACCACGGATGTCTCGGTGTTTTATTGATTTTAAATTCGTAATATTAACATAATTATGTCCAGGGGGTTTTCACACACCGAATGAAATAATTATCTTACATCTGCGACAAATGGTAAATAATTGAATTGTTGAGTGGTCACACATAGACCATACTAGGCCTTGTACAAAGAGTACGGTTCTATCCTGAAATTTGCTTTACGGCGCTCTGACACTGATAGGTCTTATGGCGACAATGGAATAGGAACGGACTAGGATCTGGCAAGAAGCGACCGTGGCCCTAGCCCCAGCATTTGCTACCATTACTACCATTTCACCAAGCGTGAATAAAATTATGTATAGCCTACATTGCAGTGCTTCATTCTGCTGCTTTACATACCGATTTCATTGAATTTCCTTCAGCCACTTTCTCGTGATGCGCGTAAATTACATACATACATACATACATACATACATACATACATACAGGTACATACAGACAGACAGACAGACAGACAGACAGACAGACAGACAGAGATGACGGAAAATTAAAAAGTGTATTTCCTGGTTACTGTGGACACAACAGATACAGAAATACCATTACAAAACTCTTATTTTATTTGTTTGTACACCAACTTATTGCAACGAAGTAATGGTTAAACTTTTGTATACAATTATTGTGTTGTAATTTATTGCCCATATCGTAATAGATACACTAATAAACAACATAAATAATAGAAAACAGATCTGTGATCGTACAATTTAACACAGATACAAGCAATGTACCAAAACCGGGCGTTTCATCGTGGAACAATCTTGTTTGTACACTAACAGAAGAAAATGAAAAATTCACTCATAAACACTTGTTACCTTGTATTTAATAACCCGATGAGTATCCTGTGGCCTTGCACCTTCGCTTCATGGAATGAACCAGTTTCTCACACCTTTTGGGTCAGTTTTACTCCATTCTTCGTTGACTATAGGCCTACTTCTTAACTGCTCAAGCGATTGAGGTTTCCTTGCATGAACCGTTCTTTTTTGATCGACCCACAAATGTTCTATGGGGTTCAAGTCAGCGGATTAGGCAGGAGTTCGCAGTTGCGTCGGTACGTTCCATATCAGCAAGTGCTTGCAAATAGCAGCTGTGTGCTTGGGGTCATAGTCTTGCTGAAAGATGTTGCAAGACCGCAACCCCATTTTTACTGCACACTGTTGGACATTGTTCTTTAAAATGTTTAAATAACCCCATCTTTCCCTGATGCCATTGATGATATCGACATTTCCCACTCCACAAGACGACATATACCCCCAAATCATAATTGATCCACTCCATGTTTTACGTTGGGTAGCGTATTTGCAGGTTTATTAGCTGTATTTACTTTTCTGCATGCATAACTGTTTCCATCCGAGGTGTATAGAGATATTTTGGTCTCATTTGACCTAATAACATTGTTCCAGAACGTAAATCCTTGTTTTTAATACTCTCTGCAAAATTTAATTCTGTCCTGTCGATTTTCCATGGTCGTCTACCGTGATAATCATATTTCCAGAATACTCTACGAATTGTCTGACTTGATATTTTCTTCTTCGTACTTCTTTCCAGTATTATGCAAATCTTAGGAGCACTTAATTGTGGATTTTGTTTTACTAGTTTCACAATATAACGTTCATCTCGCTTATTCAGTATCTTTTCTTTTGCTTTTCTTGGCAAATTCTTTGTGGTTCCTCTATATCTGAATTTGTTCAACACATAGTGTATTTTGGAATGCGGTTTATTTACTTTGCATCCAATTTCACGCAGAGAATACCCTTGCAATCCAAGAGATACAATTACATTTTAGTTCGTCATTTAACTCAGTTCTTTTACTCATTATGTAACACACGGCCTGGTGCACTAACTGCGAAACTATACACACTAGCACTGTACTAGGTAGTGAACGTGTACAAACAAGACTGTTGCAAACAATCAGGCCACTACACAACCTATTTCACTCCTACTCTTTTAAAATGATGTACCGAGACTTTTGATCACTAACATCAAGCAATAACTTATCCAAGTGTCGTGCATTCATTATGTACTATTTAGAAATTATGAGGACATTATATCTGCTAAAGAGCCTCCGTGGCTCATACGGCAGCGCGTCGGCCTCTCACCGCTGGGTACCGTGGTTCAAATCCCGGTGACACCATGTGAGATTTGTGCTGGACAAAGCGGAGGTGGGGCGGGTTTTTCTCCGGGTACTCCGGTTTTCCCTGTCATATTTCATTCCAGAAACACTCTCCATTATCATTTCATCGCATTTTTCACTCATTAATAAAAATCACCTTGGGAGTGGCGACCCCATTGTAATAACAGCCTATATATGTTTCATTCATTACATCCCTGACCCAGTCAATGACTGGAAAACAGGTTGTAGGTTTTCATTTTCATATATCTGCTAAGTTGGGCGTACAAGCAAGACTATTATGCACTGTAGATGTGAAACTGCATTAATATGTAGAGCTGGGAACATTCTGGCCACAAGGTATTTCTGTCCAACTCGCCGTAACGCTGTGTACGGAAGATATAATTTAGACTTTTTGATGGACTGTTATGTGCACTATGTTGTAGGAATAATACTCATTGAATGAAACTTATTGGTTCACGGTGTGCGGTTGAAATGGGAGGTGGATGGAAATACCCCAGTTGACTCCATCCGACGCATTGAACTTATACTGAGGAGTTCCCTGAAATATCTGACCAGTTGGGCGGGAGATTCGTCATTAACAAAAGATCAGAATATCTGTTACGAAGACATGAGTGCTGTGCGCCCAGAAGAATGAAAATCCACAGCCTGTTTCCAGTCATTCGACCGGGTCAGGAATGGAATGAATGAAGCCCCCTTTTAGCGGCGAGGATAGGAATTGTGCCGGCTGCCGAAGCCTGTCGCACTCCTCTGGAGCAATTATTAAGAAGTCATTAATGAAATTAAATGAAATGAGATTGGAGAGTGTTGCTGGAATGAAAGATGGCAGGGGAAAACGCAGTACCCGGAGAAAAACCTGTCCCGCCTCCGCTTTGTCCAGCACAAATCTCACATGGAGTGACCGGGATGTGAACCACGGAACTCAGCGGTGAGAGGCCAGCGCGTTGCCGCCTGAGCCACGGAGGCTCTGTGCGCCCAGGTGTTTAATCAAAATATTAACTATGCCCTTATGGTGACCAACGCTAATTTTTCATACGTCGATAATATTACGATAACTGTATAATGTAAAAATTGAACTATGTGATGGTATTACTGAAATAAACGTGCTTCGTGAATCATTTTAACTTAATTACCTTGTAGAACGAAAGGAACGTATTATTTTTCCAAAAGGATTGACCAAGGGATATAGACGACCACCGCGAAATGAACCACATTTTCATCTGTGATAAGAGGAGACGTTCATCACCGCTAATATCCCTCTGCCATTCCGGAATGTTCTCTGCTCGTGCATTTGCACTGTTGCAAGCCATGAATAATTCAGAGCTTGTTTGGTTGAGCAGTGGTTTTTTCTCATATGATACATATCATTAAGTGCAAGAGTGTTACGAGATACTTAATGACTGATCACATCAGTGTTTCACGCTCCATCAGACAACATGAGGGAAGATCGTTTTTCTCTCTTCAATACATTAATTTCAAGAATTCCTGTACTGTAGCTTCAAGAGAATAAAATGTGTAGACTGATACTTCTCCCTGTTCTCACCCTCCGGGTAACTACAGCAATACTTCCATTGGTGTACAACACACACATATACAGTATGTTGGAAACTATCTTAAGTTTTGGATGAACTACGAAGCTGTCATTATCTTGGTCCTGAAACTAATTTCATTTTGAAAAATATAGTTCTGTGCGTCACATTGCTGGCAAAATTATTTTACATAATTTCTTGTGATGTTAATTTAGAAAAGTGAAGGAGGGGAAAATGCTCAGTATCTTAAACATATTTATTTTAGAGGAGATTCATTGGCTTCGATGAACGACGAAAATACAAGAATGCTAGAAATGAAGAGGGCAGAAAAGAATACAGGCGATTAAAGAATGAAGTGGATAGAAAGTGCAAGGTAGCTAAGGAAGAATGGCTGAAGGAGAAGTGCAATGATGTCGAAGGCTGTATGGTCCTGGGAAAGGTAGATGCTGCATACAGGAAAATCAAGGAAACCTTTGGAGAAAGGAAATCTAGGTGCATGAATATTAAGAGCTCAGATGGAAAGCCACTTCTGGGGAAAGAAGACAAAGCAGAAAGATGGCAGGAGCATATCCAACAGTTGTATCAAGGTAACGATGTAGATAATTTGGTTCTGGAACATGAAGAGGCTGTTGATGCTGATGAAATGGGAGACCCAATTTTGAGGTCAGAGTTTGACAGAGCTGTGAGTGACCTAAATAGGATCAAGGCACCTGGAATTGATGATATTCCCTCTGAATTACTGACTGCCTTAGGAGAAACCAGCATGGTAAGGTTATTTCATTTAGTGTGCAAGATGTATGAGACAGGAGAAGTCCCATCCGATTTACGGCAGAATGTTGTTATACCTATTCCCAAGAAAGCCGGTGCTGACAGGTGTGAAAACTACCGCACTATTAGTTTAGTATCTCATGCCTGCAAAATTTTAACACGTATTATTTACAGAAGAATGGAAAAACAAGTTGAAGCTGAGTTGGGGGAAGATCAATTTGGCTTCAGAAGAAATGTAGGAACACGTGAAGCAATCCTGACTTTACGTCTGATCTTAGAGGATCGAATCAAGAAGGACAAGCCCACGTACATGGCATTCGTAGATCTAGAAAAGGCATTCGATAATGTTGATTGGACCAGGCTATTTATGATTCTGAAGATGATAGGGATCAGATACCGAGAACGAAGAATTATCTACAACCTGTATAAAAATCAGTCTGCAGTGATAAGAATCGAGGGCTTTGAAAAAGAAGCAGCAATCCAGAAAGGAGTGAGGCAAGGCTGCAGTTTGTCCCCTCTCCTTTTCAATGTTTACATAGAACAGGCAGTAAAGGAAATCAAAGAGAAATTTGGAAAGGGAATCACAGTCCAAGGAGAGGAAATCAAAACCTTGAGATTTGCCGATGATATTGTTATTTTATCTGAGACTGCAGAAGATCTCGAGAAGTTGCTGAATGGTATGGATGAAGTTTTAGGTAAGGAGTACAAGATGAAAATAAATAAGTCCAAAACAAAAGTAATGGAGTGCAGTCGAACGAAGGCGGGTGATGTAGGAAATATTAGATTAGGAAACGAAGTCTTAAAGGAAGTAGATGAATATTGTTACTTGGGTAGTAAAATAACCAACGATGGCAGAAGTAAGGAGGACATAAAATGCAGACTAGCACAAGCCAGGAAGAATTTTCTTAAGAAAAGAAATTTGCTCACTTCAAACATTGATATTATAATTAGAAAGATGTTTTTGAAGACTTTCGTGTGGAGCGTGGCATTGTATGGAAGTGAAACATGGACGATAACTAGCTCAGAAAGAAAGAGAATAGAAGCTTTTGAAATGTGGTGTTACAGAAGAATGCTGAAGGTGAGATGGATAGATCGAATCACGAATGAAGAGATACTGAATCGAATTGGTGAGAGGAGATAGAATCACGAATGAAGAGATACTGAATCGAATTGGTGAGAGGAGATCGATTTGGCTAAATTTGACGAGAAGAAGAGATAGAATGGTAGGACACATCTTAAGACACCCAGGACTTGTTCAGTTGGTTTTTGAAGGAAGTGTAGGTGGCAAGAACGGTAGGGGTAGACCAAGGTATGAATATGACAAACAGATTAGAGCAGATGTAGGATGCAATAGTTACGTAGAAATGAAAAGGTTAGCACATGATAGGGTGGCATGGAGAGCTGCATCAAACCAGTCTATGGACTGATGACTCAACAATACACAATCTTAAATGAAATCTTACTTTGTAAAAGATGCTGGAACTGTCGTCCTTCCTGGGTTATACAGGCATTGTATCTGGTAACTACATCCTGGCTGACGCGAGTGAGTTCTGCCGCTGTAATGTTTCTGATTTCATTCGAAATATTTTCTTTCAGTTCCCCCATTTGTTCGATAAACTTTTTCTCTCAGTTTACCCCATAAGTAAAAATCACACTCTGTTAGATCTGGAGAACGAGGTGGAAGGAGACCAACACTGATCACGTCCGTGATTGTAAGAAAGGAAACTTCTGCTGTATTAACAGGGGCTGAATCTTGTTTAAACCATCCACGCGTTTTTTTCTTCTTCCGTTAACTGATGGAAGTACGACGTCAAAATGTCATCTTGGTACCTCTGTGCATTTACTGTCGTCTCGAAAAAAATAGGCACAATTATTCGTTCTGCACTAACAGCACACCAAACACCAATCTTCCTATCATAACGAGGGGACGTCATAAACACCATTAGGATTTTCTGCACACCAGTAGCGAGAGATATGACATTTCACACGACCATTAAGATGAAACCAGAACTTTTACATACGAAAATACGGTTTTGCAATGATAACTGTCTCACCATGTTAACAACTGTGATTCAGACTGGCGACTCATGCTTTCCAGCTTGAACACGTGCAGGCTGCTTATAAGCTCAAGAACTATGCGCGCACATCGCCTTCTGCAGCTGCCGTAACCCAAACACCGTGCGTTCGGTCTGGGTTTATAAGAGAGACCCTGTATGGTATGGTGGCTAATGGGATATGTAAGAACACGAGTCAAAAAAGAGAAACATGACGTATGTGGTTAATTCTGTGGAGCCTGTAGGGAGATTGATGCAATTAGGGTGAACTCTCTGGGTTGTGAATATAAAACAAAATAGAAAATGAGAAAGAATCTCGTAAAATTCTTGTGAAGTATTAAACAAAGAGTGGATTGCACAGGGAAGAACACATTTTCTTTTCTGTATTTAAAGGAAACAGGAAGTGTGAAAAGATAGGAAATTGTAACTTCCGATGTTTAGTTACATATCTCAGAAACTAAAAGAGGTATTGCTTCAGTGTTCTTTTGATATATTCAGAATGCACTCATCATTATTTGAGCAGAGTAGGAAGCTTATATGTTTAATATTTTGTGTCAGAAACGACATTACAAACATAATATTTTTAAAAAATATTGTTAAAAATTCCCTCAACTGATGTAGGTACCTTTTTCTGAGAAAATACTCAAACCAGACCCAAGAAACTTTGCATGCATAATATTTAAACTTTTTTAAACTGCCGAAGTAAAATTATTGTTCTAATGTTTACAGAAATTGAGAATTTTTTATCCTAGTTGAAAACTGAATTTTTCTGTAAAATGTTGAGCGCTCTTCAAGCTGGCCTCCATGAACCAATCATAATATCTCATTAAATTTACTTCCACAAGCAGATCTATATACTGTCTAAGAGGCTACCAAATTTCAAATACATTGATTTGGTAATCTCTGAGAAAAAAGTACACACACTTTCAAAAAATATGACCTACGGCAAATGCAAGAATCAGCGTGCAGAGTTATGTTCAAACGTAATTTTCTTGCCTCAAATATAACTTTAGCACAATAATTAACACAATAAATTCTTCATAAATATTGGAGATGTTTTTAAAGCTCGAAAACGAAAATTGATATTTTGAGCCTATAACTCTTCCCGGTTCCCTTAAACAAAAATATGTGGCAAAAGGCAATAAGAGAAAATAAAATAAGCACGAATAAAAATAAAGAAGGGTAGGATCCTTGTTCACCGTACCATCTAGGACAAAAGAAATAAATATGATAATAAGTAGAAAGTATATACACACTATTAGATTTAAGTATAATATTTAATATACAGTAGTAATTGACAAATAGTTGTAACAAGGATATTTTAATACATATTATATAAAACATGGATTGTAGTAAATATATGCTTTTCCCCCATGTTTCTGGATATCCGTCATTCTAAACATTGAGCATCAAGAAATTTGGCTCAGCCGTTTTCCCACAAATAGATAAAATTTAACTGAATCTGTTTCCACCTTTTGTATCCCTAATGAAATGAAAATAATCAGCCTGTTTCCAGTCATTCGACCGGGTCACAAATGGAATGAACGAAGCCCCCATCTAGCGGCGAGGATAGGGATTGTGGTGGCTGCCGAAGCATGTCGCACTTCTCTGGGGCAATGATTAATGACTGACAGATGAAATGAAATGAAATGATAGTTGAAAGTGTCGCTGGAAAGGAAGATGACAGGGAAAACCGGAGTACTCGGAGAAAAACCTGTCCCGCCACCGCTTTGTTCAGCACAAAATTTGAACCAAGGAACCCAGCGGTAAGAGGCCGAGGCCGGCGCGCTGCCACCTGAACCACGGAGGCTCACTTTTGTATCCGTAATACGGGATCTGAAACGAAGTATCGGTAAACAAATATTGGAAGGGTGCAGATAAAGTTATAATGTTTTTTATGGGGATATAAATGTATTTTCGTTTTACGATGATTATTGTCAATAAGGTGCCACACCCCCGTACTGGTTTCGTTGACCATAGAAAACATGGCAGAGAGTAGTTCAACTCTCTTTAGCATAGTGGTGTTTCTGTCACTCTTTTGTGTTCTCTAGCTCGTTAGGAAAATGTATTGCAAGACCGCATTAGTGCCTCTGTTTAACTTCATCAGACAGCATCATGAGTAGGCAAAGAAAAAAGCTTCTTCAAAGCGCATGCGTTAATATATATAGGCTAGTACTGTCCTTGGTATATAAACAAACCGTGTGTAATTAAATCATCTTCATTACATTATTTTATTTTATTTATTTTTTCGAATTGAGCCTCTACAGACTCCGTGTTAACCATCAACATAATTTTCGTCTTCGTCTGCCAGCTTTGACAACCTGCCAGTATCTCCTGAACCCATCGATCAGCGCTTTCCTCCGCTCCTCTGGTAAAGGGCCTTTCCGTCTTCTGACTTTTGTCTCCACCATGCAATCCTGATAGCTCTTCGCCATCCTTCTGAAACTAAACCTGTCCTTGATTTTGTCCTCCATAATGCCCACCTCTCTCAGATCTTTCTCACACTCTTGGAACTATCTCAACTTAGATGCCTTTGGTTTTAGAAAATTCTAGATTTTTTTGTGTGTCGATCATTATTCATATGGATGATATGCCCGTAAAACAACAATCTTATCTTTCTAATTGTTGTTGCTATCGGTTTCGTCTTGCTGTATATTTCTTTATTGGATTTCAGACGTATCTGAACGTCAACCCATCTGTTGCCCATGGTCTTCCATACTAGCCTGCGTTTTCTTTTAAGTAGTTGATCGACTTTTCCTTTTCGATTCATGCACAGGGTCTCCGAAGCACATAAGCCTTCTGGTCTAACAACAGTGCTGTAATGTCTTAATTTGCCTCCGAAACTCAACATCTTCTTATTATAGATGTTTTTAGTCAACTGGAACGCTCGCTCTAATTTTCGGATGTGGATATTGGTCGCTTCTTGTTCTAGCGCATTCTCTTCGATTACTTCACTCAGGTACTTAAACTTCTACATTTTTTTATATTATCGTTGCCTTGTCATGCAAATATTGTGTAGAAGAATGACAAACACAAAAACCTTGGCTTTAAATTTTTCATACTGTTTTTCTGATTATGATGATAATTGTTCTTTAAAGGGGCCCAACATCTGAGGTCATCGGTCCTCTGTTTTCCATACGTCGGCGCCCTTACACCTATGTTTCCTCTTTCCGTATCTCCTGTGCCTTTTTATCAGTCCTCTCAACCCAAATTCGATCCATAAAAAATAAAAACCTTTGTATGATACCTTTCGTGGTTCTACAGGAACTATCGGGGAATCCCGTACGTTTTTCAGCGTACAGATTTCTCTTACTTTTTGTTACAATTGGCTTTACGTCGCACCGGCAGAGATAGGTCTTATGGCGACATTGGAACAGGAAAGGGGTAGAAATCCAATGGATTCGGCCGTTGTCTTAATATTACGGTACAGGCCCAGCATTTGCCTGGTGTGAAAAGGGAAAACCACGGGAAACCATTTTCTGGGCTGCCGACAATAGGGTTCGAACCCACTATCTCCCGAATACTTGATACTGGCCGCACTTAAGCGACTGCAGCTATCGAGATCGGTCTCTTACATTTTAGAAAGGTAGATAAATAAATATATTTCGCTCGTTCGGTATCGCTAATAAATAATAATAATAATAATAATAATAATAATAATAATAATAATAATAATAATAATAATAATAATAATAATTAGAACCCGAAAGTTAGGCAAAATGCCTTTTTTATCCGGGTGGGTATATCGAGGTGTCAAATAGAGATAAATATATTTCCGAACATTTGGGAACAGTGATTATTTTGCCTTTTTTATTTAGCTTCTGTTGCATATTTGAAAATTTAATGCCTGTTTAAGTGCCTCTTTTAGTTGTTATGAATAATTTCTGATGTTGTTTACATATTAAAATGAATCAGTGGAAATAGAATATAATTCCAACGAACTGCATTAACAATAAAGGTAATTCGTAATTTTATTTTGACTTAATAGATTAAAAGATAACATTTTAACAAACGAAGCAAATCGGTCCATTAGAACGGCTGTACGGATTGGACAAGGCTGTTTTACCTTCCGAAGTAGTGCCATCTAGGCGACATTTTGATTGTGTTGATGTCAACCAACTTCGACTAGATGCTTCTTATGGCGGAGTTAATTTAATTTGTTCGGGTGACACTGATTGCGCTACCGGAATCTTTAACATGTCAACAATGGTATGGAGTGCCGAGATTTATAACCACAACCGGGATCGAACCCGTGAAACTGAATGGTTGACCCATTTTAGCCTCGGAACATGGAGTGCTAGGGGCGGACAGAAGATTCTGCAGTAGCGAAATCAAGGCAATGGCGACCCCTCGCATGATATGACGTCATGTTGGGACCAATTAATTACTTGTGTTTATGTAACTTCTCATAGAGTTCGTGCACTTCTCAATAACTTGGATACGGCTGCGTGCGGATTGTGTATGTGTACAAGTGTTCCCGCGAGATACATATATCGTGACTAATGATCAGCAGTGCTGCGCCCTGCCCTACTAAGAACTCAGAGCACTTCTTATTGCGCAGGTCTTCGACCTAACAGACCATACTTCCAATTTATCTACGCGACATATGTATATATATTTTCAAAACAACTGTGGGACTGTGTGGAATGACAATACAAAGTACTTTCAGCATTTTGTCCGCGGATCACGTTTTCTAGTCCTCTGTGTTGTCATTTGTACGCCACAAAATTCGATGAATGTCAAATTTTTTTTTCGGCCTGGTATAGAACGTGGTCGAATTGGGTTCCTGCGCCCGGTTCCATGTTCGACGAGACGTTTACTGACACGTAAAAGAACGCCTCCGGGACTAAATTTCGACAACTCGGCGTCTCTGAAATCCGTTAAAGGTAGTTAGTGGGGCGTATAGCAAAATCATTATTATGAATTGCGATGGAATGAATACAGATTTAAATATGTCAGAAATGGAATTCATTAGGAGTTTCTTGTTGAAAATGGTGAAGACCTGTTTTTATTTTCCATCAGTAACAGACCTACTTAGCCGACCCCGTGGTGTAGGGGTAGCGTGCCTGCCTCTTACCTGGAGGCCCCGGGTTCGATTCCCGGCCAGGTCAGGGATTTTCACCTGGACCTGAGGGCTGGTTCGAGGTCCACTCAGCCTACGTGATTAGAATTGAGGAGCTATCTGACGGTGAGATAGCGGCCCCGGTCTAGAAAGCCAAGAATAACGGCCAAGAGGATTCGTCGTGCTGACCACACGACACCTCGTAATCTGCAGGCCTTCGGGCTGAGCAGCGGTCGCTTGGTAGGCCAAGGCCCTTTAAGGGCTGTAGTGCCATGGGGTTTGGTTTGGAACAGATCTACTTAAACCGCAAGGACGCGCGCTGATCGCAGCATACCAGCATGGCATTGAAGTCCAATCAAAGCTCTTAGTATACCGAGCTCGATAGCTGCAATCGCTTAAGTGCGGCCAGTATCCAGTAATCGGGAGATAGTGGGTTCGAGCCCCACTGTCGACAGCCCTGAAGATGGTTTTTCAATGGTTTCCCATTTTCACACCAGGCAAATGTCGGGGCTGTACCTTAATTAAGGCCA
This sequence comes from Anabrus simplex, assembly GCF_040414725.1. Lineage (NCBI taxonomy): Eukaryota > Metazoa > Arthropoda > Insecta > Orthoptera > Tettigoniidae > Anabrus > Anabrus simplex. The sequence goes on from NC_090266.1 coordinate 50,953,417, forward strand.
CGGCCGCTTCTTCCAATTCTTAGGCCTTTCCTATCACATCATCGCCATAATCCGCCATGTGTCGGTGCGACTTAAAGCAAATAGCAAAGAAAAAAGCTTTTAATTTCCTATTTACAGGTTTCTGAGGCGTCTCTATCTCTCTCCCGTAACTGAACTACAATATACTACAAGACTAACGTCTGAACTACAGTCTACCGGACGAGTTGGCCATGCGGTTAGGGACGGGCAGCTTGCATCCGGGAGGTAGTGGGTTCGAACCCCACTGTCGGCAGCCCTGAAGATGGTTTTCCGTGGTTTCCCATTTTCGCACCAGGCAAATGTACCTTAAGGCGACGGCCGCTTCCTTTCCACTCCTAGCCCTTCCTTGTCCGATCGTCGCCATAAGACCTATCTGTGTCGGTGCGACGTAAAGTCAATTTTATTAAAAATTACACTCGTTTTTTACATTGCCTGCTCCGCCACGTGATACACTGAGCTTAGTGACTCTAATGCCGGCGGTATTCACTTCTTTTAATAATTTCGTAACTTATATCGTAATCGGAGATATTCATTGTTAAAGCAACATATGCCTAACCGGGCGAGTTGGTCGTGCGTTTAGGGGCGTGCCGCTGTGAGGTTACATCCGGAAGATAGTGGGTTCGAATCCCACTGTCGGCAGCCCTGAAGGTGGTTTTCCGTGGTTTCCCATTTTCACACCAGGCTGTAACTTAATTAAGGCCACGGCCGCTTCCTTCCAGTTCCTAGGCCTTTCCTATCCCATCGTCGCATAAGACCTATCTGGGTCGGTGCGACGTAAAGCCACTGGCAAAAGAAACATATGCCTAAAATCCACATGGATAGGTGACCGCTACACTTCACGGGAGCTGAATAGCTCTCACAAACATCAACACGTTGGAACGGTGTGAGCCATCCAACTATATTACCCCGCACTATACCATAGTTGTGCGTGAATGCCCCTCCAAAGCCAATCTAGTCCTCCACTTCGAACTGCGAACTAATTAAATTACGTTAGCACGCGTGCTGGGTACAAATTACAGAAGATTTGCATCAACACACAAACATGTCGCCAGCTCGAATAACACGGATGCTACTAATATATGAAGCAATAATGACTGTTTGGGAGAGTCCATTAGGAAAGTAGCAAGAGGTAGAAGATAAAATATCCGCATGACCAAGAATTATTAATAATTCATTTCGTCATTGTTAAAAAGTACACACGCACTTTCTAACGGGTTATCAGAAAAAAATGAAAGTTGTCGTGCTTTTCTATCATGTTAGCCCAAAGGTAGGAAAGTAAAGGTAACGATCTAAAAACAGTCATTTTTTTGGGGGTGGGGGAATTATGAAAGTAAAGTAGAAAAAATCAAAGATCTGCAAAAATCTGTCATACTCTACGTTATTACTTTCAGACCTGAATTATGGCAAGGACACCGGAAAATGGTAATTGGTATTAAATTAACTAAATTTGAACATAGTTTTCTTTTCACTTGTATCCCGTTAGTCGCTGACTCATTCATTTACTTAGACGTGCGTAGAAATGGTGTTCCGATGTAAACAAAGAATGGGCACAGTGGTGGATGTGTAGCAATATACACACTGTGCTTTCAGTAGTACCCCTTCACTCCCTCCCCTTCTTTTCATTCCTGATGTTGAGCAGTATAGGTTGTTTATATCTGGACACTGTTTCTGTGCACGCGTGTACATGGCTCTTCATCAGAACAGATCACGGTGGGTGAAAGAATATGCCTGCGCATGCCTTTCCTATGGTGAGGCTACTGTACAGTGAAGAAAGCTGGTATACTAAAAGTATTTGAGGAAGCCTCGCCAATCATCGGCGTGCAATATTCTCTTGAAGCGACGGCGCCTGCTGTGTGAATTGTATGATCGTCAAACCCTTACTTCTTACGGGAAATAATAAACCGTGGAGAGTCATGGTGCGGCGAGGGGAGCCGCAGTGAAGCGGGCCGTAATGCTATTGCTAAACAGATTACGACTGGTCGCTGCCCGCTTATAAAAACATCTATGATATTGGGTTGAATTGGTCTGTTATATCTGGTGCCAAGTAATGTTACGCGGTGTTCCTGTAATCATAGCCCTATCAGAAGCATGTGCTCGCGGTCTAGCAGGGTGTAGGGGGGAAGAGAAATTGTTATTTACCTAACCTGTCATCTGCAGTTAGACAATGTAAAGGACATTTTTATTCTGCATGTAACCGAGAAAATGGCTATAAGCAAGAAGATAAGCAGATTGTGAGTAGAATTGTACATAGGCTAGTTGGCCCCCCAAATATCAGGGATTAAGTAGCTATTTGTTCCACTCACTTGTGTATTATTGTCTGTTTCATTACAAATTTCTGCAAACCTGGAGCACGTAAAAACCAACTTCACTCACAGTTCTTAGGCAGCACCTAACATCAGCATCAGCAATGTTTAATTTTAAAGACGATATTATTATTTCTTGAGGGAAGTGGAGGGGGGGTAAGGACGGTAGGGGTAGACCAGGGTATGAAAATGACAAGCGGATTAGAGCAGATGTAGTTTGCAGCAGTTATGTAGAAATGAAAATGTTAGCACAGGATAGGGTGGTATGGAGCGCTGCATCAAACCAGTCTATGGACTGATGACTCAAACAACAATATTATTAACCCTAACCTTTAGGTAACACGAGTGTTAAAACCCTGCTGTTGGCCTGACTTTTAAGAAAGGGAGCTTTGTCTGCCGTGAACTCCCAAAGACTTTCAAAGAATCCCACATGCATTGGCCGGTATTCGAAACGCGGCTGCTTTAATTTGAAGCCTGCAACACCCATGTGCCTTTTTATAGGTGTTATATGCCCTTTGCGTACCCAGTGAAGTTCTCGAAGACACGCACCATAATATCTCTAAAGAAAGGATACGTATTATACTCTTAAATGGTCAGGCTACAACAACAATATAAATACAAAGAAGGAAGTTTAGTTAAACGTAAAGATGGGTTCAAATAAAACGTGCTTGATCACCACGATTGAGAAGGAACAACTAACACTGAATAAATAAACGAAAGAACAAGCACAAACAAGTTATGTAGAAGACCTGAAACAATAGTTGGAATTATTAAAGGAATGCAACGTGAGCACACTCATCAACCTTAGACTAAATTGAAAACAGGTGAATGACAGCATGGTGAAAATTGAGACATCTAAATAGATGATGCTTTAATGAAACAGAATAAGTAACTGAAGTAATAATGCTTGTTGAGTTAATCCTTAAGACATTTGGTGAGAGCGCAATATCAAATATATCTCAGTCATGAGAATTATAACGAAAGAACTAGCAATGGAAACGAAGCTTAGTTTTAATATGGGTGACAATAAAGCAGTTACACAACATACTAAATATTTAGCATTTAATCATCACAATTGCGAAGTACCTAGGTCTTAATATAAGGAAAGATCTTGATCGGGGTAATCACATAAATATGATTGTAAATAAAGGGTACAGATCTCTGCACATGGATATGAGGGTATTTAGGGGTTGTAGTAAGAATGTGAAGGAGAGGGCATATCTCTGGTAAGACCCCAATTAGAGTATGGTTCCAGTGTATGGGACCCTCACCAGGATTACTTAATTCAAGAACTGGAAAAAATTCAAAGAAAAGCAGCTCGATTTGTTCTGGGGGATTTCCGACAAAAGAGGTATGTTCCGAGCTGTCAGTGGAGGGATGGCGTGGAATGACATCAGTAGACGTACAAGTTTGAGTAGTATCTTTAAAAGTAGGAAAGATCACAATATGGAGATAAAAATGGAATTCAAGAGGGCACATTTGGGCAAATATCCGTTTATATGAAGGGGAGTTAGGGATTGGAATAACCTACCAAGGGGGATATTCAATAAATTTCCAATATCTTTGCAATCATTTAAGAAAAGGCTAGGAAAACAACAGAGAGGGAATCTGCCACCTGGGTGACTGCCTTAAATAGAGATCAATAGTGATTGATTGATTGATTGATTGATTGATTGATTGATTGATTGATTGATTGATTGATTGATTGATTGATTGATTGATTGATTGATTGATTGATTATTATAACAAAACGAAATTGGAACACAGTTGAAAGGGTTGACGTTAATGTTATCTCCGAAGGATTTTCTCAGAAAAGCAAAATCTGTTAGTTTACAGAGAGCTGTTATGGAGGGCCAGTGACCTGGCTGTATTTTTCGTTTTACAATATGCTTTACGTACAGATAGATCTTATGGCGACGTTGTGAGAGAAAAGGGCTAGGAGTGGGAAGGAATCGACCGTGGCCTTAATTAAGGTACATCCCTAGCATTTGTCTCGTGTGAAAGTGGGAAACTACGGAAAATCATCTTCAGGGCTGCCGACAGGGGTTTCAATAATAATAATAATAATAATAATAATAATAATAATAATAATAATAATAATAATAATAATAATAATAATATGATAATGTTATTTGCTTTACGTCGCACTAATTACTTTTATGGTTTTCGGAGACGAGGCGCCGGAATTTTGTCCCGCAGGAGTTCTTTTACGTGCCAGTGAATCTACCGACACCAGGATGACGTATTTGAACACCTTCAAATACCACCGTACTGAGCCAGTATCGAACCTGCGAATTTGGGGTCAGAAGGCCAGCGCTTCAACCGTCTGAGCCACTCAGCCGGGCGCAAGGTGGGGTTCGAACACTCTCTCTCCGAATCAATGACCCAAACCGCACAACCACTTGCTCGGTGCTGTAAGTAAATGAGTGTGTTGAGCAGTTAGTCGTTCTGCTCGGCGTTGAACTCCCTCTAGTTTCGCTATGATCTCTACTGTAGAGGGGTACTAGTAAGGAAGAGAACGCACTAATCTCAAGCAGGCCGTGTGAATTACTTTCTTTCTAGCTTTAGTAGAGATCTGCGTTTAAATCCCAAGTCTCTGTATGCTTTTGCACCATATTTTTTCACACGCTTGTTACATTTTAAACTCCTGCAAATGTGAAGGCCAAGCAGTTTTATTGAGGTGCAAAGTGTCAGGATTTTACCACACAGTGACATTTGATGTTATAACGGTGTTCTTGCTCTACTTGAGCGGATATATTTACTCTTCTGTACATTTATAGACATTTTGTTTACATTGCACCACAGTCACATTATCAAGATCTGATTGTAACCTGTTTACGTCGTTCTCATTTCTAATGGCTCTGTAAACGATGGTGCCATCTGGGTATTGCGCCATAGTCGAGAATACACAACACTTAAATTACGTGGATGATGATCACGATGTCCTTCAGTGGACCAGCTATCAAATCACTATTTTTTACAATACAAATATTTGGGGCAGTGTCTTTCCATTCTCTTAAATGCCAATCGTGCACATGCATACAGACTAGACAGCTGAACAGGCGCTGTTCGTTACTGATGTCCCTGTGCTGAGTCCCACACCATTGGACCTCGGGGATCGCCTGCTCCCGAGGGATGCGCACAGTACCCCACCCCCGGTGAATCCGCCTGCTATTCTCTTGTGTACTGCTTTAAGGAAGCAGTGAATCAGCGGATTGCTAGCTATTAGGACATCATTTAAGAAAGAATCGTAGCAACACTACCATTAAAAACTTCACGGCACTAAGAGACGAGTTCATATTCAAGTACCCTCCGTGGGTGGGGGCCGCATACTAAGAATACACCCAAGGTATCCCCCACATGTCGTAAGAGGGGACTAAAAGCAGAGACCAAGAGGTGATTGAATTAGAACCATGAAACTACTTGTGATTAGTACCACCACACGAGGAACACCATGAGTCGCCTTTTCTTGCGAGTAGTACCACTATGTTAGGTGCATAATTGTTTGTGGTTACTGGCAGCAGAGAGTGGTTCACTGTGGGCTTACAGTACGTGCGATTAGTACCACTATATGCGGAACACCACGGGATTACTTTGCCTGTGATTAGTACCACTGTGTGAGCGACACCGTGGGTGTGTGTTGTGCGTGATTAGTACACCTAGGTGAGGAACACCATGGCGCCATTATGTGAGAAAGACGATAGGCCTACGTTACCTGTGCGACGTACCTTACTTCTGAGTAGTACCATAATGTGTGGATCACCGCGAGTCCACGTAACTTACGATTAGTACCGTCACATGAGAAATACCATGTTTCTACTTTACTAGTAGCGATAGGTACCATCATGAGAGGCCATTGACTCGGATTTTGGACCCCTTTAGGCAGCAAGCAGTCCCTTGGCCAGTAATACTATTGTTTGAAGATAGTTTCTGGGAAGGCGGGGCATTGCGGGTCGGATCCACCGTTTGTTTCAAGTTCATAATCATCGATTATAGTCGTCTTTTTGAATTCTAGTCAGTGCATCGATTTTGGAATTATTTTGAACTTTCAGTATTGTGAATTAGATCCGCTGATTATTTTAAATGCATATTCACCCATTCACTCTACATCATTGCGTTTTGAATTCTGGTCAGTGGATAAATTTTGGACTTTTAAATTACCATTACGTTTCGTCTCATTTCGTACCATTAGGGGCGATGACCTAGACGTTAGGCCCCTTTAACCAACAATCATCGTCGTCATGTCCGGCTCCATGGCTAAAATGTTAGCGTGCTGGCCTTTGGTCACAGGGGTCCCGGGTTCGATTCCAGGCAGGGTCTGGAATTTTAACCATAATTGGTTAATTTTGCTGGCACGGGGGCTGGGTGTATGTGTCGTCTTCATCATTTCATCCTCATCACGACGCGCAGGACGCCTGCGGGAGTCAAATAAAATGACCTGCATCTGGCGAGCCGAACTTGTCCTCGGACACTCCGGGCACTAAAAGCCATACGCCATTTCATTGCATCATCATCATCATCGTCATCATATTCAAGTATTGCTTAGTCGTTACCGAGCTCGATAGCTTCAGTCGCTTAAGTGCGGCCAGTATCCAGTATTCGGGAGATAGGAGGTTCGAACCCCAGCGTCGGCAGCCCTGAAGATGGTTTTCCGTGGTTTCCCATTTTCACACCAGGCAACTGCTGGGGCTGTACATTAATTAAGGCCACGCCCGCTTCCTTCCCACTCCCAGCCCTTCCCTGTCCCATCGTCGCCGTAAGACCTATCTGTGTCGGTGCGACGTAAAGCAACTAGCGCTTAGTCGTGAAATCATTTCAGCAGAGCAATGAGGAAATGAAATGGCCTATGGCTTTTAGTGCTGGGAGTGTCCGAGGACATGTTGGGCTCGCCAGGTGCAGCTCTTTTGATTTGGCGACCGTAGGTAACCTGCGCGTCAAGCTGTGGATGAAATGATGATGAAGACAACACATACACCCAGCCCCCGTGCCAGCGGAATTAACCAATGATGGTTAAAATTCCCTTCCCTGCTGGAAATCGAACCCGGAAGCCCTGTGACCAAAGGCCAGCACGCTAACCATTTAGTCATGAAGCCGGACAGCAGTGAAGAGAACTTGGTTAACGAAGTTCATGATACTGATAATATTAATTACTTTTCTTGAAGATAGATAGATAGATAGATAGATAGATAGATAGATAGATAGATAGATAGATAGATAGATAGATGATATTAAAAATAACACGGGGTTATAATAATAATAATAATAATAATAATAATAATAATAATAATAATAATAATAATACGCCTCTGTGGTATAGTGGTTAGTGTGATTAGCTGCCACCACCGGAGGCCCGGGTTCGATTCCCGGTTCTGCCATGAAATTTTAAATGCGGTACGAGGACTGGAACGAGGTCCACTCAGCCTCGGGAAGTCAACTGAGTAGAGGGGAGATCGATTCCCATCTCAGCCATGCTCGAAGTGGTTTTCTGTTGTTTCCCAATTCTCCTCCAGGCAAATGCCGTGATGGTACCTAACTTAATGCCACGGCCGCTTCCTTCCCTCTTCCTTGTCTATCCCTTAAAATCTTCCCATCCCCACAAGGCCCCTGTTCAGCATAAACCGCTTTTCACGAGAGTTTAATCCTGATGTAAACAAATAGGCGGAGCATCTTGTCAATGCACGTGGACATCGACGTAGTTGATTGGAGAAGCAACAGTCGTACTCACTCGAATGTTTGTGAGCTCGAAAAAAAGTAGTACGTCGTATTAATTTTATTTTATTTTAGTTTATTACAGTTAGAGAGTTTGGAGGAGTACATAATCAAATTAAAATATGGTTGTCATATATACCGGTATATATATGGTTTTTGTTTTAATAAAATAGTGATTAAATAACGAGAATTGAAGGCGCAAGGCGTGGTGTAATACAGGAAGACTTCTCGTAGTGAGGGAAAGTCCCAAGCTGCACAGCGTGGAGATAAGATGTTGCATCTTGCAGCAGCAGTCAGTGTCAGCATTCATAGTGAGAGAAATGGAGCAAGAGGTAGAACCATCGCGTGTAGTGAAGCACAAAAGAGGAAAACCGCTCAGAAGTGACCATAGGCAGTGCATCGTGAATGTGTTCAACAAACTAACTGAACAGAATCCAGGTTTATTCGTTAATTCAGAAGTTCAGATCTTCGCACTCTTGTCGTATGTGATGCGTAGCCCTGCACATCCGAACACGAGACGTTGACGGGGTGGGGGTCGGTACTACACGCTCAGCGAATCACAACTCTTTCTTTGGCGGAGGCCTGGACATACCATGTTTACATCAGGATTAAACTCCCGTGAAAAGACATATAGCAAGTAAGACCGCCTGGGCGAGGTTCTGGTCCTCCTCTCCAGTTGTATACCCCGACCCAAAGTCTCACACTCCAAGATACTGCCCTTGATTCTTTAGAGCTGGGATCCCTCGCTGAGTCCGAGGGGAAAAACTAACCCTGGTGCGTAAACTGATTGAGAACCTACAACCTGTTTTCCAGTCATTGACCGTGTCAGGGATGTAACGAATGGACCATATATAGGCTATTATTACAATGGGGTCGCCACTCCCAAAGTGATTTTACGAATGACCGATAAATGCTATGAAATGATAATGGAGAGAGTTGCTGGAATAAAAGATGACAGGGAAAACCGGAGTACCCGGAGAAACCTGTCCCGCTTCCGCTTTGTCCAGCACAAATCTCACATGGAGTGACCGGGATTTGAACCACTGTATCCAGCGGTAAGATGCCGACGCGCTGCCTTCTGAGCCACGGAGGCTCTGGTAAACTGATTATGACAGAAAAATAATAATAATAAAGAGGAATAAGACGGTCTGAAATGCTCACGTGTTGGAGCACTGTCTTTCTTAGCCCAATTTTGCGAGTTCAATCCTTACCCAATCCAGTGGTATATGAATATGATCAAATACCCCAGGCTCACGTCGATAGATTTCCTGGCTCTTAAAAGAACTCTGCAGGACGAATTTTCTAGCGCCTCGAAATTTCTGAAAACCATTAAGGTAGTTAATGGAACATGAAACAGATAACAATGTTTCTTCTGCTTTCCTGGACCCAATTGTCTGGGGCAGTACAATTGTGTTCTAAGCCCAGATTTACGGCCGGTCGTCCTTCTCACAAACCCTGTATGGAGGTATATATTCCTACTATTACGTTGTTTCTCCATTTTGACACAAGGCAAATGCTGGGGTTGTAACATAATGAAGGCTATGGTCAGTTCGTTCCCAATCCTAGCCCGTGTTCACAAAAGCACACAAACATCCGCATTTTCATCGATATCGTATGACAAGTACGCTGAGGTTGGGTGAGAAGTGGAAGTTGCGAATTTGATAGTACTTGATCAGCGTTCACCGTGCACAAGATGGAAGTCTTGACGCTCACACTTGTGTGTGACGCCATCACAGTCTGCGCACGTGCGCATGTCATCCGTCCATAAGTACTTGTTGACCCCGCACTGCAATGATGGCTTGTTGCATACTGTAGGCTGCAGGCAAGCTATAAAACCAGTTGAGACTGTGGCCCTCTGGTTCAAATTAGTTGGCTGCAAAGTAGAGAACATGGCATTTCAATGACGGCCACCGCTAAATATAGACATGTTCCCATTCCATAGTGCTCAACTTTGAGGATCAATAGAAGCCTATTAAGAAGCTCTTTCTAAATGTTGCAGTTCTGTTGCGACTTTTAATCTCGTTCAATAGCAGGCTGTTGTCGCATTTATCAACACACTTGATTTATATTCTTAATAAGAATGTGTGTTTCGCAACTCGCTTGTTAATTCACGACCCAGATTGGACACGCTGTAGTTAACTTACGTAATTATGGAGCAAAATCTATTCAGTGATGACTGTGATATGTGGAATGCCCGTCATATGAGAGATGAAGCGTCACAAGCTGTGAATTGATGAGTCGACAAGTGAACGTCTCATTCATCCATTATATCTACATATATCTATTGAAATATCTCGGGGCGCGCTGACGAATTGGTCTAGCCATTAAGCTCCCAGTCTACGTGTCCTGGATTCGAATCCCAGTGACTTCGGCTGTTCTTTATTTTTTAACAAGATGGGCATACATGCTACCCTTAAAATATTTAGCATAATTATTGTTATGTCCGGTTATTTTGTTGAATGTCCTGCGTCTTGACATTTGGTTCAGAGGGCCCCGAATTCGATTCCGGCTGGGTCGGGTATTTTAACCACATCTTGTTAATTTCTCTAATCCGGGGACTGAGTGTTTGTTTTTGTCTCAATACACAAATCTTACCCACCCTCCCGCCCACCCACCCACACCCACACACACCACAGAAACATTCAATATTGAATAATGTAGGGGGCCAAATTCCGCCCCGCACCTAATTTCGTCCCCCTAGGGATTTCTATTTTGCACGGTTTAGTGCAAGGAGGATTCATTTTTCATGGTGAGCTGAGTTAGTGCAGCATTCAAATTAAGAGCCCGTTAATCCTAGAGTGAACACTGATGTGTATGAAATATTGGACTGTATGTCAGTCGTGTGGTGTAGTTCCTGGTGTGTAATCGCTACTCTGGAGAGGTTGTCCGGCTCCATGGCTAAATGGTTAGCGTGCTGGCCTTTGGTCACAGGAGAACCGGGTTCGATTCCCGACAGGGGCGGGAATTTTAACATGCATTGGTTAATTTCGCTCGCACGGGGGCTGGGTGTATGTGTCATCATCATCATCAATTCATCCTCATCACGACGCGCAGGTCGCCTAGGGAGTCAAATCAAAAGACCTGCATCTGGCGAGCCGAACATGTCTTCGGACACTCCTGGCACTAAAAGCCATACGCCATTTCATTTCAGTGGAGAGGTTGGCGTGTCTTACTTTAGCGACCATTACAATAAATCAGGAAATATTCGTAATTTCGTCCCCTTCATTTTATTTGTTATTTATGAAGATTATTATTATTATTATTATTATTATTATTATTATTATTATTATTATTATTATTATTATATTCAGATGAGAAACGCAAGCAATGGCATAAGGAGGCTATGAAGAAGGCTATTAAGGCAGTGAGGGACAAGATAATGGGTCACAAACGTACAAGTAAAGCGTTTAACATCCCACGGGCAACGCTGAAAGACTATGTTAAAAATAATACCAATAACTTTTTTTTGTGTGTGTGTGTGTGGCAAAAGGCCTTCAAGTAATTCATTATAGGGACAGTGGTTACTAAGGTTAGAGAGGAAAAATATGTTAAAATTAATTGCACTTTTCATAAATTTGGTGGGCGATGAAATTACGATCACATTAGATAGTAGTTCAGTTTTTGCAGTGTTTAGTCTATGTTTATGTCAAATATTGACTCCCTTACGTTATAACAATTTCATTGTAACTTGCCCATATATACAGAATATATTCAGTAATAGGCCTATATATACCGTCCGCCTCTGTGATGTAGTGGTTAGTGTGATTAGCTGCCAACCCCAGAGGCCCGGGTTCGATTCCCGGCTGTGCCACGAAATTTGAAATGTGGTACGGGGGCTGGAATAGGGTCCACTCAGCCTCGAAAGGTCAACTGATTAGGGGGGGGGGGGGGTTGATTCTCTCCTCAACCATCCTCGAAGTGGTTTTCCGTGGTTTCCCACTTCTCCTCAAGGCAAATGCTGTGATGGTACTTAATAAAATGCCACGGCCGCTTCCTTCCCTCTTCCTTGCCTATCGCTTCCAATCTTCCCATCCCCCCACAAGGCCTCTGTTCAGCATGGCAGGTGAGCCCGCCTGGGTGAGTTACTAGTTCTCTTTCAAAGTTGTATCCCCTGGCCCAAAGTCGCACGCTCCAGTGCAATACCAACCCTGGAGTAAACAGATTAAGAAAGAAAGAAAGAAAGAAAGAAAGAAAGAAAGAAGAATATATATTACAATCATCATAAAATATCACAGCTATCTTATTAACAGTGCTGATGGTAGTACTTATTATAATAATACGAATATATATACCAATTTATACCCTTGTCCATGACATTCTTGAATTTCTACAAGTCCAAATTTGCTAAGGGGACGAAATATGGAAGTTACACAGTTGTCATTTATTTAATACATTTGCCGAGCTCGATAGCTGCAGTCGCTTAAGTGCGGCCAGTATCCAGCATTCGGGAGATAGTGGGTTTGAATTCCGCTGTCGGCAGATGGTTTGCCATGGTTTCCCATTTTCCCACCAGGCAAATGCTGGGGCTGTACCTTAATTAAGGCCACGGCCGCTTCCTTCCCGGTCCTAGCCCTTTCCTGTCCCGTCGTCCCATAGAGCCTGTCTGTGTCGATGCGACGTAAAGCCGATAGCAAAAAATATATATATTTAATACATTTAATTATCGAGCAAGTTTGCGTGCGGTTAGGGGAGCACAGCTATGTGCTTGCATTCGGGAGTTAGTGGGTTCAAACCCCACAGTCCTCAGCTCTTAATGATGGTTTTGCGTGGTTTCCCATTTTCACAACACGCCCTAATTAAGGTTACTGACTCTTCCTTCCCAGTACTAGCCTTTCCTAACCTTGCATCGCCGAAAACCGTGCGACGATATACCACTAGCATAACACTAATAATAATATAATAATGAACTTTTTTTTTTTTTTTTTGTGAAAACAACGTACGTCAAATAGGTCTACGTTTTTTCTAACCATCAAACGGCACAAGTGTGTAAATGGAATAGAAAAGAATAACATAACCCAAGACTTCAGTTATTCCAATTACCAAGTACAAGGGTATTAACGTCAGATGTTAATGTTTTGTTAATATTACATGACTGTTACTACTACTAGTGTTTTATTCTAATTGACAATTACAATTCCCATAAAAGCGTTTAAAATGCACATATAGATGAACGAAAAGTGTAATATATTAATTGTTCACACTCTGAAGTTTATGGTAACTATGACCTCTGCAGTGTACACGCATGCACAGGAAAGATGTCCCGGTGGCTCAGACTGTTGAGACGCAGGCTTTCTGACCCCAACTTCGCAGGTTCGATCCTGGCTCAGTCCGGTGTTATTTGAAGGTGCTCAAATACGTCAGCCTCGTGTCGGTAGATTCACTCGCACGTAAAAGATCTCCTGCGGGACTAAATTACTGCACCTCGGCGTCTCCGAAAACCGAAAAAGTAGTTAGTGGGACATGAAGAAAATAACAGTGTTATTAAAAACACTTAAGCTCTATAAGTCTTTTTAGGCTTTTTTCACTCGTGAAATTACCAGCGTTTCGCCCCAGTGTATCAGGGGGCTCATCAGTTGGAATGCTACACCTTTCCAAGACGCTGGCGCTAGTTGAGAGCTTGCATCCGGTAGCTAGTGGGTTCGAATCCCACTATCGGCAGCCCTGAAGATGGTTTTCCGTGGTTTCCCATTTTCACACCAGGCAAATGCTGGGGCTGTACCTTAATTAAGGCCACGGCCGCTTCCTTCCAACTCCTAGGCCTTTCCTATCCCATCGTCGCCATAAGACCTATCTGTGTCGGTGCGACGTAAAGCCCCTAGCAAAAAAAAAGCTAGTTGAGACACCACTGCAAGACTCCTATGTAGGACAATGCAGTGACGGTGCACTAGGGGAAGCATGGGCCTTACAATTTGCTTCACGTCGCACCGACACAGATAGGTTTATTTCGACGATGGGATAAGAAAGGTCTAGGATTGGAAAGGAAACGGCCGTGGGCGTAGTGAGGAAAGCCCTACCATCTGCCTGGTGTGGAAATGGGAAACCATGGAAAACCATCTTCAGTTCTTCAGGGTTGCCGACATTGGGGATTCGAACCCTCTATCTCTCGGATGCAAGCTCACAGCTTTGTGCCCCTAACCACGTGGCCAGCTCGCCCATTCATCTTTTTCTTTATTATTATTATTATTATTATTATTATTATTATTATTATTATTATTATTATTATTACTAGCCACCCATGTGGCGTATAAGCAGTCTGCCTGTATCCTATTCCAAGAGGGTGGTTGCCTAGTTTTACTGTTGTATCCACAAAGACGCACATACGAAATGCTGTCAGTTGTGTACACTATTTTATTTACAAATTATTTACACATTATACACACATCAATAAACCACCATTTTGAACATTTGATTGCTACGAAGAAGAAGAAGAAGAAGAAGAAGAAGAAGAAGCATAAGAAGAAGACTTGAGACTGCAATACTTGCATGTCAACCAACTACCAACGTAAGAAATTCACATACTCGATTAACGACTTGCACTCATAACTCTCACTAAAACAACTCAACTCCCAAGACTGCCTCTTTATATACATTACCTGGCCAGGCTTCTAGAAGAATATGACAGAACATGTTTTCTCGTAATTTCGAGAGTCTCCAGTAACCTATTTACAAATGGATCGAATGTTCGATTAACCTCTAGTGACAAAGCGGGTTGTTCTGGACTATTATTGTGTATTGCTCATCATTGCATTGGATGTATACATCATATATACAGGTAATAATAAATTATATACTGTACTATTAATTACGCGTTCTTACATCAAATAAACACCTACTAATATACATACGGTACAAGCAAACGTGTCGTAACATAACCTCACACACAACACACAAATAATAAGACCACGATTTATACCAAGTAAAGTCCGGACATAACTACATAATAATAATAATAATAATAATAATAATAATAATAATAATAATAATAATAATAATAATAATAATAATAATAATCGAGCTCGATATTTCCACCATTTACCCATGGGTTAGAGAAATTTTCCAAGTTATACTAGTCCATTACAGTTGCATCACTACTTCCTCTTAAAACAATAATCACCACCACCACCACCACCACCACTCTTTTTCTAACGCCCTGGGTTAGTTTTCCGGCCAGTTCATAAAGAGGAGAAGAACGGGGTTCACATGATGTGAGAGACAATTTCTCGGGGTCTTACAGTACTTACAGCAGGAAAGCGCTTAGTGAAAAGATGACGCTACTGGCGTAATAAACATAGACGAACAGAGGTTGCCATGGTTACAGTGGTATTGGGAAATTAACTATGCTAATTGTACATAGAATTCCATCCTAAAATATATATATTTGTTAATACATTGCATTAATAATAATATGAGGTCGATAAGTGTTCTGTAGAAGATGGGACCAGACGGAAGACTTACGAGTCGTGAGCACGCAGCCGCCCGCGGTTCTTCGTGATGTTGGCTAGGCGAGGTGCACCATCTGTCACTGAGCTACAGTATCTTCAGGATCAGGCTTAAGTGTGATTGAGTTGGTTTGACTCTCCGACAGGAGCTTACAACACCATTTTTCTAAGACTAGCCATAAATAAAATGGCTGACCATTCTTGGAATACAACTGTAGTGTTTCTGTCAAGTGTAAATGAGCACATCAGATGTCAATCAGATGCAGCTTATTAAAGTGATGCAGTCGCTAGTAATGATATACAATGGATGGTTTGATTTATTTCGATTTCATACCTGTTCGTTCATTCTTCCCAAGAAATGAATACCCGTACTTTGTAATGTAGAGGCCCCCATACTACCATAAACGTAAAATTAAGCAATTTCCTCAATTCTGCCGAAAGGTGAAGGGCCTGCAAAGGTGAGTCTTGGATGAAAATGCAAATCCACAGCCTGTTTCCAGTCATTCGACCGGGTCAGGAATGAAATGAATGAAGCCCCCTTCTAGCGGCGAGGGTAGGAATTGTGCCGGCTGCCGAAGCCTGTCGCACTCTTCTGGGGCAATGATTAATGAATGACAGATGAAATGAAGTGATATTGGAGAGTGTTGCTGGAATGAAAGGTGACAGGGGAAAACCGAAGTACCCGGAGAAAAACTTCTCCCGCCTCCGCCTTGTCTAGCACAAATCTCACATGGTGTGACCGGGATTTGAACCAAGGAACCCATTGGTGAGAGGCCGGTGCACAGCCACTTGAACCTCTGAGTCTTGGATATCTCTATCAAACTAAAAGAACAAATTCCGAAAATTACTTGCGGCCTAAATGCAGTCTGAAATCGCTTGTTTCTTTACTCGTTTTCTTTTTAATTCATGTGCATGTAGCCCTGTGTTCATCTTCAGCCCTAAGGCTGGTTGGATCCTCAACAGATCTGGCCTAGGCATCACTGAAGAGGCGTACTAGGGAAATGAGAAGTGAGGTAGTTTCCCGTTGCTTTCCTCACCAAGCCAGCCGTTGCTATTACATGCCAGTTTGGTAGCCAAATTAACTTATTTACATAATTCTTTCCGTAATGTATTCAGTGGTTCAATACCCTCAGGCGTTTCTTGAAAAATGTCCACACTGAATGTAGGCCCTACTTATAATGGCTTAAGTGAAACTCGGCATTGTGCGCTCGTAGTGGTATAGAAAATGCAAACTGCTAATCTGATCGTCCGGATAACGATGATTAAGGAAAGGATAGTAATTGTTTGGAATAAATAAAGAATATATTTTCATTATTATATTTTATTTTCCTACAATTCATAGCTCATATCCCTAGGATGTTTTTAACATTCAGTTACTTGTTTGAAGGTCTACAACACTGGATTTTTGTCCCATTGATGAGCTTTTCTTCATTATTGTTCAACCAGTCATTGATATCAGACATATCACTTACTGCTAAAGCATTAACACATATTATCGAATTTTACAACGATATCTAACACCGACTCTATGAAATGACCGTACAACTGAAGACAACACAGACACTCATGCCCATGACCGAACTCGACCCACCAGCAGACGCATCGCGATCAGTAAGATGATGTACAGTGTGTCCCAACAGTTCGCTCAATCCCAAACATCAAGTCTCGTTCGTTGTTCCTGTTCTAGTGATTTGGTGAAACTACCATCTGATACTCTAGAATAGTAAAACATGTGTCAACTTTTCGTAGCCGGCTTTGAAAAAATATTGAAGTAATGACTGCTGGGGCGCACATTTACCTCTTTTCTAACCACTGGACTTATGACAACTTCAGGTGCCGATACAATGGATGCACTCCCCCCCCCCCCCCAAGAAAAAACAACAACAACCAAAAAGCAAAAGCCTGCAGCCAAGTTTCAGACTGCCGCCGACCGCGCACCCACGTTGGGATGTGCTTCTGAACAGAGAATAATAATAATAATAATAATAATAATAATAATAATAATAATAATAATAATAATAATAATAATAGTCTAATAATAATGACTTATGTACTTAGGTGAAATTATCGGGAACACTGATAGTGAAAAATTAGCTAATATAACACGTACAGAAAAATTACGTAAAGCCTACACAATCACTTGGAATATGTACGAAAAAAATCGCTTTCCAACAAAGCTAAACTCCGTCACTGCCACACGGTTGTTCTCCCAGAAGCACTCCACGCAATTGAGACGTTATCCTTAAGAAAATAGAACGGCAGATACTCGGAAGATATCTGAACCCAAGATTCAGGTGGTATATGGGTGCGTAAAAGGTCAGAAAAACTGTATTTTATGACTGAACGATTCTCCTTATTTGCACAGAAGAGGCGTATGAAATTTTACGGACACATACCACGAATGGGCGATTCTCGACTGACCAAGAAATCTTCTTCATCTTTAACAGAACCCGACAAGCCAAATTACGCTGGTTGGTAGACACTCAAAGCGACCTTTCAGATATTAATATTGACCCACTGGCAATTACACGGACCACATTCAGACAGAAAATCAATTCACATAAGTTCACATCCAAGAACTCAGCAGCCAGGAACTTGAAACTCGAAAATGCTTGGACACATGTTGGAAAGGATGAGGAAGTTTTGGTAAGAAGAACAAGAAGGCCAGTGTTAAGTAATGGTTCTACGTGCTCTTTAGAAGGCAAAATGCCTTATATAAATGGCGTATGGGCACAGTTTTTTTTCTAGTAGACAGCCTATTGGCGAGTTGCCGGATATTTGCGGTTACGGACATTTGCGGTCAACGGACGTTTGAGGTCACTGAGATAAACTTGTGCCCATGCACAGAAATTCCCCAGCAGTCACAGGAGATTTGCGGTCAGTGCAGCATGGGATGGGCCTCATTAGCTTAATCTCAGGGTATCACCACTCACCTGCCTGGGCTCCTGCTCGCTCCTTCTAGATCAACGTTGTGGAAAACGTGTGATGGGAATCAGCATTTTAAAACATGGTTTACCGTCGACCAAATGATTAAATGTACTCGAGTTTGGAGGTTGTTCATTAAGTAACCAGTAGGTCTACAGAAAATCAAAGGACGTCATCATTTTCGTTTCATTTTAAGTTTTGTTATACGTTAGGTTTTGAATGTGTAATTATTTTAATATTTTTATCGCAAGTGGAACGCCAAAAGTGTCCGTTTTTAAACGTGTTTCAACCTTGTGTCAATTTTAAGACTGTGCACGACGAACTGCCTTATTATTAACTGTCAGTTCCATTACAGCACACAACAGTAATTAATTACACCAAGAACTTTCTTTATAGAATGGTGTTTGTGGCTGAATGTATCAGTCTTTAAGTAATGCGCGCGAGAGAAGAATGTTGATCTAGAGCAAGCGAGCAGGAGCCCAGGCAGGTTAGCGGGGACACACTGAGATTAAGGTAATGAGGCCCACCCCCTGCTGCATTAACCGCAAATTTCCTGTGACTGATGGGGAATTTCTGTGAGTGGGCACAAAAGTATCTCAGTGAACGCAAATGTCCGTGACCGCAAAATGTCCGGGCACCTGTTGGCGACCTGCATGTCTGTGAGGATGGGGCCCTACCTAAGATGATTTCTAATGATGAAGACGGTACACACACACGCAGCCCCACCGCCGGACGAATTAACAAGTTAAAATCCCCGACCTTGGCGGGAATCGAACTGGTACCTCCTGGACCAAAGAACAGAACGCTAACCGTTTAGTAATGCAGCCGAGAATATTATTTACAAGCTAGCAATAATTAGAGTGAAGTCGACACGTAGTCTAGGACGAAACTGGACGAGAAGAGACAGAACTCTGTTTATACGGACATTTTTCATGGAATCGTTGACCACAAGCAAGAACGATATAACAGAAGATTCTCAATAAATGAATTACCTTTCCTACCAGCTATTTGAATGCGTCACCTTCATCATGGGACTAGCCCAACCATCTGATGAAGTAATGTTAGAATTTGAGTGTGTGTGCCGCCCGAGCAGAGTAAATAAGGTTACGTAATACAATGCGACAGGCGATATTTTTTGTCCCTGAAAAAAATAGACATGGAATTAGGTACTGTATGTCAGTTCATCTCCACAAATGATTAAAATGTCTTTGAATTCACATGACTTCTGACAGTGCTATGGCATTAAAAAATAGACAATGCTATGTAACCGCTTTGTCCGTTTACCCGGCTAAAATTAGTAACTTTATGCGACTTCCACAATTCTATTTGTTGTTTGTTTAATGGCAATATTCAAGAAGGAAACGCGCAAACATGATGTTAATGAACACAATATTAGATTATAATATAGGAAATGGAGGTCATCCTCAGCACGTTAGATCTGTAAAAATAACCAACGTAAATTCAACATTATCACTGTAAGTTAGAAATCAATAACTAGTAATAAAATAAAATAATATATTTTAAGATTGTGGCGATGTTTAGTACATTCACAGAGGCTTGCAGACTGAACGCTGAAAGGCATAACAGTCTATAATGATAATGTATGTATGTATGTATGTATGTATGTATGTATGTATGTATGTATGTATGTATGTATGTATGTATGTATGTAATTCAACTACTACCACTTCTTACTGACCATTTATCCAGTTTATTAGGATCAGCACTTCAAGTGGATTTGGCCACGTTTTACGGTTGTACGCCCTTCCTGACTCCGACCGTATGCGGAGGGATGTAATCACTATTGCGTGTTTCTGTGGTGGTTGTTAGTGTGGTGTGCTTTATGAATATGAAGAAGAGAGCTTTGGGAAAAACACGAACAACCATTCACGAGTCAAAAGAATTTATTACATGCAATTAAAATCTCCGGCCGGGAATCGAAGTCCGGACCCTCCGAACCAAAGGCCTCAACGCTGACTATTCTTCCAAGGAGGCGAACTTTCACTAGTGCATTTATGTTCAATTAAATAACACTCACCCAAAGCAATTCACTGACTGACAATAGCAAAACAAACTTTTTGTTATAATATTCGGTAGAAGTTAGATTGTGAACTATTACAACCGTAATTATCTTCTTGTTAATTGCAAAGGATATGCATTTACGGTTCTTTAGTCGTGTAATAAAATTAGTCACCTCATTACCCATTGATTATCGGCTGGGTACAAAACTGCTAGAGAGAGGATTCGGATGTTTTCTCACCACAAATATTTCAGGAAAAGGGAAGAGCGCCAAACAGATCCTGCATTAACTCTCAGGGATTTTTTTCTGATTGGTTATAAATCAACAGCAAAAAAATAATCCAGTCTAATTTCTAATAAACTCGAAAGTTAGGATGTAAACGCAGAGAGGGAAATGACCTGCTTCGTCCAATCAAGTGGCATCTTCAACTTCTAGAAGTGAAATCAAATCATTATTAAATCACCTTTTGTATATTTACTAGTGGGCCTACTATGCAACGGTTACCTGTCAATTTGATATGCATTGCATGTAAGCTTTGGGAAAGCATTATTCCTGATTGTATTAGACATGTTTGCGAAATGAATAACTGGTTCGATAGAGGACAGTTCGGGTTTAGGAAAGGGTACTCCACTGAAGTCCAACGTATAGGATTCCAGCAAGATATAGCAGAAATATTGGATTCAGGAGCTCAAATGGACTGTATCGCGATTGACCTGTCTGAAGCATTTGATAGGGTGGATCATGGAAGACTACTGGCAAAAATGAGTGCAGTTGGACTAGATGAAAGAGTATATTCCTAGAAAATAGATCTCAGAGAATTAGAGTAGGCGAAGCTTAACCTGACCTTGTAATAATCAAGAGGAGAATTCCTCACGGCAGTATTATTGGACCTTTAAGTTTTCTTATATACATAAATGATATGAGTAAAGAAGTGGAATCAGAGATAAGGCTTTTGCGGATGATGTTACAGTACTCTGTATAGAATGATAAAGAAGTTACAAGATTGTGAGCAACTGCAAAATGACCTCGATAATGTTGTGAGATTGACAGCAGAGGAAAAGTCCTCTCCGTTTTAATTACTGCGTTGATGGGGTGACATTTCCTCACGTACGTATTATCCGCACACTTTAACTTGGTGCATTTGTGTACGGGGGTGAGGAGTAAGGAGGGAGCTGTCCCGGTATCGATAGTGCTGCCTGGTGCTGCCAACTGAATGAAAATGAAATCTGAATTGAATCGAGAATATGATCGATCGATATGAAATTTCTAAACCGTTATCATCTTAAGCCAACAACTATGTCACATACACATTATATAACATTATAAAACATTTCTCGATGCGAATCTTGTTCCTAGCATGGATTCTATACTTTGGCTTTGTTGTGTAAACAACAACAGTACTAGTACGTAAAGTGTACGCCAGATGTCGCACAACGATGCTTAAGCGATTTATAGTTTGTGTTTCAAAGGTTGCCAGTACGAATCTCGAAGATCGCCGAGGTCGACCGATTCAGCACTAGGGTGTAAATGCACCAAGAAAAAGTGTGCGCATAATACGTACCTAGGTGTTAATGTAACGAAAGATCTTCATTGGGGTAATAACATAAATGGGAATGTAAGTAAAGGGTACAGGTTATGAGGATGTTTATGGGCTGTAGTAAGGGTGTAAAGGAGAGGGCATACAAGTCTCTGGGAAGACCCCCAAATAGAGTATGGTTCCAGTGTATGCGACCCTCACTAGGATCATTTGATTCAAGAACTGGAAAAAATCAAAAGAAAGGCAGTTCGATTTGTTCTCGGTGATTTCTGATGAAAGAGTAGCGTTACAAAAATGTTGCAAAGTTCGTACGAGAGTTACGTTTCACGTTCTTCATCCACTGACGCAACTCTCCTCTGACGGTTAAATCAAAGTGTGTCAGTCTACAGTCCTACTCTCATCCACGATTTCAATGGCAGTTGGGATCTGCCGTTATTACTTTAATGGCCTCATTTAATAAGTTAGCTAGGAACTATGTCATAGATCTGATTTCTTCCTGATATAAAAGACTTTAGTACATTGAAAAATTCGGGTGTGATTCTTTTGTATACAGTGGAGATAAATCGTATTCAATTTATTTATAAACTATGGTCGGAAAGTGTATTATCTATAACTTTTGTTATATTTATCGATAGAACCAGTAATAACATTGATATTTGAGAAATTAATGTTTGGCCTTCCCCTAAACTACCATTTATTTCACCGATACACAAATACCAATCTTATTGAATTCTGAGCAATGTACAGACAAATCTCTTATTTTATATACGAGTATATAGATACTCTATACGATTAAGCACCCATTAGTAGAAGGATATTAAACACTTGCACTTACAATGTAAAGTACTTACCACTCTTAATAACTTCCTTAGCTACAGCTTCCCATGCCTTTTTCTGAACGTTCTTGTTTGGGTATTCTGGCACACTGTAGTTGTATAAACACGGGTGCTTTTCCACTGCTTCTACGAGTTGTATATTCAACTCATGTTCACGATGCGGCATAAAACAGTTGAATTATACGAGTGGTGATCTGCGAAGAATAGCAGCAGCGTCTGACTCGAGTCGGGCCACGCAATTGACAAACCAGTCGTTTGTGAGTTGGTCGTTCGTGAGTTGATCGACGAGTGCGTTGTAGTCGCGCATGTGGACGAGAACTGTGCATTTAATAGGGGTCCGACTGTGAAACGACTCCCGCCCAACGCTCGTGTGACCTTCTTTGAGTCGGATCGCAGTTGCGTTGCACCGGCGGACGAAGAGCCTATGGAAGCTACTTGGACATCAGTGATGATATTGATTGCACGACCAGCGTATATAGATGCATCGAGTATGCTACTTATAGGGGCCAGTTGTGCTGCAACACTACTCAGCAGCTTAGAGAGAAAAGCAGTGACGAACAGCCTCACTCCTCATCTTGCCTAGTTGTTGTTGTTGTTGTTGTTGTTGTTGTTGTTGTTGGTCGTTTAGTAGCTTTCGACTCTCCGTGACCCCATAGACCAAAGTGCGCCATTTATTCCTGTCGTGAACTATTTTCCGAAGTCTTTCTAAATTGAGAGCCGTGGCTTCCTTGATGCCATCAATCCACCTCATCCGTTGTTGCCCTCTTCTCCTGTTACCATCAGTCTTCCCCAGCATTAAGGTATTTTCCAGTGAATCATGTTTTCTCATAATATGACCGAAGTACTTTAGTTTTTGTCTGAGTATTTGACCTTCCAGTGAACAGCCTGGGTTGATTTCCTGTAATATGGACTTATTAGAACTCTTCGCAGTCCACGGAACTCTAAGGAGTTTTCTCCAACACCATAGTTCAGATGCGTCTATTCTTCGATGCTCAGCCTTTCTTACTGTCCAGGTTTCGCTTCCGTACATTGCTACTGGAAAGACCATAGCCTTCACTATACGAATCTTCGTTCTTAAAGTTACGTCTCTACTCTTGAAAATGTTATCAAGGTTGGCCATTGCCTTCCTCCCAAGGAGCAAGCGTCTCTTAATTTCATGGCTGCAATCACCGTCAGCAGTTATTTTGGAGCCCATGTAGATGAAACTAGGAACAGCCTCCATTCTTTCACCATTTATATGCCAGGAGGTGATAGGTTTAGTTGCCATGATCTTTGTTTTCTTGACATTCAACCTTAGTCCAGCTTTTGCACTTTCTTCTTTCACCTTCATTAGTAGATACTTAAGCTGTTCTTCACTTTCGGCCAACAGGGTGGTGTCATCAGCATATCTAAGGTTATTTATATGTATTCCACCAATTTTAGCTCCAGTTTCTGTTTCATCTAATTTGGCATTCGTCATCACATACTCTGCATATAAGTTGAATAAGTAAGGTGACAATATGCAGCCTTGACGTACACCTTTCTCAATCTTGATCCATTCAGTTGTTCCATATAGGGTTCTCACCGTAGCTTCCTGATCAGAGTAGAGATTTCTCATAAGGCAAATGAGATGATCTGGTACTCCCATAGTCTTGAGTACTTGCCACAATTTATTGTGGTCGACACAGTCAAAGGCTTGAGCATAGTCAATAAAGCATAAGTATAGGTCTTTCTGGAATTCTCTTGCTTTCTCCATAATCCAGCGAATATTAGCAATTTGATCTCTGGTTCCTCTGCCTTTGCGGAAACCGGCTTGTTCTTCAGGTAGTTCTCGATCTACATACTGCCGAAGCCTATTTTGCAGGATCTTGAGCATAACCTTACTAGCATGCGATATAAGTGCGATTGTTCGGTAGTTTGAACATTCTTTAGCGCTGACCTTCTTTGGAATTGGGATGAACACTGAGTTTTTCCAATCTTTTGGCCACTGCTGGGTTTTCCATATTTGCTGACACATTGAATGTAGCACTTTCACAGCATCCTCTCCTAGGATTTTGAACAGTTCTGCTGGGATTCCGTCATAACCACTTGCCTTATTGTTTGCAATACTTTCTAGTGCCCACTTGACCTCACTTTCTAGGATATCTTGTTCTGGGTCTGACAACAGAGTACGCCTTACTAATAACACTGCCATCGTCTTTTATATTTTCCCGGTAGCAATTAATCTTCGTTCCTGTAATTTAAGTATCCAACCAACCTTCACGCTGAAGACTTAACAGACGCACTGCTTTATACAGATGTAATTTAACAGAACAGAAAGTTTTTATATACCAGACATATAATCACACGGAAAAGTTAACTGATATGAGTTCATACAGCAAGAATTTATTTTCCGGTTAGGTTTCGATTGAAGATTATTATAGCTAACATTCTCTAGGATATATTTTTTACAATAGGCCGAACATTGTACGGGCATTACCATGCGATATGTCAAGCCTGGATACTGGGTTTGTAGGATCTTTTCAGTTGTTGATGTACAACATTTTTAATCATCCTATATTTTGCTAATTCTGGCATTATTAAAGAGGTTCTCAATATAGAGGAATGTCATTCTCTTGTCATTGAGTTGAAATTCAATTACTTTTTAATGGCGTCGTTCTCAGATGCCCGGGAACTGTGAGACAAGATGATCACTATCTAATGCTTGCAGCGCGTTATTACTTCAAATTTATTGTCTTCTACCACGATATGCATAAATTACTGTAGCACGATTGCCTTCTACGGGAACTGCTAATGATCCATGCAAGCCACGGACAAGCTCTCTTTTCCAAAGCAGCTTCACCAAGTGTGAATTTCGCGATTGAATTGTAAACCGTTATTAAATTGTTTTAATATGAAAAAATATTAAAACAATTTAATGACGGTTTACTAATCCATATATAACGAAGTCCAAACCCCAATTTGCATACCGACCGGTAAGGGATTATTCTGTTAAATATCGTTTAGGATAATGTTTAAGAAGGCTAAGTCACAATGCAACTAAATACAGTAAATGTTCTCCGGCAACAAATTCTGTTCACGTTGTGGTTACTTTATTCCAGAGGTTTTGAGTATCGTGGTCATTAGCCGTTGCTCTTAGAACGAACTAGGTAATTGATCGTTAGAATAACAGACTGTGATTCTCTTTCTTCTACTACATCGCAATATTTCGCAAACTGCTCGTAGGACGATAGCCTCATGTGTCAGAGACGAAATCTATCCGTCCATCCTTTACTTAGAGAAGACATTAATTACACTTTCATCAGAAGCAAATTGGAGGGCGTTTTTCCTGCAACAATGTTTCACTTACAGGTAACGTCTTAGCACGAGCTCCACTGAACAGCTGTTCTTCTTCTTTTATTAATGTCTTCCCATTCTATTAAGAACGGATGCGATTTGTAAGACAGTTTTGGACTTGACATTTTCCACACTTAAACTCGTTTGCTATATCACATAGAGATCTTCCTTTAACACTCTAGTAGAGAAATGCGTTCTTCCAATGAAAGAGCATTGATTTTTACGCGCACTCGCCATGACGATGCACTCACAGCTGCGTAGTAACAATGCGAATCAGAAGAATAATTCATGTAGGGATGTACAGGGACGTACGATAACGCACTGTAAATATTATATAATGGTTTTCTGGTCGTCTTCAAGAGCACGTCTTGTTGATTTAGGAATAAAATTCATGGTCATTGTTCTGGGTAGGGTATAAGAGGATGAAACCGAACAGGTTTGCTTAGTGTTTTGCGCTATAGGCTCCGTGCGCATGTGCTGCTGCGGGTGGAAATTACGAGAACTACTCAGGGGCACCTTCATTAACATTTGACCATAAGAATCTGGAATGTGTGTGATGTTTACATACATATATTCAATTATTTTACAGTCGTCCTCTATCGCTGAATCCCTTTCTATGTTTCTAAAGCCATTATTAGAATCTAAAACCACATTCCCTGTGTGTTGATCCGGTCATGTTTGCGATGTAGATAGCCGCCGTGATGAGTCCCACTAACGTGAAGAGTAGAACCTTGTGTCCCTGTATATTCTCTATCCCAAGTTTGGTTTCGTTTTGTTTTGACAAAGTATATGATACCTGCGTATGTTTTTTCAGCTTATTTCTTATACACCCCCCCCCCCCCCCCCAACCTTTACAATAAAACCGGGCGAGTTCAAATAAAATCAAATCAAAAATCTCTTTCTTTGCAAATGAGGTCTCTACCTCGGTGGCAAATGGTACACTAAAATACATTATTGTCAAGCACTAAATTTTAAATTAACAAGAGAAGAAGAAAATTTTCCTGGAATGCAATATTATACAATTTATGCTAACAATTTTTTCTATTAAACACACAGGTCATCCTTAATAAATTTATATTGTTTACGAAATTCTACTTATAATATCTCCTGTACTTACAAATATTGTCAACTCATATACAGTATGTGGAATTACTTCAAATAATACTATACAACTGGTATAAGATTAACATTTATATTGCATTTATTGCACTTATTTATTTTTTACTGTTTTGGAACCTAAGTAGCATAACGACCTGCTGCGTCTTAACCAGAGCCCCTTTTGCCACCACTTTTCAGAGTTCCGGACGGGCCATCACAGCTACCGGAGCTGTCCCAGGGCCCTCGAAGTCCCCACTGTACTTCACCCCTACAGGCAGTCCCCTACTTCGGCTGTCCAAAGTAGTTGCCTGTGCGGTTAGAGGCGCGTGGCTGTGAGCTTGCATCCAGGAGATAGTGGGTTTGAATCCCACTGTCGGCAGCCCTGAAGATGAATTTCCGTGGTTTCCCATTTTCATACCAGGCAAATGCTGGGGGTGTACCTTAATTAAGGCCACGGCCGCTTCCTTCCAACTCATAGCCATTTCCTATCCCATCGTCGCCATAAGACCTATCTGTGTCGGTGTGACGTAAAGCCACAAGCTTTACCCGATAAAACGTATATTGGCTGGGTATAACGCGAAAGCGGAACCCAATAAATAAATTAATAAGGAGAATAAGAAGAAGAATCATTTTACAATGCTGTCTTCAGTTGATTATTTTTTAATGTCATAACTTTCGGGCAGAACTATATGCTTGTTGTTGGCTGCATTAATAGATATTGTGATACAAAGGTTTTCTTCACGACCTCATGAAATGCATTTGAAAATACGGTGGTTCATAGCAGTGAATCGCAAGAAGTAATTCGGGATTTACACATTTTAATTAATACAAAATAAATCTTTACAACATGTATTTTAACTATTTTACAAATAGGTTAACAATTAGAAACAAATTATTATAGCAATGTTATTTCTGCAAAGCAAGTTGCATTAGGCTATCTGTTCTAAAGCACACACATCATTATAGATGCACATTGTATTGTATTGACATAGTCTTAATTATAGCCAGTGTAATAATAATAATAATAATAATAATAATAATAATAATAATAATAATAATAATAATAATAATAATAATAATAATAATAATAATAATAATAATATACCGTACTCTACTACAGACCAAAGTGTGAAATTTTATAGTATTCCGTTACAACTTAACGAAATGGATTTGGAAATGCAGTAGACAAACATAAATACACAAATAGGCCTCCATTACGCATTATTAATAGCTCACAGAAATACCGTATTTTGCATCCGTAAATTCATGTCCTTGTCCCGATGTGGTGCATTTCCTTTCAAGCACACCCGTAATGGCAATGAGCTGCATGCACCGTTGTAACCACATACCAACCCTCATGCCAACTTAAGTTTCTCATAGTGTCAGGATTCAAGCCCGGGTCCCCGAGGAAGGCAGCTAGTAGCGCCAACCGTTATATTACAGAGGTGGGCTTGATCATATTATAAACACAGACACACGATACAAATAATCACTTATTGACAACTTTACGTCATTCTGAACTTATCTTCTCATGCTTAATTTTTGATTGTGTACATGCGGTTTCAACATCAGGAATTTCAATAGCTCCAACATCAAGCCTTCGCCTTTTTATCAGAAAAAGATCCTCTACTCTCTTCCCTTTGTTGTAGTTCTCTTTCCCTACGTTTGAGATGCGAGGTCGAAACCATTCACACGGCCGATCAGTACGTGAGGTGACACTCGCAGCGCAGCAGTGCATTTCTCCCATCAGCGCACGGAGCCTATAGTTCTTGCAATTTCCTCGTTAACGGCCGGCACGCTATTGAAGGCTAGCTACCTGGCTGCGTTTACATTCCTTCTCCGCGGAGTGTCAGGATTTCCCCATCTCGATATACAGCGTTGTCGACTCTCCACCGAAAACTGTAGATTGGAGGACAGTTGGAATAACAGTCGGTAGTTGGCCACTGAGAGCGAGCGGCGAGACCGGACAGAACTGCGTGCACCTGTGCAAAACTGGAGACCTGACAAGGGAGCCGGCGCTAGTACCGGCACGCTTTTGAAGTAGTCCACGTGGACTGGCACTGACAAAGCAAGCATGCAATTAGTCAAGAGCCATTTGCTATTGGTCACACGATAGACAATCTTAAATCTTGTTACTGTAGGTTTTCCTTAGATCCCTTATCGAACACGGCGTTCATCCGACCACTTTGCACCAGTTGTCCGTTTCTCATCACGGAACGTCCCAAACTTACGATACATGTTCTAAAATGATCTCGTTTTTGTGCGTCTTTTGGTAGTAGGCCCATTTCTTTGAAGTCTTTCTTGACGTTAACCTACCAGGGAATTGTTGTTTTTGGTTTTGAGTCAAAATTGATAAAAATGCGTTTTGTCCATCGAGAGTCGTCCATCCGCCGTAGGTGACCGTAGAAGTGAGCCCTGCGTTTGCGCATTGTGTCGTGATATTTTCTATCGTGGGGTGGAAATGCCGTGTCTGGATTTTCTTATGTAGATCCTGTCTTTGTAGTTTGGACTAAGTATGATGTGGAGAATCTTTCTTTTTGCTATAACTTAGCGAGCGCACATTTCTGAGACAGGATAAGGCATTTCGACGCATAGAGAGATACCTACTTGACGAATGTGTTGTAATGATGGAATTTGGTATTTATGGAAGAGCACCTTTTGGTTGTTACGGGTGGTTTGGAAAGCTACCCCTATTCTTAATTTTTTTCTTAGTCTTTTGTTCTGGCCCAGGCTCTTCCTGTCTTCTTAGTTCTTCCTGCGGCTTGAACACCTCCCAAATTCTTCACTGTGTTCCTAATCGTATTCCTTTCTAACAGCTGGTCTCCCTAGATGCTTAACCTATCCATATCCTTCTTCGTTTCCTTAATCCATGCTCTAGTGGTCTTTGGTCTCCCTAGATGCTTAACCTATCCATATCCTTCTTCGTTTCCTTAATCCATGCTCTAGTGGTCTTTTTTTCCAGAAGTAATCAAATATCTGTTTGGTAAGTCTGTTTGCGTTCATTCTGTACAGATGTCCAAGAAACGCCAGCCTCCTTTTCTTCATGGTCTCTGAGATTCTTTCCATCTTCTGGTAAACTTCTTTGTTGCTCTGAAGTTTCCATCCACTTTCAGTTTGGACAGCTCCCATAATTTTTCTGATGATTCTCCTTTCCAGGACCTCTAGCTTCTCCAGCTTGTAGTTCATGCACAGGCGTTCGCTGGCATACAGGCATTCTGTTTTGACCACGGTGTTGTAATGTTTTAATTTGGAATTCCAGGATAAGCACTTCTTATTGTAGATGTTTTTTGTCAAGCTGTATGCTCTCTCCATTTTTGTGATTCGATCTTCCATTGCAGCTTTTTCTTGTCCATTCTCCTGTATCGTCTCACCAAGGTACTTGAACTTACTTGACCATTTCTATCCATCCTATCTCTGTTTCCAGGAATTTTGGTCCATTATTATTATTATTATTATTATTATTATTATTATTATTATTATTATTATTATTATTATTATTATTCACGCCATGGTCAATTGGAGCCTAGTACATGTTGAATGTCTTCAGATGGCATCATGAACTAATACTGGTAGCAAGAAGCAGTGTGTCGTCTGGGACTGACAGACTTGAAGCTGTTTAACCATTTTAATGTTGGTGGATAAGGTGGCAGCTGGACATGAGAATAGGCCTGTAAAAACGTGACCCTAATTATGGTTGTTAGACCTGCATCATTCTTCCGTGAGTAATGATGCTGTGGATGTCACTTATCAAGAGTTCAATGAACACCTTATAATATAGCCAGGGGTTGATGGTTCTGGGTGTGAAAGTTATGGCAAGAGTTTTTGAGTTAAGTGAGGCCGTGATTGATTGGTCGTTAGGGTCGCTAGTGGGCGTGGCAGGAGAGCCGCAGGTGTGTGAGTGAGGAAGAAGTAACTACCTCTCTCTCTCTCTCTCTCTCTCTCTCTCTTTCACGTGAGAAGGCAGGCGAATAATTGATGAACTCTTACACTCCGTTCCTAAAGCAGCTTAGTTTGGTGATCACTACCAATCAGTGGGGCCCGTCTTGTGTGGCCGGAATATTTCATTACTCATGAGCAGAAGCACAATATTCGCTTCGTATACTCAGTTACTCTTTCCCTCTTTTCTTCAAGTACTGAAAGGAACGATATACTTCCTTTGTCAATGTTTGACATAGTAGGTTATTTGCTGGCCCTAGTGCTTTCGATACAGCCTGAGGTTAATGGCATTTAAGGGTGCCGTTGGCTCCTGGAACTCCTGCTCAACATAATGTTGACATTCATTTGCTTAAGACTATTTATAGTTAGAACGGACCTTAAAGTGCAGCAAGTGCTGCAACAGAATATATGTATGGGTCCAAGATACCGGGGCGAAATTGCAGTCGGTCTTTGCGATCTTTGTCATAGCAGAAAAGGACGCATAATGACAGCCGTAGAAACTCACTGGACTCCACTTCTCTCAGATGAATCTGCGAGGGATCGACCTCGTCTGCGAAGACGGGAGGACATACCGCACCTGACATTGCTGAATATTGCTCGTATATTAAGTTGCATATAGAGAAGGTAACTCCGTAAGTTCATAACAGCTCGTCGGTACATGCAGAGGGGTTCTCGGTCCATAAGTGGCCACGGCTGGTCCGTGGTCCAAGAGCTCTGCACTCTGACTGGCCAACCGAGCGGAGGATGGGTTGCCACGGCTCTACCGTGGCTCTACGCCTCTGCATTCGGAAGACCGGACAGGGCTGGACCTCACGGTTGGTTCAACCGTCGGCTGTCCTGAGAATGGTTTTCCGTCGTTTTTCATTCTCCAGCTCTAAGGCGAATGTCGGGACAGTCCCTGGTATAGGCCCCGGCTACCAACTCCCTCATCTTTTCCGTGCATCTCCTTCACCGTCAAAAATCTCCCGGCCTGAGAGACGGCATCTCCGTCTAAGAAGCCGGCCTCCCCCTTCAGGGAGAAATGAAAACATTTTAGTAGTAGTAGTAGTAGTAGTAGTAGTAGTAGTAGTCGTAATAAATTCACGCCACCATCTGAACAGTACGCTAATAAGCTACTGCTTGAAACTAGCAATTCTACAGCTATGGCGCTAGTAATGATGATATCAGCTGCGAAAAGCCTTGGAACTACGCCAGCTGCCACAACGCCATTTCTTCTTCTTCTCCTTCCTAATGTTAATAATAATATTTTCGGTTTTGCGTCACACTAACTACTTTTACAGTTCTCAGGGAAAACGAGATCCCAGAGTTTTGTCTGCGATGGGTTCTCTTACGTGCCAGTTAATCTACCGACGTGAGCATGGCGTATCTGAGCACCTTCAACAATCATAGGAATGAGCCCGTATCGAACCCGCCATCTTGAGCTCAGACGGACAACGTTCTATTGTCTACACTACTCAACCCGACAAGTTCTTATGATAAACATGCAACTTTCGTTATTTAACGTAATATGAAGCAACAGTGAAGTAGTAAATGCTCGAAGAATGTATAGATGAGGATGCACATCGCTGTGAAATGTTTGAAAAATAAGATGAATGGGAAAGCGAATTGAAACATTTTCTGAACGACAATACTGGGGAGTCGTCTGCAGTATACAGGGAGTAGATCTTAACGGATAATGATGGGCGTTGAGACATCCTTTGTTCATTCAGATAGCATGCTGGTAGTTGAGGCTGTCCTGCTCTATCCGTCCCACTCTTCGACACTAGCCTTCCGGAGGACGTCCTACGTCCTACGTTCTCACACCGCCTGTTTCAGCGTGTACTAATCGAATTCATGTCAGCAGGCACCGCAGACCATTCTACCAGATTGATTTTGGGTCTCCCCGAGGAAAATGTTAACATGACAGGAGCTGTGCGCGCAGTATTGCCCCCTTGCAGGACGAGCCTGTCTCCGATATGTTGTCTGTATGGCTGAACAATCGGTTGAAGGATTCAGTCCCTACAATGTGAACTTGCTATAGTGCCCTCGACGATACATATTACCGGTCCAAGAATGGCGGATGCACCTCCCTGCTGGACGGGTAGTATGGTATATATGACACGCCTGGCGTTACTTTGTTGTCTCCACACTCTCTTCTGACGATTACAAGGCATCAGACAAATTCTACATTCATTAGTGAAGACGACCTGATACCATAATACCAGGTCCCAGTCCACGTTGATCATTACCCACCTGAATCTGACGCCACTGTGTCGAGGTGTACATGCAGGTGCTCGCCAAGGAACTCTGGAGTGTGCCGTCGGTGGGCCATGATTTCGGAATGTCTTAGTAGATACAGCCCTCCCAGTTGCCGTCAGGAAGGAATTATGCATCCCTGTTGCGGAGTCTTCTCGGTACCTGTGAACCAAATTTCTCAAGCAGTGGTCATCAGCTTCTGTTGTTGACGCATTCGACCACTGCGAGAATGATCTCGAACATTTTATGTCAGTTCATAGCTGTTTTATGTCTTACCAACCAACCAGGTGGGCAATTTTCCTCACAGAGAGGCCTTGTTGCCTGTCTAGAAAGCCAATAAAAGCAGCCGATTGGAAGGGTTCGTCGTGCCGACCACACGACACCTCGTAATATGAAGGCCTTTCGGCTGAGCAGTGGTCGCTTGTTAGGCCATGGCCCTTCGGGGCTCGTATGCCATGGGGTTTGGTTTGGAGGCCTTGTTGACGTAGTGTAACCATGTGAGTACGATCAAAGGCCGAAATGACTTGTCGAGACATGTTTCCACTGAGTACACTACAAACTGCGTTCTGTGCACGTTGTGCCCTAGGTTTCCAGTTTCATTGTACTATTCTGAACTGTCCTGAGATTGCATGGTGCATATCCACGTACGCCTAAATTGCATTCCGATGTCTCTTTTTAATGTGACTACTCTCTCAAAAGACATCCTTCAGGATCATCTAAAGTGCATTTTGTGCAAAACCTTTTCAAGGTGTGTATTTGATGCCAGTAGCTGTTGAGGGACTTCGAGATCCAGACGGTTACTCTGCTACAGAATACATATTAATATCAGATTAAAAGCTGTTGACAGAATATATTTACACACCTGATTACGTAGGCAGAGAGCAGTATGAATTATTACTTATGAGCGTTAATGTTCAATTATCTGTTAAGACCCACCTCCTCTTTACAGTGCTCAAGAAAATTGTATATTTACGTTCAGTGGAATTTTTGGTTCTCTATATGTATGTACGTACGTCGTACACATGCAGTCACAAACAGATTTTTTCACTCTGGAATAGCAGCTTTAATCAGTTCTTTCGTGTTTTGCAGGACTATTATAATGGCGGGCATTTTCTCTCTTCAGTTCACGCCATGCACGGTAATTTGCGCAGAATATGCCGGCCACATGATTCATTTCAAGGAATGACTGACCACTTTGACTCGTTGGGCAGGAGCACTACTGTAAATCCCTCGCTCACAGTGGCAGCAGACCAGACAGGAATTGGAAGTGCACATTGACAAAAGGTGATTCAACCCTACAATATGACGGAACCTCTTGTTGCTGACGGCACTCCAGGTTGAAGAGCTCGTTCCATCTCTCACCTGGGGCCGATGACCTTCGATGTTAGGCCGCTTAAAACAACAAACAACAACAACAACAACAACAACAACAACCATCTCTCACGGATCGTCTCCAGACTCGGATGCTCCTGCTGTGCGAGTCCAAGCTTATGGTGACCTCATCAGAAAAGAGTGCACGCTTCCACTGGGCTATGAGTCGTTACCCTCATCACAGGAGCTGCCCTTTGGTGTGGTTTCAGAGGAGCTTTAGGCACAGGTCTCCTTGATATGAATCCTCTACCTTGCAGAAGATTTCACACTTTCTGATGAATACTGATCCTCCCTGCCAGTTGTTTTGCGTGGCCGTTCCGTTCGTTGTCATATGCCATGTGAAACCGTAATAGGCTTACACAACTTTTCTGTACTTTAAAAATCCATGAGATAGAAATTTCAGCTGTAGGCCTGTGTCGTTTGACCTTCAGTGTAGCCAGTGGACTAAGCTCCATGCCCTCAAGGTTGTCCTTCCCCAATACGATATATTCTGTCTTCGTTGGCTTTACTACCATATAGCGCTCTTGTGGCTAGCAGTAGCCACTGCTTGACAGCAGGTGGAACCGTGCAGTCCTGAGTATATCAGTCCCGGTCACTGTTCAGGGGCGTGGAGAACTTGTGAAAACCTCTGAGGGTTCAGTGCAGTGTATTTCCTACTTCTGCATTCAGGCCCACGTGACAGAACATGGTTCATGTGTACAGCTTTATCAAATTAGTTCTTCCCGAAGCCTTTGTGTTTTCATTGCGAATACCCTCCTGACCTTCTTCATACCAGTTTGCTTCATAAATTAATCTCGCTATTTTGATGTCAGTTACCCCCAGCTTATGTATTGTTCTTCTCGAAACCGACAGCTTCATTCTCGTCAACTAAATTCACCTTGTAGTCCACTAGGATGTATTTTTTGCCTTATTCCTTACATATTGTACGTGTAGCTGCGTGACTTTGGTCACATAGACTGTCAGCTTGCATTTGGAAGATTGTGGGTTTAGACTCATTGTCGGCAGCCATGGAAATGGTTTTCCGTGGTTCCCCATATTCACACAGGCCAATGCTGGGGCTAAGGCCACGGTCGCTTCCTGCCACATCCTAGACATTTCTTATTATATCGTCGCCATAAGACCTATCAGTGTCGGTGCGCCGTAAAGCATATTGTAAGAAAAAAAATACCTTCTATTCTTCAGGATAGAACCGTAGTCTTTGTACAAGGCCTAGTATGGTCTGTGTGCTACCATTCAATAATTCAATGATTTATTATTTGTGGCAGATGTAAGATAATTATTTCATTCGCTCTTTGATGGCCCCTTGGGCATAATTAGGTTAATATTGGGAATTTAAAATCAATAAAACACCGAGACAGCCGTAATAGAAATGTTATTCTGTGTTGAGAATTGCTCTATTCAACAATATATACGTGTATCGCGTAATTAATTACACCTTAGACCAGGGATGGCGAACCTATGCCATGCGTGTCACTAGGTGACACGCGACCACGATTTCGGTGGCACGCCACATGAACATAATAATATTTTATATATACGTCTTGCACTGCAGACAATACGTATAAAGTTTCACGTGTAAGAAATAAATATCGAAAACCTAAATACTAGTTCCATTCGGACGTGCAATATGGCAACACTGCTACACTGATAGGTCCGAAAGTCAAGTGAGATAGTGTCGTTTTCTGGTGGTTTTGTATACGGACATCGCAAGCATGTTTTCGGTGCCGAAAAGAACAGAAATTTAACAAAGGTGGTGACCGTATTTTTCAAGAACTCTGGCCAAGGGAATTCGGACTGATAAAAAGATGTGTTGCCTGTGTTCGAAAACAATTGTATCTCCCATTTCATGTAAACCGCAACTTCGAGACTGATCATTCGATTATTTGTTCCATTTCAAATGAAGAAAGAAGAGAGTTCGATTAACAAAATATCGAACATTGCACAAAACACACTAATTCTTTTGTATCATCTTTTCGGCCAAGGAATAATATCAGTGCGGCTGTTTCCATCCGTCTCACTGCATAGTACAGCATGCATGGGAAACCGATTTCTGACGGTGAGTTGTTGAAACAAAGTTTCTTATTGACGTTCGACACATTATTTGAAAACTTCCCTAACAACCAACTAATAATTAACAGAATTAAAGGAATGCCAGTCAGTTGAACTGCTGTCAAGGATAGAATATTAAAAATGAGTGGAGAAGTTTCGGAGCAGTTGAAAGCTAATTTGGATAACTCCCACATGTATGCAGTATGTTTTGATGAAAGCAGAATGTGACCTTACAAAAAAGGATACCTGTTTTTTATTTTTTATTTATTTTAGATTTCGTTATGTAGATGTGATGAGGGAGAAATTAGTTTAATTGTTGAGCATACAAACTACAACATGGAATGATAATGAAGCTAATGGAGGAGGTTAAGTCCATTCGCAATATTAGTACTTTTGAATTTTGTATCTAATAACTTTCTTTTCTTTTTACAATTTGTTTTCCGTCGCACCGCGACATAGATAGGTCTTGTGGCGAAAATGGGATTGGCGTATAAGTGGGAAGGAAACCGCCGTGGCCATAATTGAGGCACAGCCCCACGGAACATGCAATCAAAGGTATTTACCAGATATATGTATAATAAATAAATAAATTAATCTGTAAATGAATAAATAAATGACATATTATGAAACATAATCGGGAATTTATAAAGGAAGTCCGGGGCGGGGGGGGGGGGGGGGGTTGTAGGTTGTAGCCATCCCCTAATGGAAAATAACAAGTGGCACAGTCAACAGATGATAGTAATAAACCAGACTTAAAATGGCACACTAGTTGGAAAAGGTTCGCCATCCCTGCCTTAGACTGAAGATTACTCAACCTGGCTGAGTGGCTCGGATGGTTGAGGCGCTGGCCTTCTGACCCCACCCTGGCAGTTTCGATCCTGGCCAAGTCGGGTGGTATTTGAAGGTGCTCAAATACGTCAGCCTCGTGTCGACAGATTTACTAGCACGTAACAGAACTCCTGCGGGACTAAATTCCGGCACCTGGACGTCTCCGAAAGCCGTAAAAGTAGTTAATGGGACGTAAGGCAAATTACATTATTCTTAAGATTATTCAGTGTTCAAGCATGTCGTCATTACACAACGAGTGGCATACATCCAGCTAGTTAAGGCCTTCTTTGTTGTGTTACTGTATGCTATGAATAACTATGTAAACAGATAATTGCTGCTCGTTCTATTGGATCTAAGATACAAATCCCAGAACATTCTCATTAAATTTGCACATTGAATACATCCTGCATCCTCTCTATGAAAATCCACAGCCTGTTTCCAGTCATTCGACCGGATTAGGAATGGAATGAATGAAGCCCCTATCTGGCGGCGAGGATAGGAATTGTGCCAGCTGCCGAAGGGGCAGTGATTAATGATCGACAGATGAAATGAAATGATACTGGACAGTGTTGCTGGAATGAGAGGTGACAGGGAAAACCGCAGTACCCGGAGAAAACCCTGTCCCGCCTCCGCTTTGTCCAACACAAATCTCACATGGGGTGACCGAGATTTGAACCACGGAACGCAGCGGCGAGAGGCCGGCGCGCTGCCGCCTGAGCCACGGAGGCTGCTTCATCCTTTCTATACAGCATGAACTCTCATATGAGGCCAGTTAATGCTAGATGGACGGCGATCTCACATTTGTAATGTAAACCTGTACTAATTGGTTTACTTCATACGAAATTGAATTGTATAGTTCCTAATCTCAGCGAGAGGTTTCTTGGTATAGATACTAGAATTTTAAATGAGATATTCCATTGGTCGGTTTCTAAGAGTAGAGAGGGGTCGACTTTAATTCAGATTATGATCGAATGTAATGCGAGCTATTTTATTAATCATTTGTGTCTCGAGAATAAATAAATAAATAAATAAATAAATAAATAAATAAATAAATAAATAAATAAATAAATAAATAAATAAATAAATAAATAAATCCACTCAAAATTAATATATGCTGATGTGATCAACTTCTCGTGATTATTTATTGATTATTATTATTATTATTATTATTATTATTATTATTATTATTATTATTATCACTCTAATCTTAAAATAACATTCTAGGTACTTGGGTTTTAGCACCACTGAGATATGTTGCTGCAGTGTCTCGTCGTCTCCTCAAGAGAGGTATTGTAGAGTTACCGTATGATGAAAAAAACAAACCAGTCCCCACGGCGCAAGAGCCTCGAAGGGCCTTGGCCTACCAAGCGACCGCTGCTCAGCCCGAAGGCCTAAAGATGATGAGGTGTAATTTGGTCAGCGCGACGAATCCTCTCGGCCATTACCCTTGGCTTTTTTGACCGGGGTTGCTATCTCACCGTCAGATAGCTCCTCAATTGTAGTCACGTAGGCTGAGTGAACCGCGAACAAGCCCTCATAACCAGGTAAAAATCCCTGACCTGACAGGTAATCGAACCCAGGGCCTTCGGGTAAGAGGTAAGCACGCTACCCCTACACCGTGGGGCCGGCGAGTTACCGTATGAGAAATGGCAGCAAATTGTGTGTTGTAAGTGGCACAATTTTCCCTAGGATCTGTGCACTGCGAGTTTAAATGAATACATATTTACTGATAATAATAATAATAATAATA
The DNA here is from genome assembly GCF_040414725.1 of Anabrus simplex. Classification (NCBI taxonomy): domain Eukaryota; kingdom Metazoa; phylum Arthropoda; class Insecta; order Orthoptera; family Tettigoniidae; genus Anabrus; species Anabrus simplex. Next base: position 50,992,786 of record NC_090266.1, read on the forward strand.
ATAATAATAATAATAATAATAATAATAATAATGATGATAATAATAATAATAATAATAATAATAATAATAATAATAATAATAATAATAATAATAATAATGGCGTGCGGCCTCCGAACAGACCTGGTGCAGGTCTTTCAATTCGACGCCGTTTAGGTGACTTGCGCGTCTATGAGGATGGGGCACTACCTGTGATGAATTCTAATGCTCAATAGAAATATTATTCTGTGTTGAGAATTGCTCTATTCAACAATATATACGTGTATCGCGTAATTAATTACGCCCCCGAGCCCTTGGAATTAACCAATTAAGGTTAAAATCCCCGACCCGGCCGGGAACTGAACCCGGGACCCTCTGGACCAAGGGCCAGCACGCTAACCATTTAGCCATGGAGCCGGACATAATAATAATAATAATAATAATAATAATAATTAATAATAATAATAATAATAATAATAATAACACCAGAGCTGGGATTTCTGTGTAAATACATATTTGTTTTTCCATTTGCTAGGTACAGTTAAAGTGCTGTAGTATTAGGATATTAGGAAAATTTGAGTGATTCAAAAACAGTTTATTTTATATATGTGCGGAAAACCCATATATATATTTATATTGACATCATTTAATGTTTTATTTTAAATATCTTCCATATGTTATGGTTTCACATTTAGTCTTCCCAGAAAATAATATAAAATTCATTTCTCTAACATCAGTAATTCGAAGCTGGAATCTGGTATTTCTATTAAATATGGAAGGTAAGTTCTGCTCTATACATGTGTTTTTCTTTGCTCCTTGCTTTGGCCTTGTCAGTCAACCCACTGTGCCCCATATCCAAAAAGTCGTTCCGTGACTTTAATTTAAATTGTTATTTTCATGTTTAGGCAATATGTGTTTAACTGTACAAGTATTAAAATTCGATAGATATTCTTTACAATATTTTTCACAATTTTTATAAAAATATAATTTAACCTATATGTATGTGTTTAGCCAGCCTTATTGCCTGTAAATCCTAGGCCCTGATCATCACATATTATCATCATAAAGAGAATGTGCATATACCCGCATGGACACTGATATTATAAGCCTAATCCGAGACGAAAGTGATGGCACTACTGCGTGAAGAGATCTGGGAGCTACTTCCTTCTTGGAGAGTTTTTCTTGGCACCTGCTATTCCCTGTGTGCTGCTGAACAAAAGCGCGTTACGCCTTTTGAGCGACATCCAATTTGAACAACCTGCGGATCTTTAGTGAAGTAATTATTGTTTGGACTATGCTTATAACCGATAGTCGACTCCAGTGCCCGCCCCGCGGTGTAGGGGTAGTGTGCCGGAGGCCCCGGCTTCGATTCCCGGCCATGTCAGAGATTTATCTGCGTCTGAGGGATGGTTCGATGTCGCTCAGCCTACGTCCATACAATTGAGGGGCAATCTGATGATGAGATAGAGGCCCCGGTCTAGAAAGCCAAGAATAACGGCCGAGAGGATTCGTCGTGCTGACCACACATAACATCGTAATCTGCAGGCCTTCAGGCTGAGCAGCGGTCACTTGGTAGGCCTAGGTCGTTCGGGGTTGTTGCGCCATGGGGCCATTCCAGTGCCGTAACTCAGGAGAACTGTCAACAACCTGCCCGGCGATTTTCGACGGGTTTGCTACTAGCTGTTTGACCACGGCTTATGTTAAAGGAGGCAAGAACAAACATGATGAACAAAGATCATTTTAATATTACTCTACCAGTACGTAAGATTCCAATATAAATCCAATTATTACATTGTAGAGTGATTTCCAAAGAACGTCAACCAATACTGAACAAGCATTTAACATTTTTATCAAAGTGTTTTAACCATATCTGTGATACAAACTGAATATCTTTCAACTTAACGTTATGTACCTACAGTCTGTGCCAAAAAAGTATCCTATAGTAAATTTTCGTCGTTCGAAAGGAACGTCCAAGATGGCTCAAAAGATGCAACGTCTCCAACGAAAGACTACCCTAGCTGTGATCCACGAATCTGCTACATGAAACTGACACATTTTGTTTCGAATTAATTACTCCCAACTGTGTAAAACCTCCGTGGCGCCAAAATGCTGTCATTTTTTAAACAAGAAAGGATAGAAAATTGCAAGTACCAATCACGCTAAAGGCATCCAGCTTCGTAAGTTATTTTCCATTTTGTTTACTTGTCAATAACAATAAATTGACTTCTTATGTAATCAGTAAATGTCCTTTTGGTATTTCAAAGAATGGTATTGACGTCATTACTGGTTTTAGTGGTAAAAGATTACCTCACTGGAGCGCTTTCAATTATTTTTTTTGAATGGCTGTCCTCAGCAGCTAACATCCGGGTCAGCAACACTTGTGTCCTACACCAACATTGCAGACAGAGCGGCTTCTGTATATTGCATGATGAAGTGTTATAGCGCTTGGTATTTGTCTCGGTATTCTTTCTAACTGTAATCTTGGGAACGGATGCCAGACTTCAAGGTTTCCTCTCGTGAGCACCAGTTCATCAGGATAACCGCTCTGAAAGCTGTTAAAACAGTGGAGCAGTAGATAAAATCCTTTGTAATTTTTATCGTCGGTGCATATGCATGCATGCAGGGCATTCAGCCCGAAGGCTGGTTTGATCCTCCACAACTCCGCCAACAGCTGGCATAAATAGCCTAAGCGACACTGAAGAGGTTTACTAGGGAAATGAGGAGTGAGGTAGTTTCACGTTGCTTTCCTTACCGAGCCAGAAGTCGCTATTACATATCAGCCTGCCAAGCCCACTGAAATGCATGCACCAACCGATCCTATGAGCGATATTTTTACACCATTTATAACAGGGACTGGCTGCATAAGGAATGTTATTACTAGCATCGCTCATACCGCAGTCACTTTCATATTGTCCAAGCCAAGGATGAGACTGGGACAGATCAATGAACGTAACAAATTTATTCTAGCCCATACCAGAAGACACAGTGCACCGTCAGTACATATTATAAGTCAATATTGAAGAACGATCAAACAAGTTGGCTGTGCGATTCGCTTCGCAGAGCTGTGAGCTTGCATTCGGTACTATGGTGGGTTCGAATCCTAACGTCGACATTCCTGAAGATAGTTTTCCGTGGTTTCCCATTTTCATAGCACGCGAATGCTGTGGCTGTATCTTAATTAAGCCCACGGCCGCTATCTTCCCAGTCCTAGCATTTTCCTGTGCTTCCCTGACCGAAAACCATCTATGTTTTAGTGCAGTGGTTCTCAAGGGAGCGAAGTTGAGATTCACAATGGGGATACATACAACGTGCATAGAAAAAAATTACTTAAAAATAAAGAGGAGATAATAATAATAATAATAATAATAATAATAATAATAATAATAATAATAGATTTAGTTAGACCTCTCTCATATAAAATATAGTTTTATCTGTACATTGTTCAGACTTTTAAAAAGGGTGGTATTTCTGTATCAGTCGTGTCCACAGAAACCAGGAAACGCCCTTTTTTTAAATTTTCCGTCATTTCCGTCTGCATGTAGGCTACTGTATGTATGTAGGCCTATGTATGTATGTATGTATGTATGTATGTATGTATGTATGTATGTATGTATGTATGTACGGGCATGACGAGAAAATGGGTGAAGAGAATTTAATGAAAATCGGTATGTAAAGTCGGGGTATGAGGCACTACAATCTAGGCTATAAATATATTCACGGTGAGTGAAATGGTAGTTGAGGGAAGGCCTAAAATGTAATTCTCAAATATTTATGTTATTAGTGGTCCTATCGATAAATACTATATAACTAAAGTTATATAGAATTACATTTCCTACTATTTATATCTGATACATGTTTACCGTACAAACTATTATGATAGAGATATTCATAAATTTCGATTTTTGATGCTAAGTTCATTATCAACGGTGAACCACGAGAAAATGGATGAACAGAATTCAATGAAAATCTTTACGTAAAGTCTGGGATTAAGGTACTACACTCCAGGCTATAAATAATTTTTATTCACGCCGGATGAAATGGTAGTTTCGGGGAAGGTGCGGGAGCCATGAAAGGAGGAAGGACTGCCTTTATATTAGATGCTCTAATATCCCAGAGTCGGAAGAAAACTAGATGTGAAAGCCTACAATATCGAAAGCTCATACAACTGACCAACAATAACAATACATTCACCATTGTTGTGATGTGATTTGTCCCTTCTGCTGCCACTCATCTCCGATAGATGGGACTACTGCTCCGTACCGAGTACCTAATATTGGCGGAAAGTAGCTGGGGAGTGCACATGCTATATGACTGTCCTGTCAACGACTTTGGGCACTACAGCTAGTGTTTGTCTAAACTTCGCTTTAGGCCAACACTTTGGATTGAGAAACAACACCCAGATATTGACATTTTAACAACTTATTATTTTTATTTGGTTCAAATCTCGGTCACTCCATGTGAGATTTGTGCTGGACAAAGCGGAGGCGGGACAGGTTTTTCTCCGGGTACTCCGGTTTACCCTGTCATCTTTCATTCCAGCAACACTCTCCATTCTCATTTTATAGCATCTATCAGTCATTAATAAATCACTTTGGGAGTGGCGACCCCATCGTACTAATAGCCTATATCTGCTTCATTCATTCCATTCCTGACCCGTCAATGACTGGAAAACAGGTTGTACGTTTTCATTTTCATTTTCACTATTTTTATGTTTTACAGTTTCCATTCCTTTTTCAACCTCACTTTCTAGTTTTTGTTAAAAATGTGGTTCTTTAAATCGTTTAACTATTCTCAAATAATCTTCTTCGCGTCCGACTCGTTGGCTGAATTCTCAGCGTACTGTCCTTCGGTTCAGAGGGTTCCGGGTTCAATTCCCGGCCTTCATTGGTTAATTCCAATGGCCTGGGGGGTGGGTGTTTGTGCTGTCTCCAATATCTCTGCAACTCACACAACATAGATAACACTATCCTCCACCACAATAACACGCAGTTACCCACACATGGCAGATGCCGCCCACCCTCATCGGAGGGTCTGCCTTACAAGGGCTGCACTCGGATAGAATTAGCCACACGAAATTTGAAAAAAATTCTCTTTGCGAATGGGTTACCTAGGAACATGTGGAATCGAACATTTTTCGGCCGTCTTTTTTGCCCAGTAGTTCTCCATTTTCAATGATTGTGCACGTCTCCGGTCCTCCGACCATCCCGATCGTGTGGGTTTCCTTTCATGTTCCTCAAGTCCTCGTGTTTGAATGATATTTTGTATTTCCTTTCGATCTTATAGATTTGGCGATCCTAATTCAGTGAGGTTTTTCTCTAATAATTTGTACCACTTTGGTCTAGTGGCCTTGTTTTGTAGAAATGTGTAAATTTGATGTGGAAGTCTGTTAGGGTTCATTCGTTCCAAATGCCCTGCAAATTCGATTCATTGCATTCGAACCGCATCTGTAATTTTGGATGTGCTTATATGTTTCACCATTAGGTTTAGGGTAATACGTTCCGTTTATGATTCTTGGTCCTAAGATTTTTCTCATGATTTTTCGTTCTTTAATTTCTAATTGTTCCTTCAATCCCTTTTGTTGTAGGTTGAGAGTTTCTGCAGCGTGGAGTGCTTCTGGTTTAACTACGGTATTGTAATGCCGTATCTTATTGTTCCATGAAATACATCGTTTATTGTAAACGGTTCTTCTTAGTTGGAAAGCAGTTTCCATCTTTTGAATTCTTGAAGTTATGGATTTCCTTTCATTACAGTTTTCTGTAATCCATTCACCTAAGTACAGTACTTGAATTCATTCACCCTTGAGCTTTAGTTAGTCCCAATGATAAGTTCTTGTGGTGCATTTTTGATGACAGTCATATAGGCTATTTAGTTTTTGCGTACGATATTCAAGTCCGATTTTTGCTGCTTCTTCTTGTAGAATATCAAGTTGCTTTTGTGCATCTGGTATGTTTTTGGCATCAGCAAAGTCTTGACAGTCAATTTTTATACTTTATTCTTAGGTTTTGAATGGTGAGATGGTGCACTGCTTTCCTTTCCTTCATTCTCTGACAACCTTTTCAAGAGCACAATTGAAAAGTAGTGGAGATACTCCATCCCCTTGTCGTACTCCTGTGTTTATTTGACATTCCTGACTATATTCACCCATAAACTTTACTTCAGCTGTAGTTTCGGTAAGCGTTTTCTTGATAATATTTTTTGTTATTTGATCTAGTCTAAATTCTTATTATTCTCAAATATTAGTGTTCCAGAAAAAACCTTTACTTGTAAAAATGGTAAATTGGTGGGTTCGGGGTGGGGGGGCATGGGATTTGTAGAGTTCACCAAGTGGTTCGTAGCTGCAAACAAAAGGTTGGAATCTTCGTGTTGCTTGCTGCTTGCTTATTGTTTTAAGGGGCCTAACAAAACACTTACATATACAGTATATTGACGAATGTATTATATCAGTTAGAAATTAGTTTATCAATCCCAGTAGCCAGGAACGGCCGTTGAGGGGGGGGGGGGGTGAAGCTTTATAGTTACAAAATTATAGTAGAACACAATGATGGTGAATGTACGACTAGTCATCACAAGGGCACCGATATAGCCTAAGTGAATTACAGATCTGTTGGCTCTAGAGTTATATCTCTGAATGTTTGTTTATTTTATTGCGTATTCTCAGTTTTTGTTTATTTTCTCTTTGTAAAAATTCTCAGGGGGGGGGGGAGTTCTAACCCCCAGTAACTACCCCCCTGGCGCACCTGGCTACGCACCTGGTCAATCCGGAGACCTTCGATCTATAGTCAGAATTTGATTCTGTCAGATTATTCGTCCTGGATTGTGAGAAAGGTGTTTTTAATTTAAACTCCCAATTTGCTAGGGCTGATCAACAAAGACTGCGACTGATTTTTTTCCTGTAGCTTCCGTGATAGTTTCCTATCGGTAACATAAATATTTGAAAAGAGCGGGTTTTTATGTATAACCTAATGTCCGTAGGCGACAGCACTCTCGTACCGGTAGGTTGGTGGTAATGACCTATTTTGCAGACGCTACATGCGTTTCGCATACTAGAAAATGGAGGTACCCCCTCACACTACTCTTACTACACGCCAGTATTGGCTGCACTGAGGAAGCACATTGCAAAGAAACGACCAGAGCTTTCTCGGACTGGGTGGCGACTTTATCATAACAATGCACGACCTCACGTCGTAAATCAAGTCATGCAGTTTCTGGCTCGATTCAACGTTACCTGTGTACCGCATCCCCCTTATAGACCTGATCTTGCACCCTGTGATTATTTTTAATTAGTTATCACTAAAGGCAAAGTTTAGGGGCATTCGATTTGAGAACTCTGAAGCAGTGCTCAAGAAAAGTGAGGCGATTCTCATGGACCTGACAAAGAATGGTCTGCAGCATGTGTAGAAAGAGTGGCAGAGACCCTATAAGACGTGCATTAAAGTAGGGGATGACTGTTTTGAAAAAGATCATTTAAACATTGAAATGGAGTAATAAACACCTGTGAAAAAAAATCAGTCTCAGTCTTTGTTGACCAGCCTTCGTATATTTGGTTAATTTAGAGGATTTTCTTCTTTTCCTGAAAACTGTTTTAAATCGAGCTGATTTTCTTGGCACCACGTGCGCCTTGGCCGGCGGGTTACGCAGCAAGTCGGGACGCGCATCTGCTGTCATTACCGTTAATGTTCTTGTTAAGTTCCGTTGGCGGTGTCTTTTCATGTCATCGTTGTTTTTGCTGTGATGAGTGGTCCGGCCAGTGTTGGTCACACTAGCCATGAAGTATGTATTATTCATCTCATTTAATAGGTTTACAGGGGTTAACCAATCATTCCGTTACCCATATTAATCAGAATTGCAAATGTATTCTTGAGTTGCTCTGCCCACTTAAATGAAGTTCGCTTGTTAACATTTTCCCCTCCTGTACCAGGTGAAGTTCGTGAGGGGAAATGTCTGATATCCTTGGTAATCACTAGGTAATTGGGCTCGTTCTTGACAGCCAGGTATGAACTAATGGGTGGGGTTGCGAGGGGGAGGGGGTGGACAAGCCTGATGGATGAGCGCGGCGCTTCGCGTGTGGCCCACGTGTTCCAGTCCATGAGCACAACCTGCCTCCAAAGCCGTACGGTTTTGGTACACTAAGTTTTCTCCCACTCACTCCAGTTAGAAATGTGTATAGCCCATAAGAGTGGAGCCTCGATGTCCCGAATCACCTCGGGGGCTAAATTTTATTTCGAGTTATCGAAATTTCGAGATATAGAGAATGCCGTTTTTGAGCATGTATAGCACATAATAGAATCATATGTACCTACATATATATGTTTATACTTAAAAATATAAAACTCTATTTTACGGCATCGCTGTAATTATAACACATATTGTAGTAACTTTTTAGAAGACAGGATACAGTACATACAGTAGTGAACCAAGAAACATACCTCTGTTAACACCTTTGGAAAAAGTCAATTAGTCTCTTCTGTTTTTTACGGTTAACCTTTCCTCCCTTCACGTTAAAACTTCTCGTCAGTACCACGCAGCCAAGCTTCGTAAATGGAGCTTGTCATCCGCGACTTCGGGGGTTGCTTTCATACGTGACCGGTAATGAATTCACACCGAGAAACAGCGAGGCTTCGAGGCTTCGCCGATTTTCCGATCACTACAAGTTTTAGTTTTTCGGTTCCCGTCACATTAGCTCCCAGCATCACTGTAACCCTGTCTTTACTTGTTAACTGTTCCTCACAAACCACAAGGTATCGTATTGCACAGTAAATGTTGCACAAAATTCGAGTTACAGAGTATTTTTCGCATCAAGGAAGGAAAGGTTTGCTTTGAGAAATCGAGAAATTCGTATACGTGAAGAATAGGACAAACGGTCGGGAAATTTAATTTACTTCGAGATACTGAAAATTCGAGTAATGGAAGTTCGAGATATCGAGGTTCGACTCTACTATGTACCCACAGGAAACATCTGCCTATTGTTAAGCTCACTGGGGAACAGTTTAGGTTGAAGCAGACAGATTTCAGTGGAAGTCGTAAAATTTAAGAAACGATATTTCCGCTTCCCAAGGTGCATATGGCTGTGAGGTTCACTCAGCCTACACCAAAAATGAGTACCAGGTTAATTCCTGGCGCCAAAGGCGGCCGGGCGTAGAGCTAACCACTCTACCCCATCACGTGCCGCGGTTAACAATGATGGAAGCCGTTACCTTCCACTCCTCCAAGGGCCTTCATGACCTGTACGGAGGTGTCTTTGTCTTTGTCTTGTCTTTATTTAGTTACTATCAATAGACACTGTTCCATTTGAAAAATATTACTATCTCGAATAAGTACATATTCTAATAGTTATTAATATCTGTGTATGGGTTGCAATTATGAGCCCTTGGTTACATTTTATTTATTTTATTCAGGATCGTTTCAACTTCCTATGGGTTACGATTACACAACTTCCTTGAGTGTTGATGTTCTTTCTTTTTACGCCAATACTCCTTCATTCTCTGGCTCCCTTTTGCTCGTTCCTCATCCGATAATATCCTTCTTGTTCGCCTGGGTTTCTCCACGAACAGATGCGTCACCTCCGCAATTTTCTTTCTGAACATTGTTCTGTTTGTAATATCTCCCTCCCTCCTCAATACCACATTTTTTTAAGATGCTGATGAACTTCTGTCAGCCATGATATTGGGTCTTTCTTTTTTCGTGGATGATGAGGATCTTATTTGCTAGGCGTTCCGGTCCCGTTCTTCTCAGGTGTCCATAGAAAGTCGCCTTTTCCTTATCGAGGTTGAAATGTTCTCGCATTTTTCATACAGCTCTTCCTCATTTCCTGTTGCTTTCTTGGGTCCCAGAACTTTCCTCAGAAATTTACGCTCTTTATTTTCTATATCGGTCATCTATTTTCTGGCAATTGCCTCTGTTAGATAGAGGCATTCAGGTTTCACCACGGTCTGGCTTGATAGGAGAGGGATTTGGACTTATAAGTTCCCTGGTATAGTCTGAAGACAATCTCCGGCTTCTTTGTTCTTTCTTCGATTGTTGGCTTCTCGTTGTTGTTTGGAGTCAGAATCTCCTCCAGATATTTGAATTTGTAGACTCTCCTTGTGTCACCATACTTGGTCTTCATTGCCCATGTTGGTTCTTTGGGATCTGTGTTCATGTACATAGTTTCCTGCTGTTTCTTGCAAAACCTCTGTCTGTGTAGTAGCAGTCTCTAGATTTTCAGCGAGGAACACTAAGTCGTCTGCAAATGCAAGACATTCAAATTTAAGTCTAGCCTTTTTGTGTCCTATCTTGATTCCATTCGGGATATTTTGTAGACTCATTCCTTTCGCCATTACGCTATCACCTTCTCCAAGACGCAGTTGAAAAGGACTGGAGAGAGGCCATCTCCTTGCTTCACACCTGTCCTGATTTCCGATAGTTCTCCAATGAATTGTACTTATGACTGCGTGTTTGTTAATGTCTGTTGTATTATATTACTTGTTTTGTCATCAATTCCAAATTCATTCAGCACTTTTATTAATGTGTCCCTGTCGACAGAGTCATATGCCTTTTTGAAAATTACAAATGTCATAAGTACCTTTTTGTCTCCTCCTTTCCTGAATTTGTTTACTTATTTATTTATGTATTTATTCATTTACTGATTTTTCTACATGGGGTGGGGCCTCAGGCTACGAAGCCTGCTATTATGCCAAACCATATAATTATAGGCCTACACCTGCATAAACATCGCATGTTGAGCATTATAACTACTAAAAATTAAAAGTAAATATACTGTAGTTTAATGTTAACGTAAAATGTATTTTAACTGAAATTTAAATTATCATAAAAACTAATTGTAAAATTAGTAAATGCATGTACAGTATTTACTATGATTAAAAACTAAATCTTAAATTTTTTTAACTATGATGTTATTACCCTTACATCTACATAGCATTTATTTAATAATCTACCTTTTGAGGATGCTTTCTAGTGTAATTAATCTCAATGTAGATACATTTTCCAGCACTTTCTTCTGAATAGCTTTAGGTTGCTTGTGTCTCTAATTTCAGGCTGGATCGAAGTCCACATCAATAGTACCTTCCATTTCAGAAATATTTCGTACGGTAACATTTTATTTGCACACACGAGAAAACTGGTCTCTTCCTGTTCAGAATCACTCATTTTGTTATGCAGGCAGGTGTGAGCGATGTTCTGATGTCTTAACAGATCATTCTACAAAGTTCGATTGCTTTGATACTCCACGTTCCTTTGAAAACTGCAGCAACAAATTACTATTTTTGAGTACGGAAATATTCCTTTACGATCGAATGACTAAAACCATAAAGTACAGGGTCTCTCTTATAAAATCAGACCGTCCAGCGGTGTTTCTATTCTCCGAGACCTAAGCAGCTGGGCGGTTGCGCGCGCATAGTTCTTGACTTTGCAAGGAGCGTGCACTGCACGTGTTCGATCTAGCATCAGTCGCCAGTCTGAATCTCGGCTGTTAACAAGGTGGGACAGTTATCATTGCAACACCCTATTTTCGTATGCAAACGTTATTTTAAGTACGAGTCGGCTCGACGGGTACGCGATGCATTTGTTCAGCAATTTACTGATGAAGTGCCACCTTCATGCGCACAGATTCACGTAATCGTAAATAAATTTGAATCTACTGGCTCGGTGCTCAATAAAAACATGCGCGCACACGAACAGTTTTAACAGAGGAAAAGCTAGATGACATTGGTGCGAATCATGAGCGGTCACCGAATAAATCACTCACTCACAAAATTAGCACAAGAAGTAGGGGTTTCGGTTTCTTTTGCACACAGAGCTACAAAGCTATTACACATTAAACCGTACAGGTTTACACTGGTCCATTGTTTAAAACCTGCTGATCCAGCGACAAGAGTGAGATATCTTCCATCATTGAGTGATCGTTTATTCGACCCACAGCTTGTGTTCTTTTCGGATGTGGTCTGGTTTCAGGGTATAGTGCGCATTGGTATCACCTAAATATCACTATAAAATTTGTCACAAATGGAACATAATAATTACTTTTACACATATCAAGTGAAAAATTCCTGGCAAATTAAGAAATATATATGTTTTTTGGAGAATATTAATACGTACTTTACCACTTTACAAGTACATTTGGTGTTGCGCTCACAGTGACACACGTATGTCTTTTGTCTTACACTTTGAACAATTTCGTGTGTGATACCTGTGTTCACTGAAGTTCTTTGCTTTCGTTTCATTCTTCACCTGTCAATGACATCATTTCATGAATTGTATCGCGATATGCAATATTGAATAGGCGACAAAATGGTATGGCCAATGTACATAAGAAAAATTCAGTGGACTAGTGATTTATTGGTCCAGGGATCGAGCTACTTTCGTTCGAACGGAAATAAAAATATTTATTGGTCCAGGGATCATGCTATTTTTCTTTGACCTCCATTTTGCTGTTTGTACTGGCCAAAGATAATGGGAATCTACAGACATAGCACTCCCACTCCACGGTGCTAGCCCTGGACCTGAAGAAAGTAACAAAAGACGGCACCAGTAGCGAATGGACAAAGATAATGAGAATCCACAGACATAGCCCTCCCATTCCACGGTGCTAGCCCTGGACCCGAAGAAAGTAACAAAAGACGGCACCAGCAGCGTAGTACGACATAAACCAGTCCTGTCTACAAGCCTTAAGTATGTTTTCATATTTCTCAAATAACAACGGTATTTCTTAATTTGCCAGGGATTTTTCACTTGATATGTGTAAAAGCAATTATTATGTTCCATTTTTGACAAATTTTATAGTGATATTTGGGTGATACCTTTGCGCACCATACCCCTGGTTTCATCTTAATGGTCGTATGAACTGTCATAACTCTCGCTATTGGTGCTCAGAAAATCTTAATGGTGTTTATGAAGGATGTCACTTCTAGCATCTTTTATAAGGTAAGATTTCATATAAGATTGTATACACGTTTAAAGCAGGGCGGCCGTGCGCGACGTAAGTTGGGCTGAGTCAGCTGCTGTAGCGCAGAGTACAAATACCGTGCGCTCGGTCTGGGTTTATAAGAGAGACCCTGGGTATGATATCTTTATTGATCCTCCTGTCATTCTTCATCGCATTTGGTCTGGTCCAATGCAAAATCTTCCCTTGTCAGTTATCGGTACTATGATTTCTCAAACCAAGAAGTCGCGCGGAACAAATGACTGCGATACCTCCAGCTCCTAATGACGCAAGTGAAACTGGTCGACATTTGAACGAAGTAACTGACGTTAGTAAGAAGAAATCACTCTACATGTTTGAACCATTAAATAAGATATAAGATACTGTAAATTCTAGATTTGTCGAGCTGATCGGCTGCTCGTTTCGGGTGACGTCCGAACGCCACCGGCAGCAGTTCTGAAGTAGCCTCATTAATGCCTTACCATCCTATTGCTAAGTCTACAAAAAGATCTTGGTGGTAATACTTGCAACCAATTGGAGTATACAGTACATTATATTACCAAAATTTTTGATTTTCTGGTGTGACCTTCCAAGAGTTAAAAATTCATAACTTCTATAGTACTTGGACTAACTAAATGATATCAGGCAACATATCCTATTAGATGTGAGTAATCAGAAAGAAAATTACAGAGGTCTAGTGGCACAATTTTAGGTTCTAGATGACATTTCGTGATTTCTTTATGTGGTCCTAAACTTTTGACCGGTATTACTTTCTTATGTAGACCAGTGAAACCAAAGCGTGGATGTCACATTTGTGTATTGTTGGCTGGTAAGATTTAATAGTTCTCGTTAACGGAACCAGCTGTGTAAATTCACTGGCAATAATTTATTTACAAGATAATAATGTCCACGTCCACAATAACCATATAAAAATATTACACACAAGACAGCCGACTTATCTGGTTGAAGCCACTTTTATTAACAATATTCAGAATATTATCAGGATAACTGAACTTATCTGGGTCTTACCAGGGACTGTTTTGTATTCTTGGATAATCTGGAAGTAATAATAATAATAATAATAATAATAATAATTTCGTGTGGCTATTTCTAGCCGAGTGCAGCCCTTGTAAGGCAGACCCTCCGATGAGGGTGGGCGGCATCTGCCATGAGTAGGTAACTGCGTGTTATTGTGGTGGAGGATAGTGTTATGTGTGATGTGTGAGATGCAGGGATGTTGGGGACGGCACAATCACCCTGCCCCCGGGCCTCTGGAATTAACCAATGAAGGTTAAAATCCCCGACCCGGCCGGGAATCGAACCCGGGACCCCTCTGAACCGAAGGCCAGTATGCTGTCCATTCAGCCAACGAGTCGGACAATCTGGAAGTAAAATTCGGCTATTTCTTCAATATTACGGTATTACTAAATGAGTTATGTTGTTAGTGTCAAATTGACCTTAGTAGGTTACTGCAAACATTAAAAAAAAAACGAAAAAATGACTTACGTGGTTTTCCCCCGGTATGAGTGAAATATTCGAACATGTTATTTTAAATTATTTTATTAACCCCTTCTGGTTTAAATCCACTGCGGTGAAATTAATATTCATTTCAAGATGCTAACAATTTCTTTTTAGTTCATCGCACGACACTAACATTTTAACAGTCTTGGTTTCGTATATATTCGCAGCATGTATTCGCGGGCTGATCCGCAGATTTAGGTGAGGAAACAGCGTGGCAAGCAACGAGTGCAAGGTGGGACCATGGACAGTGCGTGGGTTGTGGACACTCTCCCCTCCTCCGGTGGGGGCGGGGCTCATGCAATAGAACGCTCCTCCCGCCCAAATGGATTGGCAAACTAGCTGCACTCCGCATGGCCTGCGAGGCTAACAAAACGCAATTTGTGCTGCCGTGAGTGTTTGTACGGAGTTTCCACTGGGGAAGGGGACTTTTAGCTCCTACGAATACACATTAAAGAAGCGTTAAGAATAGGCCTTGAGTTAGCTTTTAAAGCCGTCCTCAACGCTGAAGATCAGAGCGTGACTCCTGTCTTGTTGCCGCTGTAAGCCCACCAGTCAACACAATGGACCAGTTTGTTTGCGAGTACAATTTTGCTAAGATTATCCGCTCCGCAGAATCAGTCGAGATTCACAGTGGCTATTGATCTTCAGTAAAGTATGTAGAATCACTAGTGCGAATCACGTGTTATTGCAGCTAAACATTTTAGAGATGCACTCAGCTCTCGATTAACCGGTATAATGTGGGGTTTTTTTGCTATTGGCTTTACGTCGCACCGACACAGATAGGTCTTATAGCGACGATGGGACAGGAAAGAGCTAGAACGGCGAAGGAAGCGGCCGTGGCCTTAATTAAGGTACAGCCCCAGCATTTGCCTGGTGTGAATATGGGAAACCACGGAAAACCATCTTCAGGGCTACCGACAGTGGGGTTCGAACCCACTATCTCCCGAATACTGGATACTGGCCGCACTTAAACGACTGCAGCAATCTAGCTCGGTCCGGTATAATGTAGGATTAAGGCTTCCCGGATAAGTAAAATCGCGGTTAACACGCAAAAAGTTAAAAGTAGAACAGACGTAGTTAATATACAGTTAAAATGATAGCAAATGATACTACTGAATTGTATTTTATTAACTTACCCAATACGTTGCAGCAAAAGTAGCACTTAGGGAAATTAATAAATGGAAAAATAAGCAGCACTTCTTCATTGAAACTAATAAGACGAAAAATATTTAGACTACCTAACTTTACTGTTTCTGAAAATAGTCAGTCATGGTTTTCTGCTTTTGTAGCGGGAAACGCTGTTTCTTTATTTTGCTTCTCAAGTTTCTCAAAAAGACGTTTTTCGGCGATGAGAGCATCATCCTGGCAATATTATCCCGACCCTTTCTAATTCTGTATTTCTGGAAGTCCCAACACTAGTGCATTTTTAGTGTTCTTGATATCGGGGTTAAGCCGCAACGCGGTTGATCCGATGCGGTAAATCGAGCGTTGTGTGTAATACGGGGAATTAAAGAATGGTGTGTTATAAGCGTGGTGATGACTTACTGCAGGGATTCCACTGGAACGAGGTAAACTTATACGAAAAGTTAATATTCAACTTTCGGCTATCCTGAGAGTATGAAATGTCTTGTAGACATAACTACAACTTCATGCATACGTTGAAAAGTACACTGTGATATATCGAAATGTGAAATGTGAGACTCTCGCGAGCACAATCTAGTTTCGGAACCTTTCAGAAACTACAGGATGTAACAATAAGGTATTGTCAGACTTTCAGGGCATATTCCTCACACGTAGAAGAAGTAAATATGTTATATGGACATGGGTCCAAAAACGCTTTATTTCCATGTTCGAACTGATTTTCTACAACTTTACATAGTATATTAATGACGGTAAATACATAGAAACAGAACGTAGGCCTACCAGCATAGCACATGAAATGTTCAAAATGCCCCCTGTCAGTATTAATGTTGTTTGAGTTATCAGTCCATGTATACTGGTTTGATACAGCTCTGCTAAACTTTTCATTTCTATAGAACTACTACATCCTATATCTGCTGTAATCTGCTTTTCATATTCGTACCTTGGCCTACCCCTACCGTTCTTACCACCTACACCTCCGTTAAAAACCAACTGTACAAGACCTGGGTGTCTTAAGATATGCCCTATCATTCTATATCTTCTTTTGGTCATATTTAGCCAAATCGACCTCCAGTTCGATTCAGTACCTCTTCATTCGTGATTCGATCAATCCATCTCACCTTCAGCATTCTTCTGTAACACCATATTTCAGAACCTTGTATTCTCTTTCTTTCTGAGCTAGTTATAGTCCATGTTTCACTTCCATACGAATATTTTCAAAAATATCTTTCTAATTCCTGTATCAATGTTCGAGATGAACAAATTTCTTTTCTTAAGAAAGGCCTTCCTTGCTTGTTCTAGTCTACATTTTATGTCCTCCTTACTTCTACCATCATTAGTTATTTTGCTACCCAAGTAACAATGGTCATCTACTTCCTTTAAGACTTCATTTCCTAATCTAATATTTCCTGCATCACCTGGCACTGTTCGACCGCACCCCATTACTTATGTTTAGGACTTATTTATTTTCATCTTGTATTCCTTCCCCAAGACTCTGTCCATGCCATTCAGCAAATTCTCCAGATCTTTTGCAGAGTCATATAAAATAACAATATAATCGGCAAATCTCAGGGTTTCTAATACATGCATACATGCAGGGATACATCAGCGCGTTCAGGATTCAGTGCGACGTACTGCTTACTGCTGTACTTGGTGGTCCCCAACAATGATATGCCAGGGCCGCTTCTTCCAAAATCTGGTCCCAGTTCGTTACATGGGAGGAAAGTTCCTTATGGGGATCACTGTAAGTACCTGGGTATTAATATAAGGAAAAATCTTCATTGGGGTAATTACATAAATGGGATTGTAAATAAAGGGTACAGATCTCTGCACATGGTTATGAGAGTGTTCAGGGGTTGTTTAATTTCGTGTGGCTATTTCTAGCCGAGTTCAGCCCTTGTAAGGCAGACCCTCCGATTAGGGTGGGCGGCATCTGCCATGTGTAGGTAATTGCGTGTCATTATGGTGGAGGATAGTGTTATGTGTGGTGTGTGAATAACAGGGATGTTGGGGACAGCACAAACACCCAGCCCCCGGGCCATTGGAATTAACCAATGAAGGTTAAAATCCCCTACCCGGCCGGGATTCGAACTCGGGACCCTCTGAACCGAAGGCTAGTACGCTGACCATTCAGCCAACGAGTCGGACTGCAGGGGTTGTAGTAAGCATAAAAAGGAGAGGGCTCACAAGTCTCTGGTAAGACCCGAATTAGAGTATTGATCCAGTGTATGGGACCATCAACAGGATTACTTGATTCAGGAACTGAAAAAATCCAAAGAAAAGCAGCTCGATTTGTTCTGGGTGATTTCTGACGAAAGAGTATCGTTACAAAAATGTTGCAAAGTTTGAGCTGGGAAGACTTGGGAGAATGAAGACGAGTTGCTCGACTAAGTGGTATGTTCCGAGCTGTCGGTGGAGAGATGGCGTGGAATGATATCAGTAGACGAATAAGTTTGAGTGGTATCTTTAAAGGTAAGAAAGATAAAGTTGGAATTCAAGAGGACAAATTGGGGCAAATATTCGTTTATAGGAAGGGGAGTGAGGGATTGGAATAACTTAGAATACCAAGGGAGATGTTCAATAAATTTCCAATTTTTTGATATCATATAAAGCTAGGAAAATAACAGATGGGGAATCTGCCACCTGGGCGTCTGCCCTAACTGCAGACCAGTAGTGATGATTGATTGATTTTGATGGAGGCCTAATTTAATTTCCATTGTTCAGATGGAGTGGAAGTGTATGCCACTGCTGATGATGATTTGTCCGTCGGACAGTGATGTTAAGTATCCAATGGTTGGGAATAAGTGATGGTATATCATATAACACACTGCGAGTACTGAACACGGGATCTTTGAGACACTTCATCATCATGTTAAACTGAACAGTCATACGGAGATAGTCATGAAGTCACTTCACGGGAATAAGATCGAAGAAGTGACCGCCTTTTGCGCGCTGTTTATGTTCCATAAATTTCACTCTGTACTGCAGGGGAACTTATTGGCGAGCGATGGTCGACGTTGCTTCGTTATTCACTGAGAAAGAGAAGATTTCCACTTAAACCATGTTATATATATTGAAACGTTTTCTTGTGCGCTGTAAGGCACGATTTCATGATGTAAACTAATTTTCTGAGGCTTGGCTCAGCTGCAAGCGCTTTGCGCTTCCAAGCCTATTTTATTTGGCGTGATGTAAAATATGGAAGAAGTCGTTTATTATTTATGAACTCATGTCTCTAGACGGAGGACACCAAACACAGACCGAAGATAGCCAGAAAACGAGCGTACTGTAACGTGAAGGGACAAGGATATATTGTATGCTGAAAGTAGAGTCTATGCCCCTGTATTATTTTTTAATTTTGGCTTTCGGTCTTAACGACCATTTAACCAGCTACAATTTCGTATGTTTCTGGTTATGAATTGACAAGTTTTTATATGTTTCTGATTATTAATTATGTATAAAATTTTGATGAATTGAACTTATAGATACATTTTTAATGCGAACACAAACACCCAGCCCCCGAGCCGGAGAAATTAACCAGACGAAGTTAAAATCGCCCGACCCGGCCAGGAATCGAACCAGAGACCCCAGTGACCAAAGGCCAGCACGCTAACCATTTAGCCATGGAGCCGGTCTATGCCCCCCTATGCAAACCTGTACATTATTATGTTCGCCTCCGTAGCACCGGTTAGCACTACTAGTCCTCGGTGGCCTGGGTTCCATTCCCAGTATTGCCAGAGATTTAAGAATGGCATGAGGGCTGGCAGCCTATGTGTTTTTTAATGTATTTAATTGACCGTTGTTGGAACAACATTTGGTCATCCTCCATGTACTGGGAACCCTCACAACACACATACAAAAATATAAATAGTCAGTGCAAAGTACACATAAGAATGAAAACCAAATCGTCCACAGGCTTGAAGTAGACAATACTACACTGAATCTCTCTTCCGGGAGAAGAGGTGGAAAACAAACAAAACACAAAACGCTGGCAACAATGCGAAGAGCACAAAGTCAAATAGTTATTTCTGCGGTTCTCAAAAAGTCCATCACAGCATTGAGAACTGAATTGTTTTCACCGTGCAACACCAATGCAGCGCTGGTCGGGATCGGCACTTGTAGATCAAATAGTTCAGATAAAAAACGGCTTCGAGAAGCATCATAAAGGCCACATTTAAATAAAATGTGGTTGAGATCTCCATCGTTCGCATACTGACATTGACAGCGCGGTGAAATTAAAGCTCCTATACGATGGAGATGTGAAGGGAGTGGTCCATGATTGATCCGCATTCGGATTACTGAAACCGTTAGACCTCGTGACCGATGAAACGTATAATACCATGGCTTAGGAGGGATGTTGGGTTGTACGAGAGCATAAGCTGTACCTGTATGCAGTTGAGATGTTTCCCATTCCGTAGACCATTTGTGACGAATTTGCTGTCGAATAATGGGAAAAAATCCATCTATGGGAGTTGCAGCGCTGTAAGTAGTCCTTCCGATGCACCACGTTTGGCTAGTACGCCAGCTTTTTCATTGCCAAAAATTCCACTATGTCTTTTGACCCAAAGAAATGCTATCGAGCAACCTGAAGAGTATATGTTAAAAGCTCGCTCCGCGATATCATACAAGTAACCATGCGTTTGGAGATTCCACTGGAGATTTATTACTTTCTTCATAACACTTTGGGAGTCCGTAATGATGAGAGCGGAATCGAAGAGCTTGTTTTGACAGAAACGAAGCGCAGCACGTATAACTCAAATTTCCGCTGTATAAATAGAGGTTTCGGTTGGCAGTTTGAAGCTACCACATTATCCCGTTTGTTGGCAGTAATATGCGTATCCCACCGAGTCTCCTAATTTGGAACCATCCGTGAAGATATAAGTACTATTGTAGTTCTGTGTATGAGGTTCTGTGGTGAGCTATCTAGGTACCGTAGATAGTATATCGCCGGTCCATGTGAAGAACACTGAAAGCTGGCTTCAAATCCGGGCATAGTTCGTGTTTTGAGAGTTAGTGAGAAAATCGTTTTCAGTTCGTTGTAGCTGCGCAACAGAAGCTGTGGCTGGTATCGTGATCGTCGTCCATGTATCTCTTCGATAACGGACACTCGTTGAAGTGCAATATGAATGGGATGCTGTGAAATAGCAGAACGTTGTAACAGAAATTTCTTGCCTATAATTTCTCGGCTCATTTTCAAAGATAATTCTCCAGGTTCTATTAAGAGAGCATGTTGGCGTGGATCTCATAGCACCCAAACAGATAAGGTTCGCCCGAAATTTTATGGTGTCGAGTTTCTTCGTGACGTATGCAGGAGCATTCCCATACAAAAAATTCCCACAATTGATCATAGAGCACATCATAGAACGATACAGAGTCGAAAGTATAACAGGATCAGCTCCCCACCAGGCACGGGTCACAAAGCGGAGAATATTAATCGCTCGTTCAATTTTTGGAAGAATGTGAGCAATATGGCAACTCCGAATTAGTCTACTGTGAAAGTTCATACCCAATAGGCATAATGATGATTTCACTGGAAAATTGAATAGTCCTAAATGGATATCACCAAACTGAGTTAAATTCCTCTTCCGGGTAAAAGTCACCACAGTAGATGTCGATGGAGAAAATTCAAGACCATTAATATGTATCCATTTGGCCAGATCGCAGGCCACATAACGTAAACGAAGAGATGTAATTTCTAAGCTAGAGGAAGTAGTGTAAATACACAGATCGTCCGCGCATTGTAAAACGTGAATCGACGGGCTGAACAGATGCTCAAGATTAGCAATATAAATTGTATACAAAAGCGGGCTGAGCACAGCGCCCTGTGGGAGACTTTTACACACGCGACGAGGGCCATGTTAACACCTGTGTCCATCTCGTACGTAGATATATAGCTCTTGTAATAATGTCTGAATACCATATATAAAAGTTGGGGGGGGGATATGGAATGTTTGAAGCTTACTGAAGAGTACTGGTTTACGGACGTTAACATAAGCTGAGCTGATATCCAGTGAGAGTGGCGTAAGATATTCATTAATCGCAAAAGCATGTTCTATTGCAGACGTGAATATACTGAGATGGTCCAGTGTTCCTCTCCCACGGCGGAATCCATACTGCGACTAAGGAAGCAGCTGCCGGTGTTCTAAGCTTCACTCAAGTCGTGTTTTCACCATCTTTCCCGGGAGTCCTTACTACATACGCGGAAAGACCAATTGCTCTATAAGAAGAAGGGTCACTAGGGTCCTTTCCATGCATCATAATAGGGATGACAATTTGAGTAATCCAGTTCAAAGGTAATTCTTCCCGTAATCATATATTGCTAAAATGTCTAGTAATAGAGCATGTCCTGGGTGAGGGAGATGGGATAACATCGAGTACTGGATGTAGTCCTTACCAGGGGCAGTGTTGTTGTTATGTTTTAACACCAGCTGGAGTTCTGTATAAGTAAATGGCCGTAACAGAAAGTGATAGCGATCCCAGTTGGGTGAAAAGAGCCAACCGGGCAATTGCGGCACGGTCGGAGCAGCAATATGACTATGAAAAGCCTCGACGCAATCAGACGGAAATGAAGAATGTGGGGAGCTACTCCTCACCCCTTTTATGGATCTTAATTTATTCCAGCGGGGTTTCTCTGCTAATTTCTTCACAGCATCTTCGCCAACTGGATCGGTTTTCCTGCTTTAAATTTTTTTTGACCTGTGCGTTGATAATTATAATAATTTTCCCAGAAAGAAAGTCGTCGATATTGTTTAAAAGCAAGTTTTCTTCTTGCAATCATTCGGGAGCATTCTGTGTCCCACTACGGCGTAGGGTATTTTTCGGAAAACAGAAAGGCTGTTTCACTAGGATACTGACTGAAGCTGCAGCATATTTTATGATGTGTATTGAACAGTCGTAATTTTAAGTGGATCGGTAGGGAGAGTTGCAGTACGAAGTTCGGAGGCTATGTTTTCGCTGAAGGCAATCCAATTTGCTCGTTTAGTGTTCCATTTTGTAGTGAGGTAGAAGGTTGTAGGTAAGGCGTAGCGATTTTTAAAACGAATTTCGATAGGAAGATGATCAGATCCCAGGGAGTATTGTCGTGCTTCCAAGGTTAGGTTAGGAGCAATGGCTGGAGAACAAATAGTTACATCTACTGCCGAAGGTCGATGTCCAGACCGAGATATAAGGGTAGGACTACCGTCGTTGAGTATGACCAAGTGGTAGTCATCCGTCATGATGAAGGGCTATTCCGGCACGGTCCGTTTAAGCACACCCCCAAGCTACACTATGGGCGTTCAGGTCTCCACATATAATGCATGGAAGTTCCAGTTGGTTAAATAAACTGTCCCATTCGCCTGGTTGAATTACAATACGTGATGGACAATAGATAGATATTAATGTAAATGCCACCGTGGGGAGGAAGATACGAGCCGCTACCACTTGGAATGAAAGAACTCCGGGAAAAGTAAGGGATATTGCACTGTGACGAATATTGTTG
Organism: Anabrus simplex; assembly: GCF_040414725.1. NCBI lineage: Eukaryota > Metazoa > Arthropoda > Insecta > Orthoptera > Tettigoniidae > Anabrus > Anabrus simplex. The sequence continues at coordinate 51,015,816 of NC_090266.1, forward strand.
CCTATTAACAGACCACTTCCTCCATATCCATCATCTCTGTTTGAACGCAAAACACGATATCCAGGAAACATAACTGGTATACCAGGGTGAAACCAAGTCTCGGATAATGCTGCCAAGTTGATGTGCCGATCATCTAATTCTTTTTGAAGACTGTGTTTATGAGCCAGCACTGATTGGCTATTCCACTGCAATATTTTAAAAGCTTCCGTGAATGTTGCCTATGTGTTTGAAAATGTACATACAGCTCACCACCATTCTGGGGGGTGCCCGAAACGAGCTGTACGACCTTGGGGCAATGGCAAGGGCACGAGTTTAGTTACTTTACTAGTATATTATTATATATTATTATTATTATTATTATTATTATTATTATTATTATTATTATTATTATTATTATTAATCGCCTTCATCGAAACTCCTTGAACACATCAAGGAATTTCAATCCTACAAGTTATAATAACATATAGTTTTGATTTACGTGTTTATGGCCCGTTCTAACAGACGCACCGACTGCATGGCATAGTTGGTTGAGGCACGCATCTTCAGTACTGACGGTTGTGGAACCGAATACTTTCTCAGTCCGCTGACATTTAAAAGTCCTTAAATCTGAGGGACCGTTCTTAGTAGCCTATATCGATTACCAAGATAAATAACACCTATTCAGGGTTAAATTCGGTCACCCCGACATGTGTTATACGCTATACAGTCGTTAAATACATAGCCCTACAATTACTGTTGTACCACACATAATAATCGTTTCAAAATATAGGCCTAAAAATCTTGAATCGCTTCCTCAAATGAGATCAAGCCGATTGTACTACCACCAGACCGCGCACTATGCAGAATAATTATTCATGGAGCTATGTTACATGGAAAAGGTATTCGTGAAACGTCGTTTCTTATTAGACAAGAACGCACAGCAGATTAGAGCTTCATAAACGTACTTTTCTACTTAATGGCCTAATGAGTCAGAGAGGTCTATAAGTTCTGTGTGAGGCAGTGCTCGAGAGAGAATTGGTAGAATATCGAAATGAAAGAGGGGAAAAGTTGGCGAACGAAAAGGCTATCAGATATTCTGGTCTGGGTGTGCCCAGAATTTAAGGGAGTAAATTATACACGTGTCACAGTGCAAGAAAAGAGGTAGGCGTTGTCTATGACATTAACTTGGCCTATGGCATTTATAACCTTTTCTGCATTAAGCTTTTCGTTTATTGTAAATTGTGTTGGACCGTATAGGATTTTTTCACATTCTCACTATAAAATAGAGGGGATCATTTCTGATGTCAAAATATAGTCTATATATTTTTTTAATTTCTGACCAAGGTAAGGCTATGGGCCGAGTATCAATAGCACAAACATTAGATAGTTTATAAATAAGCCTAGGGACTCCATTAATTTGACAGTAGCTAAGAACAACGAAAACTATGGAAACTTAACAAGGTATTCGTTTGAGAAAATGAGGTCGTGTGTGTGTGTGTGTTTGCTTGCATTTTTCTTAAACAAGGGCTGCCTGCTATTAAAATATCATGGTCGTGCAGTTTCATAATAAGATAACGACCAATTGACTGGAATGTAGTAGTAGTAGTAGTAGTAGTAGTAGTAGTAGTAGTAGTAGTAGTAGTAGTAGTTGTTTGTTATTTACAATATTACTGAGCTCGTCATTTTTTACACCACCGGGCGAGTTGGCCGTGCGGTTAGGGGCGCACAGCTGTGAGCTTACATCCGTAGATAGTGGGTTCGAACCCCACTGTCAGCAGCCCAGAAGATGGTTTTCCGTGGTTTCCCATTTTCACACCAGGCAAATACTGGGGCTGTACCTTAATTAAGTCCCCGGCCGCTTCCTTCCCATTCCTAGGCATTTCCTATCCCATCGTCGCCGCGACCTAAAACAAATAGCAAAAAAAAACGTTTTTACACCTATTGAACATTTTCTCAATAACCAGATTATTATTATTATTATTATTATTATTATTATTATTATTATTATTATTATTTATTGTCATTCAGTTGTACATGTACAATGTATGGGTGGTAAATGGAGAAAGGCAAGCCTTAAATACACGGAAGTGCCCTCCATCCCCACATGTATGTTTACATAAAGTCTACAGAATATTTACATATGTATAGGCAATTTCAGATTTACATATTTATACTCCAAACACTGTACTCTTAGAGTAATAATTATCTTAATATCCCTTATACATATTAGAGTAAGAAGACCCAGTCATTTATAGCCTCACTCATACAACTATACAGCATACACACTCATTCACAATCACACCCGCACGCATGCACATTCGCCCACATTCAACTGTACTTGCACTCATAATTCTTGAAATTCTAATTTGTACAAGTTATGTACATCACATATGGGATGATATTTAAATACGTCAATCAGAACTTTTTCTCCTGCATTCCTGCAATTGCTTGCAGATTTTTATCATCGTTTGATTATTCTGTTTTGCGCGCACTTGGCACTAGGCTGCAGTGTAGATCTCGTGTGAACTTGTGTATTCATATTGAATGAGAATGGCCACTCGACACTTGCTGACGGCGAGGGCGGTCTGTACCGTTCGCCTCTTGGACGTGCCAAATGAATACGTGATTAACTGCGCGCTGGCTATCATTGTCTTCGGGACTCCACCCAAGCGCCCTCCAATACAAATTGCCTGTACCCGATACACACGGACCGACATCTCCAAACTGCGCGCCCTCCATTGAAGTGAACTGTGTCGCTGTTCAGATCAGCGATGAGTACAGACGGCTTTCCGAGCAATGACGCAATTACTCCTTGGTATAACTAACATTGGACATAGGTAGAGGCAAGATTTTTTTCGCATTAACGATAAACGCGACAAAAACTATTTTGAAGCGATATTGAGATATCATAACGAATCATATGATTGTGGTTGAAAAGTATCTCTTGCCATATAGGGTGAAAGCTATGACCATGTAGGGTGAAAGGGTAATTTGTTATGTAATCTTGATTAGGGCTATACTTCAGTTCTCAGTATTCGGGAGATAGTGGGTTCGAACCCCACTGTCGGCAGCCCTGAAGATGGTTTTCCATGTTTTCCCATTTTCACACCAGGCAAATGCTGGGGCTGTACCTTAATTAAGGCCACGGACGCTTCCTTCTCACTCCTAGCCCTTTCCTATCCAGTCGTCGCCAGAAGACCTATCTGTGTCGATGCGACGTAAAGCAGCTTGCAAAAAAAGAAATTAGTTCTAATCAAGATTACCTAAGGAATAATGAATGGTTGTGAATCTTGCTTCTCTTTATTTATCTTTCACATAAATAATTCACAAATCTCACGAATTAAAGTTTTTATGAATAACTTTAAGGAAGAATTGCCGGCCCCGTGTTGTAGAGGTAGCGTACCTGCCTCTTACCCGGAGGCCCCGGGTTCGATTCCAGGCCAAGTCAGGGATTTTTACCTGGATCTGAGGGCTAGTTCGAGGTCCACTCAGTCTACGTGATTATAATTGAGTAGCTATCTGACGGTGAGATAGCGGCCCCGGTCTGGAAAGCCAAGAATAATGGCCGAGAGGATTTGTCGTGTTGAAGCCTCGTAATCTGCCGGCCTTCGGGCTGAGCAGTGGTCGCTTGGTAGGCCTAGGTCCTTCACGGCTGTAGTGCGATGGGGTATTTTAGGGAAAGATTAAAGAGAAATTAAAGCGATGGGATCAGTCCTATTTCGCGAAATAACGCGAACAATTGATTCCTTTTCGCGAAATCGAGCATAAATTAATGCGACAATGCCCCTAGACATAGGTTATCTGGAATATTAACATGAATGTGAAGTATCAGAGAACCGTCAACCTCTTCAGGGGCAAATTTATTTAATTTAATTTTTTTCTCCTGGATATTTTATGTTGTACAGTTACCCCCTATGGGTGGGATATGCAGACGAAGAATAGGCTACACCCACGGCATCCCCTGCCTGTCGTGACTAAAAGGGGCGACCAACCATGAGACTACTTGTTATTAATACTTCTATGCCTGATTGTGCTCCCTTTTAGAGTAATAATCACTACTACCTATCTACCTTAACTCTGACTCTGTGATTTGTATCAAAGGGGAAGGATTACTATGGGCACAGTACCATTATGTAAAGAAAGAACCCCATTTTTCTGTGTTACCTGTGGGTGGTGTCATATTGTGTGATACACCGTGTGTCTATTTTGCGTATGATTAGTACCACTATGTGAGCAACACCATGAGTATAAGTAGCCTGTGACTGGTTCGACTAAGTGAGGAACACCGCGGGAAGACCGCCGTCCGTGATTATTCTCACTATGTGCGGAACGCCATGGGTGTTTGTTACCTGTGAGAGGTGCCATGGTGTGTGACATTATGATCTAAATTACATGTGAGTAGTACCATCATGCGAGAAACAGCATGAGTCTACGTTAACTGTGATTAGTACCACTATAGGAGGAACACCATGGTTCTGCTTTACTAGTGATTAGTACCATTGCGAGCGGCCGGTGATCTGGATTTTGGACAAATTTTTATAATAAGCATCATCCAGTAATTAAGGTATTGTGAATTTGATCCACTGATTGTTTTGTTTCACGATCATTTTTAATTACCATTCGTTTAAGATTCTAGTCAGTGGATACAGTTTGAAGTTTTAATTTTCATTTCGTTGCACCTCGTGCCATTAGGGGCCGATGATTTAAATGTTAGACCCCTTTAAACAATAATAATAATAATAATAATAATAATAATAATAATAATAATAACAATAATGTACATTTGGGCTGTAAAGTCGTATTTCTTAACTGAGTTTTTTAGAAATCTCCTAATACCACCCTAAAACCACCCTAAAACCACCCTAAAACTACCCTTTTTGTTAATGGCAACATTTGTGTACGCAGTGCATAGCTGGACCAATGAAGGAAGCTGTTACAAAAAATTATCGAGTTTCTTTTGTACCTATTTTATTTCACAACTAATTATAATTATTGCAAAACAGTGCAAATCACTAATTTCACACTATGTGAAATGACTCAATGCATTCTGGGAAAGTTAGCGTACAACAATTTCTCAATTGATAACGTCTGCGCCTCTTACAAGTTTTTATCTCTACAACGAGGTGCTATTCTGTGGTGCATTTTCACTGGACAGTGACTCATTCCATCTAGTCTCCTTTCATGATCACAACCCTTGAGAGTTCTTTTTACTCATTACAGCTGGAGATTTTGGCGATAATGATGATATTCCTCGCTTCTTTCTTCCAAAGCACATTTCCACTACTATAGTGTGTAGAGAAGCTTTGAATTCTGCTAAGAATATTTCACTACGGTTTCCTCTGATCAGTGCCCATTCTGTTCATTAAAACACGATTTTAAAAAATTAAAATTTCGCATTGGGCACATACGAGGCCATTTACATATGACTAATTTTCACAGATGACTTCATAAAAGCACGCAAATAATTATCACAGTATTATTTTCAGGTTGTCTTTTAGCGCATAAAAATATCACTGTTCAAATTTATTACAACATAACGAAATCACTTACCAATTTATCGTATTCTCACACCAGGAGGAAGAATTCACCTTCCATAACAGCGTAACAGCTGTGCAGAAAATGCTGCTTCATGGGTAAGAAACGTGGTTGATGCCTACACAACACATCTGTGTACTGTGAGCACATTTAAAATACACTGAAGTTAATGGCATCAAATGTGCCAATGCTCATGAAGAGGCGGTTAATGTTATTCTGGAGGATAAAATATTAACAACAGGAGTCAAATGCAAATTTATTTTAAAAACCTCTGTGTTAATTATATTTCCAAAACTGAAGATGTTAGCAGACATTAAAATAGGTATTTGGAATCTCCATTAAGTTAAAGAAACTCGCATTTTTTTCGGCTAATCCACTTAAGGGAGGGTTAAAAGAAGTGAAAATTGTGTGAATTTTTAAAATGAGTATATCTCAAAAACTTAACATGTAACAGACGTGAACATTGGTTTTTGGAAGTCCATTAAAATACACACGCATGCACTTTTTGTTTTCGGAAAATACACTTAGGTGGAAGGACTGATAAAGGGGTTGAATTCTTTTTATGGTGATACTTGTATCTCTAAAACTGAAGATGTTACAGACGTGGAAAAAAGGTATTTGGAGTCTCCTTCAAAAATAATGAAACACGTATTTTTAAAATTCGTTTTTGTTCTCGACTCGAAAGACGACTGTTTCTCATATGTACAACTCCGTGTCGTATGTTCTACAGTTAGCTCTGTCAGTAGCCTGGTCACCTTAGCCTCAAAAGACAACACCACAAATGCCGTTTACAAAGATGTTCTGGGGTAAATTAAACTCAATTTTTCGGTGAGTATTAATCATTAAAGGATTTTCAGATAATGAATTAGTGCAGTACCCAGGAATTCCCCACTTCTCCTACTCTAATTCTCTGAGATCTATTTTCTAGAAATATAGCAGCCCATTCAGTCACTCTTTTGTATAGTCTAATTGCACACATTTTTGCCAGTAGTCTCCCATGATCCACCCTATCAAATTCTTTAGACATGTCAATCGCGATACAGTCCATTTGACCTCCTGAAGCCACGATGTCTGCTATATTGAACCCATGACCTTTGTGCCCTGAGAATTTTAAGTAAGAAAGTTACTACGTGAGGCCCCATGTCAATTATGATGAGGAGTTTGACCATTTTTTGACACCACGGAAGCGACACGTGGCAAGGAGGTGGCTACCTTCATTCCCACGCTATGATACGTGACGTCATCTGCACGTGTCGAAAGTGGAAGGATACAGAAGAAATTTTAGGTTGAATAAGTATATTTAAATGAAAGAATTAGCGGTGAACGCAGTATAATGAGGGTTCTGTATCTATCTACAAGACAATTGGTCTTTAGTAAGACGGATTTGAGACTGCTAAGCCATTTCTGTGGATTATTTCAGAAGGACGCGCGTATCCAGTGTACCCACGCTAAGTCGAGAGAAAATAGTGCCTATCAAATGAGGTCATTTAACCAGTTAATTTAAAAAGAATAAATTTTAAATGTTCATGAACACTGCCGCTAGCAAGTTAACAAGTACGCGGTTACAGCAAAAACTCTTTTTAATACAGTTCTACTAAGTCGGAAAAGTTACGCAAATTTTCTTGGCGGCAAAGGGAAAATGCCTGGAGAGAGGGGGTAGCGCCTATAAATAAGAAGGGACGCCATGTTGAAACCCCCTGCGTTTGTATCATTGAGGCTTGAGAGAGAGGGTTGAACTGCTCTGTAAATCGATCGACAAGAAGTAGACTAAGTCCAACAAACAGATTTTTGGCCGATTGATGTGGCTGGGGACTTGAATCCATGTGGAGATAGGTTTATTAGAGCAGAAGTAATTTGATAAAAAGGACGGTCAAGATACCGAAGAAGTATTTATAAAGTTCTAAAAATTTGGTGTTGTAAAGAAAGTAATTCGTGTGCGGGTAATAAATACAATCAGTCGAGTGCGATCAACGAAGACGCCGAGTGAAGGGCATTTTTAATGCTTTATTTCCAGGAAACATGAAGAAAATCCTATGTACAGCCAGAAATGTAAAAATGGCTAAATAAATGACAGTGTGTCATAGGTGAGCCCAAAGTTGGAAGCTGACGTAAAAATAAGGTAGGTGACATGCCATCTTACCGCCTACTATATCTTGTTTTATGATGTCAAATTTATATGTATTTGAGATGGGTATTTATGACGCAGTTGGTCACCCATATGTTTTTGTGAATGTCAGAAATATGACGAAAGGTCATTTGTTTTATTTCCTGCTTGGATAAACTTTATTGAAGTATTGCGAGTGCCGTGTAACATGTTGTGAAATGTTATTAGTGAGGGTTTCGAAGTGATATCACGTCCAGAGTAGATCGTCACTTCCGTGAATTTATTGGTTACGTCACTTTCGTGAATTTATTGGTTATATTTTGTGATGTCAAATTAAGATGTTTATTCGACGTAAAAATTTTCTGTTTGAATTTTGATGGAATTGGGGCAAAAACGATCCGTGGTTACCCATTTTCAATCGGGTGGAAGCGTTTTATGTAGTGTTGAGTAATGCAGATCGGCGAATTTTGTCACGAAGTGTAATGCTATTCTATATTCGTTTAAACTGGGACTATGTGACAATAAATAACAGTAAAATTTGTCAGTCGTTTTGTGAAAATCAAGTTTTAAATTACGAGATCATTTTATGCGAAGTTGTTCATTATTAATGTATTTGTGCGTGATTATGCGTAGTGGATTCTAAGGATTTGTTTCCAATTCTTTTGTCAGTGAGAGTCGTCGAGTTTGAGACAAGAGGTTAGATTTGTCGTATGAGTTGAGATAGGATTTGTGAATCAGGTGATTAGAAGCCTGTAGTAAACCCGGGACTTTTGTGTGAGCCCGAGGAAGATTTTGTGTAATGTTTGGGATGGAAAGAGCGAGAGAATCCACGCAGGTATTAATTTGCGACGTGTACAATTATTGTAAGGCATTTAAAGGAAAAATCTATGTGCATTATTTGTTTGATCAGAAATATCGTATTTTAATTCTATTTGCGAAGTCGAACATTTCATTCTTGTGGAACCAGTTAAGCGTGAAGGACAGATGTTTCATATCGAAGCTGAACGAGGGTCGTTTGTGTCCAATGCCGCCAGCTGATCGGATTTCGCAGCTCGAAGATAACGGGGTTGTGCGCTTGCTACGTGTTAAAAATGAGACTGCATTCTTTGGAACAGAGATCATTATTTGCGAGATTTAGTTGAATTTTCATCCGGGAATAACGTGTAGGTTATTAGATACTGTGAATTTGTTTAATAGAGATCGTAATGTATATTTGAAACCACGAAGTTAGAGTAAAATGAGCGAGGTTAGCCAATTTCAGGGTTGTCCAAAATATAGAGTGATGGTAGTGATGATTGATATTTTTTTAGGGATGACCAAAGCTTAATGGAATGTTATGACAAGATACGACATCGTAATCGGCTTACATTGTACGGCGAGTTACTTATGGTCTGGTACTCAATGATTAGGGTTATCCAAGTATTAATAATGGCTAGTATTACAATAGATTTAAAGTGTGATATCATGAAACAAGATATCATACTGGAAACAAATGTTGTAAATTTTTTCGAGCTGCACGATAAAACAGATGGTAAAAATCAAACGAATTAAATTTAATCACGTCAGAATTGGAGTAGGGACTTGTGAAAGAAACCATTCGTCCGCGGAGATAGAATTTGTTGATAATTAAGATTCATTAAATCATTTAATTATTAAATTCAGTGGAAACCGTATTTGTGAAATAACTTTAAACCAAGTGAATAATTTGAAGATGCATTCTGGAAATCTTAGTTTATTTTTCTGGGAATATTCAAATGTTAACGTAACGTTTAAGGGACCATATCCGAAGTTAATGGATTTTACTGCCACAAAGTATGGTGAGCGTTGTTGTTGTTGTATTCTTTGAATTTGATTGATTGAGCATTAAATGTGCTGGGGTTAGTAAAGTGGAAACTTTGGTCATCAACCGATATAACTTAATTGTGTTTAGCCTTCAGCTTAGAAAATTGGATGGTCATGGGGTCATCAACCTCAGTGACTTAAATTAGGGCCATATGCCACTGTAGCATCATTTTCCTTTCAGTCATCATCCACAATGACTTTAAAGTAACTTAGAAGTTTAGAGGTCGGTCCATGACATAGTCGCAGGTCACATCGATTCAATTAAGGGTGCATGCCGTGCAACCACTGTGTGGCACACACCGATTTAACTGCCTTAATTATACCCAGAGTCCAGAGTACGTGTAACGAGGGCTGGACCATCCAGAATCATTATGATGGTACATGTAGTCTCACCTGGAAGCCGAATTTAAGGATTTCCAGACTTCCTTTCTTTATTTAATAATTGAGACAATGGTTTCTAGAAAGGATGCCCATCAGGCAGTTAAGTCAAAGGCTCAAACCAGCGTTCTGCTCTCCTGTGTAAAAATGATTGTGGTGTCAAGTGGACAAGATTGAGCCTAAATTATGTTGATTATAAATTATTATTCCTTCAGAAATTACCTGAATGAATAGGAATATTTTAAACAGACCTTTCATTTACGTAGATAGATTAGGATTAATGAACCCTACCTTTACCTCAGCAAGTGACGAAGAACCAGAAACGACCCAAGAGACAGATCTCATGAAAATTGCTGATAGGCAAGGAAGGTAGGTATCCCTCATGATGGCCCAAGGGTTCAATATCTTGCTGGAATTCTACAAGTTTAACTTCAGTGGAATAACCTTTCCTAAAACCGCTAACCACTCTACCCCATCACGTGCCGAGGTTAACAATGGTGGAAGCCTCTACCTTCCACTCCTCCAAGGGCCTTCATGGCCTGTACGGAGGTGACTTTGCTTTGCTTTGCTTTGCTTACCACCTTTAAAAGTACAAACCTGTTTTCACATTCCTCAACAATTGCTTTAAACCCATCCCAGAGTCTGTTTACATTTTTATTTACCATTTTCCACCGATCATAGTTACTTTTTAAAAACTCCCTCAGTCATATGGTACTGCCTAACAGTCCTACTTTTAAGACTTTCATTTCTATCACATTATTTTTAACTACGACAAAAACCGCTTCAAGATCACTAATACCATCTATTACTTCGGTTTCTCTAATAGAGCTCATCTGGTGTAGTCTTTTATCAACGGAAATGTTCTATACATTTTTTGAAGATGTTTTAAAAACACCAAGGTAGACAATTGACAAGGAATCTGCCACATGGACGACAGCTCTAAATGCAGTTCGTTTATGATTGATTGATTGAATGATTGATTGATTACTAGCAGAAAAATACAATACAGTACGATGTCAGGTTTGTCGAGTGTTAGTGATGTGGATGCTAGGTATCTTGTTAATAAGCTGGTGGAAATAAAGAGGTGCAATGCTAGTAGGCTAATCGCCGGGCATATCTGTCTCAACATCCTTCACAAGGGAAGTTTCTATGTGTTAATGGTCCATATCGAATGGATTTCTTTCTAGACGAAGGCTACAATTCCTATTTATGGACTTTGTGTTGTTTCTATTGTCCACAAAAGTATTACTTCATCGTCGCCACAAGACCTATCTGTGCTGGTGCGACGTAAAGCCACTAGCAAAAAAAAAAAGTACTGCTTATAGCTCTGGAGAATTTCGTTGATCGGTGTTCAGTATCTTCGAATATCTTTGTTGTGACAGAGTACCACTCACTAATGGTGTGTAAACTTGTGCTAGAGAAAAGATTTATAAGTGTGTGTACTTTTTCCTGATGGATATTTTGCATTATGATTTGTGGACGGCCTCGTGCTGCTCAAAGGGTTTCAGTTGTCTTGGCTTGAGATTTATTCCCGGGGCAATTAATGGCTACTAGGTTGTAAAGACCTGCTTTCACGACCGCATTGACGTACAGGCTTACACCTGTTCTGTCTGATCTACGAGTGTTAAATCAAAGAAATATCACTTCTGGAAGAAATAAAGACAGACCAGTAGCCGAGTAAAATTAGTACTTTGAAAGTTGATACTGCCTTCAGGAATGTAACACAAGAAGTGAATAGCAAATTATAATAAATAGAAAGCTACATCATTCACAGTGTTGATGACATCGCCTTGATTAGAGAGAATTCCAATTACTGAAACAGCAGATGATTTACTGAGAGAAAATTAGCGGATAAAAATGTAGTTTCTGATAGTTTTACGAAAAGGCTGTGTAGTTGAATGTGAAACACTTGATATTAGGTTTCATCCAAAGCAAAATGTATGTTGGCTCTCAATCATCGCGTTGGTTACGTCAGAGACATTTTATTTCAAGTTTTTTTTCCTACCTTCAGTAACATCTAAAGATTTTCAAGACAGCGGAGAGAAGAGGGCCTTGAATGGGAAGGTAGTGCATTATGACGACAATTAACCATTGATAGGGCCAGATATGCCTTTGCTGGCGAGATGTAGTGTTTACAGTGCACTATGTCTTCAGGTGTGGGCTAGAATAAATGTGTTACTTTCACTGATATGTCTCAGTCTCATCCTTGGCTTTGACAATATGGAAATGAACGAGGTATGAGCGATGCTAGTAATACCATTCCTTATGCAGCCAGTCCCTGTTATGAATTGTGTGAAAATATCACTCATAGGTTCGGATGGTGCATGCATTTCAGTGGGCTTGGCAAACTGGTATATAACAGCAGCTTCTGGCCCGGTGAGGAAAGCAACGGGAAACTACCCCACTCCTCATTTCCCTAGTATGCCTCTTCAGTGACACCTAGGCTATCTATGACAGCTGTTGGAGGAGCTGTGGAGGATCAAACCAGCCTTCGGGCTGAATACCCAAAATACACACAGGGCCAGAATATTATTTTTCTTAATCTTAAAACTATTGTTGTGATTTTTGGATTCGGAGGCAATGTATAGGTCTAAGTGGACTGGAAATGTTTTCTGAATGGATTACTTGTTAGTTTTACTAAAAAATAGTCAGAAGGGTGGCAAAATATTTGGACACCATCCATTCCAGCGCACTGTACCTTGCGTTTGGATGGTGGCTATTTATTCAGCCATCCGGAACATTGGGTGTTATTCTTTTTAGCTATACAACGAAGTTAAAAGTATAATTTTTATTGTTGGAATATCACAAACAATGCAAACTCAATTTTATGTAATAGTACAAAACACTCCTAATATAGCATGACCTAACACTTTGAAGAGACTAGATTTGATCACTTTACAGTTGTTTTCGTACTATAATAAGCATGGAGTCTGTCATTGCTTCTCATGGGCACAGAGCTCAACTGCGTTGTTAAACTTCATTTGAGCGCAAAAGACGAAAATACCGCGAAAAGTAAATGTGAGATTAGGTCCCGCATTCAGAGTATAAAAAACATCAAGTTTGATTCACCATTTAGTGGCTTATTATTTGCCTGAATGCAAATTAAAAACTTTCCACTTTACGCAAAATGTCATAAGTGAAAACAGAGAACTGATCAATGCAAGGTCAACTAAATATTTTTTTTCCTAGGGGCTTTACGTCGCACCGACACAGATAGGTCTTATGGCGACGATGGGATAGGAAAGGCCTAGGAGTTGGAAGGAAGCGGCCGTGGCCTTAATTAAGGTACAGCCCCAGCATTTGCCTGGTGTGAAAATGGGAAACGCGGAAAACCATCTTTAGGGCTGCCGATAGTGGGATTCGAACCTACTATCTCCCGGATGCAAGCTCACAGCCGCGCGCCTCTACGCGCACGGCCAACTCGCCCGGTACTAAATATTTCAGTATACTGTAATAATACATATGCTTCAGAGCAGACTATTTGTTACGTTCGATGTTTTTCTACTGTGTACTGAGTTCTTGAGCGCGCTATAATCCATAGATACATGCTTCCCTCGGCACCTCTGGTGCAGCGGATTCAGGACCTGCAGGCCGGGTGTTCGGATGCCGCACCAGAATTAGGTTTATGTGGCTCCCAAGCCACGTGTCTGTAGAGGGAAACGAGTCAGTTGACAAGGCTGCCAGGAGGCTGTTACCTTGCCCTCGTTGCCTTACAGGGTTCCTGCCATGATATTCGCTCTCCGCAGAGACATCTGGTTATGTCCTTTTGGGAGATGGAGTGGCAGGCCACTCCTCTCCCAAATAAGCTGAGAGCGATAAAAGGAGCTACGAAGATATGGAAGACATCGCTTCGGGCTTCTCGGAGAGAAGCTGTGGTATTTTGTCGTCTTCGGATCGGTCATGGCATAGTAACGCACTCCTGCCTACTGAAGGGTGAACGCCCCCCGGTGTGTACTTGCGGGGGTCATCTAACCGTGGTACACATCCTTACGGAGTGCGTGGACCTGGCCGATCTTCGCCGTAGTCTAAAACTCCTGAGTGCAATTTCCTTCATGTTAAAAGATGACGAGCAATCAGCAGACCTCGTCATCAGTTTTATGAGGGATAGTGGCCTTTATTTATCGTGTATTATGTATTAGTGTATTTTTGTTAATTACGCTTTTATCCCATTGAGTCTATTTTAGTTCCTGTTTGCGTATTTTCATGTGTTATTTTAACTTCTAACTTGAATGATATATATCGCCGAGCTGTCAGTGGAGAGATGGTGTGGGAGGACATCAGTAGACGAATAAGTTTGAGTGGTGTCTTTAAAAGTAGGAAAGATCACAATATGAAGATAAAGTTGGAATTAAAGAGGACAAATTGGGGCAAATATTCGTTTATAGGAAGGGGAGTTAGGGATTGGAATAACATACCAAGAGGAGTGTTCAATAAATTTCAAATTTCTTTGCAATCATTTAAGAAAACAACAGATAGGGAATCTGCCACCTGGGCGACTGCCCTATATGCAGATCAGTAGTGATTGATTGATTGATTGATTGATTGATTGATTGATTGATTGATTGATTGATTGATTGATTGATTGATTGATTGATTGATTGATTGATTGATTGATTGATCTCTGTACTTCACGGCAATGCCTTATTCCACTGTAATGAATATGTTTTATAATTTTATTAGAAAATAAGGCATTGCGAATTAGATCCACGGATTATTTTAATTTTATAATTAGTTTTCATCATCATTTATTTTAAATTCTAGTCAGTGGATATATTGTAACATATTCATTATCATGTCTTTCGTTACATCTCGTACCATTAGGGGCCGATGACCTAGCTACCCTCTAGGCACCTTTAAAGAACAACAGCCATCATCATCATCATCATCATCATCATAGACTTTCGATGTTGGATGAATGTTGAACGATAATACACGCGTAAACAAAGCTCAGCAATGCAGTCGCATCCAGCAAAGGAACATATTCAAAACGATTGTGGTGAAGAAAGTGCATTTTAACAATAGACCTTAAAAGGGTGGTGGCTGAATCCTTAGCCACCTTGATCTTCATATTCTCCTACCGATTCGCTACAACCCTCTAAATCACATTATGTCTTCTACGATTGTCACTACACATTCAGTGCCTTTATTCATGCCTACAGGTGCGTCATTCAGCATAATCTGTAGCCAATAAAAGCTAAGAAGTTTTGTGGCTACATATTGGGCCACCATCCTATAAGGGGTTAATGTTCGGCCTCGTCATTTATTTCGTGTGAAAATGATGAAACTGGAAGAAACATCTTCAGGGCTGCAGATGGTGGGATTCGAACCACCATCGCCCGAATGTAAACTTATATCCACGTGATCCATACCGCGTAACCAATTCGCTCGATGTATGAAGTGATTTGTCCTCCACTTAACATCCTTAGAAATAAAAATAGGTGTTAACCTGAACGAAAATAATTTGGCAACTCGTTGGTTTGTGACACATCGAAAGTAGCAAATCTGAGGGACATTTAAGAGTAAGAACAAACACATTGAGAAGAATTTCCATAGGTCAGAGCACCTCGAACCAAATGTTATTAGAATGAACAATTCAACTTCTTAAATGTTAATGACGATGGTTGGACGGAAATAGTTCAGCAGGTTTCACAACATCCAGACAGCCAGGGACTGGCACTGTGGCTGAATTGTAAGCGTATTGGTCTTCGGTTCAGAGAGTCCTGGGTTCGATTCCTGGCCTGGGTCGGGTGTTTTCCTGCATTGTGGTTAATTCCTCTAGCTTGGTGACTGGATGTTTGTAGCCGTCTTAATATACTCTCTGTTATCTACACACAGCACACCACACTACCAACCACCACAGAAACACGCAGTAGTGAATACATTCCTCCATATATATGAGGAAGGGCATCCGGACGTAAAACTGGGTCATCAAGTGCTGACCCCCAATAAACTAGGAAATAGGTGAGGAAAGTAACCGGCTTTACACCGACTCTAATTTATTACATGAATTTAAATGCATCCGGTTCCAACATTTATTATTATTATTATTATTATTATTATTATTATTATTATTATTATTATTATTATTATTATTATTAAGACTCGTGTAATTACACAGGCTGATAGCTGCGAAGTCCCTATCTTATCAACAGTAGTAGTACAATTAGCAGTTTGAAAGTGTGGACTGATAAGGCGGGAAATTTTCCCTTAATGGTGCATACTCCACAGGCATTAACAATGTGGTCTTCACGAAGCCGTCCGGCTCCATGGCTAAGTGGTTAGCGTGCTGGCCTTTGGTCACAGGGGTCCCGAGTACGATTCCCGGCAGGGTCGGGAATTTTAACCTTAATTGGTTAATTTCGCTGGCACGGGGGCTGGGTGTATGTGTCGCCTTCATCATCATTTCATCTTCATCCCGACGCGCAGGTCACCTACGGGTGTCAAATCGAAAGACCTGCACTTGGCGAGCCGAACTTGTCCTCGGACACTCCCGGCACTAAAAGCCATACACCATTTCCTTTTTTCACGAAGCCATTCTAAATTAATGGCTGAGTGATCAGCGTCTTGGACTTCGGTTCACGGGGCCTCGAGATCGATTTCCGGCCGGGTCAGTCTATATTTAATTCTAAACATTTAATTCCCTTGGCTTGGGGACTGGGAGTTTGTGCTGCCCCAAATCATTGCTACTCATACACTACATAGGCTACAACATTATCCTCCACGGCACTAATACGTAGTTTCCCATACACACCAGATACCGCCCACCCTCGTCGTAGGGTCTGCCTTGCAAGGGCTTCAATAGTCACACGAAATTATTATTATTATTATTATTATTATTATTATTATTATTATTATTATTATTATTATTATTATTATTATTATTATTATTATTATTATTATTCGTAGCCCGCCTGGTGGTCATGGTCGTTAAGGCTTTTAAGTCTAAACGGTTTGACACTGTGGTTAGCCGGTTCGAGTCCCGTTGTTCGAAAAACTTTTCACCGTCAGAATGTTGGCCGGCAGGGTAGGGGAGGTGGTGGTATACAATTTCTAATCACTAGATTGCGTGTCAAAAGCCTGTATTAAATTTCAAACCTCTCGGCAGTGCTCATATGGAGTGAGGGCGTATGACGCTTTTGATGGTGAGTCGTCCATCAGATGGGGACGTTAAACTTTGAGCAGACCCCTTGGTGTTATTCGACAGGAGTAGGCTATGTGCTGGCACCGGGTTTGACCCTCTCCCTTCCCACTATCATATAACACGTCATTCATTTCTTCACATTAACTCCTCTGATGAGGTTGACGTCAGTAAGGGCATCCGGTCATAAAAACCCGCCACGACAGATTCATGTCACCTCATACGCGACCCCGTAGAGAAACGGGACAACGGTTGGGCATGCAAGATGATTATTATTATTCGTCTGTTCTTATTAGTTGCACTTTCTACCGCTGTGCCCAAGTGACAGAATTTTCTAGAAAGCGTACTGCTAGCTCGTAGTTCTGGTCCAGGAATTAGCTTACTAGCTTCCCGCCAGGTAGGCCTCACGTTCGAATCCCTACACACAGTTACACTAAGTGGTTAACCCATGAACGTTGAAATCTCCGACCCGACCGGGAATCGAACCCGGAAGCCTTTGGACTAAAGGTCAGCACGTTAAACATTTAGCTATGGCGCCCGACGGGAAATAGGTGAGAAGAGGAGTGCTTTAAACACTTATTCTCAGCCATCATAAATGTGTTTTCTTTAATTTCCCTCTGCTACAGGTTTCAGGATGCTGACAGACATACACTCCATAGCCACTTCCTTACCAAAACCTAGTCCTATCTCAGACAATCGCAACTTTAGCCGTCCCTGCTTATTGCTACCTTACTGGACATTGCCCGCGTTCCCATTTCGAGAAGTTTTGCTGCTTGTGGCTGTTGAGTAAATTTCATGGCTTGTGTTTCAATTCACGGCTCTATTTAAAGCGCTTCTCCTTTATCTGCGCGTACAAGTCAATTAATCCGGCTGCAAAGTTTTGTGGGGTACCGTACCGTTTCTGAGCGCGCACACTTGCTGCAGGCAGGCGGGCTATTAAGCAAGTCTCGTTGAACCCCGAGGCTGAAGGCAAGGCCCATTATCGACCTGGCCGCAGAACCATTACACAAGCCATTGGCTCCAGCGTCTCGCTTGGATGACTGCACATCCCGTCGCGACGCCTTGCCGAAGCAGACCGAAGTGGACCGATTGGAGCGATACCGGTGATTTATATAATTGCCTGAAGTCTCAACCGACACCTGTTCGCCGAATCGAACCGAAGTGTGCAAGACTGGAACGAGGTGGTGGTAATGGTTGTGGTGATTGTGGTGGGGATGAGCAAAAATCCTAAGAATGGTTACTGTCAACATTAACGCTCTTCTTGCAGACCACATTGTTAATGCCTGCGGAGTATGCGACGTTAAGAGAAAACTTCCCGCCTCGCCAGTCCACACTCTCAAACTGCTAACTGTACT
Organism: Anabrus simplex; assembly: GCF_040414725.1. Lineage (NCBI taxonomy): Eukaryota > Metazoa > Arthropoda > Insecta > Orthoptera > Tettigoniidae > Anabrus > Anabrus simplex. The sequence goes on from NC_090266.1 coordinate 51,034,147, forward strand.
TCTTGTATTGATGAGATAGGAACTTCGCAGCTATCAGCCTGCTGTAATTGCACGAGTCTTAATAATAATAATAATAATAATAATAATAATAATAATAATAATAATAATAATAATAATAATAAAAAGGTAAATGTTTGAATCGGGATGAATTTAAATTCATGTAAGAAATTAGAGTCGGGGTATTGCTGGCCATTTCCGAAGCCGTTTTAACTGCATGGCTGAGTGATCAGTGTCTTTGACTTCGGTCCACGGGACCCCGGGTTCGATCTCCGGCCGGGTCAATGTATATTTAATTCTAAACATTTAACCCTCTACTGCATGAATTATTTTTCGTTCGCGTTCGCTAGCGTTCAATGTCTTAGATTTACGAACAATGCATATATCGGGATGGTGGCTAAGCTTTTATCATTCAAAGACCGATCATTACTGCCTACTGGCCATGGCTACGTATTGCAAGGCGCAAGTATACTTGCCGTAGGTCGGTAATGTATTTTAGGTTGAGCCAGATTCCTGAAGCCTGTAGTAATGTGATGGGGAGAGCCCACAGAAAATAAGCGGTGATTGGTATGCGTGGTTTCTGACGGGGTGGAAGGAGTACCTTTAGTTGTACGGTACGGCGCTGTTTTGCTGTCTGTTATGAAAAAGAAGAAGAAAAGAAAACAAACAAACAAACAAACAAACAAACAAACAAACAAACAAGCAAGAACACAGGGCGTCATTGGCATATGGGTTTGATTGACTGTACAGTTGAAGCTGTGCCCCGTAAAAATACCTCTGTCCACAGGCTGTATTCACTTACATAGGTGAAAAGTTATATGTTTCCTTATGGCAACACTATGCAGTCCTTTGCTCGGGGACTGGGGGTTTGTGTTGCCCCAATATCCCTGCTACTCATACACCACATACAACATTATCCTCCACCACAATGAAACGTAGTTTCACGTACACAGCAGATGCCGCCCACCCTCATCGTAGGGTCTGCCTTACAAGGGCTTCAATAGTCGCACGAACATATTATTATTATTATTACTACTATTATTATTATTTGTACTTTCGGCCGCTGTGCCACTGGTCTTAAATTACGCCTAAGTGGCAGGATGTTCCAGAAAACATACTGATAGCTTGTAGTTCTGGTCAGAATTTAGCTTTTAGCTTCCCACCGGGTAGGGCTCAGGCTCAAATCACTACACGAACAAAAAATAAATTTTCGAAATGCGAAGCACTCAAATTCATTCAGGAAATGTGGATGGAGAAGTAGATGAAGTTACTATTTTTGACCATCGTAGAAGCAGTTTTCCCGTTGTTTCCCTCCAAACTCAATATTGACCACGGCCCTCTTCTGTGCTCTATTCCCTCAACTATAGGTACTTCATTCTCCTATGATATGATATGAGCATGCTCTTGGAGGGACGTATGTATATTGATAGATAGTATTAGATACCTGAGTGCGGTCTAAGAACCGTCTTTCTGCTTCTGATCTCTATACTATTTATTCATTACCTACGAGGATTATTAATATCCGGAATAGAAAACTGCTGATGTCAGCAAGACCAAGCAATTTGAGATTCTGAAAGTGATCGGTATCAGATACCGAGAAAGAAGGATTGTTACAATTTGTACAATAATCAGTCTGTAGTGAAAGAAGCAGCAATCCGAAAAAGGGTGAAGTAGGGCTGCAGATTTCCCCTCCTCTTTTTCATGATATCAAAAGATAATTTGGAAAGGGAATCACAATCGAAAGAGAGGAAATTAAAACTATGAGATTTGCCGATGAAATTGTTATTTTATCTGAGTCTGTAGGAGATCTGTAGAAATTGCTGATTGGTATGGACACAGTCTTGGTTAACGAGTACAAGATGAAAATCAACAAATCCAAAACAAAGGTACTGGAGTGCAGTAGAAATCAGGTGATGCAGGAAATATTAGATTAGAAAATGAACTGTTGAAGAAAGTGGATGAAAATTTTTGCTTGGGTAATAGAATAACTAACTATAACAGAAATAAGGAGAACATAAAATGCAGACTAGCACAAGCAAAGAAGGCTAGATAAGAAATGTGCTCATTTCGAACATTAATAGCCTATAGGAATTAGAAATATTTTCTTGAATTCTTCGTCTGGTGCAAGGTATTGTGTGGAAGGGAACATGGACAACAACTAGCACAGAAAGGAAGAAACAATTGAAACTTTGGAAATGTGGTGAAGGTGAGGTGGGTAGATTGAATCGTGATAGTGAATCGAATTGGTGAGAGAAGAACGAAAAAATGAGGAGAATATAGATAGAATGGCAGGACACATCTTCCAGTTACTTCTTGAGGGAAGTGTAGGTGGTAGGAACGGTAGAGACAGACCAAGGTATGGATATGGGATACACATTAGAGTAGATATGTAGTTACGTATAGCGCAGTTGTCGAGAGCTGCATCGAACCATGACCCAAACAACAACAACAACAACAACAACAGCAACAGCAACAACAACAACAACAACAACGGATATTAACTCAAAAAGGGTGAAACACAAAACAGTCTTTACTGTTGAAAACATTTTCTAGCAGAAGTTCCCATACTACGAGAAACGTAAAATTAGGCAATTTCTTCAATTGTGCCGAAAGTTAAAGGGTTAAAGGGCCCAGAAAAGGTTGAAATGGTAAATATTGGATAGCTCGATCAAACTAAAACAACAAATTTCAAAAATCGCTTCCGATCTATCTGCAGTGCCGGAAAAACTACCTAAAATTGCTTGTTTCTCTACTTGTTTTCTTCTTTATTCAAATCCTAGCCAAAGTAACTTATTTACACAATTCTTTCTGTAATGTGTTCCTTCGTTCGAAACCTTCAGGCGTTTTTTGATTTTTTGAAAAAGGTCCATACCGAATGTAGGGCTTAAGTGAAACTCTGCATTGACTCACATTGGCGCTCGTAGTGGTAGTAAAAGGCAAACTGCTAATCTAATCGACCGTATAAAGGTGATTAAGAAAAGGATTGTAATTTTTAAAAATAAAGAAAGAATATATTCTCATAGTGTATTATATTTTATTTTCCAAAAATTCATAGCTTATATCCCTAGGATGTTCTCAACAGTGAAGAGCTAGAACTGTGGGTTTTGTTTTGCTTCTTGTTTAACGTCGTACTGTCACATCGAAGGTTTTCAGTGACGGAAGGATGGGGAAGGGCTAGGAGTGGGAAGGAAGCGGCCGTGGTCCTAATTGAGGTACAGCCCCAGCATTTGCGAAAATGGGAAATCACCGAAAACTATCTTCAGGGCTGCCGACGAGGGGATTCGAATCCCGATTGCAAGCTGACAGCTACGCGCTCCTAACTACGCGGCCAACTCGCTTGGTTAGAAAACACAGTTTTCTAGGGGGAAGGGGTAAAAGCAAAATCCTGCATTTCATGTCCTTAAATCTCATACAAGAAGTAGCAGCCTCCTCAGTTTGATGTTGAAACAGTGGTTAGGAAAGTAACTCTTCACTGTAAAATCTCACTTACATTGACAGGGATTCGAACTTAGCTGGAAACTATCTTTTCGCGTCCAATAACGTGGCTTATAAGTAAAAAATATATAAAGTCACTTATTTAGTAATGAACTATTTTCCAGGTGCTTCATATGAATCGTCATCATTTCCTTCCCACCTATAATTATCATTAACTGTCAATTGCAAAATCTTCTATTTTCTGAACGCGTAGTTACGCGAAGCGAACCTGACTGGATGGATAAAAGACGCGATTAATTTAATGTTTTTAGGTTCTCCACCTCTAGTGGGTAACAGCCGGCCAATTTTAGGCTTCGCAATTCAGAAGGTGTCTCTGCACAGTTTCGGTCGAATTGGCGTGTTATTTGTACTCATATTACCTTGTTTGGAACAACAACTACAATAAGCTCCACAGACACCTGCAGGGAAGAAGAGCGGAAGGAAGCCCTGTTCCCCTATCCACCAGTGTACTATAACAAGGAGCTTGTATTCGGTAGAGAACGTGTTCGAACCCCAGCCTTTGACAACCCTGTTCCCCTATGGACACGTGTACGATCACTTGGAGCTAGTATTCGGTAGAGGACGAGTTCGAACCCCAGCCTTTGACAACCCTGTTCCCCTATGGATCAGTATACTAAGGCTAGGAGCTTGTATTCGGTAGAGGACGTGTTCGAACCCCAGCCTTTGACAACCCTGTACCTCTATGGACACGTGTACTATAGCTTGTGTTCGGTAGAGGACGTGTTCGAACCCCAGCCTTTGACAACCCTGTACCCCAAAGACACGTGTACTGTAGCTTGTGTTCGGTAGATGACGTGTTCGAACCCCAGCCTTTGACATCCCTGTTCCCCTATGGACCAGTGTACTATAATTAGGAGCTGGTATTAGGTAGAGGAAGCGTTCGAACCCCAGCCTTTGACAATCCTGTTCCCCTTTGTACCAGTGTACAAAAACTAGGAGCGCGTATTCGGTAGAGAACGTGTTCGAAATCCAGCCTTCGACAGCAGTGTTCCTCTATGTACCAAAGCAAACCAAACCCCATGGCACTACAGCTCATGAAGAGCCTTGGCCTACCAAGCGACCGCTGCTCTGCACGAAGGCCTGCAGATTACGAGGTGTCATGTGGTCGGCACGACGGATCCTCTCGGCCGTTATTCTTGGTTTTCTTGACCGGGGCCGCTATCTCACCGTCAGATAGCTCCTCAATTCTAATCACGTAGGCTGAGTAGACCTTGAACCAGCCGTCAAGTCCAGGTAAAAATCCCTGACCTGGCCGGGAATCGAACCCGGGGCTTCCGGGTAAGAGGCAGGAACGCTACCCCTACACCACGGGGCCGGCTATGGCTATGGCTAGAAGCTTGTATTCGGTAGAGGACGTGTTCGAACCCCAGCCTTTGACAACCCTGTACCCCTGTGTACCAGTGTACTAAAACTAGGAGCGCGTATTCGGTAGAGAACGTGTTCGAAACCCAGCCTTCGACAGCAGTGTTCCTCTATGTACCAGTGTACTATAACTAGAAGCTTGTATTCGGGAGAGAACGTGTTCTAACCCCAACCTTCGACAGACCTGTTCCTCTATGGACCAGTGTACTATAACTAGGAGCTTGTTTTCGGTAGAGGACGTGTTCGAACCCCAGCCTTTGACAACCCTGTACCCCTGTGTACCAGTGTACTATAACTGTAATATAAGCTTGTATTCGATAGAGGACGTGTTTGAACCCCAACCTTCAACCGCCCTGTTCCCCTACGAACCAGTGTACTATAACTAAGAGCTTGTATTCGGTAGAGGACGTGTTCGAACCCCAACCTTCGACCGCCCTGTTCCCCTATGGACCAGTGTATTAAAACTAAGAGCTTGTATTCGGTAGAGTTTGTGTTCGAACCCCAGCCTTCGACAGTTATGCTGACCAGGAGGGGAGGCTCTGGTCATGGGGCATTCCATCGTTAGACATGTGGGGAAAGTGTGTGGAGGAAAGGGAACGTGGGTAGAGTGTTATCCAGGAATTAGGTTGAGGCAGATGTTGAGGAAAGTAGAAGAGAAGGAAGAGGGAAAGGAGAAGGTGGTAGTGTTTCACGTTGGTACTAACAACGTAAGGCAAGCAGATATAAGTACCAACATAGCTGGGGATGTATGGGATCTGGTAAATGCAGCACGGACAAGTTTAATGAAGCGGAGATTGTTATCAGTGGAATACTCTGTAGTAGGGATACTATCTGGAAGGTGATTGGGGATTTGAATGAGACTATGGATTGGGTATGTGGGAAACTGGGAGTGAGATTTCTAGATCCTAATGGGTGGGTAGGAGACAGGGATCTGCGCCCAAATGGCCTTCACTTAAACCGCAGTGGTACATATAAGTTAGGAAACTTGTTTAAAAGGGTTATAGGCAGGTACATTCAGGGAAATGGGGTGGCCTAGGGAGTGGTGTTAAGCGAACAGGGAACTGGAAATCAAGTAGGGATGACATAAAAATGTTAGTGCTCAGCTGTAGAAGCATTGTAAACAAAGGAATCGAATTAAGTAATTTAATAGATATATACTTACTAGATATTGTAATAGGAGTTGAATCATGGCTGAGAAATGATATAATGGATGCAGAGATATTCTCACGGAACTGGAGTGTGTATAGTAGAGATAGGATAGGAATGGTAGGAGGGGGAGTATTCATTCTGGTGAAAGAAGAATTTGTAAGCTACGAAAGAGTTAAGGATGAAAAGCATGATATTCTGGGTGTAAGGCTCATCTCTAAAGATAATAGGCAACTTGATGTACAGACCGGGAAAGGGTAGCGCAGACGCTGATTCAGAATTATTTGATAAGTTAATCAGCTATGTTGGAAATGATATGGAAATGAATGTGATAGTAGCAGGTGATCTCAATTTACCAAATGTCAATTGGGAATGTAATGCGAACGACAGGAAGCATGACCAACAAATGGCAAATAAGTTAATATGGGAAGGGCACCTGATTCAGAAAGTGATGGAACCAACTAGAGGGAAGAATATTTTGGATGTGGTGCTGATAAAACCAGATGAGCTCTATAGAGAAACCGAAGTAATAGATGGTATTAGTGATCACGAAGCTGTTTTTGTCGTAGTTAAAAATAAATGTGAAAGAAAGGAAGGTATTAAAATTAAGACTATTAGGCAGTACCATATGGCTGATAAAACAGGCATGAGGGAGTTTTTAAAAAGTAACTATGATCGCTGGAAAATGGTAACTAAAATGTAAACAGACTCTGGGATGGGTTTAAAGCAATTGTTGAGGATTGTAAAAATAGGTTTGTTCCTTCAAAGGTGGTAAGGATTGGTAAGGATCCACTATATTAAAATGCGAGGATCTTCAAAAGGCAGAAGTATTCAGTCAGCAGTACGTAAAGATTGTTGGTTACTAGGATAATGTCCAGATTGGGGATGTGAGTAACACTAAAGAAGTATTAAAATTTACCTATAACAATGACATTTACAGTAAGATACAAAAGTTGAAAACTAGAAAAGCAGCTGGAATTGATAAGATTTCTGGGGATATACTAAAGGCAATGGGTTGGCATATAGTACCATATCTGAAATACTTATTTGATTATTGTTTGGTTGAAGGAGCTATACCAAATGAATGGAGAGTTGCTATAGTAGCCCCTGTGTATAAAGGAAATGGTGATAGACATAAAGCTAAAAATTACAGGCCAGTCAGTTTGACATGCATTGTATGTAAGCTTTGGGAATGCATTTTTTGAGATTATATTAGACCTGTTTGCGAAATTAATAAGTGGTTTGACAGCAGGCAGTTTGGGTTTAGGAAAGTTTATTCGACTGAAGCTCAGCTTGTAGGATTTCAGCAAGATATAGCAGATATCATGGATTCAGGAGGCCAAATGGACTGTATTGCGATTGACCTATCTAAGGCATTTGATAGGGTAGATCATGGGAGACTACTGGCAAAATGAGTGCAATTGGACTAGACAAAAGAGTGACTGAATGGGTGGCTATATTTATAAAAAATAGAACTCAGAGCATTAGAGTAGTCGAAGCTTTATCTGACCCTGTAATAATTAAGAGGGGAATTCCTCAAGGCAGTATTATTGGACCTTTATGTTTCCTTATATATATATATATATATATATCAATGATATGTGTAAAGAAGTGGAATCAGAGATAAGGCTGTTTGCAGATGATGTTATTCTGTACAGAGTAATAAATTAGTTACATGGTTGTGAGCGGCTGCAGGGTGACCTCGATAGCGTTGTGAGATGGACGGTGGACATTGGTATGATGATAAACGGGGTTAAAAGTCAGGTTGTAAGTTTCACAAATAGGAAAAGACCTCTCAGTTTTAATTACTGCGTTGATGGGGTGAAAGTTCCTTTTGGGGATCATTGTATGTACCTAGGTGTTAATATAAGAAAAGACCTTCATTGGGGTAATCACATAAATATGATTGTTAATAAAGGGTACAGATCTCTGCACATGGTTATGAGGGTGTTTAGGGGTTGTAGTAAGGATGTAAAGGAGAGAGCATATAAGTCTCTGGTAAGACCCCAACTAGAGTATGGTTCCAATGTATGGGACCGTCACCAGGATTACTTGATTCAAGAACTGGAAAAATCCCAACTAAAGCAGCTCGATTTGTTCTGGGTGATTTCCGACAAAAGAGTAGCATTACAAAAATGTTGCAAAGTTTGGGCTAGGAAGATTTGCGAGAAAGGAGACGAGCTGCTCGATTAAATGGTATGTTTCGCGCTGTCAGAGGAGAGATGGCGTGGGAGGATATCAGTAGACGAATAAGTTTGACTGGTGTCTTTAAAAGTAGGAAAGATCACAATATGAAGTTGGAATTCAAGAGGACAAATTGGGGCAAATATTTGTTTATAGGAAGGGGAGTTAGGGTTTGGAAAAACTTACCAAGGGAAATGTTCAATAATTTTCCAATTTCTTTGCAATCATTTAAGAAAAGGCTAGGAAAACAACAGACAGGGAATCTGCCACCTGGTCGACTGCCCTAAATGCAGATCAGTATTGATTGATTGATTGATTGATTCGGTGGGTTTAACGGTGGCTGAGCCTTGGGAAGATGAATTTGCCGACTCAGCCGATGACACTAGTCACTTTCGATTATTCGAGTTGGTGGAGGTTGCACCAGAAGTTGAGCTGAAGGGGGTGCTATTGGCATTAGGGCAATTTTTGGCGATATGAGTAAAAGAGCCGCATTTGAAACATCATTGTGATGACCCTGCTCCATTCTTTGTCCCAATCGATTTTATCATAGGGCACTTGTTACGGAGATGTTCCGTAGACCCACAAACGTAGCATTTGCGGGTGGTGAAAGTTAGGCGAGGTGAAGGCCGAAAACTATTAGAAGATGTAGGGGGCTCCTTAGCGACTCGTAAGGTGTCGGCATACCTAACTCCTTCGGCTGAGACTGCCATAGCCTCTAATTCTGCAAACGTTTGAGGACGCGACGCGAAACACAGATATGACCTATAGGGCGGGGAAATGCCATCAACAATGGTCTGCACAATTTGCCTTCTCTGTGGACCAGTGTACTATAACTAGGAGCTTGTATTCGGCAGAGGATGTGTTCGAACCCCAGCCTTTGACAAACTTGTTCCCCTATGTACCAGTGTACTATAGCTAGGAGCTTGTATTCGGTAGAGGTATTCTAACCCCAATCTTCGACAGCACTGTTCCCCTATGGACCAGTATATTACAACTAGGAGCTTTGTATTCGATAGAGAACGTGTTCGAACCCCAACCTTCGACAGCACTGTTCCCCTGTGGACCAGTGTACTATAACTAGAAGCTTGTATTCGGTAGAGGACGTGTTCGAACCCTAACCTTCGACAGCCCTGCTTCTGTATGGACCAGTTTACTATAACTAGGAGCTTGTATTCGGTAGAGAACGTGATCGGAATCCAACCTTCGACAGCCCTATTCCCCTATGGACCAGTGTACTATAGCTAGGAGCTTGTATTCGGTAGAGGTATTCTAACCCCAATCTTCGACAGCACTGTTCCCCTATGGACCAGTATATTACAACTAGGAGCTTTGTATTCGATAGAGAACGTGTTCGAACCCCAACCTTCGACAGCACTGTTCCCCTGTGGACCAGTGTACTATAACTGGAAGCTTGTATTCGGTAGAGAACGTGTTCGGACCCCGACCTTCGAGAGCCCTGTTCCCCTATGGACAAGTGTACTATAACTGGAAGCTTGTATTCGGTAGAGGGCGTGTTCGAACCCCAACCGTCACCGGGCGAGTTGGCCGTGCGGTTAGAGTCGCGCAGCTGTGAGCTTGTGTCCGGGAGATAGTGGGTTCGAACCCCACTGTCCGCAGCCCTGAGGATTTCTTTCCCTGGTTTACCATTTTTACACCAGGCAAATGCTGGGCCTGTACTTTAATTAAGGCCACGGCCGCTTCCTTTCCACTCTAGGCCTTTCCTATCCCATCGTCGCAATAAGACTTATCTGTGTCGGTGCGACGTAAAGCAAAAAAGTAAGAACCCCAACCTTCGACAGCCCTGTTCCCCTATGGACCATTGTACTGTAACTGGAAGCTTGTATTCGTAGAGGATGTGTTCGAAACCCAACCTTCGACAGGCCTGAAGATGGTTTTCTCTGGTTTCCTGTTTTGATGTCGGGCAAATCCTCTTAACGCAATATTCATAATCTACTATAATATGTCGTCTTCTTCATCCAGGTGCTTGTAACCTTCGTGTTGTTTATTTAACTTTTCACATTCTTTTACGTCGTTCACTTCAGTTTTTAAATTTCTTTTTACGATTTGCTTTATGTCGCACCGACACAGATAGGTCTCATGGCGACGATAGGATAGGAAAGAGCTAGGAGTGGGAGGGAAGCAACCCTGGCCTTAATTAAGGCACGGCCCCAGCCTGGTATGAAAATCGGAAACCACGGAAAACCATATTAAAGGCTGTCGAGGTTCGAACCCACTATCTTCCGAATGCAGGTGCACAGAATTTTATTGTTTAATAATTAGTTTTAATTGTCAAGCTCTGTACCGGTATCTGAATTGTCAGCGCTGTGGCCTTCTGTTCGTAGGATTCTGGGTTCCATTCCCGGCCGGGCATATGGTTAAATCCTCTTGCTGGGGGACTGTGTGTTTGTGTACGTCTTAATGCACTTCTCTTCATCTACATACAACAGAATACACTACCAACCACCCGATAGAATTGGCGTCCGGTAGGGCATCCGGCCGTAAAACTGGTCCAAAGCTGTTGACGACAACCCCCCCAATCGGTTCTCTGGGGGAAAGTCGAGGAGAAAGAAGAAGCAAAAGAAGAATTGGTTTTAATTACATTTAATTTTTAGTCTTCTGCCCAACGTGTGCTTTTACGTGACCACTTTTCCAGTTTAACGGCATATTTATCACGTGTCGATAAACTGAAATACTCAAGTTAATGTATGTATTAAAATTCTGGGGATATGTCCGATTTGTATGTTAGTGCGGCAACATGATCAGTGAGTGACATCTCTTGTTCTATCAATATCACAGATACATATCCCTTTCCCTCTGTGACAGCTATTCCTGAGCTCCGCATGAACGTAGACCTTTTCATCTGACAGTTGATATATAATGAACATATTTCTCAAATCGAACTGAGTACAGGAAAAGATACCATCAACTCCTGCTATTCACATCCTGCGAGATTAAATTTTTATTCTTTGCCTGGAAAAAGCCCTTCGGGCAGTTGTGAGTACGTTGGCTACTCATTGATCCATGTGTAATATGAGCCTGATAAGATGACGCTGTGTCGGTTATTACTTAGATTATCTACGACCCATTCATTTCTTGCGCTGAATCGCTACCGGCTACAGGACCAGCTGTTGCTACTTACATTATATTTACGCCACATTTAATCCGAATACATCTCTTTATGGCACTGAACATGTGTTGGGACATTTTTTGTACCTCACATCTATATCTATACGTATTAAGACATCCTCTCAGCTTCTGCTACTGTACACATCGTAATGGAAGGCTAAACGCAGTGGCATTCTTGTCAAGAAGGCATGTAAGACACATTGTCGTTATATCGGTATTACGATAATTACGCTAACGTTCGTCACAGTGGCGAGAGTTTTCTTTTACGTTGCATTTTACAAGGGATTCTCAGAACTTTCCTAGAATGAGCCTGGAAAATTACTGGTAAAACGACAGTTAGGATATCTGCTCTCAGTGAATGAATCTGTACCTCAGTTCTTCCAATTGTATAGATTTTCATTCTTTTTATGAAATGTTAGTACGCTTTATATCAAGATGGATAATATATGTAGAGTTTGTTAAGATGGATTTATTCCTGATTTTTAAGTAGGATGTAGTTTCGAAATCTTTACTCATTAATTTGTTTTCTTTTGGTATGATGTTTAGTCGATACCAGTAGAGGACTACAATCATTTTGCAAGGAAAGGTGTTATCTTAATGTAATTGTGATATTTAATGTGAATTGGATAAAGGTTCTTGAGAAGGCTCTCATAACAAAATGCAAAGTAGAATTTTGATTTTACTAGGCCACGGATGGTTGTATGTTCGTTCTTCGTGTAATGATAAAAGTTGGGGTTTGGCTGAGACTTAATGACTGGGAATGATAATCTGTCTAGACTGGATGGTCCTTTCAGTTTCTCTCTTGATAGCATTCCTTGAGTCAACCTACATTTATTCCAGGCAAGGATCAGTGAGTTAAAGTTCAATAGGCAATCCTGAACAGGTGGCTAACTTCATATTATTTCATACTCTAACTTAATTTGTGAGGTTCATTAGTGAAATAAACCATTTAACTACTGAAAAATAGCTGTGGCTGCTCGGAGCAGTTTACTGATGATGACAGAGTGATGTTGCGTGTGCACTGTAGAAATATACGGATTGATCTGTTTAAAAGTTATATTAATCACTTAATACTGAAAATGCGATTTTAACAGCACAGACAGAATTTCACGCTCTCGAAACTTTTACTTACACATACAGTATATACAAACGTTTTGATCACGATGTCGTGAGAGCATTCACGTATAACTCTTCATTCTCTGTAGGGGTTTTGTTAACGATTTCTTGAGAGCCTTCATTTATAACTCTTTCATTCTATACAGACCTTTTGATCACGATGTGTTGAGAGTCTTCACGTAGAACTCTTCATTCTGTACAGGGGTTTTAATCACGATGTCTTGAGTCCTCATGTAGAACTCTTAATTCTGTGCAGGGGTTATGGTCACGATGTGTTGAGAGTCTTCACGTATAACTCTTCATTCTCTGTAGGGATTTTGTTAACGATTTCTTGAGAGCCTTCATTTAGAACTCTTCATTCTGTACAGGGATTTTGATCACGATCTCTTTGAGGTGCATGGCCAAGTTTGTGTTGGCACACCAGGCAGCTGGAAATGAAAAGCAATAAATTAGCCTGATATGATTGACATAATCGTATTATCGCCATCACCTTTATAATTGAAAAGTCTCCCCTCGTCTTGGTGCTCCGGCGAGTTAAATTGCCCGGACATTACTGCCACCTCGCGGCATTATGCTTCGTTCTCATTTAGAGCCGTTTCATGATGTGTTAATAGCCGTGGGCTCCAATAGGCCGTGATGCCCATATAAACCTCTTTATACAAGCAATATGCTCGTTATGCACAATTACATCTGCGGCATCTTAATGGCCTCACATAGGCCAGCAAGAACTATAACATGGATCGAAATGGACTGTTTATGAGTCTTGCTGGAGAATTCTTTCTTATATGCACGATACATGGTGACTAATGTAATACCAAGCTTCGTTAAGTTTGGGTTTCGGAGAATAAAGCTAGCGAAGGGGAAAAAAGACGCAATTTGAGCTCTAGTTATGCTGTTTTCAATGCTCATAAAAAAGCTGGTGTGAAGGCAATGTTACACGACAACAAGACGAGTTCTTTCGGTCGGCGGCCTTCTGGTTGTGTAACGAGAAGACTACGTGAGAATAGTGTTTTAAAATGTCTGAAGTGTCACTTAGTCTGGTGATCTGGGACTGCGCTGTCTGACAGAACACCGAAACACTTCAGGAACGTATTTATATTCTTGTAACCCTTCGTCTCTTTTATATCAATTCACCAAGCGCCGGAGCATTTCATTATGAATCTTCACTACAGTTTGTCAGCTCCAGGCTTACTGATCCAGTGTTATCACCGCCACGTTGTTCATCAGTTTCTCAGTTCTGGAGTTCACCCCTGTCGCTGATTATGAACATAAAGTCATCTTCATACAAAAAGCGTGATTTATTTTAAAAATTCTCTTAACTTCACCTCCTATCTTCATAGTCGTCAGTGTTCGGTTAAAAAGAAAGGATGAGCGAACAGAAGTGAAGTCGTTAGAATTTCATCGGATCTCCTTACAAATGTTGGAGTTCTTGATTACACCTGTGCTCTCAGCGAAGCCTAAACCATCAATTGTGCAAATATGAAAGTCTTGTCTCACGTGGACCGCATTTCAACGTTAGTTTACTCAGCGAACATAAGAATAATCAGTATGTTCACCGCAAGTTACTTGAGAAGAATACGCGTGAGTAAAGAGTAAACATTTTCGCTGGTAATATTAGATACGATATCGTGTGAAAGAAGCGTATTGCAGGAAAACTTCACTGACCGTGGCTGCGACTGTTCTAACAAGAACACATTCCCTTCAGTCTCACACGGTAAGAGCCCAAAAGATATTAATCTGAGTCGTGAAAGCATCAGTCTAAATATTTATTAATACTCACGTCTGTTCCTTCAGGGCTCGGAACTTGTGAGTCTACGGGGTCCCAGCTGAGCCTGGCATTGTCAGGCACTTTTTTATATAACTGTGAGGTTCTTCAGTCTGTCGAAAGTAGGCTAATTCAGTATAACTTAAACTTAGAAAATATCTGAAAACGGTGCCATTAATTAACAATCTGTTAATACATGTTCTTTTTCGGTGTTCCCAGCAACACTCTCCAGTATCATTTCATTTCATCTGTCAGTCCCGGCTCCTTGGCTGAATGGTCAGACCAGCGCTCTTCGGTTCGGGCCGGAGATTTTAACCTTAACTGGTTAATTCCCTTCGTTCGGGGAATGGGTGTTCGTGCTATCCCTAACATCCCTGCAACTCACACACCACGCACAACACTATCCTCCACCACAATAACACGCAGTTACCTTCACATGGCAGATGCCGCCCACCCTCATCGGAGGGTCTGCCTTACAAAGGCTGCACCCGGCTATAAATAGCCACACGAAATTATATCTGTCAGTCATTAATCATTGCCCCAGAGGAGTGCGACAGGCTTCGGCAGCCGGCACAATTCCTGTCCTTGACGCTAGATGGGGACTTAATTCATTCCAATCCTGACCCGCTCGAATGACTGGAAACAGGCTGTGGATTTTGATTTCTTGAGAACGTATGCAGGAATTAAATACTCTTGCCGTATGAGCAGGAGAATGAGCCACAGGACGTATGCACACTATGACCGCGCACTGCAGTATGGTAAACCTAATAATAATGTTGTTTTTTGTATGTACCCCTGTCTGCCCTTACGGCTTTTCGGAGACTCCGAGAGACAGGATTTTGTCCCACAGCAGTTCCAATACGTGCCAGTAAATATACCGACTCGAGACTGGTGTATTTGAACACCTTCAATTACCACCGGACTGAGCCGCGATCACACCCGTCAATCAGCCCTCAGTCCGTCACTTTTAGTGCACTGCTTTCCAATCCCCTAAACCAGTTTTTAATTCATGACAGATTCGCGAATCGAAACCGGGTCTACAAGACCAGGGGCGGAGAAGAACTACTGCATGCCACTTGCGACTCAGCTGGTACGAAAGAAAAGTCTATCTCCCACGCAGGACTTGTTAGGCACTGATTCAGGAGCTATCAGTGGACCAGGAAATAATCCTCGTCTGTTGAAGGAGGGAAAAGCATGATAATTGGAAAGAGAGCGAAAGAAGGGTATAAAAATTTGTGAATAAAAAAATTAGGAACATGAAATATCCACCAGGAAGCCCAGATGGAAGTTGTTACTTATTGCTGGGCGGAGCTGCTAAGCGCATGGCCACACGAACCTGCACAAAGGTACAGCGTCCTTCAGTTTGAGAGTGATTGTTTTGCACGTGTAAAAAAAGAAAACAGTTGGTAGACAGTTAAATTAGTGTGGATGGAACGAATAGCGAGTTTTGATTGCTTGCCACACATTCCCTAGAAGCCGATAACCCAAATGCTGTAACGAGGACAAGGGGTCCTCATCGCTCGGACACAGGAATCGACTCCAAGCGCTGACAGCGGCTATTGCGGGAGTTTCTTCCCCCATCCTTCTTCTTATTCCTAACACTTTTCCCAGTTTGTTGGGGTCGGAAATGGAGATGTATTTTGCTCAGGTTTACGACCAGATGCCCTTCCCTACACCGACCTTGTGTGCAAGAATATATTCACTGCTGTGTTGCGTAAGTCTGTGGCTGTTGGTAGTACATTGAAATGTGTGCATCTGAAGATACGCGCGAAAACCCAGTCCCCGAGTCTGAGGGGAATCACCGATCCAGCCGGCAATAGAACCCGTGGCCCTCTGATCCATTGAGTCAAAAAGCCAGAATGATACGTTGTACACAGTTCTCATCAACTCCAAAATGTATTTAATATTTATTTTATTGTGGCGACGTTTAGTAAATTCACAGAGGCTTGCAGACTGAACGCTGAAAGTCATAACGGTCTATAATGATAATTTATGGTGTTTTTTTTACAATTTGTTGCTACGTCGCACTCACATAGATAGATCTTTGGCAACGATGCTGTAGAAAATGGCTAGATGGGGAGAAAGCGGTAAAAATTAAGCGTAATCCTACAAGCAAGAAAAGAGCCGACGGTATACTGTACTTCAAGATATGAGAGGGGAAACACCTACTGGTGGTGAAAACTATGTTGATCGTACCCTTGCGTTTTCTAAACTAAAAGAATTATTAACTTTGGTTTTGATTGCGACCTTTCAGGAAGAGAGCATAATAATATTCGTCTCAAGGTGAAATAGGCATTACTGAACGATTTGGCCGTGCGGTTACGGGCGCGCAGCTGTGAGCTTGCATTCGTGAGATAGTGGGTTCGAACCCCACTGTCGGCAGCCCTGATAATGGTTTCCCATTTTCATCCCATTCAAATGCTGGGGATGTACCTCAGTTAAGGCCACGGCCACTTCCTTCCCACCATCGTCGCCATAAGATCTATCTGTGTCGGTGCGACGTAAAGCAACATGTAGAAATAGGTAAGTTAATCACGGAAAGCTATGAAGTAAGTTATTACTCTAGTACTTTTCCTGACTGAGTGTAGGCAATCACGGAACAACTATGCTTTTGATAGCCGATTTGCGTGGATGGATTCGAAACCATGCCTCCGAAATGTGTTGCTTCCCACTGTCATTGAATATTGTGAATTTACACGTTCAGTCTGAAATTTGGAGAGACCGTATAGTTCGCTCGTAGGTGCCTGCAGGCTGCCATCAACAGGATCCGATGTAGAGCCTATGTGAAGTTTAATTCATGCGAGGCAGGAATTGCTCTACCTGTTTTGACATGTGTTTTAGCGATTCTTGAAGGGTCCACTTACTTGACTCGACGCTAGGCCTGCTACTCGTTTACGTTCAGCCGGCATCCTGTGGGTACACTGGTTATTATAACGCTTTCTGAAAGCGATCGCGTACTAAGGATATCCGTCTTATGCACGATTAAAATGTTTCTTCATATTAGCAAAACTAAACACAAACCGTAAACGATGTATTGAGAACGAGTCTACGGAATTTTTTTGAACCAGCAGGGAAATGTATTTATCTGTAACTTATATCTGACTTCTTATTTGTTTGTTGTTTTTATCCGATATATGTCACGCACTGTTTTGTCGTGATAAAAGTAGGAATATCCGTCTACACGACGAGACCGGACATCCTGATTGCCGTGCTATGTCCTCATTGGGTTAAATGCTTGCCACACCGCACCAGCCAATGACTTCCTTGAAGGAGTAACTTCTGCAGTGATTTGAGCGGGTACCAAACTCGTGCAAACACTAATATGATGTATTAATATACTTTCTTTTATTTTCCAAAGCCTCCGGTTTACGCATAATTTTGTCATGAATTGTGCATCAAACGGTTATGTTAGCGTGCAATAGGCCTACATATTAACCTCCTTTACCAGTATGATTTGTTAATGTTCCATTAATGTTTTCTCATATTGTTTTAACCTTTGTGCTTCCTGTTTGCGGTGTTTATATGTATCTTATCTCACTCTAATATTCCCATAGGTAAAATGACAGTGAATGTTTATACCACTGGGCCTCGAACATAACTCAGAGTGTACGAAATATAAGCAAGCAATAATCACTGAGATATAGACGGTTAAAAAGAGGACATAAATCATTTCTCTATTTTACTAATAACATTATCGGTTACGTCCCACTGACCGCACCCCCTGTGGGTGGGGGACGCAGACGAAGAATACACCCACGGTATCCCCTGCCTGCCGTAAGAGGCATTAAAATGGGCGACCAAGGGATGATTGTATTAGAACCAGGAAACTATTTGTGATTAGTCTGCGTTGCCTGTGATTAGTACCCACTATATGAGGAACACCTCGGAAATACCGATGCCTGTGATTAGTACACCTACGTATTGTGACTTATTTTGGCATTTACGAATAGGCTTACCATCGGACTGAGCTAGGATCGGACCTGCCAAGTTGGGCTTGGAAGGCCCACGCTCCATTGCCTGAGCTACTGAGCCCGGTGCACTCTATTTTCATCCAGAGTCAATATGGGGAAGTAAAATGTTGTATTAGTAGTTTTGAATTATATTATAAAATACTAGAATTTGTCGTGCGTAATGTAAACCATTTAATTGAATACCAAAAATTATTACACCCTACAGTATGTTAATACGCTCTAGACTTAAATACGCTACTGTTATATGGAACCCTTGTAAATAATCGTATTGAAATAAGCTAGCAGAAAGAGTCCAGAAATGTTCCCTGAAATTTCTTCCTGAATTTACGTCTGATCATAGAAGACCGAAATAAGGAAGGTAAGCCCACGAACATGACGTTCGTAGAAGTAGAAAAGGCATTCGATTATGCTGATTGGACGAAGGTACTTGAGATTCTGTAGGTGATCGCGATCAGATACCTAGAAAGGAGAATTGTCTACAGTCTGTTCAAAAATCAGTCTGCAGTGAAAAAGAGGCAGCAATCCAGAAAGCAATGAGGCAAGGCTGCAGTTTGTCCCCTCTTCTTTTCAATGTTTACATAGGAGAGGCGATAAAGGAAATCAAAGAGGAATTTGGAAAGGGAATCAAAGTCCTAGGAGAGGAAATCAAAACCCTGAGATTTGCCGATGATACTGTTATTTTGTCTGACTCTGCAAAAGATCTGGAGAAATTGCTGAATGACATTGGCAGATTATTGGGAAAGGAATTCAAGATGAAAATAAGTAAGTCCAAAACAAAAATACTGGAATGCGGAAGAACAGAGCCAGGTGATGCAGGAAATATTAGATTAGGAAATGAAGTCTTAAAGGAAGTAGATGAGCACTGTTACTTGGATAGTAAAATAACTAAGGATGGTAGAAATAAAGAGGACATAAAATGCAGACTAGGACAAGCAGGAAAGGCCTTTCTTAAGAAAAGAAATATGTTCACTTTGAACATTGATATAGGAATTAGAAAGATGTTTTGAAGATGTTCGTATGGAGCGCGGCATTGTATGGAAGTGAAACATGGATGATAACTAGCTCAGAAAGAAAGAGAACAGAATCTTTTGACATGTGGTGTTACAGAAGAATGCTGAAGGTGAGATTGGTAGATAGATTCACGAATGAAGTGATACTGAATCGAATTGATGAGAGGAGATCGATTTGTCTAAGTCACATCATAAGCCACCCAGGTCTTGTACAGCTGGTTTTTGAGGGAAGTATATGTGGTAAGAACGGTAGGAGTAGACCAAGGTACGAATATGACAGGCAGAGTAGAGCAGATGTATGATGAAGTAGTTACGTAGAAATTAAAAGTTACCACAGGATTGGGTGTTATGGACTGCTGCATCAAAAGACTCTATGGACTGATGACTCAAACAACACCGAAAAATATGGTACATTTCGTTAAAAGGTGATCTACGAGAGTGTGCTCACAGATGCCCATTTTGAATCTCTTAGATTACATAGAGATATATACAGTATATGAGATGGTATTTATGTAGAAATTTGTTAATACGTACTTGATAATATGTATTTTCTTTTATCATTCAAATTCCATATCGCGCAGGAGAAAAGAGTTTCACGCATGTTCTATAATAATAATAATAATAATAATAATAATAATAATAATAATAATAATAATAATAATAATAATAATAATAATAATAATTTTTTACGAGGGATTGTGGAAAATCTTCAAAAAGACATTTGTGAAGGGTCCGCACTCCACAAGTGTGTGGGATTCTTACCCACTAAAAACCACACACCCTTTTCCCACGATGTGAGTCATCACCCCGGAACCGCTCTCGCATTACTTCAGGGTGATATCGTGCTAATGATAATAATAATAATAATAATAATAATAAGAATCATAATAATAATAATAATAATATCCCTAAATGCCAAGCCTAGAGATCATTACTGAGCGAGTTGGCCGTGCGGTTAGTAGGGGCGCGCAGCTGTGAGCTTGCATTCGGGAGATAAATGGGTTCGAACCTCACTGTCGGGAGCCATGAATATGGTTTACCGTGGTTACCTATTGTCACACCAGGCAAATGCTGCGGCTGTACCTTAATTAAGACCACGGCCGCTTCCTTCATACTCCTAGCCCTTTCCTATTCCATCGTCGCCATAAAACCTACCTGTTTCGGTACGACTTAAAGCTACTTAGAAGAAAAATGTAGACGCTACTGCGCAGGAAGCCTCATACGCTACAGATTGCCCTACAGTGCAAAAGAAAAGTCTTGTAGTGAAAATGGAAGTTATAGAAGAAAATATCCTGAGAAAAATCTTGGGCCCAATAAATGAAAGCTGCAAATACAGACGATACACCCACGTTGAAAAAAACCTGACGTGATGCGGAAAAGAAGAATTGTGTTTTGTGGTCACATAGCACGAATGACCCCAATGAGATTGACAAGCAAGACCTTTACCTGCTTTCTGGTAAAGAAAAACGACACTAGTTCGCGGAGAGTCTTGCAAAAAGTGGGGATTACGTGTGAAGATATCCAGGAGCTTATCCGTCTTGAGGTGAGATTCAGAAAAAATCAGAGTTTTGGAGAAACGTTTATGCTTAAAATAGGCTAAACCAGGGATGGCAAACCTTCACCGACTAGCGTGGTATTAGATTGCATAACCTATAAATACATTTGGCCGAATGTTTCACGATTTTATTTTGCAAACATCACTGAAGTATGCTATTAAAAAACACGTAAATTTTAAGAAAAAGGTATATTTTTGCTTTAACCTAATAAAAATTGTAAAAAAAGTACTTGACCTCAGGATTAATTGTGGCATACTGCTTTATTAACGGGTAATGTTAAAATATGCTATGTCGTAGAGTTTCGACCTATGTATTACATGTTAAAACAATAAAATAACAATAAAATAATATTATTAT
This sequence comes from Anabrus simplex, assembly GCF_040414725.1. Lineage (NCBI taxonomy): Eukaryota > Metazoa > Arthropoda > Insecta > Orthoptera > Tettigoniidae > Anabrus > Anabrus simplex. The sequence goes on from NC_090266.1 coordinate 51,055,232, forward strand.
TATTTTATTATATTATTATGTTAGAATGTTGTCTAACGTGTCACAGAAATCCCTGGTCTAGACATTGACTCCAACAACATCGGGAACGAATGGGACATTACTCGTTGATTTTAAAGCTCGACAAAGAGAACAGTTGGATTAACTTCGTCCGTAACTGTCCGAAACGACAATAATAATAATAATAATAATAATAATAATAATAATAATAATAACGTTACGTTTTTAAGGACCCTTCAGGTTTAACAGATATTGCGGTGCTGAAATATCGTCTCACAGGAGTTCTTAATGCGCTGGAAGATAACGACATAGAGTTATTACGTTTAAACACCGTCACATGCCATCATTAGTAGCGATCGAACCCAGTGCTAACATTTTCATTTCTAAAGTATACGCTAGAACAAACAGTAGGTCTGCTGAAATTATAAACAAGTTTGAACATCAAGATAGGTCATTATGACAAGCATGGGGTGACAACAACAACGTCCTTACATCATGTGTTCGGGCTGGGGCTTCATCCCGTCTCACGATTGTTGATAACGATTCTGTAGATTGTTCGACGACTGCAAACTGCTTGTCATATTAGTGCCTTGGTCTGCACCTGCCATCCTTAACTCCTGAAGATCCCTGATATAAAAATATCCTGGGTCTCAAAATGTGCCTATATCTTCTTCTGGCCAAATTTCGCCAAATCGTGTACTCTCACCTACTCCACTCAGTACGTTTTTTATAAAATCCAATCCACCCATCTGACCTTCAGCATTCTTCTGTAACACTAAATTTCATCAGTTCCTATTCTCCTTCTTTTAGCGTTAGTTATCCATGATTCACTTCTATACAATGCCACGCACTTAATCAGTGGTATTCAAATTTTTTGGTTGGCGTATCACCAAAGTACAATTGTTTTACCTTCGTACCCCGAAATAAGAGTATCTTGCGATTATACTCGTACCAGAAATAACAAATCATTGTTGATGGATGCCAACTAATAATAATAATAATAATATTAATAATAATAATAGTAACCATATCCTTCGTCTTCATCATCATCCGCAGCTTATCCCTCTAGCTCAGGATCCTTGCATGCACTGACACATGAAAGAGTTATGGCCGAGGATTTAACGTCACGTGACCTTCAACTGAAAATCTCTCCCCAGCAACACCAGGAATCAAACCACGGTCGCCGGGATGACAGGCAAGCAGCTAACCCGCTACACCACCTTGTTCCCCAATAATAACCTTAATGTATTGTAGGCCCCATATATTCGTCGCTGAACAATGAAAATCTCATAGCCTATATCCTTCGGAGTAAAGTTTACAGAAGCAGCCCAATAATGAACGATCAGCAATGGCCGGTGAAATGTTCATGGCATTTTCATTGCTTAATGATAGCCCAATTACTTGACATTTGGAGTCTTCCGTTCCCTTTGCAGGTAACGCTGCAAGCCTTCTCAAGGCAGATGGAGAAACATGGTTTTCTCGTGAGTGGAGCTACGCCTACGAGGTTTTCATTGCCTAGCAACGATATATATACACCAGTACAGTTATTCATGCAAATCAATTACTTACTATTGTGCTATGCACACTGCTACCGAAAAAGAAATCAGGTGAATGAGTGGATTTCGAAAAAAAATAAAAAAGAGCAGTGCTACACAAGTAAGCCTTTTTTACATATCTAGTGACCGGGAGGTACAAACAGACACAGCGGACGCTGTGTAGAGGTAGCAAAAACCCACGAAATCAAAACAAGATTTTATTGAAAACTAGCTGATGTACTCGTGCTTCGCTACGGGATTCTCAGAAAGACTGACTTGGTGGTTTTCCTAACTGAATTCAACATAGGTCATTACAAAAACGTCAGTAGGAATGTAGCGATTGAAAGCAATGTTATCATATAAAATACTCGATCAAATGAAAAACCGCACACTTTCTCACTTTCAACGAACAGTACTACGGTGCCGATCTAAGAGTCCAAAGTTCCAGAGCTGGAATAACCAGGTCGCAGACTGCCGTGAACACTCATCTTTCATTATTTCGTTAAATATGCACACTACTCATTCCAATCAGTGCCTCAGAGTAGGGATTGAATAGCTCGAATACTGTGATGAACCAGTGTGTTACGTACCAGATATATCAGAAACTGTATGAACCAGAGGAATGGCATGCTAAAGAAGAAAGTTATCTTACTTCCCAGCTACTTCCCGCCAATATACAGGCAGGCTGTTACAGTCGGTACGACCAGGCGAGTTGCCCGTGTGGTTAGGGGCGCGCAGCTGTGAGCTTGCATCCGGGAGATAGTGGATTCGAACACCACTGCCGGCAACCCTGAAGATGGTATTCCGTGTTTTCCCATTTTCACACCAGTCACACCAGGCTGTACCTTAAAGCCAAGGCCGCTTCCTTCACACCACTGTTCATTTCCTATCCCATCGTCGCAATAAGACCTACCTGTGTCGGTGCGACGTCAAGCAAATTTTAAAAAAACCTTGGTACGCTGCAGTAATCCTATCTATCGGGGATGAGAGGAAACAGAAGACAAAAAGCACATCACAACAAACAATGGTCAATGTAATGTTATTGTTGATAAAGTTTATGAGCTTTCTATATTGCAGGCCTTCACATTAGTTTTCTTTCGACTCTGTGATATTAGGGTGTCTTACAAAATTATTGATATCATAGACTGTAGTTCCTTATTCTCAGACTTTACATACCGATTTTCACTAAATTCTGTTTACCCATTTTCTCGTGACTCGGCGCTGATATGCACCTAGTAACAAAAATCCAAATTCATGAATATCTCTGATTATATGAGGTACAGTAACAATGTATAAGACATAAGTGATCGGAAGTTTAATAACTTCTTACATAACTACTACGAACTTACGACATAACTAAAGTTATGTTAGTTATGTAGTATTTATCGTTACGACCACTAATAACTATTTATTGAGAATTACATTTCAGGCCTTCCCCTAAACTACCATTTCACTCAACGTGAATAAAATAATTTGTAGCCTAGATTGCAGTGGTTCATCACCCGACATTACATGCCGATTTTCATTAAATTCTCTTCAGTCCTTTTCTATAGATGCGTGTACAGACAGACAGACAGACAGACAGACAGACAGACAGACAGACAGACAGACAGACAGACAGACAGACAGACAGACAGAAATTACGGAAAAGTAAAGAAATGCATTTCCTTGTTACTGTGGACATGACAGATACAGAAATATCATTCCTTTCAAATGCTGAGCAATGCACAGGCAAGACACTTACTTTGTATATAGATTACATTTCAGGCCTTCCCCTAAACTACCATTTCACTTAGTGCGAATAACATTATTGATAGCCTAGATTATAGCGACCTATTCCTCGACTTCTCATACCAATTTTCGTGAAGATACGACCACTAATAAATTAAATATTTGACAATTAAATTTTAGGCCTTCCCCTAAACTACCATTTTTCTCAGCGTGTATGACCTATATTGTAGCGACTTATTTCCCATCCTTGTCTAGCGATTTTCGTTAAGACACGACCGCTAATAAAATAAATATTTGAGAATTAAATTTCAGGCCTTCCCCTAAACTACCATTTCACTCAGCGTGATTAAAATAAGTTGTAGCCTAGATTGTAGCGGTTCATCACCCGACTTTACATTCCGATTTTCATTAAATTCTCTTGAGCCGTTTTCTCGTGATGCGTGTACATACATACATACATACATACATACAGACAGACAGACAGACAGACAGACAGACAGACAGACAGAAATTACGGAAAAGTAAAAAATGCATTTTCTTGTTACTGTGGACATGACCGATACAGAAATACCATTCTTTTCAAATTCTGAGCAATGTACAGACAAAACTCTTATTTTATATATATAGATGAACACGCTCAACTCATTTCTGAACTGCTCATTGTAAACAGTTAGAAGCTATGATAAATCTGCGTACCACAAGAGGAATACCACTGGTCTAGAAAAAGTCTTGAGAAGCATATTGCTAATATACGGTTTGTTGAAGTGAGAACATTTCTTCTCTTGCGCTAGTCTGCATTTTATGTTCTCCTTACTTGTCATTGTTAAATAGGCTATTCCACTATCCAAATAACAATATTCATCTACCTCTTCTAATACTTAATTTCCAATCTAATAACTATATTTTTAAAATGTCTAAAACCAGAATATTTACTAGGAAATTACTGCCATACGGGAATAAAATCCTCTGTCATGCAGATGTGGATATTTGTACAACTGTAGTTGTCAGTGAGACAAAGCAAGGAATTATCATATTAAGGACACCGGGTACACTTCTATGACGAAAAAATGGATTGTTTTATTTTGGCCCCATAAAACCATTTGAGCTAGAGGCCTAATATTTTCTACATGAACTTATATAATAGAGTTATTGAATGTTAACCTAAAATCACTTCCAAAATTTAGTAACAGGCTGAGAGAAGAAAATAATCCATTCACAAAATGGAAAAAGGAAAAGGTGATGGGGAATAATATTTTTCTTAGATTCTATCGTAATTATAATGAAGCAAGAAGGTTGCTAAGCTAATATTATCCATTATCAGTATGTGTAAAAAAATTTCAGAACATGTGGTTGATAAACAACTGAGATAATGGTTCCTGAATGAACCAAGCTTACTTTTTCTCTGATTTTTGTTTTTCCTAATTCGTATTTATTTTCCAGATTTCATAACCCCAAATACCATAATAAGGCCATCATCCACCTCAGCATAAACTGCTTTTCACATGTTACAAGAATCTTAGTTATGGCCTTACAATAAACCGAGAAAATTTAGTATAATGATGCCCTCTAATGTACATAATTCACATGTTCAGGAGGACCCACTGTCCTTAAGGAAGTATAAGTAGGCCTATTAAAAGTTTTCCAGATATTATATTGTTTTTATAAATATTTTCCGTCGGCACGACGTCTCGTATGCGCTCAGACCTCATTGCTGTCGACGACAATGGTCGTAATTTAGAGGAAGAATAAGTATCAGTGTAATGGGCGATTTATCTGCACTGTAGGTCTAATTGATGGCGACAAGAATATATCATTGTCTTACGGTTGGAATGCATATCTTTTTCGCGTGGTGGTTGTTTCAATCAGTATTGTTCTCGTGTAAAGAGGCGTGTCACACCTGTTGAAGCTAACTTCATGAGCTGTGCTCACTAAACTTGCCTACATTTCACCTTGTGGCTCTAATCCAAAGAGTTGAGGCCGCGCCTCTGATTGTGTGTGCGCTGATAGCATCTGATCTGCCACCGGGCTCGGCCACTCATTGTTAACACAAGTGTGAGACAAGGGAGAGATCCTCCCAAATTGAGAGATCATCGCTCATATCATTTTAACGATTGAAGCTATCAGTACCGCCGCTTACCGGACACGAGTGGTTAATTATAACCTGAGTTATAACAGTTACTCAATAACGATACCTTCGAAGGGTTTGTTTTGTTCCGTCGAGCAAAAAATATTTCGGACATCTTTGTCAACTCACTGTGTATTCAGCCTCTCTGATAACCTGTACGACTACAGTTTCTGTACTAGTGTATGCATCGTTAATCAACGTGGACTAGGAATGAGATGGGTACAACTTTGGACTATGCTCTTCGGACCCAATATCCACATACGTGCACAAATACATTTTATTCTCTCAATATTCCCAACAATTTAAGATTTGCTCCTAAAACTTGTCTTCAAGGTCTCAATGACCACCAACATTATCCTCCACAATTCTTGGTTTAGTCTACATCATGTAGCTTTCATGAAGCTCAGAGATACTGCAAACTACAAAAGGAGTGCACAGCCCTTCACAGGACAAAATTACATTGGTGGGGACAGATGGCGAAGACACGTTGAACCATCTACTTGTACAGTGTAGACCGCCCCACAAAACCAAGAAGTGGCCACTCAGGCATATTTTATCATTACGTGGAAATATGTTCGTGAAAAATTGTCTAATGCGACAAATTAAACGAAATGGCTTTCTTTCTCTTTTTTATTTCAAGGCGAAACTCGCTAAATAGATGATTTGGGAGCTTTTCCCCACTAAAGGTGGAGGATTGGCCCACGTTCTGTTCATAAATAATAATAATAATAATAATAATAATAATAATAATAATAATAATAATAATAATAATAATAATAATAGCTGGGCTGAGTGACTTAGACGATTGAGGCGCTGGCCTTCTGACCCCAATTTGGCAGTTTCCATCCTGGCACAATCCGGTGGTATTTGAAGGTGCTCAAATACGTCAGCCTCGTGTCGGTAGATTTACTGGCACGTGAACGAACTCCTGTGGGACAAAATTCGGTATCTCGACGTCTCCGAAAACCGTAAAAAGGTAGTTAGTGGGACGTAAAGCCAATAATAATAATGCCTCATGAAGAAGGTTAACGCTTTATTTTCGACTATTTCTTAAAATATTTATGGATATCATTAATTTGTCGCATACATGAACATTAGGCCTATAAATAAAACAGAACAAGGTCTACAGCCCACATTTATGGGCCAGGTGTAAGTGCAAAGTCTGGTTGTAGAGAAACAAACTAATACCAATGAGGGCCATAATGATAGGATTGGAACTCCAGAAAATGGTTTCATTTTAGTTCTCAAATTACTATCACTATACAAGGATATTTTTTAGGTGGACTACACCTGATAAAGTTTAGCTCGTGATTATTGTAAAAGAATTTATTTGCATTGGCTGTTGAACCTCTTTTAAGTCGTCAGCTTAAATGTATACAGGACATTATATGGCGTAAGTGAAGCAAATGCCATAATCTTTGAAAATTGCAGAAAGAACCTCGGTAACCATGCCAAAGACAACATGAGATGATCAGACATCTGTTTCTTCCCGTAAAAATTATTATGAACAAGACTGGGGCAACGAAATGAGTTCTCCAGTTCAGATCCATGGTTGAGCGGCTGCTGTGAATTTGGATTTCGGTGGACGAACATCTGTTAAATATTACGCTTCAGTGACTTCGTCGACATTAAATATGCCAAGTGTGTAGACTCATGGGCAATTAATTGTTGGTGGGTTTCGAATTTAAGACTGGTTTAAGAGATTGAAATGAGGATTCGGATTGGATGTATTTGAGGTTGCTCTAGTATGTCAGCCTCATGTCGGTAGGGTACGTAAAAGAACTTCCAGAACCTCTTAAAATGGAGTTAAACGTAAATTGAAGAACATCGTTATTGACATGTAATGTTACGTAAGGAAATGTGATAATACAGAAACAGGTTAAAATCCCACACTTGTCCTCCTTAGAATTGCTTTCCCACCTCAACTCAATGTGAATGCCTAACAAACAGGTCACGGCGCTTTTTTCCTGGCTATCATACCTACTCAGGCTGTCGGGCAGATTTCTTACGCACTAAATGCACACAGCTGCCCCCTTTCAGATGAAGGAACAACAACGGGAAGAGGAACATTCATACTGAAGCTTCCACTTTCTGTTAAAGTGAATCGACATTCTTGGTCCGGGCTGGATCATGTTGTAATTTAGTGTAGGTTATGTTGGTCTGCAAGGGGCTGCCTGGCGACGGCGGTCCCAAAGTACGTGTTTTCGAATCCCTGTTAGGAAATCGAAATATTTAAGAAACGAGATTTCCATTTCCGAGGGTACGCATGGCTCTGAGGTTCACCGAGCCTACACCAAGCTAATTCCTGAGGGCAAACGCGGCCGGACCTATAACAATTGTACCCAACCTGTGCCGAGGTTACTGATAGTAGAAGCGTTTTATCTTTCACCCCTCCGAGGGTGAGGTCTTATGTTGGGTTTCAGGTTGCCAAGGTGACTGAAATACTACTGCTACTCCATCCGATCGACATTGAGCTGGCTGCCGCGACTGATTACCTCGGACTGAGGACGGGTACAGCTGTCTCCCTAACGATGAATGAATATTGCAACATTGACTGTTGTGTGAGGAACTCGTTCGGATTAATGATCTGCATTTTGGATTACTATGAAGGCATGTATCGCTTCAAGAAAGCGTGTTTCCATTCTGTATGCGCATTTTCCACTAATTCCAAACGGCAAAAAATATTTTAAATTCGTTTTTGAACACATTATACTTCATGTTGAACTTCTTTGTTGACTGCTTTTATACCTCGCAAATCTTTAGTTGGTTGCAAGAATAGCTATTTGGTGTAGTGCATGTGATATCGACGTTTCATGCTTCTAAGGGTCTGCCCGAACACCCAGACCACAGTTGGATGGATGGGAGTGGGTACGTGCTTTGGTCTGCAGGACACTGAACTCTCTTCCATTTCGGGGAAGCACACTGTCATTGATATGTTCAAAGCGCCAAACAACAACAAGAGTTCGCATACGCTATTTTATGTGAGAGTGGTGCCTGTGAATGAAGGATGGTTTGTGGACGACAGGAGTTACATTATACAAAGTGATCCCAGTTAAGTTCATAAACTGATCAGAGGAGAACTTGCACCATGAGGAGCGAATGACGAATGAATCACTACATGGCAGACAAAAGTCCACACTATCTAAATTAATGGTGTGGTGGACCATTTAGAACGATCATACACTCATGTTCATAAAACCAGACACCTTCAAAGACTGAAGATGGGAAGTTCATATTCACAGAACATGTGCATTAGTATGTTCTGAAGAAATTATTAGCATTTGAACCATGTCGGCCCGCAGGTTCAACGTCCACATCGATATCTCGGCGCACCACCATCGGGTAGTAAAACGTGCGTGCGGCTCTCGTAGTCGGTATAAACCGAAGATAATGGATCAGTGTGACTTGAACGTACGTGCAGGGTGCCTCGCAGACATATGCGAGAACCGTACCGTCACATGAATTTGAAAGAGGGCGCATTATTGGCACGAGAGAACGTGAAGAATGCATCCGGAAAATTGCTGTTCGTGTGTGCAAAATGGTTCACAGAAGGCCGTAGAACACGACGAGATGGGTCTGGTCGCGCCACCCAGACCCTCCCCCTCCTGAAGATCGACACCTCATCCGCATGGCATTGCAGGACGGATCTGCCTCCTCCTCAGCACTGGTGCAACGGTGGAACAGTGAAGCACATCGTACACTATGAGGATTGAAAGTCCGTCGCCGTTTATTACTGTCTGGGTTACCGGCGCGTCGTCCACTTCTCCGCCTACCTTGACTAATGTGCATAAACTTGCTAGACTGCAATGGCGTACGGAACGACGTCACTGGGGACAGGAATGGCAGTAGATGGTATTTTCGGACGAATCCAGGTTCAGTTTGTTTGAAAATGATGGCCGCATTTTGGTTCGCCGCAGACAGGGGAAGAGCCATCACATTGACTGCATTCGCACATGGCATACAGCGCCAACTCTAGGCCTTATGGTGTGGGGTGCTAGTTGGTACAACCACAAATCACAGTTGGTGCGTGTCCAGTTTGACCTAAGTGAATGACATCCTGTGACCCGTACGCATATCCTTTTTGCACGACACTCCACACGCCATATTTCAGCAAGCATTGCGCGACCACATGTTGCTGCACGAACACATGCCTTCTTCTTGTCACAGGATGTCAGACTGTTGCTCTGGCACGCCCGATCACCGGACTTGACGCGAAGCGAAAATGTGTGGGATATGGTGAAACGACGGGTGAGGCGCTGTGAACCAATGCCATCCGCTGAAGGTGAACTGTGGAACCAGGCGAATGCAGCATGAATGGCTGTACCCCAGGACGCCATTCATGCCTTATACGCGTCAATGCTATCACGCATGGGACAAGTTATCAGTGCCCATGGAGGACCCAGTGCCTACTAGGCAACAGGACACATGTTGAACCTAAGTGACTGAAATGCAGATCGTTTCTGCAGAACATACTAATGAACATGTCCTGTGAATATGAACTTCCTATCTCTAGTCTTTCAAGGTGTTCTGTTTTTTAAGAAAATGCGTGTATTTATAGCGTATAGCTTAGAGAACCCCAGGAGCTCTCTGCGGTGGACAGGGCGGCGATATTACCCACTGCACAGGAAGCATTTTGATACACACATTGACATATTGAGAACATCTCCTGCTTCGGGGCACATTATGAAGAAAGGAAGAACTATATTCCCGCTTGGTTGCTCATCTGAAATGAATCCTGAGCGTAATTTATGCATGGGAGAGCTCAGATGGATTCCAATATTTCCAAGAAACTGGCGATTATATGTTTATTTTGTTTTTCATTATATCCATCTCCGAGCAGTTACAGAGTATGCATAACAAATGCAGCACTGTGTAATCATGTGCTCGCACCCGTGAAATAAAGGGTTTGCGTCTCATTTCTTTTGCAACGAAGCATCGAAACAACGGACAATGTTCTGTTGTAGTGCTCTAAATAAGATTATGTGAGCCACGTCCGTCCTACTTGCTCAGAGCCAATATCCTACAAAAATAGTGGTGAAGAGCGGGTCTATTTTTTAAAGTCCGTTATGACTGCTAAACGTTTGAACAGATTTGTTGGCTTAGGTTCCATTCATAATTTATTTCTTTAAGTGAGAAGGTACAATAAGCTGTCGATCTATGCTGTTCATGATCCACTATCTCCTAAACAGAGGAAGATATTCGAGACCGATCTTGCGTGGAACTCAGGCCTAAATCAGTAAATTAACCATTTAGTTATTGGATGTTAACTTCCATTAGTCAATAATATTCGTTAATGACTGAAAGTTGTCCATAGCTAACACGTTATTATTATTATTATTATTATTATTATTATTATTATTATTATTATTATTATTATTATTATTATTATTATTATTATTATTATTATTATTATTATTAATTGCTAGTAGGTTCAGACTGTACATGACACGCTATACTGTACTAGTGTTTGAGTGCGTAGCTGGGTCTATTGCTAGTACGTTCAGACTGTACCTGACACGCTATACTGTACTAGTGTTTGAGTGCTTACCTGGGTCTGTTGCTAGTACGTTCAGACTGTACCTGACACGCTATGCTGTACTAGTGTTTGAGTGCTGACCTGGGTCTGTTGCTAGTAGATTCTGACTGTATCTGACACGCTACACTGTACTAGTGTTTGAGTGCTTACCTGGGTCAGTTGTTAGTACGTTCAGACTGTACCTGACACGCTACACTGTACTAGTGTTTGAGCGCTGACCTGAGTCTGTTGCTAGTACATTCAGACTGTATCTGACACGCTACACTGTACTAGTGTTTGAGCGCTAACCTGGGTCTGTTGCTAGTACATTCAGACTGTACCTAACACGCTATACTGTACTAGTGTTTGAGCGCTGACCTGGGTCTGTTGCTAGTACATTCAGACTGTATCTGACACGCTACACTGTACTAGTGTTTGAGCGCTGACCTGAGTCTGTTGCTAGTACATTCAGACTGTATCTGACACGCTACACTGTACTAGTGTTTGAGCGCTGACCTGGGTCTGTTGCTAGTACATTCAGACTGTACCTAACACGCTATACTGTACTAGTGTTTGAGCGCTGACCTGAGTCTGTTGCTAGTACATTCAGACTGTACCTAACACGCTATACTGTACTAGTGTTTGAGCGCTGACCTGGGTCTGTTGCTAGTACATTTAGACTGTACCCAACACGCTGTATTGAACTAGTGTTTGAGTGCTGAAAGTACGTTCAGACTGTACCTAACACACTACACTGTACTAGTGTTTGAGCGCTGACCTGGGTCTGTTGCTAGTATATTCAGACTGTACCTAACACGCTGTATTGGACTAGTGTTTGAGTGTTGACCCGGTTCAATTGTTAGTACGATCAGACTGTACCTAACTCAGTACACTGGACTAGTGTTTATACATACATGGTTCTTTTGTAAGTACGTTCAGACTGTACTTAACAAACTACAGTACACTGTACTCGTGCTTGTGCTGACCTGGTTTCATTGCTAGTAGGTTCAGACTGTACCGAACAACTACAGTACAATACTTTAGTGCTTTTTCTGACCTGGTTTCATTGCTAATAGGTTTAGACTGTACCTAACACGCTACACTGTAGTAGTGTTTGAGTGCTGACTTGGGTCTAATGTTAGTACATTCAGACTATACCTAACAACTACAATGCATTAGTCTAGTGCTCGTGCTGACCTGGTTTCATTGCTAAGAGGTTCAGACTGTACCGGACATGCTACACTGTACTAGTATTTGAGTGCTGACCTGGGTCTATTGTAAGTACGTTCAGACTGTACTTAACAAACTACAGTACACTGTAATGGTGCTTGTGCTGACCTGGTTTCATTGCTAGTAGTTTCAGACTGTACCTAACAAACCGCACTAGACTAGTGCTTGTGCTGGCCCTGCTCCATTGTTAGCTAGTTCAGACTGTACTTAGCTGACCACACTAGAGTGATCAATTGATGCCGAGCCGCTTTGGCTCCATAAAACAGCCGCAGTTTGTAACTGGATTAACATATGAACACATTTAATTTGCGGACTGCATAATGCACTTGCAAAGTGGATAGCGGTTACGGGGGAGGCTGGTCGTTTCTTTGCCATTATATATTCATTTATTGTTTCAGTTATATTATTGTTTCCACACTTTGATCGCTTAGCTGAAATAATGTCGTGCGAAATGTTGCTTATACCGTGTATTGAAAGGATAACAAAGGAACTAGTACAGACCTGCCAATTGAGCAACTACTTAGGTAGAGAATAGAATCCCGATTAGTTTGGTCTTTGCGTAGCAGTGTTTCAGATACAACAAAAGTCTTGACTGTAGATATATTGGGACCTTAAAATATTACTTATTATTATTTTTTTGCTAGTTGTTTTACGTCGCACCGACACAGGTAGGTCTTACGGCGACGATGGGACAGGAAAGGGCTAGGAGTGGGAAGGAAGCGGCCGTGGCCTTAATTAAGGTACAGCCCCAGCATTTGCCTGGTGTGAAAATGGGAAACCACGGAAAACCATTTTCAGGGCTGCCGACAGTGGGGTTCGAACCTACTATCTCCCGAATACTGGATACTGGCCGCACTTAAGCGACTGCAGCTATCGAGCTCGGTATTTTTACTTATTATTATTATTATTATTATTATTATTATTATTATTATTATTATTATTATTATTAGGCCCGCCTCTGTGGTGTAGTGGTTAGTGTGATTAGCTGCCACTCCTGGGAGCACACGTTCCATTCGCGGCTCTGCCACGAAAGTTTTGAAAAGTGGTACGAGGTCTGGAACGGAGTCAACTCGCCTTGGGAGTTCAACTGAGTAGAGGCGAGGGGTCGATTCCCTCCTCAGCCATCCTCGAAGTGGTTTTCCGTGGTTTCTCACTTATCCTCCAGGCAAATGCCGGGATGATACCTACCTTAAGGCCACAGCCGCTTCCTCCCCTCTTCCTTGTTTATCCCTTCCAATCTTCCCAACCCCCACAAGCCCCTGTTCAGCACAGCCTGGTCCTTTTTCCCTGTTGTGTTCTCCCGACCCAAAGTCTTACGTTCCGGGACACTGCCCTTGCGGCGGTACAGATGGAATCCCTCGCTGAGTCCGAGAGAAAAACTAACCCTGGACGGGAAACGGATTAGCCTGGAATTTTTCGACTAAACGAAAAGAAGGCTGTGAGAATTTCAGAATGATGCGGAAACTGCCGAGTAAGACCATCCGACGTGTCAAAATTTCTTACGATCGCTCAAGACTAGAGAAGTTAGATGAAGAATTCAAAATGTACAACTCCAGAAACTTTTATCGGGCCTTCAAAGAGGAACTCTCTGGGTATAAACCACAATGCCTTCACTCTAAGAATACAGACGGGGAGTTGGTCACATGTAACCGCCGGAACGTGGAACTTTTGGCAAATTACTTTGAGCAGTTGCTCAATTGCGAAGAGCCCGCGGAAAGATTACCTGTTGAAGATCCTCCAGAGATACACCTCCCATCTAACTCATCAACAATGCAGCAAGTTGCTAATGCCCGGACATCTTAAGAACCGCAAGGCACCCGGGGAAGATGGCATCATTTCCGAAGCTCTAAATGCAGGTGGAAATAAGATCACAGAGGCCATACACCGGATCTTGGTCGACTGCTTGGAGACTGGCAGGGTCCCTGATGACTGGAAATCAGCTATCATACACCCTTTACATAAGAAAGGTGACCGCAGTGATGTCAGCAACTACCGAGGGATATCTCTGCTGTCAGTGGCATACAATGTGCTATCAAGGATTTTACTGGACAATGTGGAATGCCAATGCGATCGAACGATTTGTGAATATCAAGGAGGATTTCGGCGTGAATGGTCCTGGACCGAGCAGATCTTCAACCTAAAAACCATTCCCCAACTAAAACAAGTAAGGAGTATGAACATCACTGTGGTTTTCGTCGACTTTAAAAGAGCTTATGATTCCATAGACCGCCAGACACTTTTCTCCGTACTGCAAGAACAAGGTGTCGATTGCAACACACGCACCCTCATACAACAGACTCTCACGGATACAACATCTAAGGTGAAGTTCAGGGGAGAACTATCTCGGAGTTTCCAGATAAAAACTGGAGTACGACAGGGCGATGGCCTCTCACACATTCTGTTTAATCTAGTGCTTGATAAAGTCATAAAAAACTGGGAATGTACACTGAGGAGTCTAGAAATCAAACCAGTTGCCATTGGAGCCGGGACCCGAAAGATTGAGATCAGGTGCCTAGCATTCGCAGATGACATTGCAATCCTAACTAACAACTCTAAGGATGCTGTCATTGCTATCGAAGCCCTGCACGAGATAGCGGTGAATGCAGGATTACAAATATCGTACGACAAAACCAAATACTTTGAGACTCGGCATCCCGGAAACGCCCCTTTGACGACCATACATGGAACGATTGGAAGAGCCAATCGCTTCCGCTATCTTGGTGAATTGGTCCACCCCAATGGTAGATACGGTACATCCATCTTAGAAAGATGTAACAAACTCAATGCAGCGTACCAACTATCCTACAACCATTATAATAAGAGATGCATTTCGAAAAATTCTAAGATCTGTCATTACAAAACTGTTGTCAGACCACAGTTTTTGTACGCCTCAGAGACCCTCCTGATGAACAAAAAAGGCACCATGGGTGAACTAGAAAGCCGAAAGACGCATCCTCAGGAAAATTCATGGACCGAGATTACTCCCAGATGGAACCTACAGACTTAAATCGAACTCTGAGCTGTATCGGCAGTTAGAATCAGCCAATACCAGCATGCGACGTAGGAGGCTTAAGTTCTACGGACACCTACAACGAATGGACAGCAACAGGCTTACCAAGAAGATCTTCTCTTTGGTTAAAAGCTGGAAAAGACTGGAAGCTTGTGGCTTAATGAAGTACAGAAGGACTTGGATTCGGCTGGGATTTCAGACATTGATATAGAAGATCGTTCCAAATTTTGTGCTATGGTACAGCCTTGGACCCCACCACCTTTCACAGGAGAGAAAGGAGAAATTATCAGCAAGGCTCAAGATATATTGGGAACGTAGAAGAGCATCGAGGAAGAACTAGTCATCAGCGTTCCTTAGTGGGCTAAAATTATTATTATTATTATTATTATTATTATTATTATTATTATTATTATTATTATTATTATTATTATTATTATTATTATTATTATTTTTGGCTGAATTGTCAATGTACTGTCCGTCGATTCAGATGGCCCCGGGTTCGATTCCCGGCTAGTTCAGACTGCCCAAAAGACCTAGGGTAAGGGCTGAACAGCGCACAGAGAGCCTCAAGAGAGCCAAACAATTACCTGAGAATGTCGTACTTCTATATCTGCAGGCCATCCTTTTGACAGGGCAATATCGTCAAGAGGCAGTATGTCGTACGGATTTGGTTTTTGATTTCTTTTTTTTTAATTATTATTTTTTTTAATGTTTAACATCCTTTCAATTGCCGAGTAGTAGAATTTTGTCCCACATAATTTATTTAACGAATTGGAATCCAGTGACCAGAGTTGTTGGGAACAGGAAGACGAGGACTAACCGATTACGCCACTGAAGTGGGAAGATTCCTCCCCAGAGCGAGGACTAAGCGGGTTTAAAACAATCCGGTTTCGGTATCTTCAATGCTCGTGAAGCAATGCTGAATGACTATGTTTTCTATGTTCCTTTTGTCATTATTTCCCGTTTGAAATACTTTCTAATATAAGGTGGAACTCTAAGTAGTATGACTATTATTTAAGGTTAGTATATTTTTTTGACATACTGAAGGTAGTTGCAAGGATATTTGTAACAGCAGGAAGTATTTCCTGCGATTAAACTAACTTTTACGTCGGTTGGAAACGCGGAAGGTCGTCTTCTGGTTATTCTTCACTCTCCCTGCTACGCCATGCCAGCTGTGCTCAACCTCCTCCATTCCTCTTTGTACCGAGATTTTGCCTTAAGTAATGAGATATTCGCAAATTGGACGAACAGACTGGTGAGTTACGCAATCCCAAGTTATGTCAATGATGTCTTTGCCAATGGGGACGAGTGTGACTCACAGCTAATTGAGAGTTGTTAGTGAATATTGCCATTGCAATAGCTAACACTAGAGTGATGCTTCCTTTTAGTTTTGAGGCCATTCAAAGCCACATACTGTGTTTGATATCCAGCTTATCAGACAGATCTGTTGCGGCAAACTTCTTGTAAAGAACGCACTACATATAGTCAACTAGTAAACTAAGCACCAAACTATACATCTCTCGTTGCGCAAAAGTTCTTCATTTATTATTATTATTATTATTATTATTATTATTATTATAATATACGACTGAGCCCATTAAGACTACGTAGAGTACTTAGACGTGTGCATTTGCCTTCCTTTGCGCCCATATTTCTTTAATTCTTTTACTGTGAGCTTCCTTTGTGTCTTCAGATTGGTTGTTCCAGTCTTCTTCTTTCGTCGTTCCTCGTGGTCAACTTGCCATTTGTGAATTTTGGATCTGAAGATGACCTTGTTTTGGACATATGCTGGTGTAATTCCTGCCTGTTTCAAATCGGTTTTGATTTTTTCGATATATTTCATTGTTTGTGTTATAGCTTTACTCCTGATGTCATAGAATTCGACTATCTGTTCGGTAAGTCTCTCTGGATGCATTCTTTTAATATGTCCATAGAATCAGCCTGCGTTTTCTTATGTCACCGTGAATATTTGTGTAAAATTTGATTTCCTGTCTGTATGTAAGTTGGTATTGTCTGTCGCTGAGTTTTAGGCCTAGAATTTTCCTTATGATTTAGGGTACCTTATTTTATCAATGTTTTCAATGTCTGATATTATAATTCTTCTTCTTCCTCCTCTTCTTATTGCTAGAGCGTTAACGTCGTCCTAACTCAGACAATTTTCGGCAACGATGAGATAGAAGGGCTAGGACTGGGAAGGATGCGGCGTTGGCCATAATTACGGCACTCCCCGGGTATTTTGCCTGGGTGAAAGTGGGGAAATCATGGAAAATATTCTTCAAGGATGCCGATGGTGACGTTTGAACGCATCATCCCCCGAATGCAATGATCTTTATTATTAATATTTGTTTTACTAGTTGCTTTAAGTCGCATCGACTCAGAGAGGTCTTATGGCGACGTGGTATAGGAAAGGCCTAGGAGTGGGAAGGAAGCGACTGCAGCCTTAATTTAGGTACAGCCCCAGAATTTGTCTGGTGCGAAAATGGTAAACTACGGAAATCAACCTCAGGGCTGCCGACAGTAGGGTTCGAACCCACTATCTCCCGAATGCAAGCTGATAGCTACGTGACCTAAGCCGCTCATCCACTTGCTCGGGCATTATTATTATTATTATTATTATTATTATTATTATTATTATTATTCCAGGGCTTAGTGACTCATCTTCTGCGTTCATGTTCGTGCGTTCGATCACGGCTCAGTCCGCTGGTATTTGATTGTGCTTAAATTCGTGAGTCACGTGTAGGCAGATTTCCAAGCACGTACTGTAAAAGAGACCCTGAAGTCAAAATCCTGGTACTTCGGCATCTCCGAAAACCGTTAACGTAGTTAGTGGGACGTAAATGCATAACTGATAATGATACTGATTTTACGTCCCGCTAACTACTTTGACGGAGACGCCGAGGTGCCGAAAATTGGAAAATTATTATTATTATTATTATTATTATTATTATTATTATTATTATTATTATTATTATTATTATTATTATTATTATTATTATTATTATTATTATGCCTTTGCTGGCGGGATGTAGTGTTTACAGTGCACTATGTCTTCTGGTATGGTCTATATCAAATTTGTTACTTTCATTGACCTGTCTCAGTCTCATCCTTAGCTTTGATAAAATGAAAGTGACTGAGGTATGAGTGATGCTAGTAATACCATTGCTTATACAGCCAGTCCCTGTTATGATTGGTGTGAAGATACCGCTCATAGGGTCGGTTGGTGCATGCATTTGGCAGACTGATATGTAATAGCAGCGACTGGCTTGGTGAGGAAAGCAACGGGAAACTACCTCACTCCTCATTTCCCTAGTACGCCTCTTCAGTGACGCCTACGCAATTTATGACAGCTGTTGGCGCAGCTGCAGAGGATCAAACCAGCCTTCGGGCTGAATACACAACATACATCATACATTATTATTATTATTATTATTATTATTATTATTATTATTATTATTATTATTATTATAAGACATCTTGGCTAAATAGTCAGCGTTTTCACCTTCGTTTCTGAGGGTTCCGCGTTCGTTTCCCGGCCAGGTCTATGTTCTTTCCCAACACTCTCCTCTCCACACCACACAAACAACCACCACGGAAACACGCATTAATGATTATGTCTCTCCACATAGGGTTGGCGTCAATAAAGGCATCCGGCCGTAAAACGGCCCTAAATCCACATGCGCGACGCAGATCGCACATTTGACCCCATAGCAGTGGGAAATCAGTTCGATAATTATTATTATGCTGAGGCTGTACCTTAATTAAGGCCACGGCCGCTTCTTTACCACTCCTGAGCCTTTCCTGTGTCGGTGCGTAGTAAAGCAAATTGTTAAATATATATAAATTATCCCCACTTTTGAATGCGAAATAATTTTCTAAATGGATAATTCTTTTACGCTTTAAATTCCGTTTGCTTGTAATAGACAACATTTCTCTTTCCATTGTTCTCTGTGTAATTAAAACATAAGTTCATAGCACGGGAAGTGTCTACATCACGTGGAAATCTTGTACCAGTCAAACTTAAGTTGGATCCCCACTCCTTCTCTTACAGATTTATGGTAATGTACTCTATGTTGATAATGTGGTAGTCGATAGTTTCACTGGTATGAGTCCGTTATTTGGCGTCCTTTTGCTGGACTAGATTCGAACTAGGCACTACCTCATCGATGACACATGATATTAATTTAATTAACTTACTTTCTTTAAGTGCACACTTCTGTCTGCTTCAAGTAGCACGTTGCGTTAACAAATGAATAGATGCCATAAACGAATAATGTCTTGTTCACAAGTTCACCAAGAAACAGTTTAAGGAAGGATCAATTTCACCTGGCAAATAACCATCATAAGATTGTAATTCGGTAGCGTTATTATCCACGAGCTTAATAGCATGTTTTGATAGGATGTTCATCCGCAATTTAATATGCTCCAAGCTATTATCTAGCTTACGTATGAGAATATTACAAATTTCCTGGCTGATTCGTTCCCTTACCAAAGAGACACTTGATTATAGATGCTCCATGTGAGTAGTGTAATAACGAAAGTGTTAATATTGCCTTCTGGCCCACAATCATTAAATTTTGAGGAAAACAGCAGGTTCGTTTCATTGATTTCTTCACCCTCTTCAAAACAGGACATACAGGCAGCAAATGTTTAACGTTTTCTTCTGACCACCCAAACACTGTCCTCTTTCTCTCTTTAAACATAGTAATAATGGAATATCTGGTCAACAAACACTCATCAGAAGTGCTCGTCCTTCAAAGGGACTCGGTATAACGGTGGAAACGTGTCTCCTGTAGTCTGGCTGGTTTACCGAGAACGCAGGCAGCACGACACGGTGTGTGTAACTGTAAGCTTGAATTCGGGAGATTATGGGTTCGAACTCCACCTTCGATTGCCCTCATCATAGTTTCGTGTGATTCCCTATTTCCATACCAGATCAAAATCGAGGCTGTAGTTTAATGAACACATACATACATCTTCATTATAGACTTACGGCATTCAGCGTTCAGTCTGCAAGCCTCTGTTGATTTACTAACCATCGGCACAATCCTCTGTTTGTTACCAGTTCTGTGGACTCTTTTAGCTCGGTACCTCTTATCTTTAAATCATTAGAAACTAAGGCTAACCATCATCATCTTGTCTCCCTCTACTTCTCTTAATCTCCATGACCAAGTCCATTATTCTCCTAGGTAACTTATCCTCCGCCATTCGCCTCACATGACCGCACCACCAAAGCAGGTATATGAGTACAGCTTCATCAGTCGACTGTGTTCCTACTTTGGCTTTTATCACCTCATTCCGAGTACCCTCCCATTATGTTCCCACCTCTTTCTACCAGCTATGATTCTCGCTACTGTCATGTCTGTTACTTCTAAAATATCCTGAGTTCACCCAGATTTTACCCCTGTAAAGCACAGGTGTGGATATAGTTTCATCTGGGAGCTGACTTTATTCATACAAAGTAATGTTGATGGTTAAGTGGGAGCTCACTGCGTTAGCTTTGCTATCTCACTTACTATACTACCATCCTCGGAGAACACACATCCTAAATACCTGAAATTCACTACCTATTCCAGCTTTGCATTCCAAACCTAGCATTCAGTTCTCATTGGTTTTAGCTTTGTTTAATGCAATTGGCTTTATGTCTCACCGACACAGATAGGTCTTATGACGACGAGTGGTTAGGAAAGGGGTAGGAGTGTTAGGGAAGAGGCCGTGACCTTAATTAATGTACAAACCCAGCATTTGCCTGGTGTGAAAATGTGAAACCACGGAAAACCATCTTCAGAGCTGCCGACGGTGGAATTCGAATCCACTATCTCCCGAATACAAGCTCAGAGCTGCGCGACTCTAACCGCACGGCTACTTGCTCGGTGGTTTCTTTGCTACTGACATCACTTTAGTCTTGGAGATACAAATATTCATATCATACTCACTGCACCTATCTTTCACAGAGGCAACAGAGCTAGTTACAAATAGAGGATTGTGCCGGTTGTTCAGCATGAACGCTGAAAGGCATAACAGTCTATAATGAAGATGTATGTATGTGATAGAAATATCTTACGTGAGTTTGGAAGTATATAAGATATGGTACTGGCATACATTCAAGTATAATGTTTTACTGATTGGGAGATATCAGTAAGGTATATTTATATTGTACCCATCATATCAATTATCTTATATTTAAACTTTCGGAAAACAAGACATGAACTATCTGTACACATTCTCTGTGACTGGTGTAGTGTTTAGAATTATATCTGGTCAATTACTAGATCCGGTCATTCACCCAAGTTTGGTTTCTTCTAAGGAATTATTATCTGATTTGTGTCCTATTTAAATGTTGTTAACACTTGTGGAAGTGGTTCTCAGTCTGTGCGTTGCTATGGGATAAATGGAGAACGATCAATTGATATGTTTTACTCTAGCAGTAATTTAGGAGACGTCGGCTAATACATACACCGATAAGGAGAGGAGGCTCTGGCTCAATTCTATTTATCGAAGGTCAGCGATAATTTCTTTCTTTCTTCTGTATATTGGAGTCCCGTTTCGTATGGATTTCTGTGAATTAGGACACCGTCAAATTTGGTTTCGTTTGGTCACGGAGTTATCCAACGTGTCCGCTATCCTTCTTCCAGTTTTCTTTCTCTTATTTTTTGTGGGTGTGGTAAGCCAGTGATGTTCAAAGTGTGGTACGCGAACCAATAGAAGTACGCGAGGTCGTCTCGAGGGGTACAGTAGCTCCTAACTCTTTTCAGTGAGCACTTCAGAAAAGAGTCGAGCCTGCTCAATTTCAATAAGATCTCGTTTCGATGTATTGTTTTTATCTACCACTACAGAGCCCCCTTCCCGAACTATTCATTCTAAAATATGTGTCAGCTTGTACGTCCCATTGATTAGGTATGTAAAAATGCTAGCTTATGCTGCATTGCCGTCATTATTTTTTTCAGTAGCGGTGTATATTGTATAATAATAATAATTGCTGAACCGGGCGAGTTTGCCATGCGGTTAGGAACGCGCAGCTGTGAGTTTACATCCGGGAGATAGTGGGATCGAATCCCACTGTCGGCAGCCCTGAAGATGGTTTTCCGTGGTTTCCCATTTTCACACCAGGCAGATGCTGGGGCTATACCTTAATTAAGGCCAAGGACGCTTCCTTCCCATTCCTAGCCTTTTCCTATCCCATCGTCGCCATAAGACCTATCTGTGTCCGTGCAACGTAAAGCAACCAGCAAGAAAAAAGTAATTGTTGCA
Organism: Anabrus simplex; assembly: GCF_040414725.1. Classification (NCBI taxonomy): domain Eukaryota; kingdom Metazoa; phylum Arthropoda; class Insecta; order Orthoptera; family Tettigoniidae; genus Anabrus; species Anabrus simplex. The sequence goes on from NC_090266.1 coordinate 51,077,623, forward strand.
GTAATATTACTCATATATATATATCGTTGCTAGTCAATAAAAACATCGTAATTCCACTCACGAGGAAACAACGTTTCTCAGTCTGTCTTGTGAAGTCTTGCCGCGTTGCCTGAGAAGGGAAGAGAAGACACTAATGGTCGAATAACTGGGCAATCATTAAGCAGTGGAAATGCCAGGCACAGTTCTTCGATCATTGCTGACCGTTCACTTTCGGACTTCTGTAAACTCTACTCCGAAGGACTTACGAGGTTTCCTTTGCCGTGCAATGATTATGTACAAAGCATCATTGTTATCATAGGGGAACAGGGTGGTGTAGCGGCTTAGCAGCTTGCCTGTCATCCCGACGACCGTGCTTTGATTCCTGGTGTTGCTGGGGTGGGATTTTCAGTTGGTAATCCCGTGGTGTCAGCAAGGGTATGAAACCTTAAATCCCCGGCTACAACTCTTCAATATCTCAGTGGGTGCACGGACCCCGAGCAAGCAAGATAAGCAGCGGAAGATGATGATGATGATGATGATGATTATTATTATTTTTATTATTACTTGGAATCCAACAACAACCATTTGTTGTTTCTGGTATAATCGCAATAAACTCGTATTTCAGGGGTACGAAGTTAAAACAGTTGAATTTTGGGGATACGCCAACCAAGCAGTTTGAACACCATGTTGTAAGCAATACGAGCGAGCAATCTTGAGTGATTTCTCTTTGCAGGAGATTTTAAGTTCCGGTGACGCACCAATCTCACCACAGTTAGGCCTAAGCCCTTACTCTTCCTGTAGAACCTCTAAGGCAAGTCCAGCGATTTTGTATTCATTATCTTTTAAAAGCACGCGTTCTTTTCCGATTAACCGTGTTTAATGATGCCTATTGCAACAACACATTTAATGGAAATAGGGGAATTACTGTAAAATATGCCTTTTCGATTTATTACTACTGTGTCTAACAATTGTACATCCTGAATTTCATTTAATATTATATTTAATCAGATTTCTGACTTTTTGGCTGAATGGTCAGCGTTGAGGCCTTTAGGTTCGGATGGCCCGGGATCGATTCCCGGCCGGGTCGGGGATTATAATCGCGTGTAAATAATTCTTCTGGCTCGAGAACTCACTTCTTTATATTCAGATAATGCACCACACTACCAACCACCACAGAAACACGCAATAGTGATTACATCGCTCCGTATAACGTTGGTGTCAGGAAGGGCATCCGGTCGTAAGACAGGGTCAAATCCACATACATACATACATACATACATACATACATACATACATACATACATACATACATACATACATACATACATACATACATGTGTGTGACAGTTCGCACCCGCGACCCCACAGGTGTGGAGAAAGAAGTAGAAGATCATATCTTACCAGATTTAATTATTACTCTTGTTATTGATAGGACTTTCCTCATTACTGTTTGGAGAGAAAAGTCATCTGCGAGATTATCAAATTCCATTTTCTATTTCAACTTTCCTTCAGTGTTGACGAGTGCAAAAACCCGAAATATGTCCCTCGCCCTCAGAGATTGAGAAGAAGGTTGCGAATTTGTCATAACTATGGCAGTTTCTTCGTACAAGAGATCTTATGAAATTATATCCATAGATATAGCCTAGTTTTTCGAACTGCACGAAAACTCCAGTCACCAGCTGATCAGAAGAACACTTCCTCAACATGGATGGTTGAAGCAGAGGATGGAATTTGATGACTTGAAAGATGATTTCGACCAACCTCGATAGCTGCAGTCGCTTAAGTGCGACCAATCTTCAGTATTCGGGAGATAGTGGGTTCGAACCCCACTATCGCCAGCCCTGAAGATCGTTTTCCGTGGTTTCCCATTTTCACACCGGCAAATGCGGGGGCTGTACATTAATTAAGGCCATGGCCGCCGCTTCCTTCCCATTCCTATCCCTTTCCTGTCCCATCGTCGCCATAAGACCTATCTGAGACGGTGCGACGTAAAGCAACATGAAAAATAAAGAGCACTTCGCTTGCGGCAATGTAAGCAGGGACGTTCCCTCGTTAAGAAGAGTTGTATTAAATTACTTTCCTTCTTTTTACAGTTGGGGAGAAAGAGGCCATGGCTTTAATTAAGGTACAGCCCCAGCATTTTCTTGCAGTGGAAACGGGCTTCAGGGCTGCCGATGGTGGGGCTCGAACCCACTATCTCCCGAATGCAAGCTCACAGTTGTGCGGCCAACTTGCTTGGATGTGTTTAAATTAAATATTCTAGGCTTATATCATTTATGTTGCATCGGTTTGTTACATTTTTCACGCCTTGTATGAACCTAACTGCGATTGCACGCCGTAAATGATGAAAGAAATGATTCCTCCATTTTTCTAAACCGCAGAGGTTGGTTGGCCTATTGGCGGCAAAGAGGCAAATCCTGTCCTGTTATTGAGAGAGTGATGTAACTTCTATAAAAATTATGTTTAGTTAATTCAAAGTGGATTTATTCGAAGTGAGTTATGGAGTGATCATTCATAGGAAATTATATTATTATTTTTACATCAATTTCGGAAGGCTCGGCTTGTGCCTGAGCAAGGAATCCCCTCTTAGTTGTGAAACTATACATACAGTATATCCACAAATATTTACAACAGAAATAATTACAATATACATATATGCAAGAATTGTTCGTAAATGATGTCCCTAAACATTTTTTTCATCTACGCTTTTTTGAAAATCTGTCCTTTAGTATCACCGGAACTTGAGCATGGATCTACAGGCTGTTTAGTTAACGCAGAGGAAAAGTCGTTCATAGAGATTTTCTCACGATGTGGTAGGTGCTCAGGAGGGTGGCTTTCTTCAGTTCTACGTACGGGTGGTGATGCAGGTTTAGTGCGGCCAGAGAGCTGTGCAAGTTTTTTCGAAAAAACACCAGTACATGATACTGTATCACCATTGGAACTGTGATGACTGACTGTAGTTTTACAGGAGGTGCATTTCTATTGCCAGTTCTGTGTATTTGGATCTCTTTGTGGCTATTGTTGTTTGCAAATAATAATAATAATAATAATAATAATAATAATAATAATAATAATAATAATAATAATAATAATAATAATAATAATAATAATAAATAATTATAATATATTTATAATTATTAATGGAGAATGAGCATGGGCCCACGTATACCGACATGCCCCCATCCGTGCATAATTACAGTAGTATAATAATTACAATACAATGATAGGATCTGGAGTCAAAGTTCTGTACCCAGTACTGTGGGTGTTTGCATTCACGAGGACCCTACATGCTGTATATGTAGGCTCGTGCTTAATTGAGCCACTAAGCGGGAGGTAAACATGGACGCAAAGCCTACGTCACTTAATGGGATTCTTCCGCAGTGTTTTGTTGAGAGTTGCGGGCAGCGAGCTGGCTGCAGCGACAGGAAGCATCAACCAGACTACGTCACATTAAGTGCTAATTGTGGATGATATTCGCAACGGATACGCTTAGTGCTTGCCTGCCTCAGACTTCCCTGGAAATGAAATGGCGTATGGCTTTTAGTGCCGGGAGTGTCCTAGGACAAGTTCGGCTCGCCAGATGCAGGTCTTTTGATTTGACTCCCGTAGGTGACCTGCACGTCGTTATGAAGATGAAATGATGATGAAGACGACACATACACCCAGCCCTCGTGTCAGCGAAATCAACCAATTATGGTAAAAATTCCCGACCCCGCCGGGAATCGAACCCGGGACTCCTGTGACCAAAGGCCAGCACGCTAACCATTTAGCCATGGAGCCGGACACTTCCCTGGATTCTGTATATTTTGTGCTCCTTATGAAGAATTGCTTGGGTCTGATGTAATAGGAGAACTTAAACATCTGAGTATCTCGACTATATCGTGCCGGCAGTTAGGAATGTATGTATTTTTTTTCCCCCTCAGTTGAGTATACCAGATACGATCAGTGTTCCCTATTTTGGTACTCACTGCGATGTCATCCTGGCAATATGTGTGTTTTTTGTTTTTTTACTGCCAACACTATCATATTTCGATCGTGCCGGCTGTGTTGGCTCATTCTTTATCGAACCTTACGGGCGAGTTGGCCGTGCGGTTAGGAGCGCGCAGCTGTGAGCTCGCATCCGGGCGGTAGTGGGTTCGAACCTCACTGTCGGCAGCCGTGAAGATGGTTTTACATGGTTTGCCATTTTCACACCAGGCAAATGCTTAATTAAGGCCACGGCCTCTTCCTTCCCATTCCTAGGCCTTTCCTATCCCATCGTCGCCATAAGACCTATCTATGTCGGTGCGACGCAAAGCAAACAGCATTCTGGAACCAACTCTTGCGGGACAAAATTTCGACACCTTGGCATCTCCCGAAACTGCATATTGTTAGTGGAACGTAGAACAAATTATTATTATTATTATTATTATTATTATTATTATTATTATTATTATTATTATTATTTTCGTTTCAGCCATCTATGAGGTGCGATTACGCAACTTCCTTTGCTTTCTCAAGTTCTTTCTCTTTCGCCCGTATTCCTTCATCCGTTGGCTTGCTCGTGCTCGTTCTTCTGCCGAAAATACTGTATTCTTCCTCGTTTTCTCATCAGCTAGGTCCTTCACCTCCGCAACTCTCAGCCTGAAGGTTTTTCTGTTGGTTATATCTTCTGCCGTGATCCCACATTTTTCTAAATCTCGGTGGACTTCTTTTACCCATGGGAATTATTATTATTATTATTATTATTATTATTATTATTATTATTATTATTATTATTATTATTATAGTCTACGTGGATCATTTGGCAGCGCGCCGGCCTCTCACCGTGGTATTTCGTGGTTCATATCGCGTCATTCCATGTGAGATTTATGTTGAACAAAGCGCAGGCGGGACAGTTTTTTCTCCGGGTACTCCGGTTTTCCCTGTCTTTCACTCCAGCAGCACTCTCCAGTATCACTTCATTTCATCTGTCTGTCGTAAATCATTGCCCCAGAGGAGTGCGACAGCTTCGGTAGCCTATGCTCGCCGCTAGATGGGGCTTCATTCATTCCATTCCTGACCCGGTCAAATGACTCGAAACAGGCTGTGGATTTTCATTATTATTATTATTATTATTATTATTATTATTATTATTATTATTATTATTATTATTATTATTGAGTCTCTGTTTTTAGCACACATGTTATTGTTATTCCTTTCCTTAGCCTTTTCCCGACTAATTGGGGTCGGTCCTATGTGTAGATTAGGCCCAATTTTACGGCCGGATGTCTTTTCTCATGCCAACCCTGTGTGAACGGAGGTATTCACTCCCGTGGTGGTTTTCTAGGGCGGTATGCTACATTTAACTGAAGATGTATATTAAGCCAAACCGGTCAAGACTCCAACCCGGGACCCTCCGAACCGACTGCCACTACGCTAAGTCATTGAGCCATGAAACTGGGCGTCCTTGTTTACACAGTGATTGAATATTCCTTATGTGTATATCGTGGAGGTAATAACTTAGCTTGGGGTATTATGTTTCATTTCGAATGCAATTCCCCTGGGAATGAATAGACTCCAGATTGTATTTTGTTTGCAATAACGTTACGCTGTGAATACCTCCGTCTGGAAATGTTAAAATAAACGCCATCATCATTATATTTAGACTCTTTTCCTTTGTCAGGAAAACAGGAAGGAAGCGATGCGGTTGTCAAGTTGTTTTGCTTTGTACTTCGTTCTTTTAGTCGTGTGGCATGCCGGTAAATTACAAAAGGAAAGGTCATGTATCGAATTTTATATGCGTTCACGAAATTTCTAATCAGAGTGGTGGTGATGGTGATTTTAAGAAATAAATCAATAAGATTATCTGCTCTAACTGCTCGAGTCTAAAATAATTGTTTTGTAGGTGGTCCACAACGTTACTGAGTTCGGCTACATGGCTAAATGGTTAGCGTGCTGGTCGTTGGTCACAGGGGTCCTGGGTTCGATTCCCGGTATGGTCGGGAATTTTAACCATCATTAGTTATTTTCTTTTGCACGGGGGCTGGGTGTATATGTCGTCTTCATCATTTGATCCTCATCATGATGCGCAGGTCGCCTACGGACGTCAAATCAAAAGACATGCATCTGGCGAGCCGAATATATCCTCGGACACTCCCGGCACTAAAAGCCATACGCCATTTCATTTAATTTTTGAACGTTACTGCTGCAAACAAATATCAAATACATGAGGTGAGTTGAGCCTTTCTGAAACCTAAAATCGATAGTAAATAATAACAAAATAATAATAAAAATTTAAGGCATTTCAACACTGTAAACAAGAAAACACTCTATGCATCCGAAACACTGATCATTGGGGGCAGATCACTGATTAAAGATGTAGAAAAGCAATAAAGAAAAATCTTAAGGAAAAATCGTTGGAACAGTCCGTACAGGGGGAATCAGGATGATAAGGAAATCTCATGACCTATACCAACTCTCGGAGAAAACCTCAGACACATTCAGGAAAAGACGTTTGAAATTTTACGGACATATTCTCAGAATGACTCATCAGAGATTGACCAAAATAATTCTGAACTTTTCCCTATCAATAAAAGTAAAAGAAACAAATTGGATGCTCGATGTTAGAAAATATGTTCAGGAAATAGGCATGACAGATGACACTGTGTTAGACAGATCTAAGTTCAGGAAATTAGTCGGCAATCACCATCCAATCACTACCACCAACAAAACCTGGTCATAAAATCTCAAGAAAAGCCACAGCGAGAAGATGAAGAGATTTTGGGAGAAGAAAAAGGCAACGACATCAGCTAAATAAATTCAATCGCGCTCCTTAGTCGGGCTAAATGAACAAACAATAATAATAATAATAATAATAATAATAATAATAATAATAATAATAATAATAATAATAATAATATTCTTCCGTTCCTTCACGTTTTCCTACCTCCCTCACCCATTTAGAGATGATGCTCAATACAGAGCTTTACCTATTTTTACAATGTCGTGCCAAAAGCCATGGGTAGCAGTAAGGCAGTCGGTGGGGCCTCCATGCCGTGATGTGTTTGGTGTGCCCATACCTTTATCAGTTGTGATCATATATCTCGGGAGTAAGTAACTCACACGGCAAGGCGAGGTGAATTTTCGACTTTCGAACGAGCCATGGTAGTGGAGGACATGCGGATGGGGCATCACATAGCCAAAACTGTGTGGACATTTAACATTCCTCGATTGACGGTGTCACATGTGTGTCGAGAATACCTGATGGAATGTTCTCCTCCGTAACGTAACGGTTAGTGTTATTAGCTGCCGTCCTCGGAGGCCCGGGTTCGATTCCCGGTACTGCCAGAAATTTAAGAATGGCAGGAGGGCTGGTATGTGGTTGAAATGGTACGTGCAGTTTACCTCCATTGGGGGTGTGCTTGAAAAGAGCTGCACCACATTGGGATGAGGACACGAGTTTAATTTAAACCTCATGGAATGCAGTGTATAGCCCAGATGCTTAATGATCGTGTTCCGCGATAACAACGAAGCATATTGGCTCATATCACATCCACATTAACTGCAGGAGCCAGCAGGTCAGTGCAGTATTCTTTAGCGTCCATGGATTGGAGAAGCACAAGATCCCCCAGAGTGCTCTCATTGACACCGGGCATAGCTTTTCAGCTAGGTGCGCAACGCTGCTAATTGGACCCTGGAGGATTGGCGACATATTGTGTGGTACGATGAGACTAGGTTCCAGATCTTTCGAGGTACGGCGAGGTTCGTGTGGCACAAGCACCATGAAGCCTTGGAACCCAGTTGTCAACAAGGCACCATGGCTGCGTAATGGTGTGGAGTGTGTTCACATGGCATGAGCTGAGACTCCTGCTCCACAAGAACAGATTGTTGACCAGTAACCACTACGTATAACTGCTTGGTGACCATTTGAGGCCCTTCATGGACTCACTTACCCCCACTACGATGGGATATTCCAGCAGGACAATGCAGCCTGCCCTCGCGTCCAAGGTGTCCAGAACGGGTTCGAGGAGCATTCTGGAGAGTTTCGACGACTGCTGTGGCCATCTTGCTCGCCCGATATGAACCATTATGCATTTATGGGACGTGGTGGAGAGGCCCATTTGCACCCTAGATCCTGCACCTACAGATAGCAGAGAACTGTGGCGAGATATCCACAGGTGTTTACTCCAATTGCGGAATTCTGCTCTCCGCCGGGCTGGAGGAGTACCTCCACGATACTAGACCACTATCGCATGATGTACAGGGTGTTTCAAAATGAATATCGGGGTTTTAGAGCTGGGTAGTGTTTATTACAATGAACTTACATGTGTAAAGAATACATCAAGTGAAAGAGCAACTCAAACAGTTTGTCCTACAATTCGTCGCACGGCACATTTCGAGTCGATAGCCGAGTTCTGTTCACAATTCGTTTTAAAACGTTCAACGTTACAGAATATGGCAACTGAGTAACAATGCATAAACAATACAAAATGTAACAAGACTACTTTAAGAGCATATTTTAGAGTATCGTGGATGTGCAGGTTGAAGAACAATGGTAAATATGGCATACACGGTTAAACAAGACGCGAGCGAGTTGGCTACGCGATTGAAGGCGTGCAGCTGTTAGCTTGCATTTAGGATATCCAGTAGTGGGTCGAAGCCCAGCGTCGGCAATCCTGAAGATAATAATATTCCGTGATTTCCCATTTTCACACCAAGCAAGTGCTGGGTCTGTACCTTTCTGTACCTAACAAAAGTTTGAGACCACGAGCAAAAATCAGTTAATGAACTCCAGGTGCTCTATTTATTGCACGAATTAGAGCTTGAAAGTGCGGTTTAAATTTATGTGGCTGTTTGCACATTTATCTGGAATTTAGGTTAAAACGGGCACAGCGACTTTCGTTCATGTGCAATCTGGGAGAATATTCTCTAGTTTAGCTATGCCAAAGTTGGAGAGGCAGTTAACGCTCTTATCTGGGACTTTTCTCCTATAGGGGACGCTACTGTAAGAATCGAAGTGGCTACACATCAAGATGAATCTGCATCTGCATGATGCTATACGAAACATTTGTTATAATGTAATCTATTTATATATTTTTAATGTATATCATGCTTCCTGTCCAGCTATCACACAATTTTTAAACACTTCACAAGGTAGTAAGTTGTTGCTTCTAACTATATGAGTAGCATGCAAGATTCCTAGGTAGCCATAGTCGTTGCGGCATCATCGAGTCCAATAGTCCAACACTTTTTACGTTCTAAATGTTAGTCGGTGGGGTACTAGAGGTGATAGTACACATTTCCTAATCATTAGAGTGCGTCTCAAAAGCTTGTGTTCTATTCCACAACGCACGTATGGAGTAAAGGTATACGACGTTGTTCATGGTGATTCTTCCGTCGAATGACGACGTTAAGGAGGTTATATATATATTTTTTTGCTATGGGCTTTACGTCGCACCGACACAGATAGGTCTTATGGCGACGATATATATCTTTTGATTTCATAAAAACTTGCTACTAAGTATTTACACTAAATTGAGATAAATGCTTGCCAGTTACTATTCTAACATTGTCTTGGAAAAAAAGAAACTAACTACTTATAAAATTAGCAACAATAAATTGAATTAATAATACAATTAATGATCCTACGCCTCATGCAATGGCATTAATTACGAATATAAACTTTACTTTCTCCGTAACGCGCATTCTCGTAAATACTATTAGACAGAAACAAATTTATACCGTGTGGTAAGAACTATTTGATAAGGTACATAACCTGAATGTCCGACTCGTTGGCTGAACGGTCAGCGTACTGGCCTTCGGTTCAGAGGGTCCCGGGTTCGATTCCCGGCCGGGTCGGGGATTTTAACCTTAATTGGTTAATTCCAACGGCACGGGGGCTGGGTGCATGTGTTGTCTTCATCATCATTTCATCCTCATCCCGACGCGCAGATCGCCTACGGGCGTCGAATAGAAAGACCTGCATCTGGCGAGCCGAACCCGTCCTGGGATATCCCGGCACTAAAAACCATACGACATTTCATTTCATAACCTGAATCTTAACTTTTGCGTCCAGATTACATTTTCAGTCTTTATTTCCTACAACAATTTCTGACTTTCGTTACATAGTTAGTTAATTTTAACATTTCTTCGTATGTGCATATTTCAGTCCTAATTCTGTTTTTGACCTGAGCTTCCACATTAGGCTGTAAATTAATAACATTCTGATATCGGACTCTTGTAATACAATTTCAAAAGGAATAGTGCTATGCAAACGAAGGCACCAGGGAACACGTATACCACCGCGCTAAATTTCACTATATTTTCAGTAACTTTATTACCAACCCAATAAAATGTTACTGCATCTTCGGCATAACAGCACCGTCGTTAAAATCCGTTGGTAGTACGCAAGAAAAATGTAACTTCTAGTTTGCAAAACTGCAGCGTATGTATCTGGCTGTTTATCTGACAGTCGTAGTACAGGCCCTTGGTATGCAAATATTTTGTGGCTTATTCGTGTTGATATATCAAATATAAAAACACCTGTGAACTATCGAATACTTTCTTTATCATTTTGAGAAGCAATAAAAATACCCCAGTATTGAGTGTAAAGTCCATCCCGTTCACTAACCTACAGAGCGTATATGGCTACTTTATTTTTTCCAAATAGCCTGCAAAGTGTATATTGTGACAAAAACGTGCTTGTGTTAGAGCGACGTACAACGCCTAGCTATAAGGAAGGAAATGAATTGAAATGGTATGCTTCTATTAATACGGTAGTTGGTGAAATAACCTGTTTCACCTCTCTTAAAGAGGAGACAGGAAATCGATTCACAAGGATACATTTTCTGTAGAACATTGTTTTTCTGTCGTTGATAATAGTTCAAATAAGTATAAGGCTGCTCTTATTGTTCCAATAAGCGTAATTCGCAAGAGACTGCGCGAGTCAAATGGAGGTATGACAGTTCAGGGAATTGCAGTGACATTTTGGAGAGCACTGTAGAAGTAAATTTAAGTTCAAAGGTGCTCTCTAAGAATAGCCTGAGACATCACACACCACGCTGTCATCAAGTTGAGAAATGTTCAGAGCAAGAGACAGGAGCATCATGGCTAAATGAGTGAGGTATACGAGTTGTAACAACTGATCGCTGCGCACACAATGTGTTGCAACGAGCACAGAAAAACTAACGTCTCATGTAGTTAAAACTAGACATTATCTCGGGATTCCAGATAAATTAACGAACATTTCAAGGAAGAGAGATTCTGAACTTCTTGTTCTTCTACTTTTCTTATTTTTACATAGGGTCTCTGTGTGTTTGATGAGCTTTCTCAATCAATCAGTCACCACTGATCTACATGTTGGGCAGTCGCCCAGGTGTCTAGTGTTTACCTAGTTCTTTCTAATAATTGCAAAGAATTTGGAAATGTATTGAACATCTCCCTTTGTAAATTATTCCAATCCCTAAGTCCCCTTCCTGTAAACGAATACTTGCCCCAAGTTGCCCTCTTGAATTGCAACTTTATATTCATATTGTGATCCTTCCTGCATTTCTAAACACCGCTGAAACTTATTCGTCTACAAAAGACATTCCACGCCATCTCTCCACTGACCAGCTCGCCTCCTTTCTCCCAAGTCTTCCCAGCCCAAACTTTGCAATATTTTCGTAACGCTACTCTTTTGTCGGAAATCACCCAGAACAAATCGAGCTGCTTTTCTCGAATCAAGTAATCCTGGTGAGGGTACCGTACACTGGAACCATACTCTGTTTGGGGTGTTTATATCAGAAAATATAAAGGTCCAATAATACTGCCTTCAGGAATTCCCCTCATAATGATTACAAGATCCTATAGTGCTCTCCTGAATTCATGTTATCTTGCTGGAATCCTACATGTTGAGCCTCAGTGGAATAACCTTTCCTAAACACGAACTGGATTCTTCTTTCTATATGCCTTTTCCATGAAATGAAATGGCGTATGGCTTTTAGTGCCGGGAGTGTCCGAGGATATGTTCGGCTCGCCAGGTGTAGGTCTTTAGATTTGACTCCCATAGGCGACCTGCGCTTCGTAATGAGGATGAAATGATGATTAAAACGACACATACACACAGCCCCCGTGCCAGCGAAATTAACCAATGATAGTTAAAATTCCCGACCCTGCCGGGAATCGAACCCGGAACCCCTGTGACCAAAGGCTAACACGCTTAAAATTTAGCCATGGAGCCGGACGCCTTCTCTATCAGTAGCGGCGATTGGGGATTTGAAGTTGTGGTGCGGCCACACAAATTTATAGACAACAAAGGATTGTTTTTTTTTTTTTTTTTTTTTTTGCAAATTGCTTTACGTCGCACCGACACATGTAGGTCTCATGGCGACGATGGGACAGTAAAGGGCTAGGAATGGGAAGGAAGCGGCCGTGGCCTTAATTAAGGTACAGCCCCAGCATTTGCCTGGAGTGAAAATGGGAAAACACGGAAAACCATATTCAGGGCTGCCGACAGTGGGGTTCGAACCCACTATCTCCCGAATACTGGATACTGGCCGCACTTAAGCGACTGCAACTATCCAGCTCGGTAAACAAAGGATTTACCTTTCGAAATAACTCCATAGTATTGTTGTAGACTTTTTTCCTAGACTTAGATTAGAAATTCTGGTTGATCAGAAGCCGTACTTTCAATGTCGACTTGTTATCATTGAGTATGTAGAAATATATTCCCGTCGGTCGAACAAAAAGATAATATAAAAAAATAATGTTATTTCCTTTACGTCCCACTAACTACATTTCCGGTTTTCGGAGACGCCGAGGTGTCGGGATTTAGTCCCGCAGGAGTTTTTTTTTACGTGCCAGTACATCTACTGAGACGAGGTTGACGTATTTGAGCACCGAAAATACCACCGGACTGAGCCAGGATCGAAGATGCCGAGTTGGGATCAGAAGGTCAGCGCCTCAACCGTCTGAGCCACTCAGCCCGACAATGAATAATATAAATGGACTATTAATCCATTCTCCTACAAGAACGAACATAATCTTCGTCTGTATCACATTCATCAAGATGCAGTGATGAGTACAACCACCATCGTGTATTAAAATCAGAAATGCGTTCCTTCTTTCTATCAGTGTATTTTGATTCTCATATTCTATTTTATTATTGCGTTCACAATGTTCGTATTATTATCCGAAGGTCATTTTTCCGATGTATAGGTTGGTATAAAGTTTCGTTATCTTGTTCTCGGAGTGAATGCTATTAACGAAGAGATCTTGGTAAACATCTCGAGGAAGAGAAACGTACTCTTCTTGATTTAGGATGAAGAGGACTGATAGTGATAATACTGAATTATAAACAGTGACCTTGGACCAGTAAGCAGTGACCCCGCGAGTGATAATGAAGAATAAATTAATGGCGGTCTAATAACCTGCACACACGATGCGAATGTAACAAATGCTAACATACCCTCCTTATAAAACAATGTTTCAAAGTCGCCTACGGGATTCAAATCAAAAGACCTGCACCAGGCTTCTCCGTGGGCCACACTCCATTATTATTACACTGTATTACATCAGATTATTCCTACACCCCACAGCAAATGAGTCTCTCGGCCTAATAGAAAGTATCCTTGATGACCAAATAATTTCAGAAACATTATGGCCTCCCACATCGCCCTATCTCACGCCACCAGATTATTTTCTTGTTTTCGAGTTTATCTTTTTTTATCCTGCTTTACGTCGCACCGATACAGATAGGTCTTACGGCGACTATGGGATAGGGATGACCTAGGAGTGGGAAGGAAGCGGCCGTGGCCTTAATTAAGGTACAGCCCCAGCATTTGCCTGGTGTGAAAATGGAAAACCACGGAAAACCATCTTCAGGGCTGTCGACAGTGGGGTTGGAACCTACTATCTCCCGTGCAAGCTCACAGGTGCGCGCCCCTAACCGCACGGCCAACTCGCCCGGTTCGAGTTTATCGTAATCAGCCAAGAAAAAATGACGATTTTAATGAGAATATTGTCACATAAATCAACAATGTTGACTCAAAGGTGAAGGTAACGTACAACGTACAGCGGTGGGTACGCAACTGTCCACAGGCAAGAGGAGCCCATTTTCAGCATTTACTGTGAGAGTAAGCACTTCTCCCACAGGTACCGTGTATTTAGAACTTATTGCATGTTTGTAACTACCACCAAACTGAAATGAGGCAATATTAAACACCAACCGCTTTTACGATCTTAAGAGTATGGATTGAGTATTAATGGACTTAACCATTTTCTGTTCCCGTAGATCCGTATTGACTATTAATGATTTATCCACCTGTGCGAAACAGGGCAAGCAATGATCCGTCTGTCAATACAATTTATTATACAGTTAGTTTATACACCAGTTGTAAACAATAACATTTAACACAGCTCAAAATTGGAATGCTGTACTTACAGTATAATACTCTGCGCAAGTGATAGGATTTTAACATTGAAACTATTTCGTCAAGAAAGAAAATGAAGATATATCTTTGACAAGGACAGAAATAGAACTGTTCAGAGTTTAAAGTGAAAACAAAAATGAAAATCCACAGCCTGTTTCTCGAGAGTGTTGCTGGAATGAATGATGACAGGGAAAACCGGAGTACCCGGAGGGAAACCTATCCTGCCTCCGCTTTGTCTAGCACAAATCTCACATGGAGTGACCGGGATTTGAACCACGGAACGCAGCGGTGAGAGGCCGGCGCGCTGCCGCCTGAGCCACGGAGGCTTTTTTTAAGTTCTGTGGATATTTTATTTTAAAGTTTTATGTACTGTAAATTCAAGCATCTCCTTAGGGAATTTGTCATGCTTTTTATTATCACTGAAGAAGAGAATAGATGCATTTATCGAAGTATGTACGATGGAGGTATGAATTAGTTTAGTAAGCAGTATATACTAATTGTATAATCAATTGTCTTGACAGATATACCTTTATCAGGCCTGTTTCTCACACGATAATAATTTTTATGCTATTGGCTTTACGTCGCACCGACAAGATGGGTCTTATGGCGACGATGGGTAAGGAAATGGCTAGGAATGGGAAGGAAGCGGCCGTGGCCTTAATTAAGGTATTTGCCTGGTGTGAAAATGGGAAACCACGGAAAACCATATTCAGGGCTGCCGACAGTGGGGTTCGAACCCACTATCATCCGAATACTGGATACTGGCCGCACTTAAGCGACTTCAGTTTTCGAGCTCGGTCGTTAATACATCAATCTGGATTGAGATATGCTCTGCCCTTCGAACACAATTAATGAAGTAAGTGGGTTAAAAGCCCGTTCTTGTCCATTGATTCTACACATCATATCCTGGCTAATACCAACGTGAACCGTACGATATAGGTTAGGGACGCTTCCTTTTCAGTATTTGTCCCAATTAACAAATATACACACTGGTATAAACAGACTATGCAGATTCTTTCCTTTTTCCAAACGAGAAATGGTATTATGGAGTTGCGCGGCACGGATAGTAGTGAGCAGGACGTGTTCTTGTGGAGATATGTTGAAAGTGATCTCCATGAGATTTGTGGTGCGCTGCGAGTGGGATGACCGGTGTCTTTGATCCGTGTGTCAAGAGAGACATCGATCGCCATTCGTACCAGCTTACGGCCGGGAATCTTACCACAGCCTGAAGATTTATTCTGAATTGCATTGTTTGGTTACAGTATTCTATTATTATTATTATTATTATTATTATTATTATTATTATTATTATTATTATTATTATTATTATTATTATTATTACTTGATTGAAATTCATAGCAAAAGAAGGATAATTACAAATGTTCTGTCATGTTTTGAGACAGCTAATTGGACATGTTTTATGCCTTGTCTTTCAATATTATGTTCATTCTACTTTCTTTTAATGCAATATTAGTATGGATACGTTTCATATTAAGCGCAAAAAAGTGATGATTTGTCATTGTTATAATGTATGTGTTACAAAAGTCAGAACAAACCGATTCTCAATGTGAATGCCATGAAGGCGATATAGACGGAAGCAATAAGGACGAGAAACATGAAACCTCTATTAGTTGATCAGGAAATGTGTGTTTGCGATTGTCTTCAGCTCCATCACGAATTGAGCGTTTGTGTAAGAAACAATAACTTCAAGTTTCGTATAATTATTCAAATATTTCATTGTAAGACATAAGCAAACAAATCCTCTGCAAAATAGGTACGTTTCCGTGGTTTTACTGCATTTCAAGTAACTTTAAGAAATTCGAGCTTGTTGTACAACAGTGCCATCTTCATTTCATCAGCTGTAACGTCCCTCTCATCAACAGCTGATGTTGGTGATAATTACTAATCTTCGTGGGATGGTGCCTCTTCTTTAAGGAACGAAATAAAATGTGGACCCAGTTCCACTGAGCTCCGCATTGTTATCATAATTCCAATTACAGCGTGGCATACATCGTGTCCTAAGCATCAGAAAGTATTTAAATAAATATTAGTTGAGAAATAAGATAATCTTTCACCGAAGAGAAAGTAATGATTAGATGTGCATGTAAAAAAGTGGGAGGATGTGTATATATGAGTGGCTTCTGGCCGTGCGGCACAACCCCTGTGCAAGAGAGAGTTCAGTATTTAACCCGGTGGCTTCAATGACGTATTCATTTGTTTACTCGAGTCAGAAACAATAACATACAATGCTATAAAGAAATGTTACAAGTACATAAAATATCTCAGACTGGATGATCCTCACCCAGTAATGGGTCACTTTAATATCACAGCCTACCATTAACTCTTGCGTACCGGGCGAGTTGGCCGTGCGCGTAGAGGCGCGCGGCTGTGAGCTTGCATCCGGGAGATAGTAGGTTCGAATCCCACTATCGGCAGCCCTGAAGATGGTTTTCCGTGGTTTCCCATTTTCACACCAGGCAAATGCTGGGGCTGTACCTTAATTAAGGCCACGGCCGCTTCCTTCCAACTCCTAGGCCTTTCCTATCCCATCGTCGCCATAAGACCTATCTGTGTCGGTGCGACGTAAAGCCCCTAGCAAAAAAAAAAAAAATAACTCTTGCGTTGAGCAAGAGTATGGGCGCAGTTCGCAAGCACGCAGGTGTAGCATTGTATGTCTTTCCGCATATTCGCAGAGATCTGAACCCTGTAGGTATCACTATTTATGAAAATTTACTCTACATCTCCCTTCACCACTCCGAAGTCTGTTGAGTGATCGCCAGATTTCCTAGTTGGTGTCTTCACTTGAAGGAAGGCTTCCTTTGGCCTTCATCCACTCTGGTGTTATTCTGAATTGCCATAGCTGTGTTCTGGCTACATCAGCTGTGAACATTGATTTTGTCTGCACAATGCTTTTCCTTGATTTGACCCGTCTCCTTGGACGTTGGTGATCAAGGTGTGGGTGAGCTTGGTCCTCTACCAACTTTGTTCGTTCACTTTCTGCTATGACTTCGCGACATACCCCAGGAGGGGGTGCGCCTGCGAGGGAGTATATTTTATAGACAGCTGTAGATTTGAGGCAGCCAGAAATTATTCCGCATGACTCATTAAGAGCAATAACCACTTGTTTCGCATGAGCTGAATGATACCATACAGGCCTAGCGTACTCAGCAGCTGTGTTATTCAGTGATGTGATGTAATATTAAAAATACAATTTCTCGATCGGAGCATATATTCATTTAATTTTCATAATACAATTAACCATCTCTTAGTTAGAGTGTAATACGAATGAGGAATATCAAATACAAAACATTGTCGATTTCGCTCATTTTTTAGAAACATGTGGGGTATTTCCGTACTCTTATGAAATATTTCTCACAACCCTTTTCAGATCCCAGGGTTCAAACACGGCAAAGGCATTCGGATTCCATTCGATACTCCAGAACTTAAATGATATGGGTAAAGGACTTGAATCAGATATAAGGCTTTTGGCGGATAATGTTATACTGTACAGAGTAATAAATAAGTGTACAAGATTGTGAGCAACTGCAAAAAGATCTCGACAATGTTGTGAGATAGATAGCAAGCAATGGTATGGTGATAAAACGGGGTTAAAAGTCAGGTTGTGAGTTTCACTAATAGGAAAAGTCCTCTCATTTTTTTCCGCGTTGATGGTGGGGGGGGGGGGAAGTTCTTCATGGGGTTCACTGTAAGTACTTAGGTGCATTAGCGACGATTGAGGGGCGGCGAGTGGGGGCAGTTGCCCCCCCTCCCCACTATTGTGTAGAGAAAATTCATCTTTATTCCAATTTAGCCAGCTAAAACTAGGAATTATAACAAAAAAAATGTATAAAAAGCCTGCTGTCTATTACCTAAACCTTTCCTTCAGTTTATTTACATAATTAAACAGTTTTAGTGGAAATACGCACAAAATGTTATTCGACGCAACTAACTGATTCTTCAGCGCTGCGGCTGGTAGTGGCAGCGTGTGGCAGCGCGATTAGTATCTGATGGCACAACACCTTAGTTGCGTACATGTGTAATCGTTAATTTGGTGAAAGTTTATTTTGTAGTATTTAATCAAAATCTCTACGAAAGAACTATTATTATTGCGGTTAAGTTGGTAAACTGTCAACCTTTACTCTTTTATCTAATTCACTCAGAGAGCATCAAAAACTTATCTTTTAGCTATTGTGTTTCAATTTTGTTGTGTATGTACAACCCCCACTCCCAACCCAACTATATTCCCAGGCCCCAGGATCTATTTTGTTTTCTGTAAATTTTTGTGCCCCCCCCCCCCACTTCTAATTCCCAATTGCCACTACTCCTTAGGTGATAACATAAGGGAGGTTTTTCATTGGGGTATTGACATAAAGGGGATTGCAAATAACAGGTGCAGATTTCTGCGCATTGTTTTGACGGTATATAGGGGTTGCAGTAAGGATGTAAAGAACAGGGCGTGTAAGTATCTGGAAAGACCTCAACTAGGTTATGTTTCCAGTGAATGGGACCCTCACCACGATTACATGATTCGAGAACTGGAAAATATCCAGAGAAAAGCAGTTTGATTTTTCCGGGTGATTTCTGAGAAAGAGTAGCGTTATTGAAAATGTTGCAACGTTTGGGCTGGGAAGACTTCGAGGAAAGGAAGTGGCCTGCTCGGCCAAATGGTATGCTCCGAGCTGTCAGTGGAGAGATGGCTTGGGATGACATTCGTAGACGAATTCATTTGAATGGTGTTTTTAAAATTAGGAAAGACCACAATATTGTACCAGGCAGGGTCGAGTCGTGGGTTCGTGCCCCACGTTGGGCACCAATGATGCTACCCCTTTCCTGCCCTGTATAGGTCCATAAGTTTTATAATACCATATGGCCAATGAATCAGTAGATAACCTTGAGTAAAATGCCGGAGATCTTTGAGAGGTCGAGTGACGGGTGCAATATGAAGAAAAGGTTGGAATTGAACAGGACAAATTTGAACAAAAGTTCGTTTATAGTAACAGGAGTTAGGGATTGGAATAATTTACCAAGGGAGATGTGCAATAAATTTCCAATAATAATATTATTGGTCTAATAATAAACAATAATGTTATTGGTTTACGTCCCAGTAACTACTTTGCGGTTTTCGGAGAAATACATTTCCAGATTCTTTGCAGTTATTTAAGAAAAGGCTAGATACACAACAGATAGGGAATCTGCTATGGGCGACTGCCCTAAATACAGATCAGTGGTGATTCATTGATGTCAGCTTGTAAAAGATCTCTGCTGACGCATTTTGTGTTTATTCGACAAAATTAATTAAACGTCAGTCATAGATTGCCCAAGAGAGTTCCAATTGCTGTGCTGTGTAGTAGAGGAAAACGGAACGGTATAATTGACACGCAGGCAGCCTAATTGGCATCCGATAAAGATGTCCGTAGCTAAGGTTATATGTTTGGTATTATTTTTTGTTACTGGATGTTTATCCTCGGGTTTCAAACAGGAGAGAGTTACTTGTGAGTCCATTACAACTTCACCCCAGAGTTTCACCACGGTTTAGTGTGGGGTGATTATAAAGTGTGTTGTTCTGTTTTATTGTTGGCTTACCTAACATTAATGCCAGTATTTGTAAACAGGCAGGCTGACAGTTACTTGTGGACGGAGGATGTCACAACTTGGGTGGGTGCGCCAGATGTGGCTTAGTTTAGCCATGTTTTAAACATGGCTTCTTTTTCCTGACGTAATTAGGGTGTCGAAAGCCAGCCGCACAGTATTAGCGGGAGTCGTGTAATTAAAACGGCGCGCCGCGCTGGACTGTAATGAATTCTCGATGCAACGCGCGGCTCGTAGCCAGTCAACCGCCTTGTATACAGATAATTGCTTTTGTTAAGTTTTGAACAACCCTTATAAATCACAATTGTTACCGCGCTGCGATAATGATATAGCCGGTCTACTTCTTAGTCAAACCAGCTTGTTAGTGAAAGGGCAAACGCGGGAAGGGAGGCCAAGCACTTTTATAAAATGTATTTTTCATTGAGTTTCACACTGGTAGTTTTGTAATTTAAATTATCGGAATACATTTGAATTTAAAAAGAATGAAAAGAAAGGTAATGCCAGGAAAAAGAGAGTAGCGGTAAAGTTTTAAACAAATCCATTTCATCCGTGAAGTAAAAACCTAAAGAACAGTATGCCTGGGGCGAAACATTAACATCACGGTTGTGTGTCGTCTAGCGGACCGAGAGAAGGAAGTTGAGCAAGCAATTTCACTCGCACTATTTATTGCATACACCTATAATGTGCTCAGAATGTGAAAGGCATTTCCTGATGTAGAAGGAACGACTACAATGCATGTACTGGGGAAGAAAAATGCAAAATAAAAGCCTAAATCTGTTTAAATATGAAGATTATTCAATATTGAAACAGACGGGTATTTTAGAGTACATGTGTACTATATCAAAACAACAACATACTGATAACTAGAAACTTACAGTACATGTGTACTATATCATAACAACAACATACTGATAACTAGAAACTTACAGTACATGTGTACTACACTGACTGAGCAAATGTCATGGGATAGCGGAGCACTGATGCGCGGGTGTTTTGTCTGCGCATCACACGCCCGCTGTGCCAGCGGCAGTTGTATAGGAGACCTTGTGAGCAGTGGCTGTGCATGTGACAGGTGTAACATGGAACGTATTCGTGAGGTGACACCGTTCGAACGTGGTATGGTGGTCGGTGCCCGACGGATGGGAAGTGCGATTTCGGAAGTGGTGCGGGAATTCGGCTTCACACGATCAACTGTGTCCAGGGTGTATCGTGAATGGTTGAATGCGGGTGTCACCGTCCACAACAGACGAACGACCGGCCGTCCAGCCACCCTCGATGACCGTGAACGGCGACATCTGAGACGGATTGTTAATAGTGACAGACGGGCAACCGTGCAACAAATCACGGCTCAATTCAACACAGGCCGTGCTAGACACGTCTCCCGGTGGACAATCCGTAGGAACATGGGTTCTATGGGGTATGGGAGCCGGCGCCGCACACGGGTGCTACTGTTAACCCAACGTCATCGGGCACAACGACGCGCATTTGTCGCCAGTCACCAGGGATGGACACTGGAACAATGGCGTAACGTGACATGGTCGAAGGATCACGATTTCAACTGCACCATGCCGATGGGTGGCACCGTGTATGGCGCAGACCACATGAAGCGATGGATCCCGCCTGCCTCGAAGGTGTGGTCCAGGGCGCTGGTGTCTCTGTTATGGTCTGGGATGCATTTTCCTGGTATGGAATGGGCCCCCTAGTTGTTCTGGAAGAGACTGTGAATGGTACGCGGCATGTTGAGCTGCTAGGAGACCATCTCCACCCATTTTCGGCCTTCCAGCGCCCAGACGGCTCTGCGGAGTTTCAGGATGATAACGGGCCGCCACATCGCTCCCACGTCGCCCGGGAATGGTTCCAGGAACATGTAGCGGAGGTCCAACGACTGCTATGGCCACCCAGGAGCCCCGATATGAACCCTATCGAGCATATCTGGGATGTCCTGGAACGCAGGCTCCGTGCCATGGATCCTGCACCCACGAAGAGACCAGCATTGGCGGCCGCTCTGCAAACGATTTGGTGTCAGCTGCGTCCAGAGGACTACCAGGGACTTGTCGACTCACTTCCACGGCGTCTCACTGCAGTTCGCAGGGCCAGAGGAGGCCCCGCACGCTATTAGGTGACTATCCCATGACATTCGCTAAGTCAGTGTATATCAAAACAACAGCATACTGATAACTAGAAACTTACAGTACATGTGTACTAAGCCTATATCAAAACAACATACTGATTATCAGGGTTGGGGTTTCTGTGTACACACATGAGCTGCAAGTGAAAAGGTTGCTATATTTTTACAAATGATATTTAGAGGGATTTATAACTTATCTCGATATTTCCAGCTTCAGTACATGTTTGTACAAATTTGAGAAGACTGCCTGAAGCACCCAGAAGAAATGGTCGGATGCCAATGTAGCTTCGTACACGTACACACCATCAGTACATGATTAGAGTAGTATACGGCGTCATATGCTGATGTGCAATACCGTGGAGAACACGCACACCTCTGACAGTTATCCCGATCAACGCACCTTCTTTGCACAAGAATTGAATCATGCAACGTTGTATTCATTTGGATGTAAGCATTAAATATAAATTTTGTTTCGTCTTTTTCCTTTACCTAGCTTAAGCACATTTCAGACTGAATATGTTCTGAGCCGACCCATGCAGTGCTGCCACCTCTTGGAGTTATTTTGCAATGTAGCCAGTTCTACCCATGTTTCAGTTGATGAACCCTTATGCAAATCTTCCTCCTTGACTTTCGAGACCTTCTGTTGTACTTTCACCAATCGCTTCCACGCTTTCTTCCACCGCGTGCTGATTACATATGCTAACAAATTGACGAAATGAATTTGCTTATGGCTTTTAGTACTGGGAGTGTCGCAGGACAAGTTCGGCTCGCCAGATGCAGGTCGTTTGATCTGACTCCCGTAGGCGACCTGCGCGTCGTGATGAGAATGAAATGATGATGAAGACGACACATACACCCAGCCTCCGTGTCAGAGAAATTAACCAATTATGGTTAAAATTCCCGATCCTGCCGGGAATCAAACCCGAGACTCCTGTGACAAAATGCCAGCACGCTAACCATGTAGCCATGTAGCCAGACCTAACAAATTGATGACAAGTAAGAACGCATATTCGTAAACAGGGTCTGGTTTCCAGTGTGGTAATGGTAATTCTTTTGTGTGTTTAATATCCTCTCAATGCGTCCGGTGTTAAAGAAGTGCCAAAATGCCGGAACTTCGTTCTGAAAGAGTAAATCTATTGATATGCGTCTCGCTTAAAACCGAGCAAGTTGGCTGCATGGTATGTACCTGTAAGCTTGTACTTGGGAGATGGTGGGTTCATACCCTGTCATCAACCCTGAAGATGGTTTTCCGTTTGCTTCTCTCAGCCCTTACCCTTTCCTATCCTATCGTTCTGGAAACCCATGTAAGTTGATGCGAAGTCAAACCACATGAAAGAAGAGCAAGCACCCAACTGACTGACCTGCAACATACAGCACAGTAGGCGTTGGCCTAGCCAACTGAGCTACGTCGCCAGTCTAGTTTGTAATACTCACTATCTCCCATCGGAAACTTGAATCAGTATGGAATTATTAGAGTATACTCTTCAAGAGTTACGGTACCGAGCTAGGTGGCTGCGTGGTGCGAGTCGTGTAGCGTTAAGCTAATATTGGGAAGGTGAAGGACTGGAACACTATCGTTGGAAACAATAACATTGATTATCCAACGTTTCCCATGTTTACATCAGGCTTTAGGGTCGTGATAGACGAGTGGCATTGCCACAGGCTTATCGTCATTGTGGTCGCAATTCGAATCCCAAGAAATGCATGTGGAATGTTTGAAATAAAAAATCACTTCCTGATCACCTCCTTGCTTCCTTCCCAGGGCTGTATTTTAATGAGGGCTGTAGCCAATACTTTACCAGTTCTAGCACTTCCCCATTCCACTACTACCGCCTAAAACCTGCCATAATTAGTGCGATGATAAACCTTTATCAAAAAGAAAAGAAATACAAACGATAACATTTGAGTATGACCACATGTCTAATGCTGTTTTGGAATGGGTTATATGCCGGCCAAAATACGAACGTTTCGTCTGAAATCACAATGCAAAGACAACCCTACACTCATACGTTGCCAATGACGTTGGTGCGATAAATATAATTAATTCTGATCCAGTCCTAATGAGATATTTATTTAAAATACTTCTACAGTTTACACTAAGGATTTAATGTCATCCTTATTTGACTTCCTGCTCCCTGTTCTATCATCACCGCTCCCTAATTAACCGCGTTTCCCTCAATGTACCTCCCTATAACACTTCTAAACAAAGCCTTTAACTTATATGTACCGTTGAGATTCAAGTGAATGCCAACTAAACGTAGATAGTGTCACTTAAATCACCAGTCACCCTTCCCAAGCCTCACTTTGAAATTCCATAAAATAAAAATGGGGTCTCCGATCATTACAATATTTTATAGCGTCTCTACATTCTATATTAATTATAAAGTTGTTATACAATGATTAGAGTATTCAGTCGAAATTTTCGCAAATTTTGGCACAGGTACGTAACTGGAATTTCAAAATATTTCGATAGCCTCCTGTTGACCTCAAGACCTGAGTAATGCGATATGATTTGAGGTTTCTGTGCGAGGAAGTTTCCTCGTCAGGAACATAACGCAGCAGCTGTATTTCATGGAAAGCTGCACACGGAAATATACATACATATCTTCAGGATACGGCGGATTAACTTTCCCGATTGTGTTGAGAAATCTTTGGGCCCTTACACACGAGCGTATTTCTATCGTCGTCGACCGCAACAAGTGGTTAATGTTTGGTCAGTTGTCGCCACTTTGCTGTTACCACATACTGCAATGGGAAGACGAATGTTTTCTAGACCACATGTGAACCACTGTCTTCAGTTGTAGGCGATCCCGTCCAGTGACCACAGCCCGACTATAGCGCTTTCCTTTCCGTACGGCCGACATGTCCGCGACATTGTGACAAGTTCCCGCTGGCGTTTATCATGATATCGATATGGCCTTCCTCATCGAAGTATCCGTCCTTGAAATAATTGGCGCAATTTCCTGTAGTAGCTCAATGAAGTTTTAGACATTCTGAACAACTGGAAAAACGTATCGGGATGAAGATTGAAACTGCCCGAACTGCAGCGGGACTTCTACAGTTGGATGTAACTACGTTCTCCGCGTCGTCGTGTGAGCAGAAGAAGTACAGGGTCCCTCTTATAAACTCAGACCGAATGCACGGTATTTGTACTCTGCGTGGCCGCCCTGCTTTAAGTGTGTATACAATCTTGCATGAAATCTTACCTTATAAAAGATGCTGGAAGTGTCGTCCTTCCTGGGTTATACAGGCGTTGTATCTGGTAACCACATTCTGGCTGACGCGACTGAGTTCTCCCACTGTAATGTTTCTGAGTTCGTTAGTAATATTCACTTTCAGATCCTCCAATGTGTGAGGATTTGTTCGATACACTTTTTCTTTCAGTTTACCCCCAAGTAAAAATAACGCACTGTTCGATCTGGAGAACGAGGGGGAAATAGAATAGCACTCATCACTCTGTCTGCAAACACTTCCGACATTGTAGGAAGGGAATTTACTGCTGTATGAGCTGCGACTGAATCTTATTTAAACTACCCACGTGCTTTTCCTTCTTCCGTTAACTGATGAAAGAATGGCGTCAAAATGTCATGTTGGCACCGCTCTGCATTTACTGCCGTCTCGAAGAAAATGGGCCCAAATATTCGCCTTGCACTAACAGCACACCAAATACCAATATTCCTATCATAATGAGGAACTTCATAAACACCATTAGGATTTTCTGCGCACCAATAGCGAGAGTTTGACTGTTCACATGGCCAATAACATGAAATCGAAATTTGACATACCATGTTAACAGCTGAGATTTAGACTGGCGACTCATGCTTCCCAGGTCGAACACGCGCAGGCTGCTTGCAAGGTCAAGAACTATGCGCTCACCTACCATGCTGCAACTGCTGCAGCGCAGAGTTCAAACACCGTGCGTTCGGTCTGGGTTTATATGAGAGACCCTATACAGCGTCCTCTTCATAATTCATAATGTGAATGACCGAAGTTCCACTTGCCGAACGAAATTACTCCATACGCTGTTGAGCTGGCCGGACCATATTTTGACGCTGGCCTAGCCACAAATTTGAATAACTGAAGTGGTCGGGCCGGCAGCAAAGAAGCTACGACAAGAAAACACTCGTGTGTGAGGGCCCTTACTCTATCTTAAGTGAAACTAAAGCTCTTCAACTAACGCAACTACGGCCTAACACCAGAATTATAACAATCTCCCATTGAATGTTTCGTGGTAAGTAGATTTGTAATAATACCATAAATTGATGGGTCATATTTTATTAATTCACGTCAGTTAAGTCGGATATGGAACAACTAGATATCCCACTAGACAAACTCATGACCGACTACTGTTCCGTCAAGCCGTCCGACAGGGAGTTTTCCCCAACGTCCCCATACAAGTAAGAAGACTACAGGAACTAAGTGGACAGAGTAGAGAACGCTGGCTCATAGTCAGCAAATGAAGTATTGGGAAAAGAAGGAAGCAACAACTTTGTCGAAGAGTAGATACGACCCCCGTGGTCCTCATTAGGCCTAAACGACAAAGAAGTATGTTTCTCTTTTGTTCAAGTTGCTACGTTCAAGATCTGCTTCTTTTCTAAACATACACTTAGTGCATATCTGATACGCCTGGCACCGACAATCTGGCTGCAATCAATTGCGCCGAGATCTGAGTCCTGCCCATCCTTAGGTCAGCTGTTACTCACAAGGCCAGTGCGATCACGTGCTCGGCCGTATTATTGCATTTGCCGGGCCGACGAAAGCGCCAGTTTGCCAAAACGGCACCTATATCTGTTCAAATTACTGATCAGTGTATGGTTAGTAGAGTTCCAGGGACAAATTAGGAGTTAAACAGAATTATTACAAGCCAATTTAAGTACACATTCTTGAGTAAAATCTGCCGCATCCATCAGTACAGCTTCCGTAACATCTACATCGGGTCGATCGACTATAACAGAAGTAGCTTGTTGCTTCTCCATGCGCTGCCTGCTAACGCTTCCTCCTATGGTTCTCAATATTAACGGCACCTTTTTTTTAAAAATAATCACCATACACACAGACCCGTTGTTTACCAAGCGATATGCGAATTAATTGTGATGAAAGAAAAGCACAAAACATAACTTTGTGTTAGGTAGATCCTCTGAATCTATATTCCTTTTTTCCTCTTTATCTCCCTCCCTCTGTGTGTGTGTGACAGAAAGATCGTTTCTTATTAAAATAAAACCACTTCACTTTTCTGAAGTGCTACCTATGGTCTTACTGAACTAACCAAGCGGAAAGTATAATAATAATAATAATAATAATAATAATAATAATAATAATAATAATAATAATAATGATAATAATAATAATAATAATGGAGAAGTGGTCAAAATCATTCAGTCCTTGAAAACCAACAGAGCATCGGGAGAAGACTCAGTAGTAGCTGAACTATGGAGGCAGGCTGGAGACAGGACTGTCAACAATTTGACGGAGACTCTCCGAAACATTTGGGAGACTGCAACATTACCTTGTGACTGGACTTCTGGTTTGATTCATTCCTTGCACAAAAAAGGAGACTTGACCGACATGACTAATTATCTGGAATCTCAGTGGTACTTGTCACATACAAGATTTTCTCCAAGGCCTTATTAAACAGAATAGAACCCCAACTAGATCCACAACTAGGAGAGTACCAAGGGGGATTCAGAAAAGGGTGCTCTTGAACTGAACAGATATTCAACGTGAAGTCAGTGCTCCGTCAGGTAAAAATGGCCGGTAAGAAATATATCATCGTCTTTGTCGACTTTAAGGAAGCACATGACTCAGTTGACAGACCTACTCTCATGAAAATCCTGTAGGAATTAGGACTGGACCAGAAGACCCATAACCTTATCCAGCAGACTTTAAATAATACCAGGTCACGAGTGAAGTTCAGAGGAACGCTCTCAGAAAGGTTTGAAATCAAGACAGGGGTAGGACAAGGAGACGGCCTCTCCCCACTCCTCCTTAATTGTGCACTGGTAAAGGTAATAAGAGAGTGGCGGAAGGAGTTAAATAGACACGGGGTACTGTGTGGTATCTCTCTGGGTCACAAGCGACCTGGCACTTCTATCTAATTCAGTAGAAACAACAGTGAAACAACTAAATATTCTCAGACAAGAAGCAGCAAAGGTAGGGCTACACATTTCACTTGAGAAAACGCAATACATCACAAACATCGGTGAATTTGCTTGTATACTGCATCTGGAGCAAGGAACGATCAAGAAAACCAACAGGTTTAAGTACCTGGGAGAATTGCTGGATCCCAATCTCTCCGAAGGTGTAGCATTATCAACTCGAGTTAATAAGCTATACATGGCATACCAACTGACCAAGAACACCTACAATAAAAAGTGTCTCTCCCGAAATACTAAAATGAAGCACTACCAGTCATTCGCCATGAAGCCTTATATGCTTGAGAATGTCTAATATTCAACAGGAAGGGACTCGACGACAAGCTCGAAATCCATGAGAGAGAAATATTGAGGAAGATATTAAGTCCAGTCAAGGAAGAGAATGAATACAAAAGGCGATCGAACGAAGAACTCTATAAATACTGTGAAAAAATCACGGACGTGGCCAGGCAGACGCCAAGCATTTTATGGACACGTCTGCAGGATGAATCATGCCAGATTGACCAACCAGCTTCTCGTTTACTGGCAAAAGATGAAGACCAAGTCACCGTGGTTGATGGAAGTAAACAAAGATCCGTAGGAACTGGGAGGAACAGAAAGAGACGTAAATGACCTGACATCTTTTAGGTGGGCGCTAAGAGATTCCAGGACAAACCACCAAGAAGGAAGACACCCTCTGGACAAAGGAGAGGAAAGAACAACACAGCCAGACGATGTGCAGTTACTGGACAAACATCAAAACCCACCCCAATATCGTGGTCGTTAATCGGTCCATACGAAACATAAAGAAGAGGAAATAATAATAATAATAATAATAATAATAATAATAATAATAATAATAATAATAATAATAATAATACCCAGTTCAAAAAATTAGGGGAGCATGCCATGTAACGTCTGGTATGTGAACGTTAATTTGGTAGATGGGGTTCCAACGGTCGTACAGCATACCTTGAGACCTTAGCTACTCAGGGTATGTCAAATCGAAGTTATACTCCATCTGTAGGCGTAGCCACGGATTAAACTGTCAGGTGACCCCTCAAAACAAAGTAAATAGCGGTGCGTACGTGTGTCGTTGTGAGGTACACAGACTACTGCGGTCATTTGAGCACGTTGTACGTAAATCAGCACATCCCATGAGACATCTTAACGAGATTCAAGTCACAAGAGCCGTCACTTTGATCCACGAAGGATGGACTTTTCGTCGTGTTGCTGTGGATCTCAATGTGTCTCCGTCAGTTATTCAACGCTTGTGGAATCGCTACATTGAGACAGTCCATTTCACAAGGAGGGTTGGACAAGGTCGTGGACGCATGACAACCCCACAGGATGACAGATATCTGACCATCTGTGCGTTGGGACGTCGTTCAGCAACTGCCAGAGAACTGTAACAAGACCTCAGGAGGGTCAATGGAGTCAGGGTGTCTGACCAGACAGTAAGGAACAGGTTAAGAGAAGTGTCCTTACGACATAGACGTCCTGTTCGAGTGCCCCTTCAACGCAGCAACATCGCGCAGCTCGCCTTCTGTTTGCCCGTACCCACGTCAACTGGAAACTTCGCCAATGGAGAGCTGTGTTGTTCACAGACGAGCCCAGATTTCCCCTGACACAGCGTGGTGGACGTCAACGTGTATGGAGACGTCTTGGTGAGCAGTACATGCCAAATGTTGTCCAGGAAGGCGACCGATTCCGACAAGGTTCTGTGATGTTGTGGGGTGGCATCAGTATTGATGGCCGTACGGATCTTGTCGTCGTCCATAGTAATCTTACCGCTGCGGGATACATGGAGCAGATACTGCAACAGCTTATGTTGTTTGCTGTATACGGTGTTGGCCCTGAATTCGTACTCATGCACGACAATGCCAGGGCTCATGTAGTGCGCATCACCAGAGCTGTCTTTCAAGAACTGGACATTCAAGAGGTGGAATGGCCAGCATTGAGTCTCGACCTTAATCCCATCGAGCATGTGTGAGATGGGCATGACAGAAGTTCCACCACAGACTCTACAAGA
Organism: Anabrus simplex; assembly: GCF_040414725.1. Lineage (NCBI taxonomy): Eukaryota > Metazoa > Arthropoda > Insecta > Orthoptera > Tettigoniidae > Anabrus > Anabrus simplex. The sequence goes on from NC_090266.1 coordinate 51,107,854, forward strand.
CCTCGAACAGGCTCTCATTGAAGAATGGGATCTGATACCGCAACGTGACCTCCGTCGACTTATATGGAGCATGCCACGTAGGTGCCAAGTTGTGATAAATGATCGTGGAAGACATACACCATACTGCAGCTCTCCAACTGTGATAAAAATCAACCCTGGAGATCTGTTATCCCGTTGTTTCGCCTCTATTTGGACATTTCCGTTTGTGTTCTGAAAATGAACGCGAATCTATCGATGATCTTTTATATACTTCAACGGTAAAGAATACATATTTAGTTGGTAATACACCTGGGTGTGAGGTATTGTTTTGTGGAGCATGGCATACGTTCCAAAACATGTTCCCTTAATATTTTTGAACTGTGTAATAATAATAGTAATAATAATAATAATAATAATAATAATAATAATAATAATAATAATAATAATAATAATAATAATAATAATAAGTCAGGATTTCAAAAATGACAATGCATTAGAGGAAAAGATATATAGAAAATTGATAAGCCCACAACCAATGCTGGAACGTTTAGCAAAATAAATTCACAATCAATCAATCAATAAATCAGTGCAGAACTGAGACCATAGTAATTAAACCTGAAGTTCTTTTCCGGCAGAAACCTCTCACCAACAAAGGAGTAAAACGGTTAAAGAAACTAGAGGTCTATGAGAAAAGTGTCCTCAGCAAGATCCTGAGTCCAGAGATTAAGAAAGATACTGCAGACCCAGCGACAAAATATGCCATAAACGAGAACCATTCCTTGACAGCTTTATCTAAGGGCGCTTCAGGTTTTATAGACAACTAATTGGGAGGAAAGATTGAAAACTAACAAACACAATCCACAAACCCGAGTTACATACGGGGAACAACATCGTTTTGGTTGAAAGAGATCAAACAAGATATTGAATCTTTCAACATCCCTTGAATGATAATACGTAGCAATCCGAAATAAGATACAAGGAAGCCCACAGATTGAATTTAAGAAAGGTTTGAGATGATTGAGATCAGAAGAAGCCAAAATTGATAATGGCTTCAAAAAATTAACCAAATCTGTGTTAATGTTTTCTTCATATTGCACCACGTCTTTAACCATTTCCTTTTCTGCTTACCCGGCGAGTCTGCAGTTTCGCTGACATCCCAGTTCAGAGCTGTTTAAATGTAGCGTTTCATTTCCCATCTTTATACTATCATTACATTAATTGCATTTTGAGATTTTAAGCAGACTAATCACCCTCGCATGGAATTTACAACACAATATATGCGGGATACAATATTAATTGCTTTGCGTTATGTAGTAATTGTATTCCTGTATAATTTTCCGTCATATTCAGTTAAATGGCAGATCGTGGACCTCGTGGTATGTTATCTCTATACATACGATGTGGAAATTAAATAAAGTCAGCCCCGAGGTCTACAGGTAGCGTGCCTGCCTCCCAACCGGAGGCCTTGGGTTTAATTTTCGGTCAGGTAAGGGATTTTTAAGTGATTTGGGGACTGGCTCGAGGTCCACTCAGCCTACGTAATTATAATTGAGGGGCCATTTGACGGCGAATACCGGCCCCGATATAGGAAGCCTAGAATAACAGACGAGAGGTTTCGTTGCGCTGAACACGCATCATCTCGTAAACTGCAGGTCTTCAAGATAAGCAGTGATGGCTTGGTAGGTCAATGAGGACTGTGGCGCCATGGTATTTTTGTGTGTTAAATACGCAAGGTAGCAAACAAGCAAATTGAAGTTTTCTGACTGTTAATCTGGCGATTATCAGTTATGGAGCATACAGTTAAATATAGAATCCAGACCACGGAGAAATGACTTTTCGTGCCTTAAATGTAATGGATATTTGCCGGGATTTGAACTGCTACCGCACTGGTCGTGATCTGACACACTAGCACAACTTTGCAAGTTACATAGTACATCTATATCTATTGTAGTTCATCATTGGCAAAACTTGTGAACGTTGGCCTCCATCACTGAGTTCCAGGTTCGACTCTATGTGAATGAGTGTGTAATCGATGTTGTAGAAAACTGAAGTGGGGAAGTTTAATTTTTCTGTGTTCATTTCCCCTGTCACCTTCAGCATTCCTTTGTAACACCACTTTTCAAAAATCTTTCTGTGCTAGTTATCGTCCATGGTTCACTTGCATACAGTGCCACGAAAGTGCTCAACATGGTTTTTTTCTAATTCCTGAAGCTGAGATCGGTAGATCGAATCACGAATGAAGAGATACTGATTCGAAATGGTGCGAGGAGAATAAGTTGACCAGATGAAGAATTAGAATGATCGGACACATCTTAAGACTAACTAAATCATAGCGTACTCTTTGTGTTCCAAACACTCTTACTTGCTGAGTGCTTTACGGTAGTAGTAATACAAATTTAGAGTAAATAGGTACTGTTGGTGTTAGCGAAACATATTATCATACCTATTGAATTGCTTGTTATACACTTGTTGTTGTTGTTTTTGTTGTAGTTGTTGTTGGGTAATTATGTTTTAACTTTACTGTATTATCACTTGTAATATTAAGCTAGTAGTAAGTTCAACCTATAGTATTATAAGTCGTAGTGTTAAGGACTGGAAATACTTAAGTTGTATGTGAAATTGCGTATGATGATGCTGGATTTAGAATGTTAAAATATTAGTATTTCTTGTAATATTTTCTTTCCATGGAAATGCTTGTTATACTCTTGTTGTTGTTTTTGTATGTTTTAACTTTATTATCACACTAGGTACTGCATGTGACCGTTGCCACCGGGACATTTCCCAGTTGCGATGTGTTTGTTAATAATAATAATAATAATAATAATAATAATAATAATAATAATAATAATAATAATAATAATAATTCCTGTATCAGTGTTCGAGTGTATATGATCCTTTATGCTCTAACATGCTTACCCGTATTGTTTGTTGATATCGTTAATGGTTTAGGCAGCGTAAGCCGAGAAATTCTTCGCATGACGTCATTTTATTACATTTGTTTCGTAGAAACCGTTACTGCTCGCGTTCCTTTATTCACAGCTCAATAGTTAATTACAGGGAAACCTTCCCGGGAGATTCTGCATAAAAATTACGAAAGACCATTGTATGGGACGAGGTATTCGACGTTTGAGCTCACACTTTCGTACAATAGTTCGTTCCGTTTCTGTCGTGTTGTCTCAGTATTCATGAGTCTCAAAACTCACGAGTATCAACATTCACGAATTCCATGGATAGGATTAGTTTCTTTACCTGGGCCAGTCTAAAGACTCACAAGGCAGGCCAGATCTTCTTTCAATTTGTAAATGTCCACTCTACCCTCATAATGACTGTAGATAAATATTTGAAAATGTAATCGGAATTGTGCGAAAAGGTGTACTTTTAGCGCCAGCTGAAACTGCGTGCCCTCTTGTAATTGGCACCTCTCTAATCAAGACGTGGACCCAAGGTTCTTAAACACTACTAAAGGTTGGGCCCAACGCTAGACGAGCTGCTATTGGTTAACGAAATGACGTCACTGTAGGAGCAAAGCAGCCGAGCCCAGAACGCGCAAATCAGTAGGAATTTCATAATACCAGCAAACATTACAGTCTCTCAGAACTAACTGCAGACCAGAAATAAAGATTACTGCTTTTATAAGATTGAAAAAGAGTACAGCATAGTAAGTTTTCATTATTTCTACTACGAATAAGGCATAAATGTAACGTGACGGTGCACTGACCAACGCTTGACATTTATTAACATTTCCAAGTTCCTCTATTTAGTTTGAGGAAGGTTACGCGCACTCAGATCTGTTAACATAACTATTTAGAGATATGAATTGTTTGTAATATTAAATCTTGACAGCAGAACGTCCGTAATGGAACTACCATATGTTACGATATACTGACTTACTTCCGCAGGTATCGAGTTTAAAGCTTAACACATATTGTAACAGCAGCAGAAGTAAGGTCATATTCGGAACCATGCATAGATATTCCTACTTTTTAAAATTAAAGAATAAGAAAGAACATTAAAACTCTTAATTAGAACACAGTCCTACCCGTGAGATCAGATGTCATGAAGTGGTTGCTTTTGAAGATGAAATCCACTGTCGTGCCTTTCGCCGATGAGCTGCTATGGATTTTTCAGTTTTTGCCCGAATGTTCATTTGTCGTATGCGTATAAATGTTCGCGTTCTAACATACATTTTTTACTATTTCTTGTGATACAGCGGGGAATTTACTGCTAATTATTTGACACACTTTGCGTATAATATTAGGTATGCGTCACAGTTCAGCGCTGGCCCCGTGGTGTAGGGGTAGCGTGCCTGCCTCTCGCCCGGAGGCCCCGGGTTCGACTCCCGGTCAGGTCAGGGATTTTTCTCTCGATCTGAGGACTGGTTCGAGGTCCACTCAGCCTACGTGATTAGAATTGAGGAGTTATCTGACGGTAAGATGGCGGCCCCGGTCTCGAAAGCCCAAAATAACGGCTGAGAGGATGCGTCGTGCTGACCACGCGACCCCTCGTAATCTGCAGGCCTTCGGGCTGAGCAGCGGTCGCTGGGCAGGCCAAGGCCCTTTCAAGGGCGTTAAGTACAGTGGGATTTTTTTTTGTCACAGTTCAGCACCTCTGTGAGTGTCCGTGAAAATGAACTCACGAGTAGACCTCCCCGAGATAACCTCTATTCATCCCACAGGGACTGTACCATTAGAAATGGAAAGCATTACTCCAGTGGGACTTCCCATTAACATGCTATATTTTCTTCCACGGAATGCGATGTAGCCGGCGAGATATCGAAATCCCTCTGCTGAACAATCAGGTGTCGCTGTAGATTGCGGCACGGTTTTCTATCGCAATGATACTATGAACACAGAAATTTCACTCCAGCTACTATTACACTGTTCACGCAACTAACGGAAAGAAAATGAGTGCACCTCACTGCACGAAACACAGCAACTTAACAGAGATCTCACAGAAACGAACTACGACACACACACACACACAATACGCAAAATACAGTAGGCCACTATATAAACCAAGAACAATATACGGAAAGAAATTACGCATAGGTATTACGTGGAAATCCTTTCTTTATATGACAGACAGCTATAAAGAACGATATAAGATACACGTGCGGTTGTATGCTACACAGTCACGGTGCTCCTGTGATGACGTCACGAGCAGGACGAGGGAAAACTAACATCTACTGCGCAACCAATCTGGGCCACCCGTGAGGTGGACCTGTCTTGCGGCCCCGTACAGGAGGTTGAGAAACCCACGGACATCAGGTACACTGTTTCACTTAAAACGCTACTGTCACTTGTAATAAAACTTTACCGGCACACCCGGATGACAGTCTTTCATGACAAACCCGTACTGTTTCTTCCGACTTGTTCTTTCGCTTCTTATAAAACATATAACCGTTGTACATTAAAGTTTGCGGAGTAATGCACTGCTCGATTACACCAAGCAGAAGACTGAGTAAAGATTGGTGTTATACTTTTAAGTACCGTAGTTATAATACTCAATATATTATGCTTATGCGGGTGTATATTGTATGATTTGGCATAATAGCCCGACTTCATAGCCTGAGCCCCGCCGTGTACAGCAAGTAATAAATAAATAAATAAACAAAAATTTGGTTTGGGGTAGGCTGATAATTCCCGTTGACAATACATGGGATATCCCGTTCTTATACACGGGTTGAAGGGCAGCGTGAGTCATTGCGCACCTCGTCCCTCTTGCGGTCATCGCAGGCACTTGCTGTCCGGAGTCGTGAATTTTGACTCATTATAATGTTAATTTAGCTACTAGTTGTCTGGCTCCATGGATAAATGGTTAGCGTGCTGGCCTTTGGCCACAGGGGTCCTGGGTTCGATTCCCGGCAGGGTCGGGAATTTTAACCATCATTGGTTAATTTCCCTGGCACGGGGCTGGGTGTATGTGTTGTCTTCATCATCATTTCATCCTCATCACGACGCGCAGGTCGCCTACGGGAGTCAAATCAAAAGACCTGCACCTGGCGAGCCGAACCCGTCCTGGGATCTCCCGGCACTAAAAGCCATACTCCATTTCATTTAGCTACTAGTTTGTAGTTGTGATTTTTGATACTAGTTTCTACTAACTTTAGCCCGTGAGTTTTGAGACTCATTATAACGTTAATTTAGGCACTAGTTTATATCTGTGAGTTTTTATACTATTTACTACTAATTTTAGTCCGTGAGTTTTAAGACTCGTGAGTTTTGAGACCCATTATGATGTTAATTTAGCTGCTAATTTGTAGTAGTGAGTTTTGATACTATTTACTACTAATTTTAGCCCGTGAGTTTTGAGACTCGTGAGTTTTTTGAGACTCATTATGATGTTAAATTTGCTACTAGTTTGTAGTTGTGAGTTTTGATACTATTTTCTACTAATTTTAGTCCGTGAGTTTTAAGACTCGTGAGTTTTGAGACCCATTATGATGTTAATTTAGCTGCTAATTTTTAGTAGTGAGTTTTGATACTATTTTCTACTAATTTTAGCCCGTGAGTTTTGAGACTCGTGAGTTTTTTGAGACTCATTATGATGTTAAATTTGCTACTAGTTTGTAGTTGTGATTTTTGATACTAGTTTCTACTAACTTTAGCCCGTGAGTTTTGAGACTCATTATAACGTTAATTTAGGCACTAGTTTATATCTGTGAGTTTTTATACTGTTTACTACTAATTTTAGTCCGTGAGTTTTAAGATTCGTGAGTTTTGAGACCCATTATGATGTTAATTTAGCTGCTAATTTGTAGTAGTGAGTTTTGATACTATTTACTACTAATTTTAGCCCGTGAGTTTTGAGACTCGTGAGTTTTTTGAGACTCATTATGATGTTAAATTTGCTACTAGTTTGTAGTTGTGATTTTTGATACTAGTTTCTACTAACTTTAGCCCGTGAGTTTTGAGACTCATTATAACGTTAATTTAGGCACTAGTTTATATCTGTGAGTTTTTATACTGTTTACTACTAATTTTAGTCCGTGAGTTTTAAGATTCGTGAGTTTTGAGACCCATTATGATGTTAATTTAGCTGCTAATTTGTAGTAGTGAGTTTTGATACTATTTACTACTAATTTTAGCCCGTGAGTTTTGAGACTCGTGAGTTTTTTGAGACTCATTATGATGTTAAATTTGCTACTAGTTTGTAGTTGTGAGTTTTGATACTAATTTCTACTAATTTTAGTCCGTGAGTTTTTTGAGACTCGTGAGTTTTTGAGACTCATTGTGATGTTAAATTTGCTACTAGTTTGTAGTTGTGAGTTTTGATACTAAAGAATGGTGTGTTATAAGCGTGGTGATGACTTACTGCAGGGATTCCACTGGAACGAGGTAAACTTATACGAAAAGTTAATATTCAACTTTCGGCTATCCTGAGAGTATGAAATGTCTTGTGGACATAACTACAACTTCATGCATACGTTGGAAAGTACACTGTGATATATCGAAATGTGAAATGTGAGACTCTCGCGAGCACCATCTAGTTTCGGAACCTTTCAGAAACTACAGGATGTAACAATAAGGTATTGTCAGACTTTCAGGGCATATTCCTCACACGTAGAAGAAGTAAATATGTTATATGGACATGGGTCCAAAAACGCTTTATTTCCATGTTCGAACTGATTTTCTACAAATTTACATAGTATATTAATGACGGTAAATACATTGAAACAGAACGTAGGCCTACCAGCATAGCACATGAAATGTTCAAAATGCCCCCTGTCAGTATTAATGTTGTTTGAGTTATCAGTCCATTTATACTGGTTTTATACAGCTCTCCATGCACCCTATCCTCTGCTAAACTTTTCATTTCTATAGAACTACTACATCCTATATCTGCTGTTATCTGCTTTTCATATTCGTACCTTGGCCTACCCCTACCGTTCTTACCACCTACACCTCCGTCAAAAACCAACTGTACAAGACCTGGGTGTCTTAAGATATGCCCTATCATTCTATATCTTCTTCTGGTCATATTTAGCCAAATCGACCTCCTCTCACCAGTTCGATTCAGTACCTCTTCATTCGTGATTCGATCAATCCATCTCACCTTCAGCATTCTTCTGTAACACCATATTTCAGAACCTTGTATTCTCTTTCTTTCTGAGCTAGTTATAGTCCATGTTTCACTTCCATACGAATATTTTCAAAAATATCTTTCTAATTCCTGTATCAATGTTCGAGATGAACAAATTTCTTTTCTTAAGAAAGGCCTTCCTTGCTTGTTCTAGTCTACATTTTATGTCCTCCTTACTTCTACCATCATTAGTTATTTTGCTACCCAAGTCATCTACTTCCTTTAAGACTTCATTTCCTAATCTAATATTTCCTCCATCACCTGGCACTGTTCGACCGCACCCCATTACTTATGTTTAGGACTTATTTATTTTCATCTTGTATTCCTTCCCCAAGACTCTGTCCATGCCATTCAGCAAATTCTCCACATCTTTTGCAGAGTCAGATAAAATAACAATATAATCGGCAAATCTCAGGGTTTCTAATACATGCATACATGCAGGGATACATCAGCGCGTCCAGGATTCAGTGCGACGTACTGCTTACTGCTGTACTTGGTGGTCCCCAACAATGATATGCCAGGGCCGCTTCTTCCAAAATCTGGTCCCAGTTCGGTACATGGGAGGAAAGTTCCTTATGGGGATCACTGTAAGTACCTGGGTATTAATATAAGGAAAAATCTTCATTGGGGTAATTACATAAATGGGATTGTAAATAAAGGGTACAGATCTCTGCACATGGTTATGAGAGTGTTCAGGGGTTGTTTAATTTCGTGTGGCTATTTCTAGCCGAGTTCAGCCCTTGTAAGGCAGACCCTCCGATGAGGGTGGGCGGCATCTGCCATGTGTAGGTAATTGCGTGTCATTATGGTGGAGGATAGTGTTATGTGTGGTGTGTGAATAACAGGGATGTTGGGGACAGCACAAACACCCAGCCCCCGGGCCATTGGAATTAACCAATGAAGGTTAAAATCCCCTACCCGGCCGGGATTCGAACTCGGGACCCTCTGAACCGAAGGCTAGTACGCTGACCATTCAGCCAACGAGTCGGACTGCAGGGGTTGTAGTAAGCATAAAAAGGAGAGGGCTCACAAGTCTCTGGTAAGACCCGAATTAGAGTATTGATCCAGTGTATGGGACCATCAACAGGATTACTTGATTCAGGAACTGAAAAAATCCAAAGAAAAGCAGCTCGATTTGTTCTGGGTGATTTCTGACGAAAGAGTATCGTTACAAAAATGTTGCAAAGTTTGAGCTGGGAAGACTTGGGAGAATGAAGACGAGTTGCTCGACTAAGTGGTATGTTCCTAGCTGTCGGTGGAGAGATGGCGTGGAATGATATTAGTAGACGAATAAGTTTGAGTGGTGTCTTTAAAGGTAAGAAAGATAAAGTTGGAATTCAAGAGGACAAATTGGGGCAAATATTCGTTTATAGGAAGGGGAGTGAGGGATTGGAATAACTTAGAATACCAAGGGAGATGTTCAATAAATTTCCAATTTTTTGATATCATATAAAGCTAGGAAAATAACAGATGGGGAATCTGCCACCTGGGCGTCTGCCCTAACTGCAGACCAGTAGTGATGATTGATTGATACTATTTTCTAATAATTTTAGTTCGTGAGTTTTGAGACTCGTGAGCTTTGAGACTCATTATGATGTTAATTTAGCTACTAGTTTGTAGTTGAGTTTTGATACTATTTTCTACTAATTTTAGCCCGTGAGTTTTGAGACTCATTATGATGTTAATTTAGTTACTAGTTTGTAGTTGTGAGTCTTGACACGTAACCGTTTCTGTTTTAGGGGGTAGTCATAGACGGCTGGAGCGGGTCCGACTCGTTGGCTGAATGGTCAGCGCACTAGCCTTCGCTTCAGAGGGTCCCGGGTTCGATTCCAAGCCGAATCGGGGATTTTAAACGCTTCTGATTAATTCTTCTGGCTCGGGGATTAGGTGTATTTGTCCGTCCCTTCACTCTCCTCATCATATTCAGACAGCATACCGCACTACCAACCACCACAGAAACACGCAATAGTGATTACATCCCTCCATATAGGGTTGGCGTCAGGAAGGTCATCCTGTCGTTAAACAGAGTCAAATCCACATGTGCGACGTAGTTCGCACTCGCGACCCCACAGGTGTTGGAAAAAGCGGTAGCAAAAGAAGAAGATAGACGACTGGAGCGGATGTGTTGTTCCCGTCGGAAATCCCTCCTCGAAGCCGCTGGGATTCAAACCCCAGACATGCGGATTGTGAGCCAGCATATTCCTCTTATCCCCATTCAAAGAATTATATGCAGTTAAACCTAGCATGAACAGTTTCCGACCATGGCTACTTCATTACCACGTGAAAAGTTATTGATGGTTTACAAATTAGTAGTAAAGTGCCTTTGTTATAGCTCATTTAATCCGTGTGTTTATATAAGTGGTGGTCTGTTCAACAAATACTAATCGGTTCATGAATTTAAATACTCTGCCATCGTGTTATCATAATTGTCATATATACATAGAGACTCGTCACTGGATATGATAATATGTTTCGCTAACACCAACAGTATTTACTGTAAATTTGTATTACTACTACCGTAACGCACTCAACAATTTGTGAAATAAGTGAGACTATTTGGAACACAAAGAGTACGCTATAATTTAGTGCGAGTCAGTGAGTCATGTATAATATAATGAGTTGATGTTATTGAGGAATCGAGAACGTCGCGTCTGACAAAGACAAGAGGTGGTACACGATCGACTCGAATTGTGCACTTTAGGATGAGAAAATACCAGTGGTTTTGAATGGAGGGGTTTCTCGAATATCGTGAGTTCCGATTCTTTCAAATGTTATTGAGCAGTGAGAACCTGATTTAAAGTTTATGCTAAATTAGGGAAGTAATCACCGTAGAATTAATTTTTATTCAGTATAAGCGAATTGGATTGTAGCTTCGGTGAATCGGGTGGCAGCAACCTAGCCTCTTACCGCTGGGTTCCGTGGTTCAAATCCCGGTCATTCCATGTGAGATTTGAGCTGGACAAAGCGGTGGCAGGTCGGGTTTTTCTGCGGGTACTCCAGTTTTCCCCGACAACTTGCATTCCAGCAACACAGTCGAATATAATTTCTTTGCATTTCATCTGTCAGTCGTTAATCATTGCCCCGGAGGAGTGCGACAGGCTCCGGCGGCCGGCACAATTCCTATCGTCGCCGCTAAATGGCGGCTTCATTCAATCCATTCCCGACCCGGTTGAATGACCGGAAACAGGCTGTGGATCTTATATACAAGCGAGTTAGATTACATTAATGACTTGGTGTTAATGACAGATTCTATTGAACGTTATGTAATTTGTTGGAAAACTCACAAAACTTATGCCGCGTGCTATGGAATGATGTTAATAATAATAATAATAATAATAATAATAATAATAATAATAATAATAATAATAATAATAATAATAATCGTGTGGCATTAGCTATTGTGTGTAGACATTTTGATTTAACGCCATTTATGCTGCCTGAGCGTCAATTTCGACGTTTAGTTTTAATCTACCGGATCTCCTGAATTTTATCGGGAAAACAGTAAATGTGACACTATAGTGATCGTTTACACTCATACATCGTACGACTCGAAGTGTCGACGACAACTTACTCATAGAGGTATTTTTTCCACATAAGGAGGTCCAGTCCTGACTCTTAGTCTCATCCGTTGGAACGTCAAGGTTACGCCACGAAGTATGGCACATTTCATACGTAAAACGTCTTATGATGATGCCGGGATGAGTGGCTCAGACTGTTAAGGCGATGACTTTCTGAGCCCAAGATGGCAGGTTCGATTCTGGCTCAGTCCGGTGATATATGAAGGTGCTCAGAATTCGTCAGCCTCCTGTCGGTAGATTTACTGGCAGGACAAAATTCTGGCACCCTGGCGTCTCCGAAAATCGTAAAATTAATTAGCAAGACGTAAAACCAATAACATTATTATTTTATTAATACTTCTTTTTGATGCTTTATTTTTTCGTCATACAAATGTATGGGTATTCCACAACTTACTTAGAGCGCCCTAAAATACATGCTCAGCGTTGCTATAAGGATTTCATGGAGGTACTCACGTCCTTGGGTTCTTGCCTCTACGGCGAAGTAGTGAGAAACTTTCGTGTACATGAAGAAGTCCACGGTTTTGTCTATGATAGGCAGTACAAGACGAATTGACAATTGCCTTTAAAGATAACGATAAGAAAGGTTTCATTATCGATCCGACCATCCGATTCGAGCACCATGTCGGCCAGCCTACTGAAGTTCACCTTGAGACGCTGAACATTTACGCGCCCACCATACCGTTCTACAAATCAAATACCAGCTGAATAAAGTGGAGATTATCGGCCTAATTTTTTGTGCGCTTGGCACAATCCCTGCCATATTCTTGGAATTCTGGAAGAAGTTCCAGCTGCCTATGAACAACATACCATACGTGGATCTGCACACATCCTGAAATCTTATTTGTTCAGACCTCCGTAATTAAAAAACCATATTACCGCTATATTTATATAAGAGACGAATGTCTGTATCCTGATACGCTATACCTTGTCCATTTTGGAAACCCGTAAGTGCGGAAAGTCGTTGATTCTTACAATAAATATATATACATTCACGAATATGACGTCTCTATCCTAACCGCAGCAAAGCAACAGGCAGAAAGAAGTCTCTTCACCGAATGAGTCGGCTGTGTGGTCCGATTCAAGTAGCTGTCAGCTTTCATTATAATAGGGAGATGACGGCAGCCCTCAAGATGATTTTCTATGGCTTTCCTTTTTCACACCAGGCAAATCTTGGGTGAGCTGTACCTTAATTGAGGCCGAGGTCACTTCCTTCCAAGTCCTAGCCCTGTCCTATTCCATCCTCACCGTACCCAATTTATATTATCTCCCTATGAGATCAAATTTACATTCCTGCAATACTTGTATAGTATACATTTCATGGATACCCAATTGTATATACCGGATGGTTCACCGGTCCCTTATTTTTCTCGGAGGTAGGTAAACCAACTAACGTGTATATCATAGTCATCCGAAAAATATTAGTGCCTGCTTCTTTATGACCTTAGTACAACCATACCGTTTATGTAATGCTCGCGAATATGGTAGAAATCATTAACGGCTGTGTTATTTCTATTACTTAAACTATAAGGAATGTGGAAAACGATTACAAGTGCGAAAGACACTATCTTACGTTTGAACAGGAAGTGTCTATACGGACTAAAACGTGCTAGCCTTTCACCGAGGCTCGCGGTAGCTGAAGTGGCTAAGCCACGCGTCGCTGCTGTTGCATCAGCCAAGCTGTGTGGTAGTAATTCGAATCTCATTGGTACATTTTTTTAATTTTTTCGATTAACGCCGTTTACAGTGACTGCAATATGGCCGCCTATTATCCTGTTCCGAAGAGTGAATTTTCATTTGGCCCTGGGAAGGACTGGTTTTATCCGATGTTACGTAATCAGGTTGGACTACGACGTGATGGTCTGTAGAGTAGGGTACCCTGTATATTCAGACTAACAAGTGTTCAAAATGTTGACCACTTTACAGTGTTCATTCAACGTTTCGCCATTATGGAGCACGTGGTATACATTTTAATTCGACCGCACGTTCTCCATAAATTAGCAACAATTCAACGTACTCTTCATAGGAATACATCGTGAGGAAATGAATAAGTGCTGTGATGTGACCTGGAAAACCACGGAAAACCACTTCCAGGATGGCTGAGGTGGGAATCGAAACCCCTCTACTCAGTTGACCTCCCGAGGCTGAGTGGATCCCGTTCCAACCCTCGTACCACTTTTCAAATTTCGTGGCAGAGCCGGGAATCGAACCCGGGCCCCCGGGAGTGGCAGCTGATCACACTAACTACTACACCTTCTCATATTTATGTACCTATTGACATTGCACCGAGTATTCTGTCTGATACAATTTCTTTGTTGCTGTTGGCTGATATCTTGGGTGTTGTTGAAAGTTTACGGTCTTCTGTTACGGCCTAGATACGCTCTGAGGAGAAGAATACGTGTATTTTGTAAGGTGAGCAGTTAACTATGCCGGCCCCGCGGTGTAGGCGTAGCGTGCTTGCCTCTTACCCGGATTCGATTCCCGGCCAGTTCAGGAATCTATACCTGGATCTGAGGGCTGCTTCGATGTACACTCACCCTACGTGATAACAATTGAGGAGCTATCTGACGGTGAGATAGCGGCCGTGGTATAGAAGGCTAAGAGGATACGTCGTTTTGACCACATGTCACCTCGTAATCTACTGAGCAGCGGTCGCTTCGTAGGCCAAGGCCCTTTGGGGCTGTTGCGCCATGGGGGTTGTTTTGTTTGTTTGAGCAGTTCATTGGGTGTATGTGTCGTCTTCATCATCATTTCATCCTCAACACGACGCGCAGGTCGCCTACGGGAGTAAAATAAAAAAGACGTGCACCTCGCGAGCCGAAGTCCTCGGACACATCCCGGCACTAAAAGCCATACGCCATTTTTTACTGTATCTAAATCTGTTACACTCGATGTGTATCGAGAAGGTACAGTACTATAGACATTATAGGGATCAGATGGTTCTTAATCCATCTGGATTAACCATCTGGACATACAGTAGTATTGTGAATAATTTTATGAACTTGAGAGAGTGTGTATATGTGTGTATTTTTGTACATATTTTGTAAATAGCTGATATTCCTCCTTTCATCATGCGATAAATAAATAGGGATCAGAGTACTGAGTGTCGATTGTAGGACCTTTGAGACTTGTGTGTGGTTACGCAAATCCAGCGAAGTATGTTCCAACACGGTGACTATATTTAGACAGATACCCGTGTATCACTCCTTACTTCATGTATATTCTCGTGTTCCAAACAATGTACTATTACAGCAACCAACGGAAGTCTCAGTGCCATCTGGTGAATCCTTATAATTCAGTAATAACATATATTGTTGAACACAGAATGACATGTTTCATACAGTCTGGTGAACATCAGGTTGTATGCTGTAGGTTGTTCGAATACTTAACTTATTCTGCAGTTATAATAATAATAAAATAGCTACTATGACGATAAATCCGAAAATCTCCTTATAGTAAAGTAGGGGTGAAAGGGGCTTTTATCTGAATTACTATTTAATCCAGTACTGACGAGTGCGCGGGATCGTGCCGGTTCATCTAGTGATTTTCCTCTTATCTTGACCACATCAGCTCGTTGATTACCCAGTCTCTTATTCGTTTGAAGTAAATTGCGACTAACAGACACTAACATATGAACAAAGGACAGGTGTAATTGAGAAGTGAAACGGGAGGAATAAATAAAAAGTGAAGCTGAGTGGTTGTAGACACAAATAGCGAAGTTGACCGTAGCAGTGGTGGGTCGTATAAGCATATTAGTTAGATACATTTTATTTATGTAAGATTAAATAATTATGATTTATTACATTATTTGTATTTTAATTCCTTCGACAGCAACCCGTTTTTACTTCCAATTGCAAAATAACTACATTTGATTAAAAATAGGTTTACTTGCATTTACAGACATATAAAGAAAATAAGGAATAAAGAAAAAGTGAAACTGAATGGTTGTAGAGTGCGTCTACACCAGGCATTAGGAACGATACTCCGAAGACGTGAAAATAAGTATTCAATTTAATTGTATACCTTATATCAAAGCAACTTCATCTCATTGAAGAGCAAACACCAAAAAATAAGCAATTTGGACTACATGGAAGGGTTTGAACTGCTTTCAGCTGATTTTCCAAAAAACAATTTGACGTATAATTAAACGAAGATATATGATTAATTCTGAATATTCGTTAAGGCTTCCAGTCTTTTAGCTATCTTGACCTCGGTAGATTCTGCAACTTGTGTCCGCCGACCGAATGAGTATAAGTAAAGTGAGCTGGTGTCCTTATCCCGAGGTGGTGCACCCCCAATGAAGGTGAACTGCACGTGCCATTTTAGCCACATACCAGCCCTCCTACCATTCTTAAATTTCTAGCAGTACCGGAAATCGAACCCGGGCCTCCGAGGACGGCAGCTAATAACACTAACCGTAACCCTACGGTGGATCGAGTGAGTTGACCGTGCGGTTAGGGGCGCACAGCTGTGAGCTTGCCCTGAAGATCGTTTTCCGTAGTCTCCCATTTTCTCACCAGGCAACGGTCACTTCCTTCTCTTTTGTATCCCATCGTCGTCATAAGTCCTGTCTGTGTCGGCGCGATGTAAAGCAGCTTGTAAGAGAAATAAATGTGTCCACCAGAGGCGAACAAAGGGTAAGGGTAGGCTGTCATTACCACAAGAGAATTGCTAGATCCAGATAAATAGTTGGCACCACGGCGGGTAGTGGGCGTTATAACAATCCATTTCCAACATTAACCACTTTTTCTTATTGTACCGGGCGGTACACCTCCACGCCGCTAATTCAAACATTGCGCCAGTTGACACTCCTCTACTGGAGGAAGCCTGAACTTTAACAACCACATTAATTCTAAGATTTCTCAGAAGATGTGCCTACTGTAAATTTTGAAGTGTTCTGAACTATGTCAGTTTCGATTCATTTTTGTTTTCTCTGTAGCAAGAAGTGTGAACATTCTCTTCTAGATGGCACCACATAAGAACTACAATTGTGCACCCTAGTGTGAAGTGAAGGAACTTTTTTTTTTGAAGAAATTTTGTAGTCATAAGTTTGTTCTTTGTTAAATTTCTTTCTGTCATTGTTTGAGTTGGCAATGTTAATCCGTTCGTTCCGCCAGTTTTGAAATTAGCCAATCCCGAATTTCTTAAATTCATTTTCGACCAATCGGGGCTTTCTTCCCCAACCTGCTCTGTAACTGTGTTCGGTAACCAATAAAATTTTGTGGACGGGTTGTAATCATTCATGAAACGTCTCGAATCTTCCACGAGGATATATAAACTGCTGTTTTCTGGTCTCGGTGCCACTTCAGTAACATCTTTCCTAGTGTGATTATATAGCAGGGGGCGGGAAGCGCCCCTTTCTTCAGGCGGCAGTTCATCCGTCAGGTAATGGCCTGTTAATAACTTCTTTGTTTGCTAGCTCAGCAGTTTAACCCTCGGGGTAGGTTCAAAACTTTTATCATGTAACCTTCCTTTAAAATGTAAAAGATACTTGGTATAAGTTCTGTCTCTTTAACTACAAATTGGGATAGAGAGTGCCTTACCCTCTCGAGCTCCCACTCATATTGTTTTGAGGTGACTACATTTTTATAACAGTTTCCCATCTCTTCGTAATGTAATAAAGTTTTATTTCGTGTCACCTCCGTAGTATGGGATTAGCCCTTGCATAAGCGGCCTAGGGCCAAATTAGGTTTTAATAAAGTGTATTAGGAGTGCTGTGTACGCCTCCACTCAAGTTGGTATTTTGGGGCCATGTCATTGTCCTGTTTCTTTAACGAATAGGCCTCAGTAGGTTGGGTATTTTTACCCCTGTTGTTATGTGTCCGGAGGACAGCTTGAAGGTGGAGTTTGGTGTGGCCGTTGATGAAATTTGAGAGCGGGTTGCTCCTTCTTAAATTTGGGTTCGGTGTGCCTCGAGGAGGCTTTACTGGGTAATTGGGAGCTAGTGCTCCTTGGTATGATTGGGGTTTTCTGCCCCTTTGTTGAACCGTATACATAAGTAAAGTTGGGCTCTTTGCTCAAGGATTGTGTGTCTGGGGGCTCGAAGCCCGAAACCATTAACAAATTGTAATTGTACATTCTTAATTTGTTGATATACAACTGAGTTCCTGTTATACTTGTTATTTCTTGATCTCGAAAAGAAAATATAACCTTTGTTAAATTTTTTATTAATTTTAATTTCGTTGTCGAGACCTATTTAGCGTGATTAGCTGCCACCCCCGGAGGTCCGGGTTCGATTCCCGGCTCTGCCACGAAATTTGAAAAGTGGTACGAGGGCTGGAACGGGGTCCACTCAGCCTCGGGAGGTCAACTGAGTAGAGGTGGGTTCGATTCCCTCCTCAGCCATCCTGGAAGTGGTTTTCCGTGGTTTCCCACTTCTCCTCCAGGCAAATGCCGGGATGGTACCTAACTTAAGGCCACGGCCGCTTCCTTCCCTCTTCCTTGCCTATCCCTTCCAATCTTCCTATCCCTCCACAAGGCCCCTGTTCAGCATAGCAGGTGAGGCCGCCTGGGCGAGGTACTGGTCATACTCCCCAGTTGTATCCCCCGACCAAGAGTCTGAAGCTCCAGGACACTGCCCTTGAGGCGGTAGAGGTGGGATCCCTCGCTAAGTCCGAGGGAAAAACCGAACCTGGAGGGTAAACAGATGATGATGATGATGATGATGATGTTGAGACCTATTCCACCCAGCACCTTCTTTCACCTCTAACTACCACGGATAACTCCGTAACACTTATATCGGCAAGAGTTCATGCACTCGACTGGACGTCTATGAAATCGATGTCTATTGCTGTTGAATAAATACAAATCTTCATATCACTATTTCGAGAATTAAGATTGTAGTTCCATCATTTATGTTTGGAGAGCTGAAAGATTATTAAATGGATCCCATGTCAACGATGTTAATGCTGTTCATGATATAAAATAGGTTTTTAAATAAGAAAACATCTTCGAGGAATTTGGCATTCACACGAACGTATTTCAGAAGCACATCGTAATGAATTATATGTGACACGCCTCAGAAGGTACGAACTGAAGCACATAATACTTCCAGCATAATTAATAGCCGTGCAGAGACAAGCATTCAACGTTCGAATGCCAAGAGAAATATTTGCTATTGCTCTCCGAATGTTTCTCCTATAACACCATCCTATGTTGCTCTTTACATCCTACCAGGCTGCACTGCACGAACCGTCTTTGTCCTCGTTGCTGTCATTTAAATAGAAAGAACGTCGCTATAAGACCTATCTGTGTTCGTGCAACGTAAAGCAACTTGCAAAAAAAAAAAAAAAAAAAAAACAAACCACCTCTGATTATGATCACATGAAATAGGTTTTGTGGACACACCTCTGAATTTGACTATAAACAGTAAGAGCCCCTTCATTAAGCGCTAAAGTAAATTTACAAAAATCGTTGTAACTTTCCTTTGAATTGACTAAGTTAATTGGTGATGTTTTAATGATAATAATTAGCGAGTCTAAATATGCCTATAACATGTTCCAATTGACGCAGCATAGTTTCTTGGCAGCAGCCTCGCCACAATGGAACGCCACCCCAATTAGCGCCGATGTTGCCTCCATTGTGTTGGGATTAACTTTGAAAACAATAGTGTGCGCAAGAATATTTAATTTGTTAATTTCAGTAGTGAACATGTACAGGAAAGAACAAACGGAGGCCCTCCATTGTGATACAACAGTTGTGTAGCTCATAAAGCGGACTGATAGAATGATTCAATGAAGCTTTCGGTCAAGTATGACATCGTTGTCATGAACGGCCACTGGTGACTTTCGATTTCGTTTCTCCCAGAGCTCGAAGGTCAGTCCTCTCGCCATGCCAGTGACTGGAGGTTGACACTGCGTGAAAAATGGCTGCGAGTTGAACGGGATCTCCTACTTTCCGTAAAAGTTTTAAATCTCGATGGAGAATTTATCCCTTTGTATTGTTCCACCAAATAACGTGTGTATTATTATTATTATTATTATTATTATTATTATTATTATTAGACAATTAATACCTTTTTTACAATGCTTTACGTCTCACCGACACAGGTCTTATAGCGACGATGGGATAGGAAAGGGCTAGGAGCGGGAAGGAAGCGGATGTGACCTTAATTAATGTACTGTATAGCCCCAGCATTTGCCTGCTGTGTACATTGGAAAACACGGAAAACCATCTTCAGGGCTGCCGACTGTGGGGTTCGAACCCGCTACCTCCCGGATGGAAGCTCACAGCTCCGCGCCCCTAACCGCACGGCCAACTCGACCGGTCATTATTACTACTATTATTATAATTGTCCGACTCTTTGGCTGAATGGTCAGCGTTGAGTCCTTCAGTTTAGAGGGTCCCGGGTTCGATTCTCATCTGGGTCGGGGATTTTAATCGCCGGTGTGATTACCCCCACGTTGATCTGTGGTTATATTAACTTCAAGATACCCCGAAGAGGTACTTACACCTCATCAACACAGTAAGTAAAACTGAGAGTCACATTCCTCTCGATGAACCTTACAACCTGACTTTTCACGCGATTTGACATCGCACTGTTGTCTGCTATTCATCTCCCAACATTTTAATCTATATAGATCTGGCCAAAGCATTTGACTCAGTGGATCACGCAGTTTTTCTTCATAATCTCGCTACCAGATTTAATATTCATGGCCCTGTCTTTTCATTGATAACAAATTTCCTCTCCGGCAGAAAACAAAATATGGTACTCCCTGAATCTGCCTCATCATGGTTATCTGTGTTATCAGGTGTATCTCAGGACAGTATTCTGTGACCACTACTCTTTGTTCTCTATATCGATGACATAATTCTCTGCACCCAAAATAGTCAGTGTTCCCTTCTCTTGTACGCCGACGACATGAAAATCCTAAGGGAAGTGTCTACACCTGATGATTGTGATGAATTACAGACTGTTCTCAATTCGTGTGGTGACTGGTTTAAGAAATGGAATCTTTCTCCCAATGTTAAGAAGTGCAATACGATCTCCTTTTCATTGCTAAAGCAACGAATGAACACTGCCTATGCCATGCAGGGAAATACATTGCAATAAGCTTCTCAGGTAAGAGATCTAGGTGTTATAATAGACTGAAAACTAACCTTCACTGCTCATATTCAGTCTACAAAATCCCGTGCTATGCGTACCCTAGGCATTAATTACAGGTTCACTGAAATGAATGACACTAACGCCTTAAAATTACACTTTGTCTCGTATGTTCTACCCATTATTGAATTTTGTTCCCCTATTTGTTCCTCATCTGCTATCACAAACATATCTCAACAAAATAGTATTTTTAACTTTTTCACTTTCATCGTTAAGACTTACAGCCCTGCTTTTAAGAATAAAACTAAATCTGACATTATGAACTACCTGGGTATACTTGACCTGAGAAGCCGTTTACAGTTCCCTGATCTATGTTACCTTCACAAAGTAATCAATGGCTACACCAAATGTAATACTCTTCAAGCGTACTTCACTATATACGTTCCTCCCCGCCCTACACGCAACCGGTGCACTCATCATGTGTCCCCTCCGCGCCTAAACTTACAACACCACTCTATCTTCCACTGTCTCCCTACCCTTGGTAACTCACTACCTGATATCGACATATTCACACCTTTCTCATCCTTCAAACAAAAAATTAAAAGATTGCTGTGAAGTCCTCTGCAGGTTTCCACTTCCTTCCGTCCATCCAACCCTCGACTTTTCATAATAATAATAATATCAGCAAATTATTCTTTTTAAACCCCTAAGCATGCTCCAAGTGCTTTCTTCGGAACTGTAGCATGTTTTCCTAGGTATTTGACATATACTTTCTGTTGTTGCTCGTGACGCGTAAAAAAGTCGATAGGTTTATTCACATGCTCTGGATGTTTTGTTTGGAAGTGTCTTGTAATTTTTTACAGTTACAAACTACTGTTAGCTAAAATATCCAAGTAGAGAACATACTTTGGCCGTTCCT
Source organism: Anabrus simplex (assembly GCF_040414725.1). Taxonomy (NCBI): domain Eukaryota; kingdom Metazoa; phylum Arthropoda; class Insecta; order Orthoptera; family Tettigoniidae; genus Anabrus; species Anabrus simplex. The sequence continues at coordinate 51,129,452 of NC_090266.1, forward strand.
GGTTATTCCCAAGAATGTTAGTGAAACCTCGTCTTTTAATTGTTGCGCTCGCGTGTTTCTGTAGAAAAATAAACCTTACGGACACGAGCTGATGCAAATGTGACAGGTGAACGCATCCTGTTCTTCATTAGGCATTTTCCTGGGAGAACAGACCTTCGACGAAACATTTTCATAGGATAGCTTACTACCACTGCGATGCAGCCTGTGATACTTACAGTATGTGGCTCTGTTATTCGTACAGGCTTCAAATTCTTATCAAGTCTCATATATTCACATTAACGATTGAACAATTCAAATAAAACGTACTTTACGGGTAAAAGCATGGTTTGTCAATGATAATTTGTTAGTGAAAACCATACTTATTTACATACAGGAGAGAAGGTTTGACATGAATGTGCCGGCATCGACAAATGGGTGTACGAGTTGTATTCGTACACATGGACAGGATAACGCCCACCGTTTGGTTGCGATGCACGGAAAAGTCTCAGTGACCGCATACGACTGGTCAAGGTCCTTCCTAATGTATTTGTGGTGGACATGCAGAGTTAAGTACGGAGCTTAAGGACACTATACTTAAACTGGCACTGAAAAGATTTTCATTACGAAAGATTGGACAGCTGGTCAATAGAACACATTCTACGGTGCAATATGTGGTTGATAAATTTAAATAAAAAGGCACTATTAAGAAAACGCCAAGGAAACCCAGGAGAAAGTGTTCAAATGAAAGGGAAGAACTGTTTTTTGTTCGGCTGATAAAGTCAGATTCCAAATTAAGTGCATCAGTACTGAGGCAACTCACGGAGGAACGAACTGGAATGAAGATCAGCAACTCCACCATCTGTCGGATCCTTTATCGGCATAGGTACTATGGAAGAATCCCTCGGAAAAGGACATATGTAAGTAGAAAAACAGACGGCTTAGACTGACTTTCGCTAAGGAGCATATAGATAAGGAGAACGAATTCAGGAATGATGTTATCTGGTTTGATGAGACAAAAATAAACCTATTTGGGTCAGATGGCATCCACAGAGCATAGAAAAAAATTGTTATGGACAATGATGTGGCGAATACGCTCCCAACTGTAAAATACGGTGGTGGCTCTGTAATGCTTTGGGGCTGTATGTCAGCTAGAGGTGTGGTAACATACATTTCATTAACGGAATAAAGAACAAGGTGGGCTGTAATGCAATCCTGAGGGAAAACGTGAAGCAGAGTGACGAAAAGATGGGGATGCCACCTGTTAATATGTTCCAGCATGATAATGACCCAAAACACACTGCTGACATTAATAAGATAAGGTTGATCTGGAACATTCCTAAGCAGCTTAGAACACCTCCCCAGTCTCCGAATTTAAATCCCATCGAACATCTTTGGGCCACGTTGAATTGAAATCTCCGTAGGCAACGTGTGCGTACTAAGGAGGAACTTAGAAGTTTGATTCTTCAGGAATGGCAGTAAATCAGCCCGGACATGTGCAAGAAATTAGTGTATTCTATGCGGCGACGATGTCAGGCAGTTATAAAGGCTAGGGGATATTCCACTAGATACTAACATGTTCCAGGAACCCTTTCCCTTTTTGTTTATTTCAAGTGTTCAATTTGCTTGTACGAATAGGAAAGATACAAGATTATGGGCGCGCTTTTCTTGATTAGAAGCTGTATGTTTTGTTAACATGATTACAAACAGATACAGTAGATAAATGTTTATGAAGGCTTTGTTGAATATATGTTCAGTGAATAAAATCCTTTTCAGTTTATTATTTTCTGGGAGTGGGTTGAAGTACCAAAGCAAACAACCCGTACGAATATAATAGGTAGGCCTACATACTGTAGTCTTTGCACTGACAACGAGCTTCAGGCTGAGATGAAAGAATCTATTTTCGTAGTGTAAACGTTGACAAGTGGCTTGTCATTAAGCTACAATGGATGGGAGTTGACGCCACGGGTGGTGGGTTCTGATCTGAATGGGTGCTAATGTAATTGCTGGGGTCAAAGAAGTGTGACAGCACCTAATCTCCGAAATCGTGCTGGTAGGTTCTAATTGGCAGCCTTTATGGTCATCACTTGTCAAATTTTACCTAAGTGCGTTTGCGTGAAATTATATTAGTTTTGAACAGAAGTGAAATAGCTTCTTGTCTGGCTTCCTGTTTTGACCAATCAATCAATCAATCAATCAATCAATCAATCAATCAATCAATCAATCAATCAATCAATCAATCAATCAATCAATCAATCAATCAATCAATCTTTGATCTGCATTAAGGCTGTCGTCCAGATGACATACTCCCTATCAATTGTTTACCTAGCCTTTACTTAAAGGTTTTCAAAAAACTTGGAAATTTATCGAACATTTCCCTAGATAAATCATTCCAATCCCTTACTCCTCGTCCTATAAATGAATATTCGCCCCAATTTGGCCTCCTGAATTACAACTCTATCTTCATATAATAATAATAATAATAATAATAATAATAATAATAATAATAATAATAATAATAATAATAATAATAGTAATAATGATGACGTGTGGCCTCCAAAGAGGCCTGGTACAGATCTTCCGTGTTGACGCCGTATAGGTGACCTGCGCGTCTATGAGGATGGAGCCCTACCTTTGATGAATTCTAATGATGAATACGGCACACACACCCAGCCCCCGAGCTATTGGAATTAACCAAGGAAGGTTACAATCCCCGACCCGGCTGGGAATCGAACCCGGGACTCTCTGGATCAAGGGCCGGTACGCTAACCATTTAGCCATGGAGCCGGATTTCATGTTACATTTCCTACTTTTTTAAAGTTACGTACAAGACTATTCGTCTACTGATATTCTGAGGATGGCAATAATCGTTCAAAATGTGATGAAATTTGTATCGTCATATGAACTTCCAATCTTAGACCCTCCACTCTAGCAGATAACTGACGGAGATAGTCGCCATTACTTGAAAGCTGTTTCCTCTTTATGTGAGCGCTCAATAAGCCACGGCGTGCAGGTGTTAGTTGTGACACAACACGGCAATAAACACGTTACATCTTTCTTGAAACAATTGATACGGCTAATCTTCTTGAATCCCATTTCCGAGAATCACTATTACGCTACTCGATAACATCAAACAGAGCTTATAGGTTAATGAAAGTGGTGCTAAACGTGGAGCGTGTGTTGACCGGCGTGCTCTCTGGTGGCAGTGCGCCGCAGTAAACAAACAATGGAAGCGCTTAATTGCGTCGGGCTCATCATCATGGCATTAGCCCCAGTGCCGGGCTGGGGCGGTGTCAATTATCCAAGCGTGTGCAAATTTACAGTCGACACTCGCCACTTCCCGGATATACGGCACTCGTTACTCGTTTAATCGATTCTCGGGTGCGACTAATCGATAGTGAAAGTAAATAGAGTTGCAGAGATATGAAGCATTCCGACTGCTCTTTGTCTGCCGTTTAATCGTTGAATAGAAAAGGTGAATAGCTTCGTAAATTGTGCAATTATTGTAATGTGGAGCTGACAGGAAATATAGAACGGGCCTCATTTCGTTTTAAAATTGATGCCTTGTTAATATGCAGGCATCACATTTCGCATCCCATGTGTAAGCATTGAAGAAAGAATGAATGATGCTATTACATAATCACATTACCATTCTGTCGTTGTCTCCTGTTTTATTTATGGGGTAGTCTGGTGTACCGTTCCTTGCTCGGCCTGGGTCGCTGTGCTCGATAGAGCTACCGTTAAGTATCCTAGGTCACGTACATTTTTCGGTTGGAAATTCCACTCTTAAAAAATCCACAGCCAGTTTCCAGTAATTCTACGAGGTCAGGAATGGAATGAATGAAGCCCCCACCTAGCAGTGACCGACTGCCGATGCCTGTCGTACTCCCCTTGGGCAATGATTACTGGCTGACAGATGAAATTAAATGATAGTGGAGAGTGCTGCTGGAATGAAAGATGACAATGAAAATCGGAGTACCCGGAGAAAAATCTGTCCCGCCTCAGCACAAATCTCACATGCAGTGACCGGAATTTGAACCACGGAATCCAGCGGTGAGAGGCCGGCACGCTGCCGCCTGAGACACAGAGATAAAATGTCACACGTAATTGAGCAAAAATTAAGAGGTGCTTCATTTGTGATTAATTTCAAATGCTACTTAATTTGAAGGACGTCAGTTAAAGGCAGGTAATATAACAGAATAAGCAAAGAAATCGGTTCACTTCGAACACTGATATAGGAATTAGACGTTCTTGAAGAATTTCAGTGGAACGTGGCATTGTATGGAAGTGAAACATGGACATCAAGTAACTCAGAAAGAAAGAGAATATAATCTATTGAAATGTGGCGTTACAGAAGAATGCTGAAAGTAAGATGGACAGATCGAATTAGTGACACTGAAACGAACTGGTGAGGGAAGAACAATTTGACGAAATTTGACCAAAGAAGCGATAGTGTAGGTGGTAAGGATGTCATGTCAAAATACCGGTTACTGTGATATCTCGGACTTTAAACAACATTGGGCATGGTGACCACTTAGACGGATAAACTAGATGATTTTTGCTAGAGAGGGAGCTGAAAGGAACTGACCACCGTATATCGTGAGAACTCCGACCAAAAGAGCCTGATTAGTGGCCCGCCTGGCCTAACTGGCGCATTTCCTTACAACAAAAAGGGTACGGTATTTAATTATTTTTTAGGAAAATATTCACCATCGTTCCTTAAAAAGTCCATTAATAAGAGTGGGAAGCCGAAAGTCACTGTAAATGTTAAAACTAGTATCACACTGGCAAAATAGAGTGAGTAGCTGCTCCCCCAATGTTGAGCGAAATATTTGCCCCTCAACATCTGGAAAGGGCCGAGAAACTTAGATGTTAGGCCCCTTTAAATAAGAAGCAAAAGTAACATTGGGAAACATCTGTGAAATTTAAAATAAAGGGATTTTTCAAGGAAATTGCTTGAAAATGTCGTGATTTTGAAATGATAAAGTGGATTAGAAGGAGCCACAGAGAAGCATAATGGAGTACATTGTTCTTCATCGTACTACCGACCATCGGAAAGAGGGTACCCTTGAGAATTTCGAACGCAGTCTGTGGTGAAAAGTCGGGAGATAAAACCCCTTGTTGACCACAGCCTACAAGACCGGAAAATTTCGGTATAGAATTGGACGCCGGCCTTGAAAGTCTAAGCAGTTTTGTAGGTGTAATCTATGGAGTGGGGATATTATGTACATGCTAGGAGCAGTGTCCAATGTCCCATAATTACGTTTAAGAAAGTCTGTTTCAATTTGGTTTTACTATCTGAGATATGGGAAGTGCTACTTCTTTTTGAATGTACGTGTGTGTCTTCTGTATGATTCACTTTTTCTCTTTACGATTTTACTTGGAACTTTTCTGCAGCAATTTTATGTCATGTCATGACACGTTCTGTGTGATGTTTATTGGTTTATTTATCATCAACAAAAGTCGATGCTTCGTCATTTACCGATGATAAAATGAATACGAATAATAAAAATAATACTAGGGCCTACTACTGCAAATTAATATATACGTTACTGTCTACTTAGTTATATTATTTAAATATATAATACTGGTTCTGTCCGGAAAGATAATTTAGGGAAGAATTTTGTTTAAACATTCTCGTTTGTTTCATATCTAAAGATTGATTGATTGATTGATTGATTGATTGATTGATTGATTGATTGAATGATTGATTGATTGATTGATTGATTGATTGATTGATTGATTGATTGATTGATTGATTGATTGATTGATTGATTGATTGATTGATTGATTGATTGATTGATTGATTGATTGATTGATTGATTGATTGATTATGTCTATTCTTTATGTATTCTGGCATGATTAAGGCAGGATGGTCTTGTATTACATCTAACCGGATTAATATAAGATTGCATGGTATTATATAGGCCTGCAAACACATTAAAAAATCATTCCTAATTAAGTTATCACAAATTTGCACATACGATAAAACATACAAGGTGATATTAAATTCGGTGCGTTTATTTGTGTACTAACTATAGGCCTAATCCTCATATCGTAATAGATGGCATGTATATAATTAAGAATAATTAAGAAATTAAAAATAGTGAAATAACGGTAAAATAATTATGACACACGTACACATACAACATAACAATATATGCACAACATAAATTTGCGACTGCGAATTTAACGTGAGTCAGTGAGTGACCTTTTATAAATGAAATACTTGAACGTCTAAGGACATATCGTAAATTCACAGGTTTACTCACACAAGAATTCCCACGCAGTTAGACTACTTTAAATGTATTAAGTATTAATGTATTGAGTAATTAAGGCTGGGAGGTTGGTATTGTAGGGTCGAGTATTTATGTCATGATATGTGCAGAAGTGCTTAAGGAAAATTCTCAGGTAGGTGTGTTGTGAAATGCATAATTATTTTGTGAAGGGCATTCAGAATGTGGTAAGTGCGTCTCTCGTCGAGACGAGTTTAGATAGATAAAAACTCGTATTATCTGTGGCGAAGTTCGGCTATGCAGACTTGAAAACTTAAACCTACTGCAAGGATTATTAACATCAGGATCGGTGTTGAACTGTAGAAAATGTACATGGGTGTATGTCCACCAACTGTCGTCTTTGGTAATTGCAGTTGTAAAATACTGGATAAAGACAGTGCTATAAATCTCGAAATCTTTTTACGGTGCGCACACTTCAAGTTATCTTTAAGAGAATAACTTTCTGGTGTGCCCTTGTGCGTGTCAGCTGGTAAGGCATATGGATGAGTTAAGGTATTCAGGAGATGAGGGTATCCAGAGCGTTACAAATAGTACTCATGTTATTGGTGTGGACCTGACACGTTGGAGTCATTACGTACCTGAGGCAGTCCTTCCAACCATAAAACGTTTGATCTAAAGGATACTGTTTCTTACTTTATTTTATGGCCGGTTTCCGCCTCCTGACTCAGCAGGTAAGCGTAGGCAGGCTGGTTCGTTCGTAATCCAGAAGCAGCGGGCTGGCAGACAAGACAATGATCTTTTGTTGTTTTGATCTACACGGCTACACGTAGTGAGGAGTGGCAGGCCACAGACAAGGTCGACCATGTATTTACATCACAACTCAGTTTTATACAATACACATGTTACTATATCTCTTGTGGCGTAGATTAATGGAAATGGCAATGAAGAAGGATTGTTTTTTGTAAATGTATGCACTTCAAGAGGTTATCGGTAGCGTGTGGAAAATGCAAACTTGTAAAGCGGACTACAAAGATGCCAGTTTCAGACATAAAGTAGCGATAATGATTGCTTGTACAACGTGTTCACAATATGACTGCACTATTGTCACTTTATGGCCTGTTCGCTATCCTCCAGCTCACTTAGCCATACCGACATTGGATTTTGTTTCCCGATATGTAAACCTCCATAAGCGATCAGGAAGTCGAACCTCGATATCTCGAACCTGCATTACTCGAATTTTCAGTATATCGATGTATCATAAATTTCCCGGCCGTTTTTCCTATTATTCACGTGTATTTACCGTATTTGTCTATTACTCGAAATTCGGTTACACTAATTTCTCCATTTCACGAAGCAAACATTTCCTCCCTTGAAGAAAAAACCATTAACTGTGCGATACGGTATTTGTGGTTTGTGAGGAACAGTTAACAAGTAAAGAAAGGGTTTACAGTGATGCTGGGAGCTAATATAACGGTAACTGAAAAACTAAAACTTCTAATGATCGGAAAATCGGCGAAGCCTCGCTGTTTCTCGGGTGTGAATTAATTACCGGTCACGTACGAAAGCAACCTCCGAAGTCGCGGATGGCAAGCTCCATTTACGAATCTCGGCTGCATGGTACTGACGAGAAGTTTTAACGTGAAGGGAGGAAAGGTTAACAGTAACAAACAGAAGAGATTAACGGATTTTTTCCAAAGGTGTTAAGGGAGGTATGTTTCTTATTTCACTACTGTATGTACTGTATCCTGTCTTCTGAAAAGTTACTACAATTAGGGTTATAATTGAAGTGATTCTGTAAGACAGGGTTTGTTTGTATATTTTTAAATACTGTTAAAAATAATTTATTCAGGATAAGCCCGTAGACACATACGATTCTTTTTTTTTGCTAGTTGCTTTACGTCGCACCGACACAGATAGGTCTTATGGCGACGATGGGACAGGAAAGGTCTAGGAATGGGAAGGAAGCGGCCGTGGCCTTAATTAAGGTACAGCGCCGGAATTTGCCTGGTGTGAAAATGGGAAACCACGGAAAACCATCTTCAGGGCTGCCGACAGTGGGGTTTGAACCTACTATCTCCCGAATACTGGATACTGGCCGCAATTAAGCGACTGCAGCTACACATACGATTCAGTTATGTGTTACGGTATTCTCTACATCTCGAAATTTCGATAACACAAAATAAAATTTAGCTCCCGAGTTGATTCGAGATATCGAGGCTCCACTGTATTTTCATTCTATCAAACACTTGTATGAAATGCAAACCTAACATTTCTTTACTAGACTCGCATGATTCACCCACACCAATTCATAAAATGATGATAATGAATAAACAACTGAATTAAAACATAATAGCACACTGCTTACAGCTGCGACTGTTACTAGTAGAAAACAATCTGACTGAGCTCGATAGCTGCAGTCGCTTAAGTGCGGCCAGTATCCAGTATTCGGGAGATAGTAGGTTCGAACCCCACTGTCTGCAGCCCTGAAAATGGTTTTCCGTGGTTTTCCATTTTCACACCAGGCAAATGCTGGGGCTGTACCTTAATTAAGGCCACGGCCACTTCCTTTCCACTCCTAGCCCTTCCCTCTCCCATCGTCGCCACAAGACCTATCTGTGTCTGTGCGACGTAAAGCAACTAGCAAAAAAAAAAAAAAAAAAAAAAAAAAAAAGAAAAGAAAACAATCTGCTCATTGTGTGTTTACTGTTAAAACAATATGCACACGTCACCTAGATAAGACCCAGTGTGTTAATTAATACACGTGATTAATCACTTAGTAAGACTGTATGAAAAACGTATGAAAAACACAAATGTGAAGAAACACGTTTTACATTGCACACTTTACTTTTCCTCTCCATAATTTGCTTTGCAAGTGCCCTACAATAATCTTCTCCAAGTTTTCTGGTAGAAATCTGTGGCGTTTGTGTATTAAAAGTAGCTTCAATGCTGAGAATGATCTCTCTACATCTACGGATGTGAAAGGACAGTACTTGAAGTCGGGAGCGAGTGTATGTGTTAAGCATTCTCGTGGAGCAACATTATCAGTACCAGCTACCATGGTTTCGTAGCCGGGATTTCGTTGAAGGACATCGCGATATTTTGTTTGCAGACGGAATCCGAGGTTCCCTGGAATACAGTACCTTCCGGTTCACGCTTCATGTTCTCTACAATGTCCAGCGAATCACCAAGACGCAACCCATGTGTTTCTAGCTTCTTGATTGATAGAAGTGCCAGTTCCCTTCGAATAATAAAGTAAAGTTAACATAATTACCCAAAAACAACACACAAACAAATCGAACAAGCAAACAACAAGGGTACGACAAGCAATTCCATCGAAAGAAAATATGACAAAAAATACTTCTAGTTTAACTTTCTAAATCCAGCGTCATTATATACAAATTCACACACAACTTAAGTATTTACAGTACTTAACACTACGGCTTACTAGGTTGAACTTACTGCTAGCTTAAGGAGCTATACCAAATGAATGGTGAGAGCACCTGTGTATAAAGGAAAGGGTGATAGACATAAAGCTGAAAATTACAGGCCAGTCATTTTGACATGCATTGCATGTAAGCTTTCGGAGAGCATTCTTTCTGATTATAATGGACATGTTTGCGAAATTAATAAATGGTTTGACAGACGGCAGTTTGGGTTTAGGAAAGGTTAGTCCACTGAAGCTCAGCTTGTAGGATTTCAGCAAGATATAGCAAATATCCTGGATTCAGGAGGCCAAATGGACTGCATTGCGATTGACCTATCTAAGGCATTTGATAGGGTAGATCATGGAAGACTACTGGCAAAAATGAGTGCTATTGGACTAGGAAAAAGAGTGACTGCATGGGTGGCTATATTCCTAGAAAATAGAACTCGGAGAATTAGAGTAGGCGAAGCTTTATCTGACTCTGTAATAATTAAGAGGGGAATTTCTCAAGGCAGTGTTATTGGACATTTATGTTTTCTTATATATATATATCAATGATATGTGTAAAGAAGTGGAATCAGAGATAAGGATGTCTGCAGATGATGTTATTTTGTACAGAGTAATAAATAAGTTACAAGATTGTGAGCGGCTGCAGGGTGACCTCGATAGTGTTGTGAGATGGACGATGGGCAACGGTATGATGAAAAACGGGGTTAAAAGTCAGGTTGTGAGTTTCACAAATAGGAAAAGTCCTCTCAGTTTTAATTACTGTGTTGATGGGGTGAAAGTACCTTTTGGCGTTCATAGTTTTTTTTTTTTGCTAGTTGCTTTACGTCGCATCGGCACAGATAGGTCTTATGGCGACGATGGCAGGAAAGGTCTAGGAATGGGGAGGAAGTGGCCGTGGCCTTAATTAAGGTACAGCCCCAGCATTTGCCTGGTGTGATAATGGGAAATCACGGAAAACCATCTTCAGGGCTGCCGACAGTAGGGTTCGAACCTACTATCTCCCGAATACTGAATACTGGCCGCACTTAAACGACTGCAGCTATCGAGCTCGGTGGGGATCATTGCAAGTACCTAGGTGTTAATATAAGAAAAGGCCTTCAGTTGGGTAATCACATAAATATGATTGTTAATAAAGGGTACAGATCTCTGCACATGGTTATGGGGGTATTTAGGGGTTGTTGTAAGGATGTAAAGGAGAGGGCATATAAGTCTCTGGTAAGTTCCCAACTAGAGTATGGTTCCAGTGTATGGGACCCTCACCAGGATTACTTGATTCAAGAACTGGAAAAAATCCGAAGAAAAGCAGCTCGATTTGTTCTGGGTGAATTCCTACAAAAGAGTAGCGTTACAAAAATGTTGCAAAGTTTGGGCTTGGTGGACTTGGGAGAAAGGAGACGAGCTGCTCGATTAAGTGGTATGTTCCGAGCTGTCAGTGGTGAGATGGCGTGGGAGGACATCAGTAGACGTATAAGTTTGAGTGGTGTCTTTAAAAGTAGGAAAGATCGCAATATGAAGATAAAGTTGGAATTCAAGAGGACAAATCGGGGCAAATATTCGTTTATAGGAAGGGGAGTTAGGGATTGGAATAACTTACCAAGGGAAATGTTCAATAATTTTCCAATTTCTTTGCGATCATTTAAGAAGAGGCTAGGAACACAACAGGCAGGGAATCTGCCACCTGGGCGACTGCCCTAAATGCAGATCAGTAGTGACTGATTTGATTATAAATCCAACATCATCATATAAAATTTTGTACACAACTTAATTATTTCCAGTACTTAACACTGTGGCTTACGATGCTATAGGTTGAGCTTACAACTAGCTTAACACTACACGCGATAATAAAGTAAACTTAATACATAACAACTGGAGTGCAACAAGCAGTTCCACGGAAAAATATATTACAAGAAATACTACTAGTTTAACATTCTAAATCCAGCATCTTCGTATAAAATTTCATACACAAAAACAATATGCACACGTCACCTAGATAATCAGTTAGTACGACTTATGAAAAACGTATACCAGAAAGCTTGGAGAAGATTATTGTAGTGCACTTGCAATGCAAATTATGGGCAGGAAAAGTAAAGTGTGCAGTGTAAAATGTGTTTCTTCACGTTTGTGTTTTTTCATACATTTTTCATACAGTCTTCATAACTGATTATCTAGGTGACGTGTGTATTTCCAGTGCTTAACACTACGTCTTACAATACCATAGGTTGAGCTTACTACTAGCTTAACACTCACTACAAGTGATAATAAAGTAAAGTTGAACTTATAATTACCCTACAAGAATAACTACAAGAATACAATTAGCAAATCCTTGGAAGGAAAATATTACAAGAAATACTACTGGTTTAAGTTTAAAATTCTAAATCCATCATCATCATCATCATATACAAATTCACACTCAACTTAAGTATTTCGCAGTGATTAACACTACAGCTTACATTACTATAGGTTGAGCTTACTAATAGCTTAGCATTACAAGTGAAAATAAAGTAATGTTAAAAACATAGGTAATTACCCAACAACAACAATAACAACAACACGAGTACAGCAAGCAACTCCCGGGAAAGAGAATCCCGCAAAAAAACTACTAGTTTCACAATCTAAACGAGCAGAAAATCACAAATTCAGCCATAGATGCCGGACTAAGTAAACTCATGTCCTCATCCCCAATGGAGGTGAGCTGCATGTACCATTTTACCCACACCAGCCCTCCTGCCATTCATGAATTTCTGGCAGTACCGTGAATTGAACCCCGGCGGATAATAGTGCTAATTGTTACACTACGAACGTGGACAATACAATAATGAGTAATAGGTTTGATGATTTGTGTTAGGTACTTACAGTGTTCTCCATGAGGTACTATCACCCATTAACACAGTAATTAAAACTAGGACTTTATTCTTGGTGAAACTTACAACTTGACTTTTTATCCCATTCACCATCATACCATTATCCGCTAACCAACTCACAACACTGTCTAGGTCCCCATGCAGTCGTTCACAGTCGTGCAACTCAATTACTACTCTTCCTCTACCCTTTCCAATGTTTTACTCTTCAGTTAGTTATTTTGGAAATTTTGTATTATTTCCGAAAATGTACTTACTAAGGAGACATTGACTTTCAGCTTTCAGTCTGCTGTGCCGTATTGTCCTTTAATCCGAGTACACCCTTATGGCACTTATTCTTTCTTATATTCACTCTGCAGTTAATTTCTTTTGGCAGCGAGGAAATATTGAGTGATTTGTACTTAAATCTGGTGTTTTGTTTCTTTCCAGATGGAACTCCTATCGTTAAACAAACAACAAAGCGTAAGAAGGAACCCTCGGCTCCGAAGTCAAACCCCGCTGTGGTTGACATGAGCGGGGCCCTCAGTGATGGCCAATCCTCGGACACGGAGCGCAAGAGGAAGAAGGCGCGCACCACCTTCACCGGTCGCCAGATATTTGAACTAGAGAAACAATTCGAGGTAAAGAAATACCTATCATCGTCCGAGCGAGCAGAGATGGCGAAACTGCTGAACGTCACCGAAACACAGGTAATGTGTCATTACTATAGCTTTCTTCTTCTCTTCTTCTCTAGCCTTTCAATACCCACTCCTGAACTTAGGTCTCTTTTAATTGTTTTCATGTCGTCCTCTGTTGGGCAGTTTCTCCCCGCATGGGGCTGGATATAGTTTCGGGGTCGGCCAACTCTCCTTTGGGAATCTTGGGACTCCACCGTACAACAGACTTGGTTCATTTGTAGTAATCTCTTGCAATATGGCCATTGCTACTTAAGTCGTGCCACTCGTTCCATCACATCTATTACTCCTGCTTCGGTGTTCGGTCCCTCAAGCTGTCCCCAGCATCGCCCACTCCATCGCTCCGTGGCGACTTCTGGGCCGTTTTGAGCTTTAAAGTCGTATGTTGCAACTGGTTGGGTGCACAAATTGTATACATCCCTTTCGAGATATATAGGGAAGTTTGATTCACGGAGGATGTAGCTGAGTTTGCTAAATGTAGCCCAGGTCAACCCGATTCTTCTGGTAATCTGGTAATACAACAGAAGGAAACAATGGCAGGAGTGTACTCGGAATGACACCTCCTTGAGAATGTTGATGAGCATTTGTACCTGGGCCACAATATTAAACTTTGGGCGAGACAACCAGCAACAAGACTTAACTACTTCCTTTCAGACTTCATTTCCTAATCTAACATTTTCTGCATCACCTGTCTTCATTCGACCGCGTTCTTTGTTTCCGATCTTGTACTTCACCAACACTGCATCCATTCTATTCAGCAATTTCTCTAGATCTTCTGCAGCAGTTTCATGAGAAGTCCGGCTCCATGGCTAAATGGTTAGCGTGCTGGCCTTTGGTCACAGGGGTCCCGGGCTCGATTCCCGGCAGGGTCGGGAATTTTAACCATCATTGGTTAATTTCGCTGGCACGGGGGCTGGGTGTATGTGTCGTCTTCATCATCATTTCATCCTCATCACGACGCGCAGGTCGCCTACGGGAGTCAAATTGAAAGACCTGCATATGGCGAGCCGAACATGTCCTCGGACACTCCCGGCACTAAAAGCCATACGCCATTTCATTTTTTCATGAGAAAATCTCAGTTTTTATTTCCTTTCCTCTACTGATTATTCTATATAAACATCAAAAGGACGGAGGACAAATTACAGCCCTGCTTCACTCCTTTCTTAATAGCTGCTTCTTTCTGATAGCACTCGATTCTTATCACTGCAGACGTATTGCTGTTCAGATTGTAGATAACCATTCTTTTTTGGTACGGTATATGATCCGAATTTGATTTGAATGTGATCATTAGAGACTTTTGTGCGTATTAGAAATTGAGGGAAGTATTTAAATATTAGGTATGATAGTCTTTTGGAGTATGCTCTGTGAAATCACGACTGTTTCTTCTCGGTAAGCAAAGGAAGTTCCTCGTGAAATTAAGACTTCGCTCAGGATAAATCTGGAAGAACTATTGTTATGGTATTTGTAATATAAGGGGTGACCATTTAATGTGTGTAGACTACATAACGCCAACTTTTGTACACTTCTCTGGATATCAGTTGACTTAGCCAGGAAGCCGTCAAGAAAGAACACACGTGTTTGCTTTGATGTTGTCATGTTGGTGCAAATTCGACAACAGCGTTAGTTTGTGTAACTTCTTGTATTAATTGAACGAAGTACGGTTCCTTTTGGAAGCACGTCTCAGTAAACAGCGCTATGTGGGCGCTCAATTGTTCATTTGTTTGCTTTTAATTTAACTTAATGAGTTGTGACTGCTGATCTTGTCCCTTTATTTTAATTTTCTTACTAGAACATGGCTATTGAACATGTGATTGTAAAGAAAGGTCATTCCAGTCCCCAGCGGCATTACAAAGCCACCCCCTACCGTCCCATTAACGAAGCTTCCACCCCCACAGCCACTAATGGGCTCCCAAAGTTTTTAAATGTTACGAGGGGACCAAGTCATGGGCTGAAGAAGGTACAGTTCCGTGGTGTGAACTTGCAACACTCTAATTGGTTCATGTGGAATGTGGCGGGGATGGTCCTCCCTTGGCACGTGTACCTCATCATGTGGGCCGCATTCACTACTGTAGGTAGGAAGGAAATGTTACGGGCAGTATTAATCAGTCAATGGAATTTACATGCATGGCATCAAAGAAGCTGAAAATTTTCAGCAGCTGATGTTCAACAGTTAGAACCGCATTTAACATTTTGAAACTCATCCAATTCTTAAATACCATGAATGATTTTTCATAAAAGAACTTTGTGGCGAGGACACACAGCTATTAATCAGAAGTTCATAGGTTGACGCTTTGGCATACGCTTTTACGACTTAAGCTTGCTATTACTTAATTATTTTGCATTGCATAACATAGTCCTTATAATATTATATATAATAACACAGATGGGTTTACTGTTTTATGATGAGGGCGCGAATGGCGGAATTACTGTGTAGGGATATTGTAGCCAAGTCGCTCAGCTGATAGATAAAGAACAGTGATATTGATTCAACAAAGACATTAAAAAATGTTGGAAACATATCTTATCAGACAAACTACGGGTCCCCATACGCCGAAAAATGTAAAATTAGTCCTATTTCCTCAATTGTGTCGAAACTTGAAGGGCTAAAGGGCCCGGAAATGTTACAAATTGTGAGCTTTACATAGCTCTTCTTCTTCTTCTTCTTCTTCTTCTTCTTCTTCTTCTTCTTCTTCTTCTTCTTCTTCTTTATGACCACATAGGATCACTTTAGTCAGTCCGTCGTTCAGGTCTCTTTGAAGGGATTGTTCGGGCTTTGCGGTCCTCCCAGTACTTCTTCAGACGCTCCGATCTTCGTGCCCTTTCCTCAGTTGAAAATGTGCGTGTTGTTGGTTTGTTTTGTGTAAGGGTAAAGCGGAGGTTTGTATTCTTGAGTTTTGTATTCAATTTTATCTTATTTTTGGTGTCTTCTGTTGTAAGGCCTATTTCCTTCAGATCCTCTCTTACTTATCTGATCCATTTACATCCTGTTGTGGTATTTTTTGAGACGAGATTGTGTTGTACATGTTGTTTCAGAAGTCTCGAGTGCTGCATCCTCATGATATGTCCAAAGAATCCCAGTCTCCTCTTACGCATAGTATCTGTAATGGGTTCTAGCTCTTTGTACACGACTTTGTTAGGTATTAACCGCCACTGTCCATCTTTCTGATATTTTTTGTTGATACAGGTCTTCCAATCCTCCTTTCAATTTTCTGAAGTCTGTCAGTCTTTGATTGTTTATTCAGGTAAAAGAGTGTTTCTGCTGCATATGTAGCTTCCGGTTTTATAACTGTGTTGTAGTGTTTTATTTTTGTATTTATTGATAGACATTTCTTTTTGTAGATATCCCATGTTAATTTTTGTGCTTTAGCTAATCTATTTGTTCTTACTTGGATTGAGATTTTTTCATTTAAGTTATGTGTTATTACTTCTCCAAGATATTTAAACTGAGTTACTATTTTGATTTTATTACCATTTATGGTGACTTCTTTTAGCTGTGTTGGTTTTTGGGGCATAATTTCTGTTTTTTCAAATGATATTTTGAGGCCAATTTTATTTGCAATGTTTTGAAGTTCTGATATCTGGGTTTTTGCTTCTTTTATGTCCACTGCTATTAATGCTAAATCGTCAGCAAAACCCAGGCAATTTGTTTTGATTTTTCGGCCAATCTTTATTTTGGGGGGACATTTTCTAAACCATTCCCTCATTACCATTTCTAGAGCACAGTTAAATAATAGTGGTGAGAGCCCATCTCCCTGCCGTAGTCCAGTTTTAATTTCAAATGTCTCTGATGTTTCACCCCTACACTTCACTTTTGACTTGGTATTGGTGAGAGTCAATTTTATCATGTTTATTAATTTGGGGTGTAGTCCAAGGTGTCTTAAAATTTTAAACAGAGATTCTCTATGGATGCAATCATAAGCTTTCTTGAAATCTACAAATGTTATCACCATATCTCTGTTTCTTCTCCTGTTATAGTCCATTATCAACTTAAGACTCATGATCTGATCAGGACAGCTCCTCCAGGGTCTGAAACCTCCTTGATATTCTCCTAGTTCTTTCTCAAGTTGTAAACTTATCCTATTAAGGATGATTATTGAAAATATTTTGTATGTTATGTCTAGGAGAGAGATTCCCCTGTAGTTATTAGGGTCGGTTTTGTCCCCTTTTCTGTGCAGAGGATGAATGAGGGCTGTTGTCCAGTGTTCTGGTAGTTCTTCTTTAATCCAGATAGAGACAAGTTGTTGATGGAGGGCAACTTTTGCTGAGGTTCCTGCATATTTCCAGATTTCCGCAAAGGTCTGATCTTCTCCTGGCGCTTTGTAGTT
This sequence comes from Anabrus simplex, assembly GCF_040414725.1. NCBI lineage: Eukaryota > Metazoa > Arthropoda > Insecta > Orthoptera > Tettigoniidae > Anabrus > Anabrus simplex. The sequence goes on from NC_090266.1 coordinate 51,146,954, forward strand.
TTTTAATTTATTCAGAGCTTGGTAGACGTCCTTTATTGTGGGGGGATTGATGTTTTCTGGTGATGTTTTTATCGGGGTGTTGGTGTCCAAATGAAGGAGTTCTGTAGGTTCCTCACAATTTAAAAGCTTGTTGAAATGTTTAGCCAGAATTTCTGCATTGTCTTTATTGTTATGGGCCAGCTTACCATCTTCATCCTTCATCAGTAGGGTCGGGGGTTCATATTTTTGGAGCTGCTTTCTGAAGGTTTTGTAGTAGTCCCTTGATTTAGTTTTACTGAACTGTTCTTCAATTAACTGCAGGGTGTCCTTATGTTGTCTTTTTATTCTTCTTAAGACTTGGGTAGTTTCTTTTCTCTGTTTTACTAGCTTTTGATAGGATATTTCTGTCTTTTGGGACTGATGTAATACCCATGCCTGATGTCTTTTCTCCACTGTTTCATCACATTCACTGTTCCACCATTGGTGTTTTTTACGTGGTTTAATTGGAGCTAGGTCTTCTGCAATTTGTTTAAGGTTGTGTACTAAGTCTTCAAGTTTGTCTGTGATTTTTATTTTTTCAGTTGCTTTCTGGTAATTTTTGTTGTTGATTAGCTGGGTAGGATCTATTTTTCTTTTAGTTTTAAGGGCTTGCTTTTGTTGTCTCCTCTGGGGAGTGAGTTTAATTTTAATTTTAACTACGTAGTGATCTGAACCTGTGTCTATTCCTCGGAGGACTTTGACGTTATAGATCTCTTTGTGGTGGTATTTGTCCATGCAGACGTGGATAGCTCTATCAAACTAAAAGAACAAATTTGGAAAATCACCTCCGGCCAAAATGCACTTCCGGAAAAATAGCCTGAAATCGCTTGTTTCTTTGTTCGTTTCCCTTTTGATTAAAATTCTAGCCAAGTTAACTTAACTTATTTATATAATTCTTTCTATATGTTTCTTGATTCAATACACCGAGGGATTTTTGATTTTTGAAAAATGTTCACACCGAATGTATTTATGAGGGCATAACTGAAACTCTGCATTGACTCACATTAGCGGTCTTAGTGGGGCTTATATGAAGCAATGCATTGACTCACATTAGCGCTCATAGAGACAGAGAAAGGCAAACTGCTAATCTAATCGACTGGATAACGATGATTAAGGAAAGGATTGTAATTTTTAGGATTGAATAAAGAATATAGTGTCATAATTTATTATATTTTATTTACTTACAATTCGTAGCACATATCTCCAGGATGTTTTGGACATTGAGTTGCTTGTCTGAGGGACTAGAACTTTGGATTTTTTTTCAATTTGCTTTACTTCGCACCGACACAGATAGGTCTTATGGCGACGATGGGATAAGAAAGGCCTAGAAGTGGGAAGAAAACGGCCGTGGCCTTAATTAAGGTGGGTACTGCCCCAGCATTTGCTTGGTGTGAAAATGGGAAACCACGGAAAATCAAGGGATATTTTTTAAATGTTGAATAAATTTCTTATCGTTAGCAGACAAAGCAGGGGTCCCCGAACGACGAAACTCGCCCGGTTTTCAATAAAGAATAGTTCAGTGTTTCAAAAAATTAATTCTTTTGCTTATTCTGTATATATATATTAGCATTTGTCATATTCAAAGAATGACTATCTGACATAAGACTTCTCATAATTAGGAACAGTTATTTAAGAGGAATCGATCCAAATTTTGCCAGAAAAATTAAATACATGAATAAATAACTTTACCTGAATGCCAGTCTGCACGGGAAAAGTGACATCGTGATGTGTTTGTAGAATGGGTGCGTACGTAGATTATTTGTCGGATGGTTGTATCTGCTGTCTCTCGTAACACGAGCGGCATGTTCTCCTATAAATAACTACGCCAAGTTTTTATTAAAGCCACAGTGAAAATAAGTACCACATTTTAGATCTTATTATTTCTCTTCCTGTTTTCTTTTTTCTCCACAAAACGCTCGTTTTCGAAAATGAAACAAAATGTTATGGCATTTCGAACATTTCATGGAAGAAAGACTTTCGTATGGTATGCTGGTACTTCCTGTTCCTGTGGGTTTTCCATGACTAATGTACTATGTAGAATAGAGTTGTAGGGACTTAGTTCTAACGTGGAAATAAAGCCTTTCCGGTCCCATGTCCTTGTAACATATTTACTTCTTGTACGAATGAGGAATGCGCCCTAAAAGTTTGGACGAACATTATTGTTAAACCCGGTAGTAGGGTCGAGCGAATATAATTTTGCCTATGCACTTCAAATTTTCGTCGCATACTCGAATTAGGAACATAAACATCGGAAGAAGATTCAGTTCCATTTTAGTCTGTCCGTCAGCTTGTTACATCACGAGAAAAGGGCTTGACAGAATATCTGGAAATTCGGCATCTAAGTTGTGCACTAGGTTGTATTTAATTTGATTTGTATAGAGTGGCGTAGAAATATTAAGGGGCGTGAAATAGTTAATGTCAATTTTTTCTGCTGTTAGGTGTATTCAATAACTGTAGTTAATAAAAGATGTGCAAAATAATAATTTCTCATGTTTTTTATGATTCACTCGCTTTTACCGTACGTTGAATAATAATCGAAATTGTCGCAATTATTGCGTTCTTTACAAACTTACAAATATCTAAAACGTGTAAATAAATCCAAATATAGAAAATCCAATTTCGAGCTCTTTACACCTAATATATTTCACCGTGTGAGCTATAATACCTGAGATACTCACGAATTACTTTTTATTGCTCTTCAATAAACCCTAATCATCGTTGATATGGTAACGGAGTAACGGGCGATGGTTGTGGGTGATGGCTATTGTCGTGAGTGTTTCCGTAGGCTGCAAAACAGCAAGATCGTTATTGGCATAATCATCTCCCACTCAGTCAGGCAGGGTGCCCATGGGCGTCAAATAGAATGACCTGCTCTAGGCGAGCCGAAAATATCTTCGGACACTGCCGCCACTAAAAGCCATATGCTTCATAAAATACGAAGCATCTAGAAGGTAATGAAATGAGGGGATCATCCGTGGCTCAGGCGGCAGCGCGCCGGCCTCTCACGCTGGGTTGCGTGGTTGAAATCCCGGTAACTCCACGTGAGATTTGTGCTGGAAAAAGTGGAGGCGGGACAGGTTTCTTCCGGGTACTCCTGTGTTTCCTGTCATCTTTCACTCCAGCAGCAGTCTCCAATATCATCCCATATCAGCTGTCAGTCATTAATCATTGCCCTAGAGGAGTGCGACTGCCTTCCGCAGCCGGCACAATTCCTATCCTCGCCACTAGATCGGGCTTCATTCATTCCATTCCTGACCCGGTCGAATGACTGGAAACAAGCTGTGAATTTTCAATCAAAATGAGTCTAATCAAAATAAGTAGAAAAACATGAAGGAATGTTCACTTGAAGAATGCCGGGGAAGTTGAAATTCAAGGTCTTGAAAACCCTAATATCGCCGAACCGAAAGAATGCACGCGACGCTACCCTGCTCGGTACGTATTTTCCGGAATATTTTTAAAATTCGGAAGATGTTCCGAAATTTCGGAGGATCTGACAACATTGCTGAGTTGAGATGTAAAACAGGGTAAGTTACTCTTTCTACAGTTTAAAATTATATATAGTTAATTTTCGCAATACTCCTAGACATAGGCGAAATAAGATAATATACAGTTTTACAGGCTCGTGCTGTCTGGTGATGTAGTGTTCTGCTCTAGCTACTGCGAATTCCTTGCTGAATTTCAAAAACTGCATAACGGTACGATTTTTTTTTTTGTTAAAATGCTTTTTGTTCGGGTCGTCAATCTATAGAAATCTTTTGCCCTTACTTGCACCATGTGATATGGACCTGCGTGTAATTGGAATGGAGGAAGTGTAGAGTGTTTAATGTGAGGAAAGGAACGTTAAGGACGACACAAACTCCTAGTCCCCAGGCCAGGGATATTAACCATTTACAATTAAAAACCCCTGACCCAGCCGGGAATCGAATCCGGGGACACCGCGGGACCGGACCTACGAATTTCTTAACTCTGTCAGGCTATCGGATTACTGTCATATTGTTCACTATTCGATTACGTGTCCAAGTGTATCCATGCGCAGTTTCACTTGAAGAGGGTCAGCTACCATTCTAGAAGTCTTACCAAGCGGTACGATGGGTCCGCAGTGTGTCTGTCAGTTTCAGTACGGAGGCTGGATGGATCCTCAAACAATTATACTCTTTTCAAGGACGCGGCAAGAACCGCTGGTGGCGCCATAATGTAAAAATGAACGTTTTAGGTGCTTAAATAAGCATTTATTGCAAAATAAGCTCCAACGGTCGAAATGGACATTTATAGAAACTAATGCCTCCTGTAACTTATGTATGTTCAGTCCTCAGCCCGAAGGATGGTTGGTTCCTCATTCTACCACTAGCTGTCATAGATGGCCTAGGCATCACTGAAGAGGCGTACAACAGAAATGAGGAGTGATGCAGTTCCCCGTTGCTTTCCTCGCTGAACGAAAAGTTGCTATTATACGTACTGCATGTCTGTCTGCCAAGCCCACTGAAATGCATGCACCAACCGACCTTATGAACAACATTTTCACATAGCAGGGACTGGCTGCATAAGGAATGGCATTACTGATATCGCTGTTATTATTTATTTCTAGGTCCACCTTGGTCAATACAATTGAAATCGAGTATATTTACTAATACGTCAAATACACAAGTACACACAAGTGTATGTTTCGAGAATTAATATTCCCTTCTTCATCTTACAGAATAAAATCACATGCATGTCGGCTAAAATAACTTATTTAAAACTTTTTATGTCCTAATAAAAAGCTGGTTAAAACAACAATACAATAAAAGCATTAAAAGTTCAATCATGAATATCATTCATGTTATGTCCAATGGCCTGTAAAAAGTTCATATATGGTACTAAAATTGACCTGGTTGGGAATTGTCTAATGTTGTTGTGGTGTGGCATCTTTATGACCTTGAAGGTCATCAGCATCTTCCATACTGTTACACCGGGCGAGTTGGCCGTGCGGTTAGGAACGCGCAGCTGTGAGCTCGCATCCGGGAGATAGTGGGATCGAACACGACTGTCGGCAGTCCTAAAGATGGTTTTCCGTGGTTTCCCATTTTCACGACAGGCAAATGCTCGGGCCTTACCTCAATTAAGGCCACGGCCGCTTCCTTCCCATTTCTAGGCCTTTCCTGTCCCATCGTCGCCATAAGACCTAGCCTATCTCTGTAGGTACGACGTAGAGCAACTAGCATACTGTCTCAGCCATGAATGAGACTAATGCCCGGTATGTATCAGGCGTTACGAAGCCGTGGTAAACCTCTTATCGTGGTATTGTCATTAACCTGTTGCACCATTGCTAGGGATCTACGTTTTTTGCGTTTGCGATAACACTGAATTTAAAAAAAATCCCTAAAATGCTTGGGCAACAGGTACCTATACATAACTTTGTTAACAATTCTGAAATTGGACATTTTTTCGCGAAATAAAACGAAATGAGACAATAACGCGAACATTTTGTATGCATAAGTGTTTAGTCCAGTATTCCTCATTAACAGAAATGTCGATTCAGCACTAGTGGAAAAAGTGAAGTTCCATTCTTTAAAAATGAGAATGATTCAGCGATCACAAAAGGGTACAGCGAACTTCAAGAACACACCAATCAAATTGCGAGAAGGAAAAATAAGTATTATGAAAGTTCTGATTAGTCCTGTTGACAGTCATCCCGAGTTTAGTGCAGAACTCTCGCCAGTCAGTGTGGTAACCATGCGCTAATGTTGACTGTGAAACCTTTTCTTCTCGCTACTCAGGAGTTTTGAGCAACAAGAAAGTGACAATGTTCTCCTTTGACAGAAAAAAAAAAAGTGCTTTTCTTTCATATTATGCCTTCTTGAGTGATTAAGAAAGTGTGTGTCTTTAAATAAAACTACGTATCGTTCTTCAATAATTTATTTACATGGAAAAGTACCTTTAAAATCACAAAATGTGATAATAACTTGATTAAAAATAACGCGAAATTATAAAAACATAACGCGAAATTCTTTAAAAATAACCCCGATTTCTACCAAAAAATAAAACGAAAAAAGCAGATCCCTAACCATTGCTAATCCTTCTTTTCGAAACCCCGGTTCCTTGACGCTCTTTTTTCCCTCTAATATTCACCTCGGAAGTAATTCAAAGTAGTATTGGGAAGGCAGTGATGAGTTCGGCAGTCATATTTCTTTAATTCACGTACTACGCGTATTATTTGGTCACAAATCGCACCAGTTCTACTGACTTAAATCGTTATTGATCAATATTGTGCATCGAACAGTACAGTCTCACCGAGTTAACCAAATGTTTTCAGATGTATTATACTCATTTCGTTACACTTGGGCTCACAGACTGAAGGTTCGATTCCAAGCCGTGAAAGGATGCACGGCTGATCTAGATAAGATTTGCCCTTGGTTTTTAACATTCATTTCGGCGGAAAGTACAGTAGTACCAGTGGGTGATTGTTTCGACAAACACAGAACACGACAAGGGATGGAATATTTCGCCTGTGATGAACTGAGGTTCTTGAAGGCCGGTCATTAGGACGTGTGTTGAAGCTAAGAAAACATCCCGTATGCAGCTGTTCCATGTCTGCTGGTCTGCTCCTTGGCTCTCGGGATTTCCGTTTCCTTGGGGTCAGGTGAGCCGTTCAAATTTCTCCCCTCGGGACCAGTTGAATGCTGCTCTGTCACTGAGCTCATTAAGACAGGAGCAAATGGCCAGAGATTTGTGACTTAAGAGAAAAGTGAAGGAACTCTTCATCTGAAAGTCTGTATTTACAGCATACGATGCAGGGTACTGATGTTTATTGCCCAAGTGCACACGCAGATGATTTGCTGCTAATAGCGGTAGTAAATCTGTTTCTTTGGAATCTTTAGAAAGTAATGCTCGTGTATTTGATTTATCTCGTGATCGCGAGTTCCTCAGAGAAATATGTATGCAGGCTGGTCGAAAACAACGTGAACATGGTATACAGGCTGTCCCAAATAAATACCGACAACGCTTAGTACCTTGTGCGGGAAGGCGAAATGAACCATTTTCAAGAAGGAACCCATATCCGGAAACGCACAGCTTAGATACAAACGGGCTTCGAACTGTGTACCTCCTACGTCATTGCAGAGCCTACATCGGTGGTGCTGAGCCACGCGCACATGACCAAATACGTGCGGTTGTCTTTGAAGAATTTCAATTGCTCCATTGACTCGAGCAATGAGGTCCTCCTCTGACGTACAGGAGCGTCATACAACATACTGTTCATACTACCTACGTGGAACTGTCCGGCTTCTCTTAGTCGTCTCTCGATGGCCGCGAACGTGGAATGATGTGGGGTACGTATGTTTGGAAAACCTTCCGCATACAATCTTGCAACAGTTCTACAATTGCAATCCGCTTTGCCGTATGTAAGTACCATGTCGGTCATTTCCGCAACTGTGTATGGTACATGTCGCACTGCAGACTACAGGGCACAAGTAACGCAGTAGGATGCGCATCAAGGACTGTGTGGAGGAACGTAGCGCATGCGCAGGAAAGTTATTAGGCTGAAATCGTCCATCCGCAATACACAGATGCAGAGCTTCCGTATTAAGACCCCAAATCGGAACAAACTGTCACAACCGTTCTCAGTTTTCGACGCTCTCCAGCGCCCAAACCATGCATTTCCGTTCCGGGGCTCCTTCTTGAAAACCAATCAGTGTGCCATCCCCTGTCCTTGTTTTTGGGATACCCTGTATAAGTGTTAGCTTGCATCCGGGAGATAGTGGGTTCGAACCCCACTGTCGGCAGCCCTGAAAATGGTTTTCCGTAGTTTCCCATTTTCACACCAGGCAAATGCTGGGGCTGTACCTTAATTAAGGCCACGGCCACTTCCGTCTCACTCCTAGGCCTTTCCTGTCCCATCGTTGCCGTAAGACCTATCTGTGTCGGTGCGACGTAAAGCAAATAGAGAAATAAAAGATTCCTGGCGAAGCTCGTTCAAACAAAAGAATAATCTGCATCATATTGTTATACGATTTATCATAGTTTGGACTTGTGTAGACGGCTAATGATTCAGCATTAAATTCAGTTTCACCTTCATCTTCATCACGTGTTCTCACTGGAAAATGTTTCCGATAACGCACAAGAGGGAAAATAAATGAACTATTTCACCATCATTCAGCGAGGCAAGTATAGAAATACCGCGGCAAGTGTCTGCAGTACGATTGAATGTGGAGACGATCGTTAAGAGTAAGCAGATGCGTACTTGTCGGTATCCACAGAACATCGAGTGTTACACAGAATCCGAGCTATTGTTTTCTCTTCCTTCTGCCCAACTCTAAGGAGCGCGATTGAACTTATTTAGCTGAAGTCATTGCCTTTTTCTTCTTCCAAAATCTCTTCAATTTCTCGATGTGGCTTTTCATGCGATCTTCTGATCAGGTTTTGTTGGTGTAGTGCTTCGATTGTTGTGCAAAAGCGGTGATTGTTGACTTATTTTCTGAACTTAGATGTGTCTAACACAATGTCATCTGTGATTAGAATCGGTGCTATTATTATTATTATTATTATTATTATTATTATTATTACTACTTTTCTGCTAGCGGTTTAACGTTGCAGTGACTCAAATAGGTTTCCAGCAAAAGCGGAATAGTAAAGGGCTAGGACTTGAAAAGAGGCAGCCGTGGCCGTAATTTAGGTGAAAATGGGAAACCACGGACATCTTCAGTTCTGGCAACTGTGGGATTACGAACCCATCATCTGCCAAATCCAAGCTTACAACTCCGCGATGCGTACCACGTAGGCAACTCTCTCGGTATTCTGGTTGTATAGCGAAGTTCATCCTAGGAGCCAATCTTTATTTCACCGTCGAGGTGTTATGAAGACTGTATTTAGATTCCTAAAAACGATGTACCGGTATGTATTAATTATTATCATCTGCTGGAATTTCTGAATGCCCAACGTGGAAGATACATTGCTCATGAAATACTCTTTGATTAGCTCCGTCAAGCAACTATTTACTGGGCGTCTCCTTATTAATTCAGGGCATTACATATATCCCTGCCATCCAGACAGTGGTGTTCTGTTCCTGGATGCGTAAATGAAGTCCGCCAGCAGTTTTATATTAACCTGAAACAATTTTTAAACTAAAGAAGACAATTCTCCTGCTAACGAAATACACCTGGTATGGGGGACTAGTAGACTATGTATTTTAATTCAGTCAGTGGTAAATACTTTTAATCTATGTTATTATTCAGTTCATATAATAGCATCTCTATGTGGTTGTTGAGACGCGTAAGGGTCGTTATGTACACCCCTGGCTACGCTTCATGTCCGTGGAATCTCAACCATTTTAATGAAACGCTTCTTTCTGGTCGGTAAAATGGTGGTTGGTCGGCTACTTAAGTTGCCTGAAAACGACCTTCTCAAGTGGATATTTCTCGCTCCATTCTCCGCGAAACAAAACAAGCAGGGAAAGGAGGCAAAAAGAAAAGCCATCAAGACACGATAGATGGTCGTCTCAATAGATACGACAATTACATTAGTTGAAGAGAAGAAAAGATTGTCTGTTTGATGAGGGAAGCGAACTAAGTAAAGAATCTTCTACCTTCACTAAAATACTTAAAGAGGCCTCCAACAAGCTAATGCACTGGTCCTTGGAAGACTCTCGGCCCGGCTTTCTGCTTTGATCAAGCTATCCTCGTGACCCTCTTATTGTTTCTTCCTTAACACGTTGCTGTGATATAGTCTGTCGTAAATGTGGGAAGATAATACTTCATCTGAAAGATGTCAGTTTAAAGAGACAAAGCCGCTATACTAAACTCCATGTTCATGTATGGACCTGTTCGTCATGTATTATTATTATTATTATTATTATTATTATTATTATTATTATTATTATTATTATTATTATTATTATCTGCCAATCGACTATTGTTTTAAAATCGCAATTATTACGGTGGAAGTTTTTAATTCCAGATATTGGACACCAGTGGTGAAAATGCAAATTTTAGGATAATGTTGGATTAAAATGTAACTTGTTCCTTCCAGTCGGCCAGTACTAGATTAAGTTCCAAATTAATTTAGGAAATGTATTGCAGGGGCAGAAACTGATAAGAAACAAGTGAAATTCGACTCAAAGGATTGGCTCTTTTGAACATTCACAGATACAGAATTGTAAAACCAACAGATCTCTTGAATCTATTTTCTAAGAAGCCTAGAAAGTAGCATTTTAGATTGTAATCTGAACATACCCTTCGCCGTAAAAGTATTCACTTTGATCATATTGTTTCCGTTTTGTATTTTAATATAAGATTTGGTCATACACCGGTATTGAAATCTGAATACCAACATAATTTGCTTGTTTCATTGTCCTTCTGACACTCGTGCATGCGCGCACAACGCACTTTCGTTATGTTCTGTCATCATTTTGAAACTACACCCCCCCCCCCGCCTTATCGGTCGATTCTGGCTGCGCTACTGATGTAATGACACTCGTTTGGTAACAGTTAAAAAGACAATTGTTGACATGATATGGGCTCTGCGAAACGTGAAGAGTTTCACCTTGTTTTCTTGACATGGCATAAGCTCTAAAGTGAAAGCATCAGTGTTACGACAATTGTTGTTTAAATACTTGGCGTATTCATCTTGAGTATTCGGCTCGAAGGTTGTATCGAGCCGCAAAAGTTCTTCCATCAGTTGTCATAGAAAGTTTGGGTGTTACTGAAGAGGCGTACTAGGGAACTGGGAATGAGGTTGTTTAGCATGCTTTTTTCATTGAACCAGAAAGTCCTATCACATATCACCAACCAACACAACACCACCAATCCAACCACCAACCCCCCCCCCCCCCCCCCCCCCCCCCCCCCCCCCCCCCCCCCCCCCCC